>NC_086188.1:21488786-22870453 GCF_023053635.1 Elgaria multicarinata webbii | reverse complement strand
GGAAAGGGCGCATCTGGCATATCAGCTGAAGCTGATAGTAGGCACTCCTGGCCGTCACATCTATCTGGGCTGTCATTTGGAGCAATGGATCCAGAAGCACCTCCAAGCTGCAAACACAGTCTTTCAGGGGGAGTGTAGCCTCATCCAAAACTGGTTGACACACTCCAAACCCAAGTTATGGCCTTTGACAGCAAGCACCTCCATCTTGTCTGGATTCAGCTTCAGTTTGTTTTTCCTCATCCAGCCCATTACCGCCTCTAAGTATTCATTCAGAGGAGACACACTATCCATATGTGACACTGTTGTCGAAGGCATAGAGAAATATATTTGGGTGTCATAAGCATACTGATAGCACCCCGCCCCATGCCTCCGGATGATTTCTCTCAGCAGTTTCATGTAAATATTAAATAGCATTGGGGAAAGGATGGCACCTTGTAGCATGCCACACAGCAGCTCCTTCTTTGAGGAGCAGCTATCCCCAAGCATCACCATCTGGAACCTGCCTGAGAGGTAGGACCAGAACCACTGAAGCACAGTGCCCCCCTCAGGCGATCCAGAAGGATACCATGGTTGATGGTATCGAAAGCCGCTGAGAGGTCCAAAAGCACCAGCAGGGACACCCTCCCACTGTCAATACTCGGGCATAGATCATCTGCTAAGGCGACCATAGCTGTCTCAACTCTGTATCCTGCTCTGAAGCCAGTTTGAAATGGGCCTAGAAAATCTGCATCATCCTAAGACTGCTTGGAGTTGGAAGGCAACTGCCCTCTCAATCACTTTTCCCCAAAATGGAAGACTTGATACTGGTCTGTAATTATTAAGGTCCAGGGGGTCCAGAGAGGGCTTTTTTAGAAGTGGCCGTAGTCCCGCCTCTTTTAAGCATGATGGAAAGCTCCCCTCTCTGAGAGATGCATGAATAATATGCTTTTGTTGTTGTCTAACTGCATCTCCACCCTAGACGACCAGCCACGAAGTACAAGGATCGAGAGGGCAAGTTGTCCTCCTCACTTGTCTGTAAGAAAGTGCCCACGAGTGCCTGGTGGCCTCAGGAATGCATCTCCAGTAACCTAGTAGTGCGGAGGGGATCCTGGCACACTCAGAGTTATGGTTGCCTCCATAGCATTCTTGGAAAGAGCTCCACTAGTGAAGACTTGAAAGACAGCTACCTAGTTGTCTGTTCACACTTTCACCAGACACTATTAAAATCAAATCATTCTCTTCTGCAGAGGGTTCCTTCTGCAGGTGCATTCTCAAGAGAACATCTCCAGGAAGAGGATGGCTTCGGGGGCTGTCTGTTGGTTCACCTGTGGATGCCGTATGTTTTCACATCCCAAAGCTAGTGGGCCTCTTGCATAAGAGGGAGAAATGGAAATTTTGTCCTTATCTGTGAATTTTCGCTCTTCTCAAATGAAGGGGGCTTGAGCTGGTCCTTCTTCCTAGGGGGGACATTCGGGTAGGCAGGCACTAGCAGCTTCTCTCCTTCGTTCACACTTCGTGCCAGAGCTCTGTCAGAGCAGCAGAATCAGAACAAGTGCTAAGGTTTCTAGTTTGGATGGGTGTGCTACACAGGCCACTTTGTTTAAAGAACTCAACTGGAGCTACTGGCTGAGGCCCTGCCTCTACCGGGAAGCTGAAGATGGAGGCTGCCTCCAACCCCAGGGGCAGGGCCTCCCCAAGCTAGCTGTCCTTCAGTCAAAGAGAACAGAAATCCATAGCTAAGAGAAGCATGTCCATGACTTTGAGCAGCACCAGTTTTCCTTCTGTGAAAGCAGCACCATGCTGTGTTTTGTGGAGGCCAGTATGTGATTTGACATTTGGAGCTCAGACCCAACTTCTTGCTTTATGAAAAAGAACAGAGTTTTAAGCCAGTAGACTCTTCATCCTTGCTGCAACAGACTTTGTGACTACTAGGCAGGCCTCCATGGTAGCCAGCATTTGGTGGTGCCCATGGAAGTCTCTCAAATTTCCAAATGTGCCCATGGATCCAAAAAGGTTGGAGACTGCTGGAGTTGAGTGTAAATAATTCGTATTTGAGCAATGATCAGATTGGTTCTTCATTTCGATAGAAAAGCCTCTAATGTAGACACACTGACCGGGTTCAAACGACACAATAGTCAAAGGTGGTTTAAATAGTCAATCATTGCTTAAATAGTCAACTGTTGACTATTGTGTCATCTGGAGAGACTTTTCCACACCACGGTTGGTTATTTCCCTGAAATAACTAATGCAAATAGTCAACTGTGTGCAGAGTTGACTATTTGCACAACCGTTGGTTAGTGTGTTGTGTGGCAGGCTCTGTTGACTATTTCATAGTGTTGAGTTGACAATTTTCAGGGGCTACAGAGTCCTCTGGTAAGAGCGGCCAAAACAGCGCCTGCTGCTCTAGTCCAGCTGCCACAACTCACTTCTGTAATCTGTCTAGCAACAGATTGCGAACATAGCTCTGTCCCTCCCTAACCCCGCCCACGAAATGCTGCGCAAGTGTCTGACGCCTTTGCCCTTCCATGACGTGGGACGTGTGGGCTTGCACAGTGCAGTTCTAAGGGGGGCTGGGAGGGAGTCAACACGTACTTCTCCTAATATCCCACCATCCATGGGGGGCTACACACTCCTTGAAACTCCATGTCCAAGATGCGCCATGTACAATCTTTGGTCATGCTCCAACAATTCTTCGTGGAGATATAAGCATTCCTCCTCTGCCGCAATTCCAAGCGAGGATGTTCAAGGTGGCAGGGATCCTTCTCGCTTCCTCACCACTGTCCCTCTTCCTCAAGCCATGCCAAATGGGCAATGATTAAGTGCATGCAGCTGATCCCGCCTCCTTCCCCCACCACTTCTTCACTGCCCCTCCCTGCTGCCCATTGATTGGTCACACTCAGGCAATCCAGCAGGAGACAGGTTCCCCCTTCTTCCCCACTGCTTCTTATGGCTTCCTCCCTGCTGTCCTCTTCCCCAAGCTGCACCAATGCCCATTGACTGGGGGCACGCAGGCAAGCAACCTGGCAGGAAAACCATGTCCTGCTGCCACCTGTGTTTGCTGTGTGTGACTCTTGAAAGTATCATAACACTGGCCTGGCCCTGGAGCTGCGTTCTGCAAGCACCCCCTCCTTTCCCCAGTGTCCCTGCCTAGTTCTCACAGCTATCGCCAGGTCCCTAATCTTTACTCCCCTGCTGCTGCTGCTGAGGATCCTTCCTGGAAGATGACCCTGGAAGTTTCACATTGCCTCTGTAGCCTTCCAGCTCCGCCAGCATGGATGGTCACGGTCTGTTGCTCCACCACACTGTCCCACCGCCCCCTTCAGGGCCCTTCTGACCTCCACCAGCTCACCAGCCACTGTCTCATCAAGTACCAGCAGCCGAACCGCTTTCAAGACCTTTTTTCAATGAGACCCTCTGCCAGGGGCTGTCTACGCAAAGCCCATCTCCCTAGAGAGTCTGCCTGGCCCCTCGCGCCCACAGCTGGTCCAGAAAGAGCAGTGCCCATCAGGGCCACAGGCCAGTGGTTTCAGAGCAGCCATCTGGGAGGCTGCTTGAACTGCTTCGCCCCCCCCCCCCAAGATGCGTGTGGAGATGGAACATAGCCCCGAGATGGCCTCCCTTGCCCCTGTATTGCAGCGCACCACCTCAGCAAGGAAGAGGAGCTGGAGAGTTCAGGACGCACAATTCTGGACTTGGAGTCCATTATGCAGTCCATGGCAGTAGCCCCTGATCTGGGTGACCAAATGGAGTGCATCATTCTAAGAAAGGTGTCTCAGGTGACACTACCTGAGCTGTCACCTTCACACGCTGAGCTATACTGCATCTTCACCCAGCACAACTATGAAACCTTCCATGGATTCCCCCAGGATGGAGGGCGACACGTTCAATGATGGAGGTGCAAGCCAGGTTCCATTGCCCATGGTGGTGGAGATGGAGGAAAGTACAGAAGAGCAGGATGCAGAAATGCCTGAGCCAGAGGCCCTCGAAGACGAGCCGCCACCAACACCAGCCAGCGAGGAGCCAGCACCCCCTCCTTGAGATGACCACCCACTGACTAACGTCCAGAGGTGTGCCCAGATGTGCAATAAGCGCAAAGTGGACAGGCTGCAGGTGGCGAAGGACTTCGTTGCAGCCACCGGGGTCACTACAGAATGATTACTACCACAGCCGTGCATGGATGCCTGTTGAGCATGCTTTCGGTAATCTGAATTTTGATGGAAAACAAGGGAGGATCACAGGAGCAGGGAGCCCCCAGTACAAGTGGCAGATCCTAGCAGTGAGCAGAGGGGAACAGGAATGCCCACAGCCGAGAAGGAGCCAATCCTGGAGGAGTGGTGACGTTTCTGGATCATGGTGGCTGCTGGGATAGATCTTGTGTAGCAATGGCTGAGGGAGGAGAGAGGGTGGGGGCTGTGTCAAGCAAACACTGCATTGACTAAGTAGTTAACTCTATGCTGGCCCTAACGCACACAATGGTTGACTAAAAACATGTTATAGTGTAGTTTTCCATTTTGTCTGGAATGTATCAATTAATGTCAGTGGGGCCAGGCCCACTGGGGAGAAAATCAGCTTCAGCCAGTAATGAATCCTAAGGATCCATATACGGGCCTCAACAGAAATTTGCCCTGTCTCTAAACGGACAATTACATTTGGAACACAACTTGGGACTCCCAAAACTGAACGCAAAAATTTAGTCTGAGTGACTTCAAAGGGGGCAAAAATTTTGTATGCGCACAACTGTGATCCATATAACATCTGGGAGATGGCCTTCGCCTTGAAAACTTGAATGGCTGAGGGAATATATTGGCCTCCTTTCGTATAGAAAAAGCAGAGGAGAGCCTTGATGCTTCTCTGTGCATTCTCAATTGCATTTTTAGTTTGCAAACTCCATAAGCCAGAAGAATGGAATGTTATACCCAAGTATCTAAAGGATGAAACTTGTTCAATGGGATGGTTGTTAATCTGCCATTTATGCTTTAACCTTCTTCTGGAAAAAACCATAACTTTAGATTTAAGATGGTTAATCAACAGTAATTCATTTTTACAATAGAGATCTAATGGTTGACTAAAAACATGTTGTGTGGTGAGTAAATAGTCAACTGTGGAGTTGACTATTAACAGAGCATTGACTAAAGTGCCATCCGAACGCACCCAACAGTTCAGTTTAGAGATTAACTGCACAACACACTTATATCCAGGTTACTTAATGTTAACCTAGTTATTATGTAAGAGAAACATAGTATTTATATTTTTAAAATTAAAAATCCAATCTATGTTTTTAAAAATAAGGGTTTTTTTATTAAAAAAACAACAATAATAAGTTTTTAGCTACTGTGCTATTACTATCTTCACTCATTCCTTTGCCTTGCTTGGCTCAGCTCCACCACCACATAAGCACAAAACAACAACCCTATCTAGCTTGTTTCTTTGCACATGTGATTTTAGTGAAAGAAACAGAAACCAAAAGCCCAGAACTGTCAAGAAGCCAGAGCTGGCAGTGAGATGGGGCAAAGCCAGTTGCATGAGATGAGAAACAAAAATGAACGCCCATGTTTGACTGAATTTCTTACCAATGTGTGTGACTGACAAAGCTATTAATTCATCTTCATGAGACTAAATGCAGGTTTAGTATATTTATGTTGAGACTTAATTTAAGCTGTTAATTTTTAATAAGAGAAAAAATAGTATTTTGTATTGTTGTTTTAAAGAACTGATTTAAATTTTAAAAATCTGATTTTTAAAATAGATCCATGCTGCCCTGTGACAGTGATGATGGTAAAGAAGACTTTCTTTTACACCATCATTGCATCCCCTCATCGTCACCCTGCAGAGCTTTTTTGGGTGGTTTGTGGCCTTTACAGGCTGGTCAGATTTAATTGTGCCCTCAACTGCTTCCTGCCATCCATTTGCATTGCACTATGAGCATGATGTTGTTGAGACCTGCCATGACTTGGACTCCGTAAGCCGCTGCATGAGGTTATCTGGAAATCCGGGGTCAAGCAACATCAATACGCTGATGACACCCAACTCTACTACTTCTGTTCATCCAATTCAGGTGAAGCTTTGGAAGTGGGCAAGTTGGGTGACCATATGGAAAGGAGGACCGGGCTCCTGTATCTTTAACAATTGCATAGAAAAGGGAATTTCAGCAGGTGTCATTTGTAGGCATGCAGCACCTGGTGAAATTCCCTCTTCATCATAATAGTTCAAACTGCAGGAGCCCTGCCTTTTTGACGAGATACAAAAGAGGGCTGGTCTCCTGCAGCTTTAACTAGTGATGAAGAGGGGATTTCACCAGGTGCTGTATGCATACAGATGACACCTGCTGAAATTCCCTTTTAAAGGTACAGGAGACCAGTCCTCCTTTTCATATGGTCACCCTAGGAGTGAGGGGATGTGTGGTCCTGGGCTGTGCAGTTGCCTTCTGCTGGAGGTTTGCCAAAATGGCCCTGAAGGCTTCCAGAAGGGGTTGCCAGGCTTTCTTATTCAGAAGGGTGTGTTTGTGTCTTGAGGACCAGCTGAGCTGGGTGGTCACGTACTGCTTGTCTGGATGTTTTACTATATTCTGTAATTTCGTTTGGTTTGGGTTTTGTTACTAATACGTATGGTGACCTTGTGCCACCTCAAGAAGCAGGACATAAATCCTTCAAGTTGGTAACGGCAGGCTTGCACAAGTTGTTCCCCAGCATGTCAAATGCAGCCTGCCAGGAAATTGATAAGCAGGCTGTGTTGTTTTTTCTGCCGGCTGGAACTGCGAAATCAGGGGGAGTTGTCAAGCAACCATCTGGCTGGCCAGAAGACCGAGCCAGTGGGCTGCATTTGGCTCAGTAGGCCATACGTTGTGCAGGAGCTCTTGCAAAAGTAAAAACATCTGGAGGTACTTGGTACGAGTTTAGCCCAGTTTATTAGACCACAAATGGTGAAGGCTGAATTTTTGTACCGAGTGGCTTTTTCTCCTTGACAGACAGACCCTCGTCAGCTTGACAAGATGTGTTGGGACTGCCATGACTGCTCCTGCTCCTGTGCTCAAGGAATTTTCAGCTCCCTCTGTTTCAGCAGCCCCAGTTCTTTCCTGTGTTGTTTCCATAACAACACATCCCTGTAATGGAGCATATAAATGCATTCTGAGGTTGTTGTTTTTACAGCAGTGCCCTGACTTGGTTCGCTTGTGTCTTGAACTCTTTCTAAATTCTTGCAGCAGAGCCTGGGGACTTCCTGCCATAGAGGGTTTTTTAAAAAAAAATTCCCAAGCCAGCATTGGGTAGACATCGGCACTGTCATGGCCAGGCTCACAGCATCTTGAGGGCAGCAGTGGACTGCACAGGGCCCTCCGAATTTCACATGCAACAGTTACAGCTGGAAAAGAAAGAAGGGTGGTCCATATGCAAATTTACATGTGTCTTAATTTTCCTTCATGTCTCCTTACAGCTACTTTTTTATGTGAACAGAGTGTTAACTTGAGAGGTGAATAGCTGAGTCATGTGGACTTGAGTCCTTCCACTTGGAGGTCTCTAGGAAAATAAAAACTGTTTAGCTGGTTTGGGTGATACTTGGGAGATTTTGTGTATAGTGTGTCATAGGATGTTTAAAAGTTTATTCTACTGCAGTATTATTTAGAGTAGAAAACCATTCCAGGGTATTGAGATATATGTTACTTCAAGCAAGTAGTCGATTTAGGAGCGAAGGAGGAAAAAGTAGGTGGATCCACAGATCAGGTTAAACTCTATAACAACAACAACCATGTACACTGATGGTGCTATATAAATAAATAATAATAAATAATAATAACAACCAGGGTGTATTGGCAAGGACCTTTTTCTACACAAACATTAAAGGTACAGTGCAGGAGCCCTGCTTTCCTCCTCAGTAGCCACAGTTACTTGTGTATGGTTGGATGATTGTTTTGGCACCTGCTGCTGAACCTCTTATTCACTTCTGATCAAGCCATATGAGATACTTAGAAATAGGTACATATAGATGAGAGAGAGAGAGAGATCAGAGAGACGGAAGGAAGGAAGGAAGGAAAGAAAGAAAGAAAAAATAGCCAGAGAGAGAGAGAGAGAGAGAGAGAGATTAGAAGCCAGAAAAAGATAGCAAGAACACTAGAGTATTCATGCACAGATACACACACTCACAGATAAGGGGCACTCCTAGCATTTTTGTGATCCCTCCGTAGCAGTCAATTTATGATAGTGCCCAGGGCAAATATTTGTGTGCCCATGCAGTAACTGATCTGTAAATGTTTTACCTGATGTTTAAATGATCTGCAGACAAATGTTACAGGTGCTGCCCCCTCAGAACCCCCAGCCACCGCCATGAAAACCATCACCGAAAAACTATCTTGCTGCCATGAGCAGTGTCAGGATCTCTTCATTACCACTACCATCAGCACAACCCGGAAGCTGTCCAGATTTATTTATTTATTTATTTATTGCATTTCTATACCGCCCAATAGCCGAAGTTCCTCTACTGCCACTTTAGCCTCTTCCCTCCCGCAATGATCCTGAAGAGAGTGTGCATGCACACACATCTGTGGCTCTCAACTCCTCCAGCCAATATCTAACAGGGCCCTCAGGGCTGAAAAGCTTATGCACCCCTGAGTTAAAGGAAATGAAAGACTGCAGTCATGCTTCAAGGTAGTTTCCTGCATTGAGCAGGGGGTTGGACTTAATGGCCTTATAGGCCCCTTCCAGCTCTATTATTCTATGGCCTGGTTCAGACAACTCGCTAAACCATGCTGCTTAGCGTGTTGTCTGAACCAGGCCAATGATTCCATAATCTGGGGCAAAATTAAGAACACACAATCATACAACTAAGGTTAAATTTATTTTCTTGTGCACTAGTTAAGGAAACCAGAAATTGCCCGCAGGTAGCTGAACTGTTTTAAAACAAATAATCTGTTCTTTCTTTTATTTATTACCTACCAATCTGTGCAGTATGGAACATTATGTCTCGAAATGTCCAAGGGACGCTTCGTTATGAACTGACATAATTTTATAGGTTTCTGCCAGATAGGTAGATGAAATGGACCTTTTTTCCCCTTTAGCTTACATTTCTTGGAATAGTAGAATATCAATAGAACAGATGAATTCAAAGCCACTATCCCTTTAGGTAGAATGACTCAGAGCTATGTTGGGCCCTAAAGGAATTTTCAAAGTGCTTTCTGCAGACTGACCCAGCTCATTGGGTTCCAGATATATGCCCTTTGTGTTCATTCCTTAGAAGTCATTAGTTTATGAGCCAGCTTAATGAAAGAATGTTCTCTGACAAAAGAATTGGAACTAGATTGGAAAGAAGGAGGCTAAGGGGAGACATGATAGAGGTGTACAAAATTATGCATGATGTGGAGATGGAATAAGCCCATAGTTATACAACTCATTCGTATTGTGCATTATCAGAAATATGCTAGGAGTATCAAAATTAATAGAAATCATTTAGCCGACTTGTCAATTTTGCACAGAATCAACTATTGTCAGATCTGTATGGAGTGGAAGGAGTTGGTATAGAAAGCTCATATGCAGATACGCTTGATGTTTTGAACCCCAGAAAACATACACCACTGAAATGAAAATATGTATATTTTAGACTATCTGTTTAATTTGCAATACAAATTAAAATTGATCTTTTTAATTGATCCACGATGATCTTGCTACCCTTATTAGGAGGCTCAGAATAAGTTAATGCTACTATGGGGTCCTTAAAGTCTGAGCCAAAAGCTCCATTTTAACAGTGATATACAATCAAACTGGCTGTAAGCCTTTTGTAAAGTATCAGCAACAAGGAAGCAATGGTCTGCTAGGATTATAGAATCATAGAATAGCAGAGTTGGAAGGGGCCGGGGGGGCGGAGCTGGCCGCCTGAGCAATGGCGGGTTTCTTCTGAGGCTCTAAGCGGCGTTTGCCGGAAAAAGCAATTATCTCTCTTCTAATGGGCATAAATCTTTGAGCAAACGACAGAAAATGATTATAAAAGTCACAGGAGCTGGAAAAGCAGAGAGATTTGAAGAAGGGAGGTGAGATGATTGATATTTAATACAATGTCTGTGTAAACGGCAACACTGTCGAAACCGAAAGTAACACTGACGCAGTTTAAAAAGAAGGAATTTATGCTTGCTGGACATTGATTTGTGTTATAACCTTTCATTCTTATCTCACATGGGAAAGATTGAAATGCTGGCTTTGTAAAGTGGAAGTTGTTGATTGGATTTATTGGCGTGGTGAGAAGGGGGGGAGAGAAGGTGGAAGAAGCTGCATTCGGCATTCGGTGAGGGAGATGTGGGAAGCTGAGAGGCTGCGAATGATTAAACTGATCCCCTCTAGTGAATGCTGTTGTGAACTGGATATTCCCCCCCCCCCTCATGAAGAAGGAAAAAGTGTTTGATATATAACAGAGAAGCCAGCATAAGTTGCTAAGGAAGTGAGTTACACTCTAAGATTTATGCCCTACCCAGAAGAGTCCCATGCCTAACGTTAAAAGAAAGATCAAAAGTTGGGCAAAGCTCAATATACAAAAAAAGAAAAAGAAAAAAAAAAAAAGAAAAAAAGAAGAAGAAGAAAAAAAAAAGAAACCTTCAAATCATAAAAAAAGGAACTTTCAAATCATAATTTGGCATACCTCTCCCTCCTGGAAAGGACAGCCCCTGGAGTTGAGCAAGAGGAGGAAGATAAAGACCTAGTCCCTTTGGATACAATACCAAATAAAGAAAAAAATATGACTGAAGGAGGAGAAAGTGGTAGTAACCCTCCCTCGTTGATGGAGATCAGGCCCATTATAGCTGAAAATAACATTGTTATATTTTAAAAAAATGGATCAGCATATGAGTGAATTTAGACATCAATTGTGTATTTAGCGGATAAAAAGGCGGAAAATTCGGATAAGATCAAAAAGATAGAGGCTAAAGCGGATTTGGACCAGAAGAAATAAGAGGCTTTTGAGAAATCAACTAATATACAATTTAAAGAATGGGTACTGTGATCGATTGCCTTGGAAGATTAATCTAGTAGATCTATTTTTTGAATAAAGCAGCTAAAGGAGTCGCAGGGAGAAGATCTTAGAGAAATCATCGTGAACTGGTTCAAGGAGCTGATGCCTGATATATCAATAGACGGATTGGATCCGGATCGAGTCCATCGTGTGGGGGGGCAAAACCACAAAGGGGCAAGAGACATTTTGGTGAAATTTGGTAATTATTATAAAAAAGAGCAAATTATGAAAGAATTGAGATTTAAGAATCAGATATAATATAAAGGCAAACCAGTGCAAATTTACAATGATCTTTCTCAACGTACATTAAATTGGAGACGTAATCTTAAACCAATAACGGAAACATTAATGAAGAATAAAATTCCTTATGCATGGGGTTACCCGGTTTTTTTAAGATTTACATATGGGAGGAGGGAACATAGAGTAACCTCATTGGATCAAGGTAAAGATTTGCTGAAGAGGCTGGGTCTGGATGGGGAAGCAGATGGGGCTGGAGTGGGTGGGGGAGGGAATGAGGCTGGGACATCTGGAGAGTAAGAGAATTGTTAATTATGTTTGGAGATAATTGCAAATAAAAATGCTAATATAGAAACCTGCCGGCCAGGCACAGCACTGCCTCCCCCCTCCCCCTTTAAAGTAGATGGCTGGAGTACTAGACTCACGGGGATATGGGGGGGGGATTAGAGTGGGGGGGTGGGGAGGGGGGGAAGGTAGGGGAGGAGGGATTGGGGTAGGAGGGTGGGGGTTTTATGTATGGAGTTTGTGTTTTTATGTAAGCAAGTTTGAACTGCTGAGCACAAGGGATCGGAAGAGATTTCAAAAGGGTGATTATGGATAAAAAGATAAAGGTATCAACACTCAATGTTAAAGGTTTAGGGGCAGTCGTGAAAAGGAAGAGAATAGAACAAATGCTTAATAAAGAGGGATCAGATATTATAATGATCCAAGAGACACACCAAGGCTCCGAGAATTCGAATATGATAAAATTAAAGTGGCTAGCCTATTATGAAAAGTCATTAGGGACATCAAAAAAAAATGGAGTGGCCACTTTGATTTCAAAAAAAAGTGGGTTTACATTAGAAGAGGTAAAAAAAGATGATAAGGGTAGATATCTTATGTTAAAAGGTAAAATTGAGGGAAAGGTCTATACTTTGATTAATGTTTATGCCCCAAATGAGAGGCATAGAGAGTTTTTTATAAAGTTGTTTAAAGAAATAGAAGAATTTAAGGAGGGGTATGCTATATTAGCTGGGGATTTTAATATGGTTATGGATAATAAAAGAGACAGGTCAAATCCCACTAATGCTGAAAAGAGGAACAATATGACTATATTGAATAAATTAGTAAAAGAAAATGATTATTTAGATTCGTGGCGCTTATTTAACGGGAATAGGCCTGGATTCTCATACTTTTCCCCAGTTCATCATACATACTCCAGGATAGATCATATATTTGTTTCAAAAGACTTTGCAACGAGGATTTGTAAAATGGAAATGGGGGTAATAAAAGTAACTGATCATGCCTTGTTAAGTTTAGAATTTACAGTTAAGAAAGATTATAAAGAGGCATATAGATGGAAGTTGAACACAAAGATATTGAAATACAATAAAATAGTAGATAAAATTCGGAAGGAACTGTCGGAGTCATGGGAAATTAATGAAAAAGGAGGAACAGCTGGGTCAGTCATTTGGGACACCATGAAGGCTGTAGCAAGAGGAATCTGTATTAGAGAAACATGTAGTTTAAAAAGACAACAACGTGCAGAACAGGAAAAGTTAGAGATAGAAATTAAAAACTTGGAGGAAAGATATTGGCGAAGTAAAGATAAATATAAATTAGTGGAAATACAAGCTAAGAAGAAACAATTAGAAAATTTAAATATAGAAGAGATTCAAAAGAATTTAATGTATATGAAAAGGGAATATTTTGAAAACAGTGATAAGAACTCGAGGTTGCTTGCCAAGCTCACACAAAAAGAAAAAGGGAGGAATGGGATAGAAACGTTGAAAGATAGCCGAGGGAATTATTGTCATGCAATGAAAGCTAAAATAAAAATTTTTCAGGAATTTTATCAGGAATTGTACAAGGGTAAAGAAATTCAACAAGAAAAGGTGGAGGAGTATATTGGAAGGTTTATAAAGAAGGAAATAAAATCAGAATATAAGGAGTTAATGGAGTCAGTAATAACTCAAAGAGAAGTTGAAGAGGTTATTGATAAGTTAAAAGTGGGTAAATCACCAGGAGCAGATGGTTTGGGTCCAGAATATTATAAGGTCTTCAAAGATTGTTTAGTTCCAAAATTAATGGAACTTTATAATAGGATATTATCAGGAGAGAAGATACCCGAATCATGGGAACATTCAGTGATAATTCTGATCCCAAAACCAGATAAAGATTTGACTAATCCCGATTCTTATAGACCTATTTCTTTAATAAATCAGGATGCTAAAATTTTTACATCTATTATGGCCAAACGACTAAATAAATTTTTGGCAGAATATATAGGAGCAGATCAATGTGGGTTTGTGGTAGGAAGACATATGCATAATTTAGTGGGTAGAGTTTTAAATGTAATAAATGTAATAAAAAAAGCAAATATTAAGGCAGGTATTATGGCATTAGATATTTTTAAAGCTTTTGATTGTGTGAGCTGGCAGGCACTAAAGAGTATTATAGATAAATTGGGATTTGGAAATAAATTTAAAAATGTAATAGAACAGCTATATTCCCAAAATACGGCGGTAGTGGTGGTAAATGACGGACTTACTGAAAAGATACGACTAGCCAGAGGAACAAGACAAGGATGTCCGCTCTCGCCGGTCCTTTTTGTAATGGTTATGGAAGTTTTGGCGAAGGCACTAAGGGAGGATAAAGAATTAGAAGGAATTGGAGAGGTAAGGGAAATAAAGCTAAACATGTTTGCGGATGATACTTTATTGACCATTAAGAATCCATTAAGAAAATTAGAAAGAATTAAATATCAGTTGAGGGAATTTGAGGAAATTACAGGGTTAAAAATAAATTGGTCTAAATCAGAGATGATGTTGTTTAACTATACTAAGAAGGAAGAAAAGGATTGGGAATTTAAGGGAATGGAATTGAAAGTTAAGAACGAGATTAAATATTTGGGAATTAAAATTACAAAAAATCTAGAGAATTTAGAAAGGGAAAATTTAACGAGGTTAAAGAAGGAGGTACTAGAGAAATTGGAAAAATATAAAAGATTAAATTTATCTTGGTTTGGGAGAATAGCTTTGATAAAAATGAAGATATTAGCTAAAATTAATTTTGTATTTAGGATGCTACCTATAAAAATATCAGAAACCGAGATAAAAAGTTGGCAAAATATTATTAATAAATATTGTAATGGAGAAAAGAGAGCAAGAGTGAATAAAAATAATTGGTACCTAAGCCAAAAAAAGGGGGGAATGGGTCTCCCAAACATAAAATTATACTACGTAGCAAATAGATTAAGACATGTTGTAGAAGCAATTATGGGAGTAGGAGATTTATATTGGATGGAAGAAAAAATCATAAGTAAGGTAGAGATGAATCTGGAGAATGTTTTTTTTAAAGATGGAGGAAGAAAGTGGGTTGGAAGTATAGATAATCCACTCCTGAGGACTCAATGGGAAATTTGGAGTAAATTTAAAGGGAAGCTGCTTCCGAGCAACTCTCCCTTAGCACCGATAATAATGTTAAAGAATTTCCCAGAGGATCTAAAGGGTAGATTATGTAAAATATTAAAAGAGAAAAATAAAATAAAATTAAAGGATTGGGTAAGAGATATTAAAACAAGAGAAGATATGGAAAATTTGTTAAAGGAGAAGAAGCTATCTTGGCTAGAATATGGTCAATTAGAACAATGGAATAAAAAGTGGATTAAAGATAATAGAATGTGCAGAAAGATGACGAGGTTTGAAGAATTAGTAGTAAGTAAGGAGAAAGGAAAAGGAAGTAGTATAGTTTCAAAAGGATTAATGAGTGAAATATATAAAATATTGTTAGAGAAGGAGTTTAGAGAGAATACAGAGAAAATGATTTGGGAATCAGATTTGAAGATACAAATAGGGCGACAGAGCTGGGAGGGACTATGGAAACAAAGAGTGTTGAGAAGTTTATCAGTAAGAATAAAGGAGAATTATTTTAAAATTTTATGGAGGTGGTACCTAACCCCGGTTAGATTGAATAAGATAAGTGATCAACATTCAGCAAATTGTTGGAGAGGATGTAGGGAAAAAGGAACGTATTTACATATGTGGTGGCAATGCAAATATGTACAAAGATTATGGAAGATGGTGTTTTCAGAAATTGAAGAAATAGTGGGAATGAAAATAGAACAAACACCAAAAATAGCATTGCTGTCACTATTTGAAGATATAAAGTGTGGAAAAGGAACTATAGAGCTGATATCGAGTTTGTTGGTTGCAGCACGATTGATGATAGCTAGGAACTGGAAGATCCAAGGGGAATATTCTATTGAGGAATGGTATAAAGTAGTATGGGACATAGCCATTAATGATAAACTGACATGCAATATTAAGTGGAGAAAAGGCGTAACTAAAATAAATGAGTTCGAAGGAATCTGGAAACAGTTCCTAGTGTTTGTGTTTACTAAGGGAAGTGGGAAACCACCAGCAGAAGAAATGATTAGATTTTGGACTCAAGAATGATCCCGAGGTGGGGGGTGCACATTTATGTTAAGAATGAAGATGTTGTAGTGTGATAAGGCATATGTAATAGTTTTTGATATTTGTACTCAACAATTATTCAATATGTATGCAGCAGATATTTGATGTATTTTTTTTTCTTATTGTGTTAGTTTCAGTTATATTTTGGAAATGTTTATCTATGTTTATATAGTGTTGAAAATGAATAAAAATTATTATTAAAAAAAAAAAAAGAGTTGGAAGGGGCCTACAAGGCCATCGAGTCCAACCCCCTGCTCAATGCAGGAATCCAACCTAAAGCATCCCTGACAGATGGTTGTTAATATTATCCCCTCAATTAAAAGGAAACAAATTAGAATTTCTTTCTACAAAATTATTAGAAGGGGCTGGTACATCTGTTACTCTGGAGTTAAATACCATCTTGCATAGATCTTCTATTAATTTTTCATTAAACTGATATTCATAGTTAACTTGATTCTCTTTTCCCCATACGTATTTCTTTATATTATCAGGAATGTTTTACTCATTTACAGTATGCGTTTTGTTTATTCATGGCCTATAACTTACAAAGCATTCCCTTATTTATACACAATTTCCTTCAAATTCAGTTTCTTCTCAGTCTAATCTTGGTATGTCTGACAGTTTCTAGATTCGTTTGATTCTTGTTAGCCCATCAGGTTCCATCTGCCCTACATCCTCTGCAGTGAAGGCATATATGTAAATAATTCATGTTCTATGCAGTCCCTACTTTAGTACTCCTTTAACTTCTTTCTCATCCAGTGGTCCAAATGTCTCCATATCTGGATTCCTTTTTTTGAATTTAAATAAGTGTTTATCGTTGGTTTTAATATTATTAATGGTATGCATATCCAAATGCCCCCCTTTTTTTTTGCATTGTAAGAACTGAAGTAGAGCCATGCTGGATCAGGCCAAAAGCCTATGTAGTCGAGAATTCTGTTCACATGGCCGACCCCAGGAGAACCTGAATGCAACAGCACCCCCTATCTGTTTTAACCAACAACTAGTGGTAATGCCTCTGGTACTGGAGGAAGCATATAGCCATCATGACTAGTAGCCATTAATAGTGTAGTCCATGAAATTGTCTCATCACCTTTTAAAGCTGTCCAGGTTGGTGGGCATCACTACATCCTGTGGTAGCAAATTTCATAGTTTTAACAGTGTGCTGCATGAAGAAGTACTTTCTTTTATCTGTCCTAAATCTTCCAATATTCAACTTCAAGAGATGACCCTGATTCTAGTATTATGGGAAAGGAAGAAAAATGTCTCCCTATCCACTTTCTCTATACAATGTATAATTTTATAACATCTCTCTGTACTCGACCTTTTTCCAAGTTAAACCATACCAGCAGTTGTAACCTTTGCTCATAAGGGAGTTGCTCCAGCCCCTTGATCATTTGGGTTGCCATTTTCTCCAACTTTTTCAATCCTATAGTATTCTTTCTGAGGTATGGTAGTTGCACCACATATTTGTATGAGGGCATTATTATATCAACAGTTTTATTTTCCGTCACTTTCTGATGATGCTCAACACAACATTTGCTTTTTTCACAACGCCAGCACATTGGGTTGGCGTTTTCATCATGCGGCCTGCTATAACCCCAATAAGAACAGTCATTGCCAGTTCAGATCCTATTAGCATATATGTGATTAGGATTTTTTGTCTATGTACATCACTTTACACTTGCTTCCACTGAACCACAACTTGGTTTGACATAACTGTTTTAAATAGTGCATCATCATTTACAGAAACATCTTGGATCAGTTTAGGAGTAACCCTCCCACCCACTAATTTAGCTTTTTGAGATTTTTCCTATCATCTGAATGTAATTTCCTTATTGAAGTGAATTAACAGGATCTAAGTGACATTAGAGCTCCGGCTATTGGGCGGTATAGAAATGTAATAAATAAATAATAAATAAATAATAATAGATAAATAATAAATTATAGCATCTACTGTTAATTTGCATCTCTAGTTTAATCCCCCTTTTTTCACGATGACTCCTTTTTGCTATTGCAAAAATGGCCAACAGCACCAATGAGAGGAGACAACCCTGACATACCTTTTTCTATCCAAATATATTCTGATAAGAATCCATTAAAAAACAATTTGGCCCTCACTTTATTATAACTTGAGATAACCCGTGCCCTGACTTTCTCTCCAATTACAAACTTTTCCAAGCCATCTAAAAATTTATCTCAACCTGGTTAAAGCCTTTCTGAGGCCATGGCTAGACGAGGGGGTTGTACGGTGACGATCTCATGATTTTATGATCGTGAGATTGTCGCCCTGGTCTACACGCCATTTTTTTTTAAACGAGAAGGAGCGCACGAGTGGTCATGCTCAAACAGGTGAGGTGTTTTTTTTAAAAAAGAAACAACCCTCCCCCCACCCCACCCCCGATGGGCACAGAGCTCCAGGCTCCTCGCGGTTATTCACGAGGAGCTGGGACAATCCACGACACCCGAACACATGTTCCACGGTCTCGGGATCATCCCAAGACTGTGGAAAAAGCGTAACAGAAGGGTAGGGCGATATCCAGGGGAAAGAAAGGGATCATCCCTCCCTGCTCCTGGGATGCCCTGTGCATCATGTGGATGCACAGGGGCAATCCTGGGGGGCTCCCTGGGATATCGCCCCATCTAGCTATGCCCTCAGTGTCTAAGAATGTTAACTGCTGATTCCTTTGATTTATTACCCTTAAATATCAAATTATTAGCCTTTCTTATGTTCTTTAAATATTTTCCTTTTACAAAACCTGCTTGAGCTTCATTAATATATGTAACTAATACAAAATTTAATATATTTGTCATATAGTGGCTGAAAAACAATCAACATGTTTTCTGTTAGAGCTCTTTGAGCGTGTCACCAAATTTGTGGATATGGGTGATATGGTAAACAATGTATACTTCCTCTTTTGAAAGGTTTTTCACAAAATCTCTCACTAAAAGGCTCCCAAGCAAAATTAGTGAGATAATAGGATGGATCAGGAAGCAGCGAGAAGAAATAAATGATCTGTTCTCCAGTGTTGGTATATAAACAGTCAGGTCCCCCTTGGCTGGTAATTTTTAACTTGTTCGGTAATGATCTGGAGTTAGGGGTGAGGTAGCCAAGTAAACACATTGGGGCAAAATTAATCTGACATATATATATATATATATATATATATATATATATATGGTGAGGTAGGACTGGTGGTAACTGACCAAGAAACTAATCTTAGGGTTCTGGTGGGTAGTTCAGTGAAGACGCTGACACTGCGCGGCAGCTGTAAGATGGCAAATTCTATGCTGGACATCATAAGGAAAGGGATCAAAACTAAAATGATCTATATCGTAAGATTATAATCAGAAGATCTTCAGGGGAGGCCCGTCTCTTGCTGCCACTACCACTGAGAGAGGGCCTTCTAAGGGGCCATTCCCAGGCTCTGGAACGCTCCACTGAGGGATATTCGGGTGGCCCTTCTCTGTGGTCTTTCCATTGGCAGGAAAAGCTGTTTTTATTCATGCTGGCCTTTTGGCGCAGAAACTAGTCTGCTTTTAAAAGGATTTAAACTGGTGGGATACTAGCTATGCTTTTTATTGTTGTTCTTTAAATGGTGTTTTAATTATTTATTTTTATGTTATATTTTAACAAGGATTTTGTTTTAATCTGTAGTTTATTATGGCTAGCTCCCTAGTACTATTTTTGGGTGGAAAGGTATTGTGGTGCTGGAAAAGTTGCAGAAAAAGACCACCCCAAAACGACTAAGGGGCAGGAGCCCCTCCCCCATGAGGAAAGGTTACAACATTCACAACTTTTTAGCTCAGAAAAGGGCTATATGATTAAAGAGGTCTGTGACAGAAGTGTATATAATTACGCGTGGTGTGAAGGAACTGTATAGCCGCCCCCCGCCCTTATAATACTAGAACCTGAGGCCATCCACTGAAGCTGAATGGTGGGGCATTTAGGGCAGATAAAAGGAAGTTCTTGCTTACACAGGGGACAGTTAGGGATTCACTATCACAAGATGTAGTGATGGCCACTAACCTGGTTGGCGTTAAAAAAACCCTGCTTAGACATATTAATGGAGGATAAGGCTATTAATGCCTGCTAGTCAAGATGGCTGCCTATGTGCAGGGGCACCATGTGCCTCCATGCCAGTTGAGAGGGGGAAACAACAGCAGGGTGGGGCTGTTATTTACACTCCTGTCCTGCTTGCGGGCTTCCTGGAAGCATCTGTTAGGCAACTGTGGGAAAATAGGGTGCTGGATCAGATGGGCCTTTGGTCTGTTCCAGCAGGGCTGCACTTATGTTCATGTCCCCATGTTTAGGAAGGCCCCATTTAAGAGCATTTTAACTGGAGTTAAGTTTTAAGGACAGGGCAGTGTAATGTTACTTAACTTTCTGCCTTTTGCATTTTATTTTTGAAAATGACAACATTATCATCTTGACATACTGTTTTATACACTTGTGGCTGAATGCACTGTGTGTTAAAAATAGACCACCAACTTTTTAAAAACCTCAAATTTCCTTAGGCACAGATTGATACTTTCTATATAATGCAAATGTAGATACAAAATATACAAGTGTTACATACTTTTCTTATTCTTCACTGAAGTATATCACTAAAAATATTTAATAGCAACGCTTCTTTACCAAAGGTTCTGATTTGCTGATGTATTTGGAATGGATTTGATTCTTTAAAAAAAAAAACCTCTTGAGGGCAGACATTTTAAATGAAACTCGTGTAATGTAAGTTTCCCCCCTTCTCCCTCTGGTGTCCTTTGAGCTGCTGCCGCTGCTGCTCCTCCTCCTCCTCCTCTATCCCCAACTGACATTTCTTCAGCCGCTTCTCAGCATTCTGTGCCTGTCCTTCCATTGGCCCGGCACTCTGATAGCTCACAGGAGAAAGCATTACGTGACATTGCACGCACTGTGTGGGCCATATGCATTATCCTTCCCTTTGTGTCTTCCCTCTCCCTTCTCAAGCTGCTCAAAGCTCAAGCTTTGCTCTTTTTCAGAGTTTCAAAATTTTCTGCACATTTACAATGCTCAAGCTTTAGTTTAAAACAAATATGAGCAAAATTGGTCTAGTAGATTTTTAGTAATAAGCCACTGTATTCTTGTATAAGATTGTGAACAATCCTCTCCTACATTATGTTTTTTATGATCTGCTCTGGGAGGATTTTATACAGTGGCTGGAATAGTTCTGTGTGGCTTTTACTATTGTTTGGTCCCACAAAAAAGAATTCTGCACCATGTAAGCACCCACAATATCTTGAAAACTAGTATTAATGCTATAGTATACTTTTCACAAAGATAACAGCATAGTATTTTATTAAATGTGCAGTAGATGTTTCCAAGAATGCAGTGTGGCCAAGGTGAGGCCTCTAAGTGGCTTCTGTGAGGACACTGCAGCCCTCATTAATGGATCATGGAATGCTACTAGAGCACAATGTATTGGTGCTACATCAGATCCTGCGGTCTCGGATTCTCAAGCCAGATGTCACTTGTGTTTGGTGTAGAACCTTGAGTGTAGACAAACTGGAAAGCATCCACTACAGATCTACGTAGAGGGAATGCATCTCAGAGTGCTAGAAAATATAACTATATTTTCAATAAACCTCATCGCATTTCTGCCCTGATATTTTAGTGTGCTTCTTCAGGGGTAGCTTTAAAATTGCTTTCTAAGAAACTCAGGATGATATATCCCTTCAGCTCAATAACTGGCAGATTGAGTTGAAGAGATATATCATTCTGAGCTAAGTGCAAGTTATGCAAACATCTTTATCGTGCTGCAGCTAAAGTGGTACGTTAGGATTGGCTGCCTATCTGTAACTTTAAACCACAGATCTGGCAGAGCTGCAAAATGAGGACATTGTGGGAGCTGGAAAAGAAAACATCTACACTGTTAAGCAGGCAGTTATCTCCTGCCTTGTACTGAAGATGTCAAGAATGCATCCTGCACAGATCAAAATGGAAGAGGGAAGGACTGCCCACTTGCCTATACAATGAGCGTGATCACACTGGGGAAAATGGCATTCCTTACCGTCGCTTCTCCACCCGTGCGTTTGTCCCTCATTACTTCCTTTTTCGAAAGAGGAAGTAAACAACGTGCACATGGCCCATTCAGCAGGCTGTTTTGATTGCACTGCTTCTCCTACACCCAGCAGGAGATTGCGGCAATTTCTGCCTTTATTTTAAGTTGGACTTACTGGGGTGTTTTTTGGGGACGCGAAGAAGGGGTGGGAGGCACACAGGAGGCAGACGACGGCATGAGAGGGACCCGCGAAAATCTGTGAGTGCCCAGAAATGCGTGTGCAATAAATAAAGGACCTTTTCTTCTGTCGCCCCCAGATTGTGGAATGGCCTGCCGGAGGAGATTCGTAAAATTAACTCTCTGTGTGATTTTAAGGCAGCTTTAAAGACTAGCCTTTTCCGGTAGGCCTATCCAGATCAATGTTAAATCATGAATTTTTAAGATGTATTGATTCCTGTTCTAATGTTGTTCCCCGCCTCGATCCAAAGGGAGAGGTGGGTAAGAAATAAATTATCATCATCATTATTATTATTATTATTATTAAAATGCTCATCCGAATGAGCTCAAAATCACATTACCGTATATTTGCCATTAGTGCTTTTAAGTGTCACTGTTGCAAATAAAACAAGGAAAGGTAAGCAATTATTTTATTTCTAAACACATTTGTAAAAGCCTTAATAGGGAAATGTTTCCCTATACTATGCTTAAAAGATTATGTAGACTGGAATGTAAAGGGGCGGGGGGGGGGGGGAAGATGAATTATACTATGCACTGGAAAATTACCCAGTCCATTTCAGTCAACTTTTAATAGAGAAATATTAGGGACGTGGGCTACGGTTTCACCCTCAGGCTGTTATCTTAGTTAAGTAGCCCTTGCTGTGTTAAACTGCAACTGGACTTAGCACTATTACTACCCTGAAAGTAATTACACCCTGTGTAACCAGCACAGAAAAGATCAGTAGGCGACTGAAAGTGTGCACTTCTAAAGTGCATGGCCAAAATTCATACTGTATACCTTGGGTGCTGCACTGAACCAAGTATGTCTGTGATGGATGAGTATTGCAGTATTCATGTTCAACATACTTGCAGCCTAGGTCTGCTCTTACTCCTGAATAAACAGGTACTGATGGTGATCAGGGGTGTCTTTTATCAGCTGCATTCTTTGTGCTTTCATAAAGACAAGTGATCTTACTAAACTGGTTCATGCTTTTGTAACCTCCAAAATTAACTGCTATATTGCATTTTGTTTGAGGCGGCCCCTGAAGGCAATGTGGAAGCTGCAGCTGGTGCAGAATGCTGTCTCTCAAGCCATTTCTAAACGAGCCATTTATCCCGGGATCGTCCTGGGATAATCCCTGTGCATCCAAATGACACACAGGGGATCCAGGGAGCAGGCAGGGATCATAGAATCATAGAATAGCAAAGTTGGAAGGGGCCTACAAGGCCATCGAGTCCAACCCCCTGCTCAATGCAGGAATCCATCCTAAAGCATCCCTGACAGATGGTTGTCCAGCTGCCTCTTGAAGGCCTCTAGTGTGGGAGAGCCCACAACCTCCCTAGGTAAATGATTCCATTGTCGTACTGCTCTAACAGTCAGGAAGTTTTTCCTGATGTCCAGCCGGAATCTGGCTTCCTGTAACTTGAGCCCGTTATTCCACATCCTGTACTCTGGGAGGATCGAGAAGAGATCCTGGCTCTCCTCTGTGTGACAACCTTTTAAGTATTTGAAGAAAGCTATCATGTCTCCCTTCAATCTTTTCTTCTCCAGGCTAAACATGCCCAGTTCTTTCAGTCTCTCTTCATAGGGCTTTGTTTCCAGACCCCTGATCATCCTGGTTGCCCTCCTCTGAACACGCTCCAGCTTGTCTACGTCCTTCTTGAATTGTGGAGCCCAGAACTGGACGTAATACTCTAGATGAGGCGTAACCAGGGCTGAATAGAGAGGAACCAGGACCTCCCGTGATTTGGAAGCTATACTTCTATTAATGCAGCCCAAAATAGCATTTGCCTTTCTTGCAGTCATATTGGCGGATATTCAGCTTGTGATCTACAACAATTCCAAGATGCTTCTCTTTTGTAGTATTGCTGAGCCAAGTACCCATCATCTTGTAACAGTGCATTTGGTTTCTATTTCCTAGATGTAGAACTTGGAATTTATCCCTATTAAATTTCATTCTGTTGTTTTCAGCCCAGCACTCCAGCCTATCAAGATCACTTTAAAGTTTGTTTCTGTCTTCCAGGGTATTAGCTATCCCACCCAATTTTGTGTCATCTGCAAATTTGATAAGCGTTCCCTGCACCTCCTCGTCCAAATTGTTAATAAAAATGTTGAAGAGCACTGGGCCCAGGACTGAGCCCTGCGGCACCCCACTCGTTGCCTCTCCCCAGTTTGAGAAGGTTCCATTGATAAGTACTCTTTGAGTCCGATTCTGTAGCCAACTGTGAATCCACCTAATAGTTGTTCCATCTAGCCCACTTTTAGCTAGTTTGTTAATCAGAATGTCATGTGGTACTTTGTCAAAAACTTTACTGAAGTCAAGATATATGACTTCCACATGACTTCCATAGGGACAACGTTAGCCCTCCTCCAGTCTTCCGGCACCTCATCAATCTTCCATGATTTTGCAAAGATAATAGACAAAGGTTCTGAGAGTTCTTCCGCTAGCTCCTTCATTACTCTAGGATGCAGGTCATCGGGCCCTGGAGATTTGAACTCATTCAAGGAAATTAGGTGTTCTTTGTCCATTTGTTTATCAATCTCAAACTGTAATCCTGCCCCCTCAATTTGTGCTTCACTTTTTCCAGAGGGGTCATAGACCCGCTTTTGGGAGAAGACTGAGCCAAAGTAGGAATTGAGCACTTCAGCCTTTTCTTTGTCATCTGTCATCAATTTGCCATCCTCAGTAAGCAGCTGAACCACCATTTCTTTCATCTGTCTTTTACTACTCACATATCTGAAGAAAGCCTTTTTATTGCTTTTAGCATCCCTCGCTAATCTCAGCTCATTCTCAGCTTTAGCCTTTCTGACACCATTTCGGCACTTCTGTGCCACCTGTCTGTACTCTTCTTTTGTAGCCTGGTCTTCCTTCCACTTCCTATATGTATCCTTTTTTGTTTTCAGGTCATCTCTAAGCTTTTCGTGGGGCCACATTGGTTTCTTCTGTTGTCTTCTATCTTTTCTCCTTGTTGTAACTGTTTGTAATTGTGCCTTTAAAATTTCCATTTTTAAATACTGCCACCCATCCTGCACTCCTTTTCTCATTAGGCTCACTTGCCATGGGACTTTACTTATCATAGTTCTGAGTTTATTAAAATCAGCTTTCCTAAAATCCAGAGTACGTGTATGCCTACACTCAACTTTTGTCTCCTTCATAATCAAGAATTCAAGTATGACGTGGTCACTTTCCCCCAGAGTTCCCGTAACTGCCACTTTATCCACTAAGTCATCCCTATTGGTCAATATCAAGTCAAGGATTGCCGATCCTCTAGTTCCTTCCTCCACTTTCTGTAGGAGAAAGTTATCACCCACACATGTCAGGAATTTCTTGGAAGGGCCGCTTTTGGCACTATTTGTCTCCCAACAGATATCAGGGTAATTGAAGTCCCCCATCACTACTACATCACACTTCCTTGAAACACTGACAATTTGTTTCTCAAAAGTTTCATCTTCCTCTTCTCCTTGATTGGGTGATCGGTAGTAGACTCCGATTATCATGTTCTTTTTATTCCTTGCCCCATTTATTTTAATGCAGATGCTCTCGACGGGGCTTCCAGTCTGAACCACCTGTATTTCTGTGCAGGGATAGGTATTTTTAACATATAGTGCAACTCTGCCTCCCTTTCTATTTCTTTTGTTCTTTTTGAACAAGTTATATCCTTCAATTGCTATGTTCTAGTCATTATTATTATTATTATTATTATTATTTATTTATTTATATAGCGCCATCAATGTACATGGTGCTGTACAGAGTAAAACAATAAAATAGCAAGACCCTGAGGCATAGGCTTACATTCTAATAAAATCATAATAAAACAATAAGGAGGGGAAGAGAATGCACCAAACAGGCACAGGGTAGAGTAAAACTAACAGTATAAAAGTCAGAACAAAATCAAGTTTTAAAAGCTTTAGGAAAAAGAAAAGTTTTTTTCTTTTAGCTGAGCTTTAAAAGCTGCGATTGAACTTGTAGTTCTCAAATGTTCTGGAAGAGCGTTCCAGGCGTAAGGGGCAGCAGAAGAAAATGGACGAAGCCGAGCAAGGGAAGTAGAGACCCTTGGGCAGGTGAGAAACATGGCATCAGAGGAGCGAAGAGCACGAGTGGGGCAATAGTGTGAGATGAGAGAGTCATCCCACCAAGTTTGAGTTATACCTATCAGGTCGTATTTGCCTTCATGTAATAAAAGTTCGAATTAATTCTGTTTGTTTCCCATACTCTGGGCATTAGTATATAGACATCGAAGACCATGTGTTTTATAGTCTGGCTTTCTTCCTACATTGTTGTGGACACTATTTTGGGTCACTATTGGAGCTGTTCTCTGTACTGTGGTGCATGGGCCTTCATCCATTGTTGCCTTGAAGTTTATGTCTCCCGCCCCCGTAAGATTCAGTTTAAAGCCCTCCTGATCAAGTTCTTCATGTTGTGGCCGAACACATTCTTTCCAGCCCTTGTGAGGTACAACTCATCCCTTGACAGCAGTCCATCTTCCAAGAAGTGTAGCCTGTGGTCCCAGAATCCAAAACTCTCACGTCGGCACCACTTTCATAGCCAGAACCTCTTCCTAACTGTTAGAGCGGTACAAGAATGGAACCATTTACCTAGGGAGACTGTGGGCACACTAGAGGCCTTCAAGAGGCAGCTGAACAGCCATCTGTCAAGAACACTTTAAGGTGGATTCCTGCATTGAGCAGGGGGTTGGACTCAATGGCCTTATAGGCCCCTTCCAACTCTACTTTTCTATGATTCTATCCTTGCTGAGAATCTGCCTATATACCACAGGTCTCTTCTTAAAAGTGTAAACACCTCTCCACCTCCCAACAATAAAAAACATGGCCTGCTTAAT
Organism: Elgaria multicarinata webbii; assembly: GCF_023053635.1. Taxonomy (NCBI): domain Eukaryota; kingdom Metazoa; phylum Chordata; class Lepidosauria; order Squamata; family Anguidae; genus Elgaria; species Elgaria multicarinata. The sequence continues at coordinate 22,843,722 of NC_086188.1, read as the reverse complement.
GTTTCATTTTTTGAGTATCATGGATCTCATCTCTATAGAACAAAATCACTTTTCCACTTCGTGAAACACGTGTGTGGACATGCAAGCATTTGGGTACATGAGCATTTGCGTAGAACAAGAAGCTGACGTTCTGCCTCTGTGCCTACTTCAGCACTACAGCAACTGTCACATAAATAATCTTTTTCTGTGTTTCTGAATATATTAACACCTATAATATTACTTATTTGCTATTTCCATGGAAACCTGAAGAGGAACGGGAGTGATTGCATTCAGTTACAGTGGTTAATGTTCTCAGGCTGTATTTTGGTTGAGCTGATTCAAACTAACCCCCAGTATATATCATGGCTGAATTTAATAGCTCAAAGCAGGTTACCATTTGAAAACAAAACAAAAAGACACATACAGGTGAATTCTGAAACTGTGCACTAAACCGCACAGGATCCAGGTTTGCAGCAGGACTGAAAGCTCTGGCATCCTTCCACCTGCTTTGCCCCTCTCCATTTGAAGCTCAGTGCCCTTTTCTGACGGGGGCTGTCTTTCCCAAACCATCCCTTTCTCTCCCTCCTCGCCACAGCCTGATCTTTTTGCTTATTTTCCTTCATCCACTTAAGTCTTCCATCCACCTGCAACATGTACATTGATGGTGCTATATAAATTAATAATAATAATAATAATAATAATAATAATAATAATAATAATAACATCCTGAAACTGTGCCCCCCCCGAAATATTTAAGGTCCACAGGAGAGTTACTGGTAGGGCAGAGTGCAACTTTCATACAGCCCACCTGGGGCAGGGGTCATTTTCACTTTCCCTCAGAGCAGAATTCCTTTTGTGCTCCAGAGAAGGAGGGAGAGTAAGCCCCAAACCAAATGATGATGGAAAGTAGCAGCCTGGGTCTGCTTTGCAGTTCCAGCAAATATATAGCACTATCTAGCAGGTGCATTGCACTACTCCCTTGGGGGCGTGTGTGTGACACTGACAATATAACACAAATGGGGGAAAATGGGAACAGTACAGAAGGGAACTTTGCTACAGTGGTTCAGAGTTCTCCCATTTTTAAAAAGGCAGCAGGAGAAACTATGAGAGAGTGTGCTCCAATCAAATGATGGATTTTCAATTTCATAATTGGTGATGATCTGGCTGGAATCTTCCCAGCAGCATGGTTTTCAGAATGATGAAGTCATAGAGCCATTAAATAAGAGCATCTTACACGAAGACTATTAACCTGCAGGGGCATTAACAATGTAGATGACAGCTTTTAGGGATGTCGTGAGAGCTCTTGAATTAATACCAGTAGTAGTATGTGAAATTTTAAAGTACTGGGAGGAATGGACTAATCTGAATGAACAAGAACAGGGAAAAGTTATCCAACTTCGGATATTTCACTGCCTAATCCTCTGATTTCTCCAAAATCTGGCAAGTCTACCTGTGATGATTACTTTTTATGAAGGCCTGGCATTGCTTTCTGAAAATTTGCAGAGGCTAATGTGTAGAATCCAGCTAAAATCCTACTTAGAGTAGACCCATTGAAATGGCCAATTTAAATCCCATTCATTTCAATGGTCCTATCCACAGTTGGAGGTTTTTGCTACATGCACCATTAATCTTCTCTCTATGTAACTGTGATCCTGATAGGAGGGCTTTACTCTCATTTTAAGAGAGAGTGACTCATATAGAGAAATGGCATTTTCACTGATTCAGCCAGGGATAGTTGTGAGATTTAATATTTCTATGATTTTTAGCACATGAGAAAAGGAGTTGCAAAAACAGCAGTATATGCTTAGCTTCCCACAATATGAAATCTCCTGCATTGAAATTTATTGTACCAGGGACGCCTGAACACTTAGAAAATCTTCTGACATGCTTTTATGGCCCTGTTCCTACTCCTAATTTCTTTTTTGTGAGAGAGAAAGCAAACAGACTTCAATGGTGGACTACATTCTTTGTTACAAATTTTGTACCTTTATTCTGTGAGAGTTTAGTGATTTTCATATACTTTTAATTGAGGATGTCAGAAGATTCCATTTGTGAGTTTGAATGAAACAGAATTCCCAGTGATGGGCATTCCTGCTTTTAATGATACAAATCCTGAGCAATGCTTAAAACAAAGTGAATTCTGCTGGACTCAAGTTAGATTCACTTCTAGAGAATGAATTTAGAATCTATAACTTTGTTTTGTTATCTGTGCCCACTCATGTTCACTGCAGATCAAAGCCATCTCTACTTAGCTTCCCTTAGTGCACACACACAATCCAAGCAGTTTCTGCCATTGTAGCTATCTGTTTCTATTGTACTGCGCAAGTTCCAGAGAGATACTACGACAAGATTTCAGCCTTGAATAAGCTGTCCCCTAAAGTAACATTGATCCAGAACAAGTTAGACCATTGATCTCCAAATCTTAAAAAGGAATTGTAGAGCTGAAAATGGTGCCCAAAATGACCAAGGGGCTAGAGTAACACTATGAGGAAATATTATGACATTTGGAGCTTTTTCGTTTAGAAAAAAAAGGCAACTAAGGAGGGGCATGACAAAGGTGTATAGAATTATGCATGATGTGGAGAAAGAGGATAGAGAGGAATTTTCTTCCCCTCACAATACCAGAATCCAGGGTCATCCAATGAAACTGAATGGCAGGAGATTCAGAACAGGTAACTAGAAGTACTTGTTCATGTAGCACATATTTAAACTATGGAGTTTGTTTCCACAAGATGTGGTGATGGCCACCAACTTAGACAGCGTTAAAAGGGGATGAGACAAAATAATGGAGGTTAAGGTTGCCAAAGGCTGCTAGTTGCCACAATGGCATAGATTACCTCCAGGATCAGAGAGAGAGAGAGAGAGAGAGAGAGAGTGTGCTGGGGGACAACAGTGGGAGAGGGCTATTGCCCTGACAGCCTGCTTGAGGGCTTCCCGTGGGCATCTGGCTGGCCACTGTGGGAAACAGCATGCTGTCCTAGGGGGGTCTTTGGTCTGTTACTATGTCCTTACGGTTTATGAAGTTCAGTCTCGTCTACACTGACTGGCAGCAACTCTTCTCTTCAGCTCTCCCTGCAAATACCAGAGTTTGAACCTGGGACTTTCTCCATGCCAAGCAGGTCCTCTACCAGTGAGCTGCATTCTTTGCCTGCTCATCTAGTCCCAGGGTGTTTCCTTCCCTTGCAAAAAAAGAAGAAAATAAACACCCCTATCAATTGAACATTTTTTTTTATTATTCTACTTGTTCATAACAGAAATGTTCTGCATTATTCAACTAGTTTAAATTGGACCAGATCATGTTACTTCAGATGGATTCACAACTGGATGAGAAACCAAAGTGTTCATTAATGGTTCCTCTGCAAATTGGAAGGAGATTTTGAAAGGGGTGCTGCAGAGTTCTCTTCGAGGCCTGGAGCTCTTCAATATTTTTTATCAATGACTTAGATGAAGGGAAGGAAGAAATCCTTATCAAAACAAAACTAAGTGGGATCGCTAACATGTCAGAAGAAAGGAATAAAATTAAAAATGACCTTACTGGAATGGAAAACAGGGCCAAAACGAGCAAAATGAAATTTAGCGCAGACACCAGCAAATGTTATGTATTTAGGTAATTAAAAAAAAAACATCCTCAAGTGCACAAGCAGAGGATGGGGGATACCTGACTTTGTAATAGGACATATGAAAAGAATTTCTGGATTGTGGGGCAATCACAAGTTTAAAAGTCAGCACTGTGGTGCTGCTACAAAAAGGGTGAGTGCAATTTTAGGCTGCATTAATAGAACTGCAGATTTCAAGTTACTGGATGCAATAGTTCCACTTCATTCTGCACTAGTCAGACCACATCTGGAATACTCTGTGCACATCTGGATATCACTCTTTCCAGGAGGATCGAGACAAATTGGAATGGGTTCAGAGGAGGGCAACAAAGATGGCCAGACATATGGAAAGCAAGTCCTGTGAAGAATGGTTGAAGGAGCTACTTATAGCCTGAAGAGGAAAAGACTGAGGAAGGACACAAATACCTGAAAAGCTGTAATATGGAAGTGGGAAAAGACTCACTCTCTGCTCCTCAAGAGGGCAACAAGACTAGATCTAATGGGCTTCGATTACAGGAGGGTAGATTTTGGTTGAGCATTAGGAGAAACCTCTTTGAAGTAAGAGCAGTTCAACAATGAAGCAATGGCCTAGAGGGGTGTGGTGTAGCTCTTCCTTGCTGGAGGTCAAGCAAAGTCTGGACAACCATCTGTGTGGGTGCTCTCACTCTGGATTTCTGGCATCTAGTAGCAGGTTAGACTACAAGGGCACCCTCCAACTCTGATTCACCCATATTTTAAAAGTCCAGAAGCCAAATTCGTTCCTTTCTCTTTTTCTACAGAATCCATAGGTTGCTGGTAACTTGAGGTATTCTCATGGAAAGGTTTGTCTGGAAGGTAGATCATCTTAACTCTGACAATCCATTTTGTACTTTCTCCCTGAAATAGCCGCATAAATTGTAACTGCCTTACTGAGTCCCCCCCCCCCCCTATTCTTATAACATCAAGTAGGTACAATATCTGGGAAGTGCTTAGGAAGACCAGGCTGCTCCCTTCTTGCTTTTCTAGCTTAAAACTGCACTAACACACACATATGGTTTTGAACACCATCTGCTGAAGACAATCTAGCCAAAGTTAAGCACTTTTAAATCCCATCAAGCATGTGCCTAATCCCCTCAGTGAAATAAGTGGGATTAAGCACCTCGCCATGGCTGGGTTGTGTCCAGTGGCCTCGGCCGATGCTTTCTGCCAACGTCTGAAATGAACTCCGATGGAGAACTAATGCCTTGATTTGCTTGTTTCCCTGTTCCCTTTCCCTTCTTGTCTACTCAATTTTATCCCTGCAGGCAGAGCCTGTGTTTTTACTTTCGTACGCTCTGGCCCCACATCTGTTTAACATATATATAAACTCCTTGATCCAACAGCTCCAAGCTTTAGACATACACTCCCCCAAAATAGCAACCAAAAGACTACCCATACTGCTGTATGCAGAGGATGCAGTCATTCTCTCCTTGTCTCAGATAGACCTAAGAAGAGCCTTAAAGGCCCTTGCCCGACATTGTAAGGAGGACCGATTACAAATCAATTACTCTAAATCAAAGATTATGATGTTTGCCAATAGCAACAAGATCCACAGATGGTATATAGATAACAATGGGATACAACAAGTCTCTTGTTTTAAATATCTAGGTGTCGTTTTCCAAGCTTCTGGAAGGAAAACAGCACAGATGAATTATATCTGCTCACTTGCCAAGAAAAGTTCAGCAGCCATTCTGAGGTTCTTTCGGACACGAGGAGGAAATTTTATTCCAGCTGCAATTAAACTGTTTGTGGCAAAATCGAGAGCGCAGCTCTTGTATGGAGCACAATTGGGACCATTTTCCAACTTAGCCATATATGAGAAAATACAATCGGGCTTCTTAAGGTCATTATTTCTGACACCAAGAAGTGTCTCCAATGCGACATTACGAATGGAGAGTGGATTAATTAGAATTGAAGCTCATGTGTGGCAAATTACTATATCTACCTGGCTTAGACTTAAGCTGACCCCAGCGGGGCTGCTTCCCCTAATTTTACAAGACAATTATCAGATGAAATGGTGGAACATTATCAAAGAGAAATTATGCACCTATGGGCTCTCTACAGAACATCTACTAGCCATAGGCTTAGAAAAAGCCAAAGACCTTGTTAAGCAGCGTATTTGGGATATTGAACTGCAGAACGATCTAAGCCAAATCCTATATATTTACCGTTCTCCTCAAGATATACAGGGCGGTGGCCCTGCAGCCTATCTGAGCTCCCTTACATATTATAAATGCAGGTGGGCGTTTACTAGGGCTCGCTATAATGTTCTCCCTTCCAAGTTCACAGAAGGCAGATATCAAGGAATTCCAGTCTCCCAAAGGTTATGCCCATGTGATTCTGGTGAGATAGAGACATCCTCTCATGTGCTTTTACACTGCTCGTTCTACTCAGAGGCCCGGTCAGGCTTAATCCATCCTCTACTACAGGACTTTCCAGGTAACACCGATGAATTTTATACCAAGTTCCTCCTTGCCAATAGAAACCCCTCAGTTACCTATAAGGTTGCTAAATTCTGCCACTTGACTATGAGGACACGTCGTCACCTATTAACCTCAGAGGACTGTTAAATCTCTGGGAGATGGGAACTAAGGATCTGTACTACTTTGTATGGTTGCTGTTGCTGAACTAATGTTGTGCTGGTCTTGGACCGTAATAAAGTGATTGATTGATTGATTACTTTTGTACAGCACCTAGAACATTAATAAACAATAAATAACTGAAAGACATTTTTATTTAGAACTGCTATATTTGACAACAAAAGTAGTAAAAGTTTTCTGCTGATAAAATATATCAGGTGCCCGAAGACTGCTGGTGAAATCCTTGAACTGAATAGACACAAATGCTAGTAGCCTGGGGACTTCCTCCTGAAAGTGATTAGTAAAAATACTTTTGGATCTTAAAGTTCTGAACTCTGCGCAACAGTGGTCTTCACTTGACAGCAAATAATGCACCATGGACAGCTCCATGGTGAAATCTTGCTAACAGCACCGTTAGTACAGAACTGTGTGTTGTTAAATGATGTCTGAGAGTTGCTTGAAATGTCAGCTTTCGGTACAGTCTGTATAGAAAAAGCACGGAATCCATGTGTAAACCGGCACATGCGCTGCTTAGACTGATGGGAAGGCCCCAAGCCCAGGGTTAGAGCAGAAGACGGAGCATCCAGGAGGGCCCAGGCTCAACTCCCCCCTGTGCCTCCTAGCAGATGATGGGAGCAACCTTTGCTGGAGAACCACTTCTAGACAGACTACGTAATGCTGGATTAGATGAACAAGGAGACGCAATACAGTTTTGCGTGGCTGTAAGTCCAACCTTAATTCAGAGGCACTATTTCCAAAAGCCGTTATTTCCAAAATCACTGCCACCACCTTAACATTCAAAAATTATCCAATGTGGTCTGTTTTTAGTGGCAAAGGAAGGAACAGAAACACAATTGCAAAAGTTATGTGAAACTGTTCCTTTTTGGGATCTAGGCCAACATGAAAAGTGGTCAAATATAAGACTATCATATCATCCCAGAGTGGAATGGTCCAATAGAAGCAATTGAAGCAGGTCCATGCAGTTACTCTAATGGCATCTAAATATTGCAAACAGTAGTCAGAAAAACCTTGAATATTCATCTTTCTAAGTATCATAGCTTCAATAATAATAATAATAATAATAATAATAATAATAATAATAATAATAATAATAATAATATTTAATTATTTCTTACCCGCCTCTCCCTTTGGATTGAGGCAGGGAACAACATTAGTACAACAAATCAACACATCTTAAAAATTCTTGATTTCACATTCATCTGGGTAGGCCTGCCGGAAAAGGCTAGTCTAATAATAACAGAGCTGCAAGTTAGCCACTTGATGCACTGTGGTAGGAAAGAGAATGTGTATGAAGAGACAACAAGATAATGTCAACGGAAAGGAAGAGATGCTTTTAGAAAAATGTTAAGAATTATTCCTTGTAACAACAGAGTGGTTGTAAAAGACAAGATGTAGACGTCAGAAACACATTTAGTGATAGTTAAGCATCAGTGCAAACTACCTGTGGAGATTTGAGCCCTCATTGGATGTTTATTTAAAGTTATCTCTGGCTTTGGTATAATTAGCTCTATTTCAGAGCAGACATCTGGGTTTCATTAATGCATTTAAGGGTGGAATTGAATCAGATCCACTTGCTCTGCAATTTAGCTAGATGGGTATTTTTGCCCATCTAGCTGAGGCATCAGGGGGGAAGGAGGCTGGGGATAACTTATATTCCCACTCCCCCGGTTCCCTCCCCTCCACACCAACCAGCATGCCCCCACTTTCCCTTCCCTATGAGGTTGCCTTTGCCACCTCAGAGAGGCAGCCTGAACAGTTTTCTCTGCGACAACTGTGAGGGGAGGGGGAGCTCAGACTCCTGCATCTTAGGTTAGATCACTGTCTCCATGCTCAGATCCAGGAATACCAAAAAAACCCAACCCAATGGCCCCATAATATTGCTCTCTAAGACTCCCTAGGTGTGCATTTTTAGTATTCAGAGGGTAAGGTGTAATTTGGATTTAGTATTTTTGGTGGCATGTTTGTTTTAATATTATCATTAATTCTGGTGTTTACTGTTGTGCTGTTTTTATTTTTTGAGCTGCCTTGAGCAGTGGCCTAACAATATTTTTTATAAATATTTTTTAATAAAGGATAATAACAAAGTACTATTCTATTTAAAACTCAATAGATTTGCTATTCTTAATTTTTTCTGAAGGATGGGGGAAATTGATTCCCAGCAAATGGTTTGAACATGCTTATTCAGCATCCATAATGTTTTTTGAATCTGTCTTCATCTGAATTTGTGTTGCAGTTGTCGTTGTTGTGGAAGGATTGTGCGTGTGCATGGAAGTGATTTTGGAAAACATATTTTTCACTCCACAAGTGGTTCTTTGGTTCTTACATCACAGAGAGCCCACATTATCTTGATATGTGATTCGTAAGTGTATGTAAATTAACATTTTTAAAAAAATACATAAATAAATCCATCTACAGTTCCGCTTGGATGAGAAACACCTCCAACTTGATTCACTTAAGAGGGCTGTGACTATTTAAGTGACTGAGCATTTTGTGAGCAATATTCTTGGTGACATTTATGTCCTTTCCCACAGAGTCGAATGGCAGAGAGCCTTCGTCTTTTTGACTCCATTTGCAACAACAACTGGTTTATCAACACCTCCCTCATCCTCTTCCTGAATAAGAAGGATCTATTGGCAGAAAAAATCCGCCGCATCCCGCTAACAGTCTGTTTTCCTGAGTACAAAGGTCAAAACACTTACGAGGAGGCAGCCGTCTATATCCAACGTCAGTTTGAGGACTTGAATCGCAACAAGGAGACCAAGGAGATTTACTCACATTTCACTTGTGCCACTGATACAAGCAACATCCAGTTTGTGTTTGATGCGGTGACAGATGTCATCATTCAGAACAACCTCAAGTATATTGGTCTTTGCTGAGGGTCCTTGTAAATGAGTCTGATTTCTTAATCTGATGCAAAAGAGGTGAACCACCTCCACTCACAGTGGAAACAACGGGGCAGCCCTTGGAAGGGAGCAGTCTGAAGTACATTCACAGAGCCCTTCAACTGCCTACACATGCTTTTGCAAAAACAAATGTCTTCGAGTGTGCAAACCTCCCACAAAATGGTGAGATTTTGAACTGTATGGAAGTGTTATCACTACAATCACGTCGTCACTGGATCATTCTATCTGTTTCATTTATTTTTTCTTGAGATGGTAGAGCTACTATGTTCTATGTATAATAAGACAGATCATTGTTGTTACTGTCCTAAAAACCATTTTACTGTTGGGAAGATGCAAGACTGGTGAGAGGGAGACGGGGGCTGCACTGCGATTTCCCCTACACAGAAAAAGAAGGCTTCTTCCAGTTGAGAGAATAGCAAACAGGCATATCTGAGTGAAGTGTTCCTTGCCCACATTCTGGTATAACAGCCTGTAGATCATATACAAATGGATCTTGTATATACAGGCACATAACTTACAGCTAATACGAAGTACATACTAGCTATACACGTTATCTTTGCATCATGGTTTATTGTGACTATTCTCTGCCTGTTAAAGGAACTGGTAGTGCAGAAAGTTCCCACTCTGACCCTGTGTAGCCCTTCCTGCTCAGATTCCAAATATGCAGCGGGGGGTGGGGGGGAGAGAGAAAAGATAGGAAGAAAAAAATGGGAAATTAATGGAATGGAATTACTAAATATGAGATTAGGCCAAATTAAGGTCAGTGTTTGTTCTACTACTGAGAAATTTTATATATTGGAAGTTTTCTTTTACATCTGTTTTTGCCAAATAATTGTGCTGTTTCACAAAAACCCTGAAAGTTTAATAAGTAGTTGAGGTTTTACAGATATAAAAAGTATAAGATTTTGTTTTTTAAATTATTGATTTGTGTCTGGATTTTATGAGTGTGCCAACGGACAATCCTATTCCATTGCTCCAAGGAAATCCTGAGAAGTAGGGATGGCAACATTTGTAACAGCTTTTCTAAACACAGGAGCCAATGAAACTGTATAATAATATAGCCTTTTCAGTCTCTTTCTTTTCTTTTCGGTGTTTATTTTTTTAAAATGTGCTGTAATTATTAGGTGAACAGATGAGTGATATGAACAATATTTAAATGTCTTGATATTTAAATTTTTAAAACTTAGTGGAATTAAAGAAATGGAAGTGATGCATTTCTCCGCTCCCTTTCATCCTGTATACAAATAATACAGGCTGACATATTATTCTATCAAATTTACAGTTAAGTTTGAATGCCTGAGAAGCTCTGTGCAACTTTACTGGAAAACCTCACATGACTCATATGACTAGTGGTCATGTGACACCTTCTTCTCCCGCTTCTTACATACTTCAGTGTAAACTAAAGGTGTAAATATACATTCAAGAATTGTAAAGCACATGAATACACTCTTCCATCTCTCTCTCTCTCTCTCTCTCTCTCTCTCTCTCTCTCACACACACACACACACACACACACACACACACACCTCTCCTCCCTCACTCAGTTTCCAGCTGTATGAAGATAAGTGAGAATTTCAGCCAAGGGCTTTAAGTAAAACGTAAGAGAAAACAATGAATGAAAACAAAGTTACAGGCTGTCTACTTTAAGAAAATAAATAATCTGAACGATCTCAACTGGTCCATGGTGTGCTCATTGTTTGTAGATCTTATGATTCAAAATTACACACAGCTGGGTTCCCACTTACTTTGGTACAAACCTGTGTTCTTCTGAACTAAAAGCCACTTTAGTCCTTAATACTTACTCTTCACGTAACAAAGTCAGTACTCTCTTTAACAGGAAAAGGAGGGCAGATTTGTTTAGAAGGGGCTGAAGCATCTCAAAATTGTAGGGTACCAATGGCTCTTTCTGGCAGACTCTTTCCCAGGACAAGGTTTCCTAACTCGTGGTGGCACCTCTCGCAAGCACCGTGGATTTAAGGGATGATGGCTGTTAAAGGGCTGCATTTCTCAGAATTGCTGGCTCCAGTGGGAGCCAATGCGGTGGAATATAAGGCGGGTTTAGGGACCAATTGAAAACCAACTGTGGAGTCAAAAAGGCAAAATGCCTGAAAAAGGATTGTGTACTTCCAGGCATAGCTTTTATTATGCAGTCGTTCTGCCTCATTCAAATAATTTCCTTGGGAGTGGGGATGGAGAGAGGGGGCAGTGCTCACATGACACTGGGCTTTTCTACGTGAGTTATTTATTGTGCACTTATCATTCCCTACTCATGGTTGTTTTATGAGTTCTTTAGACAATGTTGTGACACTCCAGTTTCGCTTCTGTGTGCCTGTTCAGACAACACACTAAGCCATGATGGTTAAGCGTTTATGATCTTGTGGCCTCCAGACATTGTTGGATTTACAATTCCCACAATCCCTTACCATTGTCTGGATTGATGGAAGTCCAACAACAGCTGAAAGGTCATAGAATAAAATAGTCTATTTAAAAATAAAAGGACACTGACAATGGTGGAGTGATGGGATGATGGCCAGGAAGGAAAACTTCCATCCAAAGCAATTCTGTGATCCAGTATGAGCTTTAGCAATAAAGATTTCATTTCATTGCAGTTGGCATAGGCAGTTTTGCAAAATAACAACAACAACATCAACAACATAAGAAGGAAAAGAATCAGAACTAGAGTACAAGCTGTGGCAGATCATGGGACACAGCTGCTCCCCTTTGTGCGAATAGCCTGCATGTCTACATTAATCCCAAATGGTTTATTATCAAATAAGTTTTCTTAGGCAATGGCTTCCTTCTTGTGAAGTTCACAACAAGTGTAGCACCTGCTGAAATGGGCTGTTGCCTATTGAAGCTCATGTCAAGATTAACAACATAAGCAGCAGTCCTGCACATCGTCACATGTGAGGATGCTTCATCGAAAATCAGTGAGATTTACCTTTGGGTGGGTAGTGCTGTGCAGGACATGGGGTGCTTCCAGATGAGGCTGTTTATCATGAAATTACCATACTTAATTTACAGAATTTAATGGGGGGCCCAGACAACACTGTCTTCCACTTGTAAATTTCTTACACTTTCCCATGGGATCTTGTTTTTTCTTCCCACAAAAAACCATTAAGGAAAAGACGAATTAGCTGCCCAGTCTCTTTTGAACGGTAGCACTAAATCCATCCACTTGCCTTTGCTCTCCAAGTTCTCAGCACTTGTGTGTTTTCCGTCAAGTGTACATAAAATTCCACAATCCAACGCAATCCTAAACCAAATTTCAAGTTTTGAAGTAGAAGCATTCTACCATTAACTCCTCTGCCAGACAAACTAGACTGAGGGTGTTGCTAGACGAGGCCTTAGCGCGCTTTGAGACCCAGTTTCCCTGCTGTGCATCCAGATGACACACAGGGGAATCTGGGCCCAGGCCGCACTGAGGCCTCCTCTAACGCGCCATAAGCAAAGTTGCTTATGGCGCGCCTTTTTCGCAGCCCCGGCCTGAGGCCGGGGCTGCGGAACATCTAGGAAGGTCCGTGGCTTTTTGCGGCTACTCGCGAGTAAGCGAGTAGCTGCGAAAAGCTGTGGACTTGGCACAGCGCTCATACGAGCGCTGTGCCCATCGTGCCGGGGGGGTTGATCCCGGGGACGGGGAGATGGGGGAGGGAAGGCCGGACCGGTAGGAGAGGGGGATGGCGGAGGGCGACACACGGGAGATGGCAAGTGGGGGCGACGGAGGGCGACACATGGGAGACGGCGAGGGGATGGCGGAGGGCAACAACGGGGATGGCGAGGGAGGGCGGATGGGGGGGCTTAAGTAAAAAAAAAACCTTACCTTGTCTGGTGGCTTCGGGCTCCATTAAAACAAAACAAAAATGGCCGATGCTGCAGGGCTTCTGTCGTCCCTGCGCGTTGGCCGTCTAGGAGGCTGGGCGGCGCGCATTAAAGTTAGCGCGCCGTAGCCCCGCCTCCAGGCCGGCTCAGCTGGCCTGGTCTAGCAGGGCCCTGAATCTGACCTTTCTGCAGTATTTATGATAGGAGTGTCTCCAGTCCTGCTTTTTTGAAAGAGTTCAAAACACTTGGCAATGTTAATAGATGTAAGCAGCAACAGTGTCCAACCTACTTAATTAGGGAGTTGTTTCACTGATGGCATTAGGGGGGACAGTAGGGGCAACTGCTTAGAGATACTGCAGAGGTGAAAACAGTACAGGTAATTAATTGCCCCTATTGCCCTGATGTGGGAAGATTTATTTTGTTATTTATTATATAATCCTTTTCTGCCTTTATTAGAAATACCGACGGTGACTTACATCACAAATGAATAAAACCCACCACCATCTTTCCTTCTAATATCTACTCATACTTCCTGAGCTTGTGCTTCTGCTGACGTAATCCACCCATAAAAGTGAAGCACCAGTAGGCTCAACATATAAACATAGGATTTGCAGTCGTTAAAAAAGATCTTTAAGAAAAATAACCTTGGGGGGGGGAGAGCTCCCTCAAAGCAGCCCCATCAGAGCTCAGAATGCTGAAAGGGTGGTGGTGGTAGTGGTGGAAAGGAGCGGAGTGGCTGAAAAAGGAGGAGGGACAGAGACATATAGATATCAAGGGTACAAAGGACTATCGTAGTGTAGACCGTGAAACTATTTCCCCCAGTGATGGAAATGTGAGTTGCCCATAGACATCAATGGACAAATCAAAGATTTTAACGTAGTGGGGATTAGGCACATGTGTGTACACCCCACCCCACCAACAACATCAAGCACCCCCCAAAATATTTAGGAAAAATGGCAGAGGGAGAGACCAAACTGCCCAATGTTCAGTGCCCACAAAATACTGACGGGTTGGGATGAAGGGAGGATGAAACGGAGAATAGTGGAGGAGGGCATGGCTAACTGAATGCAAACACTGCACTGCAACATTTTGTTGCAGATCTCACTTTTCAAAGCACAGGAGACAGCAGCTGTGAACCCATAACGACAGGGGAGTCTGGCAGTGTATCAAATAAAAGTCAAACGTCCAGCAGAACTGGAAAGTATTCAGTTTAGGACAAAATGACATCAAAGAGCGAGCCACACTGATTTCCCAGGGCCAGGCGTCAGGTCCCATTCTGCATTCCCACCAGACAAACCTCAGATGGCAGTGGGAGGCACAACAGAAGCCAGCCCTTTCGGTCAAGAGTGGGGAACTTCTTTCACCTGAGGGCTGAATGAAACGCCAGAGGAGCGCTCAGGGTGGCCATGCCCATGGTGGAGAGGGCTGAAGGGGCAAGGCCAAAGCATGAAGAAATGCCTGTTCTAGATGGCCAGGGACTAAGTCCTTAGCAGAGGTATTTGCCTTTCTGGAGCTCCCTGCCGGCATGTGTTTCTGGGGTGGACCTGGACCCCACACCAGCAGCGCTCCTTTCTGCTGCTAGAAGCGCAACTCCGCCCATCCTCACCCCTCTCAGACAGCCATCTGAGGGGGTTAGGGTTCCTCTGCCCAGCAAGAACTTCAATTGGCACTATGCCCTTGCACTCGTTAACATTAGTGCAATACAGTGGCGAGTGCTCTTGCACACCTCCTGTTCACTTTAATGGGGCTTGTACTTGAGTCCTTCCTGGTAGATTGCACCCTCTGGCTCTCATATTTCTGTTGCTGTCACCTTCTGGGGAGGCTACCTCACCTTCCTTGAGAGAGGGCAGGGGGACTAGACTCTGAAGTCAAGCATTAAAGGCCCAATTCCTCCCTTCCATGACTCTGCCAAAAGAACAGTTCGCTCCAGTGAAATTTTCCAGCCTTGGTATTAGGGGATAGCATCATAAAGTATGGTGATTAAGGAAATTTTATTTATTACATTTATTTATTATATTTTTATACCGCCCAATAGCCGAAGCTCTCTGGGTGGTATAGGAATATTCTTCCCATAAAAGATAATTATAGAACAGATTGCATAAGCTTCCTTAGTTTGTCTTTTTGTTTTGCTTTAAATTGGGTGAATCCGTGTAGGTATGATATGTTTTTTTTACAGAAGTTTTATCACTTTTATCTAGTACTTCTACAGTTACCCATCTACTTGTTGTGACTCAGTGGTGCTGGAGGATTACTGTGTGGCACTGCAGCCATTGCACTACGGTGTCCCACAGGATTCAGTCCTGACCCCAGTGTTAGCTAACATCTGCATAAAACTACCAGGAGAAGTCATCTGAAGCTTTGGAGTGAGATGCCATTAATATGCTGATGACATTCAGCTCCACTGCACTTTGTCTCCAAGGAAGCAGTCAACACCCTTGAATATTGCTAGGTTTGATAATGGGCTGTATGAGGGTGCAGATGTTGAGATTAAAACCAGAAAAGACAGAGGTGCTGTTGCTCAGTTGAAACTGGGATTTAACCTGTTCTGGGTGGGGTTGTAGTCCCAATGAAAGATCAGGTTCATAGCTTAGGAGTGCTCCTGGATCTTACACTGTTCCTGGATCTTCAGGTGGGAGCACTGGCAAGGAACACGTTTGCACAACTACGGCCATTTCTGAGTTGAGTCTGATCTGACCACAGTATCCATGTCTTTGCTCCATCACGATTACATTACTGCACTGCATTCGATGTGGGCCTTGAACAGTGTCTGAAATGTTCAGTTGTTGCAAAATGCAGCACCTATGCTGCTCACCGGTGCACAGTACCATGATCACATCACCCCAATGCCGAAAGATCCGCACTGATTGCCAACTGTTTTCTGGGATCAAGTCAAGGTTTGGATTTTAACCTTTAAATCTCTAAACGCCTTGGGGCCTAGCTATCTGAGGGACTACTTATCTCAGGATAAGCTTACTTGGTTACTAAAATCAGTAGGAGAGGCCATTTTGAAGAAGACCCCCCCACACACACACACACACTTGCAGAGGCACATCTGTCAAGCACACAGGAAAAGGGCTTTCTCCTGTGTGTCTTCCAGACTCTGGAACACACCTAGGTGGAGTTACGAATGGCCCCCACTCTCTCTGCATTGAGGAAGGAAGTGAAGGCACATCTTTTTAATTTGGCTTTTAAAAGTATTGTTATGGTTTTTAATGCTTTTTTTAAGGGTTTGTGCGTTTTATTTTTCAGATTTGTTTTTGTAAACTGTCCAGAAAGGTGGTATAGAAATATGTTAAATAAATCAATTCATTACTCCAGCAATCTAATGTGCAGGCTTAAATGCCAGGGACAAGCTGGTAAAATCTTTCAAACCTGACACTTTTTCACCAGGTTTGTAAATAGTCCCTTGCCTAGTTGCCTGTGGCAGGTGAGAGTGTCCTCTGGTTGGCAAAGCAGGGAAGCTTTTGACAGTTGGAAGGAGGGACAGGTTTGCTTCTATTTTGGAATTCACTAGTCACAAAGAACCAGATCTCACCCTGAATGAATTAGCAGTGAATTGTTCTTTATGCAGAAGTTCTGAAGAGCAATTTGTAATGTTCTGGCACCACCAACAGACAATTGCACTTACTACTACACGGGATACAATAGATACATTTCTTAAATAATCAATCATAATTTATTTATATTTCAGTTCATTTCTTAAGTTTTGGGTGGTTTACGAAATTAAACCCCCTGAAATACAATATAATAATTAATATAAAACCCAAATAAGAAAAATATGACCAAAAGTAAATCTCATAACCCTTTTAAATATCATATGCTGCCAACTACCTGGGAGTAGAGGAAAGTCTTAATCCCTTGTTGCTTTCAAGCAGAATGATCAGGGCATCAGATTATTATTTATTTATTTATAATATTTATATACCGCTCCCCATTGAAAAATTTCGGAGTGGTATACAAGATAAAATGAAAATAAAAACAGAATAAAAGTTAAAACAAAATTTAAAAGAAGCAAAAACAGATCCAAGGCTGCATATTAAGGACAGGCTTCTTGGAATGAAGATGTTTTCAGGAGGCACGGAAAGGAGTACAAGGTTGGTGCCTGCCTGACCTCCAGAGGCAGGGAGTTCCACAGGAGGGGCGCCACCACGCTGAAGGCTCTTCCCCTGGTGGATTCCAATCGGAGGATGGATCTATGTGGGCCAGGAGCAGGCCCTCGGATGACCTCAGTGACCGGGCAGGTTGATAAGGGAGAAGGCACTCTCTCAGGTATCCAAGATACTATTATCACACCAAGAGAGGTGCTCCATCAAGTATTGTGGTCCCGAGCCATGTAAGCCCTTATAGGTCAAAAGCAGCACCTTGAACTGGGCTCAGAAAGGTAGAGGCAGCCAGATTTGGTGCTATATGTTCAGACCTTCTGGTCTCTGCTATCATTCTAGCCATTGCAGCTTCTGAACATCTATGAGGGCAGCCTCAAGTAGAACGCATTGCAGTAATCTAACTTGGAGGTCACTGGAGCATAAACTACTGAAGCCAGGTTATCTCTGGTGTGTAGTGGGCCACCAGCTGAAGCTGGCAGAAGGCACTCCTTACCACTGGAGTGACCTGAGCCTCTAGTAACAACAAGGACTCCAGAAGAACTCCCAAGTTACAAACCTGCTCCTTCAGGGGCAGTGCAGCCCCATCCAGAACAGGTTGAACACCCTCCATTGGGTCAGAAGAACCATGTACTAATAGCATCTCAGTTTTAGCCCTCATCCAGTTCATTGTCACAGTCAGGTACCAATTTAGCATATCCACAGCCTCACCTGATGATGAAAAAGTGAAATAGAGGTGTATGTCACCAGCATACTGATGACAATACACTCCAAAACTCCTGATGATCCCACTCAACAGTTAAATAGCATGGGGGACAAAACTGACTCCTGCAGAACCCCATACTGGAGAATCCATAGGGCTGAGCAATATCCCCCAAGCACCAACTTCTGGCACCGACCATCTAAGTAGGAGTGAAATCACTGGAGTGCCATACCTCCCATTCTCATTCAGACCATGGGCACAGAAAGATACTATGGTATTGAAAGCCACTAAGAGATCAATGAGAATCAACAGTTACACTACTCCCATCTCTCTCCCAATGTAAGTCATCCTACAGAGTCACCAAGGCTGTTTCATAACAAAACCTGGCTTGACCCCCAACTGAAATGGATCCAGGTAATCGGTCTCATCTAAGAGAATCTCGGGCAGGTTGGCAAGGACTTGGTTCAGGAAAGGAATATTTGCCACCAGCCTGAAGTTATTAAGATCTTCCGAGTCCAGGGAGGATTTCTTCAGGAGTGCCATTATATAGTGATATTAGTACACTTGGCATGTTGCATGGTAACAGAAGCAAAAGAAAGTCCTGCACTGATGAACATATGACCTAAACTGAAAACTATAGGGAGAGGGTGACAACAGAGGGAGGAAGTGGCAAAAGTGGGATAACCTGAATAGACAACAATAAAATACAATGGGTAACAGCAGGGTTTATTGCACTGAAATATCTAGTAATATGTAGATTTACATAAACTCAGTAATTCATTCAACAATCATGTAAGATGAGCCAATATTGTTACCAATATAAGCCAATATAATTACCAATATAATTACCAATATGAGCCAATATAATTAGCAATATTGCTAATACAGGTTAGATGCTGATGGTGAGTGACCACAGTGAAAGCTAGGAGTTGAACCTGGAATGTCTATCTCTTTACTATTATTCCAGCTCAGCAAAAAGAAGAGAATTACTTTAAGAGTCATAGAATCATAGAGTTGGAAGGTACCTCAGAGATCATTTAGTCCACTCCCCTACTCAATGCAGGTTCTGCACTGTAGGTAGAGCTCCAGCATCCCCGACAGATGGCCACCCAGCCTCTACTTCAATACCTCTGGCAAAGGAGAGCCCTCCACTTCCTGAGGCAGCCTGTCCCACTGCTGAACACCTCCGTTAAGAATTCCCTTCTAATGTTTAGCCAAAATCTGCTTCCCTGTCATTCCTACCCATTGGTTCTAATCCAGCTCATGGAAGCAAGAGAGAACAGCATCTTCTGCATGACAGCCCATCAGATATTTAGAGGCTGTTATCACATCTCCCCTTAATCTTTCCTTTTCCAGGCCGAACATGCCAAGTTGTTCAAACCATTCCTCACAGACCCCTCACCATTTTAAGGGAAAGTAACAGAAGTAAAAATACTTTCTAAACTTAGGTCCACTGCAGACAAATTTGCACACTCCAACACCTATTAATAACAGCAAATAAACAAACACAGACTCAGAGGGCATATCTACACTACAAACTTAAATCTGTTTAGATGGCATGAATTTTGCCAAAGAATCCTGAAATTTAATGAGGATGCTGAGAGGGAATGACTCTTAAATGAGTTTAAGCGTAAACACATCTTTTGTGGAAGGAAGACAAGGTGACTTGGGCTACCATCCTACTCAAAGGCAGGACCTACTCAAAGGCAGGACACCCCCATTTCCCTTCACACAGAGGTCAATCCATCCAGCCCCCATGACGTGTGGGCCACAAGCACTGGAGCTTTCTTGCATAATTAGCATAATTAGCGCCAGATGTCTCAGGCAAGAAAGCCAAGCCAGAAGCTGCAGGTTGAGGCAAAAACATCTGATTCTCTAGGCCAGAGTGCAAACAATTTCCTGAATCCAAATGTTACAATCACTCAGATACTGAGAAAGCCCAAGGCTAGCCATGAGATGTTACATGTGTATCACAAAACATGACATCAGCACAGATATTAGGCTCAAGATGCCAGATATATACATTCAAACTATATTTAGAAGAGTGCTGTACAGCACCATGTACATTGATGGTGCTATATAAATAAATAATAATAATAATAATAATAAGTGTTCTGTGTTATAAATATTCTGAAATTCTACTCCTCTTACCTGCAGGCAATTCTGACACTAGTTTCAGTGAATAATGCATGTTCCACCGACAGATGTCAACGGGATCATTCAAAAGCTGTGCCAGAGCTGGGATGACTTCATGTTTTATAAAACTGGTCCTACATTTAGAAAGTGTTTATGTTAGAAGTTAGTTACATAAACACATTGAACGAATATTTCTGGAACCAGGAAAATTTGTTGCAGAATACAACAGCTTAACTCTGTGATCCCAATAGTGGTGCCTATGGGCCTCCTCTCCCCTCGATTGCTACCAGAATCCCTTGAGCCTCTGGATTTTTTTATTTCAGCTTTGCAAACTTTAAAAGGGTTGATTGTTGTTTTTTAACCAGGAGACTGGCATGCTGCAAAACAACACACTGGACTCCAGCACCATCTTTCTTTCCAAGAATGCCTCTGGGTCCCACAGGCATTTTTAGAAAATAAGAATAGTGAGCGGCTGCAGTCAAGTACTTCATTCTGAATTGTGCCACCCATAAAAAAAGAAAAAAGTAAGCTCATGGGGTGGGTGTGTATGTATGTGTTTTGTGCACATTTTGCCTCTTTTTTATTTTTATATTGACCTGGTTTGCACATCATGACAACAGTGGTTGTTTAAACCTTGCTTTATTCGTGACCATACAGGAGTGAGTGAATAACTCAAATTTTTTACATTCATTGCTGGGTTAAAACTATGGGTTACTTCTCCCTCAAAAACCTAGAGGGCCAGATTTTGATGTCATGGCAAATAAGCTAGAAAAATGGCATTCCTGGGTTGTTTACCAAAGCAGAAACAAACAGCAGCAAGCAAATAATCTATGGTTTAAACCAACCACCATTGTCATGATGTACAAACTGCAACTCATAGAATCATAGAATTGTGGAGTCAGATGGGGTCACAAGGATCATCTAGTCTAACCTTCTACAATGTGCAGGAAAACCAGTTAAACCATCCATGAGAGGTGGCTGTCCAGCCTCTTCTTAAAAACTTCCAGAAATGGAGATGTTGATTTGTATATTAACTGGTTTGTTTATTTTGGTGTGGTTTTGCCTGTTTATTTTGTGGGTGTGGGTGTGGGTGTGATGTGGGTGTTTTACCTGTGTATGTATTTCTTTTCGTATCATCAGTTTGCTTTCTGTGAAATGGGTATTCTGTTGGGTTTGTTGGGTAAATAAATGATTTAGCATTTGGGGTTCAGAGCCTTAAACTCAGTTCCTTATCTGGGAGAACAACCCTGTGCCCACCAGACAGTGTTGTGGGGGCGGAGACAAGATAGTTCAGTTTCCTGGCTCTGAGCTCAGAGACAGGAAACCATGTTAGATGGGCAAAGTCACCCATCTAGCAGAAATGCAGGATGGCTGGAGCCACCCTGCACTGGATACTCGGCGGGCCCAGAGTTCAGAGGCTGCCGACTATCTGGATAGGATTGTGCTCTAACATACTTATCTATGAGCTCCATCAGCTTGCATTTTATGAAATGGGTATTTTGTGATTGGTCATATCTACCATAGCAGCCATTTTGTGAGAGCACCCAGGACATTCTTTCAAAATTCCTAGTGCGCCCACCAGCCCCAAAAGTTTTCAACAAATACTCACCTGCCAATGTTGTGTGTTGCCATAATATACAAGACTTCTGTTGTTTTTCGCCGCACTGTGCTGTCTTCATCTAAAAGCAACTTTTTCAAATTATCTAGAAACCCTGAAAGACATAATTGTATACGTTTATTTGATTTATACCTGCCCTTCAACAGATTTCCAGGGCAGCTTGCAAAAAGTTAGAATTTTGAATAAAAAAATGGAACAACCTCAGTTGAAGATCTTAGTGTACAGACAAGTGGTCCTTCTGGTATACTGTTCCCAAGCTGTGCAGGGCTTTAAAGGTCAAAACCAGCACTTTGCAATTAAGCCTAGAAATTAACTGGAGCTGGTGCAGTTGACAAAATATAGACCTTTAGAAGATGATCCTTTTGCATTCTTCATTTCAATAGTTAAACTAACAGCAGCTATAAACAATTGTCTCAATGCAAAAGGCTGAGGTACAGATTGCCCCTTACCCTGCCCTATGCACAGTGGCAACTGGAGCCCCCCCTTTCCCCACCAAAGTGCCCCCTGTCCCCACCCACTACTACTCCCCGAACACTTTAACAGAGGCTGTGGGAAGATAACTTAAATCTGGCCAGATCATAAGCCTGTGGCAGAAAGTCCTTGACAATGGAGTCCTGTAGGTGTCTACTTGGCAGTCAGTTCCACTGAGTTCAATGGGGCTTACTCCTAGGCAGCAACCCCAGTGCCCCAAAAGCCACAAACACTAGGCAGGCGTCCTTTTTTAAAGAAGGCCGTTTCAGAGGACCGTGGACGCCTGAAGGCCGAGCCCTCCAGGCCTCCCCGTGCCGTGTGGGGCGCTCTAGAGATGCCATAAGCCAGAGAGAGAGAATGGCTGAGTTTGGACGACACGCTAATCAACGGTTGTTTCCCAGTCTGTTCCTATTCCCCGCCCAGTTGATTAGCGTGTCGTCCGAACTCAGCCAGTGTATGTTCGTGAGTTTGTGCCGACCGCGGGCCTTGCGCTGGGCCGGGGGCCTCGCCCTCCCTTACCCAGGCGGATGGCTTCGTAGGCGTTCTCCGGGTCGTGCACCTGGTCGCACAGCGCCATCAGCGCCCGCTGCCGGGTCAGCAGCTCGGGGTCTTCCAGCTCCTCGTTGAGCTTCGGGAGCGCCCTCCGGCCGAAGGCGAGCGGGGCTTTGGTGGGGTCGATGTCGGGGGGCAACTGGGAGGAGATCCGCGGGTGCGCCATCCTCCGGGCAGGCTCCGCGTCAAAAGACACGTGTCTGAGTCGTCTTGGGAAAGCTGCAATTTAAAGGAGGGGGGTTTAAAACACGCGGCCCGGAATAGTAATAATGCAGAAGTATATGGAGGTTTTTTTTTTAAAGCGTAGCCAAAAAAACCAAAGTTAAGCAAAAAGTTTAATTTAGGGTTAGGAAGCAAAGATAATAACTGGAAAACGTTCCTTCCTGGCGCAGACGCGGCGGGGCCGGGACGGGGCCTAAGGAAGAGCGAAAGGGGCCACCCCACCCCCCCCCCGCCAAGGCGCGCCACTCGGTTGCTAGGCGACAGGGACGCCGGTTTCTGCGAATACCAGGCCGCGCCCGAGCGCAAACGCCGCCATCCGCGCCAGCGGCGCAGGTTCGGAAGCGTTGGTTACGGCGGAGCGCAGGTTCCGGAGGGCGCCGAGGGGGAGGCGAGGGGCGCGCCGAAGCACGTGGCTGGAGAGGGGGCGCCCTCGCTCGCCCCCCGCCCTCGGGGACGCCGCTGGCCCCTTGCAAGTCAGCTTAGCGGGTCTCGTTGTGCCTTGCGATGCAAAGCGGCGCAGACCTCTAGCAGGTTCGCGGTGCCGTCCGATGCGCGTCTGCCCAGAAGCAAACCGGCCCGCTAGGATTTGCTGCCGGGGAAGTGTGCCTAGGACGGGACTGTCGCACACCCAGAACGCCACCCCGGCCGAGGGGTGTAAAGGACAGGCTGCATCGCCCGAGGTCTCCTGGGAGACGCCGTCCGCCCGCTCGCCCCGACGTGCAAGTCCCGGATGGCTGCCGGGCTTCCCACTTGCCAAGGAAGGCAGGCGCGCTCTTCGGAAAGCCAGGGGGGCTTCGGGCTTGAGGCGCTGAAGGCTCCCGTTGGACAAGGGCGGGCGGGGCGGAAAGGGCCCCGGCTCCTGCTCCTGCTCCCCGAGGTCGCAAAATGACCTTGGGTGACCTTGTGGAAGTAAAAAAAGGGGCATTCATTCTGGTGGGCAGCGAAGAGGAAGGCCAGGGGCTGCTCCATCCAGCGGCCTCCCCAGGCCCGCTTCTGGCAGAGGAAAATGAGAAGCGGAGGGCGGGGAGGTGAAAGTCGCCTCTGTTGCTCCCTCTGCCAGAGGCTTCCATCTAGCAGGGGGTAAAACCCCATAGCGTTGTACATTGTAACAGGAATTCAAATACATCATAAATACAAAGACGTGTATATAAAATATATAAAACTGTTAAAACCAAATACAACACCATTGTTTATTTATTCATTATGCAATTTATAGATTGAGTACTCTATCTGCAAAATATCTCAAAGTGGTTCAACCTCAGCTAGAGGTAAACACTGCAGATTAATTGCTAGCCTTGGACTGGATTTGTGCTGCTCTGCTGCTCGTTTTGGGGATTTGGTGTTTGGTAGAAAGTAACAAAAATGCAGAATGATATATGCAACCATCCCAGTTTACGGTGCAGCAGGGGCCATAGCAGGGAGCCCCCGCCCCCAGCCCCTGCCCCCTGTTGAAGTGCCACAGACCACAAGATTGTAAAACTTGGGTGAGGGAGAAGCTTTGCTGAATCTCCCCTTATATTTATTTATTTATTTCATTTTTATACTGCCCAATAGCTGAAGCTCTCTGGGCGGTTCACAAAAGAGAGGAAAAGCACTTTCAGGAGTGGGCTGGAACCCCCTTTCCCCAAATTCACATTTCTAACCTTGGTAAACACCTGCCAAGGTTCTTTCTGCAGCAGCTGTGCAGGGGAGGGGGTTGGAATGCTGAATTCCCCCCCCCCCCATGCTCTCCCTGGGCCATAGGATTGTGTCCTCAGAGATACTTTTTAAATACAGGAAGAGCTATGTAAATCTATTAAATAAATCACAAAATAGAATACCCTCTCACTCTTTGAAATTAAACATCTCTCCTCAGCCCAGAAAGGGTACAGATTTTGCCAAGTAGATCATGGGGAATTCTTTTAAGTGACAGGAAAGTACAGAAACAATGGAGCTGAAACATTTCACCTCTTAAGTCTAGAAAGCCCCATTTGAATGTCTAAAATTCAGAATATTAACTATTTCAAATAAAATAGGTGCTTTAAGTATGTTGTCTTTTTTATATTTAAAAAAATTTTTGAGTGAAAAATGATGTACTTGTCTTTTAACTGAATATGGAAGTAATGCTTATATCCAACTATGTTTTAATTTATGGAAGTCATGCCTCTGGTCTAGTGCTTAACATTCATTCCTTATTGGTCTGTTTGAAAGCTCCTTTTATAATGTAGTTTGAGTCAAGATTCAGTCCTGGAACACATGAAGTATTTAAACACTTTCAGAAGCACATGGTTTGAGTGCCCCACATTCAGCTGTTTGTTAGGATGAAAAGCACGTGGTTTCCATGATAATGGTTCTGCACCACCTTAGTGGTACTTATTCTTAGTGATGCTAAATTTGATTACTACCAGAAGCAACTTCTATTTTATTCCACTAATGACGGTGCCACACGTAGGTTGAAGTAAAATGAGAAACTCTGCACATGTTTTGAATATTTATTTTTTTTAGTTCTCAGCGTTGGCAAACTTTTTTTTTTTTAATATACTGACATCAGGAAGGTAGCAGCTGTAAATCATGGAGTTGTGGGGGTGGGGGCACCTGCCCTTTTTGTGCTTTGTTTCTCCCTCATCCCTCATATGTTTTTTCAGTGAAAACGATTGTCAGTTGTAATCTTACGCAGACTCTTTGCGTAAGATCTATTGAACGCAATGAAAGTTGCTTCTGAGTAAACATGCGTAGAATCCAGTCACACCACATATGTTGACCTGGGGAGCTGGTGGGGTGGGAAGTAAATTGACATGATCACCTAAAGCCCACCTGCTGTAAGGCCAGAGTCTAAAATGGGCCACGTGGACCAGTAAACAGGAGGAAGCAACGGGCAGCAGAAGCCCGCACACATTTTAATACCTTGATTTGCTTTGTGCTGCCCCCCACACCACCAACCATCTGCCGAATGTTGACAGACCTCATCATCCCCAGGGGCTGGCCTCTCCCCCTCCTTGAGGGAGCTAATAGTGTACATAAGTGTGTAAATTCTGGCTTTCCTGTGAGCTGTGGATGCACATTGAGTAAATGTTGGAAGAAGGGGGAAAGAGAGGGGGTTATTAGAATCATAGTGGTGAAAGGCACCTCAGACACCATCTAGTCCACCCCCTGCCATTGCCACCCATTGTTCCTAGAGCTCCCCTCTGGAACCTTGGGGTAGCAGGCAGGTAGCAACATAGCTGTGGGGCAGCGTCCAAGGGAGTTGAAGTTATAAGAGCCATGCTGGATCAGACAAAAAGACCCATTTAATCCTTCATTCTGTTCCCACAGTAGCTAACTAAACGCCTATGGGAAGCCCACAAGTAGCACATGAGTGCAACAGCACCCTTCTGCCCATGTTCCCCAGCAACAGGTGTTGAGAGGCATACTGCCTGTTGATAACTGAGGTGTAACGTAGAGCCATCATGGCTACTAGCCATGGAACGATTTTTCCTCCATGAACATGTCCAATCCCCATCCAAGTCGATAGCGTTCAATACATCTTGGGGAATCAAATTCTATAGCTTAACAATGTGATGTATGAAGTAGTAGTTCTTTTTACCTGTGCTGCATCTCCCACAATGGCCACGACAGGGAGACAGGCAAAACTGCTTCGTTAGGGAGTTCCGTCACCTCGGTGCCACCACTAAGAAGGCCCTCTCCCAAATCCCAACAAGTTGCTGCTCCTGGCAGGATGCTGAACTTGTCAAGTGGGCACACTCACGTGGCAGGAGATGGGCATTTACGTATTCTGGACCCAGGTCATTTAGGCTTGGGAAGCCCTTGCAATATCAGCTCTGCTGCATCAGCCCTCGTGACATATTCCTAGCCAAACAGCAACCCACCCACCCCAAAAGGCTCCTGCCTGCATATTTCCTCAGCCATCCCATAAAGAAGTATGGCATACTGGGATTTCAAAATGCAATGTTTTTATGGTTTTAAGTGTTGCATATTCATAGAATCATAGAATAGCAGAGTTGGAAGGGGCCTACAAGGCCATCGAGTCCAACCCCCTGCTCAATGCAGGAATCCATCCTAAAGCATCCCTGACAGATGGTTGTCCAGCTGCCTCTTGAAGGCCTCTAGTGTGGGAGAGCCCACAATCTCCCTAGGTAACTGATTCCACCGTCGCACTGCTCTAACAGTCAGGAAGTTTTTCCTGATGTCCAGCCGGAATCTGGCTTCCTTTAACTTGAGCCCGTTATTCCGTGTCCTGCACTCTGGGAGGATCGAGAAGAGATCCTGGCCCTCCTCTGTGTGACAACCTTTTAAGTATTTGAAGAGTGCTATCATGTCTCCCCTCAATCTTCTCTTCTCCAGGCTAAACAGGCCCAGTTCTTTCAGTCTCTCCTCATAGGGCTTTGTTTCCAGACCCCTGATCATCCTGGTTGCCCTCCTCTGAACCTGCTCCAGCTTGTCTGTGTCCTTCTTGAATTGTGGAGCCCAGAACTGGACACAGTACTCTAGATGAGGCCTAACCAGGGCCGAATAGAGAGGAACCAGTACCTCCCGTGATTTGGAAGCTATACTTCTATTAATGCAGGCCAAAATAGCATTGGCCTTTCTTGCAGCCATATCGCACTGTTGGCTCATATTCAGCTTGTGATCTACAACAGTTCCAAGATCTTTCTCGTTTGTAGTATTGCTGAGCCAAGTATCCCCCATCTTGTAACTGTGCATTTGGTTTCTATTCCCTAAATGTAGAACTTGGCATTTATCCCTATTAAATTTAATTCTGTTGTTTTCAGCCCAGCACTCTAGCCTATCAAGATCACTTTGAAGTTTGTTTCTGTCTTCCAGGGTATTAGCTATCCCACCCAATTTGGTGTCATCTGCAAATTTGATCAGCGTTCCCTGCACCTCCTTGTCCAAATAATTAATAAAAATGTTGAAGAGCACTGGGCCCAGGACTGAGCCCTGCGGCACCCCACTCGTTGCCTCTCCCCAGTTTGAGAAGGTTCCATTGATAAGTACTCTTTGAGTCTGATTCTGTAGCCAACTGTGAATCCACCTAATAGTTGTTCCATCTAGCCCACTTTTAGCTAGTTTGTTAATCAGAATGTCATGTGGTACTTTGTCAAAAGCTTTGCTGAAGTCAAGATATATGACGTCCACAACATTCCCGCAGTCCACAAGGGAGGTTATCCTATCAAAAAATGAGATCAAATTAGTCTGACAGGATTTGTTCCTGACAAATCCATGTTGGCTTCTAGTAATCACTGCATTGATTTCAAGGTGTTTACAGATTAACTTCTTCATAATCTGCTCCAGAATTTTCCCAGGGATGGATGTCAGACTGACTGGTCTGTAGTTCCCAGGTTCCTCCTTTATGCCCTTTTTGAAGATAGGGACAACGTTAGCCCTCCTCCAGTCATCCGGCACCTCACCCGTCTTCCATGATTTTGCAAAGATAATAGACAAAGGTTCTGAGAGTTCTTCTGCTAGCTCCTTCATTACTCTAGGATGCAGTTCATCGGGCCCTGGAGATTTGAACTCATTCAAGGAAATTAGGTGTTCTTTGACCATTTGTTTATCAATCTCAAACTGCAATCCTGCCCCCTCAACTTCTGCTTTACTTTTTCCAGGGGGGTCATAGACCCGCTTTTGGGAGAAGACTGAGGCAAAGTTGGAATTGAGCACTTCAGCCTTTTCTTTGTCGTCTGTTATCAATTTGCCATCCTCATTCAGCAGTTGAACCACCATTTCTTTCCTCTGTCTTTTACTACTCACGTATCTGAAGAAAGCCTTTTTATTGCTTTTAGCATCCCTCGCTAATCTCAGCTCATTCTGAGCTTTAGCCTTCCTGACGCCATTTCGGCACTTCTGTGCCACTTGTCTGTACTCTTCTTTTGTAGCCCGGACTTCCTTCCACTTCCTATATGTATCCCTTTTTGTTTTCAGGTCATCTCTAAGCTTTTTGTGGAGCCACATTGGTTTCCTCTGTTGTCTTCTATCTTTTCTCCTTGTTGGAATTGTTTGTAACTGTGCCTTTAAAATTTCATTTTTTAAATACTCCCACCCATCCTGCACTCCTTTTCTCATTAGGCTCATTTGGCATGGGACCTTACTTATCATAGTTCTGCGTTTATTAAAATCAGCTTTCCTAAAATCCAGAGTACGTGTATGGCTACGCTTGACTTTTGTCTCCTTCATAATCAAGAATTCAAGTATGACGTGGTCACTTTCCCCCAGAGTTCCCGTAACTGCCACTTTATCCACTAAGTCATCCCTATTGGTCAATATCAAGTCAAGGATTGCCGATCCTCTAGTTCCTTCCTCCACTTTCTGTAGGAGAAAGTTATCACCCACACATATCAGGAATTCCTTGGAAGGGCCGCTTTTGGCAGTAATGGTCTCCCAACAGATATCAGGGTAATTGAAGTCCCCCATCACTACTACATCACACTTCCTTGAAACACTGGCAATTTGTTTCTCAAAAGTTTCATCTTCGTCTTCTCCTTGATTGGGTGGTCGGTAGTAGACTCCGATTATCATATTCTTTTTATTCCTAGCCCCATTTATTTTAATCCAGACGCTCTCGACGGGGCTCCCAGTCTCATCCGCCTGTATTTCTGTGCAGGGATAGGTATTTTTAACATATAGTGCAACTCCACCTCCCTTTCTATTTCTTCTGTTCTTTTTGAACAAGTTATATCCTTCAATTGCTGTATTCCAGTCATGGGAGTCATCCCACCAAGTTTCAGTTATACCTATCAAGTCGTATTTGCCTTCATGTAATAAGAGTTCAAGTTCATTCTGTTTGTTTCCCATGCTCTGAGCATTAGTATATAGACATCGAAGACCATGTTTTTTATAGTCTGGCTTTGTTCCTACATTGTTGCAGACACTATTTTGGGACACTGTTGGAGCTGTTCTCTGTACTGTGGTGCATTGGCCTTCATCCATTGTTGCCTCGAAATTTACGTCTCCCGCCCCCGTAAGATTCAGTTTAAAGCCCTCCTGATGAAGTTCTTCATGCTGTGGCCGAACTCATTCTTTCCAGCCCTTGTGAGGTGCAACCCATCCCTTGCCAACAGTCCATGTTCCAAGTAGCGTAGCCCGTGGTCCCAGAATCCAAAACGCTCACGATGGCACCACCTTCGAAGCCAGTCATTCATCCGGAGTATTTCCCCCCCCCCCTTTCTAATCCTCTTCCAAGAACCGGGAGGATGGATGAGAATACTACCTGGGTCCCAAAGTTCTTCAGTTTCCTTCCCAGAGCTTCAAAGTCTGAAATGATTTATTCGTAGCTCTGCTTGGCGACATCATTTGTTCCCACATGGATGAGAAGAAAGGGGTATGTGTCCGTGGGCTTTATGAGCTTCGGTAACCCTTCAGTCACATCTCTAATCTGTGCTCCAGGGAGGCAGCACACCTGGCGAGTCCATGGGTCTTCACGACATACTTGGGTTTCAATCCCACCCAGCAGGGAGTCTCCCACAACGACTACTCTTCTCTTCTTCTTGGTTGACCTACCTTCTGCCTCTTGGTCATTGTTGCATTGTGTCTGCTATACTTCTTCCTCTGCAAACTGTCCTTCAGTCTCATTCTCCAGAAGCTGAAAGCGGTTGCTTAACTCTAATGGTTCCACCGGTGCAGAATGCCTTCTAGTTCTTCTGCTCCTAACTATCACTCTTTTCCAGAGAGTTTCCTCTTCATTGGCTTTCCTCCCCTCAGCATACTCCAGTTCCGCTTCAGCTGGCTGTTGCTCTTCAATCTCGTGTGCTTCTTGTTGCTGTTGCAGTTCCACCGTTCGGTCTAAGAACTCCTCGACTTCTCTTATTCCTTGGAGGGTGGACACTCGCCCCTCAAGTCCTCTCACTTTTTCTTCCAAAAGTGCCACCAGCTTGCACTTGTTGCAGGTATACGCCATGTTGAGCTCAGGCAGAAACACGAACATTGCACACCCTTTGCAGGTCACCACCTCTAGGGACTCCTTTCCATCCATAATGTCGATTTCTGCTTTGGTTTCCCCCCCCCCTTTTGATTATAGTGGAATTGCCTTTGCTTTGTTGTGTCCTCTCTGAAGGTACACAACTATATGAGTATGTCTTAAGGGAAAGTAAGATCTTATTATTATTATTATTATTATTATTATTATTATTATTATTATTATTATTATTGGTGGTGGTTTTGTGGGTGTTTTTTCTCTTTGTTTTTCTTTGGTTTTCCCACCTCTTTTTTATTTTATTTATTTATTTTTATTATTATTATTATTGTTATTTTTAGAGGCCTCCCCCTTGACCTCCCCCTGTTAAACTCCTGTTTGCTCTTCCTGTTCGCTCGCTCCCTGGGAATCTGGCTTACTTTTATAGCTCCTACTTGAGCTGGGCCAGTTGCTCTTCCCTGCTCCTGCTCAGCTCCAAGTCAGGAACCAGAATCGATTGATTTTTAGTGTTCAGTCTTTTAATCTTTGTAAACTGCCCAAAGAGCTTTGCTTATGGGGCAGTATATAAATGTTAATAATAATAATAATAATAATAATAATAATAATAATAATAATGTTGTTTTGTGCTGGAAGAAATAATGCTTCGTCTTCTGTCGGCCAAGAGGCTTAAAATGAAGTGAAGGGGGGCCACAGCACCACTCCCGCAGAAGGGGGGCACAGCTGCGGAGGTGCTCTGGCGGAATCAGTATGTCTGGTGACGTACTTAAAAAAAAAAAAAAAAAAAAGGAGAGAGGCTTCTTCAGGGTTGCTATCTTTGAAATGACCAGCATTCCCTTCTATGAAGATTGCTCGGGACAATGTCCTAAAAATTGTTCCCACAGTTTTGCTGCTTCACTTTCTAAGAGATGGGAGTTTGATGTTGCAAAAATGTTCCAGATACACATTTCCAGTTAAAAGGCAGGTGGTTCCACTGAAAAGGGGGGAAACGGTAGCAGCAGGGAGCAGTTCAGTTTTGCTGAGGAACACCCACCCTCCCGCCCCCAGGTCAGCGTCTGGCAGAGCGGCCAGAACCATTTGTCACCAGTTGCTGAGTTTTAGAGGTCTCTCAGGTGCTCGGTTAGTAGCTCTGCGTTTGAACTCCACCGTCTCATTTGTGTGTGCGTGGAGGGGCGGCGGTGTTTGTGCTGCGGTTGCTATGGCCTCGCGGCGGCGGCGGCGGCGGCGGCGGCAGGCACAGCTGTTCGTGGAGCCCGGGAGCTGCTGCATCGGCTGCTGCAGGCTGGGTGAGTCCTTTTCTCCGTCTTTGCCAGTGACGGGAATTTGAATTAGACACATCCCTTCTGGAGGTGCAGCAGCGGCGAGCGGCTGGTCTGCCCAGTGGAGCGAGGCCCTCTCTCCCTCCCTCCCTCCCTCCCCGGACACGGGTGGCCTGTTGAGAGGCTGGCTTAGCAAGCCACGGTGGGCCCGCTGCGGAGTAATTCGGCCACGGTGGCGAGGCTGGTGTCACCTTCGAGCGGTTTGTCGTAGGAATGCAAAATCTCCGTGGCTGAGAACAGACCACGGGGTTCTGCACCACGTTCCCCCTGGCTTTCGTTCCCTGCACCCAGGGCCGGCCGGCCACCGGCATCTTAACTCGTCCGCCGTCCCCGCCTCTCCCCGCCACGCCCACGCCGAAGAGGCAAGTGGGGGCCTTGCTGGAACTGATGGGCGCGCTGGTGGGGGCTTCGTGGGGGCTGGACTCCCCGGAGAATGACGCCCGGGGGTCTCCTCTGTCTGCTCCCTCTTGAGGGCAACCCACAATCCGCTGCCCCAAGCAGTGGCTTCGTCTTGCTTCAGGGCAGGGACCCGCCTTTCTTGGGGTCATTGCCGAAAACGGCTCGCAGCTTTCGCGTTGCGCGGTGGGCTCCTTTGCACGGGCCTGAGCAGCTGCCCTTCGCCTGAGCTCTTGGTCAGTGCACAGACCAAGCCACCATCCAGGCAGACGCCCACCCTTCTCCCTGGTCGTCGTCTGCGGGGCACCTGGACGACAGGAATCTCCATTTGTCCCAGAGACGCCACGACCTGCTTCCCTGAGGCGGCAAACAGGGTTCCCAGCAAGGGTTGTTTTAAAGCAACAAGGCAAAAGCTGCCTCGCTGAAAGACATCCTCTAAAAGCCATTTCTGGGGGTGGGGCGGGACGAGGGCAGGAGCCGCAAGCCGGCCTTTTCCTTTGGGCCTGCCCTGGGGGTGGCGGGTGGCCGCCTTTTTGA
Organism: Elgaria multicarinata webbii; assembly: GCF_023053635.1. Taxonomy (NCBI): domain Eukaryota; kingdom Metazoa; phylum Chordata; class Lepidosauria; order Squamata; family Anguidae; genus Elgaria; species Elgaria multicarinata. The sequence goes on along the minus strand of NC_086188.1, from coordinate 22,810,868 downwards.
ACTGCTAGAAGTTGTTTTTCAGCCTGGCCTCTGAAGCGGGGGAAGGTGAGCTAGGAAAGGTTAAAGCATAATCCAAGTGGATAAAAGGGTGTTGACTGTGAACTGAGGCCCTGGAGGGGGGGCCCTGCCAGGGCCGTTGTGAGCTGGGGATGCCACTCACCTCTCCTATAGCAACTCCCTGGCGCCCAGCTTTCTCCCAGAAAGGCCTGGCCCTTTAGTGAACAAGGCAGCTGCAAGGCCACCAGCAGACACAGCTCTGACCAGGGAAAGCATCAGAGGCAGGAGCTCAGGAGGCAGCCATAGGCAGGCCAGACTCCCTTGTTCAGTCCCGCCATCGGCCTTCTAGAGATGACCATACTGACCTATCTCATAGGGCAACAGTGAGGATGGCAGAAAGGCAAGTACTAAGTATTGTTCTTTTATATTTCACTCTTGGCACTTCACCCGAGGATGCTTCTATCTGATTTATGTATTTCGTACTTTGCAGCACAAGCTGAATCTGGGCAATGGCAGCCACCCTGCTGCGTGTTACACCACCGGTGAGCAGAGACAGAATGATCTCCCAATTCCCCAAAGTAAGCAAACTTTCCACCTGGGTCCATCTCGCCGGCTCCCTGGCAATTGGAGGCTTTTCCCTCCAAGGGAGTCTGGCTCCCTTGCCACAATGGCTTGGCGTGGTGAGCTGAGGGCAGCGTAGGTATCGCCTTCAGTAGAGCCAAGTGCCTCCTGCTCACGGTCTGTTTGTCTCTCTGTCTGCCTCTCTGCCTGCAGTGGTATACGCCTGAGGCCTGTCTCCAGTTCAAAGATCACTTTCACACTCAAGTGAGAAACGCCTGTCAGCGACGGAACACCGGCACTGTTGGGTGAGAAACTAAGCTTCGCATAACAAATTTTTTTAGGGACCCATTTTCTCAGCCTTTTCAACACTTAATAACATTTCAAAGGCGACATGTGCCACATTCCAGAAGCAGATCAGACTTACCCAACCTGGCACAGCCAACCCACCTGCCCCAGGTGTTTTGGTCTACAACTCCCAGCTTCCCTCTGACGGCATGTAGTCTCAACCGTAAGGCCCTTGTGTCAGGGAGCTGCCCTCTCTAATAGCCACAGCTATTATTATTATTATTATTATTATTATTATTATTATTATTTATTTATTTATTTATATAGCACCATCAATGTACATGGTGCTGTACAGAGTATAACAGTAAATAGCAAGGCCCTGCCGCATAGGCTTACAATCCTATTTCAATGATTTACAGTTGTGGAACAAGAATGGCAGAAGCATGGGATGCAGTCTTAGAATGGTGGACACAGCACGCCAGAGTTCAGTAGCGCATCATATCCAAATTATGGAGTGGGGTGGGGGTGGTTTCTCTCTCCCTGGGAGTGTGGCTGCTTTGAGGGAGTTCCTGATGAGAGGGTTATCACTTTTAGTGGTGTCCCAGCGCAGCACTCATTTAGCAGCTAGGCAGGGCCTGATCTCCTCAGTGATGTATGGCACAAATACTGGTCCTCTGTTGCTTTGGTTTCCCCATGCCAGGGGTTCCCATCACTGCACTGGTCTTCCTGCTGATTTTTACATCTCTCTGTGAGGATGAGAGAAGGGGGAGCAAGAGGAGCAGGAAGGAGTCCACTGGAGTGGGGGAGGGGGGAGGATGTCAGGGAAGGGGGGGAGAAAAATAGAAAAAAGAAGGTGATGATGCTTGAGCTGAGCCAGAATGCCAAGAAATTAAACTATTTCAACTATTTCCCCAGAGCATCATGGAAAATTAATCCCCAGCTTTGCTAATATAAAGGCGTACCTGTTTCCTATTATTATTATTATTATTATTATTATTATTATTATTATTATTATAATATTTATTTGTATCCTGCCTTTTGCCCAATGCTTTTACTTTGTGTTCTCTGCCTCACAAGGGACTGGGATATATTTTGCATATGCCAGATACTGGATAAATTAATACTTGATTGGATGATGACTTGATTGGATGAGATCCTTGTGATATAAATGTTTAATAATAAACAAACAAACAAATATTTACTTGTTTATTGTTTCTTTGTCCCAGCAACCTGAAATTTGTTTTGCACCTCGCTTGGTTAAGTTGGCTCAACACCTTCTTAAGTACTACTACTGCCGCTGCTGCTTCTCCTCCTCCTCCTCGCTCCATCTGTGTCATCAACTGCAGAGTCTTGAGCTTCATCACCAGGCCTGCTTTCTTTCTCTTCCTTCCCACTTCACTTCTTTTGCTTCTCACCCAGCTTGAAGAAGGGTTCTAGAGGACTTGAAAGCTTGATCACTACTTTGTGATATTTTAGTTGGCTTTTCCTATTGGTAGCCACCTACTTTGGCTTTTCATTGTTTAATGACGCTGTCTAATGTGAAAATGTATGTTTCAGGCTAAAAATATCCAAAGTTGTTGTGGTGGGAGACCTCTATGTTGGAAAAACGAGCCTCATCAACAGGTACAGTAAATTTCAACACCTAGTCAAAACTGTGCAGATTTTCAGCCTAAAGGGCAGCAATTAACCACCATTTCTAAGGCATTTCCAGCTGATCAGTTTAGACTGGTATAAATTCACAAGTGTTTTGGTCCCTGCCCCTCCACACACACTTAGATGTATGCTTCAACCACAAAGCTTGAAAACTGGGCTTTTTCTTAAGTAGAAAAGAGCATGGGTGATAATTAATAATATTCTAATAAAAACCTTCAATTTAAAAGAGAATTAAGTCACTTATAAATCCACTCATTTGCTAAAATGTATGGAATTTGCAAGGTAAGATACCTGAATTTAACTTCTGCACTGCATATGTAGTAAACCCATTCTACTGGTTCACCTATGATGCTCTCTTACAACTGAGTCTCGCTATACCCGTACTCGGCCTTGGTCGTTCCTTTGAAGGGGACAAAACACGAATGCTCAGCACGCATCTCTCTTACATGTTAGAACGCTGAATTTAACCAGCCTGTGTGTGTGATGTGTCCTCGCCCTCTGCATTGACTCTGCATTGCCAGTAAGGAGGCTTCCATGGTGGTGGGGGTGGGGGTTTGCTAGCCAATAGGAATTTTAACTTTGCTCATGTTTTTATTAAATAAACCCCTGAAAATAATCAGTTCCTCCCCTTCTCTCTAGTACAACATTTGTAGTTTAGTCCTATGCACCTACTCACAAATAAGTCTGACTGACTTTAATTGGACTTAAGTAAGTGTTGTATAGGATCGCAGCTTTTAAAAAGGACCCCTTCTCCTTTTTTAAAGAGCCAAAGAGCTTTTCTATATGAGGCATTTATTGGGTGCTTGTCATTCTCTACCCGCTATTGTTTATGGATTCTTTAGATGACGTCATGATCCTCCAGTTTTGCTTCTGTTTTCAAATGGCACTTTTCAGCGAGTTTTTTTTTCAGAGTAGAGAAAATGGGGTATTATTTCTGAAAGTGAAAAAAATGCTGTTTTCACATGCACATTGTGTTAATCTATGAGTGTCATTTAGAGGGGATGTAGCAGAAAGGTAGAAAAGCAAATACTCCTCCTGTAGTGCTCAGATACCAGTTCTGCAGTAACACTGAAAGTACATGCAGAGAATTAACAGCCTCATGTAGAAAAGCCCAAAATACCATCTCAGTCATTTTTTCCCCCCATTGCAGGTTTTGCAAAGATGTTTTTAACCGAGACTATAAGGCAACTATTGGAGTGGACTTTGAGATTGAGCGCTTTGAGATAGCTGGAGTCCCATATAATCTTCAGATGTAAGTTGGCACACTGCACCGTTCCCTCCTCACTTTGCACATGGAATGTTTTAACAGAAAAAACAAGCCTTAATTAGTGGTATCAAAACCACTGTGGCTGAAATGTCACCATTCTGTTGCTGAATGTACTCATTCACATCTGTGCACAAACTCACATGTGTACACATAGAATCATAGAATAGCAGAGTTGGAAGGGGCCTACAAGGCCATCGAGTCCAACCCCCTGCTTAATGCAGGAATCCACCCTAAAGCATCCCTGACAGATGGTTGTCCAGCTGCCTTTTGAATGCCTCTAGTGTGGGAGAGCCCACAACCTCCCTAGGTCACTGGTTCCATTGTCGTACTGCTCTAACAGTCAGGAAGTTTTTCCTGATGTCCAGCTAGAATCTGGCTTCCTTTAACTTGAGCCTGTTATTCCATGTCCTGCACTCTGGGAGGATCCTGGCCCTCCTCTGTGTGACAACCTTTTAAGTATTTGAAGGGTGCTATGTGCCTAACGAACATGTGCCTAACGAACCCGGAAATGGAGGCGCACAGCAGATCATGCATTGTAGTCCAACAAAATGGGGGAATTAGAACACTGACAAAGTTTGCAATGAAATAAATTTATTTTTCCATGAATGTTTAGAGAAGGAAGAAGGTTAGATTAGTATACCACAGCTGAGGAATTAAGAGTTTGCCAAAAGAGGATCCAGGAGGGTGATAGGATGTAGGAGGCAGTACGCAACAGGGTTTACCTGAGCTTTAGTGGCACAGATTGGGCAGTGCCAGGGGTGAAATGGACAGATTGAGTGATTTTACGAGGAAAAGGTTAGTCATTGGTACTTGGAAGTCCATGGCAGGCACAGGCTACTCTCATATCTACAGGTTTTGGTCATGAATTCAAAATCGGCCAGTCATCCACACGGATCTGATACATCCAAAGATGGTTCTAACTCAGGCAATGATAGGGGAGACTGAGTGGCTGGCTAAGCCATTATTATGGATGCTGGAGCCAAACCCAATGTGGCTACAAAAATACACTTTGGGATGAAGGCCCTAAACATGGGGTCTTCCCTTGAGTAGTCTGAGGAAGTTAACAAACACAGAAAGAGGCCGGGAAGGGGAGTTAGCAATATGAGTTTCTTCTTGGTGGTCCCTGTGCATCACACATTATGGGCTCTGCGCGGAGCTTCAATTTAGGAATCTTCCAAAGCTGAGGAGCATTTTGGTGGGAACCCTCCCCCACTGTCCACTGCGCATGCGTACTGGGTTCCCACCTTCCCCTCAGGTCTCTTTCAATCGACTAGTGGTTAGCTTCTTTGGGACTTCGCTCGGTTTGGTGGGAGATTTTGGTGAGGTCCTTCCTACTTAGCATTTTTTCTTAGTGTTTTTCTTCTTCTCTTCTTGTTTGATTCCCCGCCCCCTTTGTTAAGTCTCCGTAGGAAGCAAGTGGCACTCCAGGCCCCATTCTGCAAACCCCGACAGTGTGGGAGTAAATTGCTGCCAACCGGCGGCCACTCTTTCTGTCTTTTGTGCCTCAGGGAGGCTCATGTAGTTAAGTCTTGCCCTCACTGTATGAAATTTACTAGACAAACCCCCCACAACTGATCTGATCGCTTAAAGGCAATCCTTTGGAGGAAGGTGTTGGAAGTGGTTGACTGTATGACACAGAAACAAAATTCCTACAGGACCGACGGGATCTCAATCGTCCCCCACAAGGTGCGAGTGTAAGTGATCACCGACTCAACCCAGGGGTCGCTCTGATCCCACAGCGTCAGGAAAATCGTTGACCATCTCAGTGGCCAAAAAGATCTTGAAAAAGGTTAAAACCTCCAATCCTCCCATGAAGGGGCATAAAAAGAAAAAGCATTAAAAAAAGTCTGACAAAGAAGGTCCAGCACACGAATCACATCCTAATCCTTCACCCCTGCAAAAAGCTCCCAAAGGGACCGAAGGGGTTATCCCTTCACTACTTCTGGATTTTCCCATCGCCAGGGAAACATCTTCGATACTCACCAGTTGGCGCCGGCACCTGCAGATGAGAACAGAGCCCTCTCAATACTGAGGCCACTCCAGCTGCAGTCGATGGCAGTCTCAGAGGGCGCAATTCGAGATTCCTCGCCTCCTAGGCCAATTACTCTGCCTCCGCAAAGATCGCTGCCACCGACAAGACGTGGCAAAAGCTGTGGTTGGGTCGATAGCGCTTTGAAGACATGCCTGGCTGTGCTTTGTGGGCTTGATCCCTAAGGCTAGGTCAAGGATTGAAGACCTGCCTCTTCAACACCAAGACTGGTTATCCAAGACTGGATGTTATCCAAAAGGCAAAAACAACTGCAAAAAAGATGGGTCAACAATCCTCGGTGCCCATTACAGACCTAAAAAGTGGGGTAAACAACCACCCTATTATGCATACTACCATTACTCTGACTGAGGCAACCATTTGCAAAGTACACAGCCTCAGAAAAGGCAATCTTCTGCCACTCAATACCAACCGCACCACTCGAAACAGGATCAGGGAAACAGGCCAAAGCTTTGACTCCCCCCACCCCCAGTTGCGTCAGTGCTTACTCCCTTGTTCAGCTCTCAGCTCTCCCAGTTCCTGGACAATTGGATATGCATCACCAAGGACGCTTGGGTCCTCTCCGTAACCTGAGATGATTATTTCATCTAATTCAAAGGCCTTCTTCCACTCGGCACAATGAGGACATCACCTTCCTGCACCCTTCTAGAAGAGGCTTCCTCTCTCTTCTGAAAAGGAGCAACCGAGCACATTCCTCCCTCACAGAAGAATGGCGTTTTCTCTCTCTCGCTACTTCACAGGGGCAAAGAGGGGCAAAGGACTTCGACCAATACTGGATGTGAGAGACCTAAACAAGTTCATCAAGACCTGCAAGTTCCACATGACCATGTTAGCCAAAATCATGCCGCTTCTCCGTCGAGGGGTTTGATTTGCAGCAGTCCATCTGAAAGAAGCCTAGTTTCATATAGCCATTCACCCTCTACACCCACGTTTTCTCAGGTTCATGATAGGCTAGTAGGGATTCCAATTCCAGGTCCTTCCATTCGGCCTGTCAACGGCACCAGGGGTGTTTATGAAATGTATGGCAATTGTCTGCGCATCCCATGCACCCAAAGTGTGGGGCTGAACCTTACGTAGATGACTGGTTGCTTGTTGCCCCCACGAGGGAAGGCATCCTTTGGTCAGCAGTGCTTGTGTGAAACTTGTTCAACGGTCTGAATCTGTTCATCAACAAAGAGAAGTCGAAGCTATGCCCTGCGCAGACCATCCCGTTCATCGGTGCGGTTCTTGATGCAGTGAAGGCACAAGCTTTCCTCCCTTGGGACCGTATCAACGTACTAGTCAACTTAGATCTCCGATTGGCTCAATACCACCAGACCTCGGCATTCCAGGTCCAGAGACTTTTGGGACTTAGGGCGGCAACTGTGTTCTTAGTTCAGCATGCGAGACTTCACATGAGGCCGATCCAGAACTAGTTTCTCAAAACCTTCTGGAATACGACCGATGCCAGACGGCTCCGCCTAACCATACCAGAAAACATTGCGCAGTCTCTCTTGTGGTGAACACACCAAAGGAATATTTGCCAGGGCCTTCCCTTCCTTACTGTGATACCTACCAGAACAGAACGCTGGTTATCAGCACATCCCTACAGGGCTGGAGAGCACGCTGCGGTCCCTTCCAGACCTAAGGAAATGGGACTCAATACACAGAGCTCATCACATTAATGCATTAATTCAGGGTTCAAGAGTAATCCGGGCAAAGGAGTGACTGGTACCAGGAATGTTGTACCCACAAACCTCTTTTGCCCCTGCACCTACTTTTATGTGGGGGTTGGGTGACTAGAGTTCCTTGCTTGTCAATCGAGTCCTACAGGAAAGTGTAGCCTGTAGTCAAGATCTCCGTCTGGTTGTCTTTCCCCTTGCCATTTCAGTCCTGGATGTTGCCTAGGAGATGGCCTTGGACGTAGCTTTTCCTCAGCCAAGTCTGGCTCTGGGCCAATTTTCAAATAATCTTCCTCAGGCTACAGCTACTCGGGCACTCTGTTCCAGGCTAGCTCTGGCTTTAGTTGAAAATGAGTAGCTGCCTCTCCCTGACTGCAATCTTCTGAGAAACCAGGCAGAGACGAATTCCCAGAACCCTGACCTTCCATAACTTGTCTAGGCCCTAAATCAGATTCTTCTATCTCTGAACCAGTTTCTTCCTCTGAGACTATGGCATAAGGGGATGACATGACAGTACCCTTCCCCTTTTGTTTCTTTTAAAATGTATTTTTAATTGTGCTTTTATTCTGTTTTTATTCTTTTATTCGATTTGTCCACTGCTCTGGAATTCTTGAAAGGGGAGCGGTATATAAATATTGTAAATAAATAATAAATACCCTTGCTGGATGTCTGGTGACTCATTAGCCAGGAAGGCATTTGCACTTAGCCAGAGTCCCCCAGCTTTACATATAGCAGCAGGACATCATTTGCCCCTTTTGATTCAATTAAGGTTGAGGATACCCAGGTCAGGGAGCTTCAGTGCCAAGAAGGGCAGGGAGCCAAATGTTCTTCCTCCCAGCTGATACAAGCCCCTCCCCATGCAGCCTTTCCCTTGAACAGAAGGAACATGAGACAGGGAGCTAGAGTGAAATACAAACTGCATGTGTATAAGAGCCATCATGGCTGGAGCTCCTCAGAAACAGATCATTGGTGAGGGGGAGGCTTTATACCAGTCATAAAATCACACGATCCTGTGAGTGTTTATGTAGAAGTTAAGTCTACCGAATTCAATGGGACTCACTCTCGGAATGTGGTTTAAGAGCTGTTTACTTCCATGTTAGTGTGCATGGGATCGCAGCCTAAAGGTCTTCCATCGCACCGTCACCCTGACTCCTTCAGGGGATTCTTTCAGGGGCTCCAGGCGCTGTCTTCCACTCGCTTCCTCTGTATCTTTTCTTTCCACTTTTTCTGTCTTTTTTCTTACAGTGGAAATTTGTTAAAGATAACAAGATGCAATAACTGCACAATGGCTTCTGCGTGGTAGTGCTAGGAAACCTCCGAGTAAGCTCCAGTGAACATAATGGAACTTCCCAGTAAATGCGTGTAAGATTGAGCTGTGAGGCTGCAACATATTTGGGCGTAAGACCCATTGGCATCAGTGGGACTTCTGAGTATGCTAATGATCACGGCGCGCAGAGTTAGTTGATTAATCAGTAGAGGCTACATTTAATCCATGGGGCAAATTTTAATCGGCTGAATGTTGAAAGATACAATTTTGTATTTTTGAGGCTATTTTATGTGTTGCTGAATGAAAGAGAAAATATTAAATACAGCTTTTGTTAGCTAATGATGAGTGCTGGCTTTTGATTGTTCTAGTGTAGTAACGTTATCTCAGATTTTCTTTGTATGGTATGCAGACCTCCATGCTATGAGGCAGAAGAGCAGTCCATGTCTGAACTGCGGGAAATGTTGAATCTGAACATTTTTAGACAAAACGAAATCTATAAACTGAGGCTGTGGGGGGATGCATAATATTAGCTTTTGAAGTGCCACTGTACTTTGGTTTTTTTTCTTCTCTTCTTTTTTAAACAAAACCAAAAAACTAAGGCTTAAGTGTCATTTTCAGATGATGATGATTTTATTTATTACATTTGTATTCCCCTTTCTTCCATTGCTGAACTCGGGTGGGGGAGGGGGGGTACCTGTGGTTCCCAGGCAGTCTCCCCTCCAAGCACTGACCAGACCCAGACCTGCTTAGTCTCAGCAAGGTGGCTGCCTCAGGTGCCTATAGACCATGCTTCGGGTCCATTTTTTGATGACGATGGTGGGTGAGAGAAGCACTCCCTGTTAAAGTTGAAAATTATTCCAGAAGGCGCCGTCTCCAGTAGTACCAGCCTTTTGCTTCATTTGCTTAGGCTGCACTCGTTCTGGCTGAGTTGATGTTCCTTATTTTGCTTTTCCCCAGTTGGGATACAGCTGGTCAAGAAAAGTTCAAGTGCATTGCATCTGCTTACTACAGAGGAGCGGAAGGTAAGTCAAGAGCTTCACTCTCCCTCCCCACTTTATTCTTATTCAACGATCTCTTAGAACTTTGTATAATACTGTATTGTTTCCATTGCAGTAATTATAACAGTCTTTGATTTGGCTGATATCCAGACTTTGGAGCACACCAAGTAAGTCGTCACAACGCTGTCCTGCAAACATTATCTCAACGATTGCGGAATTAGACTGACTTACCTAGAGGAACCTCCAGATTGAGGGGCATTTATATCTCTGGATACAGGTGGGAGGGGATCATAAGTCGGGGTGGGCCTTGCCTTGCTATACTGCTTGGGGGCTTCTCAGAAATACCTGGCTGGTTACTGCTGCAAGCATGCTGGACTCAATCCACCTCCCCGGTCTGGTCCACCAAAGCTCCTCTTTATGCTCTTAGCTTTCAGAGGGGAAGCTTTACTTTGTGAAACATTCCCTCTTGTAGCGCTGAACTGGTAATGGAGATTTGTTAGGGACAAGTTAGGAAAGGAAGCAACGACTCTTGAGCTGGGATGCCCAGGACAGCTCATTTCAAGTGCGGCTTAGTGGCTCTTAAGAAGACTCCGGTGGGTTGGATCTTCTGACTCCACTGGTGTCTGGAGCAAAGCCTTTCCTTAACATGCTCCACTTTATTGAGGGGGTGGAGGGAGAGCATTAGGTATCTTGCTCTGCAGGTTGAACTGGTGACGTGTGAGGGCCTTCCTGCGCTCATCTGCTTGTAACACAGAAGCGACTCGACTGAGATTAGTGGCAGGTGGCTTTTCTGTGTTCCCCCCCCCCCCGTATCGTTTCCATTCGGGCTTTGTGTGTTGCTGGGCCTTGCATCTTTATCCGCACCGCTGCTCTCTCCAGAGCTCTCTAGACTGAAATGGGCAGGGTTGGCTGAATCATTAACCAGCTTTGGTGGTGGGCAGGAAGCACATCTCCAAGGGGACTGGCATGGCAGACGATGTTGTTTTTCAGGAGGGGAGAGCATATGGTGTGCGTTCATCTTCCTCTTGATCTCATTGTGGTTGTCATTTCCTCCCCCCGATGCCTCTTCCTCCTGCTCCTGCGATGCTTAACCCTTCATTCCTCTCATTGCCTCTTTCCTACCAGCTACCATTCACTTTCCTTTCGTACAGCATAAGAACAGCCCCAAGATCAAGAGCTCATTTTAGGATGAATAAAATTGGCAAACATGTGGCAGGCTGACAACTGTCAGATGAAGTGTAAACAAGTTTGCTTAGGGAAAAATTGTGGGCAATGCTAGCCTCTCGATCACCTGTCCAATTGAGATCAGATGTTAACTCCGAGAGCCATCGCAGATCAGTCCTGCTGTGACATTAGCCTGCAACATGGCTGAAATGCTCAGCTGGCGATCCTGACCTGCGCGTTGGGCATAACCAGACTCTTCCATCTGATCAGGGCCTCCGACATCCCCACACACCTAGCAGCAGTGTGGACCAGGCAAGGCGGCTTTAGCATCAGGCAGAAGGCGCTCTTGAGCTCCGCTTTCTGCAGGGTGTCTGAAAGGAAGCGTTTGTCCTCTCTGGGGTAAGATGCAAAGCGGAGGTCTGTTAGCCCTTTATGATATGTGAGGTGAGCTCACCGCTGATTATCTTCTGCTTTCTGTCCCTTCTGTTTTTCAGACAGTGGCTGGAGGATGCATTGAGGGAGAATAATCCACGGTCCAGCTTCATCTTTCTAGTTGGAACAAAAAAAGATTTGGTGGTAAGTGTAACAAAACGCAGCTCATAAAACAAACAACATTTATTTTAAATATAGCTACATTACTCAGAACTGTACCGTGCTAGGTAATTGCAGTTCCTATGCACGATGACTTTACTAAGTCTGCATGTAACTCTGACGGCTGGTGGGCTGCTGACTGTGCCTCCCGCCCAGCACATCCTAACTCCTCGGTTACTAGGGTAGGAGGCCCTCTTTGCATGGCAAGAACTGGACTTCAGAGCAACAGCTTCATCATGACCCGCCCCCATATTGTGGGGGCATGTGGGGGGGGAATGGGATTATACCCACCCACCCCAGCATGCCTCAGGGCACAGAAGCACTTCCTAGGAAAAAGCATTTTTGTGATGATCACCAATGTAGTTCCTGTTTTTCTGCACTCTAACTGTCTGAAGCCCTTTAAAGACAGGACTTCCTCATGGAAGAAAGACGTTGGCTTTGCTCCACATCCTCCCAGTCCCTTGGAGTGCTTTCCATTTCGCAGCTGGACCCACCTGACTTTCTCCTTTTTGGTTTATAACTCTGGTCCTTATATGGGAATCCTTGGTGCATGCAGATGAGACAGGTAGATAATCTACAACTGTGCAGCACCTGACAGGTGTGAACAGAAGCAAAGTCAGTTACTCTGAAATGGTTGGCTGACATGAGAACTTCACCTGTCTACCTCTGATGGAAGAGGAAAAGGCTGGGTGAGCAAATGCTGCTCTGATCCAAGCAGGTCGTGCAGACCAAAAGGTGTGGTGGTGTGGGCGCAAGTTGTATTTATTTCATTTATGCCTCGCTTTTATACTAGGAAATGGCACACAAGGCTGCCAAATGGCACTCCGGTTATCCCTGTAGACTCAGGCTTGCCTTCCCCCGGCCCCTCTGCCATGATGGCCCAGCCAACACCTAACATGGCAGAACCCTCTTTCCTTGCTATTGAGTGTGTTTTTCAGCTGCTGCCTCCAGCGGCTTTTCACATCGTTTCAGTTCATCAGCTTCTCATCCTCCTGAAACAGTGCTAATATGGTGCTGTCAACTGCAGACAGATGTTGGGGTGGGAATCATGGCAGGAAGACAGGAAGAGGAACATGACGGTTTAAAGCTCGGGGTGACACAAGCAGCCTGTCTGGACTCTGGTGCAGTTGGAGTAACCCAAGCTTGAAGGTGGCAGTTTTTCTGTCCCTCCTGGCATAGCGCAACAGATCAACATTCTGGTCTTTTCTTTTGGGGTCCTACTCTAAGGGCAGGCTCACATTATTATTATTATTATTATTATTATTATTATTATTATTATTATTATTATTAATAATAATAATAATAATAATAATAATAACTTATATAGTACCAACAATGTACTTGGTGCTGTACAAAATATACAAATAAAACAGCGATACCCTGCCTAGAGGCTTACAACCTTAAAATCACATTAAAACATATGAAAGGGGAAAGGGGTTCACAAAACAGAAATAAGAGAATAATCATAGTAATAAGAACAGTAAATCAAGCTAAAATACCAAAAGCTATTGAAAACAAATGAGTTTTCAAATGCGTTTTAAAATCTACAATGGAACTCGTGGTACGTAGTTGCTCTGGAAGAGCATTCCAAGCAAACGGGGCAGCCAGAGAGAACGGGCGAAGCCGGGCAAGAGAGATAGAGACTCTTGGGTGGGAGAGCAATGTAACATTTGAAGAACGGAGGGTATGAGGGGGATGGTAGAGTGAAATGAGAGAGGAAAGATAAGAAGGTGCAAGACCATGACACGCTTTGAATGTCAGCAAATAAGCTTATACTGAATTCTATATGGGATCGGAAGCCAATGAAGAGATTTCAACAAAGGAGAAACATGGTCAAAACGACGAGCCAAGAAAATAATCTTGGCTGCAGAATGGTGAAGAGAGACCAAAGAGGAGAGATGAGCAGAAGGAAGACCAGTCAAAAGAAGATTACAAAAGTCCAAACGGGAGATAACCAAAGCATGGACAAGGGTCTTAGCAGAAGATTCAGATAAGAACGGATGGATCCTAGCAATGTTATATAGGAAAAATTGGCAGGACTTGGCTACAGCCTCGATATGTGAGGAGAAAGAAAGTGAAGAACCAAATATGAACCCAAGACTACGAGCTTCTTCCACCGGATAAAGTGTGACATTATTAACAGTAACAAAGAATGAAGAGCGAGGGGACGGTTTGGGAGGGAAGACTAGCAAAACTGTTTTTGCCATGTTTAGTTTTAAGCGACGCTGAAGCATCCAGGCTGAGATATCAGACAAACAGGCTGAGATGTCAGAAGAAAGTTCGGGAGATGAGAGATACAATTGTGTATCGTCTGCATACAGGTGATATTGGAGGCCATGAGAATGAATAAGATCACCTAACGATAACATGTATAAAGAGAACAACAAAGGGCCAAGTACTGAGCCCTGTGGCACGTCAACTTGAAGGGGAAAAGAAGAAGACGAGTGGCCATTAGCACACACGCTAAATGAGCGACCTGCGAGATAGGAGGCAAACCAGTCATAGACAGATTCACATCTTACATTTTCCCTGTATTGTGAGACAAGAGAGTCCTGCTTAGGCCAGGTCAGGGTCAGTCCTGGGTCAGATCTGTATAGCAAGGTCAAAAGGCAGGCAGAGGTCAGAAACACTTTGTTACCAGTCAGGAAGAGAGCTGCGGTCAAAGCTGGGGTCAAGCACAGGGTTGTCGTGTTTCTCAAAACCTCCTGCCTTCCTGGGAGACAATAACGAGGCCTGCTAAGTAATCCACAAAGCTTTATTCAAGCAATAAACACCTCTTCCCACCTGAAGAGAGTCTAATCTCTAGGAACTTTCCCGTAAGCAAAACTATGCAAACTAAGTGAGACCATTGTCCTTTCAAGAAGAAGGGAAAGCCTTTTCCCAAGACGCGTTAAGGCAGCTTCTGATAGGATGCGAGACGGGCAGACTCTCTCTCGTCTTCCTTTAGCTCTGCCCATTTCAGTCAGCGGCATACTCTAGGATCGGCTAACCTATCCGTGCTCTCTCCTTTGGAAGAATGTTGGCTTCCCACTGCCTGTGTATGATTTGCCCTTGACGAGATAAGCTCTGGAGAAGAACCCGTGAGAGCTGCCTCCCCCACTGGTACAGGCTGACCTGTTTCTGACGCTGACTCCTCTACTTCAGTCTGATTCTGATTGATCACCTGAAACACCTTCTTCCAACCTAGGGGGAGCAGGGCTAAACATGGCAAGGGCAGCCATTTAAAACAAGCACAGTCCAAGGAGCATGGTCTTAGCAGGAGTCCAGGGTGTCAGCCACATGAGAGATCGATCCAAACAAGAATTGGGGGAGGACCCAGGCTCCTCCTGGTCTTCTGGCATGGGCTCTTATTTGGTGTTCTTCGTCTCTGCACACTCTAGTTCCTCCTCTGAGTAGGATTCCTCCAGTGGAGCATGACACCTAGGACATGATGAAGAGCAACATTACAGTTGTCCTAGTGGATCAAACCAAAGGCCCATCTTGCTGGGCAATTCTTTTGTTTCTAACACTAGATACCCAAATGCTTCTACGCCTGGCATCTCCCATGTACTGCCCACGCACATTTCTCTTTGCACCTAACACACTCCCTGCCTGTCCTTGTTTTTATTTTTATATTCAAGGTTTCTTACCAGCCATGCCCACCATTTTGTGAATGGGCAAACTGGGCATGTCAGCCATTTTGTGAGAGCACCTGTGACACTCTTGCAACATTCCAAATGTGCCCACTGATCCAGAATGTTTGCGCCCTCCCCAATTCTAAGCATTAACAGGCAGGGCGCGGAGGTGAGATGGCCACTGCTGCTTGCTGGCACCTCTGATCATCTGAGGCCCTTTCCCTCTGCCCACGGAGGTTCTGTGGAGCTGACCTGGCGAATGCCAATTGGCTGGCTGGTTCATCCATGCATTCACTTCTTCCTTTAAAAAAGCCATCTAAGCTACTGGTGTGTCATAGTGCATTCCACTCTTCCTTTATAGGAAAAATGTCTGTTACGTAACCTTTGTGTCGCCGGGGCTGGGTGGAGAAGCGAACATGCTTGCAGTGTAGAGTGCAGAGCTAGCAGTTCCTTGGCTTTGGTTCATTTGTTTTTCAGTCCGATGCTGAATGTGAGCGGACGGAAGTGGATGCCATTCATTTTGCCAATGAGATGCAGGCAGAGTACTGGTCAGTTTCGGCCAAAACAGGTCAGTTGAGCTCATTGAAGATTGCTGTGTGGTGCCCCACTGGGATGGCAGAACTTAGGCATATCCCAGCTGCCTCCTTCCAGGGTTTCAGGGGCCACGTTGCCCTCGGTTGGGCTGCAGTGCTTGAGCCTTGTGAATGGTGCTGCACACACGTGCTTTGATGCTCACTCCAAGGCGACCCTCTTGAGTCCTCCCTTTTGCAGGGGGAAGGAGGCAGACCCGAATCCCTCGCTCTGTAGTGGGGCTGCCTGAAGCGCATCTTCTCCCCTGAGAAAGGACCACACTTGACACCTTCTCTGGATGCAGCAGCTTCCTGTAGCTGCAGCCCTAAGCCGAGGCACCGAAGTCCCTGGAATGATGGGGAGGCGCCACCGCCACCGCCACCACTGCGCTTTCTCTCTTTCCTCAGGAGAAAATGTCAAGGGTTTCTTTTGCCGAGTTGCTGCCTTGGCCTTTGAGAAGTCCGTGCTGCTGGAGCTGGAGAAGAGCAACAGCCACACGGCCCAGATCGGTGTGGGAAACATTAGTATGTTCAACTTTGTTTCCTTAATTTGCTGCGGGGGGGGGGGGGGGGGGAGGGGGAAATAGTTAACATTTTACAGGAGGTGGCTGGTGATGGCCAAATTCTGTTAGTCTTAACTTAGAAACTTACAGAACAATCCTAAACATGTCTACTCAGATGTAAGTCTCATTGCATTCACTAAAGCTCACTCCCAGGTCAATGCATGTAAGAGTTGCCACCTAAGGCTGGGAGCATAGAGGCTGCTTGACTGTAGAGCATTATCTGTGCAAGTGTTTCTGAAGGATGGAACTTAGCCCTGGTCCATTAACTATTTCTACTGATGCCAGCTTTGCCTGCCTGCCTGCCTGCCTGCCTGCCTGCCTGCCTCATTGTCCTGGCACTCCTTCCCACTGGGCAGTTGATGACAGTTGGCTGGGATGATGTGACTGGGCCTCCTTGCTTTGTGGTTCCACTCCACAGGAAGTGATGCTGCCAAGGGTTGATTCTCTGTCCCTTCATTGCAGGAATAGAAGGACGCTCCTTCGAGGCTTCAGAAGCCGGCCATCAGGCCAGCCCAGGTTGCTGCTAGTGGTGCGAGCGCTTGGTCTGGCATCATGTAGGATGTGCCGGCAGCACTTCAGGAAGATGGAAGGAACCGAGTCTTGGAGGACAACGAGAAGGAAGCCGAGCAAACCCTGCCTCCCCTTCCTTTGCTCTCTCTAGGAAGGCCACTGTATCCAGGATGCATGCAGCCCGTTTCCTTGGCAATGAGAGGCCGCAGGAGCAGGAAGCATGGGGTGGGTGGGTGGGTTGTCTGCCAGTGGGTTGTAGTCCTGAAAAAGGTTAGGATGCCTGGTACCTTCTTGAAGCTCCAAATTCTGTTTCAGTGGGACCCCTGGCTAGTGTTAACCATGGTTAGTCATAGCTCTTTACCATGGTTAAGACCACCAGGAGGAAATGAAGAAGGGCTGGAGGAGGAAGAAGCTTGCAATCCCAGTGGCCACCCCTGATTGCGTTTAAGGGGTCAGCTGCATTCTCCTGCACTGGCCCATGGTGAACAGTGGCAGAATCAGTTTTCTCTCTGGTTTTGAATTACTGTTGGGGGGAAATCCCACTAGGCTAGTTGCTGGAGACAAACCTCTCTGGAGTTGTTGGCCTGCAACTCACATCATTCCCTGGCTGGGCGTGATGATCTCTGGAGGACACCAGGTTTGGGAAGGCAGGCCTGAGGTATGAGGTTCTGTTGTACAAAACAGGGCTTTGTTTTCCTGTCAATCATAGCATTAAATATACTTTGAATTTCCTCTGAAGACTGATTCTTTAGGAATCACAATTATATGCGAACATGTCTGTCCCTCCAGACACAGCAGAAAGGACACAGCGAAGACTCCTGGAATAGCTTGGCTCAAGGGTCCAGTATGCTGCCGTCTTGCTTTCGAGTAGGCATCTCAGCTACTTCTGGATGACCTTCTGGTTCATTCTTGACCTGGTTTACATGGAAACAGTATGAGAAGCGCTTTCTGCTTATATCCAGATTTTCATGAGATTGCTTTGGTCCGTCAACAGCAAACAAAGCAAAAAACAACAACGGAGAAGATGCTACCTAAAAACCCACTTTCACAAGTCCAACAGCATTGAAGCTGCCATACTTTGGGGTTGGTTGGTTTATTTATTTATTTATTACATTTATAGCCGAAGCTCTCTGGGCAGTTTACAACAGTTAAAAATGGTTTTAGAATTTTAAATTTTGTATACTCATTTTTATCTTAATTTTAGAATTTCTGTAAACCGCCCAGAGCGCCCTGGCTATGGGGGGGCGGTATATAAGTGTAATAAAATAAATAAATAAATAAATAAACATTAAAAAGTATGAAAAATTTAAAAACCATCAGAAACATAAAAACAACAGTATAAAAACAACAGTATCCATTTAAAAACAATTGGTTGAAGTCCAGCAATTAAAAATATCCGCCCTTAACCCTGTAGGTGCTGCCCAGCCAATGAGAGAGGCTTGCTCCCTGCCCCACTTCATTCTTCCCTGCTCAGAGAAGCCCCCTATTTCAAAAGCACAGAACTTTGAAGTGTTAAAAGGGCATTCCTGCGAAATAGTGCAAAGTAAGAAAACAAACAGTAGAGAAGCAAGGGGGAGTAGTAGTAGCGAAAGGGTGAAATAGCATTATTGCAAAACACTGCTACTGTGAATTATTGCTAACTGGTGGGAAAAGAATTTATTTATTTATTTATCATATTTATACCCCGCTCCTCAGCCAAAAAAGGCTCTCAGAGCGGCTTACACTTAGCAAAAAAGACAGTCCCTGCCCTCAGGCTTACAGTCTAATAAAGACATGACACACAAGGAACAGGAGTTCAGGAGGGAGGGAGGGGGGAGGAGAGAGAGAGAGTCCAACAGTAGCAGGCCATGATGTTTCTTCTGCCTGCTCCTGTCCCCTTGTTCTTTCTTCTTCCCCACAGGGCCAAGATGACAGTTTGCCCTGTGGGGGTGGGGGAAGAGTCCAACAGGAGCAGGCCATGAAGCCTGTGTCCAAAAAGCACGCTACTGCCAGTGGCGGAAGAAAAGGGGGGGGGCATCCCTTGACCAGGTCACAGACACACCCCTAGGTGTGCCCATGACAAGTTAGAAGTAGCTTTGTTCTCCGAGGTGATGCCTATATCAAAATCTGTGCTGTTGGTAGAAGTCCCTGTGACCTAGGAGTAGAGCAGGAGCCCCAGCCCCTAACTGAAGCTGCTCCATTCAAGAGAAAGGAAGTGATGAGAGAAGCACCTTTTCTTAACCAACACAACCAGAGCATTGAACTTATTAACCGAGTCTAACTTATCAGCTTAACTGAATCTAATCAAAGCTGTGCTTGTCAAAAGACCAAAGGGGACGGGGACATTTCTCAGAACTCAGAACCAGTTAAGAAAACAAGCTGCACGGTTATGGATTGCATCTCCCTGCATTGTGGCTGAGAATTGGAGAAGGGGGCTGACCCCCCCCCCCCCGCCTTTGCCTCTGTCTTCAGGTGGGGACCTCCAAAGGCGTGGTGACGGGTGTTCTTCTTGGGTAGCCTTCCTGCCCAACCTGGTGCCCCCAGATGTGTGGGACTGCACCTCTCCATGGCCATGCTGCAGTCCAGCCCTTCTGGCAGGCTCCAGGCTGAGGAAGACCGCTCCACTTTCCCATTCACACTCCTCTGATTGCCAAGGGCAGCAGATGTTCCCTTGGGAAGGAGAAGTGAACATGTGGGCGCAGGCAGAGGCAGAGGGCTTCACTGGGGCGAGCATTTTTAATGCTTTTTACCCAACATTGTAACAGTCTGGGCAACTAGTCCTGGTTTGGCAGGCAGTGATGGTACTTTGTGATGTATCTCTTGTTCAGTGGGCAGCACAGCCAGCCAGGTGAGCAAAGCGGGAGGGAGGGAGGGATGTGGCGGCACCCCAAGCGCACGGAGGGCCAGGGCCGACTCACGGGCTGATCAGAGGGCTCCTGCCAACATGTTAATGTTGATTTCTGGCTCAACTTCTCCCACTGTTTCAGCATGTGCTGCAAATTAAAATGCATATTATCCTTTAAAATCAAGCTGATTACAAACAATATTCAGTTTGGTTCACGCAAAATGTAGCCCAAAACCTCTCACCCCCTCAAAAAGGAAAAGAGCGAAGGGCCTCGGCCTTTCTGTGTAGGATGAAGACCTCAACAGCCAGGGAGAAACTGGGCTTCATTGAAGCCCAAGTGGACTAAAGAGCAAGCAGAAGATATTTTTCTCCGTTGCATTGTTGCATTGGCACAAACTGAAGTGTTACCCTAATTCAGCTTTCTCCAACCACAGATGTGTTGGACTAAAGCTGGCATCATCCCCTCTGGAATAATGGGACTTTTAGTTCAATGCATCTGGAGAAGAAGGCCACCTCAAATGTGTGGCTGCTGCTGGACGCAGTCCTTGGGGCTCTTTCCCCCTTCCTCCGTAAGGCCTAATGGAGCATGGCCCCCCATGGCCTGCAGGCTCAGCGTCTGGCATGTCTCTGCTCCTGCCCCCTGCTTTAGTTCTGGGCAACATTCTTTGGAACAGGTGCGGACAACATCCCTGGGTGGACGTCTGTCTGCATTGCCCACTGGAGCTGCTTGCTGCCACCACATTTACTGCAGTGACCGCAAAAAACATGCCAAAACCAGGACACAAGTCATGTGAGAAGCAGAATCATGTTTCCAGGAGAGCAATTCTGTTTGTACAGAAGGAGCACACCTCATTTCCCAGGAAAGCCACTGCTGTTTTTGCTGCCACCACCACCACTACTGTGGCAGTAATTTCTTTTAAAATCTATTTTTAATGTGCTTTTTATTGTTTTATTCTATTTTTATCTGTTTACAGCTCCGAAATTTTGAATGGGGAGCGGTATATAAATATAAGTAAATTCAACCAGGGGGCGGGGCGGGGCGGGGGATGAGCTGCAAAAATGGCCATGGGGACGGACGGACATGTAGGCTGTGTGTTGCCCACCTGTTTTAGAAAGTTGTAGACAAATTTAAACAGCTTCAGAGGAGGCAACTGCAGTACAGAAAAGAAGTCCTAAGAGGACACCTTGAAGGAACTGGGTATGTTGAGCCTGGGGAAGAGCTGGGGTGGGGACATGGTGGCACTCTTCAAACAACCGGAGGACTATCACATAGATGACTGGAGTTCAGTTACAAGCGGGGTTTGATTTCAGTTGAATAGCAGAGCAGTTTCACAGAGGAAGCAATGGCCTGTGTGTGTGTGAGGGGTCCTCTTCCTCCTTCCCTGCAACCTGGCACTGAGCAGGGTGGGGGTGTGTGGAATAGACATCCTGGCAAGGGCTCCCCCAAAGCTACGATGCACTGCTCCACATCATTGGCTGCTGGCAAGGAGAGAGGGGGGAATGCAGAAGGTTATGCCATTGAAACATGAGGTAAATCCTATACCTGTTTGGTGGGGGTGGGGGAGTGGTAGAGGGGAACCAAACGTGGCTGCAAGCCATGCATTTTGTCAGCTTCGGCTCTCATTGTAACTAGGATGCAGAGTCACCCCGTGAAGCAGTTTAAGGACAAAAAGAGAACATCTCCACCATGCACCATTACTTTATGGAACTTACTGCCACAGAATGTGGGGTGAAGGGGCCACTAGCAGAAGTGGCTTTATAAAAGTATTCCACAAATTGATTTACATGTGACTGACAGAATTTCTTTAATGGTTATATCCCCACCCAACCGTACCCTGTAAAAAATGAAAGTAAAGATCTTAGCTTGTTAAATGTTTGTATTTATTTATTACATTTGTATACCGCCTTTCTGACAAGGCACCTAAAGTGGTTTACAAATTTTAAATCCAGAAACAAATGTCAACACACACAAGCAAATCCAGGAAGACAGTCCTCTCAGGAGCTGATGACAACCTGGCCTGGGCCTCTTCTCCTGGGTTTCTTTTTTAAAGTCATTCTAAAAATGATATTCTACTCTCCTTTTGAAATAGGAACACAAAAGCAGCTTCCACTAGTATGCACGTTCTTCCTGCCTTGGCATGGCACCCTCCAGCATTTCTCTGACATAATCAGGGGCCCTCACTCTTGCATGCTTGTATGTTGGGGTTGTTGACCAAGCTCTCGTCTTTTATAATAAAATACTGAACTAATGAAGGGGAGGTTATCAAAAGCTCTAAAAGCGGGGGCTGCTTCTACCTGGGCAGTGTCACCTGAGTTACATGTGAGGGTGGACAAGGGCAGGCCCTCCATGGCATCCAGAGGCTGGCCATGGAGGCTGGGACAGAGGGACCCTCCATCTTATTCAACTCTGAACAGGGCAGTTCTGGCATCTTGATACGCACAGGAGCTTTGCAGCGGGACCCTTTAAAAACACACGTCGTTTGAGTCCAAAGAAGCTAAAAAAATGATGCCTCGTTCTCTAGCGACAGAAATGACACTGTTGCTTGTTTGATGCCACAATTGTTTAATTTCATCTAGAGATGCAAGAATAAACCACCTTGAGAAACAGCCGTGTCCTATCAATATTCTTTGTGGCAGAATCATGAAGGCCAAGTTGTTGTTTTTTTAAAAAAACACAATTTAAGGTATTTAAATAAATAAATGTATTAATAGTTGGGTTTGTAACACACACTTCTTTGCACTCAAGTCACTCTATTGCTGACAGATAGACGGCAGATGCAAGGAAAGGCCTGCAAACATTGGCTAGATGATAATAACCCCCCACCCATGTGTTTGCAATTTCTCAAACAGATTTGAATTTCTTGGCCCTGGGGCTTTAATTTGGTGTGTTTTAATAAGGGAAGGCTCCTGCAAGAGGAAGTTCCTAACTGCTGGCTCCTGGAAGCCTTCCTGCCACGTGGGGGACGAACAATTACTGTTAGCAGCAAGGTAGATTTTAGGGAAATATGTGATAGGGGCCAGCTGGCAAACACCCCGCCCCCGCCGGTCCATGGGCCATTGCAATTCCTGTGTGTTGCCCATTGCTGCCTTAAGGCCTCAATCCTATGCATGTTTAGGCAGAAAAAGCTCCCAGCGTTCTCATAAGGGAATTATTTATGGAGGCTTATGTGGGGAGCACGTTGCTATGGGGAAATTTGAGGAAAGCAGCCATAGTTTCTTCCAGCACAAAGGCTAACCTTAATTCACTTAAGAGATGGTAATTGGATGGCTAGATTGTATTATATGAACAAAAATGCACACGTCAATTAGGACATGCAATATTAGGACAGCAACTGGGTTTAAAATGAAGCGAGAAAAAATTGCCATTGCTCACTTAAACTTAAAACTAAGCCAAACATTTTAAACATGAAGGCAAAGTCAGGCACTTTCAAGTCCTACTGACTTCGACAGGGGTTTCTGAAGGCTGATTGATTCGGCCACCGTCGCAGGACATGCTTATGCCTCTCTCTCTCTCTCTCTCTCTCCTTCCTTCTCTGAGAGATGACTGTAAGCGATGCTCTTTTTGCCCACAAGAGGCCGCCTTGCGTTGCCTCGCCGCAGAAGCTGGACCTGCCTGTCTGCAGCCCCCGGTATGCAACGCAAGGGGGCGCTGTGGGGGGAGCCGGGCTTCGAAGGCAGCCAGCCCCACCCGTCGGCACGTTAGACGTTTGGACTACAACTCCCAGCATTCCTCAGACAGCAGGATGCTAGAATTGAGGCTGCCAGAAAAATCTCAGTAATGTGTTCTTGGTTTTTAAAAGTAGATAGGTTCGGAAGCGCAACATCATCATCATTATTATTAACATTCTCCCGCCCCCTAATTCTACTCCCTTTAACCATTTTATCCTCTTAACAACAACCCTATGAAGTGGGTTAGGCTAAGAGAACGACTGGTCACCCAGGCGCTTAAAGGCCATGGACGGATTTGAACCCAAGCCTCGCCAATACTCTGACC
The DNA here is from genome assembly GCF_023053635.1 of Elgaria multicarinata webbii. Classification (NCBI taxonomy): domain Eukaryota; kingdom Metazoa; phylum Chordata; class Lepidosauria; order Squamata; family Anguidae; genus Elgaria; species Elgaria multicarinata. Next base: position 22,787,303 of record NC_086188.1, on the reverse strand, counting down.
CAGCCTTCCCCAACCAGGTGCCCTCCGATTGCAGTGGATGACAGCTCCCAGCCTATCTGGCCTATATTGTCTATGCTGGCCAGGGCTGATGGGAGCCGAAGTGCAAAGCGCCGGGAAGGCGCCCATCATCCTGGGGCTAATTTTAGACGCCTTCGGCCCTGTGGACTCTGGGCAGAAGCAGGGCGGAAGCGCCGCGAATCGAAGGCGGCAACAAGCCGCGGGGCGCAAGGCCTCCAGTCGCCTCCGCGGGGCTGAGCCCGAGGGCTGACGCGACCCCCAGCGTGCCCGGAGCCGCCCGGAGGGGCCCCGTTCCAGCAGCAGCAGCGAGGCCGGGGCGCGCCGAGGTGGGCCCGCAGGCTGCCTCTTCCGGCTCGCTCGCGGGGAGAAGCGGGCCCGGGCTCCGGCCCCTCCCCTCCCTCCGCCGCCCCTTCCAGGGTCCCGCCCAGGCGGCCGCTCCGCCCTTTCCCCTCCCCGTTGGTGCGGCGGCTCTCGGGAGAGCAAGTCGGGCCAGCCAGCGATGGGCAGGCGCGGCGCAGCCAGAGCCAGCGGGGCCCATCTTGAGCCGGCGAGCCCCGCCAGCAGCAGCATGGGATAACCAGGGCCGCGCCGAGGAGGCAGCGCCGCCGCCGCCGCCAGAGAGCCCGCCTACCGTCCCACCCGCCCGCCCGCCCGCCCGGCAGTCAGCCAGGGGTGGAGGAGCCGCGGAGGCCAGTCGGCACCGGCCGGCCGGCGCGCTCGCCTCAGTGGACTGGGCGGCCCGCCCGCGCCGCCGCCCCTTTGTTCTTCGCCTTCGTCCTCCTGCCGCCGCGAGAAGGGGGCGGCCCCTCCTGCTGGGCGCCCGGCCATGGGCAGCGGGGCGAGCGAGCCGGGCGGAGAGGCGCCGCTCGGGGCCGCCGCGGGGATCCCTGCCCGCCGCCAGCGGAGGAGCTGCGGGCGCCCGTGCCCGGCGCGCTGAGGCGGCTGCGGCCATGGTGGACCCGGTGGGCTTCGCCGAGGCGTGGCGCGCCCAGTTCGCCGACTCGGAGCCGCCCCAGATGGCGCTGCGCTCGGTGGGCGACATTGAGGCGGAGCTGGAGCGCTGCAAGGCGTCCATCCGCCGCCTGGAGCTGGAGGTGAACAAGGAGCGCTTCCGCATGATCTACCTGCAGACGCTGCTGGCCAAGGAGAAGAAGAGCTACGACCGGCAGCGCTGGGGCTTCAAGCGCGCCTCGCGCGGCGCCCCCGACGACGACGACGACGACAACGACGCCGAGGAGCAGGCGGGGGACGCGGACGACGACGACGCCGAGCCGCCCGGCCACGCCAGGGTCCCCCCGCCGCCGAGCGACAAGCCCCCCCGGCCGCGGCCGCCGGCCCTGCGCAAGCTCTCGGCGCACAGCGACGGCTCGGAGGCTGACAGCCCTCAGCCCAGCGGCGGCAAGCCCGCGGCGGCCGGGGACAAGCTGTCCCGGGAAGCGGCGCTCGGCTCCCCGGCCAAGGCCCGCCCCGCCCCCTGGGGCGGCGGTAGCAGTAGCAGCCGCCGCCGCCGCCTACTGAGCGCCGCCTCGGAGAAGGACGGCACCTCCGAGACGGCGGGCAAAGAACGCGGCGGCGGCGGCGTCAACAGCAGCGTGGCGGCGCTGCGCTCCAACTTCGAGCGCATGAAGAAGTCCTCGCCGTCGGAGGCGGCCTCCGCCGAGAAGCCCTTCTACGTGAACCTGGAGTACCACCACGAGAAGGGCCTGGTGAAGGTCAACGACAAGGAGGTGTCGGAGCAGCTCAGCTCGCTGGGCAACCAGGCCATGCAGCTGGAGGCGCGCAAGAAGCTCCCTCCGCCGCGGGGCCGCTCGGCGGAGGCCGCCTTCGCCGGCGACGGCGACTACGAGGACGCGGAGCTGAACGCGCGCTTCCTCCGGGAGCACCTGCTGCTGCTTCGCGACGCGCCCAACGGCGGGGGCGGCCGGCCCGGCTGGCCGGGGGCGCCCGACTGCCAGCCCTACCAGAGCGTCTACGTGGGCGGCATGATGATGCGGGCGGCGGCGGGCCTGGGCGACGGCGACCCCGGCGGCAAGGGCGCCCCGCTGCTTCGCCACAGCAGCGCCGCCGAGCCGGAGAAGCCGAGCTTCACCTGGCCCCGCCGCGCCTACTCGCCGCCGCCCCGCGGCTTCGAAGACATCGGCGGCGGCTACACGCCGGACTGCAGCTCCAACGAGAACCTCACGTCGAGCGAGGAGGACTTTTCGTCCGGCCAGTCGAGCCACGTGTCGCCCAGCCCCACCGCCTCCGGTCGCCTCTACCGGGACAAGAGCCGCTCCCCGTCGCAGCAGTCCTTCGACAGCAGCAGCAGCCCCCCCACCCCCCAGTCACAGAAGCGGCGGCAGCAGCAGCAGCAGGTGGTGGTGTCCGAGGCCACCATCGTGGGAGTCCGCAAGGCCGGGCAGATCTGGGCCTGCGATGGCGACCTGCCCCTCGGCAGACCCGCCCTGGACAGCTGCTTCCATGGCGACGCAGGTGGGAACTCCCCCCCCCCCCCCGCGCGGCGCCCCGGTAGAACTGAAAGGGAGGATCTGGTGGGCGCCCTGAGGGTGGAGGTCCCTGGCCACAGGCCCAGCCAGGCCAGGGGGTTGAGCTGGGGCCACAGGAAGGGCGGCTATGAGGCCGTGGTGGCCAGAAGGGCTGGCTGCCTGTGGTTCCTGGAACGGGATGCCCGGCTGGGCTCTTGGACTAGCCTGTCATAGGTTTTTCTTGAAGAGGGGAGGGTTGGTCCCCTTTCCCACTGTGGCTCTGGGCCTGGCTGAGGAGGGCAGGCTGGTCTCCAGCTCTGCCCCATGTTGTCTGCCTGGCTGCACCTCCCTGCCCCCCTCCCCCATGCACTTGGTTTGGTTGGACATTTCTTATTTGGTATTTGATTTGCATCCTGCCTTTCCACTCAAAAATGATGCTCAAAGAGGCTAAAAAGAATAAAACCGAGATTAAGGCCAATAATTGATTAAAACAACCATTAGACAAGTAAGTCAATAGCACAATTAAAACATAGTAATAAAATAAACAGCCTCAACCAACTAGAACCCTCTTCAGCAGCAAATCAGCTTCCGTGCCAAAGGCCAGCCTGAACAGAAATGTCTTTGCCCACCATTGTAAGGGTCTGTGCAGCACCATGTACATCGATGGTGCTATATAAATAAATAAATAATAATAATAATAATAATAATACCACCTAAGCACCCTGGCAGGCTTGTCTGGAAGAAGGTGCGCTTCCAAATGCCTTGGTCCCAAGTTATGGCTTCACAGGCCATAACCAGCACTTTGAATTGTGGCTGAAAACAATCCGTGGAGCTGTTATCTCAAGGGAGCCACGTGAGCCCTGTAACCTGCCCCAGTCAACAGTCTGGCTGCAGCATTTAGGACCAGCTGAAGTTTCTGACCAGTTTTCAGAGGCAGACCCACGTGGCGCATGTTGCAGTATTATTATTATTATTATTTATTTATATAGCACCATCAATGTACATGGTGCTGTACAGAGTAAAACAGTAAATAGCAAGACCCTGCCGCATAGGCTTACAATCTAATAAAATCATAGTAAAACAATAAGGAGGGGAAGAGAATGCAAACAGGTACAGGGTAGGGTAAGCAGGCACTGGGTAGGGAAAAACTAACAGTAGAAAGTAACAGTAGAAGTCTGCACAACAGTAGTCCAAACGGGGTGTAACCAAGGCATGGGTCTCCACGGCCAATCTCGAGGACTGGGCGCCCCAGCCGTGCAAACACACTCCTGGGCGTCCACGCTCAGGACCGCATCCAGGAGTATGCCCAAGCTGTGCACCTGGATCTTCAAGGGGAGGGCAACTCCCCCTTCTGTCAATTAGCCTCCCTGGCGCTCCCCCTCCCCCGGAAATCTTACCTGCCTTAGAGTCCGGGGAGTTTGGCAGAAGGAACTTTTGAGCCAAGCAGCTGCTTCAAGAGGTCACCTTCTCTCTGGGGCCAAGTCAGGATCCACAAGGACCCAGACTCCAGAGGAGATTATGGCCTTAAACTCCAGGGGGGAAATAAGTGCACAGGAGGAGGGGCTGGGTTTACTCCCCTCCCCTTCTTTGAGCACTGGACTTAGTTGGTGTGTGTGGGCGGGGGGGGGGGGTGTTGGTCTTGAGGCACCTGCTGAGTCATCTTCCTTAGTCTTGGGTCTTCTGGAGGTGCGCTTCCAAATGCCTTGGTCCCAAGTGCTGGTAGACAAAAAAACCCACCAAAGGTCCTGGATGAGCCGCCCAGATCTTCTTGCATGGCCTTGAGTTGTTGTGCAATGTGGCGGCTCAGGTGCTCTGTGGGTCACCTGGTGCCACTTCCTCAGCAGGGCCTCCGCGTTGTGTGTTGGAAGCGATGAATGGGTGGTCCTTGGGTTTACTTACACACCAGGTTGGCAGGTGTGTCGCATGGCTTGATGCCTGATGGCTGGCCGCTGGTTCTGCATTGAGGAACAGGCCCAGTTCTGCCTGTAATGCATTGGGAGTGTGTGAATTGGGCCCTGAGTCCCTGGTGGTATTTGAATGGGGGTTCCTGGAGAGCCCTGGCCCTTCTGTTTGGCATCCTGCTTGGGTGACCCTCCTGTAGGGAGCCTCTCGCCACCAAGGTGGCTGGAGGAGATGTTGGGATGAGTGCGCTGCTTGGGCCTGAGAGAGTTCTGCCCAGCCGGGGGCGGAGAGGGGACGTCTTCCTTGCTTGAGGAACCCCGGGCCACACATTGCGTGTGCCCAGGCAGAGGCCGGTCTTAACTAGGACAAGGCCATTTAAGTGCCACAGGTGACCACTTCCCAAACACCTTCCAGTTCTGAGGGTCGTGGCCAGTGGCTGTTGCAACGTAAAGTTGTTGCAGCAGCGCACCAGGCGCTGTACAGCGCACAGCCTCTGCCTGGAACATGGCTGGGGATTGTGATGCACCCAAAGGCTCGTGTGGCCCTCCGCCTCGCTTCATGCAGGGAAAGGAGGACGGAAGGGGGCATGGGGGAGGGGGCGAAGGCCGGTGGCCCCCCTCCCTCACCGGTCCTCCGGCCCAGGCGTTGAAGTGGGAGGGGGCCTGGGAAGAGGGTTGTGTCTTGCTAAAGGGTTAGCCGGGTGGAGGAAGCTGAGGGCCAGCTTGTAAGGAGGACTCCTTAGGCAGCTCACGATCCAACAGTCTTAATATTTCCAATATCAACAATGGCATTCCATGTTTACAAATTTTGCTCAGGAAAATTGATTAAGGGAAGAGCCTTGAAAAAGGTGTGGGAGACAAAATGCTGAACATGGGGGAATATTGCCTTGTATTTTGACAATGTCTCGAAAATGAATTTGATGTTGGATGTCTGCACCGCTCTCTTTAAAAATGGTTTGCGCCTCTGGCTGCTGGAGGTGCTAAACGGAGCGATGTTGAGGCCTGCCGAGGGAGGCCAGTTTGCCACCAGCACCGCCCCGGCTGGCCGTTCTCTTGCCAGGTGTCGCCCTTTGTCGTTCTCAGAGTCAATATTTTAAGGGATTTGCTGCCTGACATCTGCAAACAACTGAATTCCAGTCTGGACTGGGGGATGAGTGCCTGGGGGTGCCTGGAGAGATCCCAAGCGGAGGGGGGTTCCTGTCAGGGGCGGAGGGCTTCTGCCTCTCAAGTTTTGCATTCATTTCCTCTGTCTCCCCGTTGGTATGCAAACGTGTGTGTGCGTGTGCGTGCGTGCGTGTGTGCGCATGTGCTCGTGGCTGCAGTTATTTGGTGAGGTGGATTTTCACCAATCACATTGCACTGTTGTTACTTTTCTTTCTTGGGGGGGGCAAGGCTTGTTGGACATTAAACTGGCTCTGGAGCCCCCCAAGGCACCTCCTTACCCTCAAAGCAACCCGCCCCACGCCCAGATTAGAGATGCAAGATGCCTGCCTGCCTTCCATCTGGGCTTCTCTGCTCTTCTGAAGGAGATGTGAGGGTGGCGGCCCAAGCCGGTGCTGAGGGCCGATGGAAGCTGGGCGGCAGCCATCTGTCTCGTGATGCTCTTTAGGTGTCTGGGGAGCCTTTCTGGGAAGGAACAATGAGCTGGGGGGGAGGGAGGGGGCCCAGGCCGGCCGGCACTGCAGGGCGGGTTCCGGTTCCGCAAGAGCAGCACAGCAATCTTTGCCACAATGTTTGCTCTCAGCAGGTGATGATGAGGCTCATGGAAAGATGAGGCTTTGCCAAAGCGTTTGCTCTCAGAGCAGGTGAACCCCTCATTAATGATGAGGCGCCTGGAAAGGGGATGCAGCGTCGGGTTTTCAGCAAGCCCCGAGTTCTGATACTGGAGTGTGTGTAGAATTGAGAGACTGGCCTCTCCCTGCCCCACCGCTAGCAGTGCAGGCACTTAAAGGGTGCAGCTGCAAATCTCCTTCCAGCAGGCTTAATGCCGGAAGAAAGGCCTCCTTCCATCTCTGGACAATGCTGCCCGTGCTACTGGCCAGCGGTTTCCCCTGCTGCCATGATTTTCTTTATTCCACACTGCGTTTGCTGCGTTTCTACTCGTGCCTCTCAAGGCAGCCAACAATACAATAAACACACTGTAAAAACAATAAAAATGCACAGCACTATAAACGTAAAAGAGCAGATAAAGACATTTGGTCGAAATGATGACATTCCTAAAACAGCAGGCGGAAAAAATATTTCGCACAGTAAAGGAGACCAGTCACCTCGAGGACTGGAGGCCTGTCTGAAATGGGCTTCCCTGTGAGGAGGGAGCGCTGGCACTTGGCAATGCTGGGCTAGAGCGAAGGGCTTTCCCAGAAGACCTCAACTCTCAGCTGGGCTTCCCTGGGAGAAGGGGAGCCTTTCTGGGATGGGAGCGGCACGCTGCATTGTGCTGCCATGGGCCAGGGGAGCTGCATGCTCCTTGGTTGTTTTCAGCACTCGGTGACGTTGGCTGCTGCATCCTGAACCAACTGGACTATCCAAACGTGGTGACCAGACCTCTCTGCCCCTGAGGTCAGATTGGTGGATCTAGAAAATCCTAGGGCTGAGATGTCATCAGACACTCAAACACTTTGGAGGAGGGCCAGAAATGATCCAACATGGTGGGATTCAGGCAGAGCTTTAAAAAAGGGTACATCTTCCCCCTCCCTCATTCAGACATTCCTCACTCCCTTTCCCCACACAAACAGTCCCCCCTGGCTCTGTTTATAAGGCAGGAAGGGCAAAGGGTTACGTGTAAACGTGATCAGCTTAGCATCTCCAAGAATCCTGTCTGCAACTGGCCAAGTAAATGCCAAAGTTTTATCAACAGGACCTGCCGTTAGGGATGTGGGTTTGCCAGAAGAATGTCCTATGCAAAGGCAAGTTGCATCAAGAAACTTTTAGTTTGCATCAGAAGGTGATTTAATTAGGGATGTTTATTTTGTTTGAGGGTGATAAAATGCATTTAATGTGATTTAAATGTTATATTGTGTAGAACCTTTTATTGGAATACTTGTAAAAAATTAAGAAAATAATAAAAAATTAAGGCAATAATAAGTATTTCCCTTACATTACTAAAATTTAAGGAAAAAATCCCTTAATCATTGAAAAGTATTGACACATTAATAAAGAGATTGCGCATGATATGCTGACAACGTCTATTTCAACAGAGTTCAACTCTTCTACTGAGGTTGTTTGGGGAATCTTTAATTTCACTGTCACTGCTTATTCCATTTCACACTGAGACACGGGCCACAGCTAGACCGAAGGTTTATCCTGGGATCATCCAGGGTTCGCCCCTGCCTGAGCACTGGATCCCCTGTGTGTCACCTAGATGAACAGGTTTGACCCCTGGATGATCCAGGGATAAACCTTAGGTCTAGCTATGGCCATAGATGTATTTCAGTGACATGCATGTATTCTCACGCATACTTGCAAGGGATCATCACCTGAAAAACATTACACATTTGAAATTGCAAAGCTAGTTTTGTGCCCCACATCACTGCTTGCCATAACCACAATATTAGGGCTGTAGAGCAACTATGTGCTCATCTGCACCAGTCAGGATATTCCACTATGAAAGCGGTATGAAAGTGTTATATAAAAGGCAGGAGCCACACGGCTGCTTTATAGCGGTATTGAAGTGCACTGCGGGATCTACACTACTGCTTTATAGTGGTGCTGAAGTGCACTGACAACTGTTGGGGCCCAGGACACCTCTACACCAAGCAGGATATAGCACTATGAAAGTGGTATATAGTATGTCTCAGTGGGCCCCAATAGTTATCAGTGCACTTCAGTATTGGTATAAAGCAGCCGTGTGGCTCCTGCCTTTTATATACCACTTTCGTACCGCTTTCATAGTGGAATATCCTGCTTGGTGTAGATGAACCCTATATCTGCAAAGTGCAGATGGGTCACAGTGGACCACCAAGTGGTGTTAATTACTTCCTTTTGGGGCAAGATGTAAAGGTCCCTTGGAGGATCCTGGAAAAGCTCAGCTAGATGACTGTGCAGATGCAGTGGTGGCAGAGGAAGTAGCCCCTAAAATGCACTCCAGCCAGTGCCCACATAGATGCATCCCAGGTTTTCTGGCTAGATTGCTCCACCTGTTCTTCCAGCGACGGCCAAGACATGGTCGGGATCCCTTCCTCTTCAACTACTTCCCACCTCCCACTGCTATATCTCTCTCTACCTCAACTCTCCTCATCACCTTAGTCCTTCTCAAAATGAATCCCTCTTGCTGCCTAATCGGGCAGCAATTTTCAGATGAGCAGTTGAGATGCAATAAATCCAGTAAAAAACCTGCAGCCCCAGTTAACCAGCCTAGTCCACGTGAAGATAGTGGGTTGCCCTAAAAGAGATATTCCCTTTGGGGTTGTCCCTGTGAGAGCAACCTGCCGCCCACAGTGGGTCCCCCAAATGCCCAGAAACCAGCTGCTAAGAGGGCAGAGTAGAATAGAACTGCCTTCCCCCAGAACACTGGCCTCCTGCTGTTACACTCCCTCTGAAAGACTGCATTCGCAGCTTGGGGGTGCTTCTGAATCTGTCACTCCAAATGACAGCCCAGATAGATGCGACGACCAGGAGTGCCTACTATCAGCTTCGGCTGATATGCCAGTTGCGCCCCTTCCTAGAGTCGGAAGACTTAAAGACGGTCGTGCACGCGCTGGTAACTTTGAGGCTCGACTTCTGCAATGTGCTCTACATAGGGCTACCTTTTGCCTAGTCTGGAAACTTCAACTAGTTCAAAATATGGCAGCCAGGCTGGTACACCTAGGGGTGACCACATCACACCAGTCTTAAAATCTCTTCACTGGCTGCCAAATGTATTTTATGGCATTTGCATTTATGTTGTACCCTGCCTGAATCCGAAGGAAGAGGTGGGTAACTAATAAGTTGTTGTTGTTGTTGTTATTCCATCTTACCATTTGCCTTCATTTTCTTTTAGTTCATTTGTACCTTGCCTTCTTGCTTGGGATGTAGTGGTTATGGGAGAGTTCCACTACTGACTTAGAACGTGGCTTGGCCATTGCACGTGTCCAAAAGACAGGTGAAGCCTTTTACCCTCCAATGGATGGATGGTCCGTTCCAAGGCAGAACGGGGGGCAGGAAGGGCGTTGACGGAGTTTTTGTGAAGGAAGTGATTGGCAGCTGTGTGGCTAAGGTACACCACGCTGGCACGACAGACAACACGCTAACCCACCATAGCTAAAATAACCCTTACTGCAGACTGTGGGTTCTCAGGGTGGCTTATTTGAGGGAAATAACCCATCATGGGTTGTTCCAGAGAATAGTCCACCATGGGTTAGCGTGTTGTGTGAACCCAGTCAGGTGTGGAAGCATTTTTCTCATTGTGTTTTTACGTTGTGCAGGATGTGTGGCATGTGGGGCAGGCTATGTACACGTAAACGCATTCTTCGAGATCAAGGCTTGCTGTGACACTGTGCCGGGGCTGGAGAGTCTGCAACGTCCTCCAATTTTTTTTTAACTCTGAAGTGTCCGACGCTAAAGCTCTCAGGGGAGGGTGAATGGCAAAGCTCCCCCTGTTTTCCATATCTTCTCACTGATGCCCAATTTGGATGAAGGAATGGGCTGAGCAACATGGAGCAGCATAAATCCCTTTGTTTGTAAATCCACGTCCCCATTCACTCTGTGTTCTGAAGCTTCAGCCGAGGGGGGAGCATGGGGTGCTGTGGGGCTCCTGTTGACACCCCCCGGGAAGCAAGGCAGACCATGTGCACCACCCCTGTGGCCTGGATTATGATAAGCAGGGTTTGTGTATCATCTTCCCCAACCTGGTGCCCTCCAGGTGTGTTGGACTGCAACTCCTGTCATTCTCAGCCAGCACGCTTAGTAGCATTCCTTCATTGTGCCCGGCCTGTTTGAGGCAGGGCTAGAGTCGGTGGCTCCACTGGGCGCAGGCTAAGTTTGAGCGTTGCCCCTCTCCGCAACCTCCGGCCTGCATCTACCTGCTTCAGTGGGCATGGGGTTGAATTAAGGGGCTTCTCCCTCCCCCCACTCATAGAATCATAGAAGGGGCCAGAACCCTTGTCCCCTCCAGCCCTCCCAGGGCCTTGCCTTTGCCCAGGGCCCTGCCTGCTCCCTGCTCACCTCTGTCAACTGGGCGGCCATCCGGCTGCACGACGTCCAGTGTGAAGCACCCCGTGCTCGGAGACGTCTCTCACTTTGCCCTCCCCTCCCCCGGCTATACCTTAACCTTCCATCCTGATCCTGCATCGATTCTGGCTTCATCTGCTTACGTTTGCATATAAATAAATTCTGAAGGGAGAAAAAGGCACCCCTTCATTTTAGATGATGCCATTGCAGGCAGTCGTGGAAGAAGCATTCCTTTCAGAGAGGGGGACCAAGTGGTTGGATGCCTCTTCTGAGGTGGTGTCCAGCTGCAGTTTTCATAAGTTCTTATCATTTCCTACAAATCCGCTTACTAATCAAATGGGGGCACTTTTAATTTTCAGAAACCTCTTGATCTGTCTAATTGATTGACTCAGGTTACAATCCTATGCAGACTTGACTACATGTGGGTCTGCTGAGTGAACATGCCTGAGATTGCTCTGCATACACTGCGAGAAAGTCAGGCTGCTGCGACATTGCAAAGATTTGGGTGTTACTACTGCTGCCGCATCCTCTTTGGATCAGGTGGGATCTTGAGGGGAGAACTGGAGTTATCGTGGCAGCTCCAGAACGTGGCAGCCATGAGGGCTACCTTGAGGGCACGTGTGGCCTGTGCAGCATTATGCGCTTTCTGCCCTGGGACTGAACTAGGCTGTCACGCCCGGCACATGCATGCCACGTCACCTTGGTGCCCCTTTGGAAACACGAGAAGCTGCTGCTGGTCTTGAGCAGAGTTGCAGAAGTGGCGAGGGGCGAAGGCGTTTCACCTGCTCCTTGCTTGCCGTTCCTGTGATCCAAATTGCCCCTCCAAGTGGCTCTCTGCCCGCTGTACCTGTATTGCCTGGAGGGGCCTCCACTCCCCACCACTGAGCTATTTATTATTTATTTATTTATTTATTTAAAACATTTATATCCTGTCCTAGATCATTATGATCTCACAGTGGTGTACAGATAAAAACATACAATATAAAACAATAAAAATGCACAGTTAAAAATAAATTAAACCATAATCCAAGTTAAAATAATATATAATTTAAAAGCAGTTGAAACAATGTGCCAGTGAGTTTAACTATGGGAACTTGGGTGGCAGAGTCTGGAGAAGAGCCTCATCTCCAGGCTGAGACCTTGGGAGCCGCTGTTATTATTATTATTATTTATTTATTTATTTATTTATATAGCACCATCAGTGTACATGGTGCTGTACAGAGTAAAACAGTAAATAGCAAGACCCTGCCGCATAGGCTTACAATCTAATAAAATCATAGTAAAACAATAAGGAGGGGAAGAGAATGCAAACAGGTACAGGGTAGGGTAAGCAGGCACAGGGTAGGGAAAAACTAACAGTAGAAAGTAACAGTGGAAGTCTGCACAACATCAAGTTTTAAAAGCTTTAGGAAAAAGAAAAGTTTTTAGTTGAGCTTTAAAAGCTGCGGTTGAACTTGTAGTTCTCAAATGTTCTGGAAGAGCGTTCCAGGCGTAAGGGGCAGCAGAACAGAATGGACGAAGCCGAGCAAGGGAAGTAGAGGCCCTCAGTTGTCAGCCCAGGCCTGTATGGACCACTGGGCTGCCTTGGTATAAGGCCGTATCACAAGTTCCTCAAGTGGGGTTATTGTGCACTTACAATGAGATGCCGAAATGAGTGGTTAGCGTTATCTTGTATGTCACAACCTGTATGATCTTTTTCAAGGTTTCTTATTTGGGAATATAAGTAATGGAAGAAACAGAGAAACCACAGACTTCAAAGGCTCTAATGAGATCAAATGGAAGGAAGGAAGCTTTAGGATGCTTTTAACATGATTCACATCCCCCCTTTCTCCTGGAACACCCTGGTGTGGGAGTATTCCAGGACTGGCCTCGTGCTGCAATGTCCAACAGTATTTAATTTGGAGCAATGAGGTTAATTTCTCAAGATGGCCTGGACTCAGCATTATGGCCCTGGGCCTTGCCTTCATTGCTGCTTCTGAGGTTAGTATGGATCCCTTTTGGACCGGTCCAGGGCAGACTATCTGGTGTCAGGTCTAAATGGGACAAGAGGAAAGGCTCCTACGATCCAATGTCTGAATTTTCCCTCCCTTTCAGAGTTGGCACATCTCTAGTGTGGGGGCTGTGGGTCCCAGGTCCAGCTATTACAGATTTGGAGATGTTATTTTAAGGTGTGACAAGGCATCACAAAAAGCAAAGACGGTTACTCCTGCTCTCCCTGCACCCAGCCCTCCTCATAGAGCTTTGTTTCCAGACCCCCCTGATCATCCTCAATCTTCTCTTCTCCAGGCTAAACGTGCCCAGTTCTTTCAGTCTCTCTTCATAGGGCTTTGTTTCCAGACCCCTGATCATCCTGGTTGCCCTCCTCTGAACATGCTCCAGCTTGTCCGCGTCCTTCTTGAAGTGTGGTGCCCAGAACAGGGCGCAATACTCAAGATGAGGCCTAACCAGGGCCGAATAGAGGGGAACGATTTGGAAGCTATACGTCTTATTAATACAGCCCAAAATAGCATTTGCTTTTTTTGCAGCCACATCACGCTATTGGTTCATATTCAGCTTGTGATCTACAACAATTCCAAGATCCTTCTCGCTTGTAGTATTGCTGAGCCAAGTATCTTGTAACTGTGCATTTGGTTTCTTTTTCTAGGAGTAGAACTTGGCATTTATCCATATTAAATTTCATTCTCTTGTTTTCAGCCCAGCGCTCTGGCCTATCAAGATCACTTTGAAGTTTGTTTTCAGCCCAGCTATCCCACCCAATTTTGTGTCATCTGCAAATTTGAGAAGTGTTCCCTGCACCTCCTCGTCCAAATCATTAATAAAAATGTTGAAGAGCACTGGGCTCATGACTGAACCCTGCGGTACCGCACTCCTTGCCTCTCCCCAGTTTGAGAAACTACCATTGATAAGCAGTCTTTGAGTCCAATTCTGTAGCCAGCTGTGGATCCACCTAATAGTTGTTCCATCTGGCCCACTTTTAGCTAGTTTGTTAATCAGAATGTGATGGGGCACTTTGTCAAAAGCTTTGCTTTTGGTCCCTTCACCGCCAGGGAGGGTGTGTGTGTGTGAGGCAGGCTGGAAAAGCATGGGTGGCCTAGCTAGAGCCCGTCCCCCCTCCCTTCCTTCCACACAATCTCTTTCGTGGTGCCTGTTTGACTACTTCAGGTCCTCTGGCTGAGAACGGATGGTTGTACGCTCCTCTAGTCTTTCTCTCACTCTTGCGTATTTTGTACGAAACGAAGCCACTTGATGACAAACAGGCAGGAATTCAAATTGAGTCTTGTGCTGCCGGATCAATTTCCAGCCCATCTGGCTTTGCTCCATTTGCATTCTTCCCCTTGCTGAAAGGCTGTACTTCGTCTCCACGCTTGAAGGCCAGGTGTGCATATCTGGGAGTCTGTCTTGTGGTGCCTTGGAGCCTTTCCTCTTCAAGGCCCTTCTCTTCTGGCTAAAACATGCTTCCATCTAGATTGAGGAAGGTTTTCAGGCCAGTTTTGTTTCTGGGCAACCTTTTGACTAGCCTAGAAGGGCTGCCACACCCTTGAGCAGAGGTGGCAAAATGCAGCGCTTCTTTGTTTACCTTGGGAGCCAAATGTTCTGCTCTGTTTCAGGAGGAGCTGCTATGGCTTTGTCTCCCCCCCCCCTTTTCCTACAAACAAACGTTCCTCCCACTACTGTTCCCACCCCCACTCCAGATGAAGTGAAACGGCCACTCCCTTTCAAGCTGTCCGCCCTATGCATGGCCAGATACAGCTAGGGCAGCGTAGGTCTAGGAGAGAATCCGGCCTGAAACCTTGGAGAGCCGCTGCTGCCAGTCAGTGTCAACAGTTCTGGACTAGATGGACCCGGGGTCTGTCAAAGGCAGGAGCCACACAACTGCTTTATAGCGGTATTGAAGTGCGCTGACAACTGTTGGGGCCCGTGGCCCATCTACACCAAGCAGGATATAACACTATGGAAGTGGTATATGCTGTGTGTCAGTGGGCCCCAACAGTTGTCAGTGCCCTTCAATACCGCTACAAAGCAGTCGTGTGGCTCCTGCCTTTTATATACCGCTCTCATACCGCTTTCATAGTGCGATATCCGGCTTGGTGTAGATCTGGCCTCACTCTAAGGCAGCTTCTGCTGCTTCTAAGAGGCTGGATCTGAGATGGAGCTCTCCATCTGGACGACTGAATTCAGTCGATGCGTGCGTGAGGATGGGCCGTTTGGCAAAGCCCCCTCTGGAGCCCCTCTCTTCCTTATGCCAAGGGAAGGAGTTCTAAAGATGGTGGCCGGTTGCTTCAAAGGCCTCCGGTAAGGCCTCTGTCAGAGTCTCGGGAGAAGGAAGAGCGCTCCTGCCCCCCCCCCCGGGGCTGTTTCCTACCTGGTCTTTCAGAGACCTGGCTGCGAGCCATGCTGCCGGGCGCAGCCAGCACTGTTGCTGGCTCTGCCCCAGGACGAACCCTCCACAAGGGGCAAGAAGCAGCTGTTGGCAGCCTGGCGGTGCGGCTGCTGGTCTAGTCCATTCAGAACCTCTGGCCTGCTAGGGAGAGGTCAGAGCCAGGGAGGAAGCTGTGTTTCCCCACTCATGTCCTCTCGTGTGTGTGTGTGTGTGTGTGTGTGTGTGTTGTGCTACAAACCCCAACGCCATCCCTGCTTTAATGTCTCTGATGAGGATCAGTCTGGGTGGTGCGCGTCCTGGGCGAAACATTTTGATGTTCTGCACCAGAGAAAGTGGGATTCTGCAGCCTGTGTGTAAATGATTATGTCCAGGGAGTCGCTTGGCACAGCAGGTCCAGAGGCTGCTCTGTGCTCAACTCGTCCACACTGCCAGGTAGCTTCAACCAGCTCTTGACCACCTTGGCTAGCAGTCTGTGGGAGAAAGAGATGCTGCTGTAGTTCCATGCAGGCCTCCTTCGCTTAAGGCAGATCGTTTGCCAAGCTGCAGTTTAACTCTTTTCCGTAATAGCTGCGAGGGATGCATTTCAAGCAGGTGGGTGTGGCTCTTAGGAGCTTTGAACAACCTGGGCAGAGAGATCCATGGTTAAATAAAAGTAAGGTTAATTTAGGGAAACAAAATTCGAACATAAAGCTCTTTCTCTCTGGTTTTCTGGAATACACTGATCACTTTGGCCGCTTGGTCCGGGCAAAGTACTGAAAGGCTGGAGCCCGTTCTTGTGACTTCGCTTGCAGAGCCTTGGCAGGGGTGTTGTGCGTAGCTGGGCAGCCCATTGGGTATGGGACTGTGGGATGTAGGGTTCTTGCCACCTAATTGGGAAAGCGTGGCAAGGCAGTCAGAAAGGGGAGGGCTAAGCCAACTCTGTCTGGACTTAATTCTGCTAGTAGTCCTAGCGGTGGACATCACCACGCGTGAGCTTTTTGAAGGAGTGAAGCCCAGCCAGCTTGTAAGTATGCTCTACAGTTATCACTGAAAACGAAGCACATCTTCATACAGTGCGTAATTGAAGTATGGAATTCTCTGCCACAAGATGGCCACCGACATGGATGGGTTTAAAAGGGAATCGAACAAATTCCTGGAGGACGAGGCTATCAGTGGCTACTAGTCCTGATGTCTGCATGTTCCCTCCAGGATGGGAGGCGGGTGCTTCTGGGTGCCAGGTGCGGGGGAACATGAGTGGGAGGCAGCTGCTGCTGCGCCCGTGTCCTGCTTGTGGGCTTGAGAGGCATCTGGCTGGTTGCTGTGGGACGTTGGGCTAGAGAGGCTTTTGCCCTGATCAGCCTGCTCTTCTCCTGTGCTCAGCGCCACGTCCTGCATTTTGGGGGGTCCAGGCTGGGGCTGGCTTTTGTAGCCAATGGGCTTGCATGGTCTCTCTGGATAGATCTGCCCATACTCTTGGGCAATACAATCTTTTTCCATATCCACAGTTAGTTGAGTTGCCCTGCAGTGTAGCAAGAGCGTGTGCGTGTGTGCATGTGTGCTCGACATCCGGGGGTGAGGAGTGAGCCTGAGCACTGGGAATAATGAAACGAGTCTAGGGGGGTTTAGTGCAGTCGCCCGCTGTGTCCCTGATTGGCATCTGCGGGCTCCCCGTTCTCGGCTTCTGGGGCTTCCTCTTTGCCTGCTCTGCCTGCGGTTTGCTCATAGCCGCTTCCCGTTCGCTGCCCCTCCGGTTTCCTCTGGATGCGGCCAAAGGCCACATGAGCCGAAGCTCAGGGCGGGAAGGCTGAGAGGAAGCGGCTTGCAGAGTGAGCGCTGTGTTTTGAAAGCGCATCACTCTCTGTTCCCGCGTCTGAGCTCCTTCCGTTTTTTGGTTGTTGTTGTCATCTGGCTGCCAGCTCTGGGCTTGGGATCTGGTTCCACTGAAGCGCTCAGAGGAGGAAGCCTTTGGGTCTCCTTTGTCCCCTCTTGCGTCAAGCATAAAAAGTGCTGAGGGTTGGGGGGAGTTGGGGGGGGAGGGCTACGTAACATCAGTTGTGGAAGGTGACTTTGGATGTCGTGCTGGACCAAAATCTGTCCTCTGACTTCCCAGAAATACTCTTCCTATTTTCTGTCACTTTCTCAGGGTGCCCAGGATTTCTTTTGACTTCCTTTATTTTATAGCTTGTCTTAATGTTGTCAGATGGCCGGGGGTGGGGGTGGGGGCTGGGGCTGGGCTTTCCTCCCCCCCCCCCCCCGGGCCTTAACTGAAGCACAGGAATCCCGAGAGACTGCAGACTATCAGAGAGTGGAAGACTAAGGACTCCCCCCCACCCCACACGTGGCCTCCACATAGCGAAGACAAGCGCAACAGCTCTGCACTCAGGAGAACTACACAGACCTTTCCTCCTCCTTTGAAAGTTGTTTTGAAAACTGTTTCTTTTCTACCTACCTACGTGAATGAGAATAGTCTACAAATGTGGAAGGAATGTCCAGCACAGCCCTGTTTGCACGTAAAAGAGCCTTGCTGGGTTGGACCAAAGGCTCACCTTAGCCGGCATCCCATTTCCCACTGTGGCCAACCAGATGGGCCTGGGGATGAACACCAGCAGGTGCCCCAGAAGCCACTGGCAAGGGGGGCTCTTAAGCGGCCTTTCCACCCGCAGGGATGCTGTTTTTGAGTGAAGAGGCACCACAGTGGGGGCCCTTTCTCCGGGATCTGAGGTTCTGCGATGTATGCCCAGGTTAAGTGGTTCATGAAAATGTCAGTAGAGAAAAGCCTGCCCATTTCTGGCTCCCCCTGTAATAGCCCACCATGCAGCGGGGCCTCCTGGGGACAGAGGCATCTGTGAGACCTGGTTTGTTTCCTCCTGTGCTCCTCAGCCAAGTCCCACAGCAGCATAAGAGTCTCCCTTGGGAGCTGTGTGCCATTTTGCAAATCACTGAATCATAGAATAGCAGAGTTGGAAGGAGCCTACAAGGCCATCGAGTCCAACCCCCTGCTCAGTGCAGGAACCCACCCTAAAGCATCCCTGACAGATGGTTGTCAAGCTGCCTCTTGAAGGCCTCTAGTGTGGGAGAGCCCACAACCTCCCTAGGTAACTGATTCCATTGTCAGTTTCCAAGGTAACTGATTCCAAGGTAACTGATTCCATTGTCGTACTGCTCTAACAGTCAGGAAGTTTTTCCTGATGTCCAGCCGGAATCTGGCTTCCTTTAACTTGAGCCTGTTATTCAGTGTCCTGCACTCTGGGAGGATCGAGAAGAGATCCTGGCCCTCCTCTGTGTGACAACCTTTTAAGTATTTGAAGAGAGCTGTCATGTCTCCCCTCAATCTTCTCTTCTCCAGGCTAAACAGGCCCAGTTCTTTCAGTCTCTCTTCATAGGGCTTTGTTTCCAGACCCCTGATCATCCTGGTTGCCCTCCTCTGAACCCCCTCCAGCTTGTCTGCGTCCTTCTTGAATTGTGGAGCCCAGAACTGGACGCAATACTCTAGATGAGGCCTAACCAGGGCCGAATCGAGAGGAACCAGTACCTCGCGCGATTTGGAACCTATACTTCTATTATTGCAGCCCAAAATAGCATTTGCCTTTCTTGCAGCCATATCGCACTGTTGGCTCATATTCAGCTTGTGTCTCCCTCTGAGAAGTCCTATGGCTCAGAATAGGCGCTGCCTACATGGCCTCTTGGACCAAAGGCCTCTTGATCAAAAGCATCCTGTTCCCACAGTGACCATCCAGCTGCCCTGAAGGGCAGCCCACAAGGTGGACATGAATACATTTGCACCCTCTGGCTAATGGTCCTCCACAACTATCTTTGAGAGACAGGGATCGGTATTGGGGCCAACTCTTTTCAACTTGTTCATAAATGATCTGGAATTAGCAGTGAAGTGGCCAAGTTCTTCTTCGTGGTCTCTGTGCATCACACATTATGGGCTTTTGCGCCTGCACGGAGCCAGTGTCGGAAACTTCAATAGCTGAGTAAGAGTTTTGGCGGGAGTCCCGCCCACCATCCTACTGCGCATATTCAGGGGGTCCCACTATGCTCCTCAGTTCCTTTTCGACCGCGCTGCTGCCAGCACGTCGGGAGCTTCGCTCTTCTTCAAAGGAATTTTCAGCTGAGTCTTCTCTTATTCTTCCTCCTCCTCCTCCTCCTCCTTCTTCTCCTTCTCTTCTTACTATACAAAAAATAAATAAAAATAAATTATTATCTAGAGCTGTTTTTTCTTTTTACTTTCGCTTTCCCTTCTCTATGTCTGACTCCAACAGAGGCCCTTTCAAGAGGTGCCTCTCCTGCAATGAGAAGGTTCCTCTCTCAGATGGACACTCATTGTGCCTCTTATGTCTGGGCGAATCACATATCGTTGAAACCTGCCCATTTTGCATGAAGTTGTCGAGGCAATCTTGCCGAAATAGAGCTGATCGCCTAAAGGCTCTGCTTTGGAAAAAGGCCCTTGAGACGGTTCACGAACCCGCTCCACAGGCCTCGACATCAACCGCTCGCCCACGTTCTCCCGTTATGGAGCAAGGGGCTTTGTCCTTGAGTAATAAATCCCGTGCCCTTACAACAGCAAAAAAGCTGTCTAAACGGGTGAGAGGACATAAGGCGGATAATGGAAAAGAAAAGAAAAGACCTCGTCGGGAGAAAGAGGCGTGTCCACCATCTCGCCCTCCGACTCCACAACTGCAACCGCTACAGTCGGTATCGTCGCCTGCTCCGCTACCAATCTCACCGCCGATCCCTTCGGTACCGCCGCCTACGGCTTCGATCTCGGAAGGCGAGCTCCGAGATTCGCCGCCTTCATCCAGAGCATTCCCCTCGGCACAACCATCTCCGATTCCACAACAATCTTACGAGCAACATGCCTCTGCTCAATTAGTGGTTCGGGCTCCATCCCACAGGTCACGCTCACCACGCCGAGATTGGGACTCCGACTCTAATTGGTCCATGCCAAGGTCTCAGACCCTAGATCGACATCGAGATGAGGACTTTACCGGTGCCTATCGCCATCCTCAATACCGAGAACGCAGAGCGCCGCGCTCTCCCCGTTCTCCACCACCTCCACCAGTGCCTCCTAGATTTGCGTCACTACAACTTTCTCTGCAAATACAGCAACAGAGACAAGACCGACAACGGTCGCCTTCACCCTCGGAAAACGATTACCGATCGGACTCTTCCTCCGTCATATCGGTACCGAGGTCAATACCTTCACCTACCGACATCGTTGACACGACTGAGCAAACATCTCCATCTGATGACACTAACCACTTTACCGAGCAGATTCTCCGTATGGCCCAATCCTTGGGCATTGACGCCCAAGAGCCATCCGAAGAAATTTCAGACCACATTTTTGATTCTGCTTACCCCGACAGCACACCTCCGGTGTCGATACCACTGTTTCCGAGACTACTCCACACCGCTCGTCAGTCCTGGAAGTCACCAGCAACTCCTGGATCCACTTCCAGGCGACTTGAAAGTCTATACAGGGTTCAAGAGAAGGATGCGTCCTTTCTCTTCAACCACCCCAAGCCGAATTCAGTCATCGTTGAATCGTCACAAGGTCGATCGACTAAGACTCATTCAACACCTTCTGACAAAGAGTCTCGCCGCCTTGATATGATGGGCAGACGCCTTTATTCTGTGGCTGCTCTCACTATTAGAGTAGCCAACTACACTGCCCTCATGGCTCGTTATCAAATTTTTTTGTGGGATAAGATGGCATCCCTTACTTCCCACCTTCATGATGACCACAGAGAACTTGCACAACTATTCCATAATGAAGCATCCAAGATTTCTCGCCTCCAACTCAATACCTCTCGTCACCTCACTGACTGTGCATCAAAATCTATGATTGGCTCCATTGCCCTTTGCCGCCATGCCTGGCTTCATGCCGCTGGTTTAACTCCAGAAACCCGCTCAAGAATTGAGGACCTCCCATTCGACGGCGAGGGTTTATTCAATTCGTCAACAGATGAAGCCATGGACACCATCCAAAAGGCGTGTCTTACAGCAAAAAAGATGGGAATATCCCAACCATCATCTCAATCCTCTTATAAAAGGAAATGGTACCGTCCACAAACCTTTCCACCAAGATTTCAACAACAGCAACACCAACAACAACACCACGATAGGTTTAACCGCTACCAACAGCAATTTAACCAACCTAAATGGCAGGCTCCGTCTCCACGATTCCGCCAGCCTCGCCCCAAAGCCGACTCCTTTCCCAAGCGTCGTCTTTGACAACCACTCGCTACCTCTGACAAGACCACTCTTCGGTTCCATTTTAAAACCCTTCCATCACAACTGGTCAAATATCACAAATGACACTTGGGTCCTGACCATCATTCGCGTAGGTTATCGCCTCGAACTTCGCGACCTCCCTCCTTTCGGTACCGTGAAAATCACTCCTCCATCACAACCTCTCGTCGACAAATTACGCCTCCTCCTCAGCAAGGGAGCCATCCGACGAGTAACAACCAACATCAGTCGAGGATATTTCTCGTGCTACTTCACGATACCGAAGGCCGACGGCGGACTGCGTCCAATTTTGGACCTCAGAAACCTCAACAAACACATCACTCCAAGGAAATTCAGAATGATTACCTTAGCCTCCATCCTCCCACTCCTCTGGAATGACCATTGGTTCACCTCTATCGACCTCAGAGACGCGTATTTTCACATCGCAATCCACCCATCACACCACAAGCTTCTTTGTTTTGCCATCGGCATCGAAGTCTTTCAATTTACAGTTCTTCCCCTCGGGCTCTCTTCTGCCACAAGGGTATTCACAAAGTGCATGGCACCAGTGTGTGCTCACTTACGCACCCAGGGCATCACAGTTTTTCCCTATCTGGATGACTGGCTTCTTTCGGCCCCATCTGCACCCACAATCCTTCGGGATACAACATGCACCCTCAACCTCCTTACCTCCCTGGGACTCTGTATCAACGAAGAAAAGTCAAATCTCACTCTCTCTCAACACATCTCATTCATCGGAGTCGACATAGACTCGAGAACCTCCACCGCGTACCTACCTCAAAAAAGAGCACGCACCCTAATCGCAAACGCACAGGCCATCCGTCCCCATCCGTCCCCATCCGTATGGACCATAAAGCGCCTACTCAGCCTCATGGCATCCACCGTATACGTAGTACAATGGACACGCTTAAGAATGCGCCCCCTACAATCTTACCTCCTCCGCGCATACAACGGCTCCACCGACTCACGTCGGACCCACCTCGTCATTCCACCAGAAGTTCACTCCTCTCTACTATGGTGGACTCACCCTCACAACCTCCTACAAGGCATGCCGTTCCGACAGCCCCCGCAGACCATCACAATCACCACCGATGCGTCCAACCTCGGCTGGGGCGCACACACCGATCATCTCAGCACCCAAGGAAAATGGTCCACCAACGAGCATGCCCTACACATCAACGCTCTCGAACTCCTAGCAGTTTACAAAGCCATGCTCGCTTTCGAGCCCATTGTCTTAAACCAACAGATCCTAATTCTATCCGACAACACCTCAGTCGTATGGTACCTCAACAAACAGGGCGGCACACGCTCCTCTGCACTCCTCGAGATGACTCTTGACATTTTCAATTGGACCATTCCCAGGAACATTTCTCTGACTGCTCTCCACATCGTGGGGAAGTCCAACCAAGTTGCGGACACACTCAGCCGCACGTTCTCCCCAACGCACGAGTGGGAACTCTTCCGAGCCATCCTCCTCAAGACTCTTCCAACAATGGGGGACTCCTTCCATAGACCTTTTTGCTTCGCAGATCAACACTGTTTGTCAGCTGCTCTGCTCCAGAGCTGGGCAAGGCACATCCTCTCTCAGGGACGCCTTCCAGATTCAGTGGGCTCACACCTTCGCCTACATGTTTCCCCCCTTTCCTCTTCTCAACAGAGTCATCTCCAGACTATGGATAGAACCAATGAAGGAAATCCTGATAGCTCCATGGTGGCCCCGCCAACCATGGTTTGCACCTCTCCTATCCATGCTGAATCTAACCTACATCTGCCTACCCTCGACACCGAGCCTCATTTCGATGAACAACGGTAACATTCACCATCCAGACCTACAGACGTTACAACTCACGGCATGGAGAATCAACAATTGCTAGATCTTCCACCACAAATAAGGCATATATTACGGTCAGCAAGAAAACCATCGACCAGAAAAACCTATCGAGCCAAACGTCGCCGATTCACGTCATTTGCTCAGCAACATGGCTTTAATCCTCAGAATTCTTCTATTAAAGACATTCTCCTCTTTCTTAAACATCTCATCGATTCTGGCCTCAAGCTCTCATCACTGCGAGTACACCTAGCAGCTCTATCTGCCACTCACCCACCAATTCAGGGACATACAATCTTTACTCACCCACTAGTTAAACAATTCCTAAAGGGAGCAAAAAACCTATTTCCTCCTACAAGGCTCATCACTCCACAATGGAGCTTATCCGTCGTTCTAAAAGCATTGACTGAAGAACCCTTTGAACCTCTAGCTTCGACAAGCCTGCACCTCCTCTCCATGATGGTAGCCTTCCTCGCCGCCGTCACGTCTGCTCGTCGCGCCTCCGAACTCACAGCACTCCGTGTCGACCCTCCTTACCTTTCCTTTCATCCTGATAAGGTTACACTCAGACCGGATCTGCAATTCCTCCCTAAGATCGTCACACCCTTCCACCTCAACCAGGACATTATCCTTCCTACCTTCTTCAAACAACCGTCCTCTCCTTTAGAGACAACATTACATTCCCTTGACGTAAGACGAGCCTTAGCCTTTTATAAGGCTAGAACAGAGCCTTTCAGATCCACCCCATGCTTGTTCGTGTCTTATGGCAAACCCAAGCAGGGCATGCCTATATCTTCCCAAAGACTCGCTACATGGGTCACCCAAACGATCCACCTAGCTTACCAGCTACAACACTTGCCTATCCCTACTCCAGTTACAGCACACTCCACTTGTGGCGTGGCTACTTCCACAGCTTTTTCCAGAGGAATCCCTATCCAAGAACTTTGTAGAGCAGCCACATGGTCCAGGCCCTCTACATTCATCAAGCACTACCGACTAGATGTCAGAGCCAGAGCTGATTCCAGTTTCGGTAGAGCTGTTTTGTCTTCTCTCCTCTGAAACCAACGTCATCAACGAGACTGCCCTCTTCCAGTAAGTCAGCTTGCTATTCGCCCATAGTGTGTGATGCACAGAGACCACGCAGAAGAAATGCAGGTTGCTTACCTGTAACCGTAGTTCTTCGAGTGGTCATCTGTGCATTCACACAACCCACCCACCGTCCCCTCTTTGTCTCGTTGAGGCTCAGAGGTACACTGCATTACTATGTATAGCATCTCTTCTTGCTCCTATGCTCCTTGTGCGTGTACACATACATCTCATATACCTATGTGTGCATATACACGCACATATCGAGCTATATTGGTTCCACTGATTACGGTCTCAAGGAACTGAGGAGCATGGTGGGACCCCCTGAATATGCGCAGTAGGATGGTGGGCGGGGATCCCGCCAAAACTCTTACTCAGCTATTGAAGTTTCCAACACTGGCTCCGCGCAGGCGCAAAAGCCCATAATGTGTGAATGCACAGATGACCACTCGAAGAACTACGGTTACAGGTAAGCAACCTGCATTTTGCCATTGACACCAAATTATTTAAGGTTGTTAAAACGCAAAGGGATTCTGAAGAGTTCCAAAGGGATCTCTCCAAGCTGGGAGAGAGGGCGTCCAAATGCAGATGTTGTAAGCAAGTGTAGAGTGATGCATGTTGGGGTCTGAGCTGGTGGTGACTGACCAAGGAAGAGGTCTTGGGGTTGTGGTGGACAGCTCGATAAAAATGTCAACCCAGTGTGCAGCTGCTGTAAATAAGGCAAACTCCATATTACACATTAATAGAAAAGGAATTGAGAATAAAACTGCCAGTATCATACTGCCTTTATACAAATCTGTGGTGTGACCACACTTAGAATACTGTGTACTGTTCTGGTCACCACACCTAAAAATTGTAGAGCTGGAAAAAGTGCTGAAGGGGGCAACAGAAATGATCCAGGGGCTGGAGCATCTCTCCTGTGAGGGAAGGTTACAACAGCTTGGATTGTTGAGTTTGGAAAAAGGGAGGCTAACGGGAGACATGACAGAGGTGTACAAAATGATGCATGGTGCAGAGAATGTGGATAGGGAGACATTTTTCTCCCTTTCCCATAATACTAGAACCCAATGGGGTCATCCCATGATTGGTGGGAGATTCAAGGCAGATAAAAAAAGCACTTCTTCACACAGTACATAATTAAACTCTGGAATTCACTACTACAAATGTGATGGCCACTAATTTCGATGGCTTTAAAAGGGGGTTGGAAAAATTCCTGGAGGAGAAGGCTATTAATGGCTACTAGCTCTGATAGCTAAGTGCACCCTCCAGCATCAGAGCTAGTAAGCCTGTCTACACCAGTTACTGGGAAACATGGGTGGGAGGCTGCTGTTGCATCTGTGTCCTGCTTGTGGGTCCCTGGTCGACAGCTGGTTGGCCACTGTGTGAACAGTGTTGGACTAGATTCCTGCATTGAGCAGGGGATTGGGCACGATGGCTTTTTAGACCCTTTCCAACTCTGCTATTCTGTGATTCTAGATGGACCCTTGGTCTGATCCAGCATGGCTCTTCTCAAGTTCTCAGTCCCACTGAGACTGGCGGTCATGACTAGTAGTCCTGGAAAGGCTCCTCTCAATCTGTGGCCCTGCCTTGTCCTTCCCTACTAAGGCTCGGGCTGGTCTCAGGTGTTCGGTGGTAGAACATGCTTTAGAAGGTGATGGGGCCTTTCCTCCTTGACTATAAAGGAAGTGCATGTTTGGGGGGGCCGGACGGTTGCATATGACAGGTGTTCCTGAGGCAGAATTTTTCCAACAGTGCCATGCTAGGCAGCTCCCAGGGGAGCAGGGAGGCCCCACCGCTCGCTGTCCAGGGGTGTAGACTTCGCTGGGGAATCTGCGCCCCTGCCTCCTGTCTTGTCGCCAGGGGTAAGATGCTGGGAGAAGGGGTGGTGGCAGCAGGGGGCGCTTGCGGGGCCCATGGGGACCTTACGGGGCCTGTCACATGGAGCGTGTGCTGCGGAGCTTGTCCTGGGTGTTGAAGCTCTTTCAGCCTGAGAACCAAAGTCCATTTCAGAGCCGCTCTCGGGGGCTGCGTTCCAATGGTGGGAGGGGCCAAGGAAAAACGGGGTGGGGCCAAAATGCCAGCATGAAGCTTTTACTGCCAGTAATTAAGCTGTAGAAGAGGCATTTAAGAGTGTGTGTGGGGGGAAACTGCACACAATCTGGGGGGGGGAGCCCTCTGGGGAACCCTGAAGAGTTGGTTGGGACCCTCCGGGGGCTGGTTTCACCCCCAGGCCTGAGGTTCCGCGTGCCTTCTGGTGTAAGCAACGGCGGGTGCTTGGGCATCTCTCCTTTTGAACACAGGGTGTTGCTGGTGTTGCTCCTTGGCAGGCACTGAGGGCGAGCTCTCTCCGCATCCTGGGCGAGCGCCACGCATCTTTTGCCACAGGAGAGGAATTGCCCCCATGGTCTACGGCTGTTGGCACTGAATAAATCTCCAGAGCTGGGTGTGCTTTGGATGTTCACACAGAACAAGCTGGGCGTTGCAAACGATCCTTGTCTGAAGGGAGAGATGCCACCTGTGCAAATACAGCGTAATGTCGTTTTTAAAAAGTCAGTTAAAAATAACTCCCACGGAAACCCACTGTTTCAGCTAGAGGTCCACCACTTTAATTCTATCCCGGGCAAAGGATGGAATTTCCTGCTCACTTTTAGCTCCTTGAAGTGCCTCTTGGCCTTTGCCCAAACAATTAAAGCTCTTTCAGGAACAACGTGGTTTTGTGGTTACTTGGGGCTTTGGTTCATGGTTCATGTTGCCTCTGGTGCTGCGAAGTTCCCATTTAGCCAGCTGGTGCGGTGCTGGAGTTACAAAGGTTTAATATCGCTTCTTTGGAAATTAGCAATCATGTTCTGGAGGTGCCATTTAGAATAAAGTCCATTCTCTTTTGAAAAGAGAGCAATGGAGGGTGGCATGTGACAATCCTAGAAAAGCATCACGTCAAGCCAGATGCTGCTGTGGGAAGTGAATAGTAATCCCCCCCCCCCGCACTTCCTGGGTGGTATAGTTACGATTCGCTATGATGCACAGCCCGACCATTTCCATCACTAAAGGTGCTTAGATGCTATGTTAATATTCAGTGCAGTTCTGTTGTGAAAACACAGAGTTGCTGTTGGAACGCTGGTTCATCTATTGCGGGCATCTCTCAGGTGGATCAGGCACAGAATGGCCTGTCCGCCTCCCCCTGCGTGCCCAGGAACCTGGGGTTGAGTCTCTGCTGCTGTCTTGCTGCTTTGCATTTCTGGAAAGTTAGTTTTGTGGTTTCTTGTTCATTAATTTGTCTTAGATTTGTGGGATGCCTCAAGCTCTGCTCTTCCATCGAAAGTCAAGCTTTGTTCACTTTCAGTACATGTCATTGTTGCTGTCTTCGTAATTCCTGAATGCTCTCTTTTATTGCAAGCTAGTGAAATCTGAGCAGGCTGGATTTCTTGAAATTATTGGTATAACACCCCAAGAAAAAAAGATGAATCTATATTATGGATTTAAAATTTTCCGGTTTTGAAATGCATATATTTCCCAGATATGCATTACCCAATACCATGGGATTAAGGGCCTTCTCCTCCTCCTCCTCCTTCGATAACGCTCTTGCAGCCCGCTCTTTTAAACTCGCTGGAGCCAAGCTTTCCTGCAAGGAGGCCTTTACCACACCCTTCACCCAGTTGCCCTCTGACAGCTCGCATTCCTCAGGCAGGGCAAAGGGCCCGTGTGGCCGGCCTCAGCTCTCCAGGAATGGTGTCTGCGGTCTCAGGCTGTACAGATTGAGAAGTATCTGATAGCACTGGAGAAGTAGCTGCTGACAGTGCCTTTCTTTGCCTGTTTTAACTAAGTTGGAGCAAGTACAAGCAATTTTGTCTGCAAAGCATCTAGCAAATGGGTTACATTGGTGAAAAGCCCTCCAGCCATTCAGAAAACTTCCACTGGACAGCTCTGAGTGGATGTCCTGGTGACAGGAAAGTGAGATTTCTCTACTGCCATCGCTGCTGTGGAGTTCAGGTTCTGAAACGGGTTCTTGCCCATGTTTGACTGCATTTGTCACATATCTTCCAGCTGCATCAGTCTCACTCAGCCTTCCCCAAACGCTCTGGATAGGGGATTTGCTCCTTGATCGTTTGGGCTGTCTTGTTCTGCCTCAGAAGAGTCCCAGAGATGCATCCTGTATGCATCTCTGAGCTCAGGGGACAATCCTCAAGATTGTCCCCTGAGCTCAGGTGGGTGATCGTGCCCTCCTATTTCATGTCCTCCCAACTCCCTAGCTCAAATTATGTGTTCACATTTCTACCAGCCTGACAGCACGGTCGTTCATCTTCTCTCTCATGAAGAAACCCGACTTTAGTTTTCTTAACAGACCTGACCTCTGCAGGGACGGAGAACAAAAGAAGAGCCCTGCTGGATCAGACCAAACACCTATCTAGTCCAGCATTCTGTTCACACAGTGGCCAACCAGCTGCCAAAGGGACCCCACCCCCCCAGCAGGATATGAGTGCAACAGCCCCCTCCCACTCGGGTTTTCTAGCAACTGGTGTACATAGTCCACACATAGTAGCCACTGATAGCCTTCTTCTCCACAAATTTGTCCAATCCCCTTTTAAAGCCGTCCGGATTGGTGGCCATCATCATATCTTGTGGTAGCAATTTGAACTATGTGCTGATGAAGAAGTACCTCCTTTTATCTGCCTTTTATCTCCCACCAATCAGCTTCATGGGATGTCCCCCCCCACCATGCATTGTAGTATTAGGAGGGGGAGAGAAAAATGTCTCCCTATCCATTTTCTCCATACCAGGCATAATGTTGAACTCCTCTATTATGTCTCCTCTTTTCTAAGCTAAACAGTCTCAGACATTGTAACTTTTACTCATAGGGGATGCGCTGCCAGCCCCTTGATCATTTTAGTGTCTGCACTTTTTCCAACTTCACAATTTTCAGGTTTGGGCACCAGAACTGTCCTCCTAGGGACGATCTGCCACAGGAGGATGGTGGATCCAAATGGTGTTCAGATGACTCTCAGGATTTTCCTATCATTCTAGCCAGCAGTTTTGTAAGAGGCCTGTTGCCCTCTGGCTTGCAAGAGGCCTTCCAGAGGTCCATGAGCAATCTCTTTCCTTGCCTGGCTTTATTTTCAGCCCGTGTGCCAAGGACATACCCAAGTGGTGTTCTGTGGATGCAGTTTGGATGTGTGGTCCAAGACTGAACACCCAACTGCTTACCCTGCAGGGGAAGGGAGCAAGAAGAGGCCACCAGCAGGAAGTTGGATGGTGAACTTCCTAAAAACCTGGACAGCTATCTTCCCCAACTTCGGGCCTTCCAGATGTGGCTGCGAATAATGGGAGTTGCAATCCACCACATCTGGAGGGGGCCAGGTTGGGGGAGAAGGCCAGAAACAGACTTTGGGGGGTGACGGCAAGAGGCTCGAGTATTTTGATCTGACTTTTTACTGTTAGTTCTTCTTCGTGGTCTCTATGCATCACACATATGGGCTTTGCACCTGCGCAGAGACCAGACCGGAACCTTCTATAGCTGAATGGAACGTTTTTGGCGGGAACCCCTCCCCCACGCTACCGCGTATATCCATGGGATTATTTTTTTTTAGTAGTTAGATTTTCCTCAGCGATTTCGATCGCGGCGCTTAGCCGTATGGCAGTTAAGGCCCCATTTCGCAAGTGTGTGAAATGTGGAGCTAAGCTCCCTCCAACTGACGGGCACTCCCTGTGCGTCCTGTGCCTAGGTGAAGGCCATAAAGTTGAGTCTTGGCTGAATCTTTGAGGATGCACAAAACGGCAGCCAGTAAGTCCGTTGATGACCGTTGCACTGAGGTGCCTGAACATTCCAGAGCGGCTAATAGGGCTCAGATACCCCTAACGCCTGGACAAACGGCAGCCAGTAAGTCCGTTGATGACCGTTGCACTGAGGTGCCTGAACATTCCAGAGCGGCTAATAGGGCTCAGATACCCCTAACGCCTGGACAAATGGCAGCCAGTAAGTCCGTTGATGACCGTTGCACTGAGGTGCCTGAACATTCCAGAGCGGCTAATAGGGCTCAGATACCCCTAACGCCTGGACGGTCACTGGCGAGTTCCACGGCCAGGAAAATCTCCAAAAAGGCCCGGATTCCCAAATCTTCTTCTGAAATGGAGAAAAAGAAGAAGAAGAAGAAGCGAGACGCGGAAAAACCCTCGTTAGGGTCATCCCGCACGGCGGAACTGGCTAGGAGTCACTCTACTCCTCCTGCCATACCAACCGCTTCGATACCGAGGCCTCCCTCGGTATCAAGATCCCAGTCGGTACCGACACATCCTCCCAGTCTATCGGAGGGCGAGTTGCGGGATTCGGCTTCAGCGGCCTCTTTCCGAGAGCCTGCCAGGCTGCAAGAAGTTCAGGGACTAATCCCTCTACCGCCTTCGCCAAGGCACACTCTAAGGCGTCAATGGGAAGGAGCTTTTCAGTACTCTTATCCCCAATCAGTATGTGGCGACTATGTATGGGATCGATATCGCCCACAACGATACTTCCAGGGTGACCACCAGTACCCTCAAGAAGAATATTATGCGCACCCTCCGCCTACGAGGATGTGTCATCTACCGTTGCCTCCACTGCCCGCCCACCAAACGTCCACGGTGTCGACGCCTCGACATCGTACGCAGCCATCGGCATCGACTGCCGCGGTTACCACGGTACCGACGGAGCATGTAGACCTCCAGGTGGTTACAGTATCCTTGCCTGAGGATAATTACCCATCGGATTCTGAGTCGGGGTTGTCGGCTACTCCATCGATGCCTTCACCAGAAGATGAGGTTCATGACAAGGACCCTTCTTCCCCTTCCGACGATATGGTCAGATTTTTTGACCATATGCTTAGAATGGCTCAGGCATTAGGACTGGAGATCCAGCAAATGGCTGAATCGGTCGTCGATCCAATCTACGACGTTTTCCAGTCCACAACCAACCAACGACTTGCCATCCCTATTCCACATGCTTTAAAGCAAACGGCTCAATTATCTTGGAAAACACCGGCTATGACTCAAGCCACATCGAAAAGGCTAGAGACCCTCTATCGAGTCCAAGAGGAAGATGTACAGTTTCTGGTCCAACATCCCAAACCTAATTCAATCGTAGTGGAGTCGGCTCAAGGCCACTCACAGAAGGCACATTCTGCACCCGTGGACAGAGAAGGCAGAAAGTTGGACCATACGGGCAGGAGGATTTACTCCTCTGCCTCTTTGGGCATCAGGGCATCAGCCTACGAGGCTACCATGGCACGATACCAGCTCTTCCTCTGGGAGAAAATAGGATCACTATGTGAACATCTCCCAGAGGACAAAAAAGAGCTGGCACGAGTTTTCCAGAGTGAAGCTTCAGCCATAGCCAGGCAACAATTGTCAACAGCGAAAGGTCAGCAGAGGCAGCAGCAACAACAGCTCCAAAGCAAACGTCAGCCCAACTTCTCTAAGAAGCAGCGGGTTTGACTTCTTTATCCTAGATCCACCTCCCTTTGCGAACCGCCTAGCACCACATTACCATCAATGGGAGTCAATAACATCGGACTCCTGGGTGCTCACGATCATCAACTCGGGGTATGCCATTGAGCTCGATGTCCTTCCTCCTTCTTCGGGGGTGAAAGTAACGGCGCCATCCCCTCCTCTGCTTCTCGAGGTACAGACCCTCCTAGCGAAAGGAGCCATCTCTCCAGTACCCGCAGAGGAACTCAACCAGGGGTTTTTCTCCCGATACTTCACGGTCCCGAAAAAAGATCTGGTAGCGGACATTTCAACCACCCTCAACCTGTTGGTCTCGTTGGGTCTGTGGGTCAACGAGGAGAAATCCATCTTGACTCCACAGCAGAAGCTGGACTTCATAGGGGTAACCCTATCGTCTCGGGACGGGAGAGCATACCTGCCCTCGACCAGAGCAAGCACCCTTCAAGAGTTAGCCATCGCTACCGAGAGCCGCCGAAAGGTCTCGGCATGGACAATTCAGAGGCTATTAGGCTTGATGGCAGCTACAACTGCAGTCATCAGGTTTGCAAGACTCAGAATGAGAATATTGCAGGCCTGGTTTTTAAGAACTTTCGATCTTCGACACGATGCCCGGCGAACTTACCTGTCGATCCCGACGCAAGTAAGGGCATCTCTGAAATGATGGTTTTCGATGTCGACGCTCCTAGAAGGAGTTCCCTTCCAGCAAGAAACTCCTTCGGTAACGATCATGACGGATGCATCGTTGATCAGATGGGGAGCACACTGCGACTCCCTCACAGCTCAGAGCCGTTGGCCTCCTTCCCAGAGGGAACATCATATCAACCACCTAGAACTGCTAGCGGTGGAGAATGCAATAAAAACTTTTTCACAAATGATCGAGGGCCGAAACGTCCTGATCGCGACGGACAACACCACGGTAGTGGCGTACATCAACAGACAAGGTGGGACAAGGTCTCATCCTCTGAATTGATCGGCACTCAGGATTTGGAACTGGTGCATAAAGAGAAATACTCACCTGACGGCGATCCATGTAGCGGGCAAGGAAAACATCATCGCGGACGCCCTCAGCAGGTCTTTCCACGTCGACCACGAATGGGAGCTCGATACCGAAGTAAGAGACGTTCTCTTTCGGTACTGGAGCCTCCCTGCTGTCGATGTCTTCGCTACCGAAGAAAACGCAGCTTGTTCCAGGTTCTGCAGCAGAGCAGGAAGAGGAAAGCACTCACTAGGAGATGCTTTCACCAGAACCTGGAAAGGAAATCTTCTTTACATCTTTCCTCTGTTTCCACTGTTGACGAAGGTGCTGGCCCAAATCCAGTCAGACAGGTCGGACTGCATCCTTATCACACCGTGGTGGCCTCGACAGACGTGGTTCTCCCACGCCCTTCGACTGTCGGACGGGAATTACATCAGACTCCCGCCGATACCGACACTGTTGTCTCGACACCAGGGCAGGGTTCGACACGCAAACCTGTCGACCCTCAAGATGACGGCATGGAGAATATCATCCATTCCTCCTCTTGTACCAAGGATTTAACTGTAGACCATATATTGTTGGCATCACTAAAGCCTTCAACAAGAAAATCTTACGCGGCAAAGTGGCAGAGATTTCAAACTTTTGCCTTGGGAAATGATCAAGCACCTGAATCTTGCCCTTTGTCATTGATTCTCAAATACCTATTGGCACTTTATCAGCAGGGACTCAAACTCACTTCCATCAGAGTTCACCTAGTGGCTATTACGTCTTTTCATCGAGGCATGGATGGTTTTACACCTTTTACACATCCAACATCGAGGAAATTTCTAAAAGGACTTAAAAATACGATACCAACAGTAAAGTGTATCGTTCCACCATGGAGCCTGTCAGTGGTGCTACAGGCATTGACAAAGAAGCCCTTCGAGCCCATGGCCTTATCTGACCTTAGGCTTCTAACATTCAAGACTGTCTTTTTAGTAGCCATCACTTCTGCTAGACGTGCAAGTGAGCTTAGGGCTCTCAAGATAGATGCTCCTTACACTATCTTTCACAAAGATAAGGTTGTGTTACGCACAGACCCTGCCTTCTTGCCTAAGGTAGTGTCAACCTTTCATCTGTCCCAATATATCACTCTACCAGCTTTCTTTCCGAATCCTACATCACCTGTCGAGTCTGCTTTACATACACTTGATGTAAAGAGAGCTCTTGCCTTTTACAAGGCTAGGACAAAGAATTTTAGAAAAACAAAGCAATTGTTTATTTGTTATGGGGAGCCTTCTAAGGGACTCCCTGTTTCATGCCAGCGTCTGTCACGCTGGATTGTAGAGACAATTGAACTTGCCTACTCTATCTCTAAACTAGAGCTGGTGAAACCTGTGACAGCTCATTCTACCAGAGCCGTTGCAACATCTGTTGCTTTTGGCAGAGGTGTTCCTTTGACAGAAGTCTGTAGAGCTGCAACGTGGTCCACTCCATCCACGTTTGTTAGGCACTACAGTTTGGACACCCGTGCGAGGCAGGACTGCTCGTTTGGAAGGACAGTGCTCTCGGAGATCTTCAGATGATGCACCAACCCACCTCCAAGAGTATGTCAGCTTGCTACTCGCCCATATGTGTGATGCATAGAGACCACGATGAAGAAATGCAGGTTGCTTACCTGTAACTGTAGTTCTTCGAGTGGTCATCTATGCATTCACACAACCCACCCACCATCCCCACTTGGTGGTGTGAGACTTACAAATAACACAGTTATATGTGGAATGTACTTTATTTTATTTACACTCATGTTTATGGGGGCACAATGTCGGACTCCTGTAAACTGAGGTAAGGGCGGGAACCCCATGGACATACGCGGTAGCGTGGGGGAGGGGTTCCCGCCAAAGATGTTCCACTCAGCTATAGAAGGTTCCGGTCTGGTCTCTGCGCAGGTGCAAAGCCCATATGTGTGAATGCATAGATGACCACTCGAAGAACTACAGTTACAGGTAAGCAACCTGCATTTTTACTCTCCCCTGTGCCTGTTTGGTGCATTCTCTTCTCCTTCTTATTGTTTTATTTTGATTTTATTAGAATGTAAGCCTATGCGGCAGGGTTTTGCTATTTTACTGTTTTACTCTGTACAGCACCATGTACATTGATGGTGCTATATAAATAAATAAATAAATAAATAATAATAATAATAAATTCCTCCCCCCCCCGCCCCCATCACACATACACAATATGCAATGGAGTAAGTGGAGGACAAACAGGACTTGGAATTTCCTGGTCTTGTTTTTGTTTTTGTCCAGAAGCTGCAGCATGTTTTTAAGCCCAATTTTGGGGGCTTAATTTCCTTTTATTTTCTTTGAAAACAAATGCCAGTCTCTCCCCACTGTCTCTTTCCAGATATAAATGTCATAAACCTATGGGCAAAGTTTCAGCAGCCGGACTCCTGAGACCTGGCTCTAGTCAGCATCCTCACTGGGGCATTTTGTCAAGCCCATGTTTTTCAAAGGCACATGGAGTACGTTGCAGTCGTTCTGATACAGTGAATTTTATTATTGCTCTTGGCTGTGCTGGCTACAGCAGGTGGGAGTTGAAGTCCAAGAGCATCTGAAGGGCCGGCTGCTCGCCATCTCTGCTGTAGCCCATGTTGAATCAGAGTCTTCCGCAGCTGTGATGCTAGTCGCCCTGGTTTCACCCCATGAAGCCCCTGGACCACCAAGGGGACAATGGGAGTTCGGGGTGTGTGCATGTGGCAGCGCCTGGGTCATTTCTCTATTCTAAAGGCTGATCAGCCCGTTGCAGGGTTGGGAAACCCCCAAGGGCTGGTGGGCCGTTGGAGC
The DNA here is from genome assembly GCF_023053635.1 of Elgaria multicarinata webbii. Taxonomy (NCBI): domain Eukaryota; kingdom Metazoa; phylum Chordata; class Lepidosauria; order Squamata; family Anguidae; genus Elgaria; species Elgaria multicarinata. The sequence goes on along the minus strand of NC_086188.1, from coordinate 22,751,975 downwards.
TCCCCCCTCCCCCCCCCCGGCCCTGTGGAGATTAAGGATCTCTGTAAGTCCAAACCTCTCAGGGAGCGACCTGGCCACGGCCCAGGGAGGAGGAGGAGGAGGAGGAGGAGGATTTATTTCATTTCTGTACATCCACATAGCCAAAGCTCTCTTTTTTACAATTGATAACAATACAAAATACAACTTAATAAAATTAGTCTAAAGGAGGGAGGGCCCAGATGTTGATCGTAGTGTCTGGGTATGTTCAAGTCGGGAGAGGTGTTCTGTCAGGTATTGCATTCCCAAACCGTGTAAGGTTTTATAGGTTAAAACCAGCACCTTAGGTTCAAAAACATACAGGCAACCAATGCAAGCTGGCTGGGTTTTATATGATCAGACCTTCTGGTCCCAATTCATAATCTGGCAGCTGCATTCTGCACAAGCTGAAGTTTCTAAACAGTCTTCAAGGGGAGCTCCATGTAGACTCCATTGCAGTAATCTAACTTGAAGCATAGACAACTGAAGCCAGATGATCCCTGTCCAGATAGGGGCATAACTGGGCCACCAGCCAAAGCTGGTAGAAGGCACTCCCTGCCACTGAGGCCACCTGGGCCTCAAGTGACAGAGATGGATCCAGGAGGATGTCGAGCTCCTCCACACCCAGCACAAGCGACCAGGTCCATGGGGAGCTGTTGTGGTAAGGTTGGTTGTGGGAATGCTTCCCACATGATGTTTGTATGAACGTTTGTGCATCATCATCATCATCATCATTATTATTATTATTACTACTACATTTATATCCTGCCTTTTTTCTTCCAAGGAACCCAAGGCGGCATACATAATCCTCCTCCTCTCCATTTTATCCTCACAACAACAACCCTGTGAGGTAGGTTGGGCTGAGAGTCTGTGACTGGCCCAAAGTCACCCAGTGGGTTTCCATGGCCGAGAGGGGACTAGAACCCGGATCTCCCGACCCACAGTCTGACACTGTGTCCACTACACCACACTAGCATTGGCGGGGGAGCCGGAGTGGGGGGTGGGGAGAGCAAGATCTGGAAACAATTGATGGGGCGCACCAGTGGCAGGTGTGATCTCCACATATTTCACCAGCATCCTTGCCTGGGATGTTTATAGCTTTGCTGAGCAGATGCCACACAGGGCTTGTTTTCGTCTCTTTTTTAGCCAGGGACTCTTAACATCAAGGGAATTCCACCCCAGCCAAGCTTTTCCTACTTTAAAGGCACAGGATTCACAATATGTCTTGTGTAGGCAAATTTTGCATTTGCAGGTATTTTACTTCAGGGACTTTTAGGGCTGAACTGGCTCCAGTCAAGACCAGCCAGTGGGCAGGGCTACCGCCACCCCTGCCATGCGGTCCCTTCACGCTTGGTCAGAGCCAATTCGATCTCTCTCTCTCACTCATCCCCCGCCCCTGATTCATTCTCTCTCTCTCTCTCTCTCTCTCTCTCTCTCTCTCTCTCTCTCTCTCTCTCACACACACACACACACACACACACACACAAACATACAAACCTTGTGCATGTGCCACACACCACTGCCTAGTTTGGCTTCTGTGCTGCATGTTGGGAAAGGGGTCTTCTCCTCGCCATGCAGCCTAGAAACCCAGCAATCTGGACAGAGAGAGAGAGAGAGAGAGAGATATCTTTCTGTGTGCCCCCTCCTCTCTGCGCAGCACTGAAACACAGGGGGCTCCTCCTTCCCTGCAGCTTTTGCCGTTCCTGAGAGGTGAAGGTTCAGGCAAGGGGCAGGCCTTGGCCTTGGCTGAGTCTTGGCAGGCTGCATGTGGAGGCCTGGTGGGCTGCACAAAGCTCTCAGACAAATCAAAACGGCAACCTGGCCTTGGTAATTTTAGCAACATTCAGCAAACTTTCCCGGCATGTACATGTGCACGTAGCAACCCCAGGGTTGCCCCTCTCACCCCACGCCCAGGGGCCACAAGGACAGTCAAAGCATCCCTTTGGACAAAGGGTGTTGGTGCGTGTTTGCGCCTCCCGCCTCCTCATTCCTCTTGTTCAGGTGCTTATTTACGAGAACCCTTTGGCTACCTGCACCAAAAGTGTGACCCCCATTGAAATAGAGCAGCAGCCATACTGCCAAGCAGCCATTGGCCTCACTGTCAACAGAGCAGGATTTGGGCGGCATTCCCGTTTCAGAGCTGCAGCGTGGCTTGGCCCTCCTGCTCCCCCCTGGCCAGTTCTCCTGCCGCCTCTATCCCGGAACGGCACTGGTCTCTCCTGAAGAGCTGAGGCTTGTCGCAATCTTCTCTTTGCAGAGGCTCAGTCCTGTCTGCCCGATGAAGCTAGGGAGGCTTTTGGTGCGTGTGAGAGAGCAAATAACGATTCTGATCAGCCATTCCCATTCTCTGCCTGACGCTGACTGAAAGGCCAGCCTTATCTCTTCTCTCCATATGTCCCGGAGGAAGCACGCTTGAACAAGAGAATCGCCACTTACTACCTGACCGGGGGTGGTGGTGTTTAAATCAAAACAGGGTTGGGCACCAAACAGCAGCTGCCCATTAAAAACAGTTTCACCCAAACCGGCAGCGCAACACGGCAGCCCTCTTCTCACCCCCCCACCCCCAGCAGTCATGTTGAATGTGCGCTGCTGAGCTGAAGGCGTGCACTTGTGCCGCCTTGAACCCTGGCTGTGCCAGCTCAGCCCTTCGGCAAAGAATCCTCGGGGACAAGAGGCCTCCACCTGCACACCTGTCTCCCTCTTTCTTTCCCTCCCTTTTGCAGCCTTTTTCTTTAGCAATGTACCTTGAGGAACAGGCCTGGTGGGGCGGGAATCGGGGCAGTCTTGCGGAGGCGCCAGGTTCCAGGAAAGAGCGTGGCCATTTCCTGTAGCGATGCCACCAGACTCGTAATTAGTCAGTACATAAGTCAAATGTGTTTGTTAGTTTATTAATTAATTAATTACCAGTGTTTCTATGCCACCCCATAGCCAGAGATCTGTGGGCAGCATAAATAAAAATGGTTAAATTATTATATAAACAATAAAAATACAAATCACAATAAAACCAGTATAATATCTGTGATAGCAATATTAAACAGTAAGAACAGATCCAAACCCAGTAAAAGCACCCAAAGGGTGTGTCTTTTTATAAAGATAGTTTTGGGCCAGTTTTGGCCCAGCACCAGGAAGAATGCCCCCTACACCTTGGGCAGCCTCTCTGGGTGGGTTTGGGGAGGGGGCATGGCTGGCATCCCTTGCAATGGGGGGAGGGTTCCTCGTTCTCTGCATGCCCTTGCTTTGATCCAGTGGACTTTAATACTGTCATAATTCAAATGGAAATTGGTTAAAGTCCAGCTTGTAATGTACACATGTGGAATGATTTTACTTTAATTTTTTTTATTGATTCCTTTGATGGGGGGAAGTAATCAGTTTTTAAAAACTGGATCTGAACTCCTAGAACAGCTGGTCACGTTGGAAGAAACGGTCCTTCTGATTTGCATATCCTTACCTCTTGTGAGTCAGGGTTCGTCTTTCCTCCAGCTAGTCAACTTCTGGCCAACATTTCTCTCAAGTATCATAAAAAGTTATTTTTCCCCCTTGGCAAATAGAGGCTTTGTCTTGAATGCTGGGTGGTATCAGGGAGCATACGAGAGAGGGCAGGACCTTGCTTGAATGTGCCTCGCAAACGAGTGAGCCAGTTGTGGGGCTGAGTGTTGCTCTGTGTGGGAGGGGGCATGCCTGCTTCCTTTGGCCTTCCCGCTGCGTGCGGTGATTCATTCTTGGAATGATTTCTCTGGTTGCTGAGCGCATTGTCCGCTGTGACGTCCACTTGTATGCATGACCTCTGTCCAGTGGGTGGGTGTGGGAAGTGGATTGGATGGATGGCCATGGTCTGGGTGGGGGGAAAGGTTCTGGGTGGGTGAGAGCAGCCTTGGGTTGATTTTCCGTGATTGCTTCTCTAGGGCTACGTGTACTGATGGTTCACCCTCTGAGAGGAGAATGGACGGGGTCCCTGTCGATCATTGTAAATGAAGTACATGTGATCATAGCAAAAGATGAACGCATTGCTTAAGAATTTCCCCTTGTTTCAAGGACACCCTGGATTGGGTATATATTGGCAGCGTGCAGGAAGGAACTCCAGCCACCCGACCCAGCCAGAGCTTCACCATCTTGTGTGGTCTCTGGAATTGGAAGGTGTAAAGCTAGAAACGTTTCCAGGTCTCCTCTGTTATGTGCATGCATGCAGGTGAATAGCACACAAGTGCTGCATGTGGAAGGGGTGGTTGCAGTTTTATTCCAGTGCTAATTTTCTGTGCGCTTGTGCTTTTCAGATCTGGGTATTTCCTAGGTACAGTCGCCTGAAAAAAGCTAATTACAATTTTCAAACTGCAACTTTGAAACTGCATATTACAATTTTGACGGGTGCTATATCAATTTTATGATACCAGTTAATTTATGAAACTGTGGGTTTTTAGAAATAGAAAATGTTACGCTGGAAAAATGTAGTGTAACCCTTGGGTCGGTACCCAGGGCCGGGTTCTATGTCTAGGGGTTGTTTGTTTTTCCCTTAAGGTTAGCTCAGGCTCAAGCCCCCACCCAGGAAACCTGGGACACCAATTTAGAGATGTCTGAGTAGCAACCTCACCCACACACCTGAGGTATAAGTACTGGTATTTATTCAGTTTGACAACAAGCAACAAAAATAGAACATGGGAGACAACCTTTTGATTAACACGTTTCCCTCCCAAGGTCTAGGTAGGCCGATGGAAGCCTGTGTCCTTTAGCCTTATTCACAAGCCCAGGAGACAGTGAATGAATAGGGATCCTCCAGGCATGCAATAAGGTGGATGGTAGGTGGCAGCAACCGGAACTGGGGTGCGCTGCAAAGAGAGCTGATTCAGCAGCATCAGGAACTGGGGTGCGCTGCAAAGAGAGCTGATTCAGCAGCATCAGGAACTGGGGTGCGCTGCAAAGAGAGCTGATTCAGCAGCATCAGGAACTGGGGTGCGCTGCAAAGAGAGCTGATTCAGCAGCATCAGGAACTGGGGTGCGCTGCAAAAGAGAACTGATTCAGCAGCATCAGGAACTGGGGTGCGCTGCAAAGAGAGCTGATTCAGCAGGCCCAAACCAGGAACTGGGGTGCGCTGCAAAAGAGAGCTGATTCAGCAGGCCCAAAACAGGAACCACCTCCAACACTAACCATGTCAAAGTTCAGCTCCTCCTTCTGCAGCCAGAGACTGTTGCATGCACAACACTGTATGCAAATGAGCTCCTTCATGTTAGGGCATGTTTTCCCTGCTCCCCCCCACCGGGTGGTGTGTACTCATTTCTCTACTGCTTTACAGCAGCATTGCTGAATGTTGTTCTGCATATGTTTGGAAGCACATCTGAAAGCAAAAGTTGGCAACTCTGATCACCCACTCTCCATTACATTTATTTTGTTGTGGTGGCCTGAGAATTCTGTGCTGTTGAAAAGCTTGCAGTTTTGAACAGCTAGAGGTGATTTGGCAGGAAGCTGTGATTTGGACATACAGTGTCTGACTACGGGGGCTGGTGTTACGGCCCGTTGTTTATTTTGTGAGCAGGTGCCATTTTTTAATCTGCTGCCATTAGTTTTCTCATGCCAGGAGAAAACCGTCTTTGCTAAACCACTTTGGAGCAATCCCCGAAGGAAATAAGCCTTGCACATGGTGCAGAAGCAGGTCTTCCAGCATTCCGCTACACCGTGGAGCTGGGAAGGAGGCGGGAGCGGCATTGAGGAAGACAGTGGTTAGGAATCCCCCATGTTAGGAATCCAGCGGACGTTCTTTGTGGCATTCTGAGAGTGATAACAAGACACTCACACTTCTTCTGCAAGATTTGGTCATTCAGTTCATAGTACTGTTTAAAAGACTCATGAAAATGTGCTACCTGCGTACGGAATAATCCTTCTTTTTCTGAGCATAGCCAAATACCAGATGGGCTGCGACTGCTCCGTGCCTCTGGGGACAAATGTCCCATCCGCCCAACGAACCAGTTGAGCCTGTTCTTGTTCATGACTCAGAGTTCGGAGGTGCCGCTTGCTGTACAGGTTCCTCTTTCAAACAGAGGGAGGACCCTGTTTCAGGCCAGGTTTCCCCTTTCTCCACCTATTCAGAGGATGTTTCCTGGCTGACTAATGAATGAATGGATTTATCAGAACATTGAATGCCATTTTATGTTGGCTGTCGGGTATGATCAAATGTGGACCGCTGTGGAAAAATAATTGGATGTCAAACACTTTTAAATTTGCTGAAAATCCATTGCTGCAGAAGAGAAACTTGAGAGCAAACCTGATTTGGCTCTCTGGCAGCCTCCCCCAACCAGATGTGTTAGTCTCCCAACTCCCATCATCCCCAATCAGTATGGCAATTGAATGTTGGGATTTGCAGTCAAAAACATCTGCAGGAGGGGCACCAGATTGTGTCTGGCTGCTCCATGGCAAGGAATGCACATTATATTAAATAAACAATATATAAAAGTGGATCATATACAAGATGTAGACAATGTAGGGTCATGGTTGAAGTCAGTGGGTCTACACAGCTTCAGTGGAGGTTCTTGGGCATTGCTAATGTGTGGGTTGCAGCCTCAGAAAAGTTCGTATCCCTTCATTCGTTCATTCAGCCCTCTTCAGTACTGGCTTTAATGAACATAATGGCAGGTGCTTAGCTTGTAAGCTCCCTTGAGCACTGTTTCTTTGGAGGAAAGGTAGGTTTCAAGTAAATAAGTAGTCAGAGTTCCTCCTTTGAACCCTGGCAACCGTTGTGTTGGACCTCCAGCAAGACCGCCATCATTCTGGGCACCAAGAGAATTGGAATGGCTGCAGAATGGAAGTGAGTTCCTTTAGCAACCAGCCCCACCACCATGGAATCTGTGCCATGGGTTACACTGAGGAACAGTTACGCTCGGTTTTGGTTTTGCAAACTGGAAATCAATTGGTATGCATTTGCCAGCATCTAAAGACGATGCTAAGGAAAGGTAGCATAATCCAAAGCTGGCCACTTCCTTTGCTCATCATAAGTTAACTGCATGCAGTTCTTAAAGACCTAAAATATCCACCAGTCGCATGATAGGAATTTATTTATTTATTTATTTATTTATTTATTTATTTATTTTATTACATTTATATACCGCCCCACAGCCGAAGCTCTCTGGGCGGTTTACAACAATTTAAAATGGTAAGCATTAAAAGTATACAAAATTTAAAAACCATCAAAAACAAAAAAGTATAAAAACAACAGTATCCATTTAAAAACAACAATTCTGGGGTCCGTTAAAAACAAACTTAATGCTGTTAAATGCTGTTAAAATGCCTGGGAGAAGAGAAAAGTCTTGACCTGGCGCCAAAAAGATAACAATGTTGGCGCCAGGCGAGCCTCATCTGGGAGATCATTCCACAGTCGGGGGGGCCACCACCGAAAAGGCCCTCTCCCTTGTTGCCATCCTCCGAGCTTCCCTCGGAGTAGGCACTCGGAGGAGGATCTTAGATGTTGAGCGCAGTGTACGGGTAGGTTCATGTCGGGAGAGGCGTTCCATCAAGTATTGCGGTCCCAAGCCATGTATTCTAGCCATAAAAGAAACCAAGACGTCTTGAATGTATTAGATCTATGTACATCAAATGTATCTTGTTGGCTGACCTCTTGAGCAAAGTATGCCTGGGCTTTGCAGCGAAGCACCAAAACTCACAAGTGGGTGCATGATGGACTTTAAAAAACATTGGAAGGCGGCGGCGGGTGGGCGGGTGGGTGGGAGTCCTTTAAATAAGATGGAAGAGCTGCCTGACATGAAGGCCCTTTAGAGATCTCTGGCAAGTAATGTGGCCATTCAGTGCCGCCCAGACAGAGCGTGGAAATGAACCTGAGCCAAGGGGCATGGCCAGTGAGAGGAGCTCCTGTGGAACTGATGGGAGCTGTGCAGGAGCACTGCCATTTCTGCCGTGAATGGAATCGCGTGGTGGAGTGTTCTGGACTATCCGGGCCATCTGGGAGGATCATGTGCTTGGCTGCTTCCTCGTGGGCAGAAGATGCATATCAAGGAGAGGCAATAAGCCTCGTGCGCTACGTGGCACACACCCCTTTTTTATGTGCTGCGCTCTCCTTTTCCCCATGGGGGAGCATTCATGTAGCTGGAGGTGGAACAGTCTGGGAAGAGTTGTGTCAGCTTCTTCTGTGGATTGTACCAGCTGTCCATAAGAACTGGCCGTAAGAGCGTGCTGCTCTCTCTTATCGTCTCTGGTGTGCCGGAGCCAGCCGTGAGTCATAGAATCATAGAATCATAGAATAGCAGAGTTGGAAGGGGCCTACAAGGCCATCTAGTCCAACCCCCTTCTCAGTGCAGGAATCCACTCTAAAGCATCCCTGACAGATGGTTGTCCAGCTCCCTCTTGAATGCCTCTAGTGTGGGAGAGCCCACAACCTCCCTAGGTAACTGATTCCACCGTCGCACTGCTCTAACAGTCAGGAAGTTTTTCCTGATGTCCAGCCGGAATCTGGCTTCCTTTAACTTGAGCCCGTTATTCTGTGTCCTGCACTCTGGGAGGATCGAGAAGAGATCCTGGCCCTCCTCTGTGTGACAACCTTTTAAGTATTTGAAGAGTGCTATCATGTCTCCCCTCAATTTTCTCTTCTCCAGGCTAAACAGGCCCAGTTCTTTCAGTCTCTCTTCATAGGGCTTTGTTTCTAGACCCCTGATCATCCTGGTTGCCCTCTTCTGAACACGCTGCAGCTTGTCTGCATCCTTCTTGAATTGTGGAGCCCAGAACTGGACACAATACTCTAGATGAGGCCTAACCAGGGCCAAATAGAGAGGAACCAGTACCTCCCATGATTTGGAAGCTATACTTCTATTAATGCAGCCCAAAATAGCATTTGCCTTTCTTGCAGCCATATTGCACTGTTGGCTCATATTCAGCTTGCGATCTACAACAATTCCAAGATCTTTCTCGTTTGTAGTATTGCTGAGCCAAGTATCCCCCATCTTGTAACTGTGCCTTTGGTTTCTATTCCCTAAATGTAGAACTTGGCATTTATCCCTATTAAATTTCATTCTGTTGTTTTCAGCCCAGCACTCCAGCCTATCAAGATCACTTTGAAGTTTGTTTCTGTCTTCCAGGGTATTAGCTATCCCACCCAGTTTGGTGTCATCTGCAAATTTGATCAGCGTTCCCTGCACCTCCTCGTCCAAATCATTAATAAAAATGTTGAAGAGCACTGGGCCCAGGACTGAGCCCTGCGGCACCCCACTCGTTGCCTCTCCCCAGTTTGAGAAGGTTCCATTGATAAGTACTCTTTGAGTCCGATTCTGTAGCCAACTGTGAATCCACCTAATAGTTGTTCCATCTAGCCCACTTTTAGCTAGTTTGTTAATCAGAATATGATGGGGCACTTTATCAAAAGCTTTGCTGAAGTCAAGATATATGATGTCCACAGCATTCCCACAGTCCACAAGGGAGGTTATCCTATCAAAAAATGAGATCAAATTTAGACTGACAGGATTTGTTCCTGACAAATCCATGTTGGCTTCTAGTAATCACTGCATTGATTTCAAGGTGTTTACAGATTGACTTCTTTATAATCTGCTCCAGAATTTTCCCAGGGATGGATGTCAGACTGACTGGTCTGTAGTTCCCAGGTTCCTCCTTTTTGCCATTTTTGAAGATAGGGACAACGTTAGCCCTCCTCCAGTCGTCCGGCACCTCACCCGTCTTCCATGATTTTGCAAAGATAATAGACAAAGGTTCTGAGAGTTCTTCTGCTAGCTCCTTCATTACTCTAGGATGCAGTTCATCGGGCCCTGGAGATTTAAACTCATTCAAGGAAATTAGGTGTTCTTTGACCATTTGTTTATCCATCTCAAACTGCAATCCTGCCCCCTCAACTTCTGCTTCACTTTTTCCAGGGGGGTCATAGACCCGCTTTTGGGAGAAGACCGAGGCAAAGTCGGAATTGAGCACTTCAGCCTTTTCTTTGTCGTCTGTTATCAATTTGCCATCCTCATTAAGCAGTTGAACCACCATTTCTTTCCTCTGTCTTTTACTACTCACGTATCTGAAGAAAGCCTTTTTATTGCTTTTAGCATCCCTCGCTAATCTCAGCTCATTCACAGCTTTAGCCTTCCTGACGCCATTTCGGCACTTCTGCGCCACCTGTCTGTAGTCTTCTTTTGTAGCCTGGCCTTCCTTCCACTTCCTATATGTATCCCTTTTTGTTTTCAGGTCATCTCTAAGCTTTTTGTGGAGCCACATTGGTTTCCTCTGTTGTCTTCTATCTTTTCTCCTTGTTGGAATTGTTTGTAACTGTGCCTTTAAAATTTCCATTTTTAAATACTCCCACCCATCCTGCACTCCTTTTCTCATTAGGCTCCCTTGCCACGGGACCTTACTTATTATAGTTCTGAGTTTATTAAAATCAGCTTTCCTAAAATCCAGAGTACGTGTATGGCTACGCTCGACTTTTGTCTCCTTCATAATCAAGAATTCAAGTATGACGTAGTCACTTTCCCCCAGAGTTCCCGTAACTGCCACTTTATCCACTAAGTCATCCCTATTGGTCAATATCAAGTCAAGGATTGCCGATCCTCTAGTTCCTTCCTCCACTTTCTGTAGGAGAAAGTTATCACCCATACATGTCAGGAATTCCTTGGAAGGGCCGCTTTTGGCAGTAATGGTCTCCCAACAGATATCAGGGTAATTGAAGTCCCCCATCACTACTCTACATCACACTTCCTTGAAACACTGGCAATTTGTTTCTCAAAAGTTTCATCCTCGTCTTCTCCTTGATTGGGTGGTCGGTAGTAGACTCCGATTATCATATTCTTTTTATTCCTAGCCCCATTTATTTTAATCCAGACGCTCTCGACGGGGCTCCCAGTCTCATCCGCCTGTATTTCTGTGCAGGGATAGGTATTTTTAACATATAGTGCAACTCCACCTCCCTTTCTATTTCTTCTGTTCTTTTTGAACAAGTTATATCCTTCAATAGCTATATTCCAGTCATGGGAGTCATCCCACCAAGTTTCAGTTATACCTATCAAGTCGTATTTGCCTTCATGTAATAAGAGTTCAAGTTCATTCTGTTTGTTTCCCATGCTCTGAGCATTAGTATATAGACATCGAAGACCATGTTTTTTATAGTCTGGCTTTGTTTCTACCTTGTTGCAGACACTATTTTGGGACACTGTTGGAGCTGTTCTCTGTACTGTGGTGCATTGGCCTTCATCCATTGTTGCCTCGAAATTTACGTCTCCCGCCCCCGTAAGATTCAGTTTAAAGCCCTCCTGATCAAGTTCTTCATGCTGTGGCCGAACTCATTCTTTCCAGCCCTTGTGAGGTGCAACCCATCCCTTGCCAACAGTCCATGTTCCAGGTAGCGTAGCCCGTGGTCCCAGAATCCAAAACTCTCACGACGGCACCACCTTCGAAGCCAGTCGTTCATCCGGAGTATTTTTCTTTCCCTTTCTAATCCTCTTCCAAGAACCGGGAGGATGGATGAGAAAACTACCTGGGCCCCAAAGTTCTTCAGTTTCCTTCCCAGAGCTTCAAAGTCTGAAATGATTTATTCGTAGCTCTGCTTGGCGACATCATTTGTTCCCACATGGATGAGAAGAAAGGGGTAGTGTCTGTGGACTTTATGAGTTTTGGGAGCCCTTCAGTCACATCTCTAATCTGTGCTCCAGGGAGACAGCACACCTGGCGAGTCCATGGGTCTTCACGACATACTTGGGTTTCAATCCCACGCAGCAGGGAGTCTCCCACAACGACTACTCTTCTCTTCTTCTTGGTTGACCTACCTTCTGCCTCTTGGTCACTGTTGCATGGTGTCTCCTGTACTTCCTCCTCTGCAAACTGTCCTTCAGTCTCATTCTCCAGAAGCTGAAAGCGGTTGCTTAACTCTAATGGTTCCACCGGTGCAGAATGCCTTCTAGTTCTTCTGCTCCTAACTGTCACTCTTTTCCAGAGAGTTTCCTCTTCATTGGCTTTCCTCCCCTCAGCATACTCCAGTTCTGCTTCAGCTGGCTGTCGCTCTTCAATCTCGTGTGCTTCTTGTTGCTGTTGCAGTTCCACCGTTCGGTCTAAGAACTCCTCGACTTCTCTTATTCCTTGGAGGGTGGACACTCGCCCCTCAAGTCCTCTCACTTTTTCTTCCAAAAGCGCCACCAGCTTGCACTTGTTGCAGGTATACGCCATGTTGAGCTCAGGCAGAAACACGAACATTGCACACCCTTTGCAGGTCACCACCTCTAGGGACTCCTTTCCATCCATAATGTCGATTTCTGCTTTGGTTTTTTTCCTTTTTGATTATAGTAGAATTGCCTTTGCTTTGTCGTGTCCTCTCTGAAGGTACACAACTATATGAGGATGTCTTAAGGGAAAGTAAGATCTTTGGGGGTTTTTTTGTTTGTTTTGGTGGGGGTTTTGTGGGTTTTTTTCTCTTTATGTTTTTCTTTGTTTTTCCCACCTCTTTTTTTTTTTTTTAGAGGCCTCCCCCTTGACCTCCCCTGCCGAACTCCCTTCAGCTCCTGCAGCAACTCTCCACACCGACCCTCTTCACTCAGCACTCAGGAGCACATGGCAAGCACACGGCCTCTTTGAATTGGCAGCCTCCTGGGTTTCCTTGAGGCTTCTCTTCTTCCCTTTTCCTTGGTCTCCTCTTCCCCTACACTCCCCCTGTCAAACTCCTGTTTGCTCTTCCTGTTCGCTGAGTCCAGTGAATCGGAAGGAGAGAGGGGCCGTGGCTCAGTGGGAGGGCGTTGGCTTTGTGGCAAAAGGAAAACCGCCTGCCTGAAACCCTAGAGAGCCGCTGCTAGTCAGCGTCGACAGTACTAGGCTGGATGGGCGAAAGCTCTCCCTCAGTTTGGCCACCTGCGATGTGCTCTCTCTCACGCAGCGGGTGGGGCTTTGATGACACGGGAGGACCAGCCTGGTAGGGAGAGCATGTGTTGTGCACCGTCCATTCAGCCACCAGTCCCCATCCCATCCCATGAGGTCAAGGCTGGGGTCTTCCGCCTGGCTGGACCCCAGACCCACCTCTGATTCCCAGCCTGCAACACTGACCCACTTTCATACACCTCCCAGCCACACACCTCACACATGCCCTATTCACACAGATGGGCACACAGGCACCTCACACGTTCCTTCACGGGTGCACAGACATCCCACACAGATAAGACACAAACACTCCCACCCCTTCTCATCCCAGCCCCACACAGAAAATTCACCCACCCCCACCCCCACTCCAGCCCCCCAAAAGAAAGAAAAAGTTTTTAGTCCCTTTAGCTCGGCTGCTGTGTCCCTCTGCTGGCATTCCTGCCTCCTCCTCCTGGGCCATCAGAGCCCTGGGTGACAAGATGCTGTGGGTGTGGGTGTGGGTGAAGGAGAGCGAGAGAAGGGGCTGGGAAGGGACAAAGGGAGGGAGAAAAACGCAAGGCAAAAGGGTCTGGAAGGGGAGAGAACTCGTAAATGGGTGATGGGAGAGCAAGAGCAAGGTAGGCCTGGCAGCGGGGAGAAACAGCAAGGCAAAGGGGTGGGGGAGAAATAGTGAGAGAAAGAAGGCGGCCAGGGGTGGGGTGGGGTGGGGTGGAGAGAAGAAGCAAGGTGAAGGGGGAGAGTCAGGCGAGAGGCTGGCGGTGGTGAGGGAGAGCAAAGGGGGAAAGGCCTGTGTGGGCAGGAAAAGTTTGGACAGGGCCAGGAGGCAACCATTTCCTACTCCTCCGGCCCACAGGAAGGTCAGCTGCAGGGCCAGGAGCAGGAAGGAGAACCTGGCAGTGGAGGGTTTGCAAGTGCAGTTGGAAGACCTCAGGGTGGTCTTTGCACCCATGGGTGGGCTCTGTTGGAGACCCCAGGAATGTGGGGCATCAGAACTTGCTTTGCTGCAAACCATCTGAGGTGGCCAGAGGTCTTCAAGCCGTGGGTCAGCACCTAACCCAGGTGCTGACCCACGGCTTGAAGACCTCTGGCATACGGAAAGTAGCAACTCCTGAACCCCACAATATTATCTAAAGAGTGGGGTTGGTTCTGGGTTGCTTTGCAGCACGGTCAGTCAGTTTCTGTCTCAGGCTCACCTCCATTTTGAGAAGAACCTTCAGATCTGGGTCTGAACTGAGCCTGGACAAAGGCAGCAACTCTCTGCCAAAGTCTCAGCAAAAACAAGGGCTAAATTTAGCTGCTCTGCACGGCCACAAGCAGCCTTTTCTCTTTCTTCTCCAGCCCTGGCGGTGGAGAAGAAACAGATTCTTTCTTCAACCAAAGGGTTCTTCTCCAACCCTTTGCTCGTACTGGAAGGTGAGGGGACTTGTGGCTGAACGCTTCCAAGCGCCTCTGCGTGCCAGCGCAGCGGCCAGAGCAAGCCAGGGCTCCGAAAGGGCAGCGGAGGCGCCGCTCTCCCTCAGCCAGGCTTGCCCAGACCAGATGGGGAGGACTGCAGCTGGCGCAGCGATGGGCGCTACAGTGCCCTGCCCATCTGGAAGGGCTGCTCTAAATGCATCCACTCTCGGCCGGTGGCTCGAGGGAGCCACCGGCCCTGCCCCTTCCCTCAACGTGTGTGTGGATGGCCAAAGGCCGGCACAAGGCCCAGGCCACGCGTTAGGAGAACTTGCCGCAGCTGCGCCTGGGAGATCATGAAGGGCTCTGGGTGTTTCCCGGCTACTTTCCACGCATCCATAAAAAAACCAGTTCAGGAAATGGTTTTGCTTGTGTGTGTGTGTGTGTGTGTTGTGGGGGCTGGGCAGCACAGTCTGTTCCATCATGTAGTTCCTCCTCCTCCTCCTCCTCCTCCTGTTTGGAGCTGATGTGCCTGCAGTTTGCAGTGGCAAAGGCTATTTCCTTTTAGGCAGCCGTTCCTTGTTGCAAAAACTGCTGCAGGCCCTTCTTTATGGCTCCTGTGTGTTCTCTGGGCTTGACTGCTCTCCTGGATCTATGCTTTGCGTTGATAAAATACTTTAATCAATTAATGGTTGTAGAGCAACCTTCCCCAACCTGGTGCCCTCCAGATGTGTTGGCTGGCTGGAGGATACTGGGGGAGTCCAGCATATCTGGAGAACCCCAGGGGAAAGGTGCTTTGGAATCTCCAAGCACTTCAGATTTTTATTTATTTATTTATTTATTTATATAGCACCATCAATGTACATGGTGCTGTACGTTGTGTTGTAATTTTTATGACAACCCTATAAGGCCGGCTAGTGTTGTTATCCCAATGTTACAGGGTTGTGGTGGGGAGGAAGCGGCTTGTGTAGTGTGACCCCTGGGGTCTTCCTCGATACATCTCGTGGTCTCCTTGACTGAATGCCATGCCAGGCAGGGATGCTCCTTCCGGTGTTCCTTCAGAACATGGAAGGCCCGTGTCATCCCTGCTGCCATTGTGAGGACATTTTTTGATGTCCACATCTCTTTTGCAGCTGCTCCCAGGTACCTTGAACTCTAAATTAGGCTTTGGAGAACTTGCCGGAGGGTGTGTGTGCTGGGGCGCCCCACGAGCATGCCGAGCCCAGGTAATGGTGTGGCTGGGGAAATTGCACACTTTCTGGAAGCCCTGGAAAGTGCATTTTGCCATCTCCCCACCCCACCCCCGTGCGCCAATTGGGGCCTTAAGGGCCCAATTGGCCCAGGGGGAGGTAGAAATATGCAGTTTCCCCAAGGGTGGGGAAATCACATGTTTTTCTCCTAATGGCATTAGAGTGGAGGGAGAGAACCCGCCATTTTGCCAGCCTTGGGGAAATTGTGTATTTTCCCCTGCTGCGTTAATGGCAGCCAGGTTTTCATGGACACCCTTCAGACTGAATTACTTGAATTCTTGATTAGGAAGGAGACAAAAGTCGAGCGTAGCCATACACGTACTCTGGATTTTAGGAAAGCTGATTTTAATAAACTCAGAACTATGATAAGTAAGGTCCCATGGCAAATGAGCCTAATGAGAAAAGGAGTGCAGGATGGGTGGGAGTATTTAAAAAATGAAATTTTAAAGGCACAGTTACAAACAATTCCAACAAGGAGAAAAGATAGAAGACAACAGAGGAAACCAATGTGGCTCCACAAAAAGCTTAGAGATGACCTGAAAACAAAAAGGGATACATATAGGAAGTGGAAGGAAGGCCAGGCTACAAAAGAAGAGTACAGACAAGTGGCGCAGAAGTGCCGAAATGGCGTCAGGAAGGCTAAAGCTCAGAATGAGCTGAGATTAGCAAGGGATGCTAAAAGCAATAAAAAGGCTTTCTTCAGATATGTGAGTAGTAAAAGACAGAGGAAAGAAATGGTGGTTCAACTGCTTAATGAGGATGGCAAATTGATAATAGACGACAAAGAAAAGGCTGAAGTGCTCAATTCGAACTTTGCCTCGTCTTCTCCCAAAAGCGGGTCTATGACCCCCCTGGAAAAAGTGAAGCAGAAGTTGAGGGGGCAGGATTGCAGTTTGAGATGGATAAACAAATGGTCAAAGAACACCTAATTTCCTTGAATGAGTTCAAATCCCCAGGGCCCGATGAACTGCATCCTAGAGTAATGAAGGAGCTAGCAGAAGAACTCTCAGAACCTTTGTCTATTATCTTTGCAAAATCATGGAAGACGGGTGAGGTGCCGGACGACTGGAGGAGGGCTAATGTTGTCCCTATCTTCAAAAAGGGCATAAAGGAGGAACCTGGGAACTACAGACCAGTCAGTCTGACATCCATCCCTGGGAAAATTCTGGAGCAGATTATAAAGAAGTCAATCTGTAAACACCTTGAAATCAATGCGGTGATCACTAGAAGCCAACATGGATTTGTCCAGAACAAGTCCTGTCAGATAAATTTGATCTCATTTTTTGATAAGGTAACCTCCCTTGTGGACCGTGGGAACGCTGTGGACGTCATATATCTTGACTTCAGCAAAGCTTTTGATAAAGTGCCCCATGACATTCTGATTAACAAACTAGCTAAAAGTGGGCTAGATGGAACAACTATTAGGTGGATCCACAGTTGGATACAGAATCGGACTCAAAGAATACTTATCAATGGAACCTTCTCAAACTTGGGAGAGGCAACGAGTGGGGTGCCGCAGGGCTCAGTCCTGGGCCCAGTGCTCTTCAACATTTTTATTAATGATTTGGACGAGGAGGTGCAGGGAACGCTTATCAAATTTGCAGATGACACAAAATTGGGTGAGATAGCTAATACCCTGGAAGACAGAAACAAACTTCAAAGTGATCTTGATAGGCTGGAGTGCTGGGCTGAAAACAACAGGATGAAATTTAATAGGGATAAATGCCAAGTTCTACATTTAGGGAATAGAAACCAAATACACAGTTACGAGATGGGGGATACTTGGCTCAGCAATACTACAAACGGGAAGGATCTTGGAATTGTAGATCGCAAGCTGAATATGAGCCAACAGTGCGATATGGCTGCAAGAAAGGCAAATGCTATTTTGGGCTGCATTAATAGAAGTATAGCTTCCAAATCACATGAGGTACTGGTTCCTCTCTATTCAGCCCTGGTTAGGCCTCATCTAGAGTATTGCGTCCAGTTCTGGGCTCCACTAGAGTATTGCGTCCAGTTCTGGGCTCCACAATTCAAGAAGGACGCAGACAAGATGGAGCGTGTTCAGAGGAGGACAACCAGGATGATCAGGGGTCTAGAAACAAAGCCCTATGAAGAGAGACTGAAAGAACTGGGCCTGTTTAGCCTGGAGAAGAGAAGATTGAGGGGAGACATGATAGCACTCTTCAAATACTTAAAAGGTTGTCACACAGAGGAGGGCCAGGATCTCTTCTCGATCCTCCCAGAGTGCAGGACACAGAATAATGGGCTCAAGTTAAAGGAAGCCAGATTCCGGCTGGACATCAGGAAAATCTTCCTGACTGTTAGAGCAGTACAACAATGGAACCCATGTGGGCTCTCCCACACTAGAGACATTCAAGAGGCAGCTGGACAAGCATCTGTCGGGGATGTTTCAGGGTGGATTCCTGCATTGAGCAGGGGGTTGGACTCGATGGCCTTGTAGGCCCCTTCCAAGTCTGCTGTCCTATGATTCTATGATTCTATGACTGGTGCCTGAGGATGTGGATGGGAAAAGGTACAAAAAACGTGGGTCAGGGTGGATCTGTGCTGGAACGTTCTCGAAAGCTCGAGAGCAGTCGGGCGTGGGCCTCTCCTACCACTGGGCTGGTCCGTCTGGGCCCTCAAGGGCTGGATGTGGGGGGTGTCCGCTGCCCTCATGGACCCGGCAGGACATTCGATACACTGCTGCTTTGAATGTCCACGGCTGCTGCTTTCAACCCTTGGACATCCGCAGCGTTGACTCTTCCTGCCGGCAGCCTCTTGGGTCTTCAGAGGCTCTTGGGGAGCCAGAGCTGGCAAAGGACTGGGCAGCTGGTTGGCAACTTCTGCAATGGGCTGTACAGAACAGGGAAGTGGGGTGGGGGCGGGAGAGAGAAGGGTCTCTCTGTGGCAGTGGCCTTGGCTAGGATGCAAGACCTGTTCTTAACAAAGTTATAGCCTGCTCTTCAATTCCTAAAGCAGGTACAGACACATTTAAACACATTTAAAATTAACAATACAATGTGAAAACAATAAATCTTAAGACAAAAAGAATTGCTTTCTACACAACAAGAGGATAAAATTCAGCTCCCAAAAAGCTATTTTAAAGAGGTATTTTCAACCCTCTTGAAAGCCCACCCAGATGCATCTGGGATATATAACGTGGTGTTTGTATAAAAACCTATTACCAGACTCTTGGGGTGGTTTTTAATTTTTCCTAAAGTCTTTCAGTCTGATGGATTAAGCACCGCAGCCCTAAGCTTAGCCAGGTTTTCTCTGAAAGCCCCTTTGTGACAACCAGTTTGAAGCAGAACGATCCCACGCCGACTCCTGTGTCCGTCGAAGGACCCCCGTCTGCCCCACCGCTCTTCCCTGCCATGGCTCCTCCTCCTCCTCCCCAGCCTGGGACCCTGGAGAGCCGCTGCTGCCGGTCCATGTCAGCCATACGGGGCTAGATGGACCCAGGGCCCGACTCCGTACATGCCGCAAGCTTTGTCCTTCTGCTGCCAGGACTTCTGCTGAGCCCTCGGTAGGCTGCTGTGACTCATTTTCAATGCATTGCGCAGGTTGATCAGGGATGGGTGGAGCTCCTGTACCATTTGGCCAGGTTTTCTTGGACACCCTTCAGACTGTGCCGCCTGAGGACGTGGATGCATCATTTGAGTGCTTGACCTTTGCTCCCTTCCTGGGTAATGAAAGCTGCCTGAGGAGAACTGGGCAGCTGGATCTCGGAGAGTGGGGGAGGGCTACTGCTTTCCTAAAGGAGGCAGTTGTGTGATCCCCTCTGAAGAAACTGTCCTTCAGTTCTTGGGCAAAGTCTTGGATCGTCTAGTGATGTCTCAGCTCACGGTGGTTTTGATTATAACTATTTAGATCAGTTTTAGCCTGGTTTCCAGCCTGTTTGGGGGCCTGGCGCTGTCTCTGTTACCCTGGTGGATGATCTATGGGGTGGGAGAAGTGCAACCTGCTGATCTTCCTGAACCTCTGAGTGGTTTTCAGTACCCTTAGCTGTGGTGCCCTTCTGGGCCACCTGGGTGTGATGGGGCTAGGAGGCATGGAGACATGGAAGTTGTAGCCTTTCCTGGAGAGCTGGATCTAGAAGGTGTTTCTGGGATACTATTATTGTACCCCGGTACTTCAAGGCCCCATCTTGTCCTCCATGTTTTAACAGCACAGAAAACAAGTATGCTGGTGATGCATGATAGCCAGTCAAAGAGGCCGAAGTGTTGTAGCAGACGATGCACACGCCAGAGACATCTGGGAAGGGACACCATGTGTAGGTGGTTCTGTGCTCATGCTAGACACCTCCAAGCCCAGATGGGAGAGTTAGAGTCTAAGGAGAGCAGAAATCTCGTGGGCGTATGTCTACGTTGGAATGGAGAGAAGCAGTCGGATGCCGTCATCTCGGCATGTAAAACTCTGTAGGAAGGACAGGGAAGGGTGTCCTGGGGGAGGTGTTGCTCTGTATGTCAAAGAGGGCACAGGGTCAAGCAGACTAGAGAGTCTAAAGGGGGCAGAATGCGCCCCAGGAGCGCTGTGGGATCAGGCTCCAAAAGGCATTTAGTACTAGGAACAAGCTTTTGTTCCCCGACCAGAATGCTTAGCATGATCAATAGATGGAAAACCAAATCAGAGAGGCATTTTTTAAATTTTATTTTTACAAATGGAGATTTACAAATGGTCCTAGTTGAGGCATCCAAATAAGGAAGTGTTGTAACAATGTGTGACTTCCATTACCCACATTGACTGGATAAATGTATGTTCCATTCATGAGCCCTAAACAAATGTGCTCTAGAACAGTTGGTCATGGAACCAACCAGAGGAGCAGCGGCCCTCGATGTAATCCTCCTACATGTTGCCAGCCAGGGCCTAATGCGAGATGCGAGTGTTGTTGAACACATTGGAAACAGTGACCACAATGCTATGAGATTTAATATACATTTAAGTAGGGAATCCAGCGCAGCCACATTTGACTTTAACAGAGGGAACCTTCTCTATAAAATGAGGGGACTGGGAGGAAGGAAGCTGAAAGGGGGCAATCAAGAGGGTTAAATCCCTTCGAAATACTTAGAGTTTACTCAAAACCGTAATAATAGAAGCTGAGGTAAAATATATACCACAAGTTAGGAAAAGTAGCAACAAGTTCAAGAGGTTACTAGTATGGCAAACAAGCAGCGTTGAGGAAGCTGTTAGTGAAAAGAAGGCTTACTTCAGAAATTGGAAGTCTTCCCCGAAACAAGGAGGACAAAAAAAGAACACAAACTTGCTCAAAGGAAATACAAGCAGTCAGTAAAGGATCCAAAAAAGAATTTTGAGAGAACTAAATACGTCAGAAATTGAAATCGGATTAAGGGGTGGTTGGATCTTTGGATGACAATGGAGTCCAAGGAATTCTAAAGAGGATAAGAAGATTGCAGAGAAGTTAAATGAATTTTTTTCATCTGTCTTCATTGCGGAAGATGTAGAACATACCTGAACTTGGTGTTCTTAGTAAGGAAGTCTGAGGAACCAAAGCAAATAGGGGTGACAAAAATGAAGTTCTTGACAAACTGAAAGTTAATAAACCACTGGTCCCAGATGGTATCCATCCTAAGTTCTTAAAGAATCAAATGTAAAATTGCTAACAAAAATATGTAACACTTCCGTAAGATCAGCCTCCGTACTAGTGAAATGGATAATGGCCAGTGTATCACCAATTTTTAAAACGGGATCCAAGGGGGATCTGGGAAAATATAGGCTGGTTAGCTTAATGTCTGTTCCGGGTGAATTGGTTGAAAGCATTATTAAAGATAAAATTAGTAAGTACATAGAAGGATAGGCCCTGACGAAAAAGAATCAACATAGCTTCCACAAAAGTAAGTCCTGTCATACTAACCTTTTAGAGTTCCTTGAGAGTGTCAATGGACAGGGATAATTGCGTGGTCATTGTTGGATTTCCTAAAGGCTCACCAAGGTCTCCTGAACAAACTTAGCCGTTACAGAATAAGAGGCGAGGTCCTCTTATAGATCAGTAAGTATGAGGAAAGGTTACAGCATCTGGGAATGTTTAGTTTAGAGAAAAGGCAAGTAAAGGGAGACATGAAGTGTACAAAATTATGCCTGGTGTGGAGAATGTGTAGAGGGAGAAATTTGTCCCTCTCTCAAAATACTAGAACCCAATGGGGTCATCCCATGAAGCTGATTGGTGGGAGATCCAGGACAAATAAAAGGAAGGACTTCTTCACACAGCGCATAGTTAAATTATGGAACTCACTACTATTATTATTATTATTTATTTATATAGCACCATCAATGTACATGGTGCTGTACAGAGTAAAACAGTAAATAGCAAGACCCTGCCGCATAGGCTTACATTCTAATAAAATCATAATAAAACAATAAGGAGGGGAAGAGAATGCAAAGAGGCACAGGGTAGGGTAAACAGGCACTGGGTAGGGTAAAACTAACAGTATAAAGTCAGAACAAAATCAAGTTTTAAAAGCTTTAGGAAAAAGAAAAGTTTTTAGCTGAGCTTTAAAAGCTGCGGTTGAACTTGTAGTTCTCAAATGTTTTGGAAGAGCGTTCCAGGCATAAGGGGCAGCAGAAGAAAATGGATGAAGCCGAGCAAGGGAAGTAGAGACCCTTGGGCAGGCGAGAAACATGGCATCAGAGGAGCGAAGAGCACGAGCGGCAATTTGGATGGTTTTAAAAGGGAATTTAGTCAAAATCATGGAAGATAAAGCTATCAATGTCTACTAATCCTGATGGCTATACCCCCAGGATCAGCCTATTGGTAAGCCTTTGTACAGCAGTTGCTGGGGGACATGGCTTGGAGGGTACTGTTGCATTCATAGCTTGCATAGTTTTTTGCATGCAGCTGGTGGGCCACTGGGTGAACAGAATGATGGACTAGATAGATCTTGGTCTGATCCAGTATCAGGGCTACTCTTATGTTCTTACATGTTTTAAGAGCTCTCTTAGAGGCTCTTAAAATAGGTGGAAGGAAAGGGAAAGGAACCTCTTGTGCAAGCACTGAGTCATTACTGACTCTTGGAGGGATGCCAGCTTTCGCTGATGTTTTCTTGGCAGGCCTTATAGCGGGGTGGTTTGCCATTGCCTTCCTCGGCCGTTATTACCTTTCCCCCAGCTAACTGGGTACTCATTTTACCGACCTCAGGAGGATGGAAGGCTGAGTCGCCCGAGCTGGCTGCCTGAAACCAGCTTCCGCTGGGATCGAACTCAGGCCGTGGGGAGAGTTTCAGCTGCAGAAACTGCTGCAGCCAACTATTTCCTGAGAAGGAATTCCATCCTGCCGGGCTTACAGACCTTAGTGTTGGGCCAGTGAGAAGGGCCTTCAAAGATGAACTTAAGTAGGGGTGCATAGCATGTGGCCCCACAAGGGATTCTGTGCAGCTCCCCAGGATAGGGGCAGGGAGAGAGGAGCACAGGCTACAAAGAGTAAGTCTTCAGTGAAAAACAATGGTTTTGGTCCTTCCTGGAAGAGCAGTCTCAGAAGGTCTTCTGTTCCAGCCCATGGCCATTAGCCTGTGGGGTGCTGCAAATTTCCGTCTAGTCCCCCATACTTTTCAATGACTTCTTGGAACCACTGGGGAGTCATCTGGAGGTTTGGGCTGAAGTATCAGCAGGCAAATTATACTCTGCTTCACCTCTCGTTTCCAGCTACGCATCCCAGAGAGGCTGTAGAAGTCTTGAGCCAGTGGCTGGAGGCTGCTTTGGGATGGATCAGGGTGAAGAAGCTGAAACTTAATCCAAACAAGATGGAGGCACTGTGGATTGAGAAACCACCCACTGTGGATGGAGGTTTATGAATGGTCCTAGATGAGGTTGTACCTAAAAGACCAAGTGCGTAGTCTGGGAATCCTCCTGGATGCTGCACTATCTGGGGAAGCCCAGGTGGCTGCAATGTCCAGGAGCACATTTTACCAGCTTAAGCTGGTACACCAGCTGCTGCCCTTTCAAGAGAGGACGGAACCTGCCTCAGTTATCGATGCACTTATCAGCCTGCCTGCACTGTAAGATCAGCAAGAGAGGCTCTGCTCACTTGCTCACTTGGAAAGGCAGTTAGGTGGGTGAATGTACAAAGAGGAGCTTGTCTGCAGTGGTCCCCACACCTCTGGAATAAGTTGCCATCAAGGGTCTGCCAGGCCTCATCATTGCAGGCTTTTAAGAAGGCCCTGAAGATGTACTTGCTTCCTCTGGCCTTCCTCTGATTATGTTTTATCAAACTGGGTTATAGCTGCAATTGTGTTGTAGTTTCTGTCTTCTGCTGGTGTTAGTTGTTTTGTGGAATGTTTGCTGCTCTTATTACTGAAGCATTTTTTTAAAATGCATTTTATTTTTGTATGCTGACTTGGAAGGCCTCCTCCCCTGAAAGGTGGCCTATAAATATTTTAATTAATTAATTAAACAAATATGTTGAAGTCCCCTTATTTCAAGCCAGACTGTTAGCTAACGTTGCAGGAAACTCCCCAGAGAGGTCAGAAAACCATCTGCGCTCATCAGTTTCTGGGGGGCAGAACATCAGTGGTGACCCTCTCTAGTGAAAGCGGATTTGACCTTGTTTATCCATGCGTTTCCTAAAGTCTTGTATTTTATGCATAGCTGTCTTTAAAGAAATGGCTGTTCAGGAACTGGTTTGTTCAGAATGTGGCTGCCAGAGTGTTGATAGGCGTGAGGCAGGGGCCACATTAGTTGCATTAGCTACCAATTTGTTTCCAAGCTCAGTTTAAAGTGTTTGAGGCTTTGAATCTAGATGAATCTGTAAATTTACACTTACTGGGCTCTGGAATTCCTGCCTGCCTGCCTGCCTTGACAACAGCTTATGAGTTTTGGAGAAAGGGGCTTCAATGCCTGCCCCCCTCCAAAGTCACAGGGCAACCCATAAAGTATTGCAGGGCCCTCACCTTGCTAACAGTCTCTCAAGATGAAAACGATGTTTTGATATGGCCCTCTCCAACCTGGTGCCCTCCAGATGTGTGGGACGGCTGCTCCTGACCTTCCCAGGCAGCCTGGCTGTTGGCCGTGTGGGCTGGAAACGGTGGGGGTTTCTGTCCCGACACTTCTGGAGGGCCCCAGGTTGGGGGAGAGGGCAGCTCTTTTACGGGAAGCTTAGACAAAACGGTCCTGGCGGCAGTGAGGGCGGCACGCTGGAGAGCCTCGCCTGGGCTCGCTCTGCAGACATGGATGGACAGAGCACTGGGAAGAGGAACCGACACGCGCGCACTGAGCGTCGTTCGAGGAACTGAAGAACGTGGCAGTTTTGTAAACATGCGGTAATGGCCTGTTTTCTACTCTGCCGTCTTTGCTGCACAGCCCCCAACCACACAGCTTAGGTTTTAGCAGCCCCACACAAATTGAACCTCAGCTGACCGCCATGTGCTGCTCCAATAGTTTACATATCTCTGAAAGGTTGTGTACTGAGTTTGTGTTGCTGCCTTCCACGCAGGGTTTTATTTCTTGGTCCGTTGTATGCTGCCCTCTCTCTATATGCTGACACCTTAGTAAATACATTAACAAAGAAAAATGTGAAAAGCGGGTGGGGTGGGGTGGGGTGGGGTGGGGTGTGTGGCTGGCCACTGACTTAGATAGCTTTAAAATGGGATTTGATTACATTCGTGGAGGAGGAGGTGGTACTGGTGCTCAGCTGGAGGTGATCGGTGATGATGGCTAAAGCCCATCTCCAGGCTCAAGGGCAGACAGCTGCTGAATAGCAGTTTTGGGGGTGGGGGGCACCAGGAGAGGAGGGCGTCCCAGAAAATGGAACAGGACAGGACATAATAATCCACCATGATTGTAGTGCCCCAGTACTACACAGCCTTCAGTCCATGGTCTCAACAGACAGGCTGTGACTTCACACGTCTCTGTGTTTGATTCTTCAGATGACGCTGCCCAAATTGTATTAGCAGAGCCCTGGACATCCTCAGCACAGCACAGGGGATGGCAACCTCTGACCTTCAGATTAATTTCAAAAACCCTCTGGAAGCGACCGGAGTGCTGGCCAGAGCTGCCTCTTCCCTCCTTGGCAGCCTGCAGGCTAATGCAGAAGGGGGGGGGGAAGGGGTGGTAGCCCCCTCCACCTTGAGTCTGGCCTTGCACTCTGCTTGCTCCCCCCCCCGCCAGAATGCAGCTCCTAAACGATTGCCCCAAGGGAATGAAGCCCTCCAGGAGAGAGGTCCCCAGCCGCTTTGGACCCAGGGGCACCTCTGAGCACCACCACAAAATGGCTCACACAGAGGCCTGGCTAGTCAAAAGAGACACTGATGGGAAGAGAAACAGTGAGGCTAGATGCTGGGAGGGAGGGGGCAATAGCAAGGCAAAGGGGTAGAAAAGGAGAAGGAAGTGGGCTGGGGATGGGAGAGAAACAGTGAGGGAAGGTCTTGGCGGGGGAGGGGAGAAATAGCAGGGCTAGTGGCTGGGTGTGAGTGGGGGGGTGAGAGAGCAAAGTGAAAGGTCTGTGTGGGCAGAGGAATTGGGCGGGCCAGGAGAAAAGAAGACTGAGGGGAGACATGTGAGCAGGGTTCAGGTACATCAAAGAATGCCACAGGGAGGATGGTCAAGAACTATTTTCCATGGCCACAGAAATTAGGACCCGAAATAAAGATATAAGTTATAGCTACCTAGATACTGATTAAATATAAGGAAAACCTTCCTGATGGTAAAATCTGTACAACAGTGGAACAGTCTACCTACAGAGGTTGTGGGTTCTCCATCTCTGGAGGTTTTCAAGAAGAGGCTGGACAGCCACCTCCCATGGATGGTTTAACTGGTTTTCATGCACATTGCAGAGGGTTGGACTAGATGATCCTTGTGGTCCCTTCCAATTCCACAATTGTATGTTTCTTTCCTTCCCTGGCTGCCCATCAACAGTTGATCCACAGCAGGTGCAGGAACAGGAGGGAGAAACTGGTGCTCCAATGGGTTTCAAGGTTTGCATTGAACATCAATGGCAGAAGGGAGCGGAGAGCCTTCTGGGTGCTGCGGAAGGTCCTAACAGATGTGTGGCAGGATGGATGCAGCTTCTCCTGCAGGGCCCCTCCTCCAGAAACACGACCGCCAGAAGAAGCACCCGTGCTAAAAGGCCTTCTTACGTGCAGGCTAACTGTAGCAGGTGTGAGAGCTGAGGGCCCACCTTTCCTGGGAATCTACCCAAAAGCTGCCATTCAGTAAGTGAAGCAGGGGATGTCCTGAAAAGGGCAGGGGTCTTTCCTGGTAGGAAGTGTTGCAGTGGTCTCCTGCGAGATACCGTTGCCATCGGGTTCAAACCACGGAGAGGCATGTGGCAGCTTAAAGACTCCCAAGCTTACCAGGGCAGGAGCCACGCTTGTTTTTCTGCCTTTGTCGCAGACCAGATCCAGCGGAACCACTTCCTTGAACGTGAGGACTCTGGAGACACTCTTTGTCTCTTGTTTTATGTCAGACAAGCAAAACAAACAAGCAGAGCACAAATGTCTGCTGATAGAACGGACTGACAGGGCCGGCCCAACTGGTTCTAACAAAGGGCACCACGGGAGCTTTGGTTTCAGGTTCTTAAGAAAAAACGTTAACCCTTTAAAGTTTGAACATCCTCCAGCCCGATGAGCCTCACTTTGAGTTCATCTCCTTAAAGTTCCAGAGGATACAACAACTGGACAGGACTTGTTATAATTGTTCGGAATGGCAGACATACAGACCATGAGCAGACCCGGTTATCACATTCTTGGAGGGTTTCGTCAATTCGTCCAACTTTCCACATGTGTTTAAGGCATTTTATCCTCATGGATCAGGACCAAGTCATTCACCTTGAGCTCAGTGCTCCTCTTTGGGGAATTGCTGTAATGGGCAGGTCTTAATTCCATGACATAATTCCCTTCTCCAACTGTTCCAAAATAAATTCATCAAAGTTTGTTGATATTTCCACCTCTTGGAAAGGTTGTCTTGAGTGACATTTTTATTTTCCTGAGGAGGTAGTGTTGTTAACCTTTGCCCAACAAGAAAACAAGCTGGACTCAGCAGTAATGGTTCTTCTGTCTTATTCAAACAAAGGTCTTGAGTTCAGTGCTGTCAGTTAAGTTTGTTTGAAGTTCTTCATATGATAAAGCAGCTCTTCCTAGTATCTTTTTAAAGCAAGTCCAGACAGATCTTTCTCAAAATTGTCCCTACCAGGCTCCTCACAGAACAATGAATTTTGAAGTAATCCCTCTTTCTCCAAAGAATTCTCAAAATTTTTGTTTATCTCTTTGCCACCAAAGCCCTGTTCGAATCTGGATCGTCTCATTTGAAGGTTTTGGCACTACACTGTCCAGAGGCGGCAACAAAACTTAATGCTGACAGAAAACTTTCAACACTTCGATCTGAAATTAATTTGAAATGAATTGCTGTAGTAATAGCACATGTAAAGACAACCGAATATGCTTTCTTGAATAAATTCTTGAATAAACTCTTCTATGTACCATTTCCACATTGCACTAACCAATTGGAGATGGCTACCACTCATAACTCCAGGCCTCCCTTCACTCAACTTGAATTAGAAGCAGAATCTACACCTCACCCGTAAAGAGGGCACGGAATATATATCTATGCCACTTTGAATATTTCAGAAAAGGGTCAGTTTAGTGTGTGTGTGTGTGTGTGTGTGTGTGTGTGTGTGTGTGTGTGTGTGGTGTGACTTCTTGGCTTCCACCTTCTCTGTGTTCTTCTGTACTCCTTTAAGATTGTGAAGCTCCATGGTTTATCTTGTATTGGTTCTAGTGGGTGGGTTGAGATTTAGTTGCATTCTCCTGGCATCAGCACAGGTGTTCAAGAGCCTCCAGCTGCCTGCCTTCTCTTGGGGTGAGAGGGAGCTCTTGAGAGAGTCTGGCAGGGTGGGGAGCTGCCTGCCCTGGGCCCAGCTCTGCCCTGCGCCCCCGTGGTTCTCATTGCACTTTCTGTGCTGTTTTGCTTAGTGGATAAAAACTCCCAAATGCTGGAGAGAGAGAGAGAGAGAGAGAGAATAGTTTCAAGAGCGCCACAGCTATTATCTCCCAGGGTGAACGTGCCTGGATTTCCTTGTCCCACACTCTCCTCTGGTCACACAACGTTTTGAATCATGACACAGACCTGTGAGACCACAGGTGAAAGCAAGCGGGCCCTCCACAGGCTGCGGTTCCGCAGGCAAAATCCTCTTTTCGGCTCTGAATAATCTCTTATCTGTCTCCAGCCAAAGACTGGAATCCTCCTTACGAAAAATCAGGCTGAGTGGGGCGGGCGGGGGGGGGACTGTGCCCCTTCCCCGCCACGTTGCATGTGTGTTTGAAGAGAGCCCTTGGCTCTGCATGGCCAACTGGCTCACGCCAGGCCTGCCTTTGTCTTGCTTCTGCCTGGGGGGAAAAGCTAAGATGTTAACCGTCCATTGGAACCCTTCTCTTATGTTATCAGTCATTATCTACATGGCTTGAAGATTAAGGAGTTGGTGTTATTTGTAGATTAAAACAAAACTGCTGTCAAGCTATACATTTTTGTAAAAGGTGCCACAGGCATCTATTTGCCTTCCTATAAAGGAAAATAACACCCATCTTGTATGTTTTCCAATTAAGCATTGCCTGAAATTTTCATTGTAAAATTGTAAATTCTGTTGTAATTCAGCGTAAATGAAAGGTCCATTGAATTGCAAAACTGACTGAGGGAGGAGGGAGGAATGCAACAAGGGTCTTTTTTCTATGAACCCTGAAAATCCCCCCTCCCACTTTCCCTGAGGTGAGCCTCTGCCCGCCCGGGAATCTTTGAGTTTGCCCTGCTGCTCCCCATCGCAGTGGGCGCCTCCCTTCCTCCGTTCTTTGCAGGGGCTCTCAGTTGCCCCGACTCAGCAGCTACAGGAAGGAGGATGCCACCTCCGTACACGAGTGCCATGGGAGAGATTAGGTCCATGGGGCAGTTGGGGGAGAGCAGGGCAGTCCCTCTTGGTATTCCCAGAGGTGCATCTGCCCTTGGAAGGCGTGTGCACAGAGGGGAATGACAGATTGCCTGCTTCTTTGGCCTTCCGCCAGGTTGGGAAAGAACCAACGGTCACCCCGACTCAAACTGCAGTTGTGAATGACCACACAACATGCAGATTGTGCGGCTGCTGCAGAATTGCCCTGGGAGGAGCCCAAGGGTACCCCGGCGTCACACCCACCCAGCCTGCCCAGGGCCTTCAGCACAACCGTGTCCCGTTCCTGCTAGCACGGCTTTGTAGTTAATGGTAGCGGTGGGTGGGTGGGTGGGGAGCTTCCAGGCAAGGTTGTGCTCTGCCTCCTCATTCCTGGAGTTTGACAGAGGGGAGGGTCCAGGGGATGCCTGTAACCCTTCCATGTGTTCTTACTGTTCCACCTTTGGCCTTCCCACAAATCCGTTAAGGAGGGAAAGTCAGAACAGCTGTCCAATGCCTTTTGATTGGCAGCACTATGAGCCAGATGCCTGGAAGCACCCAGGAATGCTCTGAAAGAAGGTGTTATCTGAAACAACAATACAGTCACTGGAAAGAAGATTGTGTGGGTTGTCTGTATGTGTGTTGGTGCAAGTTTGGGAGGAATCGTGATGGTCTCCAGCAAACATGACTTCAGGAGAACCAAAAAGCCTGTAATGAAGAACAGGGCCATTGTGGGACCTTTGCAGAACAGGCTCAGACTCCCGGGGGGGGAGGGCAGGGAGCAGCAGAGCGTGTGGTGGGCTTGCCTCCAGGCAAAGAGTCCTCTCTGCTCACAGCTTGTTTCCTCTCCTTCACAGACCTCTCTTTCAGTGGGATGCCACCCGGCTACACCTACGATGCGGATAGGGCTGAAGAACAGCGGCGGCACCACGACTTGATGCCCTACATCGATGATTCACCCTCCTCCTCTCCCCAGCTCAGCTCCAAGAGCCGAGGCAGCCGAGATACTCTTTCCTCAGGGTCGCTGGAATCCACCAAATCTGTGAGTGCCTCTTCAGAAAGTCATGGGGCTGGGATAGAGGGGTTTGCCTGCACCTGTTGAAAGATACAACATGGGCATCTGCCTTTAGGAAGATGTTTGTGGATGCATTTTGCTGATAGGCAGGCTCAGTACAGCCACGTGTCTGCTGGGGCCCTGGGACTCCGCAGTTCTCACTCTGTCTGGATGCGCTCCGTCAGCCTCGGGCACCAACATTGCAGCACCATTCATGGCCAGCCTGAGTGCAGACCACCTGATCTGCTGGCGGTGTGCAGAGCCGTCCGCTCTGTCAGAGGGTGGTGGGGAGGGAGGTTGGCTTGGTCTTCCTCAGAGACCCAAGGAAAGTTCAGGGGCTTTGGGATCCACGTGTGGGCCAGCCGCTTCTGCTGCAGGCTTCGGGTTTACTCAGGATGCCTTGTGTTGTACTTTACATCAAAATAAACCAACCAACCAAAGACTCTCACGCTGAGTGGTTGTAGGGCGGCTGTGAAGGGCTGCCACAAGCAAGGCATACACCAGAGAAATGATAAATGGCTGGTTTGTATGTTCAAGTCATGGGCTGTGGTGCGTGCGGGTGGCCATTTTGAATATTCAAGCTGCAACCACGGTTTGTTGTTGTCGTTCAAACCTAGCGAGACTTGTTGTGTCGGCTGAACAAACCACCCACAACCCTAAAACAGCCCATGGGTTCTGGGTAGTTTGTTAACCACACCAACAGTCCACCCTCGACAGGTTCAGACTACACAACAAGCCGTGACCACAGCCTGACTAGTCACAATGGCCACCCGCACGTGCCACGGCCCACTGTACTTGAATATTTGGTTGTGGCTTGAGTATTCAAAAGTTGACTGGCATGTGGTGGTGCGGCCCAACGTGTTGTTGTTGTTGTTGTTGTTGTTGTTGTTGTTGTTGTTATTATTATTATTATTATTATTATTATTATTATTATTATTCTGTGTGGTCTCTGTGCATCACACACTATGGGCTTTTGCGCCTGCGCAAGACCAGTGTCGGGAGCTTCAATAGCTGAGTATGATTTTTGGCGGGATCCCCGCCCACCATCCTACTGCGCATGTCCAGGGGGTCCCGCCATGCTCCTCAGTTCTCTTTCGACCGCGCTGCTACCAGCACGTCCGGAGCTTCGCTCGTCTTCAAAGAGAATATTAGCTGAGATTCTTACCTTATCTTATTCTTATCCTTCCTTTCTTCTTGTTTTCTCTTTTTTCTCCTTATTCTTCCTAAAAAAAAAAAACTGTTAGTCTTCATTATTCTTTACTTTCGGTTTCTATTCTAATGTCTGACTCTAACAAAGGACCATTTAAAAGATGCCTTTCCTGTAATGGAAAGGTCCCTCTTTCTGATGGACACTCTTTGTGCCTCTTATGTTTGGGAGAGTCGCACATCGTTGAAGCCTGTTCGTGCTGCATGAAGCTATCCAAACAGTCTCGACGAAATAGAGCTGATCGACTGAAAGCTCTACTTTGGAAAAAGGCCCTTGAATCGGTTCATGAACCAATTCCGCAGGCCTCGACATCGACTGCCCTGCCCCTATCTCCTATCATGGAACAACGGGCAGCTACGGGCAAGAAATTCCATACCTTTGTAGCAGCTAAAAAGCTCTCAAAAAGGGCAAGGGATCATAAAGCGGAAAGCGGAAAGCAAAAGAAAAAACCTCGCCGAGAAAAGTCGCCTCCGCCGCCACCGACATCGCCGCCACTCCCTTCGGTACCGTTGCCTACGGCATTGATGTCAGAAGGTGAACTCCGGGATTCCCCATTATCGTCTAGGGCCATTCCATTGGCACAACCAGTTCCACAACAACCTCCCGAGCAAGAGGTTTCAACCCAAGCGGCCACTCGCCCTCCTTCTTACAGATCACGCTCACCATTACGTGACTGGGACTCCGAGTCAAATTGGTCCATACTAGGTCCACGCGACTCGTATCATCATCGACCGAGAACCTGATCGCCGTCGGGGTCAAGAGTTTACCGCGGCATACCACCGTTCTCCATATCATGAACGACCAGTTCCGCGTACGCAATCTCCACCACCTCCGCCGGTACCTCCCAGATTTGCATCACTACAACGCTCCCTGCAAATACAGCAACGACGCCAGGATCGGCGTAGATCACCCTCTCCTTCCGATGACTATCAATCTGATTCATCTTTGGTCGTATTGGTACCGAGATCGGTACCATCACCAACTGACACTGTCAATACAACTCAACACGTGTCTCCTTCCGACGACACCGACCATTTCACAGAGCAAATCGTTCGCATGGCCCAATCTCTCGGCATAGATGCCCAGCAACCGTCCGATGACGTTTCTGACCCTATCTTTGACTCCGCTTATCCGGATAGTACACCTCCGGTGTCGATACCGATCTTCCCGAGTCTTCTGCATATTGCTCGACAGTCCTGGAAGACACCAGCCACTCTCGGTACCACATCTAGATGACTCGAGAGTCTCTATAGGGTGCAGGAAAAAGACGCTTCCTTTCTCTTTAGCCACCCTAAACCTAACTCCGTCATTGTTGAATCCTCACAAGGCCTCTCCACTAAGGCCCACGCTACGCCTTCCAACAAGGAATCTCGTAGACTCGACATAATAGGCAGACGGTTATATTCTTCTGCGGCTCTTACTATTAAAGTAGCCAACTATACTGCCCTCATGGCACGCTACCAGATATTTCTCTGGGACAAAATGGCCTCTCTGACATCACACCTTCAAGGTGACCAAGAGAATTCGCCCAACTCTTCCACACCGAGGCAGCTAAAATTTCCCGTCTCCAACTCAACGCGTCTCGTCATCTCACTGACTGCGCCTCCAAGTCTATGATCAGTTCCGTCGTCCTCCGTCGCCATGCTTGGCTTCGTGCTGCCGGTTTGACCCCTGAAACCCGCTCGAGGATCGAAGACCTTCCGTTCGACGGGGAAGGGCTATTCAATTCCACCACCGACAAAGCGATGGATACCATTCAAAAAGCTCACCTCACGGCACGGAAAATGGGAATTTCCCAACCCTCTTTCCTTCCGTCTTATAAAAGGAAGTGGCACCGCCCACAATCCTCCTTTTGATCGAGGTACCAACACCAACAACAACATCATGATAAATTTAACTGCTACCAGCAGCAATTCAACCAACCTAAACGACAAATGCCTTCTCCATGATTCCGTCAGCCTCGTTCAAAATCGGATGCTTTTCCCAAACGTCGTCTTTGACAACCACTCTCCTCCACTACTACCAATTTTCGGCTCCAGATTAAAACCATTCTACCACGCCTGGTCCAACATAACAAACGACTCCTGGGTTCTCACCATAATCTTAACAGGTTATCACCTCGAACTCCAAGACATTCCACCTCTCGGTACCGTAAAAGTTACTTCCCCATCACAACCTCTCATAGACGAATCGCGCCTCCTCCTCAGCAAAGGAGCCATCTGCAAAGTCTCTACCAACATCACCCGAGGATTCTTTTGGTACTTTACCGTACCAAAAGCCGACGGCGGACTGCGCCCGATTTTGGACCTCAGAAATCTCAATACATACATTCAACCAAGAAAGTTCAGAATGACCACATTGGCTTACATCCTTCCCCTTCTCAGAGAAAACTACTGGTTCACCTCTATCGATCTAAGGGACGCGTATTTTCACATTGCAATCCACCCGTCCCACCACAAACTTCTCCGTTTCGCCATCGGGGCCGACGTTTTTCAGTTTACAGTTCTTCCTTTCGGACTCTCCTCTGCTCCAAGGGTATTCACAAAATGTGTGGCACCAGTATGCGCACATCTTCGCACCCAAGGAATCACAGTCTTTCCTTATCTCGACGACTGGCTTTTGACAGTTCCTCCCCATCAACAGCACGTCGAGACACCACATACACCCTCGACCTTCTTGCCTCTCTAGGCCTCTGTGTCAACAACGAAAAGTCAAACCTCCTTCCCTCCCAACACATCTCCTTTATCAGCGTCGACATAGACTCGGTAACCTCCACAGCATATCTACCTCGAAAACGACTACTAACCCTCATCGCTCAAACACACACAATTTGTCGTCGACCTTTTCCAACGGTCTGGGCAATTCAACGCCTCCTCGGCCTCATGGCATCCACCGTATACGTCGTACAGTGGGCTCGCCTACGAATGCGTCCTCTCCAAGCGTACCTCATACGCTCCTACAACGGCACAACCGATCCACGGCGAACCCGCCTCATCATTCCACCAGACGTTCATGCCTCCCTACTCTGGTGGACTCAACCACGCAATCTCCGCCAAGGCATGCCTTTTCGACGACCTCAACCAGACATCACCATCACTACCGACGCGTCCAACCTCGGTTGGGGCGCCCACACCGATCACTTCAACACCCAGGGCAGATGGTCCACCAACGAGCACAAGCTGCACATCAATGCCCTCGAACTCTTAGCGGTATACAAAGCAATCGTCGGCTTCGAGCCGAACATCCAACACAAGCACGTCTTGATCCTGTCTGACAACACTTCGGTCGTATGGTACCTCAACAAACAGGGAGGGACACGCTCCACCACACTCCTCAACATAATACTCAACATCTTCAATTGGGCAATTCCCAACAACATTTCAATAACAGCCATCCACATTGCGGGGAAATCCAATCAGGTTGCGGACACCCTCAGCCGCACCTTCTCCCCGACTCACGAGTGGGAACTATCCCAGACCATCCTCCTCCAACTGTTTTGCCGATGGGGAACCCCATCCATAGACCTTTTTGCCTCCCAGACCAACACTGTCTGCCGACTCTTCTGCTCCAGAGCTGGGCACGGAAGATCCTCTCTCGGAGATGCCTTTCAGATTCAGTGGGCACACACCTTTGCATACATATTCCCACCGTTTCCACTCCTCAACACAGTCATTGCCAGGCTGCGGACAGAGCCAATGACGGCAATTCTCATAGCTCCCTGGTGGCCTCGCCAGTCCTGGTTCGCTCCCCTTCTCTCCATGTCGAACCAGACCTACATCCGCCTGCCCACGATACCGAACCTTATCACAATGAACAACGGCCACATCCACCACCCAGATCTCCAAACACTTCGACTAACTGCATGGAGAATCAACAACCAGTGTTAGACATCCCCCCCAAATACAACACATATTACGTTCAGCGAGGAAACCATCGACCCGTAAAGCCTATCGAGCCAAACATCGCTGGTTCAGATCCTTTGCAATACAGCACAAATTTGATCCCCAAAACTGCTCCATCAGAGATGTCCTTCTTTTTCTAAAACACCTGGTGGATTCAGGTCTTAAAAATTCTTCACTCCGGGTTCATCTAGCAGCCTTATCAGCTACACACCCTCCAATCCAAGGACAGTCTGTTTTCACTCATCCTCTCATCAAACAATTCTTGAAAGGTGCAAAAAACTTATTTCCTCCAATAAAACACATCACTCCACAATGGAGCCTGTCGGTCGTCTTAAAAGCTCTGACGGCAAAACCTTTCGAACCTTTAGCATCCATCAGCATACGCCTCCTCTCCATGAAAGTAGCTTTCCTCGTGGCCATTACGTCCGCTCGTCGAGCCTCTGAACTTACAGCCCTTCGAGCCAACCCACCATATCTGTCTTTCCACCCTGACAAAGTCACACTTCGGCCAGATCTACAGTTCCTTCCAAAGGTTGTGACATCTTTCCATCTCAACCAGGATATCAGAAGAAATGCAGGTTGCTTACCTGTAAGCGTAGTTCTTCTAGTGGTCATCTGTGCATTCACACAACCCACCCACCATCCCCTCTTGTCTCGTTCAGGCTTGAGGTATGCTGCATTGTAATGTGACACCTGTCACACATACTGTATCGTTCATCATGATTGAACATATCCGTAGACATGCATGTCTATCTAGCCACATATTACTGTGTCAACATATATATATATATATTCATACATACACATTATTATACAAGTATGCATATATACATATACGTATAGCGATCCTTGGCTCTATTGACCGCGGCCTCAAGGAACTGAGGAGCATGGCGGGACCCCCTGGACATGCGCAGTAGGATGGTGGGCGGGGATCCCGCCAAAAGTCATACTCAGCTATTGAAGCTCCCGACACTGGTCTTGCGCAGGTGCAAAAGCCCATAGTGTGTGAATGCACAGATGACCACTAGAAGAACTACGGTTACAGGTAAGCAACCTGCATTTATTATTATTATTATTATTATTATTATTATTATTATTATTAATTGCATTTTTATACTGCCCAATAGCCGCAACTCCTTGGGTGGTTCACAAAAACTAAAACAATTCAAAGTATAAAACAAAAAGTATAAAACCGTGATATAAAATACACATTAAAAACTGATTAAAAACATACCATACATGATTAAAACATCTTTATAACATCCTTAAAACATCCTAAAAACATTCTAAAATTTCACTGGATAGGCCTGCTGGAATAGATACGTAGTTTTAATAAGCCCCACTGGGCTGCAGTGATCGTGCGAACTGGGCCAGAGCTGTGGAGAAGGTGGCCAGAGAGATGGGGACAGAAAGAGCAATGCTCCCACGATTTGCTGATTGATGATAAAGGGGTGATATGTCATGCATTATGATTTGCCACTAGTCATATTAAAATTCTGCACCAAGAAAAGCTAGATTCTGCAACCTGTTTCAGAAAACTGTTTCAGTTTGCCAGAGTTCAAGTTTTTGAAGTGTTGGATGCATTTTGTTCTGTTGTCAGTGGAGGTGTGTGTACATGCTCAGAGCTGTGCAGGGCACTGAAGCGCCACTCCAAGTGTGGGAATCCCGCTCCAGGGGTCTCCTTTAGCTTGGGGGATTTCCTCAGGGATTGCCCAATTGCTTTCAGGTTCATTGTCAGAGAGCTATGGCCTGGAAACACCCTTTCTTTCCCAATGAAAGGTGCTTTGGGGTCAGGACAACGCATCCTCAGCTCCTCTCTCACACCCACCCAGACCACTGGTCAGACGTGGACTGTGGCACCTATGCCAGCCAGGCACTGAGCTTTGCACAGGGCTCTCTGTTAGCTGTCCTCATTCCTATATTTCCCCCTGGGATCTGACCTGTGGGATCCGGTGCCACTGAGTTACTCCAGGAGAAGGGCAGCTCTTCTGTGCTGATCTGAATCCACAGAGGTCGACCTTTCCAGAGACTGTCTCTGCCCTTTGCCTGCCAAGCTGCCAGTTAAAATAACCTTCCCTGAGCACCTTTAAGAGGGTTTGGGGTGGGTGATGAGCCAAGCAGAATTTAACCCTTGGTTGTTTACGGATCCTACTGTGCTTGGAGAAGCACTACGCAGAGCAACGTCCAGCGAGACAGGAGCACTCTCGTTTCACTGAGCCGTTGTCCTTGGGCAGTGTGTGTTGAGCAGGGGTGGGGGTGGGGGTGGGGGTGGGGCAGTGCCTTGGCTTTCAGAGTTGATCACTCTTTGCTATAAGATGGTGAAGAAGAATCAGGCCACAACATTCTGCCCAGATGGATCTCTGTGTCCACGTTCTGCCTGCCGCAGGGAGCTTCTGGCCTCTTTCGCGTGGGCTTCAGTTTCCGAAGCCATTTCAGTAGCTCACCTTTCTTGTGGTTTCTTTTTCTTTACAATCCATCAGCTGCAGCAGCTTGAACATGAAGCAAGGCCTTTAATTTCCCCGGGGTTTGTTTCTGCAGGAGTGGGAGGGCGCATGCCGCACGCCTGCCAGCGGCAATGTTTGTCAAAGCTGTCCTTCTGTGTGTTGAGGCTCTGGCTGCAGCGCCTTCCTGTGCCGCTGGGGCAGCAACTCTAGAAACAACCTGCGGGGTGTCAGGAGCTGGTGCTGCCCACCCCCGTCCCCATTACATTTCCTTGATAATGGGGGTGGAGGCAGGGAGTTTGGGTCGTTGCACCGTGGAATCAAAGGATAGTCAAACCAGTTTGGAAGGGGCAACTTGGCGGTCCCTTTTCCTCCACGCTTTCCTGGGTGGGCTGTTACGCGGTGGCTGTGGCGGCAGTTCCAGGCAGGGAGGTCGGAGCCCGCCCAGGGCGCTTCCTGAAAGGGCCCCCCAAAAGTAACCGTCGGCAGCCCCTGTGCGGCTGCTCCTTCCCTTTGTCCTGAATGGATTTTCTGCAGTCTGAAAATAGACAGAAGCAGCAGCAGGAAAACCCAGGGGGCTCATGCTTGGAAGTTACCATCATCTGGAACCATCCCCCACCCACCCCGCCATGAAATTCAAAGAACAAGGCCGGGGTATGTGTGATAAAAGCCTCTTCTGGAAGCAGCCCCAGTACAATCCCCCTTTGAGCAGAAGCATTTCAGGTCCGAAAACACAGTGAACGCCCTCTGGCATGGGACACGTGCTGCTCCCCAGTGGGTCTCTTCAAGAGGCCTCTTTACCTCTGCCTCTCCTGCTGCCTTTGGTGCTGCCGGGGTGGGGGTGGGGGGCTCAAGGCACCCCTCCAGGGCAAAGCCCTCCAGGCAGGCTCAAAGAGGGCGGGGGGGGGGCGGGCAGGAGAGGCCTGGAGGCGGCAGGGGGAGGGATTCACGGCCCCCACCTTCCGAGGAGGCTTCTGTTGAGCCCGCCGCGGAAGCCTCCCAGCTCGAACCGGAATGTTTTGGCAGAGCCGGGCCGCTCTGCGTCGGTCGGTCGGTCGCGTGGGGAGAGGAGCCAGCAGTATTTATAACCACCCCATGGGGTTTGTGCCAACCGCTGCTCAGGAAGGGCTGGAACATTCATGAGGCAAAACCATTAAAACAGCAGAGGACCAGGAGGGAGGGAGGGAGGGAGGGAGGGAGGGAGGGAACAGCAGCCACAGGCCGCGGCGGCCTTGGGATGGAAGCAGAAATGGGAGTGGGGAGAGCAGAGCTGCTGAGGAAACGGGGGCGCTTGACTCCCCCTCGGATACGGAAGTCCTGTCGAGGAGCCCAGGAACGCCACAGCAGCCTGTTACACACAAGAGCCCCCCTCCACCGCCACCCCCAGTTGCGCCCCAAAGGAGCCGTCTTCAGGTTTCCAAAGGGGCTGGAGCAGCTGAGGGGCGGCTGGCTCTGCCTTGGCAACGGCCCCAAACCGCCCTGGCTGCTTCCCCTTCTCCCTTTCCTCCTCCTCAGCCGTGGACTGGGGAAGCGTTTTCAAAAGGGGGCTGCGGGGGGGGGGGGGGCTGCAGAGAGAAAACAGCTTCTCAGGCCAAAGCTACAAGGAGGAGGAGTGGGGGAGCCAGGCGTACAGGGCTACCTGTGTTCTACCAGGTGGCAGCTCTTTGAGACGCTGCAGTCAGCGGAGGTGCGGAGTGGGGGGCTGTGGACAAGGCGAGCCCCCTCCCCCGCAGGCATCCAGCTGGCCTTCCCTGCAGGGAGCGGGCAGCCCCAGTTCCAAAAGGGCTCCACTTGTACCGGCAGCCACAATCTCTGGATCCCTCATTTTATTTTATTTATTCATTTACAATAATTCTGTACCACTCCTCATCGGAGGATTTCAGAGCAGTGAACAAATGAAATCAAAGAATGAAAGCATCATTAAAGAATTACATTTTAAAGGAACAGGTGCAGATGAAACCACGGCCAGTCATTTATTTATTTATTTATTTATTATTTATTTATTTATTTATTACATTTCTATACCGCCCAATAGCCGGAGCTCTCTGGGCGGTTCACAAAAATTAAAACCATTCAAAGTATAAAACAACAGTATAAAACCATAATATAAAATACAATATAAAAGCTCAACCAGATAAAAACAGCAGCAATGCAAAATTACAAATTTAAAACACCATGTTAAAATGTATTTA
This sequence comes from Elgaria multicarinata webbii, assembly GCF_023053635.1. NCBI lineage: Eukaryota > Metazoa > Chordata > Lepidosauria > Squamata > Anguidae > Elgaria > Elgaria multicarinata. The sequence goes on along the minus strand of NC_086188.1, from coordinate 22,711,841 downwards.
TAGATTGTTAAAATGTTGGGAGAATAAAAAGGTCTTCACAAGGCGTCTAAAAGCATATAATGTAGGTGCCAAGCGAACCTCCTTAGGGAGCTCATTCCACAGCCGGGGTGCCACAGCAGAGAAGGCCCTCCTCCTGGTAGCCACCTGCCTCACTTCCTTTGGCAGGGGCTCACGGAGAAGGACCCCTGAGGATGACCTTAGGGTCCGGGCAGGTACATATGGGAGGAGGCGTTCCTTCAGATAACCTGGCCCCAAGCCGTTCAGGGCTTTAAATGTTAATACCAGCACTTTGAACTGGCCCGGGCCTGGACTGGCAGCCAATGAAGCTGGAAAAGGACTGGTCTCGTCGGCCAGTCCCTGTTAGTAAGCGTGCTGCCCTGTTTTGTACCAGTTGAAGTTTCCGGACCGTTTTCAAAGGCAGCCCCACGTATAACGCATTGCAGTAATCCCAACGAGAGGTTATCAGAGCATGGATAACTGTAGCTAGGCTATCTCTGTCCAGATAAGGGCGCAGCTGGTATATCAGCCTAAGCTGGTAAAAGGTGCTCTTTGCCACTGAGTTCACCTGTGCCTCAAGTGACAGTTCTGGATCCAAGAGCACCCCCCAAACTACGAACCTGATCCTTTAGGGGGAGTGCAACCCCATCCAGGACAGGGCAAACATCACCTTGCCGGACAGATGAACCACCCGCTAACAGTACCTCTGTCTTGTCTGGATTGAGCTTCAGTTTATTAGACCTCATCCAGTCCATTACCGTGCCCAGGCACTGGTTCAGAACAGCCACTGCCTCACCTGGGTTTGATGAAAAGGAAAGGTAGAGCTGAGTATCATCCGCATATTGATGACACCTCAGTCCACATCACCGGATAACCTCCCCCAGCGGCTTCATGTATATGTTAAACAGCATAGGGGATACAATAGAGCCCTGTGGAACCCCATGGCTTAGGAGCCACGGCACAGAGCAATAATCCCCCAGCACCACCTTCTGGAATCGGCCATCCAAGTAGGAGCGGAACCACTGCAACGCAGTACCTCCAACTCCCAGCTCAGACAACCTATCCAGAAGGATACCATGGTCGATGGTATCGAAAGCTGCTGAGAGGTCCAGGAGAACCAACAGGGTCGCACTCCCCCTGTCTCTCTCCCGGCAGAGGTCATCCCACAGGGCGACCAAGGCAGTTTCTGTTCCAAAACCAGGCCTGAAACCCGATTGAAATGGATCTAGATAATCCGTTTCATTCAAGAGTGCCTGGAGTTGTCCTGCAACCACCCGCTCAAGCACTTTGCCCAGGAAGGAGATATTAGCCACCGGCCTGTAGTTGTTAACATCCTCCGGGTCCAGGTTAGGCTTCTTCAGGAGTGGTCTAATTACCGCCTCTTTTAAAGAGGCCGGCACCACTCCCTCTCTCAAGGAGGCATTTACAACCTCCTGGACCCGGCCGGCGATCCCCTCCTTATTTGATGTAATGAGCCGCGAGGGGCAAGGGTCAAGCACACAGGTGGTCGACCGGACTTGGCCAAGCAGCTTGTCCACATCCTCGGGCCTCAATAACTGAAACTCATCCAATAAAACTGAACGGGATGGCGCTCTGAACACCTCTACTAGTGGAGCTGCATTAAGTGTGGTGTCCAATTCATGACGACTCTGAGTGACTTTATCTTCAAAGTGTCGTGCAAACTCGTCACAGCATGCTGCCGAGGGTTCCACCATCTCTCGCCCTGGCCCAGAGTGTAACAGGCCACGAACCACACGGAAAAGCTCCACCGGACGACACTGAGAAGATGCAATGCTGGTGGAAAAGAACTGTCTCTTTGCCACCCTCACCGCCACAGAATAGGCTCGATAGTGAGCTCTAGCCTGTGTTCGATCAGACCCAGCACGAGTTTTCCTCCACCTGCGTTCTAGCCGTCTCCCCTCTTGCTTCATTGCCCTCAGCTCAGGTGTATACCAAGGAGCTGACCGGGCTCTGCTCAGAGGGAGAGGACGCTTGGGCGCGATCGTGTCAACCGCCCGAGTCATCTCTGCATTCCACAGAGCGACCTGGGCTTCGACAGGAGCACCGGCCATATCAGCAGGAAAATCCCCCAGAGCCCTCTGGAATCCATCGGAGTCCATTAGCCTCCGGGGGCGGACCATTTTAATAGGCCCCCCACCCTTGCAGAGGGGAAAGGCCGCCGAGAGTCTAAACCTCAGTAGGAAGTGATCCGACCATGACAAGGGAGTAGATGTTAGTTCCCCCACTTCCAGATCACCATCCTCCTGCCCAGTCGAGAAAACCAAGTCAAGTGTGTGTCCCTTTGCATGTGTTGGGCCGATGACATGTTGAGACAGCCCCATGGTTGTCATGGCAGCCATGAAGTCCTGAGCCACTCCGGATACAGAAGCCTCGGCATGGAAGTTGAGATCCCCCAGAACCACCATCCTGGGGGTCCTCAACACCAGATCTGAGATAACCTCCGTCAGCTCAGGCAGGGAGACTGTTGGGCAGCGGGGTGGACAGTACACCAGCAGAATCCCTAATCTGTCTCGAGTACCCAACACACAGTACAAACACTCCAGACCAGCACTCGACTGAACAGGAAGCCTAGAGAGGGAGATTGTATTTCTATAGACCACGGCAACCCCCCCTCCCCGGCCCTCAAGTCGGTGCTGGTGCTGCACCGAATACCCAGGAGGGCAAAGCTGGGTGAGAGTAATCCCTCCCAGTTCACCCACCCAGGTCTCTGTGATACATGCCAGGTCAGCCCCCTCATCCAAAATCAAATCATGGATGAGGGAGGTTTTATTTTGGACCGACCTGGCGTTCAGCAGAAGCACAACCAAACCCGAGGGCAAGCTGGTAAGGCTGCCAGGAACCATTTGGTTGGGGGGAAAACCAGAAGAGGGGATAGCTGTAAGAAATCCATGAAAGCTTCTTGGAATAACAATGTTTTCAGGAGGCGCCGAAGACATTGGCTCCTGCCTGACCTGCAATGGCAGGGAGTTCCATAAGAAGGGGGCCACTACACCGAAGGCTCTTCTCCTGGTGGACCCCAGTCAGGCCACAGGTCCATGTGGAACCACCAGGAGCAGGCCCTTGGATGACCTCAGTGGCCAGGAAAGTTGGTGAGGGAGGAGGCGCTCTCTCAGGTCTCCTGGTCCCAAAGTTGTTTAGGGCTTTGTATACTAGTACCAGAACCTTCAACCTGGTCCGGTAGAGAATAGGCAGCTGGCGCAGCTCCCTCAGCAAAGGAGTTGCATGCTGAAAAGGGGCAGCGCCTGACAACATAGAATCCTAGAATAGTAGAGTTGGAAGGGTCCCATAAGGCCATCAAGTCCAACCCTCTGCTCAATGCGGGAATCCACCTTAAAGCATCCCTGACAGATGATTGTCCAACAGCCGAGCTGCTGCGTTCTGCTCTAGCTCCAGCTTCCAGAGCAGCCTTAAGGGCAGCCCCACATAGAGCACATTGCAGTAATCCAGCCTAGAGGTTATTCATGCCTGTACCACCGTGGCCAAGCTATCCCTGTCCCGGAGAGGCCTCAGCCCTCATCCTCAGCCTGGACTCAGAGGGAGCCGCCATGCACCTTCCCTGTGCACAGCCTCCTCAGACAGCCTCGCCTGGCTCCTTCGTACAAAAACTTCAGAATGTTTCTTTTCTTCCAAACTTTTGCGGGAGAAGCAGCTGTTTTCATTTCAGATAGTGGGTGAGCATGTTGGAATTACAACTTGGCTTTTAGTCCTGGCTTTAGGTGGCTGCTTTGCCATGGCTTGTTGCCTTGTGGAATCTCATGAGCTGCTTTGAAGGTTCTTTAGTGGAATGATGGGTCATCTCCACTCTCATAAGGAATAAAAGGCCAGCTTTTGTAGCAGGCCTTGGGCCCATCAAGAAGCCAGGCTCGAGTGGCAGCCACGTCCAGCCACACAGAAGAAATCTGAAGGCACTGAACTGTTTGAGATCTTTTAGATCTCTGACCTGTCCTATTTTTGGCTGGTAGCATTATTCTGTGCTTTACAGAATAATGTAAAGCACATAATAATGTACAGAATAATGTAAAGCACCCTTACCACCAGTTTTACTTTATTTATTTATTTATTTATTTATTTATTTATGCTGTTTTATATTTTTGTGATTTTATATCTTATGGTTTGTTTGTTTTTATTTACTTACCGTACTTGTACATCAGCCAGGGAACTTTGATTACTGTGTAGTCTAGAAGTGCAATAAATCAGTAACTAACTCCTTTCCCTTGACTTAACATTGTTTTTCTTGCTCTTTCACTTTCTCTAGAGTGAGCCAGACTTGGAAAAGGGCTTGGAGATGAGGAAATGGGTCTTATCTGGAATCCTGGCTAGCGAGGAAGCCTATTTAGGCCACCTTGAGGCGCTGCTGCTGGTAAGGGCACCCAGGAATGTGTCAGTGGGGGCATGGGGGGGAGGGACAACTAAAGGCACGTGTGCTTTGATGGACTGGTGAGAAGGCTGGGAGTCTCTGCTGGGCCAGGAGGAGGCCCAATGCTGGCTGGCCAGCCGGCTGTGCGTAGGGCCGGTCTGAGCCTGTTGCCTCTCTCCTTCAGCCCATGAAGCCTTTGAAAGCAGCTGCCACCACCTCCCAGCCAGTGCTGACGAGCCAGCAGGTTGAAACCATCTTCTTCAAAGTGCCTGAGCTCTACGAGATCCACAAGGAATTCTACGACGGACTTTCCCCACGGGTTCAGCAGTGGAGCCACCAGCAGCGGGTGGGGGACCTCTTCCAGAAGCTGGTGAGCCAAACCCCCGTTCTTCCCTGCGGCCTCTGGCCAAACGGCTGCAGGGCGCGTCCGGACCACTGGCCCCTGCTGAGCCCCCCCCCCGCAGCTGCCACCATTGTCCTCTGCCCCCCTGCGGCTGTGCTTGTGTGGTGAACAGGGAGCCAGGTTGGGAGCAGCAGCCGTGCGGCACAGAGCGGGCGGACAGGGCAATGCGGTGCTGCCCTGTGGCAGGATGGAGCCTGGCGCTGCCGCCTCTCTGACCCTCCGCTCTTTCTGGCATCTCCTGCATCCTGGTGTGGCGGGCTTTTGTGCAGGGGTGTACGTGCAGGGGTACAGAGAATGCGTTTTCTGGCTCGTTTTTCACCCTTGTAAGTTTTCATCAGGATTGGTTTGGAGGCCAGACATTGCTTTGAATCCCCTGGCTGGTCAGCCACTTGCACAGCCCTTGCTCAGGGAAGAGGGTCCGAGTTCTTGTGCTGGCCTCTGGCTGGGCGGGGCATTCACATTTTCCTCTCGGAGAAGAGGCTGGGAGCCCCTCGGAAATAGGGTCTGCCTTGCTACAGGCTAAACATTGAATAAAACCCGTTTTCTTTTAATCATAGAATCATAGAATCATAGAATAGCAGAGTTGGAAGGGGCCTACAAGGCCATCGAGTCCAACCCCCTGCTCAATGCAGGAATCCACCCTAAAGCATCCCTGACAGATGGTTGTCCAGCTGCCTCTTGAATGCCTCTAGTGTGGGAGAGCCCACAACCTCCCTAGGTAACTGATTCCATTGTCGCACTGCTCTAACAGTCAGGAAGTTTTTCCTGATGTCCAGCCGGAATCTGGCTTCCTTTAACTTGAGCCCGTTATTCCGTGTCCTGCACTCTGGGAGGATTGAGAAGAGATCCTGGCCCTCCTCTGTGGGACATAATGATGATGATGATGATGTTGTTGAAGTCGTGTCTCTTTGTGTATTCTTCCTCCAGTGAGCTCAGCAGAATGAGCAAGAGGCAAATAAAAATAAGCGGCTGTTTAAAAAAACCAAACCAGGACAATTCCAGAGAGAGACGTCTTAAATCGAAGGCCTGTTTGGCTGCTGCATGTGAATTCCAAATGCAGAGAATGCCTCCTCCTCCTCCTCCTCCCTCGGGGCCTGTGGGCTCGCCTGTCACTTGCGCTCATTGCTGCTCTTCGCGGAGGGTCTCTGTCGCGGGTCTCCAGCAGCTGGGAGGCATGCAGGTCTCCTTTGTGACACACACACACACCCCTCGGCATGCACAGCTGGGCCTTGTCTGTGTGAATTGGAGGCGCTGACAAAGGCCCCAGCGACGCCTCATCTCCTGGCTCAGATGGGAATTGGAGGCTCCTGAAAGCCGGGGGTGAGGGGAGGGGAGGCAATCCAGAGGTGGGCTCAGAGGCTTGAGCAGGCGAGTGACCTCCCCCCCCCCACGCTCCGTGTATCCTCTGGGTTCTCTTGCTGGACGTGTCCCTGTGCGGCTTCTGTGTGGGTCTCCCTCTGTCCCTCTGGAGCTGAAGGCAGCCAGCAGCCATCTTCTCTACCCCCACCCCCAGTATTTATTTCTTTTCACGTTTGCTTCCTGTAGGCCAGCCAGCTGGGAGTGTATCGGGCCTTCGTGGATAACTATGAGGTTGCCATGGAGACGGCAGAGAAGTGTTGTCAGGCCAACGCTCAGTTTGCGGAAATCTCCGAGGTAACGCTCTGATGTTCAGGCACACGCAGTGCCTCGGCCTGGTGAATGCGTTTGGCCGGAGCCCGTGGGACGCTGCCGCTCCCGCTGCGGCCCTCGGCCTTCCGCCGTGGTGCTCAGGCGTGCGCGCGGCCCCTGCCTGCTTCAGTGGTGCTTGCACGAGAGGCCTTCCCCAGGCAAGATGGCTTGGCCTGCGTGGTGCCCAGGGTCTTCCCTTCCTCCCGGGTTGGAGCTGCCTCTGATCGGCCTTTGCTACGGCCGCGCCGGAGAGGCCTGGCTGTCCTTCGGTGCTCGCCTCCGCAGGGCCCTCTCCAGGCTGGCAGGCCGTGGCTCCTGGCTCACACCGTTTGCTGGTGGGGGCTGGTCCCTTTTAGCCGTCGACTGTTCTAGCACCACTGCTGTGTCGCATAAGGGCTGGATGGGTGATCTGAAAGCCTGTGGTGAAATTATGACTGGCAAAAGAGGCACGAGTGAGCTGTAAAAAGGCCCCCTCGGGTGGCAGCCATCCATCCCTGGCTAGCCTATTGCAGGCTTCCCTCACCTCTGGCGCACCGCAAGGCAGGAGGGCGCCCGACGGGGCTGGTCTTCCACACGGTCAGCAGAATCATCCGAGTGCTTATTAATCTGGGAGGGAGGCCCTCTCCCACGGGGCAGCTCCTTCCAGCTGCTCGCACCCGCTGCAGAGGCCCAGGAATGCCTGGGGCTGCTGAAAGAAACCACGCCTGGCCTCCAAGCCCTGAAGCTCCCAAGGAGCCCATCTGGGGCTGGCTGGGGAAGCTGGGAGTTGTAGTCCAGCACATTTGGAGGGGACCAGGTTGGGGGCAATAGTGAGCTAGAGGGGCCAGGCTTGATCTCACTTTGCCAGAGGCGGCTACTTTGGTTCAGAAAGGCAGGGGATTGAGTTGATCCCTTCTTCCCCTTTTAGCCTCTCTGCCTCCATCTTTTCCTCAGCATGGATAAAGGTATTAGTTACTGTTTATATCAGGGAAACTGCTTCCACCCAGACACAAAATTCCCTTGATGTCCCCCCCCCCTCTAAAGGCCTGCAACTCGCTGCTCTCCTGGCTCCCTGCCAGAAGTGCCAGCTTCTGGCACTCCTCTGCCCACGTCGAAGGGGGAACCAGCCGCTCCCCCTCTCCACATGCAGAGGACCCGGGGTGCAGAAGGAGGGGGCGTAGTGGCGCAGACCCTCCCCCCGCCCCCCACTCTCCATGTGCAGATCTGTGTCACATCTGCTCCCTTTGCAAGGAAGCCCTCTTACTTGTGGGCAAGTCCAATCACAGGGATCTGCCCCCGAGTTTGGAAGGGCCCCCAGCGCTTTCGCAGGCTTTCAGCGGCAGTTTCTGCTCTTAGCGCTGGGGGCTCCTGGGTTGGGGGCTCTGCTGGAGTGGGCCCGGCCCTGCATGCCTGGGGTGTGCTCCGTGTCCCCGGAGGCATCACATTCTTCCAAACAGGCCGCCGTCATGTGGAGAGGGACGTGTGCCCTGGCCGGTGCTTCCTGTCCTTGGCATGTGGCGTGTCCTTCACGTGCAGCCTAGGAGCTCACTCGGAGAAGTGCTGGTGGTTCCATGCTGGACTTTGGCAACAACTAACCAAGGGCTGTTCCCTTTCTCCCCTTCTGTAGAATCTCAAAGCAAGAAGCACCAAGGATTCAAAAGACCAGACGACAAAAAACTCCTTGGAAAGTGAGTGAGAGCGCCCAGGGGCTTGGGCCCCATTGCTGCCAGGGCTTCCTGCTCCCTGGGGCAGGCAGCTCTGTCTGCACTCTTGACGGGAGTCAGGGGGTGACGGCTCTTTTTTCTTTTGGCCAGCAGTACCAGTAGTTGGACACGACTACTAGAGTTCACCTACAGAAGGGTCTGTGTGTCCCTTCACGGGGCGTCGGGGGAAGGGTTGCCTGCATTTGGGGGTTGTAGCTTTGTGCTCTGCTAGTGCAAGAAGTGTGGGAGTGGTCCTGCTCTGCCTGGTGGACCCCAGCCAAAGACGGGATTTCACTGTGAGCCCCTTGGCTCGCAAACGTGCGTCCCTTTTTCTGGCTCCGTGCTCCTCTCCACAGTGGGTGGCGCGGGTTCTCTTAGAGTCATAGAATCATAGAATCATAGAATAGCAGAGTTGGAAGGGGCCTACAAGGCCATCGAGTCCAACCCCCTGCTCCATGCTCAATGCTCTTGCTCCAGACCGCCTGGGGCCTCCTCCGTTAGCCTGTCGTATTTCTCCCTTCCCCTGCTCCTTGTTCTCCACAGCTCTCCTCTACAAGCCGGTGGACCGAGTCACGCGCAGCACCCTCGTGCTCCACGTAAGTGCCTTTGCACGTTCGTGCAGCTGCCGTCTCTGCATGCAAGCGAGGGATCGGCATGGGGCAGGTGGGGGAACGTTGAGAGTCAGACACCAGAGGAAAGAGCAGAAGGGGATCAAAGGACTTGGAAGAAATATGCACATATATATTGTAATTGCCAAGATGTTTTGAGAGACACTCCTTTTTCAAGGGATTTCTTTTTTAACCCTGCTGATACTTGGGGCCACCATTTGGGCTATGCGTGCTTTTGGAGATCCACAAGCCCCTCTCCCAGGGTTCGTCAGATACAGCTGCAAAGGGCTGCCGCTACTTCCTCTGGGGCAGTTGTGGGGGGAGTTGACTGTCCTCTCCCACACTGTTTTCACAATCTGACACCTGCACACTCACCCACCCACCCAGTTTCTGTTGGTCCTGGGGACGAGGACCACATCTCGTCCCCAGGGGATAACATCTCTGCCAGTATTTCCCATCCCTCCAATTAACAGCAGCTTAAGATTGTGTGGAAAGGGTTACACACAAACGCACGTGCACACATATGTATGTTGCTGCCTGAGCAAAACTGAATAAAAGAAAATGAATTGGGAGATTTGATCAGGGATTTCCCAGGTAGCATGTAGTCTGGCTCCAAGACGCCATAGCGGGAAGAAGCTGTATGGATATTGGCTATAGAGAGAGAATTTAAAAATAACATTTCCCTTTGGGAATAAGAGTCTGTCTTCTTCCACAATGGCTGCTCTATACAAAACAGGCCTGTGGTGTGCTCAGAGATGCGCACCTTTCCCATTGGCATTTGTCAGGCACCTTTGGATTTTTGTCGTGGTCATCTATGCATTCACCCATATGGGCTCTGCGCCTGCGCGGAGGCTCATTTCTGACACTTCCCAAAAGCTGAGGGAAACTTTTTTGGCGGGAACCCCTCCCCCACCGCTACTGCGCTTGTCCGAGAGGTTCCCACCCAACCCTCAGTTCTTTGTTGACCGCCATTGTGGCAACACTCGTTTGAAGGAGCTTCCAAATAGACTCGTGTTTCTGAGGAATTCTTTTATTCTTTCTTTCTGTCTACTCGTTTTTTCTTCTTTATCTATTTTCAGTTTTATTTCATCCAGGTTTTGGATTAATTCTGTTGTGATCACTGGTCACACTCGCCTATGGCCGTTAAGGTGCCTTTTAGAAAGTGCGTCAGGTGTGGAAACAAGCTTCTCCCCACAGACCATGTCCTACCTTGTTCATCCCTGGCCGATGGTTGGTTGGCCACTGTGTGAACAGAGTGTATACCCTCCTAGCAAAGGGTGCCATCACTCGTGTACCGAAATCCCAAGTACATCAAGGCTTTTACTCCCGTTGTTTTACCATCCCAAAGAAAGATGGTGGCCCTCGACCAATCTTAGACCTTTGAGATTTAAATTCCGTTATATCCAATTGGAAATGATTTCAGAGGAGGACAACAAAGATGATCAGTAGACTAGAAACAAAGTCCCTCGGAGGAAAGATTGAAGGAACTTAATATGTTGAGCCTTTATTTATTTATTATATTTTTGTACCGCCCAATAACCGAAGCTCTCTGGGCGGTTCACAAAAATTGAGGTGACGGGGTGGCTGTGGTGGCACTTTTCCAAGCACCTAAAGCATCGTCACACGGGAGAGACCCCGACCTATTCTCTATCATCCAAGACCGTAGGACACAAAAGAACAGGCTTGAGCTACATGAAAGCAGATTTTGGTTGAACATCAGGAAAAACCTCCCAATGGTCAGAACAGTCAGACAATGGCTGGATACACGCAACACACTAACCCACCATGGATTATTGTGTTGTCTGAACTTAGCATGTTTTCCATAGGGAGGGGGGTTAACATGTCGGAATGCAGTGTGTTTTCTGCAGGGTAGCTTGTTAACCATGCAGTGTGGCCTTACTTTTCTCAGACAAGCCATGGCTTGTTGTTGGGTTGTTGAGGGTGGCTAACAAGCCACACGACACGGTTAACGAGTAGCCTCATGGAAAATGCACTGCACTTAGTCAACACGTTAGTCCATGGTTCAACAACAACCTACACTGGGTGGGTGAGCGTGTTTGTGAACCCAGCCATTGTGGCAGGCTCTGGAGGTATTCAGGCAGAGAGTGCGCAGCCACTTGTCAGGGTTCCTGCACTGAGCAGGAGTTGGGCCCGATGGCTTCCGTGGTCCCTTCCATCGCTGTGATTCAACAATGATAACTACTTTCTGCTAAACTGGAGTGCTGCCTGCAGGCGAGCCTGTGTGTCTCCCCCGTGGGGCTGAATCCGGCTGGATTGCCAACTGCCGTCCTCTTGAGGATTTGCCTTTTTTGCCCTTCCCCTCGGTGGTGCAGGATTTACTGAAGCACACGCCATCAAGCCACCCTGACTACCTGCTCCTGCAAGATGCCCTCCGCATCTCCCAGAACTTCTTGTCTAGCATCAATGAGGAGATCACGCCCAGGAGACAATCCATGACGGTCCAGAAAGGAGAGGTACGTGTTCTGGTGCTGACAGCACTTGCCGGGGGTGGGGTGGGGGGCTCTTGTATTTTGCGTGTGCGCACCCAATTTGCACCAGCATTTACTTCTTTATACTAGGGGTGTGTCCACCGTGTGCTGCAAGTTGGGAAGGGTGCATGCGCTGGTGGGGCGTAGTTTACATTTGAGCAGAACATTGGGCTCGTCACTATGGTTAGATGCTCCCTTCGTGGCCAGAGGCTGCCTGCCCCTGGATACCCATTGCTGGCAAGGGTTCTTCATCTCAGGCCTGGCTTGTGGCTTTCCCAGAGGCATCTGCTTGGCCCAGGTCCCCTCTTAGGTTCGATAGGTGGCCTTACCGTCTCTGAAATTGCCAGGCCTGGAAGATGCTCCCGGCGTGAGTCCCAAAGGCCACCGCAGCAGGTGAAGTCCCCCCAGGCTGTGTGGGCACGCTGCCATTCTCTGGGCTGTTGGCTCCCCCTGCGTTGGCTCCTTTAGCTCAAGTGGGAGTGGAGGGACGTCCGCAGCTTTCCAGCTCTGGTTGCCTTCTTGCCCATGCCCAGGGACGCTCACAGTAGGGGTGTCCTGTTGGAGCTTCAGGGCTTAAACTGGATCTAGATGGAATGGGCTGAGGCTTGTGGGTGTCGTCTTGTTGCATTTGGAGTGGAGAGATCAGGCTTCTAATTGGGGCTCTGTTCCAGGGCTTGGAGCAAGTCATGGTGTTTCTGCCACCTTGGTAACCCAGCCCCACAGACCGGTAGAAACGGAGAATGATAAAGGGTGTTGCTTACTGCGAACTGAACCTCTATGAACAATGATTAAGAATGAAATGCTAGAGGCCATCGAAGGCGGCCTTAAAGGGATGCTGATGTTACGAGCGAGAAGAGAGCAGAGCGGGCCCGGCTCTCTGTTCATGTCTCTGGCTTTGAAGAGCGCCGTCAGCATCCTACTAAGGTGGCGCTGGAGGCCAAGAGTGCCTGGCTGGCAGGGCAAGGCTGTGCGTGGGCTGGCGTTCCCTCGGGCCACTCATTCTTTTGTTGTTTGCACCATTGAAACGAGTAGCTGCTGATGCACCTGGAGAGGTGTGCCCTCTCCCTCAAGCGGTGGGGTGGGGGTCCCTACACCTACCCACAAGAGGAGACCTCTCTCCATGTTGCTGTAAAGCTCAAAGCCCCCAGGTGGGGGGCTTTTCCAATCTTGTTTTGCTCCCAGTCTGGCCTCTTTTTATCCTGGCAGGGTGAGGGCTTGGCTTTGCCCCCAATCCTTCGGCACCAAAGCTGACAAGGGTCTCCGGCTCTCTCACCTGGGCTTTGCACTGGGGGGAGCCTGCAGGGATGGATGGCCCTGCTCACTGCGGTGGGTATGGGGGGCGGGAGGGGCAGCATGGTCAGCGCCTCCTGTCAGGCGGACTCGGCAGAGGGGCCCACACAGGCTGCCTGAGTGCCTCCCCCTGGCACTCACTTTGTGGCATTCCTGTGATGTTGTCCATTGGAGCTCATCCATGTGGCTTGCAGCCTGGGGGCTGGTGTGGTAGAGGCTGAAATGGAGAGGATCAAGTACAGCTGTGGAAACCCCCAAGTCCAGAACTGGTGCCCAAGGGGACCTGGTTTCCCACACGTTTCAAGAAAAGTGTTTATCACGGCAATTGTTGAGTGTTCCTTTCAAAAGCCAGCTTGGGACAAGGTTTCTGCGTCATCAGACCCTACGCCTTTCACTATATATATATATATATATATATATATATATATATATAATTAACAGATTTGTTTAATGGCGGCTGGGATCACTTCATGGCAAAGTGAGTGCCTCTAACTGCTCCCATGAATGTTTCTGGCCACACTTAGGGGTTCTTAGGAAATGAAGATGGTGGCACTTGCAAGCCTGGTCACCCTAACCTTCACCAGGAGATGGACAGGGGGAGTGTGATGACCTTACTGATTCTCCTGGACTTTACAGCAACTTTTGAGACCACTGCATCCAGAGGAGATTGTACAACTGTCCTCAGACTCTGTGGACTTGGCCCATGAGGAAATTGGCATGCTGCCACTGTCACTCTTACATTGTCGCAGGCCAGTCCCCTTTAAGAGACAAATCCTCAGTCAGCATGGAGGTAGGGCCAACCAGTCTAACTGTGCCAGCACTCCTATTTAAACCTCATTTTTGTTCTGATCCTTGTTGGAGCAACATACACAGAACCCTATCTAGCTTCCAGCCCTAGCAACACTTGGAGCTTTCCATGGTGCTGATATCTTTTTGTCTTTCTTCCTGAGAAACCTGACCTAAACCTGGTCCCTATGCTAGGTGTCCTTCTGAAGAGGCTGTCTGAGTTGGAGGCATTGTTCTATAGTTCTGTTCCCACTTGAGCAGCTTTTTCCAATAGATGGTTGTTCTGTTCTGTGGCAATTACATTACGGGGTTCCACAGGCCTCGATTTTATCCCTCAAGCTCATGCTATTTAACATCTACATAAAACCTCTGGGGCACGTTATCTAGGGATGTGAGCTGAGGTGCATCCTTCTTGAAGTGTGGTGCCCAGAACTGGATGCAGTACTCAAGATGAGGCCTAACCAGGGCCAAATAGAGGGGAACCAGTACCTCACGCAATTTGGAAGCTGTACTTATCTTAATGCAGCCCCAAATAGCATTTGCTTTTTTTGCAGCCTTCTGCCTCTTGTTCACTGTTGCATGGTGTCCCCTGTAATTCTTCCTCTGGAGGCTGTCCTCCTGTCTCATCCACCAGTAGCTGAAAGCGGTTGCTTAACCCTAATGGTTCCACTGGTGCAGAATGTCTTCTAGTTCTTCTGCTCCTAACTGTCACCCTTTCCAGCGAGCTTCCTCTTCATTGGCTTTCCTCATCTCGGCATTCTCCGCTTCTGCTTCATGTTCCTATTGCTCTTCAATCTCTTGTGTTTCTTGTTTCTGTTGCAGTTCCACTGTTCTGTCTAAGAACTCTTCGCCTTCTCTTATTCCTTGGAGGGTGGACACTCACCACTCAAGTCCTCTCACTTTTTTTCCAATAGTGCAACCAGTTTGCACTTTTTGCAGGTGTACGCCATGTCGATTTCAGGCAGGAACACGAACATTGCACACACTTTCTAGGTCACCACCACTAGAGACTCCTTTCCGTCCATGTTCTTTATTTCTGTTTTGTTTCTGATTTCCCGATTCTGACTTTCTGAATCAGTACCTAAGCAGGGTAATGGACTGAATGAGGGCCAATAAACTGAATCTCAACCCAGTTAAGCCAGAGGTCCTGTGAGTGGGTGGTTTGTCTGTCTAGTTGATTGGTGTTCAACCCGTTCTGGAGGCGGTTGTGCTCCCTGTGAGGAAGAAGGTACACAGTTTGGAGATGTTTATGGATCGATCACTGTCACTCGTGGTGATGGTGGATTCCTGCAAAGTGTTGTATGTGCAACTACCTTTAAAAATGATTTGGCAACTTCAGTTAGTCCAAAATAGAGCTGATAGTCTACTGTCGGAGACTGCCTGATACCATCATGTGACACCAGTACTTTTTCAGCTGGCACTGGCTTCCAGTCCATTTCCAGGCCAATTCAAACTGTTGGTGTTGATCTTTAATGCCCCAAATGGCCTGGGACCAGAGTATGGAAGGAACATCCACCCTTAGATCATCTTCAGAGGGCCTCGGATGCCCAGTGAGGCAGGAAGGGAGGCTACAAGAGAAAGGACCTTTTTGGATGTGGCACCCTGTTTATGGAATTCCCTCCCCAAGCACGCTCACCGCGTTGGGCAAACGCTTTCCCTTTTCTCACAGGCATTTTAGAATTTAGTTTCTCGGTCTTACAATTTAGATTTGTTCACAGATGCCAGAATGGCTGTTTTTATATGTTTCCTGTGCTGATCACTGTTGTTTTTATTGTGTACTGTTTTTATTCTTTTATCGTGTGATCGGCCCAGAGAACATTTTGTCTGGAATAATAATAATAGGAATAATAATAATAATAATAATAATAATAATAATAATAATAAAAGGTTATGTTGTTCAAAGATGGCAGCCTGGCTTTGGAAAGAGGAACACAGCCTTGCTGGCACAAATCCTGCCTCCCATGAATGTCCTGCTCCTGGGAGGAGGAAAGAGGCGGCCTGAGTTGTTTGTGTCTGGAGGATGCTTTTACATTAGAGGGCGGCTCTGAGGAGCTTCTCCCCCAGCTTGGGCAGGGAGGCTGCCAGGGCCACGCCGGGGCTTTCTGGGCAGCCCTTCACCCGCGCATTGGCTTCCCCGGCGGAGGGAGATACAGAAGAGCCCCTCCCCCCCAGCCCTTTCAAAGAGCAGGACACGGGCGCACGGCCGTTGCAGGGATTGGGAGGGCCCTGAGCTGGGAGGCTGATGCAGGCAAACCTATGTGGAGGGGGGCCACCGTAGGCCAGCTGGCCATGAGGCTGCTTCGGCGGAGGTCCAAATGGAGGCTGCCCACACCCTGAAAAATACCGGTCAGAGGAGTGCTGCACCCTGGAATGACTCGCCACCACAAGCGGTTTCTTGTTCCGGATTCCGCTGATGTTTCCACCCTAGAACAGCCTGCCAGACCTCTTGTCCTGGCCTTGAGGCTCTCTGGTGTGCCAGGGATGGGCAAGGAGGCTCAGCTGGCTTGCAGCATCAAGCGCCCCAGCCTCCTCTTCAAAGGCAGTGTCAGGGCAGGCCGGAGAGAAGGGCAGCGGAGCGCGCCCCTGGAGCGCAGGAGCACGTTCGCACCTCGGCAGAGGCATGGCCGACCCTATGCAAGGGCTTGTCGTGCCCCAGCGCAGCCGAGCGGATTTGCCTTCTAATCCATATTCATCTCCTCTTTAACAGCATGAAGGTGGGCTTCTCGGGTGCTGAAGGGATGCCTCGTTTTATGGCCCTGTGCAGCAGAACCCAGCGGATTGCAAATCCCCCCCCCCCCCCGTTTGTCTTTGTCTGGCGTTGTAGCTCTCTCTAGTCAGTCCTTGGGGGCAAAGAGGCAGGCAGGCAGGCAGGGCGGAGATATTAACACCGGCCGACATTGCTGCAGCCTCTGAGAAGCGGGGGGAGGGGCCGGGAGCCCCCTCCTGGCTTGGCTCCATGTTGGACTCTTCTTCTCCTTGCCAGAGATGGAGGCTGGAATGGTGGGCCAGGGAGCAGGTTGTCCTCCTGCCTGTGGGGAGGGGGCGGCGTTTGGGCCCTCTGGCCCGAAAGGAGGGTCTCTCGTGACCGGCGAGTGCTGCTTTGGTGTTTCTGTCTCCTTTGTGTCTGCCCCTCCCCCTCCCCCTTTTTACTGACTGGGAAAGTGATGGGGGCCATGCCGGTGTTTTTGTTTGATCCCGACCAGCAGGTAAGGTCTGAAGGGATGAGCCGGCTGCGTTCAGAAGCAGCTGGCTGGACTGCCTGTGCTCTGAAGAGGGTTTTGCCCCATTTGCTGGGGATAGAGGAGGCCGGGGGCCCTGCCCCGATTTCCATCTGCCTGGGGCTGCTCTGGCATGCAGCGCTGGGGCCCTGGAGCTCCCACCGGGGAGGGTGTGTGTGTATGTGTGTTGTGCTTCTGTTGTAGCTGGAGCGGCTTCCCTGGGCCTTCCTGGTCAGCCAGCATGTGAACAGAGTGCTGGACTAGACGGACCCTCAGTCTGATCCAGCCTCAGGGCTCTTCTGATGTTCTGATGTTCCTGGGAATGTTTTCAATCACTGCCTGGGACCACGGCTGGCTCCGTGTAGGTGAAGACATGCTGTCTGAAGGGGTCCTTGTAGACAAGCCCCTGGGTTGTAGAGAAGCCCCTGGGTTGTTCATGGACAATTGCCCTTCAGGAGGGGGGAACAGTCTTAGGTGCACATGCCCTTGAGAGCTGCATGGCCTGGGTGAAAACTTACATCAGAATGGACTCAGATCGAAAACCTTAACCTTGGGACTACTGAGATGAACTTGGGGAACCTCCTTTGCGTCTGGAATTTTAGAATTTTGTTCTGGAAGAATAGTGGTGGTGGTGGACTTCAGAGGAAATCTACATTGGCTTTATATCAGGGGTGGGGAACTTGTGGCCCTCCAGGTGTTGTTGGATTGCAACTCCCATCAGCCCTAGCCAGTAGTGAGGGATGATAGGAAAACCAGTCTTGCGACATCTGGAGGGCCACACGCTGCCCAGCCCTATTGATGGTGCTATATAAATAAATAAATTAATAATAATAATAATAATATTTCATAATTGATGAAACCTATCCTGCTGCTGTTTATATCTCTGCTCATTTATGGTGAGTTTGCAAACACCAGCTTTTCTCAACGGATCTATGCCCCACCCTGGTTTCTTTAACCTCCAGCTGGAAGAAAAGTTTTATGGGGGACTTGACAGCTTGGGCACAACCATGCAGCATTTGGGTTAGTCCTACTGAAGGTATCACCCAACTGTGGCTTTTGGATTCCAGCCACCAGGAGCCTGCATTTGTAAAGCCATCCCTTAAAAGGGCAAGAGGGCATTTCCACCCTGTAGGGTCATTGGAGAGGTGAAGCTGATGAATAGTTTTCTGCTGCCCTCTGGTGGTGTCATGGATGCTTGGCCGTAAACTTACCGTAAAGTCAGCCTCCTGGAACATGGAGCGCAAGTTGTAAATGCAGAGAATTTTTGCCTTCGTGAGGAGGTTAAGAGTAGCTGAAAAGAGGGACAAAGCTGGCAATGCAAGGAAAGTGCAAGTGGAGGGCAGATGCTTCCCGGAACTACTTTATTTATTTAATAAATATACATATCACCTTTCCACCAAAAATGGTGGTCAAGGCAGACAAAAGTAACAAAATATAGATTAAAATAGAATCTTGATTAAAACATAACAAACATATCAGTGAAAAACACAGCAATAAAAGAAAAAAAAACCCTTCACCAGCAAACCTGCTGACACGCCACAGGCCTGCGTGAATAGTAACACCTTTGCCTGCCGACAGGAGGAGAGCAGAGGGCAGCTGAACGGGGCCTCCCAGGACAGGGAATGCCGTCGCCTGGGAGCGGAAGGCCATTCAAGGGCTATGGCTGCCACGTGGAAATGGTCATGCAGGCGTGACTTTCCATGGGAACAGGGGGCGTTGCAAGTCACTTACCCTGTGGAAAGCCTCTGCTCCTCAGGAGTATGTAACGCTGGCACCAGAACTACCCACCCTGTTGAATGTGGTTAGAAAACCACGTGAGCTGTTTCGTGCAACATCAAACCAGTCCCCCCGTGTGGTGAAGTCCTGCCATACTGCCAGTGACACATAAGGATTTTGTTCATTCAGTTTCAAGAGGCCCGTAGGTTTGGACATTCTTGGGACTTCAGTTTCAGTTCAGTTTCTTGGGACTGAACCAGTGTGCCTGTTCAAACCAGTTTGAATCTGTTTTCATTTACCCTGGTGTTCCTCTAAGAATAATTTAGGGAAAGTGTGAAGGAATTTCCCTTAAAGTTTCCCAGCCTCTTCATGGAACTACAGTTTCCAGGGTTAGGAACATCAGAAGCTGCTTTAGACCTAGAAAGACCATTGGTCCATCTGGCCCAGTACTGTGAGCACTGACTAGCAAGCAATGCTTCTCCAGGGCTTCCCTCGGGATTGAACCTGGGACCTTCCACATGCAAAGTAAGGCCTCTGCCTCTGAGCCACAGCCCCTCCCTTTGGTGAAGGAAAATTGTGCAAATTGACCACAACTAAATTGTGTTCGATTTGCACAGTGGAACACAACCCATTTTTTTGTTGATAAAATTTGTGCATTTTTTTAACAGGACTGTGTGCTTGAGAATTTGTGGCCTTTTTCTGAGAACGTGTTCTCCCGCTTGCACCTGCTTTGGGGGTTGCAAATGGGGCTTGTCTGACTGTTTTGCGAGCGCAGACGGAATCCTCGTGCAACCCTCGTGTGCAGCAGCATTCCCCTCACCTGTTATCCAGACAGTGTGGCACAGGGGCGCTGCAGGCTGCTTCTGCAGCGACTTCATAGTTGAGGGTGCTCTGTACATATCGTGAGCTGCTGCTGACCAGGCAGGCTGTATTTTGCCAGGAGAGCTGTGCCCGGCCCCCTTCCGTGGCTGCCTGCCCGGCCCCGGCTGGCTGGCTGGCTGGCTGGCTGGCCCAAGGGCTTATGCCCCTCCTGCCCTCACTTTCAGCCTCCTGAACTAACCTCTGACCACTGCTGAACTGCATAGGCCGGTTCCTCAACTCTAACCTGCTGTCCGTGAATTCTACCTTGGCTATAGAGGGAATATCTTTAAAATACACCCATATAAGGTTTTTCCAATGACCAGAACCCATGAGAGCTTGAGGTTAAGAGCACAACCCTATATCTCTCTCCTCATGAATACGTTCCATTGAGTTCAGTGGGGCTTGCTCCTAAGTAGGCACAGGATTGGAGCCTTAGTATGAGAATTCAGGAAGATGCACCCTAGACAAGTTTGTCTTCCCTTTTTCTTTCTAGTGTTGCTCCATCCTGCTTTAGTCTGTCAAGACCAAGCAAAGTAGCAAACAAAAACAAACTGTCAATGACTGATAGGGTAAAGCAAAGTTTGAACATTACCGGGCTGAAAAAAAAATCCAATCCAATCTTTAATGTGTTTTTTTAAAACATTACACCCCCTGCACAGCTACACAATCCCATCTAGCCTGTGTTTTTGCAGAAACGGAAAGCCCAGAGCTTCCAAGGGAGCAGGAGCTGTTAGTTAGTCTGGGCAGGGCCGATTCCATGAGATGAAATGCTGGAATAAATGCCGTTGTTGTTGTTGTTTTTTGTTTCAAATGAAGTGCACACAATTATGTTTGTCTTGCTCTTATGCCCCCTCCCCACAATGCCCCTTACGGGCAGTGGGCAATTCCTGCCTCTCCCCAGCCCAGCCCTCATTTCTGGCTGTGGATTAACTGAGCCGCCTCCCTCCCTCTTTCTGGCAGCACCGGCAGCTCCTGAAGGACAGTTTCATGGTGGAGCTGGTCGAAGGAGCCCGCAAACTGCGCCACGTCTTCCTCTTCACGGACCTGCTCCTGTGTGCCAAGCTCAAGAAGCAGCTTGCAGGGTGAGGCTCTCCTGGCGGGGAGGGGGCTCCATGGGGAGGACGTGGGCGCGGGCAGGAGGAGGAGGTGCAGGAGAGCCTTGGACGGCTGGCGGGGGCAGGGACGCCGTGCCTCCCCCGGCAGAGTGGTCAGCCTCTGTTCTTGTTCTCCCCTGTATCAGATGTAGAAGAGTAGCGGGCCGGAGCATGTGCAGGGTGCCGCGTCACCGCGTCAGAGAAGCTGCCCTCCACCAGCTTGGGGGGAGGGAGGACTCCTCGTTAAGAGGCTTGACTCCTGGCTCCTCTCCTTAGGTGGCAGCCTGCCAGGGTTGATTGCTCTCCTGTGCTGCACATGGGCCTGCCCTTGGAACCTCCTTTCGGGAAGCTGCAGGCTACAGCCCCCTCCCCACAAGAGCGGAAGGGCAGAGCTTACTAACGCTTTGCCGTCCCTGTCCTTCGCGTGCAGGAAGAGCCAGCAGTATGACTGCAAATGGTACATTCCACTGCCGGACCTCAGCTTCCAGATGGTGGACGATTCAGAGGCCATGGCCAACATCTCCCTTGTGCCGGACGAGGAGCTGGATGCCATGAAGATTAAGATTTCTCAGCTCAAGAGTGACATCCAGCGAGAAAAAGTAAAGCCGCAGGAGGAGACGATGATGATGATGATGATGAATAGCACCACTAATACGTAGCATTTGTGTGGCTGTGGAGGGTCTTCAAGGACACATGTTCCAGCAGCCCTGTGGGAGGTTTAGGTTGAGAGGTAGCCGCTTGCCTCAGTGTGTGCAGAGGAGAAATCTGGACCGGCTCAGCTTCTTAGCTGCAGCCCTGTGAGTTGCTCGGGGTGAATTTGCCAGCTAAGAGCAGAGCCAGCTGGAGTGAAGAGCCCTCCGCATAGTCCTGACCCTGCAAAGGCAATTTGGTGTGGGGTGCTTTCCTATGACTCCATGTGGACAACGCTGGGCACACTTGGTGCCATGGAAAACCCAAACTCAAAATTAGTGCTGGGCCAGTTTGGACACCCAGCCACTGCCGCGAGACCTCGCGGTTGCCTGGCGGCCCCCTTCTCACTTCCTGCCTGGGTGATAGTGGTGGCCGCAGCAGCAGCAGCAGCAGCAGCAGCGAGCAAGGAGGCCTTCGCTACAGGCCTTCGCTGGGACTCGCTTGAACGCTGCTATGGCAGCATCCCTGCTGCCAGGGGGCCTGAGAAGTGGGTTTTCCCCGGGGTATCCACACTTGGCTCTATGGCTGTCAGGAGCGCGGGGATGGTCATTCCCAGGCTAGGTGGCAGGAGAGCTCTGGCGTAAGGGTGCAGTTGAGTGGTGGGGACTCCTGGGCAGAGCCACCCACACCTTTGGATTCAATGCCGAGTTTCCTGTTTCCATCGAATCGTAAAAGGGGGCAGGATGTGATCACTTCTTGGGTTTTTTCTCTTTCTCAGAGGGCTAATAAGGGCAGCAAGAATATGGAGAGGTTGAAAAAGAAGCTTTCGGAGCAGGAGTCCTTGCTTCTGCTGATGTCTCCTAACATGGCGTTCCGAGTGCATAATCGCAATGGCAAGGTGAGAGGCCCAGTGGATTTCTAAGGAAATTGGTTGAAGGCTTGCTTGTGAGTCTACCCCAGGTGGCTCAGTCATCAAGCCTTCTCTGTTTGGGTTTACCTGTGGTGGTTTGAAACTGAGTTCAACAGCAGCCCACTGGCCCAGGAAAGGAATGTGAAACCAGACATACATCTGTGACTATCTTTCCTCCCCAAAAGTTTAAGAAGGGAGCGTCCTCTTACCCTTGAGGAGGGCAAGAATACTAAGGAGAGTTCAAGGCAAATACGGCTGCTCGTGAACTGTGTCTTGGAAGCTTTAACCATTGCACAATGTGGTTGCCTTGTGTATATATAACATCCTTGCTTCAAATGCTGTATTGGTGGACTTCCAGACCCAAGTCAATATGCTGCATTTTACCTGTAAAACCTCTGTTTCTACAAGCCTTCTACCAGATGAGGCTGCTCTCTTGAAGGCAGCATAGTACTTTAAAAAGAACTCCGCACGATGGGACCAAGTCCTGCAGAAACGACTTTGTTTTATCCTGCCTTGGGACAACTGCAAGCACAAAACTTCTGAAGTATACAGTTACGTAGGCTATTTTTTGTCAATGGCCCAGAGAGCTTTGACTATTGGGTGGAATAGAAATGCAACAAATAAATAATAAATAAGAACGTGCAAGAGATTTTTCTATGTGCAAATGTTAGTGAGAAATCTGAGAGGCCACTCCAAGCTTCTGACATACTACACTTCATATTTTGGTCCTCTGCATAGTCTCTGTTGGCCAATCCTTAATTTCAAAGTCTTTTCCACAACAGCTTTTACAGAGTTCTGTTCATTCCACCTGTAACTTTGTGGTGTGCACCTCATTCACTGATAATTTTGCGAGCCCATTGGATGGTGTTCAGTAGTATTTCCAGTGCAAGACTCAAGTCAGTTGTGACTGGCTGGAGTTCTTTATCCACCCTTTCCTATCATTGGCTGTAAGGACAGGAACGTGGCTACAAAGAGCCTTGTGAGTGAGGAGGGGCTGGGAATGGACATGTGGCAGCTAGTATTCTGCTCAACATTTTCTGATGGAGGCAACCCTAACTTAGAACTTTGTGAAATGGTTATTTTCCTTATATAAAAATTATATCCCAAACTCTTCAGGCTGTGTGCCTTCAAGTTTCTCCCCATACAAAGGTCCCAGTACTTTGCAGCAGATACCTCTCTCAGTCTTTCATTGCTGACCTCTTCTTCTGATCCAGACAGAGATGCTGAAGTGATTAAAATGTTAGATTTGCCTAAATTTTGCCGGTTTAGTCTAGAGGTGTGAAGGCCCGGAAAAAAATCGGAAAAAATCCCAGGTTGCAAATTGAGACTACAACTCTCACATGCAAGAGCAAGATGCTTTTCTGCCTCTAGGGGGCAGCACTGCCATGGAAGCAGAGACTGAAACAAATTCTGATAGCTATAGGTCAGAAAATGAGTCTGCTTAATTTCATGCATATTCACTGAATCTTGGTGCCCCCCCCCCCATTTTTCTCAGTTCTCTTTATGGGAATGGGGGCTTTATGTCTTGACACTGGAGGACTAGAGGAGACATAAATAATGTTCTTTGCTACTAATGTTGGTGGTTTCTTCTGTTGTTGTTTTAAATTGATTTTTTCCTGCCCCTCATAAACTGGCAGAACCAAAGAGGTTCCTCGCAGTTCAGGAGCTTGTAGCTCCATTTGTTACCAAAAAAAAGTTTTTTAAAATTTAAAAAAGTAAATTCAATTTGTAATAGTTGTTTGAATACACTGTACTTTTAATATACCAAATGTAATAATTTTATGCCAAACCAACTTGGATATAATTACTTTTTATGTTCCTAAAGTTACAAAGTGACTTTCAATCTGTAAAAAGTGCTAATATTGCATTGTTTCAATTTTTTTGAAAATTTCCATTCTTTTCTGAAACCCCCCGGGGGGAAAACATTTTTCCACAATGGCTTCAAAATTTCCGGGCATTTTACATCTCTAGTTTAGTCTTAGCAAACACAGCAATAAATATTTCAAAGATGATGTCTTGCATCTTTCACATTGATTTTTGCATGGCTTGAATGACACGTTTTTTTTCTTGCAGCGGCAGGTCAGATGGCATTGAAATGCTTCTTTTTAGCATGCTACGGAAGCAGGTTTAGGAAACTAGTGTGATGGGTAGTGATGGGTTAACTCTAGAACTGGTCCCCTTTCTTCACACTGAAGAAAGAAATTAGAGTCAATGACATCCAAGAACTTCTGAAAAACAGTGGCCAAGTGCTGCTTGTTCTCCTCTAAGGAACCAATTTCTGAAGTGGAACAATAGAAATGCATAGATCTGGGTAGCCATGGGATTTCCGTTTAGTTTAGCTTTGCAGCTGCTTCAGTTATTTATTTATTTATTTATTTATTGCACTTATATACCACTCCCATAACCAGGGCTCTCTGGGCGGTTTACAGAAATTCTAAAATTAAGATAAAAACGAGTATACAAAATTTAAAATTCTATAACACAGAACATACACACATAAAGCATTAAAAACTGTTAAAAAACTAAACATGTGGGTGATTAAGATGTGCCACCATATGCCTGGGCAAAGAGGAAAGTCTTAAACTGGCGCCGGAAAGATTGCAGCGTTGGCGCCAGGCGAGCCTCGTCAGGGAGATCGTTCCGTAGTCTGGGGGCCACCACGGAAAAGGCCCTGTCCCTCGTTGCCACACTCCGAGCCTCTCTCGGAGTAGGCACCCGGAGGAGGACCTTAGATGTTGAACGTAGTGACCGGGTATATTCACATCGGGAGAGGCGTTCCGTCAGGTATTGTGGTCCCAAGCCGTGTAAGGCTTTATAGGTCAAAACCAGCACCTTGAATTGGGCTCGGAAACATACAGGCAGCCAGTGCAAGTTAGGCGTTGCTTTTGTGCATCAAGACTTTCTAGTCCTCCTTTGCTTGTGAGAATCTGCTTGAGCCAAAGCTTGCAGAGGTATCGTAAGGCTCTGGGCATTGCTTTTTGTGTTCAGGAAAATGTTCTTGTGAACCGCCCAGAGAGCTTTGGCTATTGGGTGATATAGAAATGCAATAAATAAATAAATGAATAACCTGTATTTTAAAAAATGTATACATATATGTTGGCTGTGTCATGACTTTTGTATGTTCCTTTTTTAAATTAACACTTCAGATTGTTTTTGTACATCACCATGATTTTTTAGATAAAACGGTATAAAGTTAAATGAAAGCTCCCTCTCTCCCACTGTCTCTCCTGGTCACTTAGAGCTACACATTCCTCATCTCGTCCGATTATGAACGGGCAGAATGGCGAGAGATCATCCGGGAGCAGCAGAAGAAATGTACGTACCCCTCGCTCACGGCTCTGGGGCCAGTTCTTCTGCGTTCCTATGGCTAAACATGCCCTTTGTCTCTGTGTGGGCGGCTGAATGTGTGAAAGCTGCTCTCAGCCAGAGTCCATGCCAGAAAGAGGTGTGTCTGCTTGGATCAGCACTTTCCCCAACCCCGAGATGCAGGTGGCATCATCTCCGGATTCTGTGCAGTGGTAGATCACCCATCAGGTCTCCCTGGTCCTGCCATCAGGGACCGTGCTGAGAGAAGTCTTCAAGTGTGAGAAGAGGCTTCTCCGCATGGCACGTTGTTTGGGCAGACGTGGCCAATCGCGCAAAGCAGGCACCGCCGGAGTATTCTGTTCCCACAGTCCTTGCAGAGGAAGCCATGTAGCGATCTCTGCGGCACTAATTTCCAAGCAGAGAGGCGAAGGGCGCCTGGCCCACACCTCCCCTTGCAGCTCTTTCTTTCCCCAAGTTTGCAGAAGTACAAAGACTGCCTCTGCCACCGCTTGGAAAAGCCATTCTTCTCCTCTGCATTGCAGGCTTCAAAAGCTTCTCCCTGACATCAGTGGAGCTCCAGATGCTGACCAATTCCTGTGTGAAACTCCAGACTGTGCATCACATCCCCCTCACAATAAACAAAGAAGGTAAGGCGTTAGGACCAGACCACTTCCTCTGCCATTGCCCTTAGGTTCGGTATAAGGACAGCACTTGGAGTGTGAGTTTTCATGTGGCCACTGATGGTCGATGGTCACTCTTGCCGGGCATTGGGTCTTCACAGCACAAAGGTGTTTCTAGGCACGGGGCGCTCTCTGTCCCTGTTGTTTGTGCATAAAGAGGAGTGGTTCATTGCATTGCCATCTTCCCCACTGAGCAAGAGTGGGAATGAAGTGTTGGTGTGCCAGATGTAGTCTTGGAGCTTTGGAGGAAGTGCAAAGTCTGCTCAGGTCAGATTGCTGTTGGAGATTCTGCCTCAAGAGTTTTATTCTCAAGCTGGAGAACGTACCGAGCTTGCCTTACGCAGGGTACAATTTGGGGGCCTGGTGGCAGGGACGTCGGCGAGCAGGAAATGCCCTCTCCCAGTGTGGTGGGACTGGTGGCTCTAGGTGTGTTTCTTCCCGCTCACCTCACCCCAAACCGCTGTGGTCTTGTACAGCTGCCCTAGAGGAAGGGCAGACTGCTGGGCTTGGGGCCAGCTGGGGAGGGAGCTGCCCACCGCACACCACCCAGGCTTGAGGGATGCGGGGCAAAGCCCCTACGGGGGGGGGAGGCTGCTATCCTGGGCAGCCCCCTCCTTTGCTCTTAAGCTTTTGTTGAGCAGCAAGACCACTCTGCTTGCTCCCTCCCTGCTGTTGCCCCGTGGTTCTCCCCCCCTTTTTTCACCATGGCATGGATCTTGTGTGGGGCTGAGCTGGGCTCTGTGCCCTCCCCGGGCTGGCAAAGCAGCACAGGGGGCAGCTGCTGGAGGCGCACACGGGAAAGCAAAGCGTTGCACTGTCCGACTCCAAGGCTGTAGTCACCCGCCCTTAGTGGCAGCCAGGTCAACGAATCAGATGCCACTTTGGGGAGGGGGGGGGGAGGCACGGCCTATGAAAGCACCAGAGCTGCAAGGGGATGGGCAAAGGGTTCAGTGGAGCCTGATTTGCTGGATTTGCTGCCAGTCTCGCCTTACTTAAAGTAAAATAGTATGCAGCTGCCATGTTGGCCCTTGTTGCACAACTCTGCTCTGCTGCTGCCCAAATGTCCCCAGCAATTTGTGGTGCCTCTGGGTTGCCCCTGGCTGCAGGGCCTCAGACCTCTGGCAGCAACAGTGTTTGGGATGGGGTGGGGGGAATTGGGAGTGAGAGCACTAAGTTTAGTGACTCAGTTAAGCCTCTCTCTCTCTCTCTCTCTCTCTCTCTCTCTCTCTCTCTCTCTCTCTCTCTCTCTCTCTCACACACACACACACACACACACACACACTCACACACACACACACACAGCCTGACTCCCTCAGCGTTGTGTGCCTCCTGAAGAGCAGTGAGTGTGCTCAGTCCGCATGGGCCGGGCCTTCCTCACTCGTGCTTGCGGGTCTGTGTCTTTGTCTGTCTGTATTCTGTGTGCCTGAAGAGGCCCCTCCATCTGCAGGAACCACTGCTTGACTTGTGGGTGGTCCCACTGCATTCTTTTCCTTAGGAGGGAAATATGGGATGTTTCTATCTAACGCACCGAGATTGCAGTGATAAAAGTCATCATCCAGTTCTCTCCACACAAATGGGACATCCAAAATAAACCTTAGATTCATTTACTCTCTGGATTTTGGGAGTGATGCTGACAAATTTGTTGTATTTGGAACTATAAAGGCCTAACATTATGAGACTAAATCTTTGGAGATCTTATCCCAAACCACAATCATATGTGTGTGAGGTTGTCAGATTTTGGCCTACAAGCTTTATACACACTCACACACCCCACCCATAACGCTGGAATTTATGCTATGTTAACAGATTTTGGGAGATTCCATCTGTTCACTGCTGAATCCTCAGAGCTAGTCTCACCTTTGTATGTTTTTGAACACAGATGATGAATCACCTGGTCTCTATGGATTCCTGAATGTCATTGTCCATTCAGCCACTGGCTTCAAGCAGAGCTCAAGTGAGTTGTAATTGCACGACAGGTGTGTGTGTGACTGCAAAGGGCTGGAATAACTAATGTGCTAAGTATGACATAGGGTCCTGGTTAGCAACTAGATTTGCACCAAATGAAAGTCATCCCCCTTTCTTCAAGCCAAACTCTGGTTGTCCACAGAGGGGCACTAGCGTTGCTGCCTTAGCATGGCCTTCTTTGTGACAGGAGAGAGAGACCAGGGGCACGTCTACACGAAGGGTTTCCCCTGGAGTGGCTTCGCAATAGCAGCATGTCGTCTACATGACACAGCCGCCATTGCGAAGCCAACCAGGGGCAAACCCCAGAAACTCTGCTGAAAAAAAGTTGGGCACTTACCCCAACTTTTTGTGCAGTGGAGGCTTGTCACAGCCCATGGTGTCCCCTGATTGGTCACCATGGGCTGGACAGGGAAGTGTCGTGTTTCTCAGAAAACTCCTGCTTTCGATGGGACAAGGCCCGCTAGGTAATCTGCAAAGCTTCTATTAAGCAACAAACATCTCTTCCACCTGAAGAGAGTCTAATCTTTTGGAAACTTCCCCCTAGGCAAAACTATGCACACTAAGCGAGACAATTGTCCGATCAAGGAGAATAGGAAGCCTTTTCCCAAACACCTGTAACTTCAAAGAGCCTGGTGTGGAGGCAGATTCTGGCACAATCTTAGGCCACAGCTAGACCTAAGATTTATCCTGGGATCATCCAGGGTTCACCCCTGCCTGAGCACTGAATCCCCTGTGTGTCACCTAGATGAACAGGTTTGACCCCTGGACGATCCAGGGATAAACCTTAGGTCTAGCTATGGCCTTAGTCGGACTGACTTTCTTACGCCTTCCTTCCGCTCCATGCGTTTCAGCTTCCGGCGGACCCTAGCATCAGCTAGCTTGTCGGGGCATTCTCCTCTGGAAGAAAGCTCACTTCCCACTCAGTGTGTAGGATTTGGCCTTGAGGAGATAAGCTCTGGAGAGGGCTGACTCCCAGCTGGTGAATCGCCTATGAGAGCTTTCTTCCCCACTGGTACAGGCTGGCTGGTGTCTGGCGCTGCCGCCTCTAATTCCGAATCTGATTCTGATTGATTACCTGAAACACCTCCCAAAACAAGGGCAGTAGGGTTAGACATGACAGGAGGGGGGTGGACTTCAGGAGCTCAGGAGAGCCCTGTGCCCCATGGAAAATAATAAAAAGGGGGGGGGAGAGGAACGGGGCCCATTCCTCCCCCCTTTTTGTTATTATCTGTATTGGGGGAGGGAGGAACAGGGAGCCAGTGGGAGGTCAGAGGGAGGAGAGGTTGTTAGGCACCAGGTGTCCCTCTCCTTGTCCTTCTGACTGCCCCTGCCTGCCTTGTTCCTGCTCCCTCATTCCTTTCCCCCTCAGCGCTAAGGGGGATGCCAGGAAGGGGGATGCCAGGAAGGGACGCCTCGCCAGGAGCCAGTGACAACAGCAAAGTCCTGGCATCATCTGCCCATAATGCCTGGTCCCAGTTCAAAATGTAAGTCACCATTGCAAAGAGGGCCAGCAGTAATCCTCTGAGTTTGAATCTGCATTCTGTGCGTCAGTGAGAGATGCTGGTGACCCTAACTGAGTGATTGCTTCTTTGTCCTCCTGTTCCTAGATCTGTACTGCACCTTAGAAGTGGATTCCTTTGGGTACTTTGTGAACAAGGCAAAAACTAGAGTTTATCGAGACACAGCAGAGCCCAACTGGAATGAGGTAAGCTGAAACAGTGTTTCCTTTATGCACAAGTTGCAAACAGGGTCTTTCAGAAGTATTTCTGAAAAGTTAAAATGCCTTCTCCTTGTCTAGGGTTTTCTTGATTCCTGTAGGGGTGTGTGTGTGTGTGTGTGTGTGTGTGTGTGTGTGTGTCTGTATGTCTGCTAATAGAGCAAAGTCTTCAACAGCAGATGAATTTCATCTTACCAGAGCAGTCTATGCAGCAGTGGTTACAACAAGCCATCCCATCTGAAAACTTGTCAGAACCAAATTCAGTTCCCTGATTTTGGGGTCAACGTGGCAGTATTATTGACCCCTCCCAATCTTTTCAAGGAGGCTAGCCCGGGAGACCTTCCTGGTGGATTGTGCCCTTTGTTAATTGTATGGGTTGAGGAAAAGAGCATTCACTTTTGGATTTCCCATCTATAGACAGGAGAATCTTTTGATCATAGAATCATACTATAGTAGAGTTGTAAGGAGCCTCTAAGGCCATCAAGTCCAACCCCCTGCTCAATGCATGAATCCACCTTAAAGCATCCCTGACAGATGGCTCTCCAGCTGCCTCTCTTGAACACCTCAGCTGCTTCTCTTGAACACCCACCACCTCCCTAGGTAACTGGTTCCATTGTCGTACTGCTCTAACTGTCAGGAAGTTTTTCCTGATGTCCAGCCAGAATCTGGCTTCTTGTAACTTGAGCCCATTATTCCGTGTCCTGCACTCTGGGATGATCGAGAAGAGATCCTGGTTCTCCTCTGTGTGACAACCTTTTAAATGTTTGAAGAGTACTATCCTGTCTCCCCTCAATCTTCTCTTCTCCAGGCTAAACAGGCCCAGTTCTTTCAGTCTCTCTTCATAGGGCTTTGTTTCCAGACCCCTGATCATCCTTGTTGCCCTCCTCTGAACAAGCTCCAGCTTGTCTGTATCCTTCTTGAAGTGGACTGTGGGAATGCTGTAGACATAATATATCTTGACTTCAGCAAAGCTTTTAACAAAGTGCCCCATGATATTCTGATTAACAAACTAGCTATAAGTGGGCTAGATGGAACAACTATTAGGTGGATCCACAGTTGGCTACAGAATCAGACTCAAAGAGTACTTATCAATGGAACCTTCTCAAACTGGGGAGAGGCAACGAGTGGGGTGCCGCAGGGCTCAGTCCTGGGCCCAGTGCTCTTCAACATTTTTATTAATGATTTGGACGAGGAGGTGCAGGGAACGCTGATCAGATTTGCAGATGACACAAAATTGGGTGGGATAGCTAACACCCCGGAAGACAGAAACAAACTTCAAAGTGATCTTGACAGGCTGGAGCTCTGGGCTGAAAACAACAGAATGAAATTAAATAGAGATAAATGCCAAGTTCTACATTTAGGGAATAGAAACCAAATGCACAGTTACAAGATGGGGGACACTTGGCTTAGCAATACTACAAGCAAGAAGGGTCTTAGAATTATAGACACAAGCTGAGTATGAGCCAACCATGTGATGTGACTGCAAAAAACCAAATGCTATTTTGGGATGTATAGTATAGCTTCTAAATCGCGCAAGGTACTTGTTCCCCTCTGTTCGGAACTGATTAGGCCTAATCTTGTGTATTGTGTCCTCTGTGTGACAACCTTCCAAGTATTTTATTTATTTATTTATTAAATTTATATACCGCCCCATAGCCGAAGCTCTCCTCTCAATCTTATCTTCTCCAGGCTAAACATGCCCAGTTCTTTCTCCACATAGGGCTTTGTTTCCTGATCATCCACTTTGCTCTCCTCTGAACACGCTTCAGCTTGTCTGCATCATTTCTGAAGTGTGGTGCCTGGAACTGGACACAATACACACGATGAGGCCTAACCAGTTCCGAACAGAGGGGAACCAGTACCTTATATGGGTGTGTGTTATAAGAAAAAATATTTTTTTTGTTAGGAACCTCCCCTGCCGAACTCACCTTGACAAACTCCTGTTTGCTCTCTCTGGGAGCTTGCTTCCTTATGTACCTTCTAGTCCAGCTGGGGCAGCTTCCTCTGCTCTGCTCTGCTCAGCTAGGAGTCAGGAAACAGAGGGTAGGTTCAGATAACACAATAACCAGCGGTGGTTTAAGTAGTCAACCATCAGTTGAATGGTCAACGGTTAGTTATTGTGTTGTCTGCTGGGCAAAACCCACCCCACACTTGACTATTTCTCCAAAATAACCAACTGAGATAACCAACGCTCTGCAGAGTTGACTATCTGCACAATCATTGGTTAACATGTTGTCTGTCGGGCTCAGTGGACTATTTTGCAAGGTTGAGTAGACTATTTCAGCTGGCTACAGAGTTCCAGGGGAAGAGTGGCTAAAACTGCACTGGCCACTCTGCTACAGCCAGCACAACTCACAGAGGCTAATGGGATAGCACTGGGAACACTGAGGGAGGACAAGGAGAGAGGCGGGGGCTGTGTCAGTCAAAGAGTGGGTTGACTATTAGTCCACTCAGCGCCAGCCCCAACCACTCCACAGTTGTGTAGGAACATGAGGGGAGTGCCCGCAAAATAACCAACTGTAAATTGATTATTAATCCACCACTGACTAAAGTGTTGCCTGAACGTAGCCAGAATGAAACTCCCACTCAGCTACTGAGAGCCATTAGGCCAAGGACCCTTCCAGCCCAGCAGCAGCTCTCGGGACACACCCCTTGAATCACAGCTCTGAAGCGCACAGGGTTGCCGTGTTTTCCAAGAACTCCTGCCTTATTGGGAGACAATAAAGAGGCCTGCCAAGTAATCCTCAAAGCTTTATTCAAGCAATAAACATCTCTTCATACCTGAAGAGAGTCTAATCTCTAGGAACTTTCCTCTAGGCAAAACTATGCAAACTAAGAGAGACAATTGTCCTTTCAAGAAGAAGAACGGAAAGCCTTTTCCCAAAATGCTTTAACTTCATGGAGACTGGTTCTGATGCAGCTTCTGACAAGATGCTAGTCAGGCTGACTTTCTCTCACCTTCTTTTAGCTCCGTCCATTTTAGTCTGCGGTGTACTCTCGGATCGGCTAGCCTCTCGAAAGAATACTGATTTCCCACTGACTGTGTTGTTTACCCTTGAGGAGCTAAGCTCTGGAGAAGGTTCATTCCCAGCTGGTGAAGAGCCCATGAGAGCCGCCTCTCCCACTGTAGTATAGGCGGGTATGTTTCTGGCTTCAGAATCTGATTCTGATTGATTGCCTGAAACTCCTTCCCCCCAACCTAAGGGGAGCAGGGCTAGACATGAAAATGGCGAGCACATGGCGACTTTGAACAGGCAGTCTCCTGGATTTACTCGAAGCCTCCCTCCTCTTTGCCTTGGTCTCCTCTTCTACTACACTCCCCCTGACAAACTCCTGTTTGCTCTCCCTGTTTGCTCGCTCTGATCACTCACTCTCTGGGAGCTTCCTTCCTTAGGTACCTTCCAGTCCAGCTGGGGCAGCTTCTTCTTCTCTGCTCAGCTAGGAGTCAGGAAACAGATCTAAATCTCTCTCTGAAAATTCAGTCAGAGTTCATAGTGACATCTAGAAACAAAGGTACTTCTTGCAAAACTGAAGGCTAATGCTGTGGCTTGTTTGCTCAGGCTGCATCCCCAAGACTTGCTTGTGGGTGACAACAACAATAATAATAATAATTCTTACCCGCCTCTCCCTTTGGATCGAGGCGGGGAACAACATTAGTGCAGGAATCAACACATTTTTAAAAAATTCTTGATTTTACATTAATCTGGGTAGGCCTGCCGGAAAAGGCTAGTCTTCAAAGCTGCCTTAAAATCACAGAGTGAGTTAATATTACAAATCTCCTCTGGCAGGCCGTTCCATAATCCAGGGGCGACAGAAGAAAAGGTCCTCTGGGAAACTGATGTCAGCCTAGTCTTGGCTGACTGAAGTAAGTTCTCCCCAGAGGACCTGAGTGTGTGGGGCGGACTGTATGGGAGAAGGCGATCCCATAGGTAACTTGGACCCAAACCATTTAGGGCTTTAAAGGTAATGACCAACACTTTGTACTTCGCCCAGAAACTAATCGGCAGCCAGTGGAGTGATTTTAATGTTGGGGTAATATGCTCACCCCTAGATGTACCAACCTGGCTGCCATATTTTGAACTAGGTGGCAAGAATATACGGAAGATCTGTACAGGAAGGATAATAATATTGGGGATAGCTCAGACGGTGTGGTCAGTGAGTTAGAGCCAGACATCCTGAAGAGTGAGGTTGAATGGGCCT
This sequence comes from Elgaria multicarinata webbii, assembly GCF_023053635.1. NCBI lineage: Eukaryota > Metazoa > Chordata > Lepidosauria > Squamata > Anguidae > Elgaria > Elgaria multicarinata. The sequence continues at coordinate 22,678,243 of NC_086188.1, read as the reverse complement.
TAAGAAGCATTGCTAATAACAAGGCAGCAGGAGACGACGGTATCCCAGCTGAACTGTTTAAAATCTTGCAAGATGATGCTGTCAAGGTGATGCATGCCATATGCCAGCAAATTTGGAAAACACAAGAATGGCCATCAGACTGGAAAAAATAAACTTATATCCTCATACCTAAAAAGGGAAACACTAAAGAATGTTCCAACTATCGGACAGTGGCACTTATTTCACATGCCAGCAAGGTAATGCTCAAGATCCTGCAAGGTAGACTCCAGCAATTCATGGAGCGAGAATTGCCAGATGTACAAGCTGGGTTTAGAAAAGGCAGAGGAACTAGAGACCAAATTGCCAATATCCGCTGGATAATGGAGAAAGCCAGGGAGTTCCAGAAAAACATCTATTTCTGTTTTATTGACTATTCTAAAGCCTTTGACTGTGTGGATCATAACAAACTGTGGCAAGTTCTTGGTGGTATGGGGATACCAAGTCATCTTGTCTGCCTCCTGAGGAATCTGTATAACGAACAAGTAGCAACGGTAAGAACAGACCACGGAACAACAGACTGGTTTAAGATTGGGAAAGGAGTACGGCAGGGTTGTATACTCTCACCTTACCTATTCAACTTGCATGCAGAACACATCATGTGATGTGCTGGGCTTGACGAATCCAAGGCTGGAGTTAAAATCGCAGGAAGAAACATTAACAATCTCAGATATGCAGATGACACCACTTTGATGGCTGAAAGCGAGGAGGAGCTGAGGAGCCTTATGACAAAGGTGAAAGAAGAAAGTGCAAAAGCTGGGTTGCAGTTAAACCTCAAAAAAACCAAGATTATGGCAACCAGCTTGATTGATAACTGGCAAATAGAGGGAGAAAACGTGGAGGCAGTGACAGACTTTGTATTTCTGGAGATTACTGCAGACGCTGACTGCAGCCAGGAAATCAGAAGACGTTTACTTCTTGGTAGGAGAGCAATGACAAATCTTGATAAAATAGTTAAGAGCTGAGACACCACACTGACAACAAAGGTCCGCATCGTTAAAGCAATGGTATTCCCCGTAGTAACCTATGGCTGCGAGAGCTGGACCATAAGGAAAGCTGAGCGAAGGAAGATAGATGCTTTTGAACTGTGGTGTTGGAGGAAAATCCTGAGAGTGCCTTGGACTGCAAGAAGATCAAACCAGTCCATACTCCAGGAAATAAAGCCAGACTGCTCACTTGAGGGAATGGCATTAAAGGCAAAACTGAAGTACTTTGGCCACATAATGAGAAGACAGGATACCCTGGAGAAGAGGCTGATGCTAGGGAAAGTGGAAGGCAAAAGGAAGAGGGGCCGACCAAGGGCAAGATGGAGGGACGATATTCTGGAGGTGACAGACTTGACCTTGGGGGAGCTGGGGGTGGCGACGGCCGACAGAAAGCTCTGGCGTGGGCTGGTCCATGAAGTCACGAAGAGTCGGAAGCGACTGAACAAATAAACAACAACAACGTTTCTGAACTAGGTACAATGGTAGCCCTATGTAGAGCGCATTGCAGAAGTTAAACCTTGAGGTTACCAGCATGTGCACGACCGTCTTTAGGTCTTCGAACTCTAGGAAGGGGCGCAGCTGATAGTAGGCACTCCTGGCCGTCGCATCTATCTGGGCTGTCATTTGGAGCGACGGAGCAATGAACTGTGGATCTAAGCAGCAAGGCCTCCAAAGAGCCCTTCTGCTTTCTGTGGCTCCTGCAGGCCTCAGTGTTCTGTCACGGGTCCATATTTAGAAACCTGTTCTGGATAGTTTAGCTCACGAACATTTTGTAAGGAAATGCCTTGAATGTTTTCTTGGTAGAACGGCAGGCTACGAATCAAATGAAATGAATACATAAATGTGTGTTGAAGCTGCAGTATCTTTGCTGGTGAATGTATCTCCCTCTGGCAGGGACAAGGTGTGTCATCCTAAGCTGACTGAGTCCTGCTAGGGAAGGGTACAGCCCATCACTTGGGTATCACCCCCACAGAGACTGCAAATAGGAAGAACTTTGGTTAGGTACAAGCATGGTTTCCATTGAGCGGAAGAGGTTTGTCTGCATCCCTCTGTTGGATGTCTGTTCTGTCTCTTCCATTACCTCTGCTGCTGTTTTCCTTCTGCAGGAATTTGAGATAGAACTGGAGGGCTCGCAGACCCTGCGGATCTTGTGCTATGAGAAATGCTACAACAAAACCAAGCTCGCCAAAGAAGATGGAGAGACCACAGACCGAATTATGGGCAAAGGCCAAATCCAGGTGAGCTGTTGCCATCCAGTCTCTTAAAAAGGCAAGCTGGAAGTATTGGATTAGCGCACGGGTGGAGAACTGGCAGCCTTTTTGCCAGATCTGGCCCACAGGAATCTGCATCTGGCCCCCAGCACCCCCCCCCCACCAGGAGTTAAGCTTTTTAAAAAACCTCCATTAGTGCCAATGAAAGTTTTTTAAAAGTTTAATTGCTGTGCACCACAGCTCCCCAAACAGTCTCCCCATATAGCAATTTGTATTTTAAAAAAGCTGCTGTTGGCACTGATGGAGTGGTGTGTGTGTTTTTTAAAAAAAATAAGCGTTAAGTGTTGCATAAGAGAAGGGGTGTGATTGCAGGGTGGGAGACGAAGGGGGAATCGTTGTCCTCCCTCTCCACATGCTGTGACACCCCCTGAAAACCACCCAGTGGTACTGTAAGGCTTTGAAAGAAGCTCTCACTGGAGCGAATAGTTGTGCTGTTATTCTTACACCGAGGAAGGGCTGAGGGGAGTGGGGAGGCAGCGAGGGGAGGAAGAGGGAGGGAGAACAGAAGTGTGCATAGGAGGGAGGGGAGGAGGGAGGAGTGGGTCTAGCCACTCCCACGGCTAGCATGTGGCTCCCAATCGTCTTCACCCGAGGGAGTGCTCTTCTTGGCGTTCCCACCTCTGGTCTGGAGCAGGGATGGGGAGCCTCCCGCCTTCCGGCCAAAAGGAGCCCACGGAGGTTCCCTGCCCATCCCTCACCAGCTTCTTCGCCATGTTCCAGCCTCCCACTTCTCCTGGCAGGGAAAAGCTCCTTTCTCATACAAAACAAGAACTTTTCCCTGTAGGAGAAAGAGGGCAAGCCGTGTGGAGAAAGTTGCTGGTTGACGCAGTCTTGCTTACTTCTGAAGTTTGTACTGCCTTACTTTTGAGTAGGCATAGCATCAGGAAGGATCACATCGTGGCCGTGACCACTCTGCCTCTGGCCATGCCCACTTTCCCTTTGGGCTCCACCCACAGATGGAGTGCAGCCCCCAAGAGCTTTATAAATTAGGGTGACCCTATGAAAAGGAGGACCGGGCTCCTGTATCTTTAAAAGTTGTATTGAAAAGGGAATTCCAGCAGGTGTTATTTGTATATATGGGGAACCTGGTGAAATTCCCTCTTCATCACAGCAGTTAAAGCTGCAGGTGCCCTGCCCTCTCTTAAATCTGGTCACTCTAGTATAGCTCCTGCAGCTTTAACTGTGGTGATGAAGAAGGAATTTCACCAGGTTCTCCGCAAATACAAATGACACCTGCTGAAATTCCCTTTTCTAGGCAACTGTTAAAGATACAGGAGCCCTGTCCTCCTTTTCATAGGGTCATCCTATCTAAATGGAATTTGTCTTTTGGACTGAACAAGGCTCCTACCTTGGTTTAGCACTTCTGATTTCCGCAAGAAATGTGCCCTCCTGCGCATTCTCAAGGAACCTCTGCTATCTCTGTAGAGTAAACTCTGAGATGAGAATGAGTCAAATCTTCTGACAGTCCATGCTTGTGCGGTGAGGACTGAGGGAGAATTTAACTGATACCAAACTTACAGTTTCTGGATCAGTATGTGAACTGGAACACCGCTGCCCTTCAAGTTCTCAGTTCTCTAAACAAAAAACATGTACAAAAAATGGTATATTAGGAGAAATGCACCTCAAAATGCATTTTTAGTGAAATAAACATACCAAAATTTTATATAGGGGAAAGCAGCATTAAAATGCATATATTAGGCAAAAGTGCATACAGAAATACACATATTAAGAGAAATGTATGCAAAAATCCTCAGGAATTTCTGTGCTTTCTTTAAAAAAAAATTTGCAAGCTGTTTTGGAAACAGGATGGAATGAACTGAACGAGAAATTGGGAGAAACCAAAAAGCACAGATTTGCTCCTCCCTGGGGTACTTATCATAGAATCATAGAACAGCAGAGTTGGAAGGGGCCTACAAGGCCATCGAGTCCAACACCCTGCTCAATGCAGGAATCCACCCTAAAGCATCCCTGACAGATGCTTGTCCAGCTGCCTCTTGAAGGCCTCTAGTGTGGGAGAGCCCACAACCTCCCTAGGTAACAGATGCCATTGTCGTACTGCTCTAACAGTCAGGAAGTTTTTCCTGGAGTCCAGCTGGAATCTGGCTTCCTGGAACTGGAGCCCGTTATTCCGTGTCCTGCACTCTGGGAGGATCGAGAAGAGATCCTGGCCCTCCTCTGTGTGACAACCTTTTAAGTATTTGAAGAGTGCTATCAGGTCTTCTCTTCTCCAGGCTAAACATGCCCAGTTCTTTCAGTCTCTCTTCATAGGGCTTTGTTTCTAGACCCCTGATCATCCTGGTTGCCCTCCTCTTCATCGGACTTCGATATTGCCCCAATTTTCTTTGATGGTGGTGGTGGTGCCCCTCCCCAACATCAGAGCCCCCGCTTGGGGGAAACCTGGTTTTACTTCTTTGGAACTGCTGGGAATTGAGCACGACCTCTGAGGTCAGATTTCCCCTTCCTCTGCCAGAGCTAAGAATGAATTATTCTGCCGTAAGCGGCCTGTTGGGTGTAATTAATCCTTGTATTTTTATACTTATTATTGCATGATTGGCAGTCTGGGAGTTGTAGATTGCAAAACCCTTTGTATTATGGTGAAGGCAATGAGCTTTGGTGGCTGAACTGGGCAGGGTGAGCTCGCTCCCCTTCTGGTTTCATGCAGCAGGCTGAATAGGAAGGAAAGCCATTGGCTGAGTCCATGTGCCTGAAAGCACGAAAGGCAGAGATGTAATGTTTCCTTTTCCAATTTCTTTGGAAGATGAGGGTCTCTTTTCATTGTGAGAAACAATGGTTTTGGTTTTTCCCCAGAGACAGAGACTTCCATAGCATTTTTACCTCAGGATTTGTGGGGGTGCAGGGAGGGGTTCCTCAGAATGTAACATTTTAGAAGAATCCCAGTGTTCCATTCATGCTAAAAAATACCCACAACTTATCGTTGCTCTACATTTGTGTATCACTTTCCCTAGCAGCATTTGATGCCTCCGCAAACTGGAATTGGAAAGTGTTTTCTCTTTTATTTGGCACCGGTGGGAGCTTTCTCCACTCTTGAATTGCAGCACAGAACGGCAGTTGGGCGTGTGACTGGGGAAGGAAAGGGACACAGGAAAGAGCCTCTATCATCATGCTAGGATTATTATTATTTTTGATGTAGCTGTAAACTATGCAATTAATATTACCCATAATTAGCCCTCCTAGCCCAGTTTTCAGGTGCTGTAAGACTACTTTTTGTAGCAAAATGGAGGCCTAGAGTCTTTCTTGGTTCTCTGTCGTCTTTTTGTTGCATCAGATGCTGGTTGGTTTATTTTTATTATTTATTTATTTATTTATTTATTTATTTATTTATTTATTTATTACATTTTTATACCGCCCAATAGCTGAAGCTCTCTGGGCGGTTCACAAAAATTAAAACCACAGAAACATCCAACAGGTTAAAAACACAATTTTAGCTGAAATACAAGGCCTACAGCCAGCCCCTTTCGACTGGGAGGAACGGTAATGTCTGTTTTAACTCAGTTCATTTCGTTGTCATGACATCTGGGCACTCCTTTTACCCACTGGATCCAGGCCGGCCTGCTTTGCACTCGGTGGAACAGCTGCCTTTTGTTTGCCCTTCTGGCTGTGCGTCAGCAAGATTGCCTGGCGCTTGTCCTGGAAATGGGCTGGATGTGCACAGACGGTTGCTGTGTTCGTTAGTCCAACTCCTGTATGGTCTCAAGGCTTTTTTCTCTGCTTAGACAACCCAGACAATGGAGGCTGAGAGGTGGAGGCTCAGAGGTTTCCATCTTAAATTTATTTATTTATTTGTATTTTATTTACTAAATTTATATACCGTCCCATAGCCAAAGCTCTCTGGGTGGTTTACAAAAGTTAAAACAGTGAACATTAAAAGTATACAAATTTAAAACCATCAAAAATATAAAAACAGCAGTGTAAAACAGTATCCATTTTAAACAACGACAGTTCTGGGGTCCATTAAAAAACAAACCGCATATGTTGATGTCTGGCTGTTGCTGAAGTCATTTAATTGACCTGCAGAAAATTCTGTGAGTGGTCAGTCACAAGCGTGCTATAAATCACTCGTTTAGAGAAGACTTTTGTGGTTCCACAAGAGTTATCTTAAGACTGCCTGGAGTATGGCCTGATACTGTTACATTACCAATGTCTGCACAAGTAATTATTGGCAACATGTCTTTGGAAATTAAGATGCAATCAATTCTGAAATAGTTTCACTGCTGAGCCAAATAAAAAATCTTTTCCTGGTCTTTCCAGCTCCTCTGAGAATCTGGCAAGACTTTTGAAGTGTCTAGGTTTAAAGGGTTATTGGAAATCCTAGTGGATTTAAATATTGAAGTGCTCCAGTCTAGTTTCTCATTAAATACCTCACTGAAATATCCTCCCATTGTTACCACTCCCTGTGTGAAAGCATTAAGTTTTTATGAGGTCCTTCATGAACAGCAGTTGATTACTACTTGGGGAGCACATGAATGCTAGAGTCTTTGCCCTTCTTTTGCTAGGCCCATTCTCAATGGCTAGAATTATGAAATAATTTATTTTTCCAAGATAGAGGACCCAACTGTTTTTGTTACCTTTTGAAGTCTTTGGCTGAGCTGCCACCATGTTGGCATAGAGTCTTCAATCTCAGGGCGTGCTGGAGTGCTCATCCGGTCTGCCATTGGAAATACGATCACAAGGTACCCCCACCCCCACCCCTTTGCGCCTGACATTTTGAATTGTTGCCTGGGAATCCATGATGGTTCAAGCCCTTTCACAAGGCTGAATTGTACGTGGATTTCACCTTGGGTCAACTGCAATACTTATCATGTGGTGTGAGAGAAGTGAACATATGAACCCACCCAAATACATGGATTGTGTCATTGGTGCACCCTTGCTTTGTCACAAGGAATTTGTATTGTCAAATGTACTCATGCAGCACAGGTGATCTCCACGTAGGTATTACACCTGGGATTTCCAGTGAGTCACACTATAGATAACTAAGCAACTTTGATTCTCTGCTTTCTCATTTGCTACCCACTTTTTGTTTATTTCCACACTGTTTGGCTTCTTCTTCTTCTTCTTCTTCTTCTTCTTCTTCTTCTTCTTCTTCTTCTTCTTCTTCTTCTTAGTATCCTGCCTTTTGCCCAATACTGGGCCTTTTTACATTCTGCCTAGTTGATCATGTAAGCCGCTTACTTGGCCAACTTGGAAAGATAATCCTAATATTACGGAATATAATTAATCTGAACATGTACTTCCTCTTGACTCTTTGTCATGTTTCAAAAGGTTGGCATGCATATGCCACCCTTTTGAGTAAGGAGGAATCGCTTGGAAAAGAGGTTTTGTGTGTGTGGAATACCTGTTGAGAGAGCTCATAAAGACTATTCTGATTTCAAATTGAATTGGGTAGGGCTCTCCCATCGTTAGTTAGAACCAAATTTAGCCTTGAATTGTTGCAGTGTGTATTCTTGGTGCGTGTGTACATACGTATGTATGTATGTGTAGTAACTTGGGCAGCATTTCCATTTATTTATATAGATTTTTTTTCACCAAGATTTTTCATAAGTCTCAGAATGACTTACAATAACACCAGTTTTAGTTAGGGAGCTGGTTGGCGTGCAATGCTGACTCATAGTTTAGCATTATGAGTTGAACTGCAGTGAGCCCCAGGCATGCATAGACCCCTCTTCCCATTGTCTCCTCCATCGTGAGCATTTGGAAGCTTTTACTTTCATGTTATTTGAATCAGTATTTTATTTAGTAAAAAAAATTAAAATAAATAAATAAATATATAAATAAATAATCTGACACTGTAGTTACAACAGATGATTAAAACAAGCCAACTTCAAATCATAGGTTATGTTGCTGGTTTATTTGAACAAACCATAGTTAAGATTAATCATAGTTTAGGGTTTAGCAACATGCTAAACTATGGTTAATCTAAAACAGAAGTGGAAGCTTCCATTCTGCTCAGGGAGGAGTGGGGAGTGTATGATCCCAAAGCTCATAGAAGCTTATCCCCATAATGCTAAAGCATGTGAATTCTCCCAGTATCTGCAATGTAGATTAACTTGGTCTCGTTTGGTGCTTTGTGAGTTGGGCTTACTGTTAACTCTGTGACAGTAATGTTGTGAAGAGCAATCACTGAAATTCGTTTAGGTTTGTTGAGTTCAATATTTCCCCAAAGGAAACCAGACACAAGAAGCAATTTCCTCTTGATTCTGGGAAACCAACAACCTTGATGAAAAATGCTTTTGGGAAGGAAAACAACAAATATTACAGAAGGTTCGTTGGGACTTGGCTGCCCAAACCGGAGTGGGCAGGTCCCCCCAGAAGAATTCTTGTCAAAAAGCTCCTGACAGAGCAAGAGGAACAGGCTTAGAGAGTCAACAGTGAACTTGCCAGACCCTCACACAGCACGGAGAGAGATGTGGGAGCTGCTGCTCACCCACTTCACCACTCAGCGAGTGTTCGAGTATTTATGCCACAGCTGTTCCTGCAGGACTCAGCTGGATTCAACTGGGAAACATACATATGCCAGAGGCACCACTTTGTGGACCCAGTTCTGTAGCAAAGCGTACCAAGGAAAGGTTGGCTTTATTTCCTTTTTTCCACTTCAGTTGTTTGAGCTGCACTGTATGTGAAGGTTGAGGACCTGCTTCCACTTATTGGCAAAGTTGGTGGAGAATTTCAACCAGTGGAGGCAAACACCAAGTTCTCACAAACTACACAAGACTTGGTGAACCTGTGATTTTCATTGAAATTGTCTCAGCCTGGCATGTGAATTTTCTTTGTATGTATGGGGGTGTTGGTGTTGGTTGGTTGGTTGGTGAAAGTATTATCATATATGAGCCTCCCTGCTCTGTGTCAATCTGCAGTCACCTGGTGGCACAGTTCAGAGACAGGTTTGCCACCTCATCAAAGACAGAGAGAGTCTTTGGGAGACATGATAGCACTCTTCAAATACTTAAAAGGTTGTCACACAGAGGAGGGCCAGGATCTCTTCTCGATCCTCCCAGAGTGCAGGACACGGAATAACGGGCTCAAGTTACAGGAAGCCAGATTCAGCAGTACGACAATGGAATCAGTTGCCTGGTGAGGTTGTGGCCTCTCCCACACTAGAGGCCTTCAAGAAGCAGCTGGACAACCATCTGTCAGGGATGCTTTAGGGTGGATTCCTGCATTGAGCAGGGGGTTGGACTCTATGTCCTTGTAGGCCCCTTCCAACTCTGCTATTCTATGATTCTATGAGAGGAGATGACCCAAAATGGATTTGGGAGCAAGCCACAGTGAGGTTGAGGAAGATCAGCAAACCAGACTCTGCTCAAAGTCATCTGCTAGCTTGTTAGGTGGAAGTAGGCACACTGTGCAAAAAATAAATAAATGTTAACTTCAGTGATTAAGATCAATAAGGTACATTTTATATTTGAATGCATTTGCTTAGTTTTGCAGAACTTCTATATTGCTTTTGTGATCCATGTTTTCTTTTTTTAATTTTAAATGCTTTATTTATTTAATAAAAATATACAACATACTGTTATACAACATATTCATTATACACTGTCAATAATTTCAGCTACTCAACAGCAATACCCGGCATAACATACCTATTAACTTCCAAGGATAAATTAAGTAAATTTAGTATAAAATAGAATTTGAAAACATCCAAAAATGAATTAAATGTAAACTGAACTAAATATATTAGATAGTACATATCTCTCAAGCAATGTTTTATTATATAGTAAAACAAGAATATATATTAATTTGATCCTTGTTTTCAAACATCTATATTTCTTCTTTTCCACATGGAAAAGGGTGATAGAGGAAAATCAAAGTTAATGAAGTTTTTGTTTTGAGAACTCTTGAGGGCTATAAACTTGGTTTCTTGTTTTATAAGGAAAGCTGGTAAGATTCTCCAGATACCCTTAATCCATGCTAATTAGATGTGATTGACTAATTCATGTAATGCAAGCTAACCCTCTGACAATTTTACATTTTTCAGCTGGATCCCCAGGCATTGCAAGATAAAGACTGGCAACGCACAGTCATCTTGATGAATGGAGTAAGTACCAATAATTCAGTCTGGCTGCCGCTGACTGCTCCTTTCTTATTTGCTTTTTGTGTTTGTGTTCCTTGTCACCAACCACCAGTTTTCAATGTTTGTTCTTCCTTAAACATGGAACAATAACTGCACACATCTGTAAATGTCCAATGATGATATAACATACAGGTCAAATGTCTTGCCAGACCTGTGAACTGCTGGGGAGCCAGCTTCATAGATCATAGATTTTGCAGGAGCCATTTGCAGGTATAGATCGCAAAGGGCGGCCATCCAGGAACAACTTGTGTGAGTTCCCTGCGCTTCCCATGGTTGGATGGAGCTGTTGTCTTTGCATCTTCCCCACAAGTTAAGTGCCTTCACACCTCCTGGGTGGGAGAGATGTCAGAGCTGTTTTTCCAGCGCAATCGTGTTGCATTGCAGAGGACCAGGAAGCACGCAGAATATGCATGGCAACAGAACCCCATAGCCACCTTGATACCCATGCAAACTTATATTCATTGTTTTTTTCCTTATGCCTCTTTATTAGTTATTTACTTATTTCACTTGTAACCTGCCTTTTAACCAAAAAATGGCACTCAAGGCACTAATAAAACTTGATAAAACCAATAAGTAAATATAGTAAAACACAACTAAAAATACAACAACGGAGTAAAAACGGCATCCAGCTCAACCAGCCCACTTAAACACCAAAGGCCCGCTTGAATAGAGCAGTCTTTGCCTGTCAGTGGAAGGACAGCAGAGAGGGAGACACCCTCGCCAACCTGGGCAGGGAGTTCCACAGCCAGGGAACAGCCACCAAGAAGGCCCTCTTTCCCCTTGCCACCAAACACACCCTTGAATGTGGTGCTTTCAAAAGAAGGGCCTCTCCAGAAGACCTTAAGGACTGGGTAGGCTCATATGGCCTCCCCAGTCCTCATAGGGCTTTATAAGTCATAATCAGCACTTTGAATTCTGCCTGGAAACAGACCAGCCGCTGGTGAAGCTGTTGTAAGAAGGGAGTCCTGTGGTTCCTTTAACTAGCCCTGGTCAACAGTCTGGCTGCAACATTGTGGACCAATTAGTTCCTGAACAGTTTTCGAAGGCAGCCCTGTGAAGACCACATTGCGGTAGTCCAGACTGGATGTAACTAAGGCATGTGTGACTGCCCAGATCAGACAGCTCTAGAAATAAGTGCAGTTGGTGCATTCACCTCAGCTGTACAAACACACTCCTGGCCACAATCAAAACATGGGCATCCTCATTATATAGGCATCTGATCCACCAGGTTCTCTTCATTTAAAGAGCTCCAATCACCATTTTATATCTCACCCTTCCATTTTTTTACAAAAATCTGCAAGGCAGCCAATGACAATAAAATCTAATATATAGAATTGTCTTTGGCCCTCAGGTACAACTAATTGCTTATTGTGGTGTTAAATGTCTTAATTTCATCTAATTTCATCTAATGCAACAGATTCTTTCCTCAGACAATATCATAATCATTATTATTGTTATTATTACATTTGTATCACTGGGATCTCAGGGTACAGTACAGATAAAATCATACAAACAATATAAAACAATATACACAGCTAAAAACAAATCAAACCATTAATCATGACATAATTTGGTGTCAAAGTGAGGCCAGCGCTGGGTCCAACCTGGCATTCCACAGCCACCACAGAGAAAGCCCTTTCCCATGTCCCACCATAGTGTATGTCACATGTTGGTGGGATGCAGAGAAGGGTTCCTCCAACAGATCTCAACTCTCAGGCAGACATATATAAGGAGAGGCACTCCCACAAGTATCAAGGTCCCAAGCCATTTAGGGCGTTAAATCCTTTTACCAATACCTTGAATTCCGACTGGAAGCGTATAAGCAGCCAGTGTAATTCCTTTAAGACCGGTGTTATATGGTCTTTGTCGGATGTACATGTCAGCAGTCTAGCTGCTCCATTTAGCAGTAGCTCTAACTTCTGAGTTGTCTTCAAGGGCAGCCCCAAGTAAGAGGACATTCAGTAGTCTAATTGGGAAGTTACCAGTGCGTACACTACTGTGGCTAGGTTATCCCTGTCCAGGAAAGGCCGTAGCTGGTGGATCAGCCAAAGCTGACCCCAAGTACTCCTGGCCTTGGAGTCCACCTGGGCCTCCAGTGACAAGGATGGGTCTAGGAGCACTCCCAAGCTACACATCTGCTCCCTCAGAGGAAGTGCAACCCCATCCAGGACAGGTTGCTCACTCAATTCCCAGACTCGGGAACCACTAACCCACAGAGCTTCCGTCTTAACAGGATTCAGCTTCAGTTTATTAACCCTCATCCAGCTCATTACAGTCTCCAGGCACTGGTCCAGCATCTTCACTGCCCCAGCTGACTCCAATGACAAGGAGAAATAGAGCTGAGTATCATCAGCATACTGATGGCACCCAACCCCAGAACCCCTAATGACCCCACCCAGCAGCTTCATATAGATATTAAACGGCAAGGCAGATAGAATAGAGCCCTGTGGCACCCCACAGCTTAGTGGCCATGGGATGGAACAGGAATCCCCCAATACAAACTTTTTATTATGAAACAACAAATAATAAACAACACATTAAAACAAAACATAAATAAGGCATCAGAAATTAGTCAAAAGCAGTGGTAAACATAGCTCAAAGTAAGGCATATTAGTTAGCCGCCTTGGTTGCCATTTTTGGTGGAAAGATTAGGTATAAATTTAATTAATAAATTAGAGACTATACTTTATGAATTCTTGCTGAAACAGCACTGTTTTCAGTGTAAATTCAAGAAACAAAAATTTGCAAGTATAAGGCCTAAAACTATAAATGTGGCGGGGATGGGGATGGTTGGGTTCGGGACATTTTTTCCCTTCTGTTCAATTTATATTAGTCTTTGTTTTTCTTCCCACTAGTTTTGCTCTTTCTATTACCTTTTGGCACTTACTGTTTTAAAATGTCAGAGGACTCTGTAATGATTTGACACTGCTATGGTATGGCATTGAGAATGGTGAATGATATTCATTATTCTGTTGAGCTTTCTTTCCCTTCCTAGTTCAGGGAAGGCAGTTTGGGTGAAGGAAACTAACCCACATTGGCCATGTAATTCAGAGCAGAGCAGGGGCTTAGACCCAGGTCATCTGCATTCATGCCAGCAGTCTGTCCATGGAACTCTTTAGTATTGTTCATACAACAACAAGCTAACCCACAATCAGTGGTCGAGTGTGGGTTGCTGTTGAACTGTGTGGGTTGTTTGTTGAACTATGGGTTAGTGTATTGTCGGAACACAGGACATTTTCTGCAGGGTGGCTTGTTAATGATGCATTGTGGCTTGTTAACCACCCTGAACAACCCAATAATGAACCATGGGTTTTTTGCACCCTGCAAAAAATGTCCTGGGTTCAGTCAATACGCTAACCCGTTCAGAAAACAAATCACACTCAACCCCTGAGAGTGGGTTAACATGCTGTGCAAACTCATTTTCTGAATGGTTTGCAAAGGGAAAATCAAACATGAGAATTGCTGAAGTTGGAAAGACTTAACTGTGCAGCTCCTTTTCTCCAAGGTTGAAGTGAAACTGTCTGTGAAGTTCACAAGCAGGGAATTCAGCTTAAAGAGGGTGCCCTCTCGCAAGCAGACAGGAGTGTTTGGAGTAAAGATCGCGGTTGTCACCAAGTGAGTCATTCCACCCTTTTTTTTTACTTTCACGGTTTTGTCTCAAAGCAGGTACCTTTTCCTTGTGCCATGTATTGCTTGACTGCTTTCTTGTGAATAGCTTATTTTGCTAGTTGCATCACCTTCAAGGAGAACAATGTAACTATGTCCACCTTCTTTTGCTTGGAACCTGTTTGTTTACTTTGAGCATTATGTGCTCTGCTGTTCACCAGAACCAGATCTTGGACTCTCCCTGGTCTGTTGACATGACTCATCCTGGGATTTTCCAGGCTGCAGCTGTTTTCTTCCATGCTCAGAAATGTTCACACCATCTTGACTCTGCTGCATTAGTTTTAACTCCTGATCTTTTAGCATGACTCATTTGCCCAGTGTTTATTGGTGTTGGAGGATATGGAAGGAAATTATTATTCATTGGGAAGAAACATAGTTATTTTTGTATTGTGATGTGTATTTTTTTGTGAATTGCCCAGAGAGTTTCGGCTATTGGGCAGTATAGACAATGAATGAATGCATAAATAAATAGCACACATTGATTGAGAAGCTGAATGAGAATTTTGTTTTCCAAAATACTAGCTTTTTTCTTTAAAAGAGGACATAAAAGAGTGATTCTCTGGAATCAAATGAATACTTTAGCTACATAGGTAGTTTTTGATAGCCCTGTATGAATAGAGGTGACTAGGAATGTGTGGAACTTAAGAAAGGGTGTTGAAGTGGGAGGATATGGGTGTCAGTTTTGGCCCTGTTATTTCTCCACACACCCATAAACGTTCTTTCAAGTAGCACAGCATGTCAGAGGCTGGCAAGTGCTTCAAAATGGTGTCCACATGATTAGTGCATAAATGTCTATAGAGCTAAGGGCAATTTGAAAGAGGAATTGGTGATTGTGGTGTGCATATTCACGCACTTGTTGCCTCTGGTCAAACAAGGTTTGCAGCTTGTTTTGTATTGTTTTGAAAACCTGCTTAAACCTGTTTGACCAGAAGTGGCAGATGGACGAATGAAAAATTATTTTTATACCACAGGAAGTGAATCCTGTCTTAAACCACTTTCAAGCCTCTCTGGAGAATGAAGATATCTGTTAGATGATGATGAAGAAGATAATAACCTCATCATTTTCTTTTCTTCTTTAAGAGTATTTAAATTCATTTAAACATTTAAGATAAGATTAATCAGGAATTTCCAGGTTTGGGAAGCTGATTCTTAAAAAATAAATGGAGAATCACCAGCACAGTGACATTTGTGAATATAGGAAAGAATATTAAATCCATTTCAATATTGCCAAATAATTGCAGTTTCTAGGACAGTTGGTAAGACAATATGGAGTTAATAGGAAGTTGATGGCATTTGAAAAGCTTTTGCCAAATTGAAGTCTAAAATGCAAAGTTTAGAAGTTAAAGAATCTGGTGCAGAATGAAATCACTTTTATCAGTGAAATTAGATTCTCTCTCAACTCATTTACACTGGACAGAAGGTTACAGCAGCCAGTGTTTTGGGCATCACCCTCCCCTGAAAATACCCTTGAGATGGAATGTTCCACAAATATTGCGGGTAATAAGGGAGTGTCATAGTTCTGCAGTGGTTCTCCTCCTACTTGGATGGCCAATTCTAGGAGGTGGTGCTGGGGGATTATTGCTCTGTCCCTTGGGGTGCCACAGGGCTCTATTTTATCCCCCATGCTGTTCAACATCTACATGAAACTGATGGGGGAGTTTATCCAGAGGTGTGGGCTGAGGTGTTACCAATATGTGGCTGACACCCAGCTCTATCTCTCTTTTTCATCAAATCTAGGAAAGGCAGTGGGCCTTCTGAACCAGTGTCTGGGTGCAGTAATGGACTGGAGGAGGGCCAATAAATTGAGACTCAATCCAGACAAGATGGAGGCACTGTTAGTGGGTGGTTCATCTGCCTGGCTAAGTGATGTTCAACCTGTTTTGGAGAGGGTTGCATTCCCCATAAACCATCAGGTTTGTAGTGTGGGGTTGCTTTTGGATCCTGCATTATTACTACAGACACAGGTGGACTCAGTGGCACAGAGCACATGTGCCACTATCAGTTTAGGCTGATACACCAACTACATCCTTATCTGGACAGTGTAACTTCATGTCTGGATTACTGTAATGTGTTATACATGGAGCTGCCTTAGAAAATGGTCTGGAAACTTCAGCTGGTCCAAAATAGGGCAGGGAGATTGTTAATAGAGACTGGCCATAATAATAATAATAATAATAATAATAATAATAATAATAATAATAATAATAATAATAATAATAATATTAATAATAAATAATATTATTATTAATAATAATAATAATTCTTACCGCCTCTCCCTTTGGATCAAGGCAGGGAACAACATTAGTACAACAAATCAACAGATCTAAAAACTTCTTGGTTTCACATTCATCTGAGTAGGCCTGCTGGAAAAGGCTAGTCTATGTTCATATTATGCCAGTCCTTTTCCATCTGCACTGGCTGCCAGTCCCAACTCAAGAGCGCTAATATTAACATTCAAAGCCCTAAATGGCTTGGGCTCAGGTTACCTGAAGGAAAATCTCCCACATATATTCCTGCCTGGACCCTACGGTTGTCTTCAGTGGTCCTTCTCCGAGAGCCCCTTCCAAAGGCAGTGAGGTGGGGGACTAAGAAGCGGGGCTTTTCTGTTGTGGCATCTAGGTTGTGGAATGAACTTCCCAGAGAAGCTCACCTGGTGCTTACATTGTACTCTTTTTGACACCAGGTGAAAACCTCTTTATTTTCCCAGGAATTTTAAGTATTTGTTTTTGTTGTTTTAAATCTGTTATTGTATTTTAAATCTTTGTACTGCTGCTAGGTTTTATTTGGTTATTATTTTTATTTTATACTGTAGTTTTAAACTTTTATGTTGGATTTTATTGTGTTGTATTTTAGGCTTTTAATTGTTGTGAACCCTCCAAAGAGCTTCAGGTATTAAGCAGTACAGAAATGTAATGTAATAAATAAATAAAGTAGAACAAAAGACTGACACTCCAAGTGCCCTGTGCCTTTACTAAACCAACCACTTCTTGCAGGAGAGAGCGATCAAAGGTGCCTTACATTGTGCGCCAGTGCGTGGAGGAGATAGAGCGCCGTGGCATGGAGGAGGTGGGCATCTATCGAGTCTCTGGTGTTGCTACAGATATCCAGGCTTTAAAAGCTGCTTTTGATATCAGTGAGTATTTGCTTCTGAGGTTTTCCTTTCCACTAAGAATGAATCAAGCCTGTGCTCCATCTCGCCTAGCAGTGACCAGGACCAGTCACAGCTGACGTCGTGTGCAAAAGGAAGTGATCCATTTGCCCATCACTTCCTCTTCCTTACCAATTTCTGGAAGATGCCAGATGTTTGTGTGTGTCCATGTATAGGGAGTCCTTCCCCTGTAATTGCTTCCAATTCCTGTTCCCTTCCTACTTTCCAGACCTTGTCATAGAATCATAGAGTTGGAGGGGCTTCATAGGGCATCTAATCAAACACCAGGCTTGTCACAGGTAATCCAGTGCTAGGGCATCCCCCTGTCCAGCCTTTGTTTAAAGAGCAAACACCACCACCCCTTGAAGAAATTGGCTCTTTTGTTGTTGTTGTTGTTATTATTATTATTATTATTATTTATTTATTTATTTATTTATTTATTTATATAGCACCATGAAGTGCTCTTACCTTCAAGATGTTTGTCCTAATGTTCAACCAAAATCTAGCTTCCTGTAGCTTATGTACATGTCCTTGCCCTCTTCTTTGTGCCATCCCTTTAGATACTATCATGTCCCCTACGAATCTCCTCCAAGCTAAACATACTCGGTTCCTCATAGTATTTGCCTTCCATACCATTCACCTCCTCTGACCTTATTGACCGCCTCTGAACCTGTTCTTTCTTGAAGAATATGTGTCCTATCCCTTTTTTGTTGTATATTTATTTATATTAAAACAATATAAACATCCTGTTTGTAAAAACAAACAAACCAAAAACCAGCCACAATTAAAGTACAGTCATAAAAGCATACAAAAACATCAGCACAAACAGAAATGGAACCTAATCACCTTCAGCCAACATAGAGCACTTTCCTAAAGAGCCAGATTTTAACCAGACATCGAAATACCAAACAGGGACGAGGCTTCAATGTGCTTTCAAAGGCAGCATATTGTTGTGGACCAGGAACTTAATCCCTTCTCCTCTGAAGAAGAGGCTAGAGAGTTAACACTTAAGGGAGAAGATCTGGTCACAGAAAGTTATCACAAAGCTTCCACCTCCCTAGGACGCAATTCCCTAGAAAGTTCCCAGGAATCAGCTCCCATGTCCAGAGGAGGCTTCCATGAGGACACTCACATGGCACAGCCACTGCTACATCATTGCAGCTTGAGGCTGCTAAAATAGACCAGGTCCCTAAGGTTCAGTCTTGATCTGCTCATTTTTGGAGCAACATAAAGACAACCCTTCCTGGCTTTCAGCCCCATCAGCACTCAGAGCTTTCCATGGTGCTGATCTCTATCCCTTTTGCTTTCCTGAGAAGCCTGCCCCCTGTAAAAGCTGAACATGGAGCAGGAACTCGCTCTCCCAATCCAAGGGAGCAGAAATGAACATGTGGCACACCCAAAAGTACACAGTCCTCAGAGTATGTAGTTAATCAGTAGTGCTTAGGACTCCAAATCATGATTTGGAGAATATCATGTCTGATTTGAGCTATCTTAATAGAAGGAAAGCTCAAGAGCATCGGTTTCTGCTCTCCTCATATCTCTCTCCCTGTACATACGCTGTCTCTCTCTTTCAGATAACAAAGATGTCTCCATCATGATGAGTGAGATGGATGTCAATGCGATTGCAGGGACACTAAAGCTCTATTTCAGAGAGCTGCCTGAGCCCCTCTTCACAGACGAGCTTTATCCCAACTTTGCGGAAGGAATTGGTGAGTACTGGTATTGGTCCAGATGTGATGGCTAAGGAACATATAGTTGCCTAATCAGATCTGAGGAAATAGAGCTGAAGATGTTTGGCAGAAACGCCTTCAGGGCATCCCCTTGCCTTAAATCTGCACTTCTACAGATCTTGCAGACTTTGCTGGTCCATTTTCCTATCAGCCTGTCTGCACAGCAGCTGAACGTATGTTCAGTCAGCCCAAAAGTCCATCCAGTCCGGCATTTTGGTTCCCACAGTCGGCCAGCAAACTGAAGGGATCCAGGGGGGATCCTGGAAATTACAGGCTGGTTAGTTTAACGTCTGTTCCAGGTAAATTAGTTGAAAAGCATTGTTCAAGACAAAATTACTAAGAATATAGAAGGACATGTCCTTCTGAAAAAGAATCCACATGGCTTCCACAAAAGTAAGTCCCATATTACTAATCTTTTAGAGTTCTTTGAGAATGTCAATAGACATGTAGACAGAGGAGACACGGTAGACATTGTTTACTTGGACTTCCAAAAGGCTTTTGATAAAGTCTCCGGCCAAAGACTCCTGAGCAAACTTAGCAGCCATGGAATAAGGAGAGAGGTCCTCTTATGGATCAGTAACTGCTTAAAGAACAAAAGTAGAGAGTAGGAATAAATGGCATATTCTTCCAATGAAGGGAAGTAAATAGTGGTGTCCCACAGGGATCTATATTGGGACCAGTTCTTTTCAACTTGTTCATAAATGATCTGGAATTAGGAGTGAGCAGTGAAGTGGCCAAGTTTGCCGATGACACCAAATTATATAAGGCTGTTAAAACACAAAGGGATTGTGAGTTGCTCCAAAAGGATCTTCAAGCAGGGAGAGAGGCCCAAATGGCAGATGCGGTTCAATGTATACAAGTGTAAAGTGATGCACATTGAGGCAAAAAAAGAAGAAGCCAACTTCAAGTATAACCTTATGGGATCTGAGCTGGAGGTTACTGACCAAGAAAAAGATCTTGGAGTAGACAGCTCGATGAAAATGTCCACCCAGTGTGCGGCCACTGTAAAGAAGGAAAACTTCATGTTAGGCATAATTAGAAAAGGAATTGAGAATAAAACTGCCAGTATCATACTGCCTTTATACAAATCTATGGTGCGACCACACTTAGAATATTTTGTATAGTTTTGGTCACCACACATAAAAATGCTATTGTAGAACTGGGGAAAGTGCAGAAGAGGACAACAAAAAAAGGATCAGAGGGCTGAAGCTATTCCCCTGTGAGGAAAGGTTCAAACATTTGAGGGGGGATGCATGGTATGGATAGATTTTTTTTCTCCCTTTCTCACATGGGACCATCCAATGAAGCTAAATGGTGGGGGATTCAGGGAAGATTAAGGACATAAGAACATAAGAAGAGCCCTGAGGCTGGATCAGACCGAGGGTCCATCTAGTCCAGCACTCTGTTCACACAGGGGCCAGCCAGCTGTCAACAAGGGACCAACAAATTTAATAGTATATGTTGAGTTTTTAATTGACCCCAGATCTATCATTAAGCCTCGCTGAGAGTTTAAAGTTGTTTTAAATGTATATTGTCTTTATATGTTGTCTATTTTTACATTTCTATGGTTTTAAGTTTTGTATATTGATTTTTAATGTTGACCCTGGGTTCTAATATTTTGAGAGGGAGAAAAAGTCTCCCGATCTACATTCTCCACACCATGCGTTATTTTGTACACGTCTCCTCATAGCTTCCTTTTTTCCAATGTAAACAATCCCAGCTGTTGTAACTGTCCCTCATAGGGGAGATGCTCCAGCTCCTTAATCATTTTAGTTGCCCTTTTCCTAGCTCTATATTTTTTTTAGGTGTGGTGAGCAGAACTGTACACAGAGTTCTAAGTGTGGTCGCACCATAGATTTGTATAAAGGCAGTATGATACTGGCAGTTTTCTTCTCAATTCCTTTTCTTACAATGCCTAACATGGAGTTTGCCTTCTTTACAGCTGCCACATTCTGGGTTGACATTTTCATCAAGCTGTCCACAACTCTTTCTTGTTCGGTCCTCACCAGCTCAGATCCCATAAGGTTATACTTGAAGTTGGTTTTTTTTGCCCCAAAATGCATCACCTTACACTTGCTTACATTGAACCACATCTGCCATTTGTTGTCCTTTTCTGCACTTTCCCCAGTTCTAGGGAATCCTATTTGAGATATGCAACCAGAATTGTACACAGTATTCCAAGTGTGGCTGTGCAATAGATTTTAACAATTCTACAATCCCTTTCTTAAGTATCCCTAGCATGGAATTAGCCCTTTTCATAACTGGGGCTTAAGGACTTGACTAGCTTTGCTCTGCAGTGTGTGACGTGGGCCTGGGTTTGCACTGTACCATGTTGCAGCGATTTTTAGAGGGCTTCTACCAAACTGGAAGTAGGTTCAGCTCCCAGACACACACTCTTAGGTGCTACAGACCTCTGCTTAGGAGAGGATTCAGCTGCCCAAGAGAAGTTAGGCAGCTATGCTGGGCTGCATAGGAAGTGGTGAGGATTCATTTGTCTCTGGATTTTCTTGTAACTTCAGGGCATGAAAATTACAAGAAAATGTTGGACTCGATGGCCTTGTGGGCCCCTTCCAACTCTGCTATTCTATGAAACATTGTGTTATCCCCTTTCCATTTCTTGTGAAACTGCACATTTGGTAAAACTCCTGTTGCATTTCTGATCTTTGTACTTGTCCCCTCTAGCACTTTCAGATCCAGTTGCAAAGGAAAGCTGTATGCTGAACTTACTGCTGTCTCTTCCAGAACCCAACCTAGTCACATTCCTTTTCCTCCTGGACCATTTGAAAAGGTAATGCTTGATTTCCTTTTTCAGTATTGACCATCTCTGAGCCCTTAGCACTGGAGAAATTAAAAAATGGAGGTCAGTCTGGGGGCCGTAATTCATGTAAAAGGAACTGGATTATCCAAATGAACATGTCCTTACTTACTCCCCAAGGAATTGGCCAACATAGTTCTGGCATCTTGCTTTTTGAAGCACACATGATGATGCAAGGTTTTTATCCATATACCTCTGATTTTCAGCAAACGCTCAGTTTATTGCATATAGGGAACTGAGATGTCTTGTCTATTTAAATGTAATCCCTCATTGATAGAATGTGCAGGTTGAGCCTTCTGTGAAATAAGCATTGAAGAAGGAACCTCTTGTGCAAGCACTGAGTCATTACTGACTCTTGGAGGGATGCCAGCTTTCGCTGACGTTTTCTTGGCAGGCCTTATAGTGGGGTGGTTTGCCGTTGCCTTCCCCAGCCGTTATTACCTTTCCCCCAGCTAGCTGGGTATTCATTTTACCGACCTTGGGAGGATCGAAGGCTGAGTCGACCCAAGCCAGCTGCCTGAAACTAGCTTCCGCTGGGATCGAACTCAGGCCGTGGGGAGAGTTTCAGCTGCAGAAACTGCTGCTTTACTGCTCTGCGCCACACATTGAGACTATAGGTTAAATTAGACATGATGCATGGAATCTGTGTGTATGTTTTGCCCCAGAGGGAAACTAGCACGTGGGAGAGAGGTGTTACATGATGTGCTCTCATTAGACCCGTGTACACATTCTAATGAGATTTACACCCGCTTATAAGGAATCTTTTGACATTGGCAATAGAGCGTCTGTGGCTAAGTAAGGCGATTCTTACTCAAGATTCTTACTCAAGAATTCTTACAGCACTGAAGGGGATAACGCCACAATGGCACATTTATTGAGGTTGAAACAAATACAAAGGCACAAGCTAGTTTTGGGGAAGTTAGCTGAGCAAGTAGAGGCTTAGAAGCAGTTTCAAGACTGAAAAATAGACCTTTTGAGACTTAAGAACATACACACAGAGCCAACAGGGGAAAGAGTAGAGGGAATCTTTAAAGGCAATATACCTTTCCTTGGGCTGCAGCCCTTTCCTGTAGACTGGAACTGGGGAGCATTGCAACTCCTGGCCTTAGGTGGGGAAAAAATACACTCACCAATGTCAGCTTGCTCGCACAAGCTGGATTGAGTAGTATGCTCTGTGCTTCTGGTATGAGACAGAGGGAGCTAGCTTCTCCCTGTCCCCCAAAACCTGAGGGTCTTTGTATGATCTTATCTAAAGATCTACTTGCTATTGGAACAAAAGAGGGTGATTTGGGATGATGGCTGTACTTGATGCAGCCTGGAGTTCAGCCACAGGGCTGCATTAGCATGTGTACGACCAGGTATGACTCTTGCTATCCAGCATTCATATTCTGCTTAGTTTTACCCCTACCTTTGTCTCTGGGGAATGCATTTGAAGAAGTCTGTCAGGAAATGGTTACTTGACCCAGGCCTTTTGTGAATGCTCTCAGTCTGTAGGTGGGGTTTTGGGTTGTTTCAAAATGGAGTCAGTACTGCTCACAGAAGCTACCTTGTAACAGAGGATTTTCATTGGGAAAGTGCCATAGGGCAAAAGGGTTAACATATTCCCATATCATAGACCCAGTGGGATCCTCTTCCATGATCTCTGTACCTGCTGCAGAGGGTGAACCAATCATAGATCTCCTGACAGTGAAGCCTAAGCCTATTCTTAGGCACTTAGCACTATTGGGATTGGTAATTGAATACAGGTAAATATAGACTGTTCAAGGTATCACTTCTTTTCAGCTTGGTCAACAGGGATTAGTGTTCCATCTTGGCTTGACTGCAGTGGTAGTTTATACACAGAAGTATTGGGGTGTCACATCCTGTCCCCATTTCTCTCTGAACACATCGTGGATTGTGATACCTGCCCTTCTCTCCATGTAAATACAACATTCATGGGCGTATTGGGAAACCATCCTACCACCCATCTTTGCCCAAAGTTTTGAAATTAATATCCAACAACATTTAAAGAATAAAAACATTTCTTTTTACATTGAAGCTGTGAACATCATGAAAAAATGCATTGATTACAAGGAGCCAAATAGTCAGTCCAACCTTATCTCCTTTTTTTTTTGATAAATCATGGACGTGTCATGAAAAAGCATTTAACAAAATCACCCATATCCTTGTTGACAAAATTGTTCAATGTGGGTTGGACAATACTACTGCTAGGTGGATCCACAGCTGGTTGAAGAACTGTACTGAATGGCTCTGCATCATCAACCTGGAAAGGCTCTCCAGTGGAACCCCAAAGGGCTTGTTCCCAGGCAATGTGCTATTCAGTATGTTTTACAAATATTGGGGGGTGTAAAGGAATGCTTATCAAATCTGGGGATGGTAGAAAGCTGGGAGTTATAGCTAACATCATAGAAGACAAAATAAAGATTCAAAATGACTTTAACAGGCTAAAACAATGCTCCGAAACCAGCAAAGTGAAATTCAACGGAGATAAATGTAAAATCCAGCATGTCAAAGGCACAATCCTTTATTAGGTGGGGACACTATTATTATTATTATTATTATTATTATTATTATTATTATTATTATTATTATTTCTTACCCACCTCTCCCATTGGACTTGGAAGCAGTACATGTGCAAAGCATCTAATATTTGATAACAACCTGAAATAAGCCAGCAGTGCAATGCAGCTGTTAAAAAAAATCTAATGCCATCTTCAGCTGCATTAACAGAAGCAGAGTGTCTAGATCATGGGTGTAATAGCTATCCTACAGTACTCCCACTGCCTTGGGATGTAGTGGGCTCTGCTTTGCTATAGGTATTTAAGCAGCCGTCTGTCAGGAATGCTAGAGGTGCTTTACAGATTGTGCATGAGGAAGGGGATTAGACTAGATGGCCTCTAAAGCCCCTTCTAGCTCCATGATTCTGTGAAGTTGAGAGTATCCATAATGCAGATTTCAGGCCAGATTCTACTGAAAATTTGGCATGCTTAGAACCTTGGGTTAAGAGCATTCATACTCTTGCATCTCCTTTGCAGCTACTGCTGCCACAAAGGAGAACAGCTGTCATCATGAAAAGTGCCTTTCAGCAGTGTAGACCTTGGTTTTAGAATGAAAACTTAAACTATGATTTGGTAGGAGTAAAGCCTTGGAAAAAGCGATGCGGATGAGAACACTGTTCCAACTGTGTCTTTCTCTCTCTTTTCCTCCCTGAAAACTGCTTCAGAGTTGCTGAGAAGGAGAACATCAACAAGATGTCACTTCACAATCTGGCAACTGTTTTTGGACCAACGCTGCTCAGACCATCAGAAAAGGACAGCAAAATCCCTGCTAATCCAACCCAGCCTATAGCAATGGCTGATAGCTGGTCACTAGAAGTCATGTCCCAGGTAAAAATGATGCGGTATAGTCCAGCCCTTTGCTACCCTCGACCCTGCTCTGGCTGTGATATTGCACAACAGCAGTTGTCCAAAATAGAGAGGCTTGACTTAAGCACGGTTGTCCACAGGGTTCAAGGGTTTCCCCTGAACTTTGGGGTGCCCTGCTCTGGCTATTGGGCGGTATAGAAATGTAATAAATAAATAAATAAATCCCCACTTGCCCGAGTCCCCAGTGACAATTTTTTAGGGTGCCCCATTATGTGACTCCTTGTCCTTTAACCTCTCTTAAAGTAATAGGGAGTAAAAAATGGAGCTATATGGGGCACGCTAAATAATAATAATAATAATAATTCTTGCCCACCTCTCCATTTTGATTGAGGCGGGGAACAAGAATAAATGATAAAATACATAATAATTAAAACATAATATACATTGTTAAAAACTTCCTAAAAAACATCGTAAAAACATTTTAAAAACCATTGCTGGGGACTCGGGCAAATGGGGATTTGAAGAAGCATATCAGCTTTTCATATGAAAGTAACTGCTCCCTTTACCAATTTATATTTTTTGTCTTTTCTTCATGTCACTCTATTGCAATTCCGGACCAACTGACAGCAGCCAGGGACATCATGTTCCAGTTAAATCCCCCAAATCATCATCATCCTGTTCAGACAACACACTAAGCTATGGTTAAGCTGCTAACTGTTTTGCAGCAAGTGGTTAGTGAGCATGTTTAAACCATGGTTATGTAGCCATGGTTCACACAACACGCTAAGCCATGTTTAACTCATAACACTTAACCATCATAGCTTAATGTGTTATCTGAATAGGGCCATCGATGCTGATGATGGTAATAGAAAGGCTATGAATGCCTACTATGCAGGGTGATTATACATGACGGCTTGGGACCACAATACCTGACGGACCACCTCTCCTGACATGAAGCTACCTGTACACTGCGCTCTGAGG
The DNA here is from genome assembly GCF_023053635.1 of Elgaria multicarinata webbii. NCBI lineage: Eukaryota > Metazoa > Chordata > Lepidosauria > Squamata > Anguidae > Elgaria > Elgaria multicarinata. Next base: position 22,652,153 of record NC_086188.1, on the reverse strand, counting down.
GAAGCTCGGAGGATGACAACAAGGGAAGGGCCTTTTCAGTGGTGGCCCCCCAATTATGGAATGATCTCCCTGATGAGGCTTGCCTGGTGCCAACATTGTTATCTTTTCGGCGCCAGGTCAAGACTTTTCTCTTCTCCCAGGCATTTAACACTTGGGGGACACTTGGCTCAGCAATACTACAAACGAGAAAGATCTTGGAATTGTTGTAGATCACAAGCTGAATATGAGCCAACAGTGCGATATGGCTGCAAGAAAGGCAAATGCTATTTTGGGCTGCATTAATAGAAGTATAGCTTCCAAATCACGTGAGGTACTGGTTCCTCTCTATTTGGCCCTGGTTAGGCCTCATCTAGAGTATTGCGTCCAGTTCTGGGCTCCACAATTCAAGAAGGATGCAGACAAGCTGGAGCGTGTTCAGAAGAGGGCAACCAGGATGATCAGAGGTCTAGAAACAAAGCCCTATGAAGAGAGACTGAAAGAACTGGGCATGTTTAGCCTGGAGAAGAGAAGATTGAGGGGAGACATGATAGCACTCTTCAAATACTTAAAAGGTTGTCACACAGAGGAGGGCCAGGATCTCTTCTCGATCCTCCCAGAGTGCAGGACACGGAATAACGGGCTCAAGTTAAAGGAAGCCAGATTCCGGCTGGACATCAGGAAAAACTTCCTGACTGTTAGAGCAGTGCGACAATGGAATCAGCTACCTAGGGAGGTTGTGGGCTCTCCCACACTAGAGGCATTCAAGAGGCAGCTGGACAACCATCTGTCAGGGATGCTTTAGGGTGGATTCCTGCATTGAGCAGGGGGTTGGACTCGATGGCCTTGTAGGCCCCTTCCAACTCTGCTATTCTATGATTCTATGATTAACAGCATTTAACAACATATGCTAAGTTGTTGGGTTTTTTTAATGGACCCCAGAACTGTTGTGGTTTAAATGGATACTGTTGTTTTATACTGTTGTTTGTATATTTTTGATGGGTTAAAATTTTGTATACTTTTTAATGTTCACTATTTTTAACTTTTGTAAACCACCCAGAGAACTTCGGCTATGGGCGGTATATAAATTTAATAAATAATTAATTTAATAAATAATAATAATAATACGTGATGATATACGGAGGGAGGACCAACGCCCCACCACCACCACCGAAGTGTCATTTCAGCACAGCTGGAGGGGCTGCCATTGGCAAGGGGACTGTGGCCAGGATCATAGAGTGGGGGCTTGGCGGCAGAAAAGACAGGTTCTGCCACTGTGTCCCCTGGAATACCAGGCAAGGGCAAAGGGGCAGTGGAAGCAGCTTGCCCACGGTCATGAAGAGCAGCAGGGGATTCTGCCGCTCTTGCAGAACAGGTCGCTGCCCAGTGCCCTCTACCCACGATGGATTGTTGTCCCAGGTTTGAACTACGCACCAACCCATCGTGGGTAAAACAACTCCTAGAACAACCCATTGGTAGTTATTGTGGGTTGTTTAAAAAATTAATCCAACCCATGGAAAGCTGTTCAGGTTCGCACGACATACTGGCCTATGCTGGGTAGTCATGGCTTACTCTCCCACTCTGTTCCCTGGATACGGCACCCAAAACCTCTACATAAAACAGTTGCCTCACATTGACTCAATGCTCATGATCATGTCCCTTCTGCCATTGCACTGGCTCCACCCACCCAGCATAAGAGCTCTCATTGATCCAGTTTCTCCTCCTCTACTTTCCAGGTTCAAGTTCTTCTTTACTTCCTGCAACTAGAGACTATCCCGACCCCTGACAGCAAGAGACAGAGTATCCTGTTCTCCACAGAAGTGTAGGAACCTGACTGGTCAGTGAAAGGCCTTGTGGAACTTTGCTGTTGGTCTGAACTGCTCCATTCTGGGCTTGGGAGAAACTCATTCCTCCTTCAGACATTCCTGTCCTGTCCTTGTCTACCAAGAGGAAGTGAAGTGTTCAGTCCCTTTGCTTTTTGTCAGGCAATGGCAGACTGAAGACGCTGCTAAAAAGAAGAGATTCCTTCCTCTCTTGATCATTAGATCAGGAAAAGAACTGGGCCAGAGCAGCTGCACCATGAGTTTCTACCAGCAGAGGGAAGCAATGGGCAGCAAAAACTGTTCTTGTGGGGAATGTGCAAGAACCGATTCCTGTGGGTTTTTTATGGAATTAATTTTATCTTTGGGAAGCTTTGAGATTTCTACTTGGACCACTTGTGAAGGGCAAATGGTTATATCAAAACTGTGGCTCTAATAGCTATTGTTTCAGTTTTTAATGGAATACTGCAGAACATATTCATCTATAACACCCTCTACTTGAAAATTCAAATCTTGATTTCTCCACGTTTCTTTTTAATAAATTAATTACATAATTAGAGGCTTTATGTACAATCAGAGCTCTTTCCCCCCCAGGCTTTTCTTGGAATCTTAAAGGAAGGGGAATCCCATTATCTTCCCTTTGACCCTTTTTGGGTAGCAGTTATTAAAAGGGAGCACACTCCGTTATGTCATATAATATAAAGTTCATTGTGCTAAGGGAGATGGGGGAAAGTGAGATAATGGGAGGGGATGAGCTAATCCTCCTTTTTATATGGACCAAAAATAATGAGTAATAGTAGTGTGAAAGACTTGTTAAATTCTTCAGGCATACTGAATATAATAGAAGATGGGTAGTGTACCACATGAAACTAGTTCTCAACCCAACTAGATGATGGCCATACAAGCATAAGAACCACATAAAGATCTGGAGACAGATGCCAGTGGTTGTCTCCCTGGCTACTTAACCACACTTTTCTCAGAATTGCTTTTTTTGATACTTGAATTTTTGTTTTTTCTTGAGACTTGGTATCTGTTCCACCTCCACTCCCCTTTTTTTCCAGGTAAAAAGAAATGTTTTGATAAGATGTTTAATGGCCTATACAATGATGATTGATGAGCAGGGATCATTTTGTATTTTTCAGAAATTCCAGCCATTCCATTAGGAGATATGGCATCAAAGCAGCCATATCAATGAAGTGTAGCACTGGGAAAGTATCAGTGCTGGGAATTAAAAACATGAACTAATTGCAGAGTCCCAGGACAGGGAAGTGCGGCTTTTGCTCTGTGCTTCCACATGGGGTCACTCCTAGTGCGTCTAATGAAAAGACACTGTGCAGCTGTTCTGCCTTTCCCTCCTTAATGGATTTTTGTGGTAAGAAAAAGACCGAAGAAGGAGGGTTATAAATGGAAGACAGCCTTGTCTGAACACACACACACACACACACACACACACACACATAAAATTCCATGTTTGAAACAGGGCAATTGCAGCATAACAGCCTCGTGTGGAAGCACTTGCTACTTAGTCACACAGTGTAATTTTTGGTCATACCCCCACTACTGCCAGTTAGCAAAAAGTTCAGGAACTACTTACAGGCAAGAGAGGAGACGGACCTCCTCACACTTATTAAAGTGTAAGGGGCTATGAAGTTAAATAGTTGGTTTAGTCCAGGGGAAGATTTTGAAGTAGGGAATGAAGAATCCCCCCCACCCCCGGTCCCTCATATTTCATACAGATGACTAAAGAGGACTAACAAGCAGTGGGGAAAAGCACGTTTTGACAGCTGGTCTGATTCTTACTGTTACATAATGCCAGCTGTCTTTGGTAGCTCCTTCACACATTGACTGGGTTCGGATGGCTTGTCATGAGTTATTTAACCCACGGGCGCCAAGTTGCATATAGAATAGAATAGAATAGAATATTTATTACTTACCCGCCTCTCCCTCTGGATCAAGGCGGGGAACAACATTAAATACAAAATCACCATAAAATGCATAAAACAGATTAAAAATGCATTAAACTGATACAGTATTAAAATAACAATTGGACATGTTAAAAAAACATCTGGGTAGGCCTGCTCAGGGATTGTTGTGTCATGCGAAATTGGTGAGCGTGGGTTATGCAAGAGTTACCCCTCACATAACTCTATAACACCCGCACTCAACAGGTTCGCACATGACAACCCCCAAGTGGGGGCTGCATATTTGAAATGTTGGCCACATGCTGTCATGTTGTGGATTGTCATGTCATGCAAACAGCACCATTCTGAAAGAGAGGAGAGGTTTTGTCATCTTTGAGTATTTCAACATCTTTCATGCTCTTGGAAATTATTCATACAAGAAATTCACATTGCATAGCTCCTCTTCCTCTCTAGATCTGGAAGCTGAATCTGTGATATTGTCCCAGTTTGGATGTAATAATAATCTGTTTATTAAGTGAAGTTATGCACAAGCCTTGTGCCTGCATGCATCACCCCTTTTCTCCTCCATTCTTTTCTTAAATTATGGAATTTGCTTCCACAAGATGTGGCAATGGCCACCAATGTAGATGGCTTTAAAAGGGACTAGATGTATTCATGATGGCTAAAGCTGGACTAGCTTCTAGTCATGATGGCTATCCTATCTCCAGACTTACTGCCTGTGAATACCAGTAGCTGGGGAAGATGAGAGGGGGGGCAATGCGCTCAGGTCTTGCTTATGAACTTTCTAAAGATATCTGGCTAGCCACTGTGGGAAAGAGGATGCTGGCTGGACAAGAGAGGATATTGGTTTTACTCAGCAGGGCTTTCCTTATGCTCTTATAGCACAGCATAATTGAAGTCTTCCTGTGTTAATTAAGCATAATTTCCAGTTTCAGCTAGTTTCAGATCCAAGCATGCTAATGTGATGATCTGATGAAGTGGATTATAGCCTGTGAAAACTTATGCCATAATAAATTTGTTAGTCCTTAACATACCACAGTCTTGATTGTTTTTGCTGCAAAACACTAACATGGCTGCCCTTCGGGAAATTGTTTCTCAGTTTGGATGCAACAGGAAACTATGGTCAGTTAACTCAAAATGTCTTCAATTGCAGCACACCAAGAAGGGAAGAGGGCAGGGGCAGATTGTGGGGATACAAGGTTGATAAGCCAAGATATGTTGCATATGAACTGGGCCGTAAAGCATTACAACAGTTCTGCTCTAGACTGATTCTACTACATTCCAAATTCTGCCTCTCCCATTTTCCTTGCTTGTGGACCAACCTTGGCACATATACACCCAAAACATAGTTTACAAAAATTTGAGAAGGTGCTACAAAGCACTTTAAAGGTATAAATATGCTAATAAATTTTGCTTCACCTTATATTATTTTGTATTTGATAAGACAAATTGGATAGTTTTATATTGAGAAATAATTTGTTTTCTGAATTGCAGTTACCTTGCTTTGTCTCCTTACATCAGCCATTCGCATATCTGTTTGTCTAAGGCAGTAGACAAAACTGACCACTGCACCACCAAATCCACCTCATCATCTCTCTCAAACTCCCCCTGTCCCCACAGCAATTTCCATGAAGATAGCTGGAGGACAAGAGAAGGCATCATCTCTATCACCCACTTGCAATCCCTAAATCTCAGCAGACAGGAAACTTCCCCATTTCTGTTTGCTGAGGCTTTTGTATAAGCAGGTGGGTGGGGTGGGCCTGGCCCTGGCCCCAAAGTCATAACAAACCTTTTGGGGGGGGGCAAAAAGTTGTGCATCGCTGACCTAAGGCAATGGTTCTCACATGGTGAAGTGAACCTGCATAGGGACATGTGAGTTACAGGGCTAGGAAATGACTGCTTAAATCATCTCCATTCTCCCCCCCCCTCCCCCCGGCTTTAGTACAATCCAGGAATTGGAATGAATCCCAACCCAGGGTTGATTATCAATGCTGTGTACTAAACCACTATTTGTTGGGGAACTGGGGAATGGCGAATTCAGATACTAGGAGCACTTGGTGGATCCAGGCAGAACTGAGCTTGGCTCCACTCCCTTGGCTCTTGTCTTATATGGAAAAGCAGGGAGAGCACAGGTCAAGACACCATGTTAGCAAAAAGTTCTCATTATCCTTTATGAGCCAATTTTGGGTCTGGCATTAAAGATGCCGTGCCAGACCCAAAATATTTATACAGGCTTAATCTGTAAGGAGGAGTCCTTCCAGCGGACAGCCCAAGATCTCAGCTGTACTTGGAGCAGGAAGGTGGTAGAAACAGATACCTTTCCTCCCCTTCTCAATACTTTGCAGACATGTCAGTTCCCACATGCCTCACAGTCACACTCTTTTGTGTAGGCAGGCGGGATCACTGTTCTCTGAAGAGTCAGTACAAGAAAGCTGCAGAGATTAGTGGCGTTAAAAATACAAATCAAATCCCTAAAATGTCACAAGAGTTTTTGGAAAGGCTAACATGTTTCCAGACTATTTTGAGGGGTAGGGGGGATTTGCTTTTATCTTATTTTGAAAACTGGTGTTTCTTAAGGGCTTCACCTTTTTTGCCTGATAACTTTAGACCTGCACCACTTCTCTGGGATGATTGCTCTTTTCCTCCTTGCTTCATTGATTGTTCTATATTCATGGCTGCAGTTTAAAACTGGAAAAGCAATACTTTCAAAGACTACATATGTGCCAATTTAGTTTGCATGATTTTTCTTTTGATTTTTTAAATTTTATGTATAGTTGTAATTTTAATATTGAACTGATGCTTTGTATTGCAAAGGTGGTGATTTGGTTTAGTAATCCTTAAGAGGGCTGCTTTGTTACCCAAATTCTTACATGCAGGCATGTTGATATAGGAGAGAGTACATAATTTAAGCATTCGTCATTTCATTTTTTATTATTATAAACCTAAGCTTTCCTCAAAAGTGTTATTCTTGGCCTGGGAAAACTAGTCCACACAATTCAAACTGATAAGAAAATTGAGAAAGGATTACTTAAAAAAAAAAAGTTATGCAGGGAACACAGTGTAAAAAGATTCAGAACTGCAAGTGAAGGTGTCCTTCCTTCCATACTTGGAATTTTCTTAAAACCACTATGACTGCCTCTTCACATATCAGTATGGCCAGTCGCTCTCCTATGGAAACACAGACTGGGGTTCCCTCCTTCCAGAGGAGGTCTCTGCCCCATTGTGTGCTTAAGCTATTTCTCACAAGTTAGGATTGCTTTGGGCATCAGCTAACCAATTCCAAAAGGCAGTTTTTACCTAGTTCCATTTTTCAGGGATAGCTGGGCATAAGAGTTTTAGAACTGGGCAGGCATGTAAGTTACGAGTTTCGTAGATCAGGGATAAGTCAAGGTCATGTAGGGGCCTATTAAGGAATCTTTTGGAGATTAATTTCAAGGCCTTAATATTACAGAACACAATTCTAGAAGGCCAAGTCTCTATAACCTCTAGAAACCAAGCATGTTTTTATTCCTCCCTTTGTCGTTCCAGATCCAGCTTCCTCAATGCGATGGTGTTAAAAATAACTTACCAAATATTCCATTTCATAACATCCTATCAAAAGTATCAAATCCTAAAGTTCTTGGATAAGAATGAGTAAAACTCTTAAACCCTTATAATCTTACCTCCCCTGTGTCTTAATAACTAAGGGCCTTCCTAGACAAGGCCTTAGCGCGCTTTGTGGGCCGGTTTCCCTGCTGTGCGTCCAGATGATGCACAGGGGAATCCGGCGCCAGGCCGCGCTGAAGCCTCCCCTAACGCGCCATAAGCAAAGTCGCTTATGGTGCGCCTTTTTCGCAGCCCCGGCCTCAGGCCGGAGCTGCGAAACGTCTAGCTACTTCCGTGGCTTTTTGCGGCTACTCGCTTACTCACGAGTAGCCACAGAAAGCCGCGGACTGGCCACAGCGCTGAGCGCTGTGCCCATCAGCCAGGGGAGATCCCAAGGGGGGGGGAGAGGGGCAGGGGGAAGGCCGGACCCACCAGGAGAGGGGGGGGGAAGCCGGACATCGACGATGGCAAGGGAGGGGGCAAAGATCGGGGATGGGGCTGCCGAGGGAGGGGGGGAGAAGATCGGGGACGGGATCGGGGATGGCGGATGCGGGGAGGACGAGCGAGCAGGCAGGGGCCTATGGGGAGGGATCAGCAGCGGGTGGGGGGGCTAAATTTTTTTTAAAAAAACCTTACCTTCTCCGCAGTCTTCGGGCCGTACATGGCCCCATTAAACTGAAAAAAAAATGGCGGACGCTGCAGGGATCGTGAGGTCCCTGCGCGTCCGGCGTCTGGAAGCCCTGGGCGTGCACACTAACGTCAGCGCGCCGTCTCCCTGCCGGCTTATACAGGCAGGTCTAGCAAAGCCCTAAGAGTGACCTAGATCACCCATGGGCCACATCTAGAAGCAAGGACTCATAAAGTGCATTGTCAGTGTGAACCACAACTATGGAATTCTCTTCCTATGAGCACTCAAGACAATTCTGGGTATCTTTAGATAGGCTTTTGGAACCCTAAGCTGAACTTGCAGGGGAACCAGTAGTGGAGAGATTAGCTGCTTTATTTGGAGTGTAATTGAATTATAATGGGATATCTTTAGATTTGCCTTTTAATCTACCATTACCTGCATTGACCCTTTGAGAAGGGGCAGGCTGTAAATTAAATAATCACATAATGTTGACAAGCAACATATCCCTGCATGTGCTGAATCTGATGCTGCTTTAATTTCACATACACCATAATGGAGGTAACACAAAGATTGTGCCCATGTAACAAGTACCTGTGAAGAGGCTCACAGGCAAAAACATAAGATCCTGAGCTGGCGGGACCATTTTGCAAAACTGTCTTGTCTACTGGGATCACCTTCACCATTCTAGACATAGGGCTTAGCTACACCAAGCAGGATATTCCACTATGAAAGCAGTATATAAAAGGCAGGAGCCACACTACTGCTTTATAACGGTATTGAAGTGCACTGCAGGATCTACATTACTGCTTTATAGTGGTACTGAAGTGCACTATTAACTGTTGAGGCCCATGACACCTCTACACCAGCAGGATATAACACTATGAAAGTGGTTTGAAAGCGGTATGTATCAATGGGCCCCAACAGTTGTCAGTGCACTTCAATACCACTATAAAGCAGTAGTGTGGCTCCTGCCTTTTATATACCGCTTTCATAGTGGAATATCCTGCTTGGTGTAGATGAACCCATAGATAGGAGCAATCCAAAGCCTAATATAGGCAAGTATTTCCTATTACCATCTGCAAAACTTCACAGACCAAATGTTCCTGCAATTGTAGGAGGGAATGGGGAACTTCTCTACCTGAATGAAGCTGTGTGCACACATTGGAGTTACTGGGCCATGACTGCCTAACATTTGCAATTAAAACAGTGTAGTGGGTGCTCTCACTACTCTTTAGTAGAGTGTGACAACCCAACTTCTTATTCTCCTACATTCTGCCAAGTTCTTGGCTCTGACCATGAAGAGGCTCCAAAGACAGGATGCCTTCATCACTCTTAGAAAACAGTTGCCACTTATGATATCTCAGTGGGAATGTATAGCCATTGTATTATAAACCTCATTCTCCAGGTTGGTGTCCAGGAATGTTTTCCATCCAAAAGCTTCTTAGAACTCAAATTGTTAAGAAAAAGAGGCTTGAGAAGAAACTGTACATTGCCTTTTATCTTCTCTTCCCCGCCATTAACTTACAGTTCTCTCTTCACTGACAATTCTTTCTGTTGTAGTGGTCTGTCCAATTATTTTCTAGTATGTAAAAGCTAGTTCCTGGGCTCCATCTCTAGTCAAGAAACAACCAAGGGCAGGGTTGAGTTCGAAGGGGCAGAAGCTTGCTTAGTTATCAGTAGCGCCTGCAGAGTTCCATAGGGCAGAGTGAATTGGCTATCATCAGGCAGACTACTAGGAGAGCCAAAGCCTGCCACACCCTGTCCCCATCCCCACCCCGGCCATCAGGTGCAAGTTTAGTCTGCATTTATTGTCCATCAATTAACAGCTATTTACGTTCTTTTATAGAAATGTGTGGTTGCCATTCATTCCTATGGAGGGAAAGATACAGGACTTGGGGACAGCAAAAATGGGCCCTCGTGTGGGGAGTCCCCACTAGTTTGAAGTCACAGGGTGGGGGTAAGGGGGAGCTTTCTAACTTTAGGGCTAGTACAGCAGTAGAACAGATTGCCTAGAAGTGTGGTGGAATCCACATGGCTGTCTTAAGAAGCATTATTTGGCTGTTTAAGTGGATTCAATCCCTGAGACATGATAGTGACTGTAGAACCTCATACAGTAACTTGTCATATATTCAAAGTTACCTATCGCTCAAGGTGCGTTCAGTTCCTTGATCTAACTGCAGCCTTTGACACGGTTGATCATGATCTTCTCTTAGATTCCCTTCATGACCTTGGATTTTGTGGCTCTGTCTATAACTGGTTTGCCTCCTATCTAGCGGGTCGCTCTTTCAGCGTGTTGGCTAATGGCAGCTCGTCTTCCTCCTTCCCCCTTTCAGTAGGGGTTCCGCAAGGCTCAGTGCTTGGCCCGTTGTTGTTTTCCTTATACATGTTGCCCTTGGGCAAGCTTATTCAATCTCATGGCCTCCAATATCATCTGTACGCCGATGATACACAACTATATCTGTCATCTCCGGAACTTTCTCCTGATGTTCACGATCGTGTCTCGGCATGTCTTTCAGATATCTCAGCTTGGCTGCTTCATCGTCGTTTGAAACTTAATATGGCAAAGACTGAATTGCTTGTTTTTCCTCCTAAACCTTCTCCTCATCTCTCATTCTCTCTTACTGTCAATGATGTTACGCTTACTCCGGTCAAGGAAGCTCGTAGCCTTGGCTTTATATTTGACTCCTCTCTCTCCTTTATTCCTCATATTGAGGCAGTAGCTAAATCTTGTCGTTTTTTCCTGTATAATATTGCCAGGATTCGATCATTTTTGTCTGTCTCTTCTGCCAAGACGCTTGTTCATGCGCTGGTTATTTCCCGGTTGGACTACTGCAACCTTCTTCTCTCTGGCCTTCCTTCTTCTCACATCAGTCCGTTGGTTTCTGTTCACCACTCTGCCGCAAAGATCATCTTCTTGGCTCGCCGCTCTGACCATGTTACTCCGCTTCTGAAATCTCTTCATTGGCTTCCAATTCACTTCAGAATCCAATATAAACTTCTCCTGTTAACCTTCAAAGCTTTTCCCGGTCTAGCTCCTTCCTATCTCTCCTCTCTCATCTCACACTATTGCCCCGCTCGTGCTCTTCGCTCCTCTGATGCCATGTTTCTCGCCTGCCCAAGGGCCTCTACTTCCCTTGCTCGGCTTCGTCCATTTTCTTCCGCTGCCCCTTACGCCTGGAACGCTCTTCCAGAACATTTGAGAACTACAAGTTCAACCGCAGCTTTTAAAGCTCAACTAAAAACTTTTCTTTTTCCTAAAGCTTTTAAAACTTGATGTTGTGCAGACTTTATACTGTTAGTTTTACCCTACCCTGTACCTGCTTACCCTACCCTGTGCCTGTTGGCATTCTCTTCCCCTCCTTATTGTTTTACTAGGATTTTATTAGATTGTAAGCCTATGCGGCAGGGCCTTGCTATTTACTGTTTTACTCTGTACAGCACCATGTACATTGATGGTGCTATATAAATAAATAAATAAATAATAATAATAATAATAATAATGAAGGAAGTAATATTAAGACATAGGCAGGATCTATACTACTGCTTTATAACGGTATTGACAGCTGTTGAGGCCCATGACAAATTCCATATACCATTTTCAAACCACTTTCAAAGTGTTATATCCTGATGGGATAGATCTGGCCATCATCTTTCCAGTAGGGAGTGCTAATCACAAGTGATCAGCTCTATATCAGTAAAATGATGATGATACATTTTTAAGGGAAGTTTGTTGATAATTCCTCCTCTCTGCTCATGTCCTGTGCGAAGCCAGCTTTTTCTTTTTAAATCAGTAACCAGGGAATAAAGCCACTCATATAAATGAGATTCAAGATGAATATAAACATTCTGGTAAAGCAACAGCATGTTTTGACCAAGATAGGTTCCTTTGCATAACTGCTTCCCATGATAAAGGCAAGGATTCATGAAGGTTTATCATGTGATTGCTGCATTTATCACATGAATAGCATAGGAATGGCTTGCCCTTGAGTGTGTCCATAAAAACTGTATTACAGTCAAAGTAAGCTATAAAGAATTTAGAGGAAGTTATTAGATATGGTTGTAAGTTACTGTGTGGAAAGAACAATAGTGGATAGGGTACTTTATTAATCAGGAGTTTCTGACTTAATCTTTCCTTTTATTCACCTAAAACACTCACAACTTGAGTGAGTTTTTTGCTTGAACAAGCTGGAAAACATGAGGTTGATTTTGCACTGTTATGCTGCTTCAACAACCACTGCTTATAAAAGCAGGGAATCCCAAACTTTTAATCATGACCTTTTATTTTCTGTCTTGACTCAGATCAAGGACACCTCATCAATGCATATATGACAAGGCATATGACGCAAAGTTTGCCCTTTTAAATCTCACTGATTTCAGTGGGAGAGCTAATTATTAAGTAACATTATTTATTACATTTCTATATTACCCCATAGCCAAAGCTCTCTTTGCTTCCCCCTGAAATCAGGGAAACTGAGAAGCGATTTTGTGTGGTTCGTGCCCTCATGACAGTTACATTACACTCACCCCAAGGTTTAAAAAGATACTCAAATTGGGAATACTCTGGATTGTCCAGGGAGTTTTGACTATATAAGTAAGAAATTAGTTTTAGGGTTTATCTCAGACGAATTATCTCAAAAATAGGATCACAAAACTGTCTTAACAGTTGGAAATGCATCACATAAATCTTCAATGTAGGGATGATTCTGTTCACTACATCTATATCCAGAACAAATTTAAACACAGCAGTAACAATAAAGAGTAAAAGTATAGAGTGGTACAATTGTGGCAATCAAGATTAAATAAGCTCTATTAAGGTGAACACTTCCAAGCAGGACAATATGAAACATGCATCCTTTTTCTATGTTTTCATGTAGACTTCTCTTGCCTACATAACTTCTTATTTTCTGTAACTTTTTCCTTTTCTCTGCTGTTATAAGCATTTGTAGTCCAGGTTGAATTGATAGGAAAGCAAATGAACAAAACTATTTATTTAAAAATAAATGCAATTAAATTATATAACTACTGCTGGCATTTTCAGCTGTAGGAGAAGGGTTTTTTGGTTCACTGTTTTCCACCATGAAGCTAATATTTGTTGTCATTGTTTTTAACATTGCCTTCATGTTCTAAAGCATTTTGCTTTGGTATTTTATACTGCTTCAATATTCCAAATGCTCCAAATCAGAAAAGAGAAGCAATGAATTAATCTGAAGTAGTGCTGAGCACTTGGAACTGCTATTGAAGACAATTGTTTTTGTACTGCTTTTGTCTAAGAACAGGTCCAAGAAGAACAATGAAAGTAAAAGTTAAAAGGTGTCATGTTAAAAAATTGATGGATATGAAATGGGATTGGAAAAGCACTGTATTTGGAAACAAGGAGATCCAAGGCACTTGAAGTCCTTGTTTGTACACAATGTTAAATAAATTTCTTCTGTACCTGTTTAATGGACTCAGCTGATCTTATTTGAAAAGCAAATTGCAAATTCAAAGAAGTGTGATGTAGTAGTGGTGGGGACTTCAATTACCCTGATAACTGTTGGGGGACAAATTCTGCCAAAAGTGGCCCTTCCAAGAAATTCCAGACATGTGTGGGTGGTAACTTTCTCCTACAGAAAGTGGAAGGAACTAGAGGATTGGTTATCCTTGACTTAATACTGACCAATAGGGACGACTTCGTGAATAAAGTGGCCGTTAGAGGAACTCTGGGGGAAAGTGACCACATCATACTTGAATTCTTGATTTTAAAGGAAGCAAAAGCTGAGTGTAGCCATACATGTACTCTGGATTTTAGTAAAGCTGATTTTAATAAACTCAGAACTATGATAAGTAAGGTCCCATGAGAAAAGGAGCCCTAATGAGAAAAGGAGTCCAAGATGGGTAGGAGTTTTTTTTAAAAAAAGGACGCTTACAAACAATTCCAACAAGGTAAAAAGATAGAAGACAAAAGAAACCAATGTGGCTTCACAAAAAGCTTAGAGATTACCTGAAAACAACACATATAGGAAGTGGAAGGAAGGCCAGGCTAAAAAAAGAAGAGTACAGACAGGTAGCACAGAAGTGCCAAAATGGCATCAGGAAGGCTAAAGCTGAGACTAGCGAGGGATGCTAAAAGCAATAAAAAAAGCTTTCTTCAGATACGTGAATAGTAAAAGACAGAGGAAAGAAATGGTGGTTCAACTGCTTAATGAGGATGGCAAATTGATAAGATGACAAAGGTAAGGCCGAAGTGCTCAATTCCTACTTTGGCTCAGTCTTCTCCCAAAAGCAGGTCTATGACCTCCCCCCCCCCCCCCCGGAAAAAGTGAAGTACGAGCTGAAGGGGGAGGACTGAAGCTTGATAAACAAATGGTCAAGGAACACCTTATCTCTTTGAATGAGTTCAAATCTCCAGGGCCCGATGAACTGCATCATAGAGTAATAAAGGAGCTGGAGGAAGAACTTTCAGAACCACTGTCTATTATCTTTGTGTAATCATGGAAGACGGGTAAAGTGCCGGACGACTGGGGGAGAGCTAATGTTGTCCCTATCTTCAAAAAGGGCAAAAAGGAGGAACCTGGGAACTACAGACCAGTCAGTCTGACATACATCCCTAGGGAAATTTTGGAGCAGATTATAAAGAAGTCAATTATTATTATTTATTGCATTTGTATACTGCCCCATAGCCGAAGCTCTCTGGGTGGTTCACCCATCTTACCTTCCGGTCGCCCTGCCAACCTGGGGAACTTGGAGAACGAACCAGGCCAGACTTCCAGTCCGTAAACTGAATCACATCGAGCGATAGACTGGGGATTCTGTTAGTGTACCAGCCACCCCGCTGCCTAGCAGACTCCCTGGCCGAGCTCACGGGACTGGTCTCAGAGCTGGTGTTGGAGTCGCCTAGGTTTTTGGTCCTGGGCGACTTCAACATCCCATTCGAGACCGGTTTGTCAGGTGCAGCTCGGGAGTTCATGGCATCCATTACAAACATGGGCCTATCCCAATTGGTCTCTAGACCCACACATTCAGCAGGTCACACCCTCGATGCTGTTTTCAGTTCCGAACAGACAGATCTGTGGGCGGAGGTGCTAAATACCTCTGAGTTGTCATGGACAGATCACTCACTGGTCAGGGTTAGTATCGCGGCTACTATCCGCCCCTGCAGGGGTGGCGGACCTATTAAAATGGTCTGCCATCGAAGCCTGATGGATCCTCTTGGATTCCAGAAAGGCTTAGAGGGTTCTATGGCTGGTGTTGGCAACAATCTTGTTGAAACCCTGGTTAACAGATAGAATCGAGACCTGACTAGGGCTATTGACACCGCTCCCAAATGTCCTCTCTGGCCTGCTTCTAACAGGGCACCCTGGTATACAGAAGCTCTCAAGGAGATGAAGCAGCAAGGATGACAACTGGAGCGCCGATGGTGGAAAACTCAACTTATATCCGACAAGACATGACATAGAGAACATCTTCGTTCCTATGGGGTGGCAATATGTGCAGCGAAGAAAGCTTTCTTCTCTGCACGCATTGCGTCTGCGTATTCGCGTCCAGCTGAACTGTTCAGGGTGGTGAGAGGTTAACTCAGACACCTTCCCCCCTGAACCTGACTTTAGAGCCTTCAGTAGTTCGCTGTGATGCCTTTAACGATCATTTCACAGATAAAATCTCTCAGATAAGAGCCAACTTAGATGCTGTCATTATAGCAGAAGCTGACAATGAAGTGTCCAGCAACTCTGTGAATAGGATTACACTGGATCAGTTTCAGTTGGTGAGTACCGAGGACGTAGACAAGCTGCTTGGACAAGTGAGAAAAATGACTTGCCCTCTCGATCCCAGTCCTTGGTTGGTCGCCTAGAAGAGCCCACAAATGGTTGCGTGCAAAAGGTAAGGTTTTTTTAATTTTAATTTTCCCCCTCGTTCCCCCCACTCCCAATGGGCACAGTGCTCCTGAGGAGCTCTGCACCCCATGCACGGGTCCCGGCTCCTCGCGAGGAACTGTGACAAACCATGACGCCTGGCCACATGTTCCATGGTCTCAGACCCAAGACCGTGGAAAAAGCAGGCCTAAAGTGTAGGGCGAGATTCTGGGGCAAGGGAGGGATCATCCCTCCCTGACCCTGGGATTCCTTGTGCGTCATGTGGACCCACAGGGACGATCCCAGGGATCGCCCCAGAATTTTGCCCCATCTAGCTAAGGCCTACACTTCCATTAATAAATGTTACATAAATAGTGTATAAAATTCATACTGTTGTGTTAGCTCTCATTTTCATCCAAAGAGGACCTGATATACTGGGGTTAATAATTTGTCTAGCTTAGAAAGTTAGACTCAACTGGTATCAATCAACTTTAAATTGTCACAACATACTTTAGGTGTGAAAGGAGGAATGAAAGCAGTTATGTAAAAGACATGTGTGTGTGTTATGCTAAAAAGAGTGAGCAAATCTTCTCTACGTCTTGTAATATAAGAGAAGGCATTTTTGCCAGTAGTTGAAGGGGCTTCAGTCAATGAACCACTTAACTCTGTAGATAAGGAGGGGTGACAAATAACACCTGCAGCACCCCTGAAATAACCCCGTTTTTAAAGTTAACATTACCACTACCATGCCCCCAAAACACTCTGGCAGCTGTAGTTTGCAGCTGCTGAAAATTCCAAATGCTTCAGAGATAGACCCACATAGAGAGCATTACAGCAATCTAATCTGATTATGACCAAGGTATGTGTGCTAAATGAGATGTTTTACCCAGGAAAGCGTAAGGCTAGCACTCCAGCCAAAGCTGTGCAAAAGCACTCTTGGCCACAACTGCCATCTAAGAACCCAGGAGTAGAACCAAGTTCCAGAACCCCCTACCCAAACAGTAAATTTTATCCTTCAATAGGCTATACACTGAATTCCAGACCAGCAGTATCTCTAACCTGTCTAGATTCCAACTCAGCCCACAATCTCAGCCTCTCTGAATTCAAACGAACATGAGAGTGATCTGTATTATCACACTTATGGTCCCACACACACTTCACTTCCAAATGCAAGGACACCTGGACCAGGATCTCAGACATAAATCTTAACGTCTGGGCAGGTAAATATGTCCTTCAAGTACCCTGGTCCCAAGTCATTAAGGGTTTTATAAATCATCTAGGAAACATCTAGGAAAAAGAAACCAAATGCACAGTTACAAGATGGGGGATACTTGGCTCAGCAATACTAGAAACAAGAAGGATCGTGTTGTAGATCACAAGCTGAATATGAGCCAACAGTGTGATGTGGCTGCAAAAAAAGCAAATGCTATTTGGGGATGCATTAATAGAAGTATTGCTTCCAAATCGCGCAAGGTACTGGTTCCCCTCTATTCAGCCCTGGTTAGGCCTCATCTTAAGTATTGCGTCCACTTCTGGGCACCACATTTCAAGAAGGATGCAGACAAGCTGAAGGGTGTTCAGACGAGGACAATGAGGATGATCAGGTGTCTAGAAACAAAGCTCTATGAGGAGAGACTGAAAGAACTGGATATGTTTAGTCTGGATAAGAGAAGATTGAGGGGAGACATGATAGCATTCTTCAAATACTTGAAAAGTTGTCACACACAGAAGGGCCAGGATCTCTTCTCAATCCTCCTAGAGTGCAGGACACAATTTACAAGAAGACAGATTTCAGATGGTCATCAGGAAAAACTTCCTGATTGTTAGAGCAGTACAACACTGGAACCAGTTACCTAGGGAGGTCATGGGGTCTCCCACACTAGAGGCATTCAAGTGGCAACCGACACAACATGTATGCCAGCCTGGTACCCTCCAGATAATTTGGACTACAAGTTCCAGCATTTCTAACCATTGGCCATGCAGGCTGGGCAGGGCCGGTGCCAGACTATTTTGCGCCCTAGGGCAAGGTGAGCTACTTTCACACACACCCGCAAAAAAATGCCAACTTTGATTTTTAAGAACAAATGTTTCCTGGAAAAAATAAGAAGCACAAAACTTGAAACGGCGAAATTTATTTTAAAGTGCAAGAAATACATCATGCCAATTATAGCAAACAAATTGGAAAGGGACATCTATGGGTCTAAAATGCATTATTTAATAGGAATATCACCTCCAAATCATCCCCCCAACTCACACACACACGTGCGCACACACACACTCCGCATCACTCACTCCAAACAAACACACACATGAACACATGCATTCACTCAAAGACCCCCTGCACCCCATTCACCCATACATTCTCTCTCTCTCTCTTCTGGGCGTGTTCTGGAAGTCCGAACGTGGAGCCGCCCCACCCCCACCCCAGCATCCCTGGCTTTGCTTCAGCTGGGTGGGCACGGGGCGCCATCTCGCCCACCCAGGCCCAGCTGAATCCTCGGGCCGGGCCGGCTTACAACCAACGCACGTGAGTGCTGCGCTGTGCCCGGCGCCCCTCTTAGCTTAGTGCTCTAAGCGGCCGCCTGAGTGGCCTCTATGGTAGCACCGGCCCTGAGGATGGGGCTGATTGGAGCTGAAGGCCAAAACATCTAGTGGGAACTGGGTTGGGGAAGGCTGAATATTCCGTATATCCCATCATCAGCAAGTATGCTGCTGTATTTTCTGAATGGCCTTCAAAGGAGAAAGGACCAACACATAGCATGGTTTTTATTCTGGTTGTGCTTTTCATATTGTATTTTGTATTTGTGCTTTTAACCTGTTGGTTGTCTTACTATGGTTTTAATTTTTGTGACCCGCCCAGAGAGCTTCGGCTATTGGGCAGTATAGAAATGTAATAAATAAATAAATAAAAACATTATCAGTGCATGATCCATTGGCCGACTATCTCTGTCCAGGAGAGGTTGCAGTTGACTAGTTGATGCTGCTTTTGCTACCAATTGAAAGCACTTGCAAACCAGATTTGTCTGTGCAACCACATCCAAAACAGAGTGGCCATCACCAACACTCCAGACAAAGCACCAATCCACAACACTGCTGTTTCGTCTAGGTTAAAAGTAAATAGCATAGGGGACAAGAGGAAACCCTGTGGAACACCTTACACACACCCACAGGCAGAGAGAGAGAAAAGGCAAAATGGACACATGAAAATTGACCAGTGCAACCCTTTGCAGCTCAAAGGCTAAACATAAAAAGGAGACAAAGTCTGAAACTGAAGCTCAGGCATGAGCTTTTCTTTTTATGTAATTATTATGCCATTCAATACCTGCCCTCTCAGCATTTTAAAGCTGAGGTCATGGGATGAGGTGCTCCTGGTGCTTCTGCATGGGCCGGAAGTCCACTTCGAGACCACCCTTAGCAGGGCCTTTCCTGGACTAGCTCCCGCTCTGTGCAATTCCAGGCCAGCTGATGCTGGGCACATGCCAACGTTGCTCAGAAGGAGGAGGAGGAGGAAGAGGAGGAGGAGGAGACGCCCTTCTCATCCATGCAAGCTTCTCCCAACTGGAAGCCCACCCAGGGCTTTGTGGAAGCGCCGCTGGCGCCCCTGCGTCTTGGCGCGGCTCTTGCTCTGGCCCTCAGGGCCCAGGAATCGACCCCAGAAGCGCCATCAGTGCGCTACATAGGAAACAAGGCGTGTAACAACTTTCCCCCGCCTGGCGCCCTCCAGATGTTGGAGTACAACTCCCACCATCCCCCAGTAGCTAGGGAACGCACCACAACACGCCCGTGGGGCGGGGGTCAGGCGCGGGAATGCCGGCTGACTGATGTCCGCTTCCTGTCCCCTGGCTGGCAGTGGCCGGGCGGCGCCCCGTCGCAGCGACGTGCCTGAGGGAGCCTCGGCCCAGCACGTCGCCTCAGGAAGCTGTTTCCCGCCTTTTCTGCCGCGGACATCACCACCCGAGCAGAAGTGCGCATGCGCTGGGGGTTCCGCGGAGCGCTCCAGACAGCTCCGCGCGACGCCTCTCTAGCTCTTCTAAATCCGGCGCCTGCGCGCTGCTGCTGTGTTTCGGCGCCTGCGCAGTACGGCGCCTGGGAGCAATTTGCAGCCCCGCTTGTTGTCGTTGTCGTTGTCGCCTGAGCCGCCGGTCCGAGAGGCGCCGCTCCGGCCCCCGACTCGCCTCGGCTCGCCCGGAAGGAACTGGAGCAGGAGCAGGCGGCGCAGTCCGGTAAGGGCCCCGCGGGGGGAGAGGGGAAGCAAGCAAGCGGCCCCCCGACCTCCCCCTCAGAGCGGGCGGGGCGAGGCAGGCGAGGGGTCTTGGCCTGGGCCTGGCCCGGGCCACTTCCCGCGCCGCTCCCTGGGCTGCCCCTCGGTCGCCCCTCTCTGCCCAGGACGCCTCTCCGTTGTTTGGCTTGTGCGCCGCGCTCAGTATTCCCTGCTCCCACCGAGACAGCGCGGCCGCGGCCTGGTCGTCGTCATCCTCCTCCTCCTCATGACATCTGGAAGAGGATGGCGATGGCTGCCTTCCTCCAGATGGGTCACACCGTGAGGGAAGCGGGCATTTTTATGACAAAGCAGTTCCAAACAACAACAACAACAACAAATACCTCCTCCTCCGCCTCGTCTGCTTTTTCTAACCTCTTCCCTGATAGAGATCTGGAGTTCTCAAAGGCTTGCCAGGTCTTTTTTATTATTATAATTTTGGTGATCTTTTGGTTATCCTAATAAAGCTATTGCTCTATTTGTTTTTGAGATACTAACAAGAGTCTTGCAGAGCCTTAAAAAGAAGGGTATTAGGAAGCTGCCAGTCTGTATCATCTAAACCAGTTTTCCTTATCTTATCCCCACACACACCTGATGCATTGGATTTCAACTCCCATCATCCTCAGCCACTGGCTGCAGATGGCTGATCTATAGTGACTAGCAGCAGCTCTCCAGGGTTTCATACAAGAGCCTTTCCAATCTTTGCCTGGAGATGCCAGAAGATGAACTTGCA
The DNA here is from genome assembly GCF_023053635.1 of Elgaria multicarinata webbii. Lineage (NCBI taxonomy): Eukaryota > Metazoa > Chordata > Lepidosauria > Squamata > Anguidae > Elgaria > Elgaria multicarinata. The sequence goes on along the minus strand of NC_086188.1, from coordinate 22,631,402 downwards.
AACGTCTCCTTGCAGAGAATGGGCAACAATCAAACAGGGTCCTTCCACACCTGCTGGGGTTTTTTCCCCCTGGTCCACCGCTTGCACGACAGAAATTTAGTAATCCTGGGGCAACTCGAAACAAGCAGAAACACTTTTTTCTGAAAGGAGGCAGGTCAGCAGAGCTCACATATGGGAAGTCCGCTGACCTGCCTTCTTCCAGAAACCAGTGTTTCTGCACCTTTCAGGGCTTCCCCTAGGAAGCGCTAAATCTCCCTTGCATAAGCAGAGGGTCCTGTTGCTGCAATGGAATTGGCAAGGACCCACCACTTCTGAACGGAATTGGCAAGTCAGAAAGAAACCACTGGCAGCATAAGTGCCCCATTCGATTCTGCCCCATGTGCACTACTACTGAGCTATGTTCCTTGGCCAGAGCATCTCATGAAGTGGATTACAATCCATAAAAATATATGCTATAATGACCATGGTAGTCTTCAAGGTGCTACAGGACCCTTTTGTTTTTGCTGCAATAAACGTGCTCTGGAAGTACAATCTTAAACATGAATAACCCCATTTAACTCAGTGGGGCTTTCTCCCAGCATGTGTTGTTAGAGCTGCAGTGTTAATGGTTTTTACTCTACAGCTGCTTTTAAATCTGCCATCTTGATTGGTTTTTGGAGTTTGGATATGTCATATCAGTTGTTTCAAAAATTAGATTGCTGCTTTGATATAGAAAAGATGAGGGTGTAAATTATATAAATAAACACGATTGTCACTCCAATCAGAAAAAAGCTTGGGATATTACATCAAATCTCAGCCAGCAGTGGAACTAACAAGAATTATTATTATAATAGTTGGAAAATATATTCTTTAAATATTTCAAATAAAAAAATAATAATTGTAAAAGCTATGGTCTGACTCTTTTAAATATGTTCATGTGATTATTTTTGTCATGTTTTTAATATAGTTTTAGAAATATACATAGCTTTGATCACTGTTTGCATGAGAAGATTCCTAAGAGAAGTTGTAATTAGTAGTGTTTATATGGTATATCTGGATATTTTAAGTGCTGTGTCATTGAAATATCATTTTTAATAATACTAATAATAATTTTATTTCTTACCCGCCTCTCCATTCTGATTGAGGCGGGGAACAACAGTAAATATAAAATACATAAAACTGAATTAAAACATAATATACATTGTTAAAACATCCTAAAAACATTCTAAAAGATCTTAAAATTCCGCTGGATAGGCCTGTTTACAACAGCTTTGTACTGTAGGCAAATATCATTACCCTTATTTTATGGGTGGTGGGGTGAGATTGAGAGAAATTGACCTGCCTAGCCTGACTGAGGAGGGAATTCAATGAGTTCATGGTTGAGGGGAGATTTCTGGACTTCTCAGCTCCTTGCTGAATAAGATACAGCCTAAGATGCATAGATGCAACAAGTATAGATGCCAAAGCAGCAATCCATTGATAAGCGAAATGGGATAATCCAGTTCCCTATTCCATTCCTGCTTATAACCCTATACATTCTATTTATTAATCTGTAACAAGTATTTATAGATATGGATTGTGGGTCACTGCCTAAACAGTCTGAAAAAGTGATTCCAGCAATGACAGAGTCTCTGAAACTGTAAAAGCGGTAGGGCCAAACCTAGATACTAGCAAGTGCTGCAATTGAAAGTATTGCCATTCAGCCATAGCTGACAAATCATATTTGACGTGTAGCATAGAAAACAAGTAATCATCTCTGGCACCCGCCAGTTGATCCACAGTAAAAATTACCTTATCTTTCCATGTCTGCCACAAAAACATTTGCTTAACAATTTTTGAATCTGGAGTGCCTCATAAAGTTCCTGGCATAATGTTGTGATGAGCTAACCCAGAACTCTGAGTTATCTAGTTTTAACCTATGTTTTTTGTTGGGTTAAAACTCTGGGTTGTTAATCCTAAACAACCCAGAATACTGAGTTTACATGCCACAACAACAACCCAGAAACAGGGCGTTCCTGGGTTATTTTGAAAAGCTGATTCAAAATGCAAGTAGCGAGTGGGTTGAAGGCAGTGTCTTCACTTGCGCCCAGTAATTCATGCTAGACCAACCCTATCTCTGTTTTGATAGTTACTAATCTGGTAGGTCACGGAATTCCTTGAGTATACCATAACTTGATTTCAGCAAAGCATTTGATGAGCTCTTCCGTGACATTGTTGTTGACAAGATGGCAAAATATGGTCAGGACAGTACTACTGTTTGGTATATCCACAACTAGTTGAACAAACATACCTAGGAAGTATGCATTAATGGTTCTAGAATGAGGGACATCTCTAGTGGAGTGCCACAAGACTATGTCCTTCATAGTTTTTTGTTGAGTGTATAGCAATTATCTTTGTTCAACAATTGGAATCTCAACAATGCTCACTAGTATTCATAAACCACTTCTAAGCATTCTGAGTAATGTTGTTGTTCTTATTCCCAGGACTTGAGATAATTTCATTTTATATTTCTCTGGGGATTATATTCTGCCAATTCAAAGAATAATAATTTTTTAATTTTAAAAAAAGAAGGTTCAAGTTTGCCTTTCAAGTAGCAACCTGTGTGGGTATATATTACCTTAACCCTATCATGAATTATTGTCTGAGGGATAAGAACAGAATTATTATAGAGGATTTTTTAGCTATGGAGAGTGAATCATGTGAGGTACTCTGGATAACAGCTGAGAGACATGTGATTAGAAGTATATTTCCAGTACAGGGTAATGTCTTATATGGCCCATCAGGCCCTCCACAGACTGGGTGATATTAGGCATGGCCACTGACATCATCCTCCCTGCCCATTTTGTCTTTATCTGTGCTGAGAGAGGCACAGAGTTTTGTGCTTCCCTGAGCATGGAGAAAGAGACTTGGCCTGCACTGTGAGGAGTGTTTTGCCCTCTGAGCACCATCCGAGTTTGAGGCTTCGCCTAATGCCCGTCCCCGTGGAGATCGTGAGTGGCGTTTGAACAGAATTAGGATGCCTAGTGGCGTATGACCAGCAAATCCTCCCAGCCCAGTTGAGTCTCCGGCTTCATGCACAATGCATCCCTCCTGTTATCTCTAACCTATGATCAGAGATGCGGTGGGGGGAGGAGCAGTCCTTTGAGCACTACTCTCCCCCCCAGTTGTGAGGGAGTTGGTACACATGGGAAACAGCCTTGTTCCCTTCAATCGCTGTTCTCTCCTCCCTGTTATCACTGGCCAAGCACCACGGTCTGGAGGAATTCAAGGAGGCTCCCCAGGCCAGATGGCAAACCTCTGCCGGCTGGGGGTTCCCCGTCCCTGCTATAGAGCTCCAGGAAGTGTAAATTGCTCAAAGGTCAAGTTAATGGGAAAGTGAAATTTAGGGATTTCTTTCTATGAGTATAAATAATGGATGATGTTGATCTGAAATATTAGAGGAGGAATTAATAAGTGCTGAGGAAGCATTGTTCCATGTTAACCTATTGTGGCAAATTGGCTGTGGTACTTTTGGAGTACAGATGTAAAATGTCCGGAAATGTTGAAGCCATGGGGGAAAAAAACCATTTCCCCACCCCCCACCCCCGGGTTTTTCAGAAAAAAATGGAATTTGGGTGTGTGTGTGTGTGTGTGTGTGTGTGCGCATGCGCATTATTAGCATTTTTTACAGATTGAAAGTCATTTTGTTACTTTAGGAACATAAAATGTAATTATGTACAAGTTGGTTTGACATAAATTTTTGTGAACCGCCCAGAGAGCTCCGCTATTGGGCGGTATAGAAATGTAATAAATAAATAAATAAAATTATCACATTTGGTATATTAAAAGTACAGTGTATTCAAGCAATTATTACAGATTGAATTGAATTTTTAAAATCTTTTCTTTTATTTTTGGAACAAATGGAGCTACACGCTCCAGAACTGTAAGGAACACTTGAACTGTAAGGAACCTTTTTGGATTTGCCAGTTTATGAGGAGCAGACAAAAACAATTTAATAAAAAACAGAAGAAACTATCAACATTAGTAACAAAGAAAATTATTTATGTCTCCACTAGTCCTGTATAATGTCAAGCAGACATAAAAGCACACTTTCCCATAAAAAGAACTGAGAAAAAAGGGGGACCAAGATTCAATGAATATGCATGAAATTTAATCAGACTCATTTTCTGAGCTATAGCTATTACTATCAGTTTTCGTCTGCTTCAATGGTGGTGCCCCCTAGAGGCAGAAATGCTTCTTGCTCTTGCATTTGAAAGTTGTAGTCTCAGTTTGCAACCTAGGACTTTGTAATTGTAATAGTCTGATACTGTACATAGGTTTTTAGAAATCATTTGGAGAAGTAAATATATGAACACCTTGTCTTAAACATTTTATTCGTCATGCTAAAATAAAACATTCTATAATCCATTTTTCTTCATTTTTTTCAATTTTTCCCATTTTGAGGCGGGGGGAACCAAAAAAGGCTTCAGAAAAGTGAAATTTTCCTGAATTTTCCCGGTTTTTTTCCAGGCTTTCACATCTCTATTTTGGAGACTACATTTGTAATGGTTTGTAGGCCATCTTTGTGTGGGCTTGATACATTTAATTTTGGAGGCAATATTAACACTGAGGAAAACTTTGAAACTATCCACTGTGAATTAGAGTACTTTGTGGAATGGGAGAAATGATCTGGAATAATCAGCAGCGCAAAGTATACATGTGTGCATTTGGGGATATGTATGTGCATTTTTCTTACTCATTTTGGCTCATTGCCTCAAAGTGACAGGGGGAATATTTTGGTGTATGGGAAACATTTGATTATTTTTGACTGCAGATTCATGATTTATTTCTTTATGTAAAATAAATCCAAAGGTTAAGAGTTATTTGCTGCCTAAGTGACCTTAATCTTTACATCACAACTTGCAATTCAAGAATGCAGTTCTTCACATTCTGCTTTAGGCATATATATCTCTTAGGTTGCACACACTTTAATTGGGAGTTAACCAGTGTCTGGCCTCAGTAATGGACTGGATGAGACCTGAGGCTCAACCCAGACAAGACTGAGGGTCTGTTGATGGGTGGATTCTTTGTCCAGATGAGGAAAATCCAACCAGCTCTGGAATGGGTCGTATTCTCCCTAAAGGAGCAGATGTGCAGCTTTGGGAGTGGAGTGCCTTTTACCAGCTTTGGCTGGTAGCCCCACTGTTACCTGATCTGGTGTCAACAGTCTACACTCTGATAACCTCTAGGTTAGATTAATGCAATGCATTGTATGTTAAGCTGTTTTTCAAGATGGTTTGGAAACTTCAACTAGTGCAGAATTCGGTGATATGAACATATATCTGGTCCTGACTTGCTTGCACTTGTTGCCCATTTTATTCTGTGTTGAATTCACAGTGCTGGTTTTAACCTACATGGCTCAGGATCCCAACACTTCAAGGACCCTTCTCTCTTCATTTGTACCTACTCAGTGTCTAAGGGCAGCTTCAGAGGCCCTTCTTTGTGTCTCCCCTCTGGAGGAGCTTAGGATGTGGCAGTTCAGAAACAGGCCTTTTCTGTGATACCCCTGTGTTTATGGATCTCTCTACCCAAGGAAGCTCACCTGACACAGGTGTATGGCAAAGATGTACTTATATTCCCAGGCATTGGACATTAGTTATGGTCCAGTTGCTGTGTGCTGCCTTTGTGGTGGTCATTTTAGGCTATGAGGGGCAGAGTAGATGCATGTATTGTGAATGAAAACTTTTTGTATTGTTTTGTATTGTATTTTTAGATTGTTTTTATGGTGTTGATTTTTATATCCTTGTCTACTCTTGTTTACCATTTTCTTGACATTGGAAGAAGGTGAAGGCTCAGTTCAGACAACACATTTCTCAATGGTGGTTTTAGAATCCCACGGTGGAGTTTTTACAGCACCGTTGAGAAATGTGTTGTATGGAGGGAAAACTTCACCCTGTGGTGGAGTTTTTTTAGGAAACACTCCACGCTAAATATCCACGTTGTGCAGAGGAGAGTTCCTGCACAACTTTTGTGTTGTGTGGAGGGCTCTGTGGAGTTTTCCATTACGTTGAGTTGACTTTTCCCACTGGCTACAGAGTTTGCTGGCAAGAGCCGTGAAAGGAGCAAGTGCCGCTCTAGAAGAGTTGCTTGGTTTGTTTTTTTTGCAGCAGTGCCTGATAGGATGCCATCAGGAGAACTGGGGGAGGAGAGAGAGCAGAGGAACTGTCAATAAAGCATTGTGTTGCCTTTTACACAACTCCACAGGAGGCCACAGTCACAGAACGGTGGAGTTAGAACATGTTGTATGGTGAGTATCTCCTAAAAACTCAGCCATTGAGTGGAGTTTTCCCACTGTGTAGAGAAACTCTGAACTGAGCTGAAATTTTGTTACTGTTGTTTAAGTAGGAAATTAACATGTTCTTATTTACAACGCATGGATTGGCTGAAGTCAAGTTACCCATGTGAATTAGAACTGGCAGTTTAAACAGCAGCAGCAAAGTTACTCTGGTATACTTGAGGGTACAGCATAGGAAAAGAAAATTCTTTAGGTAGTGGTAGCAGGCTAGCATTACCAGCAATAGATCACAAGTTCTGGCGATAATCTCAGGACCTTCAGATATTAATGTGCAAATTAGGGAATTGTTTCTTCCTGAAATATATTTTAGCATAGTAGAAAATGCTGCTGAGAACTGCAGTTGCCTTCAACGTCCTTTCAATGTGACATGACAGTTTTGTATGAGGGATCACGCTATCTGTATTGAGTAGGGCGGGGCCTCTGACAGCCCTCAGATGCACCAAAATATATGTGTGTTTGGGCTCAGCTGGAGCTATGTACCTTTTAAACTAAAGGTTTCCATGACAGAGAGCTGAAGCAATTCTAGGGTATCTTTACGTGTCTTCACTGAATGTGTTTCTTCTTTTGGATGAAAAGATTAGTATAACAAGCATTTTGAACAGCATAGAAATAAGATAACCTACTGACATCCCAAATACATTTTGCCTCCCCCCCCCACATGTATTCAGCTGCTCTATTGTTGTGGTATTGAGGATGCACAACTTTCAACTAATCTAATTTCCTTTTTGCTTTATTATGCAGTGTTATACATAAACCTATTGTGCTGTCTTATGCATGAACAAGTGTTTAAAAGATCTTATGTCTGAAATTATTTTATAACAGCTTAGTGGTGCAATTGTCTGCATGTTTAGACAAAAAAATCCTACAACTTCCAACATTTTGAGCCATTTAGGACTTCTTTTCTGTCTCAACATGCATAGAATTGCAATTGAAGAACTGTCTACCACTTTGAAGAGTGATTTCATTATTCTTTTATTGTAGTCATTGATTTTTAATTCCATTCTCACCACTGTAAATGCAGTTATATCATTGGGTTTATTCCTAATTCCTTATTTCCTTTAAAATATTTTTTGTCCCTAGCCAGAGCCTCTGAAGCTCTTTCTTAATCTTCTTCTGAAAACTAAATATCCTCAGATTGTCCTATTCATGTTTCACTCCCAGTGAGTAAGCAACTTCTTCCAGTTGAAAAACAGGGGATGGTTGTTCATTTTTAATAATTGAAGACAAAAAATTATTGCAAATATTATTGAAAAATAATGCGAACAAAAGTAAAGGGTTTTCTTGCCCAAGAACAGTGGCAAGGACTTCGTTTTTGTTATGTTTTGGCTTCTAAATCAGCTCACTGTATTTTCAGCTATGGACATTATTTTAAGGGGAAATGATCTCTGTTCTCAGTGTATTAAAATTGTTTTCCCTTTCCAGATTTGTTCGTAAATGCATATCAAACAGGTAGCCAAGAATGAAGAAAGCAAGCCGGAGCGCTAGTTCAGCGCCCAAAGTGCCTGGGATAAATAAAATACAAACCGTGGAAAAAGTCAAACCAGAAACCAATTTCACAGTATCTGCAGTAACAAAACTCTCAAAAACAGGGACAGCAGCATCATTATTGAAGGTATTTCCTTGTTATTTTTCCTTAATTAGATTTGAACTAATACTGCTGTTGGGTGGTTTAGTAAAGCAGTAGGCAAAATCTGCATCATGTAAATGCTGCTATATAGGTTTGAGCTGGGTTTGGACATCACAATAACCCATGATGGGTTAAATAAGCCCTTCATGGGTTATGGTGTCATCTGTATTATTTATTATTTATTATTTATTTAGAATATTGATATACCGCTCCCCATTGAAAAAATTCGGAGCAGTGTACAAGGTAAAATGAAAATAAAAACAGAATAAAACAGTTAAGACAAAATTTAAAAAGAAGCAAAAACAGTAATCCAAGGCTGCATGTTAAAGAAAGGCTTCTTGGAATAAAGATGTTTTCAGGAGGCGCCAAAAGAAGTACAAGGTTGGCGCCTGCCTGACCTCCAGAGGCAGGGAGTTCCACAGGAGGGGCGCCACCACGCTGAAGACTCTTCCCCTGGTGGATTCCAATCGGAGGATGGATCTAGGTGGAACCACCAGGAGCAGGCCCTCGGATGACCTCAGTGACCGGGCAGGTTGGTAAGGGAGAAGGCGCTCTCTCAGGTATCCTGGTCCCAAGTTGTTTAGGGCTTTGTACACAAGTACAAGAACCTTAAACCTGTCCCGGTAGCGAATAGGCAGCCAGTGCAGTTCCCTCAGCAAAGGAGTTACATGCTGGAAAGGGGCAGCTCCAGACAACAGCCGAGCTGCAGCATTCTGCACTAGCTCCAGCTTCCGGAGCAGCTTCAAGGGCAGCCCCACATAGAGCGCGTTGCAGTAATCCAATCTTGAGGTTACCAATGCCTGTACCACCGTGGCCAAGCTATCCCTGTCCAGGAGAGGCCATAGTTGGCGAACAAACCGAAGATGGTAACGGGCACTCTGAGCCGTGGCAGCTACTTGAGCCTCCAATGACAGAAATGGATCTAAGAGTACCCCCAAATTACGAACATGTTCTTTCAGAGGCAGTGCAACCCCATCCAGAACAGGCAATGAGCCTGTCTCCCGGACTCGGGAACCATTCACCCACAGGGCTTCCGTCTTGCCAGGATTCAGTATCAGTTTATTGGCCCTCATCCAGTCCATTACTGAGCCTAGGCACTGGTCCAGGACCTGCACAGCCTCACCTGATTCAGTTGTCACAGGAAGATAGAGCTGCGTGTCATCAGCATATTGATGGCATTTAGCTCCAAATCCCCTAATGACTGCTCCCAACGGCTTCATATAGATGTTAAATAACATTGGGGACAAGATGGTGTCCTGCGGCACTCCATAGCTCAATTGCCAAGAAGCCGAGGACTGGTCACCCAATGCTACTCTCTGAAAACGACCCCGTAGGTAGGACCGGAACCACTATAAAACAGTGCCTCCGATGCCCATCCCACAGAGTCGATCCAGGAGGATACCATGGTCGATGGTATCAAAAGCCGCCGAGAGATCGAGCAGGATTAACAGGGTTGCATGCCCCCTGTCCCTCTCTCGATAAAGGTCATCCATCAGGGCGACCAAGGCTGATTCAGTCCCGTAACCAGATCGGAACCCAGACTGGAATGGATCTAGATAATCAGTATCCTCCAAGAGTGCCTGGTGGTCACAGTGGGTTATTTTGGTCACCTACAGAGTTGCTTAGCAAAAGTGCTCAAAACTGCTGCCACCGCTCTCCTCCAGCTGGCATGATCTGCCTAGCAACTGATCGTGCTCACAGTGCAACTCTGCTCTAGCTTCCCTAGCAGCGTGCTCTACAACGTCCCCTGGTGTCAATTAGCATCTCGGTTGGAAGGCAGCAGTGGCACAGGGTTGTCAATTTTCCCTTGTGTGCATCCCTGCCAGGTAGAGATGTAAAATTTCCAGAAATTTTGAAGCCATGGGTAAAAACTGGGTGGGGGTTTGGGAAAAAATGAAAAATTTCGGAAAAATTTAAATAATGCAATATTAACACTTTTTACAGATTGAAAGTCACTTTGTTACTATTGGAGCATAAAATGTAATTATGTCCAAGTTGGTTTGGCATAAAATTATTACATTTGGTATATTAAAAGTACAGTATATTCAAACAATTATTACAAACTGAATTTACTTTTTTAAAAAATAATAATAATACTTTTTTGGTAACAAATGGAGCTACAAGCTCCTGAACTGTTAGGAACCTCTTTGATTTTGCCAGTTTATGAAGAGCAGGCAAAATTTTTTAAAAAACAACAACAGAGGAAACCATCAACATTAGTAACAAAGAAAATTATTTATGTCTCAGCTAGTCCTCCACAGTGTCGAGTGGACATAAAGCACCCATTCCCATAAAAAGAACAGAGAAAAGGGGGGGGGGGGAAACAAGGTTCAACGAATATGCATGAAATTTAATCAGACTCATTTTCTTTGCTATAGCTATTGCTATCAGTTTCAGTCTCTCCTTCAATGGCAGTGCTGCCCCCTAGAGGCAGAAATGCATCTTGCTTTTGCATTTGAGAGTTGTAGTCTCAATTTGCAACCTAGGACTTGCTTGTCCACAGTGCACAGAAATTATAATAATGTAATACTGTAATGATCTAATACTGTACATAGTTTTTAGAAATTATTTGGAGAAGTAAATATATGAACACCTTGTCTTAAACATTTTATTCATCATGCTAAAATAAAACATCCCATAATCCATTTTTTCATCATTTTTTCAATTTTTCAGAAAAAATCCAAAAAACTCTTCAGAAAAAAACCGTTTTTTCCTAATTTTTCTGTTCCCCCGCCCCCAGGCCTTCACATCTCTACTGCCAGGGGATGCTGTGTATGATATTTTGTCCTGGTCATGCAAACTTCCATGGAGGCATAGCCACAATCCCCCCCTTTTGGCATAAAAGCGCTTTCACTCACGTGGCTTGGTTAGTGGACAGGGTTTTCAGTGAGTCTCGTATGTATCCCTGCTAGGGCAGGCTGTGATTGAAGTCCCAATCCTGCAAACCTCAAAGGGTTTATTTGCACCCCCCCCTTTTTGGTGCACCTGGGGTTTTCATTCCTTTGTACATAATCATGCAGGGTTTTGATGGTGCGTTGGGTGCCTCCTAACTGGGAAAGGCTGTGTATGAAGTTTTGTCTTGATTCTGCAAACTTTCAGCGTTTTAAAGCCGCCACCCCACTCCTTGTCTGGGGTGGGGGCTTAATTCTGCTGGAAGGGCTGAATTAAGCCCCTGTACTTTACTCCATTCCTCTTCCCTCTCATTGGGATATTGTAGAAGGTTAAAACAGGTTGCTGAAATGTTGTCAATGGGTGAAACAGCAACACTGTTGAGGCTGAAGGATTGCAATTGGACAGGGAGTGGGGGGATGACTCAGATTATGCACAGTATCTTATTTGGCTGATCATGTGGGGGATAACAGTAGTTTATTTTCAGAATAATCTACTGTGAGTAGTTTATCAACCCAACATGTCTTAAAGTGATGTCTGACACAGCCGATGACTCACCATAGGTCTAGGCATATGCTGAAATAGATGATATTCTGATGATTCAGATATGAGCTGCTGAAGTGCGGAGGTAATGTATTGGGAAATTGACAAGGAGAGATTGCCCATAGGCTAATCTGGGCACACTTGCAAAGGACCATAGAAAAAATAATCCTAAAAGATCGTCTCTCAGGGGTGACGTGGGTTGACATGTGAACAACCAACCCACAGTGACTTATTCTCCAGTATGGCTTAGCATGACACATGAACCAGCCCTATGTTAATAAAAGGACACTTCAGCTGTGGTTTCTGATTCTGGTTTGCTAAGTGATGTAATACCTGTCTTGTTCAGAAGCTAATCCATTCAGTAGAGCAGAGCCTTCCCTGTCCAGGCTGGCTGGGAGTTGTGGTCCAACACATCTGGAGGGCACTGGGTGGGTGGGAGCAGCAGTCGATGGATGCCTTTAATGTTCCAGTACTTCACACTGCCGAAATAACCATTTTGTAAACTTCATTGACTCAAAGGGGTTATTACTTATAAGAAGGTCAAAGCTCCCAGATTCTGAGAAGGCTACATTGATTCATGGGAAAGTATAAGAGGCACAACCAGTAGGTGCAAAATTGGTTTTAATAAGCTTCACCACTCCGGGAAAAGTCACGTTTTTTGCCTGTTGATTCTACTCCTGAGATTAAACTTCCAGCCAGTTCTGCTGTCCCTATGTTTTGAAAAAGCCATGTGACTCTTCTTATTCTTATCAAAATATTAGTGTTTGCTTCTCCAAACAAGTCTGACCGAACTTGTTCAACTGGTTGTGGAGGTGGTAATCTAGACTAGACTAGAGGCAGTTTGTGGGCAAGGTGGAAAAGAAATATTGTATTTATTTAGGGCAAAGGTTAATAGAGAATTTCTTTTTCCCTTTTCAATGTAGAGTCTCTCAGAAATTGAAAGCAAGGAAATTATTATTATTATTATTATTATTATTAATAATAATAATAGTAATTTATTTCTTACCCGCCTTTCTGATTGGATCAAGGCAGGGACCAAGCAAGCTCCAAATGGGAGAGGCCTTCATATGTCTTCCAACTCATAATTGTCTGAGTGTTTCCCTAGCGTTTGTCTTGTCTTGCCCTCTATCTTTCCCAGCATGTAGGTCAGAGCTCTGTCCTTGTTTATACACCTGCTTTTGAGGGAGAGGGAGGCATTGGGGGAGAGGTTCTTGGTTCTTTTTGGCAGGTTGAGTCCAGATTTAGGTGTGTGCATTTGGGCTGAAGGAAGCAGACTTTCCTTCCCTCTCCTCCGCAAGGATGCCAGCCCCTCCAAGCCCCTGAAAATGCTTAACAGAGAACCAGGGCACCATGCTGAATGGGATGAGCAGGTGGGGGAGGTGGTTTCCCCCCCCAAAAAAAAATTGGTTGGAGGCACCTTTTTTGAGAGGAGCCCTTCTGTCCACAGAAGGCAGATCCTGGATCCTTCTCAGTTAGCTTTAGCGTTTGGAAGCCTAGGACATGACAAACATTGTTAAATGTTTTCATTGTAGATTTTTCCATGCTTACTCATTTTACAGTTTTTACAACCTGACCTATTTGGCTCAGTAATGCATAGTTGTTACCTCCATAGCATACCTATAATTAATCTGTTTAACATTTCTTACTAGGTGTGGTGGAAATGTAGGCAATTGGCAGGAAGGTTCAACCTGTATGGGCTTGTTGGGACAGGCGAGACAAACCACAATCAGAAATTATCAGAGATGCGCAATTTGCTCTATTGTGTTCTTGTGAACCATTAATTTCTTAAGTCATTGAGCATCCTGTGGCTTCCCTGCAATAGATTAGATGTGAGTGCTCTCTTGTACTGGTAATGCAAAACTGAACAAGAGATTTTCTTAACCTCTTCTTGCTGATAAAAAGCTAAAATAATGTGTAAAAGGTACTGCCTGAAGAAACACAATTACAGTTGTAAGAATGAACAAGTGTTTATGGTAGGATTGATTGAAGTCACCAGTGAAAAATGTTCTTTGTTTTGACAATAATTCTGTACTTCTAGTTTCTAAAAAAAATCCTAAACATGGCATTTTAAAATAAAAGCTGACAAACTTCACAAACCAACCATAGCATAAAATAAGCCATCAACCACAGCTAAAAATATTTCAGAATGAAACCTTTATGCAGTCTTGACCATATTTTAAGTAACACTTTTGCAGTGAATGCAGAACATTTGAAGGATTGACCTAAGGCAGATCTTGGTAGTTAGCTCATTCCATAAAGTTGGGGCTACTGCAGAGAAGGGCCTGTCCCATGCGTCAGCCAATCCCAACTTTCTTAATGATAGGACTCTGGATAAGGCCCGGCTTCCAGTTCTCAAGCGGTGGGCATTTCCTGAAGTATAGGTACCCAAACTGGTCTAACTAGCACCTAAACTTGTACCCAGAAGAGAACAGGAAGCTAGTGTGATTATTCAAAAATATGGCTGAGTATGGTGTTGCAAAGGCATGGCTAATAACTTGTATATAAGACAGGCTTAACGAAAATCATTCCTTGATACAGCAGTTTTTCTGGGAATCCAGTAATGATGCCACATTCAAGAGTAACCCTCTGAAGGACCAGTACTTGATCCTTCAAGACCTTGGTTTTCCACAAGAATCCCTAGGATCTGTTTCCCAGTATCTGGTGTTCAATAGCATACTGCTTCTGATCCTGGAGATAGTATATACTCACCCTGTCTACAAGCCTTTATTAGCCTTATCCTCATAAGAACATAAGAAGCTGCCTCTTACCAGGTCAGATGATTTGTCTATCTAGCCCAGTATTGCCTCCTCTGCCTTTCGGCAGTTTTCTAGTATCTCCAGTATGGATCTTCCCCATTATCTGCTATCTGAGCCTGTTAACTGGAGATGCCAGGAATTGAACCTGGGACCTTCTGCATGCCAAGCAAGGCTCTGACTGAGGTGTGCTTGGCTTGGGTTTGGTTCAACATCTATACAGATATTCCTAATTACCTGAATGTGCTTTCATGCAGAAGCTGCTTTCAGGATCAGTTGTACATAGATCCATCCAGCAGCAATTCTTGTTGCCATAGCAGTTAGAAAAAGTGGTGCCAGACTCACAAAAATTGCTTCAACATCATGAATTGCTTGATGTTTTGCTATGCAACTGTAGGGGGCATTCATAGCTGAGGATGGCTTGGCTCATAACTGCTTTTGTATAGGAGAAAAATCCTGCTTGCTTCAACCTGAACGTGGTATAATCACCACTTCTCTGATGTCTTTAACAGTCTAACTGAAGAGTGAATATTAAAACTGCACTGTATTTTTTTTCCATTCACTTTCAAAGATGGGTTTTCAGTATCATGTATTAAACATTGACCTACCCTTGCTTTTTATTATTAACTTTATGTGAGAAACCAATTCAATTTAAAAATGTTGGGCTGCTTTTAATTGTTGCCCTTTCTGTCAAATAACATCTATCATCCAGACCAAGAGCAATGATGACCTTTTAGCTGGGATGGCTGGCGGGGTTGCTATGAGCAACGGTGTCAAGGGAAAGAAGAGCACTTCCATTTCCACAGCACCTTCCACTGCAGGGACCACCATGAACAATCTGGATAATAAATCTAAGTCTGTTGCAGGTAAAGAAATTTTGCCCTTGAATGTGTGCTTTCTGCTCTTTAAACAATGAAAAAAAAATGCTGATCTTAATGTAAAAGATGGGATGAAGCCAGTGTGAAAAAGGTGACCATGTACCTCTGTGTGTGGATCCATTGAGGTTCGCATGCTGCCCCATTACTCCCACTTGGCTCCTCCTGCAAGTGGAGGAACTTAATCCTTATTTCAAAAGCTTATTGTGATGTCCAAGCCATACAACTCCCCTGCTAAAACAGCTCCACTGGCTTCCAGTCTGTTTCTGGGCACAATTCAAAGTGCTGGTTATGACCTATAAAGCCCTATATGGCTCAGGACCAGGTTATTTGAAAGACCGTGTTCTCCCTTATGAGCCTGCCCATGCTTTGAGATCTTCTGGAGAAGCCCTTCTTTCAGTCTCACCACCTTCACAGGCACGCTTGGTGGGAACATGGGAGAGGGCCTTCTTGGTGGCTGCTCCAGTGCTTTGGAACTCTCTTCCCAGGGAAGCTAGACTGGCTCCCTCCTTGATGGGCTTTCGGAAGCAGGCAAAAACTTTTTTGGGAGAATAATCTGGTCCTCCATCTATGTTAATGACTTATAATTTTGTCCTGTGTTTTAAACGTTTATGTTGTTGTTGTTTTGTACATTTCTTTTCCTAGGTTTTACAATGTATGTTTTAAACTTTGTAAGGCCACCTTGAGGCCCAGTATTGCGCAAAAGGCGGGATACAAATAAATATAATAAAAACAACAACAACAACATTCCTGCTTTGTCGCTCTTCTAACAAGTCTGGATCCAGAAGGTAACTTCCAAGGGCTTTGAGGAAGGGCAAGCCAGGAGTCCTTCTTCAGACAGAATGATAAGCTTTTTGACCCTGGTCCTTTCCTGCTTGGATGAGGAGTCAAACAGAAGCAATCTGGCAGCATGCACAAGCATGCTTGCTCGTGAATGATATCAGAATTTCATTTAGCACTGCGTAAAAATAAATAACTTCAGAAATAAACACTGAGATTCCATGACCCCTTTTAGTGAGAGATGTGTATAAATTTATATTCTCCATTATTCATTTCCAAGTATGTAGAACAGAATTTGTAATCTCATAATCCTGAAAACCACATTACCTTGTACAGAATTGTATACTTACATACCAATTTAATGTTTTTTTCTAACCCTTTAAAACAATACAGCTACAAATTCTGCAGCTAAACGTAGCACTTCATCTGGAAATAAAGAGTCCAGCTCTTCTCGGGAAAGAATTCGTGACCGTTCCCGGCTGACCCAGAGCAAAAAATTGCCATTGATTGGGCAGACAAGCAATGATGCAGTCCTTACAAAACGTTCCCGCAGCCGTACTAACCCAGACTCTGATGTCCGAATGAGCAAGTCTAAATCAGACAATCAGATCAGTGACAAAGCTGTTCTGGAAGCCAAAGTGAAAGATCTTTTGACTTTAGCCAAAACGAAAGATGTTGAGATCTTACACCTGAGGAATGAGCTCCGAGAGATGCGTACTCAGCTAGGCCTTAATGAAGATCAATTTGAGAGAGACGAAAAAGCTGAGGAAAAAGAAACCATTGTTGTCCACCAGCCAACTGATGTAGAGTCCACATTGCTGCAGTTGCAAGAGCAAAATACTGCCATCCGAGAGGAGCTCAACCAGTTGAAAAATGAGAATCGGATGTTGAAGGATAGGCTAAATGCATTGGGATTTTCTCTGGAGCAAAGGCTGGATAACTCTGAAAAGCTATTTGGCTACCAGTCTTTGAGCCCAGAAAACACAGCTGGAAGCCATAGTGATGGTGGAGGCACCCTTACTTCCTCAGTAGAAGGTTCTGCCCCTGGTTCCATGGAAGATCTTTTGAGTCAGGATGAGAACACCTTAATGGACAATCAACACAGTAACTCCATGGATAACTTGGATAGTGAGTGCAGCGAAGTTTATCAGCCACTCACTTCAAGTGATGATGCCTTAGACGCTCCATCATCTTCAGAGTCTGAGGGTGTGCCAAGCATAGAAAGGTCAAGGAAAGGGAGTAGTGGCAATGCCAGTGAAGTGTCTGTGGCTTGTTTGACAGAACGGATACACCAGATGGAAGAGAACCAACACAGTACAGCAGAAGAACTTCAAGCAACTCTTCAGGAACTTGCAGACTTGCAGCAAATTACTCAGGAGTTGAACAGTGAGAATGAAAGACTTGGAGAGGAAAAGGTTATTCTTATGGAATCCTTGTGTCAGCAGAGTGATAAATTGGAACACTTTAGCCGACAAATTGAGTATTTCCGCTCTCTTTTGGATGAGCATCACATATCTTATGTTATTGATGAAGACATGAAAAGTGGGCGCTACATGGAGCTAGAGCAACGTTACATGGACCTTGCAGAGAATGCACGTTTTGAAAGAGAGCAACTTCTTGGTGTCCAGCAGCATCTGAGCAACACTTTGAAGATGGCAGAACAAGATAACAAGGAAGCGCAGGAAATGATAGGGGCACTGAAAGAACGAAATCACCACATGGAACGAATTATTGAATCAGAACAGAAAAGCAAGACCACTCTAGCTGTCACTTTGGATGAGTACAAAGCCACAGTAGCCAGTGACCAGATTGAGATGAACCGGCTGAAAGCCCAGCTGGAGCATGAGAAACAGAAAGTAGCTGAGCTGTATTCCATACACAATTCTGGTGACAAATCAGATATACAAGACTTGCTAGAGAGTGTCAGGCTTGACAAGGAGAAAGCAGAGACGTTAGCCAATGGCCTACAAGAGGAGCTAGCTCATACACGTAACGATGCAAATCGCCTGCAAGACACCATTGCAAAGGTAAATGTAATTAAGCGAGGGGACATTCCAAACTTCCCCCTTGTATTCCCTTTTAGGGCAGGTGTAGGAGGGAGCTGGGGGTGCAAGCAACTGATTTAGAAGGTTCCCTGATTGGTGCTCACTACACACAGTTCCTTTCATGACTCTCTTAATTTGTGAGTGTTGTTGTTAGCTAAACATTTCAGACTTCTAATTCCTTTTATGAAGTCACATCAATACGGCTTATTTTTAATAGGGAAAACTTACATTCCTTACTTTGAATTGGATTCATGGGGTTTAGCCTGTGTTTTCTTCTGCCTGAAACTGTGAGCTGTGCATTTCATAGGAGATTGGTTGACATGCTGAATTGTCAACTTGTTCCTTGTTAAACAAGTACATTATTTTTGTGAACCGCCCAGAGAGCTTTGGCTATTCAGCGGTATAAAAATGTAATAAATTAAATAAATAAATAAATAAATTATGCCATATGATGGTGCACACTATGACAGTATTCAGGTCTAGTTTTACAGAAAAATGCTATGCATGTTGCCTCAGAGGTAAATTTCACTGAGTTCAGTGGGGCTTACTCTCAGGTAATTGGGTCTAAGATTGCAGCCTTAGTGTTGCAACTGCAAGGTATGTTTAAGCAGATACAAAATATAGCTCCATCTACTGATGCATTTCTAAGTAACATAATAAATTACTTGGCTCTGGTAAAAATCGAAATGATTATATTTAAGCCTTTCCTCACTGAATGTGTTTGCTCTTTGTCCCAACTTGTGTCAGACTGAGTGGAGAAGCCCCCTAGTTGAGTGGTGGAACTCATGCTCCATACAACTGCTTATTAAAGAAGCAGTTTTAATAGTATTTATGAAATGTAAATTAATATGGTAAGGGATACCATACCATCCTATATATTTAATTGCACACTAGGTTTTTTTGAAATTTAGAGTTTTCTTTTGAAGATGCAATAAGAGAAGTATGATTTTCCCCCCTCCCCTCCCAAACTAGATAGAAGATGAATATAGAGCTTTCCAAGAAGAAGCAAAAAAACAAATTGAGGAACTGAATATGACCTTAGAAAAGCTTCGGACAGAGTTGGAGGAAAAAGAAACAGAAAGAAGTGATATGAAGGAAACCATATTTGAATTGGAAGATGAAGTGGAGCAGCATCGAGCTGTGAAACTCCATGATAATCTCATTATTTCTGATTTGGAGAGTAAGTCCTGCCTCTTCCTTATATAGAGTTGTTTCAGTTATTTATTCACAGTTGCAGTGTCTGTCCATAATTTTCTGTTTATAGTAGAGTGAGATGTTCTTAATATAGCAGTCATGAACACAGTTTTATTTACTTGTTAATAGTTTTATATACATGTTTGTCAATGGTAGTGCATATGCAGTGGCAGGGCAAGGTATACATCTTTATGTAAATAGAGTGCTTTCTGTTTCTTCCAATAGAAAGTTGATATAAGTCTAAACTGTATAGCCCATCTTTCTATAGGAAAAAATAGTACGGGGAGGGATGGGGGGAGCACGTTACTTGATTTTATACCACACTAGCTTTGCTTTTCATCATAAAGCCCTTTATGATCTTTGTCATGGGGCCCTGCAAGGTTCCATCTTGTTCCCCATGCTGTTCAACATTTATACGAAGCCACTGGGCGAGGTCATCGGGGGATTTAGAATATGTGTTATCAGTGTGTCACCCAGTTGAGACACTGGAACTGCTGAATCAGGAATCAGTAGTGCTTTGTATGAGGGCCAATAAACTGAAGCTCCATCCCAACTTGAGCTTCAGTGGTGTGAATAGATAGTTGAGGATGATGGTATTCAGCCAGTTCTGAATGGGGTTGCATTGCCCCTGAAAGAGCAGGTTTGCAGTTTGGTGGTGTCAGGCACGGCTCCCTCACAACTGTAACAATCAAACTCATCTTAAAAAAAATAGTGAATTCCTTTTTACTGCAAGACACAAACACAGGCACTTTGTCCATGAATCAGAGTCCTTCGTGAGTCCCAAGTTCAAATAAACTTAGATAATCCAATCAGGAACCAGAAGCAGGGCCTTAAAGTCCATCGGTTTAATCCAAGGTCAGGGTTCTAGAGTAGTCCAAGCAAAAGCAATGTTATATTCATATCCTCCTTCACTTGTTCATCAGCTTTTATGCAGGGGCGGGGCAACTAGAGTTCCTCACTTCTTAAACTCACCCTGCTGGAAAACAGAAGTTCCTCCTGATGGGTTGTCTTTCCTCTCACCTCGTCAGCCTGTGGAGTTGTCTGGGAGACAGCCTTGGGCACCCCCCTTTCTCCTCACACAAACCTGCCTCCTGAGCGATTATCAAAGATTGTCTCTCAGGTGGGTGCAAGCTGGCCGTTCTTTCCCAAGTTAGCTGCTGGTAATGTGGGGTGGCTGCCTCCTCCTGATTGCAGTCTGCTGTGAACTCAGACAGAAACAAATTCCCAGCACCCTGACCATCTAAAACATGTCTAGGCCCTAAGTCACATTCTTCTATCTCTCAGTCAGATTCTTCCTCTGTGACAGTGGTTTCAGGGGAAGGCATCACAGGTGGTTTTTCTGATCCCTTTTGACCAAGCCTCACTGACTTGGTGAACTTTTTACAACTACATCTGAATTGCTAGATGCAGCTTCTCCTGGTAATTCACGCCCTGGTAAATTTCCAGCTGAATTACTGTAATATGTTATATGCAGATCTGTCTTTGAAGCCAGTTCAAAAACTACAGTTCGTGCAAAATAGAACTGTGAGGATTTTAACTGGAGCAGTTTGTTCAGACCATATTTTGTATTTTTATGAATTGTTGTAAGAGGCTTTGGCTATGGGGCAGTATAGAAATGAAATAAATAAATAAAACATCTCACCAGTTTTAAAAGAGCTTCATTGGTTGCTTGTCCATGTCTGACCCCAGTTCAAATTGCTAGTACTTAAAGCCCTAAACAACTGAGGACCAGGAACACCTTCTCCCGCATCAACCTGCCCATGTGCCGTTAGGACATCTGTTGAGGCCATATTCTGCTTGCTGTACTTGTCAGATGGTGCCAATTAGGGCAAAGGCCTTTCTCTGGTGTGGAAGGTAATCAAAAGTTGGTTGTCTTCTCCTTGCCTGCTTCATGCATCAATCGTGTCCCAAGTGGTTGCGAGCGGTGTACAAACCTGAGGGACTCAGCAGCCACTCACAGAACCAGCTCTTGCAAGCAGCTGCCAAGTGATCGGGGATAATTAGGGGATTCCCCTGAGTCCTTGTGCCCCCTGCCATTGGAGATAACATGGGGATTCCTCTCCCCTCCTGGGGACAACACTTAAGGAGGAGGAACAACCTACGAAGAGGAGGAAGAAGGGCCTGTGAAGGGGACCGAACTCTCCCCAGGCCTGACTGGGAACCTCGACAGGCTGCAGGTTCCCCACACCTGTCCTAATGGTTACAGGGCACCACTCCAGAACAGTTTATGATGTGGATCCAGAGGCTGCAGCCATAAAAAATAACCATCAAGCCCACCATATATACTAGAAAAAAATCTTTAAATCCCAAGCATGACCTATTCTGAGAGAGAAGTTATGGATTTCAATTCTTTGTCTGTCTTAATGATGGCCTTGTAGGCCCCTTCCAACTCTGCTATTCTGTGATTCTATGATGAAATGCTTTTCAACCAAAGGTCTACTGCTTTCTTTTAAGAGAAAATGAATGTTGGAAGATTAAATGAATGGAGCAGAGTTCTCTCCCTCTCATTGGTCAAACTATGCTAAGCTCTTTTGTACCATTCCCCATGGTACGGGCATTTGTGATCCAGCCACACTTTGAACCAGGCAGAATGAATGAATACAGCAGAGAGGCAAGGCCTAAGGGCAAGCTAACCACACAGGACCATGGTGGTGGCTGAGTCCAAAGTTCATGCAGATGTTTCCTCCCTAGTAAAGCATAAAGTGCAAAGTGAAGGGGAACGTGATCTGTGGGACTGGCTTGGCATGTTTCCCCCAGCGTCTCCAATAGGAGTCCTGCAGAGCAGTTGCTGGTGCAGTTCATCCTGATCTGGTTCTCATCCAATTAAACTCATAGACAAGGCCTTACCTAGTCACTTGAAATGAGGGTAGCAATCTGAGTAGGAACTGGAAGCTGTATGAAGTGACTGCTTGTTCAAGCTCATCCATTTTCTACGTCGATGCTTCTTTTATCTCATTCTCACTCCCAAATATGAGGTGTGTTTTTTCTAAGCGCGTGCCCAAATGCTCACCCCCCTCTCATTGATTGAAGTGTGAAAATTCATCCTTTTAAAAAATGTGCGTTTTACAAAAAGTGCAGTTTGCAAAAACAATTGTAAGCTCTAGAATGTGCAAGTTTTTCTTGAAAAATGTGAGTGGATTCAAGGTTGCAAATAAGGCATTTCATCTATGTTTTGAACAGCAATGAAATTATTATACATCCCCACTGCTTGTATCCTGTAAATATGAAGACAGAATTATTATTATTATTATTATTATTATTATTATTATTATTATTATTTCTATACTGTCCCATAGCTGAAGCTCTCTGGACGGTTTACAAAAGATTAAAGCATTAAAAATTGATATACAAAATTTAAAAACATAAAACAGACAGCATACACAGAGACATCATGCATCTAAAAACAACTTTGAGCTATCAGCCAAACCTAAAAATAGATCTGGGATCGATTAAAAACTCAACATATGTTGCTAAACGCCTGGGAAAATAGAAAAGTCTTGACCTGGCACTGAAAAGATAACAATGTTGGCACCAGGCAGGCCTCGTCAGGGAGATCTTTCCATAATTGGGAGACCACCACCGAAAAGGCCCTCTCCCTTGTTGCCATCCTCTGACCTTCCCTCAAAATGATGATATCTTGTGGGAATTGTGAAATATAGTTGCCATCAGATGGATTGACAATACTTTCAAACTGTATGTTCCCATTGGAAAAATGGGCATGATTTGAGCCTTGCAAAACTATTGGAAGGCAGAGAATAGGAAAGGCAAAATGTCATCGTGTTGGTAAAACTGGAGATTAGCTTTTGTCGCCCTGCTTGGAACGGGGAAAGGACGAGGACTCAGAGATGCACGCTGCCTGTGGAAAAGGTACAAAGCGAGCAAAACTGTGTCACACAGAAGACAGAATCTCAATATTTAGCTCTTCTGACTCTTGATGCCCAAAAGTGCAATTGGAGCTCACAAGGCTGGTTGGGTTACTACTATTCCCCAGTCTTTCTCCTGCGAGTAGTGGGGAAGCTAGAATGCACCCTTGCCTCATCTAGAAGGCTATTAGATGTTCAAGTGTGAGTATAAACTTCGAAGAAAGTTATGTACATATGCTCAAATCTCCTAGTCGGTTCCCAGATTTGATTTGTGAGATTGGTTGTCCTGCGCACAGTGCATATGCCACATGCAATCTGGGCATATTTAACTATTATGCCTATGTGTGGATGTTTGATGGAGCAGGAAGGTGTGATCTCACTCTCTGCTGCATGCATAGAGGAAAACTTATGTAGTCCCTGCAAGTTCCCCCAGAGGTATGGGGCGCGCGGGGGATTAGCCTGCTGTATATCGACTTCACTGAAAGGGGAAAGCTATCTAATCAGTAATTTCAAAGCTACTTTAACATCATATATTATGGTAAATGTTTATATCCCTCCCTGGAAATCAACTCATTACAGTGAGAATGTTTAGGAAAATCTTATGGATTATTTACTTGCCCTGCAGATTCAGTTCTCTGAAGCTCATTTGATATTAATTGGTGACTTTAATGCCCGGATTGGCCCAAACTGGAATGCAATATAGCAATCCACTTATTTTTCCTTGGATGACTTCCCACTGATAGAGGATAGACAATCTAAGGACCATACAATAAATATTCAAGGGAAGCTGATTATTCAAATGATCCTCCAAATTGGACTTCTCATTTTGAATGGTTCTCTGTCCGAGGATTTGACAGGAGAATTCACCTTCATCAACCATCTTGGTGCCAATGTAGTTGACTATACTGCAGTCCCTCCAGCTGTATTTGGGCTGATCATGCTTTAGAGTGGATTTGCAGTGATCACCAACCATTGATTGTCCAGTTGGAGTGTTAAAAGAAGTCCGGGCAAATCAAGAAAATGTAACTCCAATTTCAAGCACGAGTGTTGCAGCATACTGCCATAAGTGGGCAAATGTGGATTTAAGTGTCTTGGAATGCTTATGGCATTCTGAGAACTTACATGCTTTGAGAAATACCCTGCTCACCTCAAAAGAGATGGAAGTAGTAATAGATTGCTATGCCCAGTTTACAGCAGCAGTTGAACCTCTCTTACTTTGGAAAGGTTGTTTAAAGAACCAGAGGCCAGAAGAGGGTGACCTGTGGTTCGACGAGGACTGCAGGAAACTTAAGCAGGATATCAAAAGACAACTTTGATTTCTAAGGAACAGGGGTATAGTTCCTCTACCACATTCCTATTTGGCACTGCATAAATTCTATAAAATGTCAAAGAAAAGAAGCAAGAGTATATCAGGCTGCAATGGGTTGAATTGGTTGAAAACTGGTGTAGAGGAAAGTATTATCTGAACTGGGCTGTAGCTTTTTCATTCAGCAGTACGCTAGGTGGCATACTTGGCTTTTGAAAGCTGGCGCTTACAAATGGGGAAGCATGAACTTTAATGGCAATCTTTAAACAAATCTCCAGTATTTCATGAGCCTTAAATGAGCATCTTTTGCCTCCATAATTAGCTAAGGTATTCGGTCTTTACAATCAGCAATGCATCTGTATATTCATATAAATATTCGGGCTGCAGCATGTGTAGTAATCACACTACATGCATTTATAATAGCATTATGCAAGTACACATTAATAACATCATGTGAAATGGAACCCTTCAGATTATTCCTTTCATTTAACATTGCTCATTTCAAGCTACCTGAAATGGTGTCCAAGAAGTAGCAAAATTGAAATTGTACCTTTTAATTTTCTTTTATTCTATTTATTACATTTCTACATTGCCCAATAGTCAAAGTTCTCTGGGCTGTTCACAAAATTTAAATCCTAAAATACATCATGGTAAAACATAATTTCTTTAAAAGTTTAAAACAGAATAACATTAAAAACAAGCATCATGGAAAGACCTAAAACACATTAACACACATAAAGTGGAGGACTAAAAAGGCCTGAAAAGCTATCAAGGTCTTCACCTGGCACCGGAAAGTCTGCAGTGTCAGCGCTTTGGGGAGGGCATTCCACAACCAGAGGGCCACCACTGAAAAAGCCCTGCTCTTCATAGCCACCTGCTTCACCTCATTTGGCAGGGGCAGGGCCTCTGAAGAAGATCTTCAGGGATGTGTTGAGAAGATGAGCCTTCAGGTAACCAGGCCCCAAGGTGGTTACTTTAAGAGTTAATGTCAGCACTTTGAAGTGGGACCAGAAACTTTGAAAGCCAGAGCAGTTCACAGAGTACTTGTGTAATATCATACTGACCAGACATTGTTAATAATCTTGCTGCCCTGTTTTGGACCAGCTAAAGTTTATGCAGCATTTTCAAAGGCAGCCCATTTTTTAATGCATTGCAGTAATCAAAATGTGAACCTAGTGTGTGCTGCCTAGGAAGCTGTACCAAGTAAGTTAAATTTGTGGTAAGGATTCCTCATGTTGCCTCTCCTTGGCCCATACCCTTAAAGGAGATCTGAACCATGTATGTTGCTATCTGATCCCATCATGAATGATAAGAAAATAGAGAGTGTGGCATTAGCCTGCAATTAATGCTGATTATAGGCAGCTTTGGTTTGAGGGAAGCACTGCCAGCATAATGATATATAAAGAGCCTGAACTAAAATACATGACTTGCCATGGCTTACATTTCTAGTACCTTGTATTTTTACAGTTTGCCTCTTTGTGCACAATGCTTTAGAAATCTTGTTGCCACTAAGATGCAAGCATCAGCAACAAAAAAAAACTTCTCAAAGTCCTTTATTTATTTACAACATTTGTATACCATTCCTAATCCAAAACAGATTCCAGAGCAGTAAACATAAGAGGTAAAATAGTAAAAAGATAAAAAGATTTAAACATGTTAAAGTTATTCTTTTTTAAAACAGAATGCCACTAAAAACTATGGCTGGTTCGGTCATGGGGCAGTTTAGAAATGTAATAAATGCAATGCCGTGGTCACTTGAGGAATGCTTCCTGGAATAGAGCTATTTTCAAGAGGTGCTGGAAGCAACACAGTGTTCACGCCTGCCTGACCTCCAGGGCAGGGAGTTCCACAGAAAGGGGGCCAGCACGCTGAAGACTCTTCTCCAGGTGGACTGCAATTGGGCCATAGGTCCATGTGGAACCACCAGAAGTTTGCCCTTCGATGATCTCAGTGACCAGGCAGGTTGGTGAGGGAGAAGGCACTCTCTCAAGTATCCTAGTCCCAAGTTGTTTAGGGCTTTGAACACTTATACCAGAACCTTAAACCTGGCCTGGTAGCCAATAGTCATCCAGTGCAGTTGCCTCAGCAAAGGAGTTGCATGCTGAAAAGGGCAGCTCCCGACAACAGCTGAGCTGCTGCGTTCTGCACTAGCTCCAGCTTCCAGAGTAGCCTTAAGGGCAGCCACACATAGAGTGCATTGTAGTAATCCAGTCTTGAAGTTACAGACCCCTGTATCACTGTGGCCAAGCTATCCCTGTCCAGGAGAGGCCGTAGCTGACAAACCATCCAAAGCTGGTAAAAGGCACTCTGGGCCACCATGACCACTTGGGCCTCTGTGAATCTAGGAGTACCCCCAAACTATGAACCTGGGCTTTCAGAGGGAGTGCAGCCCCATACAGAACAAGCAATCAATCTATTTCCCTGAACTCGAAATCACTTACCCACAGGGCTTCTGTCTTGCCAGTTTCAATTTATTGTCCTCACCCACCCCAATACTGAGTTTAAGCACTGATTCAGGACTTGCATTAGCCTCTCCTGATTCAGATGTCACAAAGAGATAGAGCTGTGTGCCATCAGCATACTGATGATACTTGGCTCCAAATCCCCTAATGACTGCTTCCAGCAGCTTCATAAAGGTATTAACAACATTGGGGACCAGTTGGTAGCCTGTGGAACCCTATAGTTCAATTGTCAAGTGGACTAGGAATGGTCACCCAATGTTTTCTGTGAAATTGGCCCTGCAGGTAGGACTGGAACCAGTTTAACACAGTGCCTCCAATGCCCATCCCATGGAGTTGATCCAGGAGGATACTGTGGTCGATGCAATCAAAACTCAATGAGAAATTGAGCAGAATTTGCAGGGTTGCACTCCCCCTGTCCCTCTCTCAATAAAGGCCAATCATCAGGGCGACCAAGGCTGATTCAGCACCATAACCAGGGCAAAACCTAGATTGGAATGAGTCCAGGTAGAGAAGCATTCACCACTCCCTGGACACACCCAGTCATAGCTAGCTTTTATTAGCTAGGAGGTGCACAACTTGAGAGGGCACGTGGTTAGTTGCATTGCTGCACAGGTATCTTGTTCATGTCATCAGGCTGCAACAACTGGAACTGATCCCACAAAATCAGGCAGATGGTGGAATCAGACACCTCGACTGGAACTGCGCTAATAACAGCATTAAGTTCTATGCGGAGACAAGTGATTTTTGTTCTCAAAATGTGATGCAGAAAGATCACAGCAGGTCCTTGAGGAGACCAGGCTCCATTCACTGGGGAGAGCATTAACAGCTTCTAGGCCACCTGGATGAGCTCCGCTGGATGGCTGCTTGAGGATGCAATGGAGGCAGCAAAGTAAGCCGCCTTTGCTGCCTGCACCACCTCACAGCAGGCATGATTATGTGCTATAGAGCGTGCTTGGTCATCTTTGCTTCAAGACTTGCGCCGACGTCCAGCCTGTTTCATTGACCATTGTGCCCCAATATACCAGGAAGTAGAGCGGGCTCCACAACATCAGGGAGGGAACGAATACGGAACTCATTCTCTTGAGTGCCAATCCCTATGTAGCCAAACGGCATCGTCCATGTACAACAGGGAGGTTTTAGAAGGACACCAGGGTTTGCCAAAGTACAAGAAATACTGAAGGAAAAAATCAAGGAGGGGGAAGCACTCTTAATCAAGAGCCAATGTGGTGTAGTGGTCAGAGTGTTGGACTGGGAGTCAGGAGATCATAGAACAGTAGAGTTGGAAGGGGTCTATAAGGGCATTGAGTCCAACCCCCTACTCAATGCAGGAATCCACCTTAAAGCATACCTGACAGATGGCTCTCCAGCAGCCTCTTGACTGCCTCTAGCGTAGGAAAGCCCACAACTTCCCTAGTCATTGGTTCCATTGTCGTACTGCTTTAACAGTCAGGAAGTTTTTCCTGTCACTTGAGCCCATTATTCCATGTCCTGCACTCTGGGAGGATCGAGGAGAGATCCTGGCCCTCCTCTGTGTGACAACCTTTTAAGTGTTTGAAGAGTGCTATCATGTCTCCCCTCAATCTTCTCTTCTCCAGGCTAAACATGCCCAGTTCTTTCAGTCTCTCCTCATAGGGCTTTGTTTCCAGACCCCTGATTATCCTCATTACCCTCATCTGCAAATTTGATAAGCATTCCCTGCACCTCCTTGTCCAAGTCATTAATAAAAATGTTGAAGAGCACTGCGCCCAGGACTGAGCCCTGCAATACCCTGTTTATTACCTCTCCCCAGTTTGAGAAGTTGCCACTGATAAGCACTGATTTTGTAGCCAACTGTGGATCCACGTAATAGTTGTTCCATTTAGCCCACGTTTAGCTATTGTTAATCAGAATATCATGAGGCACTTTCTCAAAAGCTTTGCTGAAGTCAAGATATATTATTCCCACAGTCCGCAAGGGAGGTTACCCGATCAAAAAATATGATCAGATTAGTCTGACAGGATTTGTTCTTGATAAATCCATGCTGACTTCTAGTAATCACTGCATTGTTTTCAAGATGCTTACAGATTGACTTCAGATCCTGGCCCTCCTCTTTGTGACAACCTTTCATGTCTCCATTCAGTCTTCTCTTCTCCAGGCTAAACATGCCCAGTTCTTTCATGGAGCTTTGTTTCCAGACCCCTGATCATCCTCATTGCCCTCCTCTGAACACGCTCCAGCTTGTCTGCGTCCTTCTTAAGTGTGGTGCTCAGAACTGGATGCAATACTCAAGATGAGGCCTAATCAGGGCTGAATAGAGGGGAACCAGTACTTTGCGTGATTTGGAACCTATACTATTATTAATGCAGCCCAAAATAGCATTTGCTTTTTTTGCAGCCACATCATGCTGTTGGTTCATATTCAGATTGTGATCTACAAAAAATCCAGATCCTTCTTGCTTGTAGTATTGATGACCCAAGTATCCCCCATGTTGTAACTGTGCATTTGGTTTCTTTTTCCTAGGTGTAGAACTTGGCAGTTATCCCTGTTCAATTTCATTCTGTTGTTTTCAGCCCAGCACTCCAGCCTATCAATATCACTTTGAAGTTTGTTTCTGTCTTCCAGGGTATTAGCTATCCCACCCAATTTTGTGTCATCTGCAAATTTGATAAACGTTCCCTGCACCTCCTCGTCAAAATCATTAATAAAAATGTTGAAGAGCACTGGGCCCTGGACTGAGCTCTGCAGTACCCCACTCGTTAACACACACCCCCCAGTTTGAGAAGGTGCCATTGATAAGCGCTCATGTAGCCCACTTTTAGCTAGTTTGTTAATCAAAATGTCATGGGACACTTTGTCAAAAGCTTTGCTGAAGTCAAGATATATTATGCCCATGGCATTCCCACAGTCCACAAGGGAGGTTACACGATCAAAAAATGAGATCAAATTAGTCTGACAAGATGTGTGAAGAACTTGGTATGTTGCCTCTGCTGAACTGACCTTCTGCCTCTTGCTCACTGCTGCACGGGGTCCCCTGTAATTTTCCCTCTGCAGACTGCCCTCCAGTCTCATCTCCCTGGACCTGAAAGCGGTTACACAGCTCTAGTGATTCCACAGGTTCTAGTCCCTACTCGGTCCTGGAAGCTCACTGGGTGACTTTGGGCCAGTCATAGACTCTCAGCCTAGACTACCTCACAGGATTGTTGTGAGGATAAAAATGGAGAGGAGGAGGATTATGTTTGACCCCTTGGGTCCTTTGGAAGAAAAAGGCAGGATATTAATGTAATCAATAAATAAACAAGAAGATGAGGACTGAGCATTGCTCTATGGCCACAGAACAGCAAAGTGTCTAGAGGGGGACAAAACAGAAAATGGGGCGGTTGGGATGGGCATGTCTGGATGGAACCCTGAACAAGACTGCCCTATTTTGTTGGAGGCCTCATATGTCTGGTCAATATCATACAAGTTGCTTCATCTATTTCTCTGCTATAATCACATGTTTCTGCTATAATCATGTCTTGATTTTGTTTTGCCAGATACTGTTAAAAAGCTTCAAGACCAAAAGCATGACATGGAAAGAGAGATCAAGACTCTGCACAGGCGGCTCAGGGTAGGTGGCCTGGCTTTATGCACAGTGTCCTGGTTCACACGACATGACAGCCCAATATGGCTCAGTTTACCCACAGGGGCTGGCTGGTTGCAAGCTTGTTTATGCTGGCTGGTTGCAAGCTTGTCATGTCGTGCGAACCCAGGCAGCAAGCATTTTTTCAGGGTGAACCAGGTCACTGTTGTGCGAATGAGTTCAAGGTGTTTGTGGCTGGGAGGAGGGGCAGTGGGGAAGTGCAAGGCTGATACCTTTGGGATGGTATCTTCACTGCTGCCAATTTAAACTTTATTTATCTAGTCCATTTCTATCTCACCTTTCTTCCATCATGGAATTAAAGGCAGCGAATTTCTTTTTCAGGTCCTTTTTATATTCTCTTTATTTTCAGGAGGAATCTGCAGAATGGCGGCAGTTCCAGGCTGATTTGCAGACTGCCGTGGTCATAGCCAATGATATAAAATCTGAGGCCCAGGAAGAAATTGGAGACTTAAAGCGCAGACTGCATGAAGCTCAAGAGAAGAACGAAAAACTCACAAAAGAGTTGGAAGAAATAAAATCACGCAAGTATGTGAATGCAAATTAGATATTTTCTTATTATTGTGCTTATATCTCCTGCAGCTGGAAATCACAACCTGCCATTCACACGGAGGAAAAGGCAAGAGCTGGCCAGCTGGCCAGCCAGCCCACCCTCTTACCAGCCATTATGTCTGTTCCTCGGAGGGGGCTCAGAAGCCTCCAGCCTCCCTACGTGGTGCCATCCAGGAGCCTGGTCCAGGCATTGGTGTTTTGCCTGGGAGGAGGTGGATTCTTCTTCAATGAAGGAAAGCCAACCTGAGAGGCTGGGCTAGGGAGGCACTTCCCCCCCCCCTCCCAAAAAAAGACCCGTTTTCCTCCTGCCTCCAAGGTGGAAGCAAGTTGGGTCTGTCCCTGAGAGCAAACCAGAAGGAAAATGAAACAAAGAAGGAGGAAGCCTTAACAGGAAAGAGGTGCTTACCTCATGGGCTTCTTGTATTTATAGTCTCTTTAGGGTTAAGTTCCTTCCTTTGAAGGGGGGCACTTTTTAAGAAACCAGCCGAAGCGTAACTGAAATGGAGAATGAAAGTAATCACCAGAACAGTCTTGGAGTAGAGTTTTAGTTCCACCCCAATATATAGTGAAGGGTTAAAATGTATCCCTGTCATTTCCCACTATTATATTTGGGAATTGATTTTGCTTTGCTAGCTGTTCTACCTTAATAGGCAGCTGAGCAGCTCTCCTTGCTGGACTTAGGAAAACATCACCCACCCACCCCTAGTTTCACTGTGGACATTTATCTGACCAGACTTGTATTATATTGCTTTGATGAGGTATCATGCTCTTAACGGTTATAGGAAGTGCCCCTTCTGATTCTAGAGGAGGGTCTTCTTCGCTGTACTCAGCCCTTCAGATGATCGACTTCCCTTTTCATCATTTAGGGCAGGGGTGCATGACCTTTTCAGTCCCAAGCACCACATCCTTGGTATGTTGAGGGGCACATGTGCATATGTGCACACAAATGTCAGACATTTTCCTGGCAAGCATGCAAAGCACAGCTCCGTTCTTTGCATCTCCACTTAGAAGAAGCCCCCATGCAGCTGGTTTTAGGCATGCAATTCAACTCAAATTCAAAATGGTTTTAGGCAGTTCAACTCTATGCATGTCTGCTTGGAAGTAAGCCCCAAACATGTGAAGTACAGTGATCCAGATTTGGGTCCTGGTAGAGGGGAGCAGGGGGGGCTTTCTCCAGGCTAAGCTGGGGAAACTCGGTCTTATTTATGATCAGTGATTGGAAATGAGTGTGACTGAAAGCCATTTCAACTTATTTCTTTATTTCTTTATTTCTTTATTTATTTTATTTATTACATTTTTATACTGCCCAATAACCGAAGCTCTCTGGGCGGTTCACAAAAATTAAAACCACAATAAAACAACCAACAGGTTAAAACTTGGAATACCTTGCTCTATATCTACCTTCAAAAAGATGGATTTTCACTGCTTAGAGCTAAACAAAGCTTCCTTCCCCCCCCCCCCCATGAGTGCAATCTGGTTTGCTGTCCCGACACTGCTAGCAGTGGGGAGACATGGGCATGGGTTGCACAACCCACAGCCAAGGGCCACACGCAGCCTGCAGGCCACGGGTTGTTCACCCGTGTCCTAGGGGATGCGGGCAGAGGTAGGGCTGTCTCAGAGACCTTTTCCCTCTCAGTGGACGAAGTGTAAACCAGAAGCCTATAGAGCTCTGGGGAAGCCCTCCACTTCTTGGGGTCGTCCCTCCTTCCTCCCAAGGAGCAGGTACCACTAGAGCCCTTGGTGCTGAAGAGGTGCACAGGGCTCACTGAGCATGACAGGCTGGCTACGTTTGCTCCCACTGAGGTGGACTTTGGCTGTAGTGTGTTTCACTGTGTAACTCAGCTATGACGCTGTACTTCCCACTCACCATCCTATGTGTGGAGCACGACTTTGCCTCCATGATCACTGGTGCTAAGCAGAGAGGACAGAGAATGTTCCTTACCTGTCAGTGCTCCTGTCTACGTGCTTGCCAGCCAGTGGTCCAGCTCCCAACCTGTAGGGTGACAAGTCTGGATTTATTACTGTGGTCTGGGTTAGGCCATATGAAGTAAGGATTATTACTTAGATTCTAGTTTCTGGCCATAGGAAGGAAATGGGTCTAGTCTTATGAGTTGGAAAAGATCCTGCCTCCTACTGGGTGGAGCAGAGAACACCTGTGTCTGGACCACTGCCTGGTGCACAAGTAGAAGGAGATCTCACAGGTAAGGAAAATGCTCGGTGTCCTTATGGAAACACCGTTCTCCCCACCCAACTAAAGGATCTCTGAGGAGTCTGAGAGGTTCTAGTACAGTCCAGGTAGCAAGCTCTGCATTGCAACTCGATTGGATAGTGGGGCCCGGTCCCCTTTTTTAAACTAAGCAAAGCACCTCAGTAAGGAACAGAGTGCTAAGCAGCTTAATTGTTCCTTATGAGAAACCCATCATTCCATGCCCCTTTGAAGCTGGCGTGGGTAGAGAAATGCTGATGCAAATTCTGAGAGGGAATATGCCCCTTATTCCAAAACGCACCACGGTTTGTTTGCAGTTCCATTGACTGTACTTGTCGCAACCCCACTTTGATATATTAGGCAATGAACAGGATCGCCACGTGCAGAGACCTATGTTATTTGAATGAGTTCCTGAATGTCTCATTTGCTGGAGTGAGGAGAGGGTCCTTAGTACCGAAATGTAGAATGTAGGATTTTATTCTCCAAAACTCTGCTATTGGTTTCACCCTGCCCACCGTATAAATGAAATCAGTGTTCTTCCACCTAAAAATAATTGGAGATGGTCTGCTGAATCATTTATTTTATTTATTTATTTATTTATTTATTTAAGCATTTTTATGCCGCCATTCAGCCAAAAAAGGCTCTCACGGCGGCTTACAAAAGTTTTTCTTGACAGTCCCTTCCCACAGGCTTACAATCTAAAAGACATGACACAAAAGGAAAGGGGACTGGGAGGGAGGGAGGGAGGAGGAGGGGGAAAAGGAAAGCAAATTCAGGCATTACAATCTTAGTTGCCAAGTTCAGCAGTTAAAGTTGACGGCAGCAGGAGGAAGGGGGCTCTCAGTTGGAGCTGGACCCAGGCACGATGGAGAGGGGCCTGGCTGCTGCTTCCTCTCTCACTGGTGGCCTCTGCAGAGACAGTTGGCAGCAGGAGGGAGGGGGCTCTCAGCTGGAGCTGGACCCAGGCACGATGGAGAGGGGCCTGGCTGCTGCTTCCTCCCTCACTGGTGGCCTCTCCAGAGACAGTTGGTAGCTGTCATACTCATACTCACATATCACTCGGATACTAGAGTACAATACAAGACATCTTCAAGTGTTAAAGACTACTTTACTCTGGTATTCAGGCAAGAAGAAGAGCGTGGCCGAGTTTACAACTACATGAATGCTGTAGAAAGAGACTTAGCTGCTCTGAGGCAAGGAATGGGGTTGAGCCGCAGATCGTCCACTTCTTCTGAGCCCACACCCACTGTCAAAACTCTCATCAAATCCTTTGACAGTGCCTCGCAAGGTAATTTAAAAAATGTGCCTGCATAAAGTTAATATATTATTTGGAAGCATATTATTAGATATAACCATCACCCGTGCCCACCTGGTGGTTTGAATGTTCTATTTCTTCAAAACAGAAAAAGCTGTCTGTACATCAGTAGAATGTGTTTCATTCATAGAATCGTAGGGTTGGAAGGGGCCTATAAGGCCATTGAGCAACACCTGGAGCAACACCCTGCTCATTGCAGGAATCCACCTTAAAGCATCCCTGACAGATGGCTGTCCAGCTGCCTCTTGAATGCCTCTAGTGTGGGAGAGCCCACAACCTCTCTATGTCATTGGTTCCATTGTCATACTGCTCTGTCATACAGGAAGCTTTTGCTGATGTCCAGCCAGAATCTGGCTTCCTGTCACTTGAGCCCATTATTCTGTCCTGTACTCTGGGAGGATCTAAAAGAGATCCTGGCCCTCCTCTGTGTGACAACCTTTCATATCTCACCCCAGTCTTCTCTTCTCCAAGCTAAACATGCCCTGTTCTTTCAGTCTCTCCTCACAGGGCTTTTTTTCCAGACCCCTGATCAACCTGTGCCAAATAGAGAGGAACCAGTACCTCACACGTTTTGGAAGCTATACTTCTATTAATGCAGCCCAAAATAGCTTTTGCTCTTTTTGCAGCCACATCACCCTGTTGGCTCATATTCACCTTTTTATCTACAACAATTCCAAGATCCTTCTTGCTTGTAGTATTGCTGAGCCAAGTATACCCCATCCTGTAACTGTGCATTTGGTTTCTTTTTCCTAGTTGTAGAACTTGGCATTTATATCTGTTCAATTTCATTCTGTTGTTTTCAGCAAATTTGATAAGCATTCCCTTCACTTCCTCGTCCAAACCATTAATAAAAATGTTGACAAGCACTGTGCCCAGGACTGAGCTGTACCCCACTCGTTACCCCACTCGTTACTGCAGTACCCCACTCGTTACCTCCACCCAATTTATTTATTTATTTATTCATTATTTATTACTGCACTTATATCCTACCTTTTTTCCTCCAAGGAGGCATACATAATCCTCCTCCTACTCTCCATTTTATCCTCACAACAAAAACTGTGAGGTGGGTTGGGCTGATTGTGTGTGACTGGCCCAAAGTCACCCAGTGGGTTTCCATTGCTGAGTGGGGACTAGAACCTGGATCTCCAGACTCCCAAGTCTAACACTTTAGCCACTACACCACACTGGCTCTCCAATTTGAGAAGGTACCATTGATGAGCACTCCAAGTCCGATTCTGTAGCCAATTGTTAATCTGCCTAATAGTTTTCCATCTAGCTGATACTGATGAGAATGTCATGGGGCACTTTTTCAAAAGCTTTCCTGAAATCAAGATATATTATATCCTCTGCATTCCCACAGTCCGCAAGGGAGATTACTGGATCAAAACATGAGATCAGATTAGTCTGGTAGGATTTGTTCTTGGCAAATCCATGCTGGCTTCTAGTAATCAATGCATTTTTTCCAAGGTGCTTACTGATTGACTTCTTTATAGTCTTTATAATCTGTTCCAAAAATTTCCCAGGGATGGATGTCAGACCTGTAGTTCCCAGGTTCCTCCTTTTTGCCCTTTTTGAAGATAGGGACAATGTTAGCCCTCCTCCTGTTGTCCAGAACCTCACCCGTTTTCCATGATTTCGCAAAGATAATAGACAGTGTTTCTGAGAGTTCTTCTGCCAGCTCCTTTATTACTCTAGGATGCAGTTCAACCCTGGAGATTTGAACTCATTCAACGAAATTAGGTGTTCCTTGACCATTTTCTTTTATCAGTCTTAAACTGCAATCCTTCCCCTTCAGCTTGAACTTCACTTTTTCCAGCGGGGTCACAAACCTGCTTTTGGGAGAAGACTGAGCCAAAGTAGGAACTCACCACTTCGGCCTTCTCTTTGTCATCTGTTATCAATTTGCCATCCTCATTAAGCAGTTGAACCACCATTTCTTTCCTCTGTCTTTTACTATGCACATACCTGAAGAAAGCATTTTTATTTTATTTTTTTTGCTTATAGCATTCCTCGCAGGCCTCAGTTCATTCTCAGCTTTATTTACCGTATTTCTTCGATTGTAAGATGCCATCGATTGTAAGACGCACACTAATTTCAGTACCACCAACAGAGAAAAAAACCCTAAGACACACCCGCAATTCTAAGATGCACCCCATTTTTAGAGATGTTTATATGGGGAAAAAAGTGCGTCTTAGAATCGAAGAAATAGGGTATTTATTTATTTATTATATTTATATCCCGCCTTTTTTCCTCCAAGGAACTCAGGGCGGCATACATCCTCCTCTCCATTTTATCCTCACAACAACAACTCTGTGAGGTAGGCTGGGCTGAGAGTCTGTGACTGGCCCAAAATCACCCAGTGAGTTTCCATGGCCAAGTGGAGACTAGAACCTAGATCTCCGGACTCCCAGTCCAACACCTTAGCCACTATACCACACTGGCTTTAGCCTTCCAGATGCCGTTCCTGCACTTCTATGCTACGTGCCCTGCCTTCCTTCCACTTTCTGTATGTGTCCCTTTTTGTTTTCAGGTCATCTCTAAGCTTTTTGTGGAGCCACATTGGTTTCTTCTGTTGTCTTCTATCTTTTTTCCTAGTTGGAATTGTTTGTAATTGTGCCTTCAAAATTTTCTTTTTTAGAAACTCCCACCCATCTTGGACTCCTTTTCTCATTAGGCTCACTTGCCATGGCACCTTACTTATCATAGTTCTGAAATTTTTAAAATCGGCTTTCCTAAAATCCAGGGTATGCTTATGGCTACATCCAGCTTTTGCTTCCTTTAAAATCAAGAACTCAAGTATGGTCTCTCTCTGTGGTCACTTTCCCACAGAGATCCCGTGACTGCCACTTTATTCACTAAGTCATCCCTATTGGTCAGTATCAAGTCAAAGATAGCCGATCCTCTATTTCCTTCCTCCACTTTCTGTAGGAGAAAGTTATCAGTCACACATGTCAGGAATTTCTTGGAAGGGCTGCTTTTGGCAGTATTTGTCTCCCAACAGATACCAGGGCAATTGAAGTCCCCCATCACTACTACATCACACTTCCTTGAAACACTGGCAATTTGTTTCTCAAAAGTTTTGTCCTTGTCTTCTCCTTGATTGGGTGGTCGGTAGTAGACTCCAATTATCATGTTCTTTTTAGGTGCCTTACTAGGTGCCTCATCAGAATCTTCCGCTCTTAAGAGCTTTTTTCTTGCGACGACTAATAGCCAGAGTGCCTTTTCTGTCAGGTTTTTTCTTGCTCTACTTGTTAATTATAAAAATTTATAGAGAGATATTTCTTCGCCCTGTTTTGTTGAGGGAGTTGCGTATGGCACTGAAAGCGCCTTTTCATAAGTGCATCAAGTGCTGCGGGAATAAAGTCCCTCCGACGGACGGGCACTTTGTTTGTCTTTTTGGCCTTGGAGAGACACGCGTAATTGAATCCTATCATCATTGTCAAGGTTTTTCAAAGCAAACCCGTTGAAACCGCTCAGACTGCCTTAAAGCAGTCCTCTGGAAAAGAGCATTGGAGGCTGTCGATAATGCTCCATTGGTGAGGCCTACTGGAAAATTGAACGAGAAGTCCAGACGCTCTGTGGTGCAGCCTTCTTCCACTCCAAGTGCCACCACACAGCCCTCTTTGTCCACAGACCCTCCTACTTCAGGTCATTCTTTGGCAATACATGCAGCTAAGAGATTATCAAAGAGGGCTAGGGAGCAAACATCGACTACCGAGCTTTGACCCAAAAAGAAGAAGAAGAAAGAGGGGGAAAAGACTGGGAGCCCCGTCAAGAGCGTCTGGATTAAAATAAATGGAGCTAGGAATAAAAAGAACATGATCATCGGAGCCTACTACCAACCACCCAATCAAGGAGAAGACGAGGACGAAACTTTTGAGAAACAAATTGCCAGTGTTTCAAGGAAGTGTGATGTAGTAGTGATGGGGGACTTCAATTACCCTGATATCAGTTGGGAGACCATTACTGCCAAAAGCGGCCCTTCCAAGAAATTCCTGACATGTATGGGTGATAACTTTCTCCTACAGAAAGTGGAGGAAGGAACTAGAGGATCGGCAATCCTTGACTTGTTATTGACCAATAGGGATGACTTCGTGGATAAAGTGGCAGTTACGGGAACTCTGGGGGAAAGTGACCACGTCATACTTGAATTCTTGATTATGAAGGAGCCAAAAGTCGAGCGTAGCCATACACGTACTCTGGATTTTAGGAAAGCTGATTTAATAAACTCAGAACTATAATAAGTAAGGTCCAGTGGCAAGTGAGCCTAATGAGAAAAGGAGTGCAGGATGGGTGGGAGTATTTAAAAAATGAAATTTTAAAGGCACAGTTACAAACAATTCCAACCAGGAGAAAAGATAGAAGACGACAGAGGAAACCAATGTGGCTCCACAAAAAGCTTAGAGATGACCTGAAAACAAAAAAGGATGCATATAGGAAGTGGAAGGAAGGCCAGGCTACAAAAGAAGAGTACAGACATGTGGCGCAGAAGTGCCGAAATGGCATCAGGAAGGCTAAAGCTGTGAATGAGCTGAGATTAGCAAGGGATGCTAAAAGCAATAAAAAGGCTTTCTTCAGATATGTGAGTAGTAAAAGACAGAGGAAAAAAATGGTGGTTCAACTGCTTAATGAGGATGGCAAATTGATAACAGACGACAAAGAAAAGGCTGAAGTGCTCAATTCCTATTTTGCCTCGGTCTTCTCCCAAAAGCGGGTCTATGACCCTCCTGGAAAAAGTGAAGCAGAAGTTGAGGGGCCAGGATTGCAGTTTGAGATTGATAAACAAATGGTCAAAGAACACCTAATTTCCTTGAATGAGTTCAAATCTCCAGGGCCCGATGAACTGCATCCTAGAGTAATGAAGGAGCTAGCAGAAGAACTCTCAGAACCTTTGTCTATTATCTTTGCAAAGTCATGGATGATGGGTGAGGTGCCGGACGACTGGAGGAGGGCTAACGTTGTCCCTATCTTCAAAAAGGAGGAACTTGGGAACTACAGACCAGTCAGTCTGACATCCATCTCTGGGAAAATTCTGGAGCAGATTATAAAGAAGTCAGTCTGTAAACACCTTGAAATCAATGCAGTGATCACTAGAAGCCAACTTGGATTTGTCAGGAACAAATCCTGTCAGATTAATTTGATCTCATTTTTGATAGGATAACCTCCCTTGTGGACTGTGGGAAT
Organism: Elgaria multicarinata webbii; assembly: GCF_023053635.1. NCBI lineage: Eukaryota > Metazoa > Chordata > Lepidosauria > Squamata > Anguidae > Elgaria > Elgaria multicarinata. The sequence continues at coordinate 22,591,879 of NC_086188.1, read as the reverse complement.
GCTGTGGACGTCATATATCTTGACTTCAGCAAAGCTTTTGACAAAGTACCACATGACATTCTGATTAACAAGCTAGCTAAAAGTGGGCTAGATGGAACAACTATTAGGTGGATTCACAGTTGGCTACAGAATCGGACTCAAAGAGTACTTATCAATGGAACTTTCTCAAACTGGGGAGAGGCAACGAGTGGGGTACCGCAGGGCTCAGTCCTGGGCCCAGTGCTCTTCAACATTTTTATTAATGATTTGGACGAGGAGGTGCAGGGAACGCTGATCAAATTTGCAGATGACACAAAATTGGGTGGGATAGCTAATACCCTGGAAGACAGAAACAAACTTCCAAGTGATCTTGATAGGCTGGAGTGCTGGGCTGAAAACAACAGAATGAAATTTAATAGGGATAAATGCCAAGTTCTACATTTAGGGAACAGAAACCAAATGCACAGTTACAAGATGGGGGACACTTGGCTCAGCAATACTACAAACGAGAAAGATCTTGGAATTGTTGTAGAACACAAGCTGAATATGAGCCAACAGTGCGATATGGCTGCAAGAAAGGCAAATGCTATTTTGTGCTGCATTAATAGAAGTACAGCTTCCAAATCACGTGAGGTACTGGTTCCTCTCTATTCGGCCCTGGTTAGGCCTCATCTAGAGTATTGCGTCCAGTTCTGGGCTCCATAATTCAAGAAGGATGCAGACAAGCTGGAGCGTGTTCAGAGGAGTGCAACCAGGATGATCAGGGGTCTAGAAACAAAGCCTTATGAAGAGAGACTGAAAGAACTAGGCATGTTTAGCCTGGAGAAGAGAAGATTGAGGGGAGACATGATAGCACTCTTCAAATACTTAAAAGGTTGTCACACAGAGGAGGGCCAGGATCTCTTCCTGATCCTCCCAGAGTGCAGGACATGGAATAACGGGCTCAAGTTAAAGGAAGCCAGATTCCGGCTGGACATCAGGAAAAACTTCCTGACTGTTAGAGCAGTACGATGGTGGAATCAGTTACCTAGGGAGGTTGTGGGCTCTCCCACACTAGAGGCGTTCAAGAGGCAGCTGGACAACCATCTGTCAGGGATGCTTTAGGGTGGATTCCTGCATTGAGCAGGGGGTGGCCTTGTAGGCCCCTTCCAGCTCTGCTATTCTATGATTCTAAGACCAAAAATCCGCCTCAGACAATGAGTATACCTCTACTGCCTCCAATGTTAGACTCCCCAATTAGGGCACCTAACCCGGTTGTGCATGACTTAGAATTGCCTGGACCCTCTTTGATGTCAGAGGGAGAGGTTTGTGACACGCCGTCAGTTGACAGACGATCAACACAGTTCTTTCCATCCTTCTTACCACCGGGACAAGAGGATATCCGAGTTCTTTCCATCACGTCGCCCAGGGGTTGAGCTCGAGAGTCAACCCCTCAGCATCAATCCTTTCAGCCGATGTCCCAGAGTCAATCTAGAGAACTGACTTCTTGTTGTCGATCTCGAGACACCACCCCTCGACACCATATAAGGGAGCACTCTCCCTGACACCGATCAAGAGAGCAAAGTCAATGTCAAGAATGTCGTTTTTTACCGATACAGGGAGCGCAGCCCTCGATACCGATCTTCAGAATCAGTGGTCTCTCACACCTCTTGGCAACAATCAGATTGGTACTGGGAGACACTGTACAGGGACCGATCTCGCTCTCCATTAAGACAGTGGGAAAGTTTGCCACCCTCCATACCTCCTTCTTGTCAGCCTCATTGTTACGGTGATTGGCACTCTAGGAGAGATGCAGAGTTTTCTCCTGAACGACAAACTCACCATTCACTTCTTACACAGACCAAGCCTTTGCCTGCTCGGTCAATGCCAATGTCAGTACAACCTACACCTACAATCCGGTACCAACAGCCACATCCACCACCACTGTTACCTTACCAGCTAGGGACCACTCCCCAACACAACAGCCTGATTGTAGAATGAAACAATTGGCACAGGAATCCTCTCCACAATCAGTGGATTGTGGATAGGTCAGACTCTTCCTCATATTCTTCAGTGCTACCATCTATTTCTTCTTCTGACAATGTTCTTGCTGTCCCATATTGCGCCTCTCCATCTGAGGACACGGCTCGTTTTACCGATCCAATCCTTTGCATGGCGCAGTCCCTCGGTATCGACACTCAACAGCCGGCATTGAGTCTGAAAGTAGCAAATTATGAAGCCACCATGGACCTCTACCAACTCTTCTTGTGGGAGAAAATGTTGTCCCTTTACGACGACCTGCCAGAAGATCATCGTGAATTAAGACTATTCCAAGATGAGGCAATTAAATTATCAAAACAGCAGATCAATACAGCCAGACATCAAACTGATTGTGGCACAAAAGCAATGGTGTGGGCTGTCGCCCTTCGTCGACATGCTTGAGTTAGAGCAGCGGGGCTAACACAATCCCAGATTGAGAACCTACCATTCGATGGCATAGGATTGTTCCATTCCAATACAGATGAAGCAATGGATACTATCCAAAAAGCTAAGAATACGGCCAGGAAAATGGGCATTAATCAGCCCCACCAACAACAGTTTCAATATAAGCCATGTAAGTGGTTTCGCCCTACGCCTCAATACTTTAATAGCAGAAAGGCTCTGACTGCAGTTTTCATTATCAACAATCAGGACACTCAAGGAAGAGACCATCTCAGTCAAATTTTTCACAAAACAAAGCGGCCCCAAGTCATCTGAAACGTCATCTTTGACTTTTTGATCCCTATCAACCCGCAAGTTGCTCCGTTCTTTGGGAATACTCTCCGTAAACATCTTCCATTTGGGGGGGAAATAACGGAAAAATGGGTACTCGATATTATGACATTAGGCTACAGGATAGAATTCAACATCCTTTCTCCCCTCGGTACCGTAAAGATAACACTTCCATCTGACATCTTGCAGTTGGAGACTTGTACCCTATTAGAAAAGGGAGCAATCCAAAGGGTTCCATGGATGCAGCTGGCAAAAGGGGTTTTACTTCCTCTGTTTTACGGTGCCGAAGAGGGACGGAGGACGTCAACCTATCTTGGACTCGAGGGACTTGAATCTCTACATCGCTCCTTGGAAGCTTCGTATGGTAACGCTGGCGGGAATTCTATCTCTCTTAAGACAAAACGTTTGGTTTATTGCCATGGACCTGAAGGATGCTTACTTTCATGTCACCATTCATCCAACCCATCAAAAATTCCTCAGGTTCATGATTGGGGAAGAAGCCTTCAAGTTTCGCGTTCTCCCTTTCAGTCTAGCCACAGCTCCAAGGGTGTTCACAAAATGCATGGCGGTAGTTTGTGCTCACCTTCGGATGCTCAGAATCGAGATATGCCCTTATTTCAATGATTGGCTAATAGTGGCTCATTCTTGCTTGTGAGTCGAGGAAGCTACGTGGACCATTTGCACTCTTCTTGCACACCTTGGCCTCCTTGTCAATGTGTCCAAGCTACAACCTGCACAGAAAATCCTTTTTACTGGAGGCATGATAGACTCCACTGTGGCCAGGACTTTCCTCCCACCAGATCGAGTAGAGGCCACTGTAGCATTCGCACACCGTCTAAAGACGTCACGAACCAGCTCTGTGTTTCTAATTCAAAGAATGCTAGGGCTAATGGCATCGACAGTGTGGTTAGTCCAATGGGCCAGGTTGTGAATAAGGCCTCTTCAGAACTGGTTCTTTCAGCGATTCCCAGACCATCTAGATGCCCACAGGGTGTACCTCAGAATACCACTGACAGTCAAGAACTCGTGTTGGTGGACAATCTCAAACCATCTGGTCCAAGGAACTCCTTTTCGACCAGAGTCACCTATGTGTGTCCTGACGACAGATGCCTCTCTCATAGGTTGGGGGAGCACATTGCAAAGATCTTTGAATCCAAGGGCCTTTGGACAGTAGTCTATCTTGCAGGCAGCAAGAAAACCAGCCACAAGAAAAGCTTATGACTCCAAGATAAAATTGTTCATCCAGTTTGCGGAGAATGCTGTGTTTGATCCAATTTTGGGCCCGGTTGAGGGAATCCTCTCTTTCTTGCACTCCTTATATAAGAAAGGACTGAAGCTTTCATCTATACGAGTATACCTTGCTGCCATCTCAGTTCATCATGATCATATCCATGGCAGATCAGTATTTACCCATCCTATGATACATCAATTTCTTCAGGGCCTACAGAATCTGATCCCACCAATCTGTTCACCAATACCCGCCTGGTGCTTATTGGTGGTGCTAAATGCCCTTACCAAGAAACCATTTGAACCTTTAGCTACTGTAGACCTCCATCTGTGGAAGGTTGCTTTTCTCATTGCCATAACATCGGCTAGGAGAGCTTCCGAGCTTTGTGCCCTTTGTGTTGACTCTCCCTATCTGGTTTCTCACAAGGACAAAGCCGTTCTCAGACCAGACATCTTTTCTGCCTAAGATCGTATCTTTGTTTCATGTCAATCAGGACATTGTACTCCCAGCTTTCTTTCAACACCCATCAACTCCGTTGGAATCGACGCTGCACACGTTAGATGTGCAGAGAGCCTTGGCGTTCTATAAGAATCGCACAGAAGCTCTTCGCAAATCAGACAGGCTATTTATAGCTCATGGAGGCAAGTCAATGGGCTCTCCCATTTCCTCACAACATTTTTCCTTGTGGATAGTAGCGATTATTAAACTGGCATATACATGGCAAACCTTGAGCTGCCACAGACAATCAGAGCACACACCACTAGAAGAGTTGCTGCATTAACTGCCTTTTAAAGGGGCATCCCACTACCTGAACTTTGTAAAGCTGCTACGTGGGCAAGAGAGTCGACATTTGTCTCTCACTACGACCTTGATGTCAGAGCTAGAAAGGATTGTCATTCAGGGTGAGCTATCCTTTCAGCAATATTACAGTTAATTATGAACACCTACCCTCCACCAGTAAGTGAGCTTATCGTTCTCCCATATGTGTGATGCACAGAGACCACGATGAAGAAGAACAGGTTGCTTACCTGTAACTGTGGTTCTTTGAGGGGTCATCTGTGCATTCACACAACCCACCCTCCATCCCCTCTTCGGTGTTGATGTAGTTATTGATACCGATTGAGGTCCACCCTTTGGTGTAAGAACCATGGCGGTCTCTAGGAACTGAGGGGAATGGGCAGGAATCCCTACTAGGCATGCATAGTGGGACGGTGGGGAGGGGTTCCTACCAAAACAACTTCAGTTTTGGAAGGTTCCCGGACTGAGGCTCTGCGCAGGCGCAGAGCACATATGTGTGAATGCACAGATAACCACTCGAAGAACCACGGTAACAGGTAAGCAACCTGTTCTTCTTTTTGAACAAGTTATACCCTTCAATTGCTGTATTCTAGTCATGGGAGTCATCCCATCAAGTTTCAGTTATACCTATCAAGTCGTATTTACCTTCATGTATTAAGAGTTCAAGTTCGTTCTGTTTGTTTCCCATACTCTGGGCATTCAAATAAGTTACCTGCTGGGTGATGAGACTCTTGAAAAGATACTGGTTAATATGTTCTCTAGTCTGAGAAGCCCGGAGTCATGTGAGTCCTTGTTGTTCTGAGGCACCGCATAGCAAGTCTTGTTCATCTAAATGTAAAACCTCCTTTTAAACTGCCTTATCTTGGTGCTTTTTGGTCTTTCTTTAAATGTCTTATTTATATTATTCTATCCATGAATTCCATTGGTATGCTTCTCTGGATTTAAACCAAAAATAAAAGTTAATCTGAAGTTTGAAAATTGTTGACTAAGATGTGCATTTTATACTAGCTTTACCTCAGGAAACTCCTCCTTGGAGTGATGTAGATGGCTAGCATCACTCAGCGGGAAATGCATTGATTTCCAACCTTATTACTCGGGGTGTTTCACGAGCTATGAAGACAGCCCATGATCAGACTGGGCTGACCTCCAGTTCTAGGACATGTGTTCCTAATGTATTTGTTTTTAAGTTATGTTTTACTGTTTATTTGTTTTAAAATCTCTGTTGTAGCCACCTTGAGCACCATCTTTGGTGCAAAGTTGGGATATATGTTAAGTAAATGTGAATTTAGCAAATTGCTGCTCATCATCCTTGGTTTGTTCACTTTAGATGAGAAAAGGAGAAGAGGTTTTGCTTGGGAATGTTTGTACGCTAAGGAGAAACATCCATCCATCTTTCTTTCTTTCTTCCTCTCTTTAGTTCCTAGTCCTGCTGCAGCTACGATTCCTCGTACCCCACTGAGCCCAAGTCCTCTGAAAACTCCACCAGCAGCTGCAGTATCACCAATGCAGGTAAGTGTGTGTTTAATGGCTTGAAGGAATTATGTGAAGGCTGTTTTAGCAGGATTTGTAGCAACACTTGCATTATACAAATAAAAGACAAGATTTTGCAGTAAAATGTGTGCATTACATTAAATTTTATTTATCATACTTTTATCTGACCTTGTCCAAAGAGCTCAGAATTCTATGCAGGGATTTATAGGTTCCCCGTTTTATCTTCATAACAACCAGGTGAAGTAGGCTACACTGGGAAAGTGACTAACCCAGGTGAGCCAGTGTCCAAGTTCAGATGTATAATTTTCAGGCAACCAAACTATGGCTTTGGGGAGTGGGGATGAGGTAAAGGCTCAAGCACTTTTCCTCTTGTAGAGGAGTTTTTTCAAGCCAGTTTCCCCACAATGTCTAAACTGAGAAACTGAGTGCTCCCTAGAAACCAGCTTTCATCCTGGTATGCAATCCTGGTTTGTTGGGAGTGCTTAAACCACACTTTTACGGGACAGATTTCATGGGAAAACTGTGGATTAACAAGCCAGGCAGTCCCTTCTGCAGCTGGAGGAGGGGACAGGAGAGAGTGCTCCCGCTGGCAGGGCACCTGCTTTGCATTCCAAAGGCCCCAAGGTCAATCCCCAGCTAGGGATGGGCATAGCTGTCGGTTTCACTTTCTTCCATATTTGAATTTTTGAGAGCCACTATGGTGTAATGGTTGTAACAAATAAATGTAACAAATAAAATAAATAGTTTAACTTGGCACTGTTATCCCTGAATCTGGCCCAGTGAACATTATGCCTGAACAAGAATGTAAACCCAGGCCCTCCAACATTCATGTTCTTTAGCCTTAAAACCTGTTGATGGTACTTAAATCACCAATTTACACATCACTACTATTGCTGCGATTAATAATTGTAACGATGTAATTAAAATAAGTTAAAATCCTCACCTGCCTTCTCAGCAGCCCTGCAAAGTAGGTGCCCAATTCATGTTTTACGGACAAGGACCTGCAATTGAGATGCTACTGCAGACTGCTTGATGGGCCACTTTTGGACTACAGTCCAAGCCAATATGCAGTTCAGCTGGACTACAGTGGCACTATAATGGTGTTGTCTACCTTGGCAGTTCTTCGAAAATTCAGCAAGGGTCCTTAAGTTCAAATTGTAAACTGTGTATAACTTAGACTTTAGCAAGCTGTTTCCTCTACCTCAAAAATAATTATTTTGGTTTTCCTGCAGAGACATTCCATAAGCGGACCAATATCTACTTCTAAACCACTTACAACTCTGTCAGACAAAAGGCCAAGTTATGCAGAAATCCCAGTTCAAGGTATGTGTCTTTCTGTGTTAGCATTATAACTCCCACAGTTCTTCCTTAGATAAAAGAAAATGTGCATTGAATAGGAGAGTCTGAAAGGATCTCTTGCAAAAGATGCATCAGCTCTTTTTCTCTTGAAAATCAGGAGAATCGGGTATGTGCAGCAAGGTTTTTGTTTGTTTATAGAGAGAATTTTATATCCTGCTTTGCCCTCCTCCAAAATTGAGCTGCCCAAACTAAGCGTGCACAATAATGCATAGAAACAGCCCCCCAAAACATGACTGTTAGGGTGACACAGTGTGCGGTCCCAATTACCTTTACCTTCTCCCTTCCTTACTGTCCTCTTTAGTGTCTGTTTCCTCTTCTCTTTTAACAACTTGTGTTGAGCTGTGCTGTAGGGAGGGAAGTGATTGAGAGAGAGAGAGAGAGAGAGAGACTGACTCACTGACTCACTATCTTATGGTCATGGTAGAATTGTTGGACAACAAGTACACAAGACATAAAACCTAGAAACTTGGTTAGTAAACTCACAACACTCAGAAGTCATACCAATGTGTGTATAATTAAAAAGCAAAGACTTGTTTCATCATTATGAAAAAATGATAATCATTAAATATGATTTACCACTTTGGCAGCTCACCTTGAGTACTTGTTAAAAGGTTAGCAATTAACAATAGTAATTATATCCTGCCTTAACTTCATTGCTTCCCCGATTCAACCACCCATCCCACCACATCGTGATGTTCAGTACCTATCTCCTTGGTATGGAACAGCTCCAGAACACCAACCTGGGTCCTCAGATTCTGTGACACTGATACAGAGGAATCATACTTCTAGGCTTTATGAGTGATGCCAGTGCTGATACAGAACCTCGTTGTCAGACTGGGCTTGACAGTCGGAATGGGACATGCCTTAGAGGAGATCTCGAGATTGGGGCATGGCTCGTGTGTACCAGTACCACCAACACTTCTGCCCTCACCTGTGACCTCAATACTCATCATTATTGATGTATACCTTCAGCCACCATCTCAAGCGTGAGGGATGATGGCTCCCGCTCCAATAATAACTTCCCAAACAACACCTCCATCTGTTCCACCAACATAGCCTCTGCAGTCTCCACTGCTTCACCGCTTGACTAAGGTTCCGCCTGGGGTGCAGTACGTGAAACAACATAAGCCAGATCCTCCAATAGCTTCCCTGCTGGCTAGTAACAATGGAAATCAATTGGACTCAACTTCACAGCCTTCACTGCACACATCCCTTTCTTCACCAGATGCTGCAGTGGGATCCCACAATCAGAGGACTTCAGGCAATTTTCAAATCAGGTCATTCATACGGCTCAGTCTTTGGGAGTTGAGACACAGCTGTCCGTCTCTACCATTCAAGACCCAGGGTTTGACACTGTGGATATTTTGCTCCTTCCAGACTTACATCATACCATACGTCAGTTGTGGAACGCCCCCTTAACAATGCCCCCTCTGTCTAAATGACTTGAGGGGCAATGTATTACATTCAGAGGAAAGGTGCCGCATTTCTCTTCACTCACCCTGCCCCAAACTCCATTTTTGTCAAGGCAGTGCAGGGTAAATCACAAAGGCGCCACCCCATGCCCATAGGCAAGGAATGTCATCATCTTGACTTACTGAGGAGATGGCTGTATTCCTCGGCGACCTTTGGAATTAAGGATTTCAACTACCAGGCAGCTATGTCGGGTTATCAAGTCTTCCTCTGGGAGTTGGGGCAACTCTTCAACAACCTTCTGAAGGATAAAAGAGACCTTGTTTGGGTGTTCCAAGGTGAAGAAGCCTGCACTTATCCACAGCAAATCAACACATCTTGGCACCAGAGGGACTGCGATTATTAGTGCAATCGCTTTGAAGCACCACACTTGGTTGAGAGCTTCAGGTTCCTCCCAGGAGGCTTGGTCTCATATCAGGGACTTGTCATTTGATAACAAGGATGATTTGATGCTGAGACCGAGGCCATGATTTCAGTCCAGAAGGCATAAAATATACTGTAGCATGAAACATGGGACTGAGCCAGCCACCACCTCCATACAAGCAACGCCATTGGTATCATCCTCCTGTGACACAATTTCCCTACCAGCAGTTAGGATTGTGGCAAGAGTTTCAACAGCAGGCTCCAGTACCGGAAAAGCAGTACTCCTCAGCCACGTTTCGGAGCTGTCACTGCAAGGATGACGGGAGGCAACATCTGTCACCTTTGACACTCGCCCTCTCTTTCTTCATCTCTCTGCTCTACCTCCTGTCTTCAGAACTTACCTGCCTTCTTTTCTGCCATCCTGGATCATTGCACCCCTGGGTCCTCTCCATTGCCCAGAAGGGCTACGGGGCTGAGTTTGATACGCTCTCTCTACTTGGAATCTTCTAGCCAAAAGTACAGACCTTTTTGATGAAAGATACTATACGATGGTTCTGCCTCGTCATCTCAGCTGCAGCTTTACTCCCAGTACTTTACAGTATTGAAGAGGGATGGATCTCAGGAGTGTCAACACCTACGTTATGTGCAGGAAGTTCTGCGTGGTCGCCATATAGTTGATTCTACCACTACTGTCTAAGGGAGAATGGTTCACCTCAATTGACCTGAAGGATGTCTACTTTCATATTGCAATCAAGAGGTCTTACCAACTCTTTGCAATCGGGACTGGTGTGTATCAATTTCAAGTGTTACCATTCGGCCTTGCTATCGCCCCAAAGGTCTTCACAAAGTGCATTACAGTAGTTTGCTCTTACCTTTGAGTGCACGGGGTGGAGATCTATCTGCATATAGACAACTGGCTATTGGTAGCAGTAACCAGGTGCCAGCTTCTTGCAGTCTCCTAAATAAGTTGAGCCTCTGTGTCAATGAGAAGTCACACTTGCAGCTGGTGCAAAGGCCCAGGGCTTTGCACCAGGGCTGGGATCCAAAGAGCTCAGTAAGGTTCACTGCAAGCCTTGTAAGATTTTTGGCTGGCTTCCTTAGAAAGCAGACCTCTCCTCTCCCGACAAATGCCTTATCACAAATTGTTTTGAAGTCCTATTGGTGTCAGAAGTGTTTTAACTCGTGTGTTTTCATAGAATCATAGAATAACGGAAGGGTCCTACAAGGCCATCGAGTCCAACCCCCTGCTCATTACAGGAATCTACCTTAAAGCATACCTGACAGATGGCTGTCCAGCTGCCTCTTGAATGACTCTAGTGTGAGAGAGCCCACGACCTCCCTAGGCAATTGGTTCCATTGTCATACTGCTCTAACAGTCAGGAAGATTTTCCTAGTGTCCAGCCGGAATCTGGCTTCCTGTCATTTGAGCCCATTATTCTGTGTCCTGCACTCTGGGAGGATTGAGAAGAGATCCTGGCCCTCCTCTGTGTGACAACGTTTCAAGTACAGTATTTGAAGAATGCTATCATGTCTCCCCCCAATCTTCTCTTATCCAGTCTAAACATGCCTAGTTCTTTCAGTCTCTTCTTATAGGGCTTTGTTTCCAGACCCCTGATCATCCTCATTACCCTCCTCTGAACACACTCCAGCTTGTCTGCATCCTTGTTGAAGTGTGGTGCCCAGAACTGGATGCAGTACTCAAGATGAGGCCTAACCAGGGCCGAATAGAGGGGAACCAGTACCTCACGCAATTTGGAAGCTATACTTCTCTTAATGCAGCCCAAAATATCATTTGCTTTTTTTGCAGTCATATCACACTGTTGGCTCATAATCAGCTTGTGATCTACAACAATTCCAAGATCCTCTCGTTCATAGTATTGCTGAGCCAAGTATCCCCCATCTTGTAACTGTGCATTTGGTTTCTTTTTCCTACGTGTAGAACTTGGCATTTATCCCTATTCAATTTCATTCTGTTGTTTTCAGCCCAGCACTCCAGCCTAGCAAGATCACGTTGACGTTTGTTTCTATCTTCCAGGGTATTAGCTATCCCACCCAATTTTGTGTCATTTGCAAATTTGATAAGCATTCCCTGCACCTCCTCGTCCAAACCATTATTAAAAATGTTGAAGAGCACTGGGCCCAGGACTGAGCCCTGCAGTACCCCATTCATTAACTCCCCCCAGTTTGAGAAGGTTCCATTGATAAGCACTCTTTGAGTCTAATTCTGTAGCCAACTGTGGATCCACCTAATAGTTGTTCCATCTAGCCCACTTTTAGCCAGTTTGTTAATCAAATGTCATGGGTCACTTTGTCAAAAGCTTTGCTGAAGTCATGATATGTTATGTCCACAGCATTCCCACAGTCCACAAGGGAGGTTACCTGATCAAAAAATGAGATCAGTTTAGCCTGACAAGATTTGTTCTTGACAAATCCATGTTGGCTTCTAATAATCACTGCAGTATTTAGAAGGTGCTTACAGATTGAGTTCTGTATAATCCGCTTCAAATTTTTTCCAGGGATGGATGTCAGACAGACTGGTCTGTAGTTCCCAGGTTCCTCCTTTTTGCCATTTTTGAAGATAGGGACAACATTAGCCCTCCTCCAGTTGTCCGGCACCTTACCCATCTTTCATAATTTCACAAAGATAACAGACAGTGGTTCTGAGAGTTCTTCTGCCAGCTCCTTTATTACTCTAGGATGCAGTTCATTGGGCCCTGGAGATTTGAAATTCAAAGAAATTAGGTGTTCCTTGACCATTTGTTTATCAGTCTCAAACTGCAATCCTGCCCCTTCACCTTGAACTTCGCTTTTTCAAAGGGGTCGGGGTCATAGACCCTCTTTTTGGAAGAGACTGAGCCAAAGTAGGAATTGAGCATTCGGCCTTTCCTTTGTCATCTGTTATCAATTTGCCATCCTCATTAAGCAGTTGAACCACCATTTCTTTCCTCTGTCTTTTACTACTCACGTATCTGAAGAAAGCCTTTTTATTGCTTTTAGCATCCCTCGCTAATCTCAGCTCATTCACAGCTTTAGCCTTCCTGACGCCATTTCGGCACTTCTGTGCCACCTGTCTGTACTCTTCTTTTGTAGCCTGACCTTCCTTCCACTTCCTATATGTATCCTTTGTTGTTTTTAGGTCATCTCTAAGTTTTTTGTGGAGCCACATTGGTTTCTTCTGTTGTCTTCTATCTTTTTTCCTAGTTGGAATTGTTTGTAATTATGTCTTTAAGATTTCCTTTTTAAAAAAACTCCCACCCATCTTGGACTCCTTTTCTCATTAGGGCTACTTGCCATGGAACCTTACTTATCATAGTTCTGAGTTTATTAAAATCAGCTTTCCTAAAATCCAGAGTACGTGTATGGATACACTCAGCTTTTGCCTCCTTTATGATCAAGAATTCAAGTATGCAACAGTGTGCAACAGTGTCCCAAGTCCAAAATTCCCTTTGGGTGTGGAGAAGTAGCTGTGTGGTTTTGTTGGATATAGCCCACATTTCCACTATTAACATTCATTGTTATTTTTCTATAACAAAAGGTAACACATCATTAAAAAGCTAATTTTCTATCGTAGCAACATGGATTGCATGCCCAATGTTTATTTCTCTGTTTCCAAATATATTTTCTGGTCCTGACAAACTTGTTTGCTTTTAAGCTTTTCAGTTCAAAGTGCCCTTCCTGTAAGAATGTATGGCTGTTGTATGCTGGGTGTGGTTCTTTGATTTATGCGGCTTTTAAAATAGAAATTTCTCAAGAGTAGCTTTCATATAACAAAGCAGTAGTCTTCCTTTTTCATGTTGACAAATGTCAGCTAAACAGCTACATTGTAAAGTCTTCTCAGGGTTATAAGAGTGTTTTGTGTTAGTTTTTCTTTGGTTATTCTTTGAATGGCACTGGGATGATTTAATGTACAAGGGAAAGTAAATTAGGAATTTGCCTGGGGTTGGATCAAGATTTAACCTGGGGGAAGTGGGCTTACCTGGCTTTTCCAGCCTCCTGAAAATACTACACCTAGGGTAAGGAGAACATACAGAATGGGGTGAAATGTGTGTGTGTAGGGGGCGGGGGTGTCTCCAGAAATTGAGCAGAAGGACCTTGTCTGAGCAGACCCCTTCCTCCCATGGAAGGCTGATCGTCAACACCCTGCTATTTACAAAAACTGGAAAAGTGAGCTTCCTCTCTACTGGGTGGCCAACCGGTGGCACAGCTGGTGCAGCCAATCTGGTACCGGATCAGACAGGGCTTGGATGGGCCGTTGCGTAGCCTTCGGGCTTGGATCAAGGTATTTATGAACAGGACCCACATCTCAGCCCTCCACTGCAGCACAATTCTCCTTCGTGGTCTCTGTGCAGTCACACATATGGGCTATACGTCTGCACGGAGTCTCATTAGGGAAGTTGCTATAGCTGATAGAGATTTTGGGCGGGAACCAACGTCCCAGTGCACATGCCTAGGAGGGTCCCCGCCTAACTCCTCAGTTCTTTTTCAACCGCCATTGCGGCAGCAATGTGAGGGAGTTTCACTTGTCTTCAAACTACGTTCGTTAGCTGATTTATCTTTCTCTTGTAGTTCTTTCTTGACGCCCATATTTCCAATATACTATTATTATTTATTATTATTTATTAAATTTATATACCGCCCCATAGCCAAAGCTCTCTGGGCAGTTTACAGAAGTTAAAAACAGTGAACTTTAAAAAGTATACAAAATTTTAAACCATCAAAAATATAAAAACAACAGTATAAAACAACAGTATCCATTTAAACCACAACAGTTCTGGGATCCATTAAAAAACAAACAAACTTAGCATATGTTGTTAAATGCTGTTAAATGACGCCTTTCAGACACCGACTTTCCCCTTTCCTTTCGGCATGGACTCAAATATCATCCGACTCTTGGGTACTCAAGATCGTAGCAACAGGATACCTTAATTACCTTATAGAATTCCTGACAACCCCTCTGTTGGGATAAATATGGTTTACTCAGCCATCACCAGCACTGCAGAAAGAAATTCTAGCCCTCCTGCAAAAAGGGGCGATTGTACATATACCCCAAGACAGTTTTTACTCCCACTATTTCACCATGCCAAGAAGAGATGGGGGTCTGCGCCCTGTCTTAGATCTAATAGCCAAAGCTCTCTAGGCAGTTCACAAAAATTAGGTCTGAAGGCAGCCACCACGGCAGTTGTATCCTTTGCGTGCCTGAAAATGCACCATCTCCAACTATGGTTCATCAGAGCCTTCAACCCTGCATCAAATGCTAGGAAAACGATGCTTCGACTACTGACCAAGGTTGCCACATCCTTGGTATGGTGGACTTGACCAGCCCACCTCCTAGGCATGTGCACTGGGACGTTGGGGGAGGGTTCCCACCAAAAATCTCTTTCAGCTATAGAAACTTCCTGAATGAGGCTCTGCGCAGGCGCAAAGCCCATATGTGTGACTGCACAGATGACCACTCGAAGAACCACAGTTACAGGTAAGCAACCTGTCCTTCCAGAGAGGCTTTGAAACAGAGTTACACAAATCTCAGCCATTACAATACAAGGATGGCAGAAGCAGCCACAACTGAGAATTTAAAATCAGGTATCAGTTTAAAAGCTGTGTCTCAGCAGGTCAGATGCTTGCTGGAACAAAAGTGGAACCAGATGGCAGATGGACGGGGCAAGCCCAGTGCTCCCATGGCAAGGTGCTCCACAGCCACGTGGTGCGGCCACAGAAAGCCCCACCCTGCATACCAACCCACCAACACCATGACACAAAGATGGATCTCCCCCCACCCATATCTTAAAGGATGAGCAGGCTCATCAGGGGGAGGCAGTTCTTAAGGTTTCCTGGGCCCTAACTATGTTAGGGGTTTTGAAGGTCATTGCCAACATCTTCAATTGTATCTAGAAACAAACTGGTAACCAATGCCTCCCTGGTAGTGTACGTATTGCATGCTTTGAACCAGCATCCTTATCGCTGCATTCTGAGTCAGCTGAAGTGTCTGGAGACTCGTCCACAGCAGCTCCAGCCACAACACATTGCAGTAATATAATTTGGATATAATTAAAGCTCATATGCCCATGCCTAGGTCTGATTGACTGAGGGGTGGTCAGAGCTGGCGCATCAGCCTAAACGGGGCAAAAGCTATCATCCTCATGTGACCATCCAGGAGTACACCCAGACTGTAAGCCTGATACTTCAAAGGGGAGTGCAACCCAATCTAAAATGGGTCAAGCCCCTATTCCTGGACTGATTGTCCTAACCAGGAGCACGTTCGTCTTATCTGAACCAAGCTCCAATTTGTTTGCCCTCTCAGTCCCATTACCATCGCCATTCAGAGCATCAACAGCTTCTTCTAGAACAAGAGACAAAAGAGACAACACGCTCCAAATCCCTAGATGATCTCTCCCAGCAGATATTAAACAGCATGGGACACAATTACATCATGAATGACAATTTAGGTCACTTGTATGCCTCTCTTTGTTGCACTGAACTTCAGCCTGCTCCCTAGGCTCCTGGAGGAAGAGCGGTCACTAATTGGCAGAGCACCTACTTTACATGGACGAAGGCTCAGGTTCAGTCTCTGACAGCATCTCCAGGCGAAGACTGAACTGGAATAGTTCCTCTGTGAAAGAGCAGCAATTGGAGATCCACCACTTGCAGGAAGGGCAGGAAGCTGTGCTTTTGCACATTCGTCTGGGCTGTAAAGTTAATTCTTGCAGAGTTCTGTCGTGAAGGTTTGGTACGCAACACCTCCTAGCCGGGATGATGCAGCAGTGGGTGTGTCGTGAGATGGGTCAAGTGGTGGATCAGAACATAAGAAGAGCCCTGATGCTGGATCAGACCAAGGGTCTGCCAAGTCTACCATTCTGTTCACACAGTGGCCAACCAGCTGTCAACAGAAAGTAGGACTTGAATGCAACAGCATCCTCCTGCCCATGTCCCTCAGCAACTGGTGTACATAGACATACTGCCTCTGCTGCTGGAGGTAGTGTCATGTTTCCAAGCCCTGCCACTGAGATGTGAGACAACAAAGAGGTCTGCCGTGCAATCCACAAAGCTTTATTCAGTAAATATACACCTCTTCACGCCTGGAGGGAGGATGAATGCTAGGAGCTATCCTCTAAGCTTAATTAGCCTAGCAAAGGAAGCCAGTTTCCTATCAACTAAATGGATAGGTTCCCCCCATGCCTGACAGGCTTTGACGGAGACCCTCCTTCAGTGAGGGTCTTCAAGCTGTAACCTATGGCGAGTGGCTAGCTTAGCGGACTGCCTACCACTTCCTCTCAACTCCACCTGCTTGACCCTGTGGCAGACACTGGGATCTGTGAATTCCGATGCGCCCTCCCCTTTTGACAAAGACTGAGTTCCTAGGGACGGGGAGGAGAGGGAAGACGATCTCTGAGCCTGGGCCTCCTGTCCGATAAGCTCCTGGGAAGATTCCTCCTCCACTCCTGGAGAGTCTTGGAGAATTTCCTCCCCCACTTCCTATCTTGGCTGGTCTACTTCAGGTTCCAAGTCTGATTCAGGATACATTCCAGGGAGACAGGGCCTGATCCTGATATGTCTAGTAGCCGTTAATAGCCTTCTCCTCCATGAATTTGCCTAAACCCCCTTTTAAAACCATCCAAATCGGTTATTACATCTTGTGATTGTGAATTCCACAATTTGACTACGTGCTTTGTGAAGAAGTACTTCCTTTCATCTATCCTGAATCTCCCACCAGTCAGTTTCATGGGATTACCGTAGGTTCTAGTATGAGAGAGGGAGAAAAAATGTCTCCCTTTGCACATCTTCACACTGCGCATGAATCTGTACACCTCTATCATGTCTCCATCTCCCTTACATCCCACCATGTATAAGGCAGCTACCTATATGACATGGATGTTGTGGCACCTGTACTGTACCGTGTACTAGAGAGGCACCTTTGCGTGCTGTGGACTTCATTTCAGCTGTGGGTTGGGCACCGCTAGTCTGTGCAAACCAAGAACATTTTCACTGCTCACTGCTCTCCTTAAACCCCAGCTGCCTTGATCCAGCAAAGACTCTCTCTATCTGGCCACATGTCAAAGTGTTGGCAAGTATCCACAAGTGAGATTGGTAATGTCTCTGGATTGGGCCAACATGTAAAAAAGTATTGCAGAATGAAGTAGGATGTGTGGAGAGTTCAGGATGTAAAGTTGATGCAGCAGGTGCAGAATGCCCAATGGAGCCACTGTACATTTCTGAAGTGTTTGTTCTTCATCGTGGTCTCTATGCATCACACATATGGGCTTTGCGCCTGCGCAGAGACCAGACCGGAATCTCCAATAGCTTAGGGAAACGCTTTTGGGCGGGAACCCCTCCCCACGCTACTGCGCATGTCCCTGGGGTTCCCGCCCTAACCTCAGTTCTTCGTCGTCCGCCATTGTGCACAGATCAAGAAACCGTGACTTCTCTCAAATTGTTCTGTTTACTTACCTTTTGGCTCTTTTCTAAGATCCTTTCTCTTCATACTTCTCTTCTCATTTCTTTCTGACCATATATATAGTTATTCTTCTGCTTTCTGTATCTTCCTCCCTTTTTTTCGAGCGATCGTTTGATCGCGTGGCGCCTCAGGCGCATGGCTGTAAGGGCCCCTTTTAGAAAGTGCGTCAAATGCGGCGCTAAACTTCCACCCAAAGACGGTCACTCGCTCTGTGTACTCTGTTTGGGCGAGGGACACATAGTTCAGCACTGCCATCACTGTATGGCGTTCACCAAACAGACGAGGAAAAATAGAGCGGATAGACTGCGGTCTATACTCTGGGAGAAAGCTCTCCGAGCTACTGAACCTACGCCTCAAAAGCGTAAGGAAAAAGCCTCCTCAAGGACAATGGAAGAAACCCAAAGCCCTGAAATTCAATCGGTTGTAATCGATGAGGAGATGATGGCGGATAACAGGGCCATACCCCTGACGCCAGGCCGATCCCTAGCGGTTTCCGCGGCTAAGAAAATTTCAAAGAAAGCCCGGACCCCTAAATCGGCGGAGCACTTAAAAAAGAAGAAGAAAAAGAGGAAGAACGCCGAAAAACGCTCCATCTCGAGGACCGATACCGTGTCTACGGTACCTACTGAGCCTACCCGGCCGGTATCGACTTCGATACCGACACAGTCGTCGGTACCAGAACATCGTTCACTGCCAACCCCGTTACCGACAGCGAGGAGTTCGATGTCGGAGGGCGAGATACGGGACTCCGTATTGGCTGCCTCCGTACCATGTGCTACGGTACCGTGCACTGCTGCCCCACAGGAGTCGAACCGACTCGCAGTTTCTACAATACACCGACAAGGGCATTCTCCTAGACCCGATTTTGACCGGGTCTCACAGTACTCTGGATACCAAAGAGAGTATCCTTATGACTGGGAATATTACCGTCCCCAGGAGTTTTATCCAGGCGAACGAAGACATAACGACCATTATGGTCATCCTCCTCCACATGCAAGGGTCATCCAAGTTCCTCCTGCTTTTCAATCTCACACTCCTCTAAGCCATGGCAGTAGAAATGACCAGACAGATCACTTCTCGATACCGAGAGCAACTATTGTGGTACCATTAACTCACCAGGACCAGGCTTTACAGCCAGTACATCAAACGGTGCAAGCCACGGATCAAAATTCTCCTGATGAGGACTACAGGTCTGACTCAGACTCTGTGGTGTCGGTGGCCCCTTCGATGCCATCACCCGACGAAATCGTGAATACTCAGGACCCCGCTTCTTCTTCGGAAGACATGGGAACCTTCTCGGATCATGTACTTCGGATGGCACAATCTTTAGGTCTCGATATCGATCAGCCAACAGAAATCGATGATGACCCAATTTATGATGTGATGAGGACGGAAGCTAGTTCGACCATCGCTATTCCGTTCCCTCCTACCCTACGGAGAACAGCACAGACTTCCTGGAAGACCCCTTGCGCAGCTCAGCCAACATCTAAAAGGTTGGAGTCAATGTATAAGGTTAAAGAAACTAATGCAGAATTTCTTTTTCAACATCCTAAGCCTAATTCAATAATCGTCGAATCTGCCCAAGGAAGGTCTCAAAAAATACATTCAGCCCCGATCGATAGAGAGGGCAGAAAACTGGACTATCTGGGCAGGAGGGTGTATGCGTCCTCATCCCTAGGAATACGAACCTCGGCGTATGAAGCAACTATGGCCAGATATCAAATATTCCTACTGGAAAAGATAAACTCCCTCTGTGACCACTTACCTGAGGAAAAAAGGGAGTTAGCAAGAATTTTTCAGACTGAAGCCACTGCAATAGCTCGACTGCAACTAAATTCGGCTAAACATCAGACGGATTCCCACTCCAAATCAATGATGGGATCCATAGCTCTTTGGCGTCACGCTTGGTTGAGGTCAGCCAACCTGACGAATGAAACAAAGACGAGAATAGAGAGTCTACCTTTTGACGGAGAAGGGTTATTCAACAATAAAACTGACGAGTCCTTAGATTCAATATATAAGGCTCGCACAACTGCCAAGAAAATGGGTTTTTCACAACCCCAACCGCAATTTAAACAAAGGCGCTGGACAAGACAACCATACCAACAGTTGCAGCAGCGCCCTCAATATAATAAACAGCTGGCAAAACAGCAGCAGCAACTTCAAAGAAAGAGGCCTTATCAAGGCCGGTATCAGCAGGGCAGACATCAACCTGATTTCTCTAAAAGACAGCGTCTTTGACTTTCCTGCCCCAGGCCTACTACCATTTACCGACCGTCTAGCACCCATGTACCATCAATGGGAGTCCATAACATCCGACTCCTGGGTGCTCACTATCATCGAGACGGGATACGCCATCGAGTTCGATACCCTTCCTCCTTCTTCGGGGGTGAGAGTAACAGCGCCATCCCCTCCTCTGCTGCTCGAGGTACAAACCCTGCTAGCGAAGGGGGCCATCTCGCCTGTACCTGCAGAGGAGATCAATCAGGGTTTTTTTCCGCGCTACTTCACGGTCCCAAAGAAGGATGGAGGGCTTCGACCGATTATGGACCTAAGACAGTTGAACAAGTGCATTACCCCGAAAAAGTTTCGTATGACAACGATTGCCTCTATTCTCCAGCTGTTGCATACGGGGTGTGGTTTGCGGTAGTAGACCTGAAAGATGTGTATTTCCATATCTCCATCAGGAAGTCGCATCGAACTTATCTGCGTTTCTCCATCGGCGCCAAGCAGTTCCAGTTTACCGTGCTCCCCTTCGGCCTCGCGACAGCACCGAGGGTCTTCACGAAGGTGATGGCTGTTGTATGCGCCCATCTACGACAGAGAGAAATCCACATTTATCCGTACATAGACGACTGGCTCCTGGTGGCGGAGGACAGCTGCACGCTCCAGGAGAACATAGTCACGACTCTAAATCTCCTAGACTCCCTAGGGCTGTGGGTCAACCAGGAAAAGTCCATACTAACTCCTCAAAGGACAATAGACTTCATAGGAGTGACTCTATCGTCTCGGGATGGAAGAGCTTACCTTCCGATGGCAAGAGCAAGGACACTTCGAGACTTTATTCTCGATGTCGAAACCCAAGCAAGACCCTCGGCATGGACAATCCAAAGATTGCTGGGCTTGATGACAGTGACCACCGCTGTCATCAGATTCGCACGACTACGAATGAGGGTTCTTCAGGGATGGTTTTTAAGGACTTTCGACCTTCGACGCAACGCTCGCAAAACTCACCTCTCGATACCGAGACAGGTATGAGCGTCGCTGAAATGGTGGCTCTCGATGGGAAACCTCTTGGAGGGAATTCCCTTTCAGCAAAGGGCGCCATCGGTAACTATCACGACTGATGCCTCCCTCATCGGATGGGGAGCTCACAGCAACTCGTTCACCGCCCAGGGTCGATGGCCTCATCGACAGAAAGAGGAACATATCAATCATCTGGAACTCCTGGCGGTAGAAAATGCATTAAAAGCCTTCACCCAGATCATCGAGGGCAAGGATGTTCTGATCGCAACAGACAATACCACGGTAGTCTGCTACATAAACAGGCAAGGGGGAACAAGGTCACACCCCTTGACCCGATCTGCACTCAGGATTTGGAACTGGTGCATAAAGAGAAAGACTTACCTGACTGCTATTCACGTAGCGGGCAAGGAGAACATCGTAGAGGACTCCCTAAGCAGGTCTTTCCACGTCGACCACGAATGGGAGCTCGATATCGAAGTAAGGGACGATCTCTTCCGGTATTGGGGCTGTCCTGCTGTCGATGTTTTTGCCATTGCAGAAAACGCAGTCTGTACCAAATTCTGCAGCAGAGCAGGAAGCGGAAGGAACTCGCTAGGAGACGCCTTCACAAGAATGTGGACAGGGGGATTCCTCTACATCTTCCCCCCTTTTCTGCTCCTGACAAAAGTCGTGGCCAAGATAAGGGCAGACAGCGCAGACTGTATTCTGATCGCGCCGTGGTGACCTCGACAGCCGTGGTTCCCTCACGCCCTTCGACTGTCGAGAGGGGACTACATCAAATTACCATCGATACCGAACCTTCTGTCTTGACACCAAGGCAGGGTGCGACACCCAGACCTCTCGACGCTCAAGATGACAGCGTGGAGGATGATGCCACAACCTCCCGTACCATACAATTGACTGTGCAGAGCATTTTGACTGCATCACGAAAACCTTCGACAAGGAAGTCGTATGCGGCTAAGGTTTTCTAAATTTGCACTAGAAACGAATCACACGGCTAAGACTTGCCCCATCTTGGTGATTCTGGAATATCTGCTCTCACTCTACCGAGGAGGATTAGGACTTTCGTCGATCAAAGTCCATTTGGCTGCCATCACAGCTTTTCACGAAGGTGTGGAAGGGTTCTCGCCCTTCACCCACCCTACGTCCAAAGAATTTTTAAAAGGTCTAAGGAATACTATACCAACAACTAGGAACATCGTACCATCATGGAGCTTGTCAGTCGTGCTCCATGCATTGATAAGAAAACCCTTTGAGCCCATGGCTACAACGGACTTAAGACTCTTGACTCTCAAGACTGTGTTCTTGGTTGCCATAACCTCGGCAAGGCGCGCAAGTGAGCTTAGAGCTCTAAGGATGGATGCTCCCTATACGATTTTTCATAATGACAGGGTGGTGTTACGAACAGACCCATCTTTCTTGCCTAAGGTGGTAACACCTTTTCACCTGGCTCAGGACATTGTCTTGCCAGCATTTTTCCCTAATCCTACAACGCCTGCGGACACTGCTCTCCACATGCTGGACGTTAGAAGGGCTCTCGCTTTTTATAGAGCTAGAACCGAAGGATTTAGGAAATCCAAGCAACTGTTTTTATGCTATGGTGAGCCTTATAGGGGACTCCCAGTGTCATCCCAAAGGCTGTCACGCTGGATTGTAGAGACAATTGAACTTGTCTACTCTATCTCTAAACTAGAAATACAGCGTCCTGTGACAGCTCATTCAGCCAGGGCGATGTCAACATCTGTGGCCTTTAGCAGGGGTGTTCCACTTCAGGATGTTTGCAAGGCTGCGACCTGGTCCACCCCTTCCACATTTGTCAAGCATTATAGTTTGGACACTCGTTCCAGACATGACTGTTCATTTAGAATGACGGTGCTCTCGGAAGTGTTGAAATAATACACCAACCCACCTCCAAGGTATGTGAGCTTGTTACTTGCCCATATGTGTGATGCATAGAGACCACGATGAAGAAATGCAGGTTGCTTACCTGTAACTGTAGTTCTTCGAGTGGTCATCTATGCATTCACACAACCCACCCACGATCCCCACTTGGTGGTGTGAAATTTACGAATGACACATTTTATGTGGAATGTACCTTAATTTATTACACTCATGTTTATGGGGGCACAATGTCGGACTCCTGTAAACTGAGGTTAGGGCGGGAACCCCAGGGACATGCGCAGTAGCGTGGGGGAGGGGTTCCTGCCCAAAAGCGTTTCCCTAAGCTATTGGAGATTCCGGTCTGGTCTCTGCGCAGGCGCAAAGCCCATATGTGTGAATGCATAGATGACCACTCGAAGAACTACAGTTACAGGTAAGCAACCTGCATTTCCCTCTAAGCAAATGCGCTTGTAGTTACAACGAGCTCTACACTTGCAGCGAAATGGACTGGACCGCTGCAGGTGAGCAATGGCATTTTTGAATGCCCCTCCTGTGAAAAATCCTCACTCCACCTCGAGGAGTGGGCTGGCTTAAAACCTCTCACTCAGCGATACTCATGTTCTGCTTCTCACAGGCAGTTTTTTGGTCAGGGGAGTGGAGAGGAGGGCATTGGCCCTCCTGCATCAGCTCAGTCCATCCCTTCACCTCATTCCGTAGGCAGGACCAGCCGTGAGGCTCACTTTGGTGAGGTGACTTTTCCTCATTCCCTCTCTGTGCAGATCACTTGCTGAGAACTTCCTCAACCAGCAGACCAGCTTCTCTGCCAAGAGTTCCTGCTATGGAAAGTGCCAAGTCTATCTCTGGTAATCATGGAGTGATGTAGCAATGGTGGGCAGCAGGAAGGGCAGGAAGCCACCCTTTTGCACTTTTGTCTGAGCTATAAAGCTAATTCTGGCAGAGTTCTGTCGTGAAGGTTTGGTACGCAACACCTCCTAGCCGGGATGATGCAGCAGTGGGTGTGTCGTGAGACCACGCACCAAGTCAAGTTGTGGGTCTGAGCCTCCATCCAGTGGGGACAGTGCTGGAGGAAAGTGGCTTGTGGGGCGGAGGAAGGACCTCCCCTCCCCTGATTTTAATGTAAATGCTTGCTGTACAGCTTAAAATTGAAAATTAGTCTTCCCCAAGCTGGTGCCCTCCAAATGTTTCGGATTTCAACTGCTATCAGCCTCTGCCAGCATGGCCATTGGTCAGGAGTGCTGGGAGTTATAGTCCAAAATATCTGGAGGTGCCAGGTTGGGGAAGGCAATAAGTGCTCTGGAGCAAAAGAAGTAATATAGTTTACAAATCTGCCTCTTCCAGAGATGGAGTCTTGGCAATTTAAGCCCTCTGCATATATTCCTAAAAAGAGGGAGTCCCCTGCTTTAAGGTGAGCAAATTTGGAATTCTGAGAGTATGTTGGGGTGACTCCACAAAATAGTTGCCCTAAGCAGGCGTGCCTGGTCCCAAAGCACCCATTTCCCAGCAAGCAAACTAGTGAGGCTAAAAGAAAATAAATTAACTTCCTCGAAACTTAAGTAGGGGGCAGAGGCGGGGCCTGAGTTGCAAAACACAAAAGCCCTCTTTTGAACCCACGGTTTTCTGCTCCAACATCCATTTCGCTGAAGGAACACCGTTGAGACTCAGAGATGAGTAACTTGGCAAAGAAACTGAGTACACAGCAGAAGCAGGATCTGAGCCACCCATGCCAAGTCACATTTTGCCCACACAAAGCACAAGAAAATATTATTTTCACAAAAGGCAGAATGGTGATGAAACAAACACATGACCCAGACAGAAAACACACACTACACACACAAACCAAGGCAAAAAAACAACAATACACCAAAATGCAAAACAAACAACCTACAAACAGGCAAAATAGGCAGAGCACATGCAAAACCCCGACAAAAGACACATCACATCAAAACAGTCCAACAAGCCAGGTGATACACGCACACACACATTTTTTAAACAACATTTTTTTAAAAGTCAGTGGGATCAGTCAGGGAGCCCAGCTGTAAAGCTTTGGAATGAATAGGTTTAAAGGCAAAAGCTCAAGTCTTCCTCCTTCAGGCAAACTTAATGGCAACTTCATATTTAATAGATGAGATTGTTGTTGATGTGAGAGCACTTTTACAGTTGTCATATGGCTCAGTGCATCTGAGATTACAGCGTATCTTACAAGCTGGATTTTTGCCAAGGCTCCTTAGCTCTGTATATGTATGCAGAAAGTTTCTTAAGTTTCCTTTTTCTATTTCAGTGTCTCGACGAAGCAGTGAAGAAATCAAGCGAGACATCACTGCTCCTGATGGCGCGTCTCCAGCCTCTCTCATAGCTATGGGGACCACTTCACCACAGCTGTCCCTTTCGTCTTCCCCTACGGCGTCCGTCACCCCTACGACGCGCAATCGAATACGGTAAGGGCTCATGATTGAACAGCCTGAGCAGGCGTTGGGTGTTCTTCATACAGGGATGCCTTGCTGCTTTGCCCTTGGGGACGCTTGTAGGCCTCTTGGTAGGGAACAGATAAGATCTCCTGTAGGATGCTTGGACTGGGGGAGTGGGGCTGGGTGTTGGCGGCTTCAGTGGGCTGCCTGAGCACGTGCCCCCTCATAGGTGGCCTCGGGCTGGCCCCTGCCGGTCCCATTGTGCAGTGCTCTGTGTGTGTGTGTGTGTGTGTGTGTGTGTGTGTGTGTGTGTGTGTGCCATGCCAGGGGATGCTGGTGATACTGCCTGCACGCTTGGCTCCTTGTCTCTGCACACTTTGGAATTTGCACATGTGCCAGAGAGAACGGAATCAGCTCTCATTTGTTTAAACTGGGCTTCCCCACCTTGGAGCTCTCCAGTTGTGTTGGGCTGCTACTCCTTTCATTCCCTGCCAGCACAGCCACCGTAGTTTAATCTGAAATGCTCTATGGGCACATCGAGTTGCAGAAGAGGCAAACAATAGATGCTGCTGTGAAAAAAAGCAATTCTGAATAAGATCAACAGTAAAAGAAGGAAAAGTTTGTTAGAATAGTGGAGAGTCAGAGAGAGGAATGGGGAGAGACTCACCCATTTATTATTATTATTATTATTAATAATAATTTTATTTCTTAACCGCCTCTCCCTCTGGATCGAGGCAGGGAACAACACTGAAAACAAAAATACTGTAAAATACATAGAACTGATTAAAAACATAAAAAACTAATACGTTATTAGAGGACCTTCTCTTCTGCCACTCCCAGACTGTGGAATGGCCTGCCGAGAGAGATTCACCAATTTAACTGTCTTTCTGTATTTAAGAAAGCTGTAAAGACTGATCTCTTTCAGCAGGCCTACCCAGTCTAATTTTAAAATGTCTGGCTGTTATTTTAATAATATATTAGTTTTATGTGTTTTAATCAGTTTTATATATTTTATAGTATTTTTATATTTGATGTGGTTCCCTGCCTTGATCCAGAGGGAGAGGTGGATAAGAATTATTCTTATTCTTATTCTTATTCTTATTATTATTATTAATAACAGCCAGACATCTTAAAATTAGATAGGGTAGGCCTGCCGGAAGAGATCAGTCTTTATAGCTTTCTTAAATTCGGAAAGACTGTTCAATTGGTGAATCTCTCCCAGCAGGCCATTCCACAGTCTGGGAGCGGCAGAAGAGAAGGTCCTCTGGATAACAGTTGTCAACCTAGTTTTGACTGACTGGAGTAAGTCCTTCCCAGAGGACCTGAGTGTCTGGGGTGGGTTGTACAGGAGAAGGCGATCCTGCAGGTAACCTGGACTCAAACCATGTAGGGCTTTAAAGGTAATAGGAAAGGAAAGGAAAGGAAAGGAAAGGAAAGGAAAGGAACCTCTCTTGCAAGCACTTGAGTCATTGCTGACTCCTAGAGGGACGCCTGCTTCCGCTGACGTTTTCTTGGCAGACTTTGTAGCGGGGTGGTTTGCCATTGCCTTCCCCAGTCGCAGTTACCTTTCCCCCAGCTAAGCTGGGTACTCATTTTACCGACCTCGGAAGGATGGAAGGCTGAGTTGACCTGAGCCGGCTGCTTGAGAACCAGCTTCCTCTGGGATCGAGTTCAGGCCGTGGGGAGAGTTTCGGCTGCAGTAACTGCCGCTTACCACTCTGCACCACACAAGGCTCTTGGATTAAAGGTAATAACCAACAATTTATACTTTGCCCAGAAACTAATTGGCAGCCAGTGAAGTGATTTTAAAGTTGGTGTAATATGGTCACCCGTAGGTGTACCGGTGACCAACCAGGCTGCCATATTTGCACTAGTTGAAGTTTCTGGACTAGGCACAAAGGTAGCCCTATGTAGAGCGCATTGCAGAAGTTGAGCCTCGAGGTTACCAGCACATGCACTACCGTCTCTAGGTCTTCCGACTCTAGGAAGGGGCGCAGCTGGCGTATCAGCCGATTCTACTGAACGGCTTTGATGACTATGCCAGATACTGTTTGTGAGGGAGGAAAAGTCAGTATTTCTTTGCCTTAACTCTGTTGTGTCTCCTGGGCCTTGGAGCTGAATGACTGAGTCGTTTTCTGTAGCGGAGAGAGACGTTCGCCAAGTGGTTTTGTCTGGCAATTCGGGACTTTGTCTTTTACTGTTGCCCCTTATTCAGCTGCCTTCTTGGCATATTCATAGAATCATGGGCTCCAGTCACACAATCACTGGGGGAAGGGGACACCACACGACCATTACCCCACAGAACACCACAGTTTACTTACCCATTGCCACTCCGTGGATAGATTTGTGGCTTCCTGACATATCAGCCGCGTATCCCATCAGGCACAGCGGCGCAACTCAGGCCACAGCAGTCGCTCCAGTCAGTCAAAGGGCCGCATGACCATAGGAAATATTCTTGGCTCCAAGAGCATCACCAGAATGCTATTGTCTCTATTGTCGACGCCATTTTTTCTTGTTTTTCGCCATTTCAAGACCTAAAACGCATCAGATGACACGGAAACCACCACAGATTCCTGCTATTTATTGATTTATTGATTTATTTAAAATATTTATATCCCGCCCTATTTCACTAAGATCTCAGGGCGGCGTACAGACCAAAAAAAAAAACCCATTCTACTAACCATTTTGGTAGCAGCCATGGTTACGTGACCTACCGTGGATTACATTTTGAGCGATCCATGGTGGGTTAGTTTGTCATCTGAACTGGCCCATAGAGTTGTAAGGTATCAGGGGGGTTGGACTCGATGGCCTTATAGGCCCCTTCCAACTCATAGAATCATAGAATAGCAGAGATGGAAGGGGCCTACAAGGCCATCGAGTCCAACCCCCTGCTCAATGCAGGAATCCACCCTAAACCATCCCTGACAGATGCTTGTCCAGCTGCCTCTTGAATGTGTCTAGTGTGGGAGAGCCCACAACCTCCCTAGGTAACTGGTTCCATTGTCGTACTGCTCTAATAGTCAGGAAGTTTTTCCTGATGTCCAGCTGGAATCTGGCTTCCTTTAACTTGAGCCCGTTATTCCGTGTCCTGCACTTTGGGAGGATCGAGAAGAGATCCTGGCCCTCCTCTGTGTGACAACCTTTTAAGTATTTGAAGAGTGCTCTCATGTCTCCCCTCAATCTTCTCTTCTCCAGGCTAAACATGCCCAGTTCTTTCAGTCTCTCTTCATAGGGCTTTGTTTCCAGACCCCTGATCATCCTGGTTGCCCTCCTCTGAACACGCTCCAGCTTGTCTGCGTCCTTCTTGAATTGTGGAGCCCAGAACTGGACGCAAGATGAGGCCTAACCAGGGCCGAATAGAGAGGAACCAGTACCTCACGTGATTTGGAAGCTATACTTCTATTAATGCAGCTCAAAATAGCATTTGCCTTTCTTGCAGCCATATCGCACTGTTGGCTCATATTCAGCTTGTGATCTACAACAATTCCAAGGTCCTTCTCGTTTGTAGTATTGCTGAGCCAAGTATCCCCCATCTTCTAACTGTGCATTTGGTTTCTATTTCCTAAATGTAGAACTTGGCATTTATTACTATTAAATTTCATTCTGTTGTTTTCAGCCCAACACTCCAGCCTATCAAGATCACTTTGAAGTTTGTTTCTGTCTTCCGGGGTATTAGCTATCCCACCCAATTTTGTGTCATCTGCAAATTTGATAAGCGTTCCCTGCACCTCCTCGTCCAAATCATTAATAAAAATGTTGAAGAGCACTGGGCCCAGGACTGAGCCCTGTGGTACCCCACTCGTTGCCTCTCCCCAGTTTGAGAAGGTTCCATTGATAAGTACTCTTTGAGTCCGATTCTGTAGCCAACTGTGAATCCACCTAATAGTTGTTCCATCTAGCCCACTTTTCGCTAGTTTGTTAATCAGAATATCATAGGGCACTTTGTCAGAAGCTTTGCTGAAGTCAAGATATATGACATCCACAGCATTCCCACGGTCCACAAGGGAGGTTACCTTATCAAAAAATGAGATCAAATTAGTCTGACAGGACTTGTTCTTGACAAATCCATGTTGGCTTCTAGTGATCACTGCATTGATTTCAAGGTGTTTACAGATTGACTTCTTTCTAATCTGCTCCAGAATTTTCCCAGGGATGGATGTCAGACTGACTGGTCTGTAGTTCCCAGGTTCCTCCTTTTTGCCCTTTTTAAGATAGGGACAACGTTAGCCCTCCTCCAGTCGTCCGGCACCTCACCCGTCTTCCATGATTTTGCAAAGATAATAGACAAAGGTTCTGAGAGTTCTTTCGCTAGCTCCTTCATTACTCTAGGATGCAGTTCATCGGGCCCTGGAGATTTGAACTCATTCAAGGAAATTAGGTGTTCTTTGTCCATTTGTTTATCAATCTCAAACTGCAATCCTGCCCCTTCAACTTCTGCTTCACTTTTTCCAGGGGGTCATAGACCCGCTTTTGGGAGAAGACTGAGGCAAAGTAGGAATTGAGCACTTCAGCCTTTTCTTTGTCATCTGTTATCAATTTGCCATCCTCATAAAGCAGTTGAGCCACCATTTCTTTCCTCTGTCTTTTACTACTCACATATCTGAAGAAAGCCTTTTTATTGCTTTTAGCATCCCTCGCTAATCTCAGCTCATTCTCAGCTTTAGCCTTCCTGACGCCATTTCGGCACTTCTGCGCCACCTGTCTGTACTCTTCTTTTGTAGCCTGGCCTTCCTTCCACTTCCTATATGTATCCCTTTTTGTTTTCAGGTCATCTCTAAGCTCCTTGTTGGAATTGTTTGTAACTGTGCCTTTAACATTTCCTTTTTTAAATACTCCCACCCATCCTGCACTCCTTTTCTCATTAGGCTCATTTGCCATGGGACCTTACTTATCATAGTTCTGAGTTTATTAAAATCAGCTTTCCTAAAATCCAGAGTACGTGTATGCCTACACTCAACTTTTGTTTCCTTCATAATCAAGAATTCAAGTATGATGTGGTCACTTTCCCCCAGAGTTCCTGTAAATGCCACTTTATCCACTAAGTCATCCCTATTGGACAATATCAAGTCAAGGATTGTCTATCCTCTAGTTCCTTCCTCCACTTTCTGTAGGAGAAAGTTATCACCCACACATGTCAGGAATTTCTTGGAAGGGCCGCTTTTGGCACTATTTGTCTCCCAACAGATATCAGGGTAATTGAAGTCCCCCATCACTACTCTACATCACACTTCCTTGAAACACTGGCAATTTGTTTCTCAAAAGTTTCGTCCTCGTCTTCTCCTTGATTGGGTGGTCGGTAGTAGACTCCGATTATCATGTTCTTTTTATTCCTAGACCCATTTATTTTAATTCAGACGCTCTCGACGGGGCTCCCAGTCTTTTCCCCCTCTTTCTTCTTCTTCTTTTTGGGTCAAAGCTCGGCAGTCGATGTTTGCTCCCTAGCCCTCTTTGATAATTTTAATCCAGATGCTCTCTATGGGGCTCCCAGTCTGATCCGCCTGTATTTCTGTGCAGGGATAGGTATTTTTAACCTATAGTGCAACTCCACCTCCCTTTCTATTTCTTCTGTTCTTTATGAATAAGTTATATCCTTCAATTGCTATATTCCAGTCATGGGAGTCATCCCACCAAGTTTCAGTTATACCTATCAAGTTGTATTTACCTTCATTTAATAAGAGTTCAAGTTCATTCTGTTTGTTTCCCATGCTCTGGGCATTAGTATATAGACATCGAAGACCATGTGTTTTATAGTCTGGCTTCGTTCCTACATTGTTGCGGACACGATTTTGGGGGTACTATTGGAGCTGTTTTTTATACTGTCGTGCGTTGGCCTTCATCCATTGTTGCCTTGAAGTTGACGTCTCCCGCCCCCGTAAGCCCTCCTGATCAAGTTCTTCATGCTGTGGCCGAACACATTCTTTCCAGCCCTTGTAGGTGCGACTCTACTATTCTGTGATTCTATGGTTCTATCTGTGGTCCAAACTCAGGATGTAGCTATAGTAGCGCAGCTTAACGACAATTTCTGGCCAAATCGTGCATATTGTAATACAAGTGTGAAATTTGGTATGGTGGCATTTAGGAACATGTAGATTAAAATGAGATCTAGGGGCATCTTGGGAAATCATCGTAACGGCTGCCATCTTGAAAAATGGTGGCCAAAATCCAGTTTTTGCACAATAACTATTATTTGTAATCTCACAGAAAAGATGTCTCAATACAAAATTTAAGAGCATAAAATTTGCTACTAAAAAGTCATTAATAATCTTTTCATAGGAGCAACCCTCCTTGAGATATAAAGGTTTTATTCCTACCCATTTGTCTGAGAAGTCAACAAGATGCTCTATCTTACCCTCATTCCAATCTTGCACTTTGTGTTGCAAGCCTGAAACTTTCAGAGGTCACATTTTACACATTTTTCAACATTATCAAAGTAAAGGAAAACCAATCCTCCACAGATGCAAACACGTGGAATTTGGTGGACTATCAGGACAATAGCTTAAGGGGAAAAAAAATTAAATTCTAAAAAATCAAGTGATGGACCGATTTGATTCAAGCTTGGGATACCCAAGGCCCTACTTAAAAGCTCTCAGGATCCCAAGTTTCATCTGATTATCTTTAAAAATAAGGGAGCTGTGGGCAAGGAGGGGGGTAGGGTTGGAGCAGCAAAAGTATGTTACACCAGCTCAGCCCCTTGGTTTGAAAGGCATGGAGGATGAGAACTGCCCCACCCTCCCATTTCATCAGCAAGCTCTCCCTTACAGCACCTGCCTCCAGCAAAGGAAAAAGCAGGAGGGCAGCAGTACATGGAGGCTTCAGGGTACATTAAATTCACCTGGGGAAAATAATCCAGACTTCCCCATTCTAGGAAAAGACAGAAAAGGCTGGGGAACAGGCATGTGAGTACCATGCTGCAAAACTGCACACCAGGCATGGCGAGAGTGCATTAAATCACTGGTGTGGTGGAGCCCTACTCTGATTCAGCATGCCAGTCTCTGATGTGACACAGCAGCAATTGAAAACAATAGAAAAGTTTGTTATAGTAATGTATGATCATACTAGCATCAAAGAAGACGTAAACAGTGCCAAAAAAGAAGTATTTGCAAAAAAAGGAAGACACATGGAATGGATCCTACCAACTTCAAGTGCTCTGTTACAGCATGTAAAATGTGCCGTCTTTGAACAGGTCATGTGTGTGGGGAACCTCTTTACAGCCAATACCATCATACCCTGATCCCAGCAACTGGCGATGGGAGGAAGACACTGAATCTGGTTGGGTACCTACATGGACTACACTTCCTCCAAATTCACCACACAAAGGCAAATCTTAGAGAATTATAGCCATTTTTCCCATTGTGGTAGAAGGAGCACAGATATATAAAAAAGGTTAATAGTTTAAGAAGAGGCATGCTGGATCAAGAGTAGGGCTCCATCACACCAGTGATTTAATGCACTCTCGTCATGCCTGGTGTGTGGTTTTGCAGCATGGTACTCACATGACGTCGTGCCTGTCCTGCAGATACCCCCGCCTCTTCCCCAGCATTTTCTGTCTTTTCCTAGAATGGGGAAAGTCTGGATTATTTTCCCCAAGTGAATTTAATGCACCCTGAAGCCTCCGTGTAGAGCTTCCCCCCTGTTTTTTCCTTTGCTGGAGGCGGGTGCTGTAAGGGAGAGCTTGCTGATGAAATGGGAGGGTGGGGCAGTTCTCCTCCTCCACGCCTTTCAAACCAAGGGGCTGAGCTGGTGTAACATACTTTTGCTGCTCCAACCCTACCCCCCTCCTTGCCCACAGCGCCCTTATTTTTAAAGATAAACAGATGAAACTTGGGACCCTGAGAGCTTTTAAGTAAGGCTTTGGCTATGCCAAGCTTGAATCAGATCGGTTCATCCCTTGATTTTTTTAGGATTTTTTTAAAAAAAAATCCTCTTAAGCCATTGTCCTGATAGTCCACCAATGCGAAATTCCACATGTTTGCATCTGTGGAGGATCGGTTTTCCTTTACTTTGATAATGTTGAGAAATGTGTAAAATGTGACCTCTGAAAGTTTCAGGCTTGCAACACAAAGTGCAAGATTGGAATGAGGGTGAAATAGTGCATTTTGTTGACTTCTCAGACAAATGGGTAGGAATAAAACCTTTCTATCTCGACGAGGGCTGCTCCTATGAAAAGATTGTTAATGACTTTTTAGTAGCAAATTTTATGCTCTTAAATTTTGTATTGAGACATCTTTTCTGTGAGATTACAAATAATAGAGTTATTGTGCAAAAACTGGATTTTGGCCGCCATTTTCCAAGATGTCCCTACATCTCATTTTAATCTACATGGTCCTAAATGCCACCATACCAAATTTCACACTTGTATCACAATGTGCACGATTTTTTTGCTAAGCCGCTCTACCACTACAGGATTTCTGACCGATGTCCTTCTGGCCTCTGCTTAAACAATTCCAGCAAAGGAGAACGCACCATCTCCCAGGCAGTCTGTTCCCCTGTACAACAGCTCTTACCAATAGGAAACTTCTCCTAATGGAACTTGCTTCCCAGCCATTTCCACCCCTTGGTTCTAGTCCTGCCCTCTGGAGCGACAGAGAATGAGACTGTTCCATCTTCTGCATGAAAACCCTTCTGATATTTAAGACAGCTGTCATGTCTGAAGTGAAGGGAGAAAGGGGGTTGCCCAAACTCCGTGCTGCGTAGGCAGGGACAGGCTGCCACCGCCTCTTTACCTCCACCTTAGCCTGAGCCAGGGCACTCCCAGACCTTTCAGGACACACCTTGCCACATAAATAAGGGTGCAGGCTGGCAGCCTCTATTTCAAGCCTGAAACATTGCACAGTAGCAGGTTGCCCAAGCAGGAGGCGCTGAGGTTTTACCTGGACAGAGGCACACACACAGCTGTTGAGGTAGAGGTGAAGTTTATTTATATAAGGGAAAGGTAACGGCCCCATTCAGACAACACGCTAAACCATGCTGCTTAACCACAAAATGGTTAATGGAATGCATTAATTCATTATGTTAACCATTTTGTGGTTAAGCAGCATGGTTTAGCGTGTTGTCTGAACGGGGCCAAACAGATATGCAAAGACCAAAGAGAACAGTACTCCATGCCAAAATAACAAAGCCTATTATTTCCTGTGTTCTGGGATGCAGCATAAGATTGGACTCGCTTTTTTAGCAGCTCCATCATATTGCTGGCTCACACTCTGTTTGCTATCCACTAAGACACCTAGATCCTTTTTACGTACACTTCTGCCAAGCCAGATGTTCATCACCCTATACTTGTGTGTTCGATTTCTGTTGTACCTAAAGGCAAGACTTTACATTTATCTTTGAATTTCACCTAGTTAGTTTTGTTCTGGTATTCCAGCCTGTCAAGATGCTCTTGAATATTGATTCTGTCTTCTACGGTGTTGGCCTTCTCTCTCAGCTCTGAAGGTTTGATAAACATTCTTTCCACATCCTCATCCAAGTTGTTTATAAAAACCTTGGACAGCACAGGGCCTAGGACTAAATCCTGTAGCATTCTATTCAAGACTTCCATTCAGCTTGATGCAAAGCCATTTGTGAGCACTCATCAGATACACTTGCTCACCCATCTGTATATCCACCTAACAGTCATGTTGTCCTGCTCACATTTTACCATCTTGTCAACAAGGACATTGTGGGAAACTTTGTGAAACATTTTGCTGAAATCCATCAGTACGACGTCCATAGTATCAACGTCAGCTAACTGGCCTGCACTTCCTTGGATCCACCTTTTTCTCTTTCTTCAAGATGGTGACAATATTTGCTCATTTCCAGGCTTCTGGCACTCAGCCATTCTCCAAGAATTCTCAGATTATAGACAGCAGCTCTGAATAGTGTCTGGAAGCTCTTTCACCACCCTGGGGTATTGTTCATCTGGCCATGGGGGTCTGAACTCATTTACAGTAGCTAGGTGTTGTGTAATCATCTTCTAACATATCGGCTACAAGCCCCATCTTATTTTCATTTGTCCTTTTTGTCCAATATTGAACGGGAATTGTGGGAGAAGACTGAGGGAAAATAGTAGTTATGTAGTTCCACCTCCTTTGTCACCTGTGAGCACTCCACCATGTTCCCTATACATGCAATCTTCTGTGTTCTTTCTTTTTTCTTAATGTTTTTTTCTGGCTGTATAAGCAGCTTTATTAGTTTCAGCTATTGGGCAGTACAGAAATATAATTAATTATTAGCTGTCTGTTCTTGTAGTTCCATGGGTTAGCTGAATACATCTGGCTTTTAATCATAATATCACTAAATCAGTTGCTGGTGGCTATTTCAGGAAACTTATAATAACTAATACACTTTGTTTAGAAGTTTATTTAGAAAAACAATCTTATGTAAGGAAAGCCATTTGTGTGGTTTTAAACATTAAAAAAAAGAATATCCTGGGAAATGGAGGTAAAAATATGTAAATCTCAACAATGTAATGAAGGTCTGCAATGCCAACATGAAACTATTAATCAGGTCTTGGTCTTGGAATGCAGTTGACCTAACAGACTCATTTATAAGATTAATATTTGTGGTAAGCCACTTCTCATTGTGCCTGCACAATTCATTTTATTTGTTTCCTGAAACAGTATTTTCAAAACAAAGAACTTGACATAAACTGTGTTCCTTACTGGAATTTAGAAACAAGCTGTGCTGTTCTTTCACAATGTTATGCATGTTTAGTGTTCCTTTTTTAAAGAAATTTTTGATTCAAAGTTCTTTTATGTTCTTATTTAACACACAGTATATATAATAATGAAAATACTAGACTAATACCAATTTGAGTCGTTGGGCACTCATCTTTATGTAGCCAAAACTGCACTACCCATGCACAAGAAAGAAGCTGTTAGCAATCTTGGGGTAACCCCATAGTTTGCAGAAGCTAAAAAAAAAACCTACGGGGTGAAACCAAAACAAAACTAGCACAAAATATTGAGTGAGTCAGAAAAAACTGACAATTGGCTATAGAATGGAGCGGCTTGAACACACACCCTCACACACGTATAAAAAAGGAGGGGGAGGGGGACGAGCACGTTGTCTGAATAGGTCATTTCCTGGTTTGCGCTGAGAAGCTATTTTTAAATGTTTCCCAGAATGGAAGAGAGGGCTACCCATGGACCTCAGTAAAGAAATTAAATAATTTAAGGCAGCTGGAATTGTGCTCAAGTCTGTTCACATATCCTCAAAACCCAAAATGGGTATGGGGGATCAGAATAGCCCTAGGAGGACTAAGCGTGCTCAGCAGGCACTGCGGGGGTGGGGGGAATGGAGTGGCTGGAACCCTGAACAGCATCTCATCCTTTTGTTGAAGGTCCCACTTAATCTTTTCTTACATTGTGTTCCTGTTGCTTCTTCCCTGCAGTCTGGACACACAGGTCCAATTTTTAAAAAGAGTTAGGATCTGCTACAAACATAGCAAACAAAAAGTTTTCCAAAGTATAGACTGAGGCCTTAGCTAGACGGGGCGAAATCTCGGGGCAATCCCCGGGATTGTCCCTGTGCGTTCACATGATGCACAGGGTATCCCGGGATCAGGGAAGGATGATCCCTCCCTTGCCCTGAGATCTCGCCCTACCCTTTGAGCCCGGTTTTTCCATGGTCCCGGGCTAAGCCCAAGACGTCCCAGTTTGTCCCAGTTCCTCGCGGTTACTCACGAGGAGCCGGAACCCACACACAGGGCGCAGAGCTCCTCAGGAGCACTGCATCCAGCGGGGGTGGGGTGGGGGGAGCGCATCTTCCTCTTTAAGAAAAACAACAACGTGGCGGGCGTGATGCCTCTCCCTCTGAGGTTGTCACACACCGCATGTGAACAGAGGGGGAGATCTCGCGATAAAAATAGATCTAGCTAAGGCCTGAGGTGGGGCCTTGCATGACTGAATGCTCCTTGATACAGTTGGAAGACTGGGTTGAAAGGAACAAGTTTATTATATTTATTTATTTATTTATTTATTTTATTTATTTATTGAATTTGTATGCCGCCCCATAGCTGAAGCTCTCTGGGCGGTTCACATAAGATAAAACATTTAAAAACAATATACAAAAATTAAAAACAATAAAAACATGCAAAATGCACATACATTTAAAACCACTATAACAATTTTAAAAACTATGAGCCAAAAAACCAGACCCAGGCTCATTACATATTGCTAAATGCCTGGGAGAAGAGAAAAGTCTTAACCTGGTGCCGAAAAGATGACAATGTCAGTGCCAGGCAGGCCTTGTTAGGGAGATTGTTCCACAGTTGGGGGGCCACCACAGAGAAGGCCCTCTCTCTTGTTGCCACCCTCCGAGCTTCCCTCGGAGTAGGCACCCGGAGGAAGACCTTAGATGTTGAACGTAGTGTTCGGGTAGGTTCATGTCGGGAAAGGCGTTCCGTCAGGTATTGTGGTCCCAAGCCGTGTAAGGCTTTATAGGTTAAAACCAGCACCTTGAATTGGGCTCGGAAACATACAGGCAGCCAGTGCAAGCGGGCCAGAGTGGGTCTTATATGCTCGAACGTTCTGGTCCCAGTTATCAATCTGGCTGC
This sequence comes from Elgaria multicarinata webbii, assembly GCF_023053635.1. Taxonomy (NCBI): domain Eukaryota; kingdom Metazoa; phylum Chordata; class Lepidosauria; order Squamata; family Anguidae; genus Elgaria; species Elgaria multicarinata. The sequence goes on along the minus strand of NC_086188.1, from coordinate 22,553,903 downwards.
TGTCCTTTAAGAGGGAGAAACGAAAGCGTTATATTTAGGGAGGAAAAATGTAGGGTACACATAAAAAATGGGTGACTCATGGCTTGGAAGCCCTACAGTGGAGAAGTATTTGGGTGTGGTCACTGACAGCAATCTGAACATGAGTCACCAGTGCGAGAGAGCCACTAGAAGGGCTAATGCAATTCTGGGCTGCATTAGAAGAAGCATTGCATCAAAGACACGTAAAGTCCTTATTCTTCTCTACTCGACACTAGTGAGACCACACCTGGAGTATTGTGTACAATTCTGGGCAGCACATTTCCAGAAGGACATCCGCAGATTAGAACAGGTTCAGAGGAGGGCAACAAAGATAATACCAGGACTTGAGAACATGCCCTATGAAGACAGGCTGAAGGAACTTGAGATGTTGTCTGAAGAAAAGAAGACTGAGGGGAGACATGATAGCAGTGTTCAGTACATAAAAGGATGCCACAGAGAAGATGGTCAAGAATTATTTTCCATGACCTCAGAAATTAGGACCCAAAATAAGGATATAAGTTACAGTTACCTAGATACTGATTAGATGTAAGGAAAACCTTCCTGATGATAAGATCTGTACAACAGTGGAACAGTCTAACTATGGAGGTTGTGGGTTCTCCATCTCTGGCAGTTTTTAAAAAGAGGCTGGACAGCCATCTCTCAGGGATGGTTTAACTGGTTTTTCTGCACATTGCAGAGGGTTGGACTAGATGATCCTTGTGGTCCCTTCCAACTCCACAGTTCTATGATTCTGTGAATACAATCCCATCACATAGACTTGGGGTGAGCAACATGCAGGCCTAAAGATGGTTTGGTCTACAATTCCCATGAGCCCTAGGCAGCATAGCCAGTGGGGAGGGATGGTGGCAGGTGTAGGCCAAAACATCTGTAGGGCCACAAGTTGCTCAGACATTACATAGACAATTGGCACATCAAAGAGAAGGCTGGGACCCTTCTTTTTGATCTGCAAATTGTCTATGTGCAGAACTATTTTCCCCATATGGAGAAGCGTTCAGCCATATAAAGTCCCACCTGTAGTCCGAAATGGTTCAGTTGAGAAACAGGCTGACATCTTCATCTGCTGTTTGCCATAGTGGAAGTTTATCGAATGCCTTTCCTACAAGTACCATTGAAATGAGTGGAAGTTGTGAGAGCCGGACTGTGCTTGTGTGGGAGAACAGTCTCATAGAGAATGTCCAGGAACCTAACTGAGCAGGTCTCTTGTGGTTAAAAGGCAGAGCTTTGGCTATTGGGCGGCATAGAAATGTAATACATAAATTAAAATGAATAAATAAATTGCTTATATTTCTTTAGATTTGTGATGATGAGTTCTAGATTGGAAAGAGCTTCAATGCTTAAAGTGTATCCCTGAGGAAAGTTCGCTGCCTTCACTTCAGAGGCCGAGGGTGGAATCAGATGTTATGGGAGATGTGTGACGGCAGCTGAAAACAGCAGCTCCGTCCCGTTTCCCCCCACGAATGGGAAGGGTGAAGCTTGTCCTTTGGGAGAGGGCCTGGTTCAGCATAAGTCAAGTCTGTGACTGTGCAATTCTGTCCTCTAGGTGTTCAGGGAGGTTTTCAGGATGTTGGCAGTTAACATTCTGACTTGCCTGCCTTTGCCAAGGTGACATTCACAGTCAGCCATGAGTTGCGGGGAGATACCATCAGTTTATTTTCTAAATCCAAGCTAAAGTTCAGTATAACTTAACGTTCAGTTAGTCTTCTGCTAAAACTACCTCCATCCATGGCCCTGAGAAAGGAGAAACATTATTTGTTCCACACCCAGCCTCGTGAGGGCTTGAAACACTCCCTCCTGTGCGCAGCTCTCCCCATGGAGAGAGGTGCATGCAGCGCACTGACTGCATGTTTGTCTCCCTGGGCCAGGGCCTTCCCAGGTCAGAGGCAGGTTTGCTGGGAATGATTGCCTGGGCTCTCTTGACCTCCATGGAGAGAAGTGAGTGGGTGCGGCTCGAGTACTGCTGACACTGGCCTGGGAAAGACCAGGCAGCAGAAATCCAAAATGCATGCAGACCATGGTGCTTAGCGGGGGTGGGGCACAGGCACCGCCTTCGCTAAATGAATATTTTAGAATATTCTGATGGGATGAGCAATGTCGGATGAGTTATGAACTCTGTTCTCCATTTCTAGGGAGGAAAGAAAAGACCCTTTGTCTGCTCTGGCAAGAGAGTACGGCGGTTCCAAGAGAAATGCTCTCCTGAAGTGGTGCCAGAAGAAGACAGAAGGCTATCAGGTAACGGCACCTTGTCCTCTGCACAGTGCAAACATCATCTGAGCATCTGCCAGGAGCACAGGCTGGGCGGCTCCACAGCTCACTGCCTAGATCACGAGCGAACCGGTATGTGCTGTGCTTGTAGGACACATGCTGCAAGTCCCAACTATTATTAATCGTTGCTCCAGTTGCTGTGCACAATATACACGTGTTTTCTTGCAGAGCAGTTGACCCTCCCCTTGAAGCCGGTTAAAGAGGCAGCCTCCATCTGACACATTGGGAATTCCAAATGCAGAATCAGCAGTATGAAAGAGCTTATTTTAGGATGGAACTGCTCCAAATGGCAGCCATTTATTACTTGGGAGGCATGCTTGTTGCTGCACTGATGTTGTTAGTCGGTTTCCTTCCAGCCTGAGAGGGTGTCCTGCTTTTGCTCATTGGTGATTGCTTAAAAGCAAGATTTTGCAAACCAACGAGGCTGTGAACTGTCGAGTTGCATGTGTTTAATTGGCGTGTGTTGCAAGCCCTTGGAATGTCGAACATAAGCTCTTGGATCTTAAATGTCATTTTGCTTTGTCAGTGGCTTGAGACTCACAATACCAGAGGAAGCTGGGAGACCACGTAACAGGAAGGGGGAGGGGGCATTAATAGGAAGGCTGTATGATGGGAAGACAGAGGCACCCCTCCCCTTCTTCCTTGGCATCCCTGCCCTTCTCAAACGGTGCTATTTCTGAGTGCAGGTCCTTCTTTGTGGAGGAGGAGGGGCCCCACTTCCCCCTGGCTTTGAAAGGCAGGATGCTGGGTACGCTGCTTAATAAATTGTAAAAATACCCAAATGGGAAAGCATCTGATTTGTCTTATCATGATGCAAGGTGCATGTGACAGAGTACTTAATTTATCTGTTTCCAGGCTGTCTGTCCCAAGCTGCCTCTGCCAAGAAGACTCTCCTCTTGCTCACATTGGATTGTCTGACTGTTATTGATCTTCCTGGATCTTCCCGGCAACAGCTAAGAGGGGAGGAGGGAGATGCTGGGTGTCCTTAGTGGGCTGGCAGCTGTTACATGACTTTCAGCATGTGCTGCTTCATGCAGAACCACATCACACAAACCTGTTTTGGTAGGAGGGCAGAGTACCAGTCTTAGGCCAGCTTGTCTTTTCAGTAGAACCAGGTAGAATTGCTTTTCCTAGCTACTTCATGCTTCATGTAGGAGATGGCACTTTTAATGCTCCCTGCACATAGAAAACTAACACATTGGGCCCTAACCTTTCTCACATGGCCTCTTTGATAGCACTTTTAAATCTGTCACTTAGTTGGCGTGCAATTAATCAAGCACCACGTTCGTTGCTTTTTGGGGAGAAGCCTCACCCTAATATGAGTCCTGGGTTCCTGATCTTCCTTCCCTTTCTTGCGTAAAGAGTGAGCTGTGCTGTCCTCAGGAGGGCATGTATTCAAGCGAGGCCAAAAGAGCACGTGCACCAACTGACCTGTCACTCCCATGTCGGGTAGGATTTACAGCACTGCGGAAGCCCTTTCCCTTGACTGTTACAATAGCAGCAGCAGCAGCAGCAGCAGCAAGACATTTCCTGTCTGAAACAATTCCTTTCTGATACTAAACATAGCAACTGGCTAAACTTTCCCAGAATCTTCATTTGCAATGTTGTAAGCAAATCTTTTAAGATTACTTGGGAAATGAACAACATAACTCCGTTACCCTGTCAATGCTCCATCCACTGGGGATGCTCTAGGTATGGATTTTCTGCGCTGAGCAAGGTGCTGGATGATGCCTCCACAGCCGAGGTCTCCATTTCTTTTCATGACGCATCTTATTACTACTGAATGTTAGTGTGTCCAGTAGTCTAAAATTTGGCACACTGCATATAATGGTGCCAATTAGGTAACCATTGTGCAATATTCTTTTTCCAAGGCTTGGAAAGAACTTGGAGGAATAAGTAATGGCAAATAACAGTTTGAGAGCGGGGGCATGTATTTTAAACCTTCTACTTTCCTTAAAGAAGAATGAGGCATGTGTACAACATGGGAGAATCACAAACACATTAATGACATAATAAGGCTCCTGCTGTAGCTGCACCTCCTCCATCCCAGCAATGACTTCCGCCCAGGGAAGGTCTGGCTTCAGCCTGTGAACTCACCTCCGGCGTGGTCAAACTGATGCCCCTCCCCCTTTCCGTATGTGCCATCTTTTGTAAGCCTGAGAGCAGGGCCTGTATCTGTTTTTCAGTCTATACGGTGGCTTTGTATATTGGTTTTTGTTGTTGCTATAAGCCAGTTTCGAAGGTGAAATTTGTCTGAAAGGAAAATAAAACACAACCAGCCTCTCTTTAAATGCTTACCTCAAAACCAGGGGTGAGTAACTTCATAGTCTCTGGGGCCAATTTCCAAACCACAGAACCCACCAAGGGCCGCACATGCCCCTGCTGCTGAAATTGCCATTGATGCCACAATGCGGCGGTGGCGGCTTCTTCTTCTTCTTCTTCTTCTTCTTCTTCTTCTTCTTCTTTGCCACATGGGGAGCAGGTGCTACGAAAGAGGCCAGAGCGCCATATGCTGCCTGTGTGTTCCCCATCTCTGCTATAAACCAATCACTTGCTTTCTCTGTAGAATGTGGAGCCAGAGCTAAGAAGGCCCTGCTCTAGCCGATCTAAGACACTGTAACATGAAGAACAAACATCTACATTCCCATATCCAGAGGATTATTATATTTGGTAGTTTAATTTTGCCTAAGTAGCGTTCTGACATCACAGATGAATTTAGCCCAATAATTTTGGACTCCTCTGTACACAAATAGCATTGTAATAATTATTTATAAACAGTAGCGTATTTACATCCCACGTTTCTTGTATCTTGCTTCGCGTGTGAAATTATTCCCCTTGTGGAAGGTCCAAACACAGATCCCCTCCCTTGCTCTTCCCCCTTGTTCTCGCTGCATTTTCCCAGCGCCCCAGTCACAGTGTGTAGTTTCTGTTAAAAAGCCTTTATTACTCCAGATCATGCATCTAGCATTTGTGCAATAGCAATGTGTGCTATAGTTATTGGTGGTTTGTTCTTCTCCTGATGCTGTTCTTTGACAAGTCTTCGTTCAAAACAAATAGCACAGGAACAAAAGAAGTTGTATTGTGGGGGAAGGATCATGTTGCTAGCAAATAAATGAGCCACATCGATGTTCATTTGTGGTACTAGTGTGATTCCACATAGAGAGAGAAACGTGATAGCTTACAAAGCATTAATTTCACTGCCTAAATGGGTGCCATTTATGTATGCCAATATCTCTTTGCTGACACAGGCATTCAGTTGAGAATAAAAACAACTTAGCAGTGTATTGCGTTGATTTCTAAGAGGCCACTCAGCAAAATGGTAGATACCTCATGCCCTCATGTTTGAGCATCGTTCAGAAGAAGATAAGAGCTGAGCACTCAGTCATAGGTAACTTAGCAGATTGAGCAAACATTGTTAAGGGCTGCAGCGTGTTTGCAGTTAGTCAGCATTTCTGCCATAAGCCTATATTGTTGTTGCCACCTTTATTCACCTGAACTGTGTCTAGTCCAGGGGTGCAGAACCTCAGCCTGGAAGCCCAGCCTGGCCCAGGACAGCGTGCCCCCTTCCCCTGCCCCGTCTCCTTTCCGCCAACCGCCGATGGTTTGGTGGCTTCCCAGTTGCCCGCCCCCATTCTGAAAAGTGCTCAGGACTCTCCGATGGTGTTATATAAATAAATAATAATAATAATAATAGATATTAGCAGTAAAGGGGTTTGAAGCTAAGATATGCAGGCGTGTGTGTTTTTGGGCTCTGCCCCTTTTGCCCAACCTGCCCCTGAAATGCGGCCTCCAAGTGATTCTCCATGATGGAATTCAGTCCTTGGGCTGAAAGGGTTCTGCATCGATGGTCTAGCTGAATATGCATAACTGACATTAATCAGCAGAATTTTTCTGCTTTGTCCCCCACCCCAAAAAACCATATGAAGTGACACGCTTCCCAATTATGTATGTTGCAGATTGATTCCAAGAATGGCAAATAAATGCTTAGGTGGCAATGTTACTAACTTCTGCACAGCTTTCACATCTGGTTCTGCTGCGTGGAAATGCCTGAGACCAGATTGCAAAGCATTTTCAATAATATCAGCGAGAAAAACATACAGCGGTGAAGAGAGAGCCGCGTCTACAACTCCAGTGACATGAAAACAGTGGTGGGGAAAAGGAACTTGTTCCCAGTACAATTGATGTTACCGTGCAGCCTCGGAACATGCACAAGATGGTAGCGCTCTCCGTATGAGAGGGTGGCTATCCATGGTTTGCTAGCTGGAGGCTCAAAAATCAGGCTAGAGTTTGGACAGTGATAAACTGGGCGGTCCGGCAGAGTCCAACTTGCCCAGGAGAATGTTCTGGCTTTACCAAAGAATTCCCCTTTTGGGGGCCCTTCCCATAATTTGTCTTTATTTCTTCCTTCCTCAACATTGGAAGTGTTTTGTACTGTACTGCCTTGCCTTTCCCCCCCTTTAGTTTGCTTCTAAGAATGCTTGGCTTTCATAATTGTAAAAAGATAAGGATAAGTAACAGAATGAGTAAACTTCCTGTGTTTTAATACTTTTACCTTACATATTTATATTTTTCCACCTCTTAGAATATTGATATCACTAACTTCAGCAGCAGTTGGAATGATGGGTTGGCTTTCTGTGCCGTCCTCCACACTTACCTGCCTGCTCATATTCCCTATCAAGAGCTGAACAGTCAGGACAAGGTACAGTATGATATTGGGCTGTGCCAGAAGCCATTACAACAGTGATGGAGAGCAAAGTTCTTATCAAATCTTTCAAAGTTTTGCCACGCTTTTAGTAGCATGCTGTGGATACTTGCAATGAGCCTTTATGGGCATTATTTCTAGTAATAGGCATCCCTTCCCTATGCTTAGTCCATCACATCTTTATTTAAATGCTTTGCTTGTATGAATTTGGGGGGCAGTATTAGCAAATACTAAACATTAGCACATAATGTTTAGTATTACAAGGACAAGCCTCAGGCTGCATGCACACATGCTCAAAAGGTTTTGCTTCCATTTTTTGCCTAACTGCAGCTCAGCATTATATTCTGAATAAACTGTGGGTCATTTTAACTATGGTTTATTTAAAATAAGACAGCTTCAAACTATAGTTTATGAAGCTGGTTTGTTTTAGTAAACTATAGTTAAGATTAACCACAGCTCAGATTTTGGTCCTAACACTAAACTGTGGTTAATCAAAAATGGAAACAAAAGCCTCTGATCTTATGGTTGCACCAGCAGAGGGAAAGAGAGGGGACCAGGAAAGCATGCTCAACACAAGTTCAGCCTTATGTTTTGGTGAATGTGTGAACACAGCCAATGTCCTATGTCCATAGGGCATAGGACAAGTCACTGATGGTTTTTGAGAATGGTAAGATTAAATATAATATAATACCATTTCACATTTTCACAGACTGTATATGTCTGAGTTTCCAGCTTGGTGATGACAGATACCTTTCCTGGTGCCTGCCAGACATCTTGCACCTCCTGATTTTTTAAAATTAATTTTCTTTTAAAAAAACCAAAAACTGGTAGATGGAGTTCTACATTTGGGAAATAGAAACCAAAGGCACAGTTACAAGATGGGGGATACTTGGCTCAGCAACACTACAAACGAGAAGGATCTTGGAATTGTTGTAGATCACAAGCTGAATATGAGCCAACAGTGCGATATGGCTGCAAGAAAGGCAGATGCTATTTTGGGCTGCATTAATAGAAGTATAGCTTCCAAATCACGTGAGGTACTGGTTCCTCTCTATTCGGCCCCGGTTAGGCCTCATCTAGAGTATTGCGTCCAGTTCTGGGCTCCACAATTCAAGAAGGATGCAGACAAGCTGGAGCGTGTTCAGAGGAGGGCAACCAGGATGATCAGGGGTCTGGAAACAAAACCCTATGAAGAGAGACTGAAAGAACTGGGCATGTTTAGCCTGGAGAAGAGAAGATTGAGGGGAGACATGAGAGCACTCTTCAAATACTTAAAAGGTTGTCACACAGAGGAGGGCCAGGATCTCTTCTCGATCCTCCCAGAGTGCAGGACACGGAATAACGGGCTCAAGTTAAAGGAAGCCAGATTCCAGCTGGACATCAGGAAAAACTTCCTGACTGTTAGAGCAGTGCGACAATGGAATCAGTTACCTAGGGAGGTTGTGGGCTCTCCCACCCTAGAGGCCTTCAAGAGGCAGCTGGACAACCATCTGTCAGGGATGCTTTAGGGTGGATTCCTGCATTGAGCAGGGGGTTGGACTCAATGGCCTTGTAGGCCCCTTCCAACTCTGCTATTCTATGATTCTATGTGTGACCTGAACAGTGCACCATCCTTATTTCCAAGAATGGCATATGGCCCTATCTGGGGCTTTTTGTTATGCATTCTGGAGGCAAATACCTGGCTTGGCATTTGGGGCGTAGTCACCTCCTCTGCCTTATGCTCATTTTCTTAAATACTTGTCTTTGAGCCTCATCAGTTTGCCTTCTGCAAAATGGATGCTGAAGCCAAAAAACAAGGCGTGTTTTTGTGTGCTGGTGCTCAGACTCCTTCCTGTCCTTGTATTCAGGCTCTTGGGCAAGAACCTGAGTAGAATAGTAGAGCTGGAAGGAGCCTATAAAGCCATCGAGTCCAACCCCCTGCTCAGTGCAGGACCTGAGAGATGGTTGTCCGGTTGCATCTTGAATGCCTCAAATGTGGGAGAGCCCACAACCTCCCTAGGTCACTGGTTCCATTGTTCTAACAGCCAGAAAGTTTTTCCTGATGTCCAGCTGGAATCTGGCTTCCTGGCTTGGGACCATTTTTCTATGTCCTGCACTCTGGAATGATGGAGATCCTGGCCCTCCTCTGTGTGACAACCACTGTGGATACAGTTAATTTTCTTTTAGCAGCATCATTTTGCCTTCTGGGAAGTGGGTGCTTTGTGACTGTCCATGGCAACTTCGTAGTTGCAGAATTTTGGCTGGCATAACCCCTTGATGTGCAGTATATGAGTATACCTGTATATGTATTATAAGCATATATGCTGCCTTTAGTGAATGAAATCAATATTATTGGCCCAGAAATGTGGGTGAGGGGTTATTCATAAGCTGTACCACTCACCGTGGGGAAGAAGGAGATTAGCAAAGTTGTGACAAGAAGCAAAGGTTTGGAATGTGGTGTCTGTCTTGTGTCTGCTGTTGCTTATGTGCAGCCACCTCCTCCAACATTTCTTGGAGTCAATTGATCACTCTTAATACACAGGGAGAGAATTTGTGACAAGTGGTGAAAGGGGAAGGGGGCTTAACTGGCTTTGGAAAAGGGCCCCAAAGGCCGTTTCTTATGTTTGAATAATTATGACGTAACTGTACTTTCAGAGAAGAAATTTCACTCTGGCTTTCCAGGCAGCTGAAAGTGTTGGCATCAAATCCACTCTGGTAAGTGCATGCAAAGCTTGGGGCATTCTATCTAAGGCTGCAGTCCTACACACATTTACCTGGGAACAAGCTGCATTGAAAACAGTGAATGAATGAAATCTTTATTGCTAAAAGCAATAAGCCATCACAATTCAACATAATAAAAACAAGTGAAAAGATAAGCTAAAATAAATAAGTTAAATAGGTTAAAATGGATAATATAAAGTAAAATTAAAATAATGAACACAAATGGAATATAAAGATAAAAATCACATTAACATACATTAAGAACTCGCGAGTGGGGAACTAGATCAGTACAGATACCAGAACGAAATTTCCAGCACTCCATTATGAAACTTGTTGGGAGTCTTGGTGCCTGGCTCTCAACTTACTTGCAGCTAAAGCGAATTTTGCAACCAGATCAGTAATAAATACATTATTGCCAGCCAGCAATATACAGATTTGCTCAAGGGAAGATCGGTCAGAAAGATAATGAAGAATGTAATTGAGAATTTTTTGTCTAGGAGATGTATATATAGGGCATTGCAACAGATAATGTTGAATGTCCTCCACTTCTTCTTCGTGGTCTCTATGCATCACACATATGGGCTCTGCGCCTGCGCAGAGCTCGTATCGGATGCTTCTAAAGCTAAAGGAAACCTTTTTGGGCGGGAACTCTTCCCCCTTATTGCGCAAGCGCTAGCAGCTCCCGCCCAAACTTCAGTTTTTCTTCGACCGCCATTGTGGCAACTCGTACAAACTCTAGCGATTTTTCCTGGGAAACCTTAAATTTTTTATTTTAATTTCTTGTGACACAAGTGACACAAGTGTATTCACATGACACAAGTTAAATGGGATTGGGAGGGAGGAGGAAAAAGGCAAATCCAGGCACTAGAAATTCAGCAGGCCCTGGACACAGCAGAAGGGCTGCTGCTTCCTCTCCCTCCCTCCCTCCCTCCCTCCCTCCCTCTGAGGGCCTCAGCAAGAGGGAGCAGGCTCTCCGCTGGAGGCACCGTGCCGGGGAGCCCTGGCTGCTGCTGCTGCTGCTGCTACCCATATCTTCTTGCTCCTGTAGCTGTGCAGGGTGTTCTGATCTGCCAGAATCTGATCTGTTCTGATTCTCTTTGCATTGAAATGGATATTTGACGTTACTTTACCGAAAGAGTCTAGACTAGAAACACGCTGATGGGCTGGCTCCCACATCACAATAAGCCTCCCTGGAAATAAGCCGCTGGGAGTGAGGGGGTGCAGGGGCGGTTGCTCACCTGCCAGCCCACGTTACCCCTGACAGACAACCAGGTAGTCTGAGACTTGCTGTGGCTTGTTTCTCCCTTAGTCCTCCTGCTTGCTCCAGTGGGCCTTTGTGACACATTAGGAGCCTCCTCCACTAATGGGCGCTAATGCAAATGTGCTCATTAGCAGAGTTAGCGATTACTTTGTGGGGGCGGGGTCACATTCAGGGAGATTTGCACATTTTACTTTTTTTCTACCTTTGAGTTTTTTGTATATAGTCATTTTAGGGAGATTTGCGCAAATTCACTTAAGCACAGTAATTACTGCAAATTTGCACAAATCTCCCCAAAAGTTAAAATAAATCAAAGTGAAATTTTTGCAGACCTCCCGAAAAGTTTTTTTAAAAGGTGTCACTGTGTAGGGATCGACGAAGTGGAGGAGTACATTGACTAGTGTCATTTCAAGATGCACTAAAGAGGATTAACAGAGAGGGGACATCGTTAGCAAGTTCTTGAGGATGACTGGGTCTTTCATCGCTCTTGCCCAGAGGCTCTGTAGCCCTTTTCAACAGTCCACATACAAGCCATTGTGCCGTGTTTGCACGCCACAACAAGCCATTCTGAAAACAAGCCACCCTGAACAACCCAGCTACAGGCCATGGGTTCTCTGGAAACTGTACCAGGTTCAGACATCACAACAAGGCCGCCCAGAGACAAACACGGTTGGGTTGCCGTGTCATGTGAACCTGGTTGATAACTACCTTCATCCTAAAAACTGAACGGCCCCTCAAGAGAGAGCAAGAGAGTGTGTGCACGCGTGCAAATGCCTTTTGCCACTTTTCTGTCTGGTGTCCATTTCTCTGTGTGTGTTTTTATCAAGGCAGGTGCTATTAGTATGCAAGGCAAAGCTCAGTGCCCTGCAAGACTCTTGTCTCTGATTGCAGGAAAGGTGTTACCACTTGTCACAGAGGTCAACCTATATTCTGCTTTGATATTTTGGACCTATGACTTCAGAGGAGGCAAATATAGGAAATAATTATTAAAATCACTTTCCTTATCCACTATCAGAGTCTTTGGCAGCTAGTGTGAGTATCTGTGTGTTCACAACGGGATTGCTGCTTTGGTCAACACTTTAAAATGTACAGCAGCATAGAGATCTCTTGACTTGGTCCCAAGAGAGCCCTTGCATGGTGGTCGGCCACTGTTCCTGTTTCGCAGGTAGGAACTAAAGCTGAAGGACAACAGAGGTTTGCCTCGTGAGTTCATCAAGGCCCACCTGCAGATGAGTATGGCCAGTCCTTGAATGCTGGCCCAAAGCTTTTGGGATGGGGGGCAGCAGCTATGGCCCTGAGCTGATTTCAGCCCTGGCCACTCTCATTCTCCTCCCCCCTTTGCAAGAAACCAGCAGCAGCAGCCCCCCTTTGTCTCTTATTGTTGGTATGGGGAACGACAATTCTAAAACAGGCCTCATTTGCCTATCAGGATAAGCTCAGCAGAACAAAATCAGAAGCAGAGCTGCAAACTCTTGCTTATTAATAATATTTCTTCTAGCTGGCCAGAAGCTTTATGGTTTGGATGAATAGTATATTTCCCTAGAGTTGTAGTACTATGGATATCTTTTAATATTTTGGTCTTTTTTTCTCTCTTCCCTTTGATAGGACATTAATGAGATGGTACGAACGGAGCGTCCAGACTGGCAGAATGTCATGCTGTATGTCACAGCGATCTACAAATACTTTGAAACCTGAGAGGCTGAAGGTGAGGAGGAAGCAGAAACCCAACCTGACCCACTAAGCGTGGCTGGCATCTTCCACATCTCTGGACCTCTCATGGAGCTCTAATGGACCTTTCGGAGTGGCTTTGGGGGACATGGTTTTGTTACCACAGCGCTTGGGTAAAGCCAAATAGCTAAGTGCGCTGGATTAAATGATTAGCCTGAGAAGCCTGAACTTTAAGAATGATCTTGTAATGCCGAGTGTCACAAGCTTTCATACTTCTGTTGGAGGAATGTGAACTGAGTGGATGCTACAGAAAAGCACAGCTGAAATTTCAGAGGAGGAGAGATCTGTGTGTCTGCATCACAATGACATTTCCTCCTATAAAGTGCCCCTAAGGGTAGGATGAATGCTCTACTCGTGACACCTCAACACGGCACCCCCAAGTACTGGGGGAGGGCCCCCTCTTCATCGTAACCTAGCGATTGCCTTATTCCACCTCCTGAAAGTGCACAATTATTATGGGAAGTCTGGGGTTGCTTTTTCCTCTGTCAAGTTCACCTGACGGAAGATGGTGTCCAATCTGGAGCCCCCTCAGTCAACAAAACAAAGCAAAGCAAATGACCCTCTTCAGCTCTAGGGCCTGTGTTTAAGCCTACCTCTGCCCCACTGTCAACACAGCTTCCAACTTTATTACTGGGTGAGCTCTAGCATAGCACACGTGATTCCAAAATTGAAGATATTACCATATGTAGATGAGTTGATAATTTGTGCTTCCAGAAGAATTTTCTTTCTGTGGATTTTTCTTTTCTTTTGCCTTCTAGTCATGTTTGGCAAAGTGTAACCTTTCCTTTTGCAGAAGTTTAAATGAAAATATTATTTTGGCCATTGGATAGGGTAAGCTCCTATTCAGAAGAACTTTCAACAGTTGGCAATAATAGTTTCTTGCTCCTGTGACCTACAGGTAGCTCTGCAGTGTGTTCTGCCCTGCCAAGAGCTGCTTCTGCTTCCACCTCTGCTGGGTGTATTTAAACGGGGTTTCTGTGGATTTCCCTTGCGGGACTTATTTAAATTAATGGACCAGGTGTAGCAGGAGCGCTCTGTAGATTATGCCCATTTGGCTAAAATTGGCTTCCTATAAACCTAGTTTGCAGTGTGGGATGAATGCTTGTGAGAGAAGAAAATGCAAAGTTCTGGATGCTTGTATTGTGGTTTTGAATCCATGTGGCACAATTCTTGGGGTGAAAAGCATTCAAACAAGTGCCTTATTTGGCCCTGCATTAAGAGAAGCTGCAGCTTCAGGGCCCTGTACAGAACAAAAAGACCTAACAGCTGCTACAACATCCAGGAGATGCCGCCGCTGCCGCAGGGCTCAAACAAAAAGCTGCTGTGATTCTGTCCTTGCACAGTTCAGAAGACTTGCACACCTGCCATCACTTTCCTGGCTATGGAACAGTTCAGTCCCACTGGAGATCTGGTCACTGCTGTGGGGTATGCAGTACTTTCGTGTGCTTGTGCATGTGTATGTATGTGTTTCTTTTAATAAACCCTGTTAGCTTTTGTTTATAAACATACTTTCTGCTTCTCCCCCACACACACACACACACTTTTTTGCCCAATTAGAAATAATAGTTTTGCCTTTCTTTCTATGTGCCTCGAAAGAACACTTTTGAATGTCATAGGAGTCTGAACTGTCAAGAATGTAACCCAGCTCCAAGGCTTGCTGCTGAATGGCCACCAGGATAGGTGTAGATGCTGAACTGTATCTTGGAGCAAGTCAGAATACAAACTCTGAAGAATGTAGCCAGAACCTGTCTCCTTGTGCCTGCAGTACTTTCTGCACATGACGTACAGTGCAAGGAATACATCAAAACTTGAGCACGGTCGTAAAATGCCCGGTGGGCGCTCCATGCAAATATTCCCGTTGAGCTCCTACTTTATTGTGGTCTTCCTTTTCTTCTCAAATGTGAGGCGAATGTCAAGGATTCCCGCAAATACCTAAAAGATTTCAGCCTGCGAGTAAACAGGGTTAACATTACCCAGTGTGGGTAAGATTGAAATGGAACTCACTTTTCTGAACGGGGAAAAAAACCCTTTTAGGTAGCCCTAAAATGAGATGCTAAAACAAAGCCATTCTTACTATTTAATGCTTTTCTTGCTGTTTGTGGTGCAGGGGAGGTCACTTCCCGTCTGTCTCTTGTGAACTGAAGATGTCTTGCTCCACAGTGGCACTTCTTTATTTATTGCGTTATAATTGAAGAAACATTCCCCCCCCCCCCCCCAGCAATCTCTCTTTCTCCTAAACTCAACAGCAACTTATTTTATGGGCTGTGCTTGTCCCTGTGGCAGTAAGACAAGTTTTGAGCAGAATCTTATTTATAAACCCTTGCTCCATTGTTAAAAGGGTATATCTAATCAAGAGGGAACTGGTGAAATGAGCGCTCAGTTGTGCAAGGAGGCAAACAGCCAGAACATAAGAAGAACTTAAGCGTGGAAGTTTGCGTACAGACCAGGAAAAGAACTGTGTTACTTCCTTGCATCGTTTATTTGTAGATTTTTATTTGGTAAAGATGGAGCTATAGCCAGAAGTCCCATCATAGAAAGAGATGATTTCATCAAGACAAGAAGAACTCAAAGGGATAAAAAAAATTAAGTTGAAAACAAACATTTCATTCTACAATAAAAACTGGGCTCAAGGAAACATTTTTGGCTCTTGATTAGATAATTAGCTACATGACCCTTCTTAAAAGGTATTATTTAATTCCTTCCTCACCTTTTAAAGACCAACTTATGTTACATGTTACTGTAAAATACAATCTTGCTGTTTTTGTCCTATTAAATATTTTTGGAATATACTATAAAATTGTCCAACAACGTACTTGATTTTTTAAAATTGCTTTTCAGCAGATGCCTTGCAGATGCTCCTGCATATCTGGTTTACTCCTTACCTTATTGGTGGAAAGCTATTTCAGGTGATTCAAACACTTCCCTGAAACCTCAGAGCACTTGAAGAGGGCAGGGGGGCAAACCACACAGGGAGGCAAGAACATCTGCAGTCTTCACCAGGCCTGATGTTTTTCCCAGAGGAGGACGAGGGCTAGTTTGTGGTCTGGCTGCCCTGGGAACAGAGTCTGCAGGTAGGACCTACTGACTGAGCCCCTTGGCCCAAAATAAGCTGTACCCCGCACTTCTCGGAGCAATTTATCTTTCTCTCCCTGCCCCCACCCCTCCAAGCCTTTCTTGGTGACTGGAGGATGGACATCCTGTGAAAAATAACACCAATGGCTTCCCATCGACCGCGACGGCTCCCACGGTCCCCAGGGGGACGGTCCGCAACCTTCCCTTCGGAGGAGACCATCGCCTCCAGGCCTTTATGGCCCTTCTGCCCTACGGATCATATTTTAGAGATAGAAAATTTGACCCAACAATTGTTTCAGGCTTAGGCAGCTAAATTATCAAAAACAAAGAATCTTGTAGCACCTTAAAGTCTAACAGGTTTATTATGGCTCAAGCTTCCATGGAATCAGAGAGATCTGTGGAAACACACACAAACATACATAAACATACACAAGGGTGCCGCTAACCTGAAGATGCAAACTCTTTCCAAATCTGAAACAATTGCAGGTGACGGCAATGTTGGAAAGCTTGGTTGTCCAATGTACTACAGCAGTTATGAAAATAACTGATAATTTAGGACTGATGAAGTCTCAGAACCACCTCAGCAAAATGGGCAGACAGGCCCAGCTGCAGGCACAGGCGGACTTCAGTGTGATGCAATAACTTTACTGGGGTGGGTGGGGTGGAAACTGCAAATGTGTTTGATCTGTGCGGGAAGTCTATTACCCACTATTGAGAACTGGAGACAATGCAGGCAAGACGGGTCTCAGACTAAAGGTCTCCTCCATGTGACAGATTTATTGTCTTCCCCAGGTCAGGGAACTGAGGGTGGGTGGGGGAACCCTCTCAACATAAGCATCGTTGGCTCTCTGTTGCTTGAATTGCCAGCAATTGTGGTGCCATTGGAAGAGGGATGCCACTGGGTTCTGTGCCTGCACAGAGCCCTTTGGAAATGTTCTAGAGCTCAAGTCCTGCGGCTGAGCACCTGCCCTCTCCCTCCTGCAGAGTCTTTCTCCTAAACATGGGTGTTACAGGGTGGGGCCTGGGGCTTTCCTACTCACGTCTCTTGGCCACAACAGGGAGATAACTTCTCCAGTGAGATTATCACTAAATTCTTCCCTTTACCCAGAGATTGGGAATTTATGGACCTCCAGGTGCTGTTAGGCTACACTGGCCACCTGGATGGTGTTGATGGGAGATGGAGACCAACAACATCTGGGGAGCCACAGGTTTCCCACTCTTCTAATTAGACAAGTGAGAAACCCCTCTAGATTGGGGCCGCTTGAACTTTTGTTTGATTAGGTCACCATTCATTCTTTCCTCATATTTGTGGCTCAGTGGGTCTGTTTTAATAAGTGCCTGGATTCTGAAGCTAAAGAACAGTCGATTCCTCAACCCATTGTCAAAAACTAAGCAAACTTGTTGGAAGGAGCAACTCTTCTTGCCTGCAGACGTCTCTTTGAGACTGAACGTTGCAAGCGCCAGAAACTGGCTGCCAAAATTCCCCACATAGAGCCACATCCTGCCTTTGTTTTCAGTTTCTACTCCTCCATTGTGGACCAAGGTGCCACAAATACGTCCTTGTGTTTGGCAGTTGAAAAGACTCTGTCAGGACTCCTTGATTTCAGCTGGCAACGTGGTGTCTTATGAGTAACGGAAGGAAGGAAGATCAGGATCCTGCCTGTTTGCACTGCTCATAGTTCAACATTTCTACAGCTCATATGGACTTTATTTATTAATTTTATTGCCTTTCTATACCACCCAATAGCCGAAGTTCTCTGGGCGGTTTGTTTGGCCATGGATTGTTTAGCTCAGTTTGGCCAAGGGCACCTGCTCAGACAAACTCTGTGTAATGCTAATACTTGTGTATGATGTATTCATATAATCTCAGCTTTCCAACAAGTTCTTCATCGTGGTCTCTATGCATCACACATATGGGCTTTGCACCTGCGCAGAGACCAGGCCGGAATCTCTAATAGCTTAGGGAAACGCTTTTGGGCGGGAACCCCTCCCCCATGCTACCGCGCATGTCCATGGAGTTCCCGCCCTTACCTCAGTTCTTCGTCATCCGCCATTGTGCACAGACCTAGGAACCGTGAATTCGCTCAATTTTTCTCAAATCGTTCTAATACCCTTTGGCTCTTTTCACAGCCTCTTTCCTATCATACTTTCTTCATTTCTCTTCTTTACTATATATATATAAAAATTGTTATTCTTCTTCTTCCTCCCTTCTCCCTTGCTAGCGATCGTTTGATCGCGTTGGCACCTCAGGTGCATGGCCGTAAGGGCCCCTTTCAGAAAGTGCGTCAAATGCGGCGCTAAACTTCCACCTAAAGACGGTCACTCGCTCTGTGTGCTTTGTTTGGGCGAGGGACATAAAGTTCAGCAGTGCCATCACTGTATGGCGTTCACGAAACAAACGCGGAAGAACAGAGCGGATAGACTATGGTCTATTCTTTGGGAAAAAGCCTTGCGAGCTACTGAACCTACGCCTCAAAAGCGTAAGGAACAATCCTCCTCAAGGGCAATGGACCAAACTCAAAGCCCTGAGATTCAGTCACTTGTTATCAATGAGGAGATGATGGCGGATAACAGGGCCATACCCCTGACGCCAGGCCGATCCCTAGCGGTTTCCGCGGCTAAGAGAATCTCAAAGAAAGCCCGGACCCCTAAATCGGCAGAGCAATTAAAGAAGAAGAAGAAAAAGAGGAAGGACGCTGAAAAACGCTCCACCTCAAGGTCTGATACCATACCCACGGTACCCACCGAGCCTACCCGGCCGGCGTCGACCTCGGTACCGACACAGTTGTCGGTACCAACTCCGTTACCGACAGCAAGAAGCTCGATGTCGGAGGGAGAGATTCGAGATTCCACATCGGCTGCCTCTGCCACGTACCCTACAGTACCGTGCACTACTGCCCCACAGGAGCCAATCGAGCTCGTGGCTCAGACATCACACCGACAACGACAGTCTCCTAGACCTGATTTCGATCGAGTCTCTCAGTACTCTGGATACCAAAGGGACTACCCTTATGACTGGGAATACTACCGTCCCCAGGAGTTTTATCCAAGTGAACGGAGACACTACGACCATTATGCTCAGCCTCCTCCACATGCAAGACTTATCCAAGTTCCTCCGGCTCTGCAATCCCGCACTCCTCGTAGCAAAGGCAATAGAGATGATCGTATAGATCAATTCTCGATACCAACAGCAACTGTTGTGCTTCCATCAACTCACCAAGATCAGGCTTTACAGCCAGTACATCGAACGGTGCAGGCGAATCAAAACTCTCCTGATGAAGACTACAGATCTGACTCAGACTCTGTGGTGTCGGTGGCCCCGTCGATGCCGTCACCTGACGATATAGTAAATACTCAGGAACCCGTTTCCACCTCGGAGGATGTGGGAAACTAATCCGACCATGTACTTCGAATGGCACAGTCTTTAGGTCTCGACATCGATCAGCCAACGGAAGTCGATGACGACCCAATTTATGACGTGATGCGAACGGAAACTAGCTCGACCATTGCTATTCCGTTCCCTCCTACCCTGCGGAGAACAGCTCAAACGTCTTGGAAGACCCCTTGTGCAGCTCAACCAACATCTAAGAGATTGGAGTCGATGTATAAGGTCAAAGAAAATAATGCTGAGTTTCTTTTCCAACACCCAAAACCTAATTCCATAATCGTCGAATCTGCCCAGGGAAGATCCCAGAAAGTACATTCAGCCCCCATCGATAGAGAGGGCAGGAAACGACTATCTCGGCAGGAGGGTGTATGCGTCCTCATCCTTAGGAATACGAACCTCGGCGTACGAAGCAACTACGGCCAGATATCAAATATTCCTACTGGAGAAGATAAACTCCCTTTGTGACCATCTACCTGAGGACAAAAGGGAGTTAGCGAGGATTTTCCAGACTGAAGCTACGGCAATAGTTCGTCTGCAACTAAATTCCGCAAAACATCAGACGGATTCCCACTCTAAATCAATGATGGGATCTATAGCCCTTCGGCGTCATGCTTGGTTAAGATCAGCCAACCTGACAAATGAAACAAAGACAAGAATAGAGAGTCTACCCTTTGACGGAGAGGGACTATTCAACAATAAGACTGACGAGTCCTTAGATTCGATATATAAGGCTCGCACAACTGCCAAAAAAATGGGTTTTTCACAACCCCAACCACAATTTAGACAAAAGCGCTGGACAAGGCAACCGTACCAACAGCTGCAACAGCGCCCTCAATATGACAAACAGCCTGTAAAACAACAGCAACAACTTCAAAGAAAGAGGCCTTACCAAGGCCGATACCAGCAGACCAGACATCAGCCTGACTTCTCTAAAAGACAGCGTCTTTGACTTCCCTGCTCCAGGCCTACTACCGTTTACCGACCGTCTAGCACCCATGTACCATCAATGGGAGTCCATAACATCCGACTCCTGGGTGCTCACTATCATCAAGACGGGATACTCCATCGAATTCGATACCCTTCCTCCTTCTTCGGGAGTGAGAGTAACAGCGCCATCCCCTCCTCTGCTGCTTGAGGTACAAACTCTACTAGCGAAGGGAGCCATCTCGCCTGTACCCGCAGAGGAGATCAACCAGGGGTTCTTTTCGCGCTACTTCACGGTCCCGAAGAAGGATGGAGGGCTTCGACCGATTATGGACCTAAGACAGTTGAACAAGTACATCACCCCCAGAAAGTTTCGTATGACAACGATTGCCTCTATTCTCCAGCTGTTGCATACGGGGGTTTGGTTTGCGGTAGTAGACCTGAAGGATGCGTATTTCCATATCTCTATCAGGAAGTCGCATCGAACTTACCTATGTTTCTCCATCGGCGCCAAGCAGTTCCAGTTCACCGTACTCCCCTTCGGCCTTGCGACGGCACCGAGGGTCTTCACGAAGGTGATGGCGGTTGTATGCGCCCATCTACGACAGAAAGAAATCCACATTTATCTGTACATAGACGACTGGCTCTTGGTAGCGGAGAACGGCTACACGCTCCAGGAGAACATAGTCACGACTCTCAATCTCCTAGACTCCCTAGGACTCTGGGTCAACCAAGAAAAGTCTATACTAACTCCTCAGGGAACAATAGACTTCATAGGAGTGACTCTATCGTCTCGGGATGGAAGAGCTTACCTCCCGATGGCAAGAGCAAGGACACTTCGAGACCTTATTCTCGATGTCGAAACCCAAGCAAGACCCTCGGCATGGACAATCCAAAGATTACTGGGCTTGATGGCAGCAACCACCGCTGTCATCAGATTCGCAAGATTACGAATGAGGGTTCTTCAGGGATGGTTTTTAAGGACTTTCGACCTTCGACGCAACACTCGCAAAACCTACCTCTCGATACCGAGACAGGTACGGGCGTCGTTGAAATGGTGGCTCTCGATGGGAAACCTCTTGGAAGGAATCCCTTTTCAGCAAAGGGCTCCATCGGTAACTATCACGACCGATGCCTCCCTCATCGGATGGGGAGCTCATTGCAACTCGTTCACCGCCCAGGGTCGATGGCCTCCTCGGCAGAAAGAGGAACATATCAATCATCTGGAACTCCTGGCGGTAGAAAATGCGTTAAAAGCCTTTACCCAAATCATCGAGGGCAAAGATGTTCTGATCGCAACAGACAATACCACGGTAGTCTGCTACATAAACAGGCAAGGGGGAACAAGGTCGTACCCCCTCACCCGATCTGCACTCAGGATTTGGAACTGGTGCATAAAGAGAAAGACTTACCTGACTGCGATCCACGTAGCGGGCAAGGAGAACATCGTAGCGGACTCCCTAAGCAGGTCCTTCCATGTCGACCACGAATGGGAGCTCGATACCGAAGTAAGGAACGATCTCTTTCGGTATTGGGGCCATCCTGCTGTCGATGTTTTTGCCACTGCAGAAAACGCAGTCTGTACCAGATTCTGCAGCAGAGCAGGAGGCGGAAGGAACTCGCTAGGAGACGCCTTTACAAGAACGTGGTGAGGGGGATTACTCTACATCTTCCCCCCGTTCCCACTCCTGACAAAAGTCGTGACCAAGATACGGACAGACAGCGCAAACTGTATTCTGATCGCGCCGTTGTGGCCTCGACAGCCGTGGTTCCCTCACGCCCTTCGACTGTCGAGAGGGGACTACATCAAACTACCATCGATACTGAGCCTTCTGTCTCGACACCAGGGCAGAGTTCGACACCAAGACCTCTCGACGCTCAAAATGACAGCGTGGAGGATGGTACCGCACAACTGACTGTACATAGTATTCTGACTGCATCACGAAAGCCTTCAACAAGAAAGTCGTATGCAGCTAAGTGGCAAAGGTTTTCTAAATTTGCATTAGAAACAAATCACACGGCTAAGACTTGTCCCATCTTAGTAATTCTCGAATATCTGCTCTCACTCTACCGAGGAGGATTAGGAGTTTCGTCAATCAAGGTCCATTTGGCTGCCATCACAGTGTTTCATGAAGGTGTGGAAGGGTTCTCGCCCTTTACTCACCCAACTGCAAAGGAGTTTCTAAAAGGACTTAAAAATACTGTTCCAACAAATAGGAACGTCGTACCTTCATGGAGCTTATCCGTTGTGCTCCACGCGCTAATAAGAAAACCCTTTGAGCCCATGGCTACAACGGACTTAAGGCTCTTGACCCTTAAGACTGTGTTCTTGGTTGCTATAACTTCGGCAAGGCGCGCAAGTGAGCTTAGAGCTCTAAGAATAGGTGCGCCCTATACAGTTTTTCATAATGATAGGGTTGTCTTACGAACAGACCCATCTTTCTTGCCTAAGGTGGTAACACCTTTCCACCTGGCTCAGGATATTATCCTGCCAGCCTTTTTCCCTAATCCTACAACGCCTGCAGACACTGCTCTGCACATGCTGGACGTTAGAAGGGCTCTCTCTTTTTACAGAGCTAGAACCGAAGGATTTAGGAAATCCAAGCAACTGTTTTTATGCTATGGTGAGCCTTATAAGGGACTCCCAGTGTCATCCCAAAGACTGTCACGCTGGATTGTAGAGACAATTGAGCTTGCCTACTCTATCTCCAAACTCGAGATACAGCGTCCGGTGACAGCTCATTCAACCAGGGCGATGTCAACATCTGTGGCCTTTAACAGGGGTGTTCCACTTCAGGACATTTGCAAAGCTGTGACCTGGTCCACCCCTTCCACATTTGTCAAGCATTATAGCTTGGACATTCGCTCCAGACATGATTGCTCATTTGGAAGGACGGTGCTCTCGGAAGTGTTGAAATAATACACCAACCCACCTCCAAGGTATGTGAGCTTGCTACTCGCCCATATGTGTGATGCATAGAGACCACGATGAAGAAATGCAGGTTGCTTACCTGTAACTGTAGTTCTTCGAGTGGTCATCTATGCATTCACACAACTCACCCACCATCCCCTCTTGGTGGTGTGATATCTACATATAATTGACTATGAATTAACTTTATTTTCTTTATGTAATACACTCATGTTTATGGGGGCACAATGTTGGACTCCTGTAAACTGAGGTTAGGGCGGGAACCCCATGGACATGCGCAGTAGCGTGGGGGAGGGGTTCCCGCCCAAAAGCGTTTCCCTAAGCTATTAGAGATTCCGGTCTGGTCTCTGCGCAGGCGCAAAGCCCATATGTGTAAATGCATAGATGACCACTTGAAGAACTATAGTTACAGGTAAGCAACCTGCATTTCTCAAAGTGATTCATACAATAGAGCTGGAGAACAGTTAAAACAACTGCTCCATATTGACGCCAGTTATCCATCTGAGCCTGTCTTGCACAAATTGCAAGCCTGTTAAAGTTCCCAGGAGCACAGTCTATCACCAGGTCATAGTGTGCCCTCTAATATCCAACTATCTCTTCCCCCCCTTCACCTGGACCACTCTCCCAGAGATTTTTTTGTATTGGGCCATCAGTCACCTTCAGTTGAAAACTAAAGGCTAAGCCTCCGGCAAGATCTTCAGATGTCATCACTCAGCCATTCAAGTCATCCAAGAAAAAGCCACGGCCCTGGGGTTTGCAGTGGTGTTCAACCTCTCACCCCCTTAATGTGGGTGATCAAGGAGGGGATGTCATGACATCTGAATGAAACTGGTTATCTCGACCCATTTCAGGACGGAGATTGTTTTGGTCATCTTGGTGGATGGCATACACCAGGAACCGAATGATGGGGTGAGCGTGGACCTCCTGGTGGCGATACCATTAACCATGGTCTCCTTCTGGACTGCCTGGTGGGGCTGGGCCTTGGGGGTGCTGTTTTGCAGCGGTTACTGCCCTTTCTGACAGGCCATGTTCAGAAGGTGGTGATGGGGAATTACTGATAGACTCAACGGTTATTGGCCAATAGTGTCCCACAAGTATCTATTTTGTCCTCCATGTTATTTAATATCTACATGAAACTTCTGAGAGAGGTTGTTCAGAGTTTTGGAGTAAGGTGGTACTAATATGCTGATGACACCCAGCCCTGTTGCTCTTTGTCGCCTAACACTTAAGTAAGCAGTCAGAGCCCTTGAGCATTGCCTGGGTTCAATAAATGGTTCAGAGAACAAGCTGAGACCACATCCAGAGGAGATGGAGATACTGATCAATAGGAAGTCTGGCTTAGGAACTGGAAGGGGTTACGCTTCCCCTGAAGTGCCAGGTGGGTCGCTTAGGTGTGCTCCTTGATTCTGCACTGCCAGGTCATGAAATAGTAAGGGCCACTGGTTTTGCAGCAGAGGCACTCTGCTGGTACATCTGTTCCATTTCCCATCATCCCAATACTACACAGTCTCCCCAACACAACAAATTGTAAACTTCTCCACTTGACATACAAGAACTCCCTTCATCTTTCAAAACCCCAAGACTGCTTTGTCTCATAATGGCAGTTAGATTCCCCCCTAACAACATGCAAGCGGTGGGGGGAGGTGGGTGGTCTCTCTCTGAGGAGCTTCTGTGAGGTATCGTCGCGTGGAGTAAGACAAAGCAATCCTATGTAAGTGGACTTGGTTCTTGCCTTTTGCCTGATTTTATCACTTTGGTCCCTTTGCAAGCTCTGTTCATATTTTGGGGGGAAAGCAGATGGCAGGGGTTATTTGAGATTAAACAACCCTCAAATAAACCATGCGTTGAGTGGCTCAGTTCAGATGTAACAAATGAAGTGAGCAAGCCTGGAATGTGCCTTGAGACGCTTGTGCTCCCTCCTGCATCTCTGGTTTCTGACCAGCCATCTGAACTGGCAACCTGTGGTTTTCACTGCCCTTCCACCACTCAGTGCTGGCTCCAGGTTTTTGAGGGTGCTTTGGCAAGACGCCCCAAATGGGCTCCCTCCCACAATGCATCTACCTCCTTACTACCATTGTCTCTAGCTTCTATTGTGCCTCCTCTTATCATTGCTGCCGCTTGCTTGACAGACAGGGACATCGACTGATGGCTAGCGACATCTCCTGCTCCTTCTCGCCACTGCTGTTGTCTGGGGCAGAGCGAGAGGAAGTGTACAAGCAGGTTGCAAGGGTGAAGGGGCAACTCCAGGAGGTCCTGTCAGTGCCCTCCTGCTGGCGGGGGGGTGGACCCTTGGCAGGTGTAGAACCACGCCTACTCTTGATGCTGGCCCTGGTCCAGGGTTTGCAGGGGAAATGAGAATATAAGAAGACATAAGGCTGAGGCTGGATCAGACTGAGGGTCCATTTAGTCCAGCGGTCTGTTCACACAATGGCCAACCAGCTGTCGACCAGGGACCCATAAGCAGGACACGGTGCAACAGCACCCTCCCATCCATGTTCCTCAGCTTACTGCCTCGGATCCTGTAGGTAGCACATAGCCTTGAATACTAGTAGCCACTGATAGACTTCTCCTCCAGGAATTTATCCAGTCTCCTTTTAAAGCCATCCAAATTGGTGGCCATCACCACATCTTGTGGTTGTGAATTCCACACTTTAACAATGTGCTGTGAAGAAGCATCTCCCACCAATCAGCTTCATGGGATAATGACCCCATTGGGTTCTAGTATTATGGGAGAGGGAGAAAAATGTTGCCCTATCCACATGCTCCAGTTCCTTGATAATTTTAATGGCCCTTTTCTGTACTTTTTCCAGCTCTACAATATCTTTTTTTAAGTACAGTGACCAGAAATGTACACAGTATTCTAAGTGTGGTCGCACCATAGATTTGTACAGAAGCAGTATGATACTGGCCATTTTATTCTCAGTTCCTTTTCTAATAATGCCTAACATGGAGTTTGCCTTCTTGACAGCAGCTGCACACTGGGTGGACCTTTTCATTGAGCTGTCCACAACCCCAAGATCTCTTTCTTGAACAGTCACTGCCAGGTCAGTTCCCATCAGATTCAGATCCCATCATCTAAGGGACATGTTTCATGTTTTCGTTAGATGATCAGCAATTTCATATTTGAGTTCTTTATCAATAAGGTTGAAAACTTTATCTTTTGTCACCACTATTTGCCTGAGTTCCTCAAACTCCCTTCCTGAAAACATCACTTCAGGCACAGACATCTGTCCTCTATTTTCTGCAATGAGCGACAATGTGAAGAATTCATTCAGCTTCTCTGCAGTCTCCCCATCCTCCTTTATTACTCCCTTAACTCCGTTGTCATCCAACAGTTCAACTGCTGCCCTAGCTGGTTTCCTGCTTCTGATATATTTAAAGAATTCTTTATTTTGGACTTGACATTGTTAGCAATATGCTCTTCAAATTGCTGTCTTGCATCTCTTATTGTCTGCTTGCATTGCCTTTGTGCAAGCTTGTGCTGCCTTTTATTTTCCTCACTTGGGCAAGACTTCCATTTTCTGAAGGAAGCCCTCTTTTCTACAATTGCTTCCTTGGCACTGCTAGTTAACCAGACGTGAGCTCTTGGACTTGGTGCTACCTTTCCTAGCAGAGAGCTCTGGTTCACTGCTGCTAGAAGTCAGGAAGGGAATGGCATGAGGGGAGCAAGGTACGACACAGGGTTGTCCCCATAGCGCCAAACCACTAAGCCAGTGTCCTAGGAAGGCCCAGTCAGACAGGCTGGTTCAGAGCACTCTGATGTGCCAATGGCCCCCTATTCTCCATCTCAACAGCGCATGCAGAGCACAACATCAATTTATAAGCAATCTAGTTATGTCACCAGAGACTGGGCCATGTTCTCCATTTGCACTTCCCATGGGCGGGGCTTCACTGAACAGCCAATGGAGCTAATTACCCTATAAGTTGCCCATCCTGCTCTAGGGCAATGCCTCTCCCATCTTAATATGAATGTTTCCTAGGGACTACAGGGTACCATTTGCATGGGGTAAAATACCTTTTTAGAATTTGTGATCTAAAGTCTGAACATTTTGCTTTTCCTTAGACCCCCCCCCCCCGTTTTCTGACCTACAAATCAAGGGTCATTGCTCTAGAATTGGCTTTATCAGATATCACAAAGCCTAAGTGCACCTCCCCCACCCTACAAGACATTTGAGTTAGTTGGTGATATGGTACGATCCTCAAAGCAATCTTCTGAATGTTTCCATAAAAGTAAGCCCCATTCTGTTCAATGAGATTTCCTCGCTACTTTTAAGGTTGCAGCTTAGCTGAAGCTTTGCTCCCTGACGTACTTCAAAAAGCACCAGGCCTTGTTGGCCCAAGAGGAAACGTGTAATGATTCCCCTTCCCCTGTTCCAAGACATCATGAGTGGAAGTAGGTGAGAGGCAACCACCACTGTTTGTGTCTCATTAAAAATAATTTCATAGCTCATCTTTGTTACTGAGTTCCTGTCATGATGCAGCTCTAGTCCAGCTTAACAAAGGATGGCCTCTTGGTGCTTCCTTAGATAACAAAAAGAAATATTGTCTTGGAGAAATCAGATGATCTTCGCTGTTGTCCTCTCTGGGCTTCCAACAGTTCCTTTATTGTCTAAAGGTGAACACTGTGCATGGTTGAATGTTCCACTGTTGCACTGCAGAGTCCACACGGCAGTCTAGGCTGCCAACTTGATCTCTATTAATACCCCATGGACAATGCTTGGGGCACACTGCAAATGCACAGTTGAGTTGAATTAATTTGTTTCTGCTGAGCTAGGAAGTAGCCAAGAATGGGGAGTCTCAATGCAGCTGCCTGCTCCTAGGGAATCCCTACAGGCAGTTGGACTCCTCTGATAGCAGCTGCACACAGAAGGGAGCGTCCCGTCGTCCCTGTGCCTCACCCGCGGCTCATGTGTGACTCTCATTCCTCATAGTAAGAAACACCCCATTGGGATCACGTCTGTCCACCGCAGCCACGGTTCTTGGCTTAGTTTTATTAATTTAAAACATGCAGTGATTTTCAAGAGGGTGTTCACACTCAATAAGCATATGAATAATTCAAATTGGAATTAAAAGTAATGTTAACAAATTGTTGTTGTTTTAAAAAGCAGGTTAAAACTTAGCCCAAGCAAAGGGCACCATTTATTTATTTATTACATTTTTATACTGCCCAGTAGCCAAAGCTCTCTGGGCGGTTCACAACCATTTGCTATACACTTAACACACCTGGGCAAATGAAAAGCTCCAGGTAAGGGGAGAACATTCCACAGGTGGGGCATCCTCTCTCTGGTTCTTTCGTTGGCAATGTTTTTGCTCCACTCCTTGCAGCTATTCCTTCTCTTGCAGATGGATTGGGGTCTCTCCCTCGCCAGACTGGTCTTCCTGGGTTGACACCTGCCGAACATCTGATGATGGGGCCTCCACAAGAGATTTGGACACCCAGGCAGGTTCAGGTGAGAGGGAGCAGCCCTTGACACATTTTAAGGCACATAGGCTGCAGCCCATAGTTACCTATGAGTAATTCTCATGAAAGTCAATGGGCCAGTTCTGAGTAGACATGTGTTGGAGTTTAAAGAAGAAGACCAGCTCTCTAGAGTGGCTGCATTCCACAAGTGTGGACAGGGCCTCTTCAGGCGTGGCCCCAATGTGACGCCAGGAACCCTTCAGTATCTCTTTGGATCCACCTGCAGTAGAACTTTCCAAGGAAATGCTGCAAGGAAGCGGCCTGACCAGGGGAAAGGATGCAGCACCCCCGCCCTCCGCTTGCCCAGAGGAGAAGCGAGAGGCCTGGGCGCTGGGCCAACGGCCGCGCTAGCAGGGCGCCCTCCTCGGCCTGGGGGCTGTGAAGGCCCGAAGTGCCCCACACGAGCCTGGCCTGTCTCCACAGTGCCTCCCTGCGTCCATCTTGCTTCCCAGGGGCTCCTCCAGCCTGGAGCTAGTGCTGAAAAGTTCTCGTCCGGCTCCAGCGCCGTCTCTAGCAAACCGGTGGCCCCAGCCTCCGCGCAGAGGGCCCCGAGGAAGAGGGCGCTCCGCCCAGCGCGCCCTTGGGCTGGGCCGCGCGGGCGCCTCGCCGCTGCTGCGGCTGTTCCGGCCCAGAGGCTGCGCCTGGCAGGGCCCCGCGTCTTCGCGCTCCCTCGGGTCTGAGCGGAGAGCGGAGCTCCGGGTTCGAATCCTCCGTCCCGCTTAGCCATGACGTCCAGGGCGGCCCACTGCGGTGCCCCCCGCGGCCCTGTGACCCGGGCGGGGGGAGCGCGAGCCGGCAGGGGGCGCGGCCGTTGCGCCCTCGCGGGGCTGGACGGCGGCGGCGGCGGCGGCGGCAGAAGAGGCAGACGCCGAGGCAGAGGCGGCGGAGTCCGGAGCGAGCCGGGAGAAGCAGGTGAGCGGGCGCGGCGGCGGCGGCGGCGCTCCTTCGGGACTGGCGAGGGGGCCTCCCCCGGGCGGCCTTCGGGCGATCGCAGGAGGGGGCGAGGCCGGAGGCGCGCTGGCTCAAGTCCCCTTCGAGTCTTCCAGCCGGGCGAGTTCGGCGCCGGATTTGAACCCGGCACTCCGTGGCGGCGGCCGGACCTCGGGCAGCCTTGGCCGGAGGGGCCCCGGGAGCCCCGTCGCCTTCCTCGCGAGGAGCCATTTGCGGAGGCGCCCTGCTCCGAGGCGCCCCGCGGCAGCGGCGGCACAGAGGGAAGAAGCGGGGCGAGCCGGACGCGCCTGTCCGGCAGCCGCGAGCCGAGACCACGCCGGGGGGTCCAGTCCCCTCCCGGCGGGCAGGGCAGGCCCCCGTCGAAAGAAGCCCGGGCGAGCCGGGGGCCACAGCTCAGCGCGCAGGCGGAGGCATGGCCGGGCGAGCCGGGAGGGGGGCAGCTTTCGAGGCGGGTGTGTTGGCGGGCGCCGGCGCTGGGGGGCGGGGGCGTGCGCATGGAGAGGGGGGCTCCCTCGCCCGCGCGCCCTCCATGGCTGCGTTGAGACGCCCGCGGCGGCAGAGCAGGACGAGCCCCCCGGCCTCCCCGCCGAGCTGCCTCCTTCCCTCCCCTCGGATCTCCACTCCCCAACGCCCGCCTTCCCTCGGCTCCCCTGCCTCAGCTTCTTCCTTGCCCCCCCCCCTCCTCCAGCCCTCACTCCTTCTCACCCTCCCCGGCCAGCATTTCGGATCCTTTCCAAACACAACTGGGCACCGCTTTGTCTTAGTTTGCAGTTAATGTGTGTTGGTAATGATGGTTGATGACTGGGGTAATTAACGAAAGGAGAATCGATTGAAGTTTGGAGCAGGAACTGGGTGGCATTTGGGAAATTCCTTGGAGATGCCCCCTTTAGCGGGCTGCTGGATTAGTGGTCTGTCAGATTTTTGAAACTCCATTTTGGTGCAAAAGTAGCATTATTACAGGTCTGTGTGGATTGGCTCAGGAAGTGATTTTTGGGAGTGATTTTTTTTCTCACCTTTTCACAGGCTTTGCAAATTACTTTAATTGAAGAGGAGGTGGGGAATACATTAATTGGAAAATTTATTTTATTTAGGGCGATTTGGATGAGAAATAAATTGGTGAGCTTTGCCTTCTGTAAAACGTAAATAAATCGTAGAAGATGATTTCCAAATTTGCCTACACAGGCACATATGTAAATTAATGTAAGCAAATCTGTGTCCCAAACCTTTTATGTGCCAAACCTCTCCCAGGTAAAAGAGACCTGCGAGCCAGCAAATAGTCCGGCCGGCAGGACAGACACATCCTCTGTCCGGCAGGTGCCCTGGGGCTCCCGGCCAGTGTCACGCCCTGGGCCTGCATGTCAGGGCTGCTCTGCAACTCTCTCTGCGCTGCGTCTGTCTCAGTACAAACAGCCAACTTGGGTGGTTGAGGCCGGTTTGCACAGCCTGGTTTATTTATTTAATTATTTATAGAGCGTCTTTCGGAGCATAATTACTCCACCCCACGACAGTGTACAAACTTCCCTAAATACGTGTACAAACTTCTCTAAATACGTGTACAAACTTCTCTAAATACCTGACCCAAGAAACTAAAATCATGTCACATCCATTGAAAATGAGCCGTAGCAGTTAATTCATCACTGCAGCTAGTAACATGTGGATTGAAATAAGCATGTTTTAAGATTTCTCATTAAAGTGGGGCTCCAAGAAGCCACGAATAATGAGAGGACGCCGGAGGGTCCATTGGGGTGGCGGGTGGAGTTCTGGGCTCAGGGTCTGCCGGGGCGGCTTCCTTTGCCAGAGCGGATGAGCCCTCGGGATGAAACGAGTGGATTCCCTGCATGCCGGAAAAGTGCCACTTCAGAGGGGCCTTCCGGTCACGCTTTGATGCCAGGGATCCACCACGCCTTCCCAGTCGTTGCCAGTTGTGTGGACTTCCTAGCAGGGGATGTGGGCTCCCGTTGAGGGGAAATGTCTCTGCAGGCTGGAGACCTGTAGCTGTAGCCAGCCCTCTCGCTTGCGCTAACATCTCCTTGGCAGTAATGGCTGGGTGCTCAGTAGCCTGCAATGAGGAGTTTCCACGTGGGCGATGGCCTGGCCCTGCCCTGTGCCCTTTGGGCAAGCGTTGGCATCGCAAGAGGGTGGGGGTGATTCCTCCCCCCTTCCTCAGAGTGGCTCAGTCCTGGAGCTTATTGGATCCTCAGGAACGGGGCATCGCCAGAAGCTTCACGGTGTTGTTTATAAAATGGCCATTCAGGGAGATGCAGAGAGTGAGAACACTTGGTGAGAACACCAAGTACAAAGAGTTCTGTGCTTGTCCCAGGAAACTGGAGAAGAGTCTTGTGGCACCAGAAAAGATTAATACGTTTCTTAGGGCAAGAACTTTCATAGGCCAAAACTTCCTGCTGCAGCTATAGCAAAACCGCGTTTACTGAGGGAAGAGCACGGAGACATGTCCATGTGGTGCACACACGCCTGGTAGACAGAATGGGGGTGGGGGTGGGGTGGGTCTCAACTACATGAAGAGAAAGGGGGGCACAGAGAGAGAGAGAAAGGTGCAATAATTAAATTAAGAGGGTTTAATTAAAATCAACTGGTTCTGCGCATTGCTGAGGACAGGGGCCGCCCTTACATTCAGCAAAGGGGGGGGAGTATCCAGCGCCCTCCCCCAGCCTGATGCCTTCCAGTTGTATTGAACTTTAGCTCCCATAATCCCCTGCCCACAGCTATGCTGGCTGTGGGCTTCGCCAGGTGAGGGAAGGGCTGCTGCTGCTGCTGCCTGCAGAGAAGCGGGTGGCCGTTTCCTTTGGAAGAGTCTCCCTCCTGCCCTTGCTTTGGCTGCATCCCTCAGTGTGTGATGAGAGAGAGGGAGGGAGAGGGAGGGAGGGAGGGGGAGAGAGAGAGAGAGAGAGAGAGAGAGAGAGAGAGAGAGAGAGAGAAGTGGTGGTGAGGCACACGCACGTACACACTCCTGTTCACCCATTAACCTTAATGGGTTTCCTGCCCTTCTGGAGTGGTGCTTCAGCACAAACCTGGTAGTGCCTCCGCCCGTGCAGGGTGCTCCAGGTGGGCATTCACCCACCAGCCTCCCCCCCCCTCACTGTGCCTCCTGTGTGGGAGACAGGCTGGGAGCCTGTGGGGACTTTGCCTTGTAAGGAGACACACACACACACACACACACCCCAGAGGATGCCTGAGGCTCCTTTCCTGGCCTTGTGTTGTGTGTGGGAGAAGAGCAGAGCTGGGCTCCCTGGCTTCCACCAAGGCCACTTGCTTGACAAAGCCCTATTCCCCAGCAGGGCAGTGAATAGCTTTAGGGTTGGACTTAATGGTCTGCGGGCGCCTCTTTAGATGCTGGTGCTGCCGACTGAGCTCACCTACTTCACCATGTGGTGATCCAGGCCTGCCTGCTGGGGCACGTGGGTGGGCTGACTGCTGTGTAGGGCCCTGGACTTTGACCCAAAGTCCTGCCCTGATGGCACCACTGCTCTGCCTGCACTCACAGCTCCACACGCACTGCCAATGCCGGAGTATTGATCTGGGTCGCAAGGATGGAAACCTTGCCGAGCCACTGATCACTTGGAGAGCTCAGAGCATTTCAGTGAACTGTTTTAAACCAAATTATTTCATGGAACAGGCAGCATAAGTCAAGATTCACTTCTAAAGTCCAATTTATTTCTGTGTTATATAGTGGAAAAGAAGAAAACAGATCATTCATTTTTTATTTTAAATTTCATTTCTAAACTGCCCAATAGCTAAAGCTCTCTTGAAGCGGTTCGCAGAATGTAGTGCTTGGATCTCAATTCTGCAATAAAACCAAAAGTAGATGCAGCTGATTGACAGCCTCACCTAGCAAAGGCCTTAGGCTCCACCTGGTCATACTTCTAGGACTCCCACTAGCATGGCTGAGCGTGGACTGAAATGTGGAAGGGTTGCCCTGGTTGAGCATAAGGCAGTGCCCGAAGCCTTTTATTTGGAGGCCACTTCCGTTGAAGAAATGTGTGCGAAATGTATTCCCCAAATCCACAGTAAGGTGACATCTTTCTTACACCAACCGAGAGAACAATCAGTGCACAAGATGAGAGATCTCAAAATCTCGTCATTGGGCAGGATGTTGCAAAGAGCCAGGGGCGGGGTGGGGGGGGGAGAAGTGGGGAGGGGAACCTGACTTGATGGTGCTTGCATGCCCAGAATCCCATTGGGAAAAATGTTGGACACTCAGTAACTTAGTACATTTTTCATTTCCCAAATCCAACATTTCTTCTCCCCTTCTGGTTCCCAGTAACGCCCCAGGGCAGCTCCAGGTCCAGTCTTGTAACCAGCAGGGCCTAATTTGGAATTCTCCAGGCCCCCATTTTGTGACTCTGAGCATGCAAGCATGGGGACTTCATCAAAGCAGGACTTGTTTCTGCTCCCATTCCATGCCCAAACCGATGCTTTGCAACATCTTTCCTGGTGTTGTTCAAAACTTGCACATCTCTGTAATCTTTTGGTAGACCTAATAAAAGTATTCCACTAGCACAGATTTTGTTTTTTGTTTTCTTATGGCCAACACAGCTACCTTTGTTTTGTTTTTAATATATGTGAATTAAACCTTCATCCCACCAGGAGAGAGTCAGGGAACTTACAGAAGTTGTGATTTTGTTGAAGCAGTCCCAGTAGAGCTTAGAAGACTTCAGGAAAAATAATTCACACATGTTATAAACAGAAATGATCAAATCATTAGACATCCAGAAATTGCAACAGTAGCCTGTTTGCTCAGACGTAAACCCCATGTAGTAAACCTATGTACACCAGTTGCTGGGGAACATGGGTGGGAGGCTGCTGTTGCACCTCTGCCCTGCTTGTGGGTCCCTGATTGACAGCAGGCCGGCCACTGTGCTAACGGAGTGCTGGACAAGATGAACCATTGGTCTGATCCAGCCTCAGGGCTCTTCTTAGGTTCTTATTTTCCCGGAGTTTACTCCTAGCAAGTGTGCATTGGATTGCAGCACGAATATCTGATTGAATTCTTGTGCTTTTCAATCTGAGTTCCTGTTGCTGCTTTTCAGCCCTGCACATGTACATCTATGAAAAAGTGCAAGCTGCCCTGACCATTGCCCTATGTGGGGTGTGTATGTCTGGGGGGAAATTCCTCCCCATTGTCTAGTGAGGCAGCAGCTTAGTCCCAGGCTGAGCAGGAAGACTCCTTGGATTCTGAAACAGAATCAGTGCTTGAGTGGCACCCAAGAAGACCCAGCGCGGCATGTAAGGGGGGTTGTTTCCTCCTTGAAAGGGACACTTGGTTGTAACCTAATTTCAGGAGGACAAGTCTGAATGGTCGTGCTGGCCGTGGGTGGGGGTGGGGTAGCAGTTGGGAGTCCAGCCAGGCTGGGCCAGGCTGTCTTCATGCCCATAGAGAGAAGCTCCTGCAGCTTTGTTGACACTCTGTCATCAGCTCATATCAGGACATTTTAATGTCCTCTCTGAGGAGCTGCTCAGATGACAGCTGGTGGGAAAGAAAGATGTGTGACGTGAGCTGTATCTGTTGATAATCCCACCAGCCGTGAGAAGGCTGACGCAGCAGGAGGGGGGATGTATTCGGGGACCCTCCTTTCCACCGCCACCTCTTGCGCTGACAGACTCATCTTGGGGTGCATGAAAGTGGCCACCCTAGAAATCGTGCTGCCCCGTCCCCATCCACAATGACCTCTCTTGTCCCTGAAGCTCTCAGATGAGGTTTAGCTCCTTGTGTGCACGTTCAATTGATTGATTGATAAATTTATGAGTCACCTTTGGGCCTAAATAAGGCCCCCAAAACTTAAAACCATTGAAACATAAAACAAAAGACTTTGAAAACAATGTAAAACTATAAAAGCAACTGTAAAACCTTCTTTCAGTCCCAGCCCTCCCAAATTCTCTTGAGCTAGAAAAATGGCACCCTGCCTTGGGGGGCGGGGGGCAGCAGCTGCCACTCCGGCCTGAGTGGTGGCGATCTTGTGAGGAGCAGTGCGAAGAGCTGCGTCTCAGGCCAAGAAAGCAGTTTTGCTTTCTTGCATCCGCAGCCTGCTGGTTTGGGGCAAGCAAACATTTCAGGGCCTGTTCATAAGCCACGCCTGTGTTCCGTGGGTCATCCAGGGGTGGGGTCCCCATAGACTAACCAGTGGGAAGATGGTTAGACTAACCACAGGCCTGCTTTTATCTATATCTTGACAAGCTGAAAGCCCCCCCCCCACACACACACGTTGGCTTTAAGGTCGGGACGCACAGAACTGCAGGGTGTCCCCGGCCCTGCATCTCCTGGTGTGCTGGTGAGGTGAGGGATAAAGCCTGGGCTTTAATCTTGGGGCTTAAGGCACCACACTAGGCAACCAAAGCAAGAGGTGGGTGAGTGGGCGTGAGGCAAACAGCCTGCCTTTCACCACAGGGTCAGTTGGTGCAGCCAGCTGGCCCTACAGTTTCACCTGCCTGGTGTCAGTTTCGGGGAAACTCAGAGCTCCCTTTGTTGCACTCCCTCGAGAGGAAGCCCTCGTGTTTCCCCTGGGATGGCCGGAGGCATTCTGGGAGGAGGGCCCCCACGTTCAGCGAGTGTCCTCACCTGGAAGATGGATGGATGGATGCGCTTGTTTTGTGTTTAGCTCACTCACACTCCTCTTTACATGGGAGTCTGCGTGCCTCTTCCTGCCGTACCTCAACTTTCTCAGCTGAGGCGTGTTACATGCGGAATGCCCTAAAGTATTTGCTATGGGTGGCAACGCCCAGTTCTTCTGATGTCTTTTGCCCTTGCCAGGCACTGCCAGCATCTGTTTTCCTGAGGTGTCAGGACTCTGCGAGGGTTAATGCCAATATGCAGCCTGCTCTGGGCGGTTGATTTGATTGGGAATTCTGGCCAGAACCCACTGTCACAAATCCCCATGGCAGGAGGTGACGGAGTGTTTGACGTGCTAAGAGGAATGAGCAAAGGTGGGGCAGGTTTTCAGATCTGAGATGGGGGCGCTCTCTATGCCCTCTGCAGCCAGCCCTTGGCCACAGGGGCTTCTTCTGGGACTCAAAGCAGGGCACCTGTCCTAGCAGCCCACCCACATGGGGTGGAGGTGGGGGTGGGCCTCCTGTTCCTGGCCCATGGGACCCCCTTGGGCAGTTGCTGGCAGCTGTGCCCTGTGCTGTTTTTGTCCTAGTGCAGCACTGAGGCTCTGTCAGGGTCTGCGGGCACGTCAGGGAGCCTGAAGGGTTGACAAGGATTCCCATGACCAAGAGCTAGCATGAATATCAGAAGAAGCCCTTCTCCCCCCCTTCCCCCTCCCTCCCGGTTGCACGGACCTGGTCCAGGGTCCCTCTCCAAGCTGCGCAGCTCGGGTGGCCTGGGATGCCAACGCAGCTGCCCATGGCAAGGGTGGGATGTGGGTGACCTCAGTGCATGGCGTGGGGCTGATCCCATGGGACTGGCACCCTCCCCTCCTGATGCACACAGCTGGGTCATGGAAATGTCACCTTGCCTGTGTGAGAGCCACAGGCCACCAATCCAATCCCCGGCAACTGGAGGAACATTTGCAGGAGCCCCAATCTGAAAGAGAATCTCCACCCTCCTAACCAAGGTGGTGTCTCCAAAGGTGTTGGCGTTGTGGCTGGGAATGCTGAGAGTTGCAGTCCCACCCAGCTGGAGGGCAACAGCTTGGGGAAGGCTGCAGTGAGGGGGTGGGCGTCTGTTGGCACGGGAAGAGCCCAAGGAGGCGTTTGGGGGCGGGGGTTCCTTCCCAACACACACAGCCACCCCACACCCACTGGGGCACAAGCCAAGGGAAGTTCTCCTGCAGAAGCCCTGGGGAGGAGCTTTGCAGGGGGGTTGGGCTCTTGTGAAGCTCTACTTCATTTCATGGGTGTTGCTTGCGTAGGAGAACTTCCCTCTAGATTGCGCCTTTGGGATGCCAGGCGTGGGCCTGAAGCGGACTCCATCCCCGAAGCAATGATGCAGAGTTCAGGGAGCGCCGGGAGGCTTTGGGTGGCACCTTAGTGAAGGAATCACCAGAAGGGAAATGTTCGGCCATGGATATTTAATTTCCTCTCCTTACTGGAAACAGGCAAGTAAGACAGATGGGAAGCAGCCAATGCTCTGCTTCTATCATCTTCTTCTTCTTCATCATCACCAGTAGAAACACCCTAAGCCTAACGGGGGGTCTGCATTTGCCACTCCGACTGGAGGAGTCGCTCTCTGCTTCTCGTCACTCCTTCGCTGTCCTTGCAGGCCATTTGGCACAAAGCAGATCAATGCGTGGAAGGGAGCCGGCCGTGGGGAGGGCAAGTGAGCAAGTGGCCAAGGCCAGCCCCAGACTGCCCACCGCCAGCCCCTGGATCAGCCGGACGCGGAGGCTCCGTTGCTTGGGACTTCTGCATTTTCCTGGCCCCCGCCATTGGCAGAAGCTTCTTTGGGGTCTGCTTGTGTAGACGTGGTGCAGCTCTTCTGCCTTTTCCTCCTTCGTGGTTTTTGATGTGTAAAAGAAAAAAGACCCGAAGCAGTGATGGGAAAACATGGGAGGGTTGCAAACAAACGATGGCGACATGCTGCACTCGGTAGTTGCAAGCTGAAAGCTTCGTCCAGACGCCTTGCTCCCGGGGCAAACCAAACCACCCTGATTTGAACACATGACCCATCTTCCACAGATCCTGGCGTCTCATGTGGGAATCAAACCGAAAGCATCCCTTAAATATGTGACTGGCCCCTTCAACAGCTGTTACAGGTGGGGGGGACGCTTCCAAGTGTTGGGTGGTGTTGGGGCCCCCAGTGTTCACCCAGGGTTAAAAGGGAGTTGCTGGCATGGATGGCATTTCTGAGGAATAGGGCTTATTGACACATACCTCCAGGCTGAGCATGAGATGGGGGCCCACGGCACGAGCACACCAAGGGATTCCCCTCCCCCAGCAGACGTCTAGGGGAACCACAGGCCTCCCGCCCCAGCGCTCTGCCTCCTTTACAGGGCCAGCCCAGACTGACTTCCTACTCCACACAGAGATGGCCCTCCCCGCCCCCCTTGCCCAGCAGTGGTGGGAAGAGAAAGACGTCATCTCGGTCCCTCACCTAGACCTTCTTGCGCCATCCCAGCACCAGAATGTGGCCAGCTTGGTCAGGTCTTCAGAGCGATTGACTCAGAGCACCCACATGGTTGACTCTCATTGCAGAAGTCTTAAAGTCAAGAATTGCAGAGTTGGAAGGGATCTGGACCGACTCCCAAATCCATAACACTGTTTCGACCTCACAAGGTGGGCCTGCCTATTGGCGGTGATTCAGCTCTAAACTCCAGGGAATCATGTTCACGGAGCTATAGCAAAGTTGGACACTCAGTATTATCATTTATTCACTACTAGTGTACTGTTCAGTGCCTCAGAGTTCTTCTCTTATCTGCACAACATCTTGGGTGGCCGACCGGTGAGCCTTGTGGCTCAGCATCATGGCTCTTGTTTAGGTCCAATTCAGTGCCATTTTTATCAGGGTCTACTTGCCCTGAATTAATATTTGCCCACACACAGAGACATGTCCTCTTCCTGGAGTGGCTGGCCTGGAAGTTAAAAAAAATAATATGCTCCATTTGTGCAGTTGCACTTACACCCACTTCAGTATGTCCTGTGTCCAGAAGGCAACTGCGGTGGTGTGTGTGTGTGAGATTGAGTGACACGAGTGGAAAGTAGCCGGGATTTGTGCTTTGGCTTGCCCAATGGCTGCACAGCTGTCATGGGGCCTGTTTTCCTGGGGACATCAGGAAAAACTTCCTGACAGAGCAGTACGACAATGGAATCAGTTGCCTGGTGAGGTTGTGGGCTCTCCCACACTAGAGGCCTTCAAGAGGCAGCTGGACAACCATCTGTCAGGGATGCTTTAGGGTGGATTCCTGCATTGAGCAGGGGGTTGGGCTTGATGGCCTTGTAGGCCCCTTCCAACTCTGCTATTCTATGATTCACTACCTGCCTGCTCCTGCCTCTCTTCTCCCTGGTTTCTGGAAAGATGAATGGGAATCAGGCAACATGAGCTGGTGAAGGGGCCGTGCTGAGACAGGCCCCCCCGTCAAGGGGGCGGTTCACATGGTCAGTGGCTGGCAGCATGGCTTAAGTCACAGCAACCCATGGGTTCTGGGGGGTTCGTTAGCCACAGTTTGCATGACACGGTAAGCCGTGACACCTGTCCACCATGGCTTGAATATTCACAATGGTGGCCAAGCTGCCTGCAACCAATAGTGTGAA
The DNA here is from genome assembly GCF_023053635.1 of Elgaria multicarinata webbii. Classification (NCBI taxonomy): domain Eukaryota; kingdom Metazoa; phylum Chordata; class Lepidosauria; order Squamata; family Anguidae; genus Elgaria; species Elgaria multicarinata. The sequence continues at coordinate 22,514,283 of NC_086188.1, read as the reverse complement.
GCCGGTTAACATGACCACTGACCGGGGAGAGAGAGGCCCGCAATCCACCCCCTGCCAGTAAGCCCTTACAGGCAAATACGAGGACAGGAAGTGGCATGAAGCAGGAAACTCAGCGTGAACCCCCTCCCATGTGCTCTCTGAGCATTTGCTCCAAGCACCTGCCCACACCTCTGCTGGCTCCCTAAGGTGGGTTGGAAAGGCCTTGGTGCAAAGGCGTCTCTTCTCCCCGTCTTCAGAGGCACGTTCTCTTGCCAGCTGCTTCCTTGAGCTGTTAGAAGCCAATGTTGTCAGGGGCTGAGAGTGGCGATGGAACAGGCTGTTCTAAGGTGGGGAGTGGGGAAGAAATGGCTGGAGAGCAGTGAGTGGTTTGTGAGAGGCCCAGAAGGTGTATTTGAGAATGGAAATGAGGCCCAGGGTAGCAAGGAAGAGCTAATCCCATGAAGAGGGCTCGGGTGGTTTGCCAGCCTTGTGTGAGAACAGGCTCTGCCCCGCCGTGAGTAGGGTGACCCTATGAAAAGGAGGACAGGGCTCCTGTATCTTTAACAGTTGTATTGAAAAGGGAATTTCAGCAGGTGTCATTTGTATATACGGAGAACCTGGTGAAATTTCCTCTTCATCACAACATTTAAAGCTGCAGGTGCCTTGCCCTCTTTTGAATCAGTTCACTTTAGTATAGCTCCTGCACCTTTAACTGTTGTGATGAAGGGGGGAATTTCCCCAGGTGCTGCATGCATACAATTAACACTTGCTGAAATTCCCTTTTCTATGCAACTGTTAAAGATACAGGAGCCCTGTCCTCCTTTTCATATGGTCACCCTAGCCATGAGAAATGCAGGGGCCCAATGCAAGCCGGCCTCCAGGCACGCTGCCCTCAGCTGAGGCACCCTTTGGAGGGTTGGGCATTAGAAGTCAGAATCGTGGCGCCCCCATCCCATCCCTGGATTTTTTTCATTTCAGGTGTCTGGTGTTAATGCAAGCTGCTTCTGAGCAGGTTTTTCCTCTAGCGGGTGTAAAATTAAATGTAGATTTAAAAGCGCATCACCCTCCCCGAGGGAGGGAGTGCAGCCCAGCCTCCCTTCCAGTGGACTTTTGTGTTGCACTGAAAGAAGGAGCCCTCTTGCTTACCCATTTACTTACTTAAAATATCCACGTCCTTCCTCCCTTCAGGCTGGAGGCAGCATAGGAAAAAAATGTACAGATCTAATGGTCCCATTTACTGGACCAAATAATTCCTGTACTTCATAAGCAAGTACCTGGTCCCCTGAGCTTTGGGTGGGGGGGCTTGCAGACACAGGGCTCCTCATGCAACAATTTTGTCTTTTTCCCTTAACAAATTTTCTGGGGTAAGAAAAACGATGGAAGAAACAGTAAGAAAACACAGGAGGGTCATGAGTGGAAGACGAATGTCTGGAAGCGCTCTGCCTGCCCGTGTATGAGGCACAATAGAAGCCCCATCTGGAATCACAGTGTCTTCCCCCACCCTCCATGTCCCCCCTGCGCTCTTGAGTGAGCAGTTGCCCTGAAACTGGAGGGCAGTGGAGTTAGTAGCTGAAGACCCTCCCCCACTTGCCGCTTTAAACTCAATGTCCATTCTCCTGTATGCAAAGAGAATAAGGGGTCCAGGCCGCCCATTCTTGGCAGTCCTCAGAGAGAGCTCCGACATCAGTCCTGCTCCCTCCTCCGAAAGGGATGAGCCCTGGGCCTGGAAACCAATGAAAGCCCCCAAATTAGATTATTTCCTTTCGATCAGAAGTGCATCACAAGCAAATCTGTTTGAGTTCCTTTTTACTGTCTTGACTCTTTGCTATTTCCGTCTTGAGACAGCCGTGGTTGAGTCTGTGTTTGCTGAAGCCGCAAGGAGTCTCCGCTGGCGAGAAGAGCCGTTGGTGGGAGCTAGCAGAGGACCCGGCCTCGGGGGCTTTCAGGTTGAAGGGGGCTTCCCGCATTCCTGGCTCTGCGTCTTGGCATCAGGGCCCAAGGCAGTTTAGGGGCACGCGAAGCTGCCTGAAGGCTGAGTCCGCCCCTCGGTCCCTCTAGCCCGGTCTTGTTGACACCGACCCACTGACCAGCGGCGACAGAAGCTCTCCCGGGTTTTCACGCAGGATCTCTTCCCAGCTCTACGTGGAGATGCTGCCAAGGATTGGGCCTGGGCCCTTCTGCAGGCGGAGCAGGGCCTCTGTCTCAGACCAGCAGTTGACTCTCTCTCAATGCTGGCAATGGGACGGAGTCCTGCGCTGCTCTCTTGTCCACTGACATCCCCCAGCCCACCAGCCTGAGGTGGCTGCCTCACTCTGCCCAATGGTAGGGCCAGAAGCGCAGGATCCGCCCCGCCCCAAAACCAGGGCCCCCGGTGGGAGCTAAGCTGGGAGAGCAGCAGAGAAATGTGGGTGGGGGGGAGGACCACTGCCCATGATGAGCAGTACCTGGATAAATTTTGCAAATAGTAAAATTGGCAGAGTAAATATTCATAAAGGATGTAAACAGAGCAAATTTGGAAGGCACAGAGTTCAGTTTTTACGTTTGTACAGCCCTGGGCACCGTTGTTTAGGCTCTCAGCTTTCCTGATGATCCACTGAGTCCTGCTCAGTGCCCATTTGGCCGCCTCTGCTTCTCAGCCTCGGCCTTAAATGAACTGACCCTTGTTTGAGCTTTAGGGGGAAAGGTCACATGATGATAAGCTTTAACAGTTTTTTGTTTGTCTGAATGTTTTGGAGATGGTGTCAGGGAGATGACTTGGGCTAGATCTATACTACTGCTTTATAGCTTTATAGCAGTATTGACGTGCACTGATAGCTGTTAGGGCGTATTAGACGTTCTATGTACTACTTTCACAGTTTTATTTCCTGCTTTTTATTCCACTTTATCCAAAATACCGCAATAAATCACATTGTCTGCTCTACAAGGTATAAATGCACAAGAGGGAAACAGGGCTCCAACACACCAGCGTTTTCATAGAAACATAGAATAGTAGAGTTGGAAGGGGCCTATAAGACCATCAAGTCCAACCCCTGCTCAATAAAGGAATCCACCTTAAAGCATTCCTGACAGATGGCTCTCCAGCTGCCTCTTGATTGCCTCTAGTGTGGGAGAGCCCACAATCTCCCTAGGTCATTGGTTCCATTGTCGTACTGCTCTAACAGTCAGGATGTTTTTCCTGATGTCCAGCCAGAATCTGGCTTCCTGTAAATTGAGCCCATTATTCCGTGCCCTACACTCTGGGATGATCGAGAAGAGATCCTGGCCCACCCTCATTGCCTGCAGAAACAGTACTCAGCTGATGAAACACTGTAAAACTAGACAATAGGGATGTGCAATGCAGGTCTTCTTTGCCATGGAATTAACAAAAATGCCTACAGCCCCCATTTTTAAAGATAAAGAGATGAAACTTGGCACCATGGTAGCTCTTAAGTAGGGCTTTAGGCATGCCAAGTTTGAACGAGATCCCTTCATTGGTCGATTATTTATTTTAAAATCCCTTAATCCATTCACTTGCATAAACACACACATTCACACCCCTCTGATTCTGTGTTAATCCACCCCTGTGCATTTATGGAGGATAAAAGCTCCCTCCGTAAATGTGCAGGGGTGGACTAAAGCAGAATCAGAGCTCCATTACACCTACTTTTTTAAATCCAGTTTTCATCCGCAGTTTCTCCCTCCATTTCCTTAGCAAGTCAAATGCTGGGCACTTTCACATCTGTGTGTTATTGAGCTCTTTCAGCTCATGTATATTTTCACCTGGAGCACTACTGTGCCAGTGAAATCTCCTGCCCCGCCCTTGAGTAAACAGAAGTAAGACCTGAGAAGTAAGCAGAGTGTTGCAGAGCACTTCTTTCCAGTTTGCAGTTTAGACTTAAAAAAAAAAAAGTTTCTGAGTGACCACACTATTAAAAGTCAGTTCTATATGTTTTTACTCAGAAGTAAGTCTCTCTCTGTTCAATGGAGTGTTCTCAAAGACAAGCATGCATCTGATTTTAGGACGACTTGGATGTAAATGCAATTGAAATCAGTGGGATTTACTCTTGAGTAAGGGAACAGCAGGTCTCTACTTTTATGACCTTGGAGATGCACAGCTTTGCAAGATCAAAGTAAAGGAAAATCGATCCTTCACTAATGCAAACAGGTGGACTTTCGCAAACAGGTGGACTTTCTCATTTAAGGAATTTTAAAAATCCTTAAAAAACCAAGGGATGAACCAGTCTTATTCAACTTGGCGTGCAGAAAGCTCTGAAGAGCTATCTCTGTGCCAATTTTGATCTCTTTATCTTTAAAAATGAGGGAGATACGGGCAAGGAGGTTGCATTTTCCACATTTCTTTTAAGGTGAAAATGTACTCCTAGTCATGCCTACTCAGGAGTAACAACATAGAGTTAAATGGGATCTCTCTCCCTCCCCCTTCACAGTTGAGCGGAGAACCACCCCACCCTCCTCTTTTGTTAGCAAGACTGCCTTTGACACACACACCAACAACAAAAAATGGGATGGTCGGATAGAACGCAACATCAATACACGGGAGGGAGGAGTGCATTTATTTCGCATGGAGGGGAAATAATCCAGATTTCCCCTGCTCCAAAAAGAAATGAAACATGGAAGGGAAGAGGCAAAATGAGTACAGGACGCGGATGATGTCATGTGCAAAGCCACATACCAGGCATGGCAAGTATGCGATAAATCGCTGATGTGATGGAGCTCACAGAGAGGGTATGTGTGTGTGTTTATGCGGGTGAATCATTTGAAGGGGGGATTTAAAAAGTCATAAAGAATCAACGGATGATGGGATCTTGTTCAAACTTAACATGCCTAAAGCCCTAAAGAGCTACCATGGTGCTAAGTTTCATCTCTTTATCTTTATAAATGAGGGAGCTGTAAGCATTTTGGTTATGTCCATCACACTGGCTGATGGGTCTGGGATTTTCTGCGGTTACCTACAAAGTTGTTGACTGTTTTGTTGGGACTTTGGCTGGGAAGAACGGGTGCAGGGATCCTATGTTGTTAAGTATTATTAACTGGAATTGGGAGAGGGGGAATAAAATAAAGGGTGTGGAGCGTGAAAAGGGGAGGCGCTGAGATCTTTAAACACTGAAGGGGCGGGGACATCCTTGGAGATGCTTTTCCAACAAGGCATGGGGAAAAGAGTGTGTGAAAGTTGGGAAGCTGGCTTGACATTAAGCAAAGAGGTGGTGAAGAAAGCCAGCCCTTTGCTCTCAGGAGGACTCTGCGCCTGCCTTAAAAGTCCTTCTCGCCCCCTCCCCCACCGCTTCCCAAACACTTGGGGGACTTCTGTGACATAAGGAAGTCCTGCCTGCGACTCCCCAAACTGTGATCCACTGTGATCACTCTGATGTTGAGAACGGTCAGTATAAATAAATAAATCAGGTCCCAGGTGGAGACGTCCATGTCCATCACCCAACAAGAATCAATGAACTAGAGGGGGAAAGAGAAGGGGTGGGGTGGGGGCGGGGCTGGCTCAATAGCAGGAGGGCAAACAAGAGAAACAAGAGTGTAGCGACAATCGTGAAAGGGACCAGCGCTTGTCCCGCTAATGAAGCAGAGGTCACAATCGTGGGTGCATACCAGGAAAAGACAGGAGGTGAGATGGAGCTCAAAGCGTCACCATGATAAGATCGTAATGATTTCACATAAGGTGTAGATCTGGCCCTAAACGTCTTTCTCCCCTTCCCATCTCCCTTTCAAGGCAGTAACAAGTGGATGCCCAGGGTATATCCTGAACAACTGAACATCCTGGCCTGCGGTCCTTCTGCAGAAGAAAAGACAAAGAACACGCTGCACTTGGGAGGTGTTGCAACGAAGGCAGGAAATGACCGTGAGGGCTGCCGCATTTCAACAGGAAATTTAATTTTCACATAGCCATTGAGCTGCCTTCACTCGCAGGAGGATGCGTGCCCTGTTCACTTGTTTGGGGCACGTTGCTGGTGTTTTAGGAGCAGGGCCTAGTCCTGGCCCCCTGACAGCTTGTCTACGTTCTCTGTAACCGGAGTCTGGACTGGTCCAAGTGAGCTGGAGAGCCCTGTTCAAGCTCAAAGAGCTGAGGGCGGGGTGTGTGTGCTGTGCTGCAGATATGGACACGGGGATTTTCTGGGACCCTCTTGTGCCACCCTCACCATGCTAGTTCATGAGAGCAAAGACTTCCCTGCAAACGTGGTCTACATTGTCTTGGAGCTGCTCATTGCCTTGCTGGCCATCTTGGGCAATGTCTTGGTCTGCTGGGCTGTCTACCTGAACAGCAACCTCCAGAACGTCACCAACTACTTTGTTGTGTCTCTGGCTGTGGCTGACATTGCCGTGGGGCTGCTGGCCATCCCTTTTGCCATCACCATCAGCACCGGCTTCTGTGCCGTCTTCTACGGCTGCCTCTTCATCGCTTGCTTTGTCCTGGTTTTGACACAGAGCTCCATCTTCAGCCTCCTGGCCATCGCTATTGATCGGATCATTGCCATCCGGATTCCTCTCAGGTAAACACATGGAAGATGCAGAGCAGCAGCCCCAGTGAAAGGGGAATCTTTGCGGGTTCCTGAGACTGGCCTCTGGTGCAGACACAGCCGCAGCCAGGCCTCAAATGTGCGAGGCTCCAGAATCTCCAGGCTCTGCTGAAACCAGTCAGGAGGGCTGAGGTGGCTGCAGAGCAGAGGGGCTGGCTTGCTCCTGCCCTGCCCTGCCCTGCCTTGGGGACTGGCTGGGTTTGCACTGGTGGGTCCAAAAGGACTGGGGAGGCCCTGGGGGGGGGGGGTCATGTACGTAGGTCATTTTAGATTCTGGACATAATGGCCTTCTGGAACAGGTGTGTTTGGATAGGGATGGGGCCTATTCTCTTCCTTCAGCATGGGGCAAGCCAGCCTTGCTGGATTGGGGGTACCTAGGGCTCTGGACCTCTGCCGCCAAGTCCTGCCCTGAGGCAGCGCTGCACTGGGCCCCAGGCTCAATTCCTGGCAGCCCAGTTTAAAAGCACCTCAGCTATGTTAGTCTGTTTCAACAAAGCCAAGAACCCTGCGGCACCTGGAAGACGAATACAATGATTTTGACATAGGTTTTTGTTGGTGAGAGCTCACTTCTTCAGGTGCATGAGGTGAGTGAGTTGGTGTATATAGCCTCAGTACAGAAAGAAGGAGAGGAGGATTCCTTTATTTTACAAATAAGCCCCTAAGGTCAAGCAGTGCAAGTGTGTGGAGCACAAATTAACATTCTTTAGTTAATTATTTTTATTTAAAACATTTTTTTATCTTCCATCATCAAATTTAGATTTGAATGGGATCAATAAAACAATAACATCAATATCATAAAAACGTTATAAGAGCAGATGAAGCCACAGAAACAATGCAGAAGGATGACACTTATTTATTTATTGCCTTTCTATACCACCCAATAGCTGAAGCTCTGGGTGGTTCACAAAAGTTAAAACCATCAGACACACATCAAGTATAAAACAAACAACAATATAAACGAAACAATCAGTATAAAAACACAACCAGGGTTTAAAATGCCTGGGGAAATAAGCATGTCTTAGCTTGCCACGTAAAAGCTGTAAACTGGGCATCAGGGGTGCCACCACTGAAAAGCCCTCTCTCCTTTGCACTTATATAGTGTACAGTTAAAGCTGAATGAAATCTTCAAATATCTGTAAATTGATTGATTGATTGATTGATTGATTTGATTCGATTTTTACCCGTTTTCCTACCAAGAACCACCATGGCACTCAAGGCAGCTTACAATGATAAAGAAAAGTGGATTAAAACAGTGACAACAGCATATGAAGCAAGCTGTTGTACCCGGGGGGGGGGCAGAGAAAGGGCAGGTGGCTCTTTGTTCTTCCACTGAGCTGCCTTAGAAGGCAAAGGGGCTGCTGGGGAAGATTCCCAAAGGGCAGGGAGGGAGGGAGGGTCCCAGGATGCATTTGTCGTTAGAAAAGCCTGAAATACAGATGAAAACCCAACTTACGACATTGCCACCATTGCATCCCACCTCCAAAAAACAGCGCTTTAAGAACCCGCTGGGTGATACTGGAAGATAAAAGAGTTTGCTTCAACTAGAAGCAAAACCAAGTTGCTCCACACTTTGCATGTCAGTGAAAAGGTCCTTGCTTTAATCATTTCCTCCTCCGTCCCCGTCCCCTGCTTGAATGTGAGTCCCTAGAGAGCGATCATGGGTCAGGAGGCTGTTTGTAATGGCACGAAGTGGATCTTTCCAGCCGTGGGATAACAGCTGGACGGCCTCAGAACTCTGCTTTGCAAAGATCAGGCTGGTTCTCAGTCTTCTGTTGATGTTTTCAAGTATTTTCAGCTTATCTCTTTCTCCCCTTCCCCCCCCCCCCCCCATGATTTTAAAATATACAGTTAAAAGCTCAAGTGGAGTTTCCTAAACAATGAACATGGAGCTACTGGAAATTCAAGCAGGGACAAGGGATGTGCAGCATGGGGAGGAGGGGGCCACATTCCCTGTAATTGGCCAACTCTTGCTTTTTGTTAAAGCCTCCCTTAAAACGCCCACATCCCCACAGTCCACGTGGAAAACAATGAGAGTGTTTCCAAAATGGACCATAAAATCGGCGATCTCTGAAACGGATGAGATGGGTGAGAAATCGGCCTGCTAAACTTCGGCTTGCAAGGATGGAGTAGAGCTCCTGTAGCCACACAACTGCCGGGGTGAGGGGGAGTTGGCATGCGTGCGTGCGTGCGCGCGCTTGCTTTCTGTGGTGCAGCCCTCCTGAAGGCAGAAGAGCCGACAGGAGCACGGGCCAGGCCATCTTGCCCCTTCATGCCCTCTGCCTGCTCGGAACTATCATGGCTCCATTGTTCTTCTGGGCAGAAAAGGAAGGCTGTGTGAACACACCTTGATCCCATTCCATTTGGTGTCCCCTGGGTTTGGGGCCAAGCATCTTACTGGAAGACCTTAAGTGATTCATGATGTCTCAGGTCTAATTTACACCTACAGCCCTTTCGCAATGGAGGAGGGATAATAGCAAGGTTTCCCGTTTCTGTGACCGTCGCTCGTGGGGCACACGTGAGGAATGTTTCCTGCGAGTAACAGAGCCATTGCAGCAGGACGTGTGCTTCGTGACAGCGGTTCCGAATGTGTATCGGCAGAAGTGGGTGGGACTGGACAGATGGGTCCGGGGCATTTTTTTTTAATACCTCCTTGAAGATGCGTACCAGCGCAGACACACAGCAACTGGGGTGGGGGGTAGTTACTGTGTGGAAAACGCACTCCTGCCCATCGATAGGCTTGTGTAAAAAAAAGAAGAAAGAAACTCGGCGATGAAACACGCCGATGCCCATGTACACGCCCCTCACAGCGGATTGGCTGTTCGCTGTGTCTGGAGCTCACACCAAATAGCAACCGCTTCACAAAGGGGTGGGGGGCACACTGGCCACAGGCTGCAGTGAGAGACCCGGAAAAGCTGCTACAAATCCAGTCATTCTGGTTCCTGACTTGGAGCTGAGCAGAAGCAGGGAAAAGCAGCTGGCCCAGCTCAAGTAGGAGCTAGAAAAGTAAGCCAGATTCCCAGGGAGCGAGCGAACAGGAAGAGCAAACAGGAGTTTGACAGGGGGAGTTCGGCAGGGGAGGCCAAGGGGGAGGCCTCTTAAAAAATAAATAAAATAATAAAAAAAATAAAAAAAAATAAAAATAAAAAAGAGGTGGGGGGGAAAAAAGAAAAGCATAAAGAGAAAAAAAACCACACAAAACCACCACCAAACAAAAGCAAAAAAAACCCCAAAAGATTACTTTCCCTTAAGACATCCTCATATAGTTGTGTACCTTCAGAGAGGCCACAACAAAGCAAAGGCAATTCTACTATAATCAAAAAGGAAAAAAACCAAAGCAGAAATCGACAATATGGATGGAAAGGAGTCCCTAGAGGTGGTGACCTGCAAAGGGTGTGCAATGTTCGTGTTTCTGCCCGAGCTCAACATGGCGTATACCTGCAACAAGTGCAAGCTGGTGGCACTTTTGGAAGAAAAAGTGAGGGGACTTGAGCAGCGAGTGTCCACCCTCCAAGGAATAAGAGAAGTCGAGGAGTGGAACTGCAACAGCAACAAGAAGCACACGAGATTGAAGAGCAACAGCCAGCTGAAGCAGAAGTGGAGTATGCTGAGGGGAGGAAAGCCAATGAAGAGGAAACTCTCTGGAAAAGAGTGATAGTTAGGAGCAGAAGAACTAGAAGGCATTCTGCACCAGTGGAACCATTAGAGTTAAGCAACCGCTTTCAGCTTCTGGAGGATGGGTCTGAAGGACAGTTTGCAGAGGAAGAAGTACAGCAGACAACATGCAACAATGAACAAGAGGCAGAGGGTAGGTCAACCAAGAAGAAGAGAAGAGTAGTCGTTGTGGGAGACTCCCTGCTGCGTGGGATTGAAACCCAAGTATGTCGTGAAGACCCATGGACTCGCCAGGTGTGCTGTCTCCCTGGAGCACAGATTAGAGATGTGACCATTACTGCCAAAAGTGGCCCTTCCAAGAAATTCCTGACATGTATGGGTGATAACTTTCTCCTACAGAAAGTGGAGGAAGGAATTAGAGGATCGGCAATCCTTGACTTGTTACTGACCAATAGGGATGACTTAGTGGATAAAGTGGCAGTTACGGGAACTCTGGGGGAAAGTGACCACGTCATACTTGAATTCTTGATTATTCTTGAGACAAAAGTCAAGCGTAGCCATACACGTACTCTGGATTTTAGGAAAGCTGATTTTAATAAACTCAGAACTATAATAAGTAAGGTCCAGTGGCAAGGGAGCCTAAAAAGAAAAGGAGTGCAGGATGGGTGGGAGTATCTAAAAAATGAAATTTTAAAGGCACAGTTACAAACAATTCCAACAAGGAGAAAAGATAGAAGACAACAGAGGAAACCAATGTGGCTCCACAAAAAGCTTATTGATGAACTGAAAACAAAAAGGGATACATATAGGAAGTGGAAGGAAGGCCAGGCTACAAAAGAAGAGTACAGACAAGTGGCGCAGAAGTGCCGAAATGGCGTCAGGAAGGCTAAAGCTGTGAATGAGCTGAGATTAGCGAGGGATGCTAAAAGCAATAAAAAGGCTTTCTTCAGATACATGAGTAGTAAAAGACAGAGGAAAGAAATGGTGGTTCAACTGCTTAATGAGGATGGCAAATTGATAACAGACGACAAAGAAAAGGCTGAAGTGCTCAATTCCTACTTTGCCTCGGTCTTCTCCCAAAAGCGGGTCTATGACCCCCCTGGAAAAAGTGAAGCAGAAGTTGAGGGGGCAGGATTGCAGTTTGAGATTGATAAACAAATGGTCAAAGAACACCTAATTTCCTTGAATGAGTTCAAACGCCCAGGGCCCGATGAACTGCATCCAAGAGTAATGAAGGAGCTAGCGGAAGAACTCTCAGAACCTTTGTCTATTATCTTTGCAAAATCAGGGAAGACGGGTGAGGTGCCGGACGACTGGAGGAGGGCTAACGTTGTCCCTATCTTCAAAAAGGGCAAAAAGGAGGAACCTGGGAACTACAGACCAGTCGGTCTGACATCCATCCCTGGGAAAATTCTGGAGCAGATTATAAAGAAGTCAATCTGTAAACACCTTGAAATCAATGCAGTGATTACTAGAAGCCAACATGGATTTGTCAGGAACAAATCCTGTCAGACTAATTTGATCTCATTTTTTGATAGGATAACCTCCCTTGTGGACTGTGGGAATGCTGTGGATGTCATATATCTTGACTTCAGCAAAGCTTTTGACAAAGTACCACATGACATTCTGATTAACAAACTAGCTAAAAGTGGGCTAGATAGAACAACTATTAGGTGGATCCACAGTTGGCTACAGAATCGGACTCAAAGAGTACTTATCAATGGAACCTTCTCAAACTGGGGAGAGGCAACGAGTGGGGTGCCGCAGGGCTCAGTCCTGGGCCCAGTGCTCTTCAACATTTTTATTAATGATTTGGACGAGGAGGTGCAGGGAACGCTGATCAAATTTGCAGATGACACAAAATTGGGTGGGATAGCTAATACCCTGGAAGACAGAAACAAACTTCAAAGTGATCTTGATAGGCTGGAGTGCTGGGCTGAAAACAACAGAATGAAATTTAATAGGGATAAATGCCAAGTTCTACATTTAGGGAATAGAAACCAAATGCACAGTTACAAGATGGGGGACACTTGGCTCAGCAATACTACAAACGAGAAAGATCTTGGAATTGTTGTAGATCACAAGCTGAATATGAGCCAACAGTGCGATATGGCTGCAAGAAAGGCAAATGCTATTTTGGGCTGCATTAATAGAAGTATAGCTTCCAAATCACGTGAGGTACTGGTTCCTCTCTATTCGGCCCTGGTTAGGCCTCATCTAGAGTATTGCGTCCAGTTCTGGGCTCCACAATTCAAGAAGGACGCAGACAAGCTGGAGCGTGTTCAGAAGAGGGCAACCAGGATGATCAGAGGTCTAGAAACAAAGCCCTATGAAGAGAGACTGAAAGAACTGGGCATGTTTAGCCTGGAGAAGAGAAGATTGAGGGGAGACATGATAGCACTCTTCAAATACTTAAAAGGTTGTCACACAGAGGAGGGCCAGGATCTCTTCTCGATCCTCCCAGAGTGCAGGACACGGAATAACGGGCTCAAGTTAAAGGAAGCCAGATTCCGGCTGGACATCAGGAAAAACTTCCTGACTGTTAGAGCAGTGCGACGGTGGAATCAGCTACCTAGGGAGGTTGTGGGCTCTCCCACACTAGAGGCCTTCAAGAGGCAGCTGGACAACCATCTGTCAGGGATGCTTTAGGGTGGATTCCTGCATTGAGCAGGGGGTTGGACTCGATGGCCTTGTAGGCCCCTTCCAACTCTGCTATTCTATGATTCTATGATTCTATGATATTCCTGAAGAACCCGAGATCACCGCAGGAGTAGGTGAACCATGTGGTCCAGTAGAGACGACTTCAATGTAATCTTCTTGCAAAGATAAATTCAGTGCTGCAATATTTAGTAGATTCATCACTTAATTGGAATGATTAAAAAGTTCTGGATGGATTAAAAACATGCTCCAGAATAATAGGGCAGCATTAAAAAAAGAAGAAGAAGGTATTACGTTTAGTACAAAAGCATGGGCGGCAGGAACCATCTTGGAAGAGGTGAAGGAAAGGAGGCAGGTTGGCCCAAACACCTCTTCTACAATGGGACCTCCACTGCAACAGACATATGTAGCTTCTAAAATCCCAAAAGAAGGAGTGGACTTTTCAGAAGATGGATTGTTTTATTCAGGTGCAGATTTATGCATATTTAGTCAATTAAAACTCTTCTAAACAATTGACTTTCTGTAAGTGATAAAAGGGTAGAAAAAGGGCACATTCTGCAATAGCTAAAAAAGTACAGGCGGAAGTGGCCAGAGGCGCACGGGGGGGGGGGGGGTGCGCGCGCGCGCGCGCGCATGCATGAAAAGGACCCGCGAGAATCCACGGGTGCCCAGCAGCGAGCAGGCTATAAAACGCTTGTCTGATGATGCTTTTGGAGATGGAGGAAAACTTCTCCCTACTCACTTTCTCTCCACACCATGCATACTTTTGGACACCTCCCCTTACTCACTTTTTTTCTGATGTAACTTTTCCTCTTAGGAGAGGTGCTCCAGCCTCCTTGATCATTTGGGTTGCCCTTTTCTGCCCCTTTTCCAGTTTACAACACCCTTTTTGTGATGCGGTGACCAGCACTACACACGGTATTCCAAGTGTGGTCACGCCACAGGGCACTGTGATACTGGCCGTCTTATTGCCAATCCCTTTGCTGACAGAATTTGCCCTTTTTATAGCAGCCATGCGCACCTCAGAGCTCCTGCAGCAGCCCCGTGCGCATGTGTAGCTGGATCGGTGCTCTTTCTCCTGCCAACCTCTGAAGGAGGAATTCTGGGGGAAATGCCCAAGGCTGTCAGGATAAACAGCTCATGCTCCTGGCCTGTTCTCCAACGGCCGTGACCGAAATAAATAAACTGAAACTGTGACAGCAGCACATTGTGACACACAACACAGGACTGCAGTCACCGCCTTGATCAAGCACCCTTTATTGGGGAGAAAAGCAGCCTGTGCAGTTGAAGCACTTAAAGACTGCCTAGCATTTTGAACCTGCATGCTGCATCATCAATCATCATCATTATCATCATCAAAGATAACAGCTTTCTCTCCTGTGAAAAGGGTTTAGCTTTGCTCTGGGAGAGAACCCATATATGAGAGATGATGGTTGTTGTTTTATTAAATGTTTCTGAAAGGAATTTAGTCTGGCAAAGGAGGGGCAGAGAAAACAGACCCACTAGGCTTTCCTCCATGTGGAACAGCCCAGAGCAGGCTGGGAAGGCTGCCACCCCCGTTCCTTTTCTGGTGCACAGAGGACAGTGGCTGAGAAGCCATGCAAGCCATCTCAGAGCGGACGGGTCTGGTCATGCCACCACCCTGCCTCATAAGTGGAATGGTGCATGTTTGTGTATGTCCCAGATGTTGTCAGTATCCACTTGTAATCCATCTGTCTTTTCCCACTGCTGCTTCTGTCTTTTATCTTACAGCTTGGAATCAGTTAAAAGGGAAAAGGCAGAGCAGGTGCACAAGGCCCTTGGGCCAGGAGTTCATGCTTGGAACCCCAGAAATGGGGGTGAAGAAGTGGAATCATAGAATCACAGAATAGTAGTGTTGGAAGGGGCCTATAAGGGCATCAAGTCCAATCCCCTGCTCAATACAGGAATCCACCTTAAAGCATCCCTGACAGATGGTTCTCCAGCTGCCACTTGAAGGCCTCTAGTGTGGGAGAGCCCACGACCTCCCTAGGTCATTGGTTCCATTGTCATACAGTCAGGACATTATCATGTCCAGCCAGAATCTGGCTTCCTGTAACTTGAGCCCATGATTCCGTGTCCTGCACTCTGAGATGATCGAGAAGAGATCCTGGCCCTCCTCTGTGTGACAACCTTTTAAGTATTTGAAGAGTGCTCTCATGTCTCCCCTCAATCTTCTCTTCTCCAGGCTAAACATGCCCAGTTGTTTCAGTCTCTCTTCATAGGGCTTTGTTTCCAGACCCCTGATCATCCTGGTTGCCTCTGAACACGCTCCTAACACGACTTTGGTTCTCTTCTGTGCTCCATAAGGTTTGCCTGTTTTGAAATGTTGATGGTGCTTTGACTTCATGCAATTTTCCTTCCAGGTACAACGCGTTGGTGACTAGCTTACGAGCTAAAGGCATCATAGCCATTTGTTGGGTCTTATCCTTCATCATTGGCCTGACGCCTATGCTGGGCTGGCACGTGCAGAAGAACAACAGCAGCTCCTCTGCCAACAACTGCACCTACAAGATGATTCCTTGCCTGTTTGAGGACGTGGTCACCATGGAGTACATGATCTACTACAACTTCTTTGCGTGTGTGCTCACCCCCCTCCTCCTGATGTTCGGCATCTATCTGAAGATCTTCATGGCAGCCCGGCGGCAACTGAAGCAGACAGAGAACAAGATGGCGCATGGGGAACGGTCCCGTTCCATCTTGCAGAAGGAGGTTCATGCAGCCAAGTCCTTGGCCATCATTGTTGGGTTGTTTGCGGTTTGCTGGCTCCCGCTGCACATACTCAACTGCTACAACCACTTCTGCAAGGGCTGTGACCACAAACCACCACCCTGGCTGATGTACTTGGCCATCATCTTGTCCCATGCCAACTCTGTGGTGAACCCACTGATCTATGCTTACAGGATCAGGGAGTTTCGGCACACCTTCCGCAAGATCATTGGGCAGCGCATCCTGGGCAGAAAGGAACGGTTCAAACCTACCACTGCCAGCCGGAGGAATTCTGCTCACGGTGGAGATGCTGAAAATGCCAGTATCCAGGTCAGTGAGTACGCTCTGAACTGCTACCCCCGGTGGGGACCTGGACCGTGTCTGCACTGGTAACAATTTGGGGGAAACCGACATGGACCTGCAGCGGCACCAGAACAAAAACGGACTGGCTGGGGAAGTGAATGGGTGCGCCATCCACTCCTGCAACAACGGGGACCTCTCCGGTGCCTCCAGGAAAACGGACCTGCTTAGCCAGGAGCTCCTTGGGGTTCATGGGCCTTACGGGGACTTGGAGACTTCAGCCTTAGAAGCCTCCGATGTGCCCTGATGCCTTTGAGGAAGTAGCCCTGCTGGAGTGAAGTCTTCCCTGTCCCCCTTGGCTGCCTTAGTTGCAGCAGAAAAAGAAAAGAAAGCAAGGAGGAGTCTATTCGGGCCACTGGGATAGAAGGGGAGGGGTCCCTGCCAGGGCCGACAGGAAGACCCCGAGAGCTGCATTGGAGGAGGTCTGGTGGCAGAAAAGGGCCGAGGGGCCACATTGCAGGCAAGGAAATAGAAACATGCCGGTGTAGTACATGTGTACACACCCACACCCACACCCACACCCCCTTTTAGCCTTGGAAGTTTGATGAGGGGGAATTGCAGCCTCTCAGGTCAATCTGTGCAACGTAACTCAACAGGGGAATAAAAGTGTTGGTGAAGGAGAACAGCTTCCTTGTACCAAAGGAGGGCAAAATGGGGAGGTTTGCTGGACTCCAGCCTGCCTGGTCCTGGAGCTGCTTAGAAGCAATAATTGTGTGAATGCTTTTATTTGCGTCGGATCTTGTGTGCGATGCTTTGTGGTGCAGTGCGCTGTTCCCCTGGCTGTCACAAGCCCACTGGGCTTCTGCAGGGCAACAAGGTTGCCGGGCCACGGGCCAGTCCACAGGCGAGCGCGATCTCTCGTCCACTGCGCAGCCTCCTGCCATCAGCTGCAGAGGGGAGAGCTGGCTGGCTCTCCCAGGGGGTTCATGACGCCAGGGGCAGGGGTGACTGGGGCCCTGTAAGGACCCGTCGGTGGGTGGGTGGGTGGTTCTGGTGAGCAGTGGGGTCACAGGGGCAGGGGGCCCTTGGGGAGCCCAGTAGTCTGTGCTCACGTTCTGCCAAAGCTAATGAGATGCTCAGAGCCAGGGGGCAGCCGGGCTTCTCGTTTGGTGCCGAGAGCAGCACCCGGCTGAAGAAAGGCCCAGAAAGGCCTCCTGCAGCTTCTGGTGGGTGACCACAGACTCGCCCGTGGGTTGCTGCAGCTCTGTTGCCCCTGGGAACCCCAGCAGCTCCTTGCCCATGTTTGTGAAGCCTTGTAACTGAATTTGTTCTTGTCAAAGGCCCTTTTCTGGCTTTCTCTTCATTTTTAATAGGGTTTTATTTTTATTTTCCAGAAACATAAAACTAATTTAAAACAAAATTTTCATGCTGAAATGTAAGTTATGCCATTGTCATTAAAAAGACATTCCTCCCCAGCACTTTATCTTGTGCTGCTATCCAAAGGAACAGCCTGTTTCTGCCATGTCTATGAGCTGATTCTCAGCCCGGCTGAATGTGGCTGTCTTCATGGGGATCAGCAGGATGAACGGGGTGAGGAGAGGGCTTCCTGCATCAGACCAAGGGGCACCGAATCCAGCATCCTGTGCAGGGATCCCAGCAGCCAGAGGTTGACCAGTGGGTGATCTGACGTCGTCCCCACCCCACCCACCCCATGCACACACTTATTGTAGGTTCAGTATAACTCACATGCTTGCAATGCAAGTAAATGCACAGCTAAAAATAATCCAGTGCTTATTTTTGGCAACTAAAAACCAATCTTCTGGAAGCAGCTTGTGATTTAGCAGACTTCAGAGGAAGGCATGTTCTCTGAATCCTTGGTAAACCCCTGTCCCTCCCCCAGCCCACCCATGTTCTCTCCAGCCCCCATTTCCATGGGCGTGTGTGGGAGTCAGTTGCCACAGCTCAGATGGCACCCACCAAAGGACCATGGGAACAAAATGCAGACTGGCAATGAAGCTACTGGTGCTCCCTCACTGCGACCTAGTGCAGCGTTGAGGGGAAACATCCGTCGCCCCAGCCTTCGGCAACAGGACAAGGCAAGTACGGGAACGGTGGAAGAGGCGATGGTGTTGCTGTGTTCCCTCTCTTGGCAGAGCTGTCCCTGGGAGCTCACCGGAGGTCAGAAGAGGGGATCAGCCCTTGACATCGTGAAACCTCACCTGTTCTTTCATGCCAGCAGCTCTCTCTGGCACTCTCTTCATGGGCCAGTTTTTAGGGGCTCTTTGGCACTCTGTCCCTTTGTCTCCTGCATCCTTGTCCAACACACAGTGCAAATGCACATTCAGGAAGGCGGGACTTTCCTTCGCTTTCCAAGGAGTAGGTCAGGGCACTCTTTGGGTCATTAACCCGTGGAGCCACATGGAGCAGGAAGTGTGGGAAAATACCAGTAGCACCTGTGCTGGTGGAGATGCTCCCACAAGGGAGTGTCACGTTAGGCACAGTGCCCCTTCATACACTTTCTGTGTTCAGCTTCGTGAGCGCCAGCATCAGCTGCCTGTCTGACATCTTCGGCTATTGGGCGGTATAAAAATGTAATAAAATAAATAAATAAATAAATCTTCCGCGTTCCCCTGTCACCATTCTCACTAAAGTAATGCCACCGTACTACTCCAGCGATTGCCAGGTTAGATTGATAAAGCCAAACCCTCTATAGGACCCTCTGGGGTAGGAATATTAGGTAATGTGTGATCAGCAGAGGCAAAGTCTGTTGTGGACACATACACTCACCCTTGCAATTTTCCAGATGCTTGGTTGCTTCAAGTCCAGTTTGATTGAGGCAAGCCCTATGTGTGGGTCACGGAGCAACAGAAATCAGATATACAGAATTCTGCCAGGGACACCACTCTGGATGTGGAGTGGGGAGAGGTGTGCAAATGGGCTGAGCAGTTTGCTACATAACTTCCTGCATGTTGCTCCATGAGTTTCAGTTGGTGCAACTCGAGGATGTTGACAAGGTGCTTTGGCAGGTTTGTGCAACCACTTCTGGATTGGATTCTTGCCCCTCTTGACTTACAAAAACTGGCAGGGAAGGAACAGCTGGCTAGGCCAGGCAAGGCAGGTAATTAATGCCTCCCTGCGAGAAGTAGATGCCCCAGCCTTCCTCAAAGAGGTGGTGGTGAGATGACTCCTGAAGAAATCCTCGCTACACTTGGAAAACCTCAATAAACTTAGGCAAGTGACAAATGTTCCTTTCCTGGGCAAGGTACTTGAACAAGTGGTGGCCAACCAGCTCTAGGGTGTCTTGGATGAGACCAATTATCAGGATCCATTTCAGTCAGGGTTCAGGCCAGGATTCTGTTATGGGGTTCTGCAGGGTTCATTTTTGTCCTCCATGCTATTCATGATCTACATGAAATCACCGAGTGTGATCATCCGGAGTCTTGGAGTGTGTTGTCATCAGTATGCTGATAACACACTGCTCTATTTAGTCTTTTCATCTTCATCAGGTGAGGCTGTGGATGTGCTGAACATCCTGGCTGTGACAATGGCCTGGATGCTGTTAGTGGGTGGTTCTACTGACTGGATGGAGGGTGCTCAATCTGTTTTGGATGGGGTTCACTCCCCCTGAAGGAGCAGGTTCATAGCTTGGGGGGGGGGGGGTCCTCCTGGAGCCATCTTTGTCATTTGAAGGTCAAGTAGCCTCAGTGGCATGGAGTGCCTTCTACCAACTTCAATTAGTGGACCAGCTATGCCCCTTTCTGGGATAGCCTTGTTTCAGTTGTCTGTGCTCTGGAAACCACCAAGTTAGATTACTGCAGTGCACTCTATGTGGGGCTGCCTTTGAAGACAGTTCAGAAGCTGCAACTTGACTAAAATGTGACAGCCCGACTGATAACAGGGACAGGATGATCCAAATATATAACACTGATTTTGGCCCACTTGGACTGGTTGCCTGTATGTTTCCGAGCCTGATTCAAGGTGCTTCCCAGCCTTCTGCTTTCCTGCCATCTGGGTGGTCACTTGAGACCTTCTTGGGCTGTGGAGCCCTGGACCACAATACACGATGGCGCACCTATCCAGCCGGCGCTGAAATCCCTCCCGTGAAGGAGGTACACAGACAAACAGACGAAGCAAGGGGGGACTTGGCTTGGTAACAGTATATATGAAAAGGATATAGGCCTCTTAATCGATATCCGGCCAAACATGAGCAGCAGCGCAAGACAGCCACTAAAAACGCAGTCCTGGTAGGCTGCATTAACAAAAGCACATCACCCAGGTCATGGGAAACAATAGCTCCATGTTGAAGTACTGGGTCCAGTTGTGTCCAGGGTCTGAGATGGCCCATGTGTATTACGCCCGTTGTGAAAGAGACAACTAGCGATTCTTTTCTGGCCCTCACCCCAATTTGCCACCATCCCACGCTTTAGAACTTCTACACTCCTGATATATTAGAGCAAGAAATCAGCAACAAGCCGACGCAGAACTATTTGCCAGTTCTAATCATTACCGCTGCCCTTGCCATCTGAGCATGTAGAGTTTTGCATTTTATGTTCACTTAAATCACAACATCAATGGCTACAGAAACAAAATGAAGTTTGTTTCATATTTGCGTGGGAATAAGCATGATATTCTTGTAAAAAGGTAAAACTAATAAAACGAACATCTGTCAGTTGGTCATCTGATGACTACATTTTAAAAGGAATGAAAAAGGGCTGCTGCAGTGACTTGTCTCCACCCCCGCGGGCCCCCACGGCCCCATGCGGCCCCAGTTGCTGGCACTTTTGAGAAGCAGCAGGAGAGAATGGCCTCCACAGCACTAGGGACCTAGGTGCAGCTGCCCTTGCCTTGGCCAGTTCATTATAGTTCTGTGCTTGTTCTGGTATGGAGAAGAAAATATTTGCTGGCTTGTTTATCTCTTCATTGATTTAATACCATGCATTTGTCTGGTTTATTAAATTTCAAGTAAAAAGACAAAAGTCTAAACATGAAATAGATTAACCCCACCAAAGTGCAAACTAACCAACCAACTAAATAAATAAAACCAGCAACAATAAAACAATACCCTCCCAGTGGAGATTATGCATGGGTGATCTTAAAACAGTCTTAAAATTACCTTCAAAAGCTTTCAAAAATGCCTGGTGACCAGCAGCTAATCAGAGAGGAGAGATGATCCCAGAGTAAAGTGCTTGGTGGGAGAGAGCACTTGGGCCCGGTCGGTGTCCCCACGGGCCAGGGCTTCGGCATGAGCCCCAGCTGTACTAGCTGAGCCACACACACACATCCCGAGTCTCCCAAGAGCATTCCCCACCCTTGCAGAGGGGAAAGGCTGCCGTTCCTCTAAACCTCAACTGGAAGTGGCTGTGACAAGGGGGCAGGTGTTTGATTCCTCACTTCCAGAGAGCACCCTCCTGTCTGGTTGGGGAAACCAATGCCATGCTGGGGCAGCCCCCATGGTCATCTTGGTGTGTTGTAGGTGCACTAAGAGGAGGAACAAGGTTGCAAGAATAAATTTATTACAAAAAGCCCAATGTGTTCCAGCCTGTCCCTTGTTTTGAGGGCTGCTTCAGGGGGCTGTAACAGAAAAGTCTGGAGAGTTTTCACATCAAAAATATGGTCTCCTGTACCATGGGGCTTTTTGTTAATGAATTTATTCTTGCATCCTGAGAACTTGTTTCTCTACTTGGTGAAAACACCTTTAGATGCTCACCTTGCTCTGCTTCTTACGGCGTGTTGTGGGCCAGAACCAGCAGAACCACTTCTTTGAAAATGAAGACTCTGGGTACTCTCTTTTTTTCTCTTATTTTATATCAAACTTAAGCAAAACGAACAGAGCATAAATTTCTGTGGATACAACTGCCAGAGAGAAGGCCCAACTAGCTACTACTAAAAGGCACCCCATGACTTTGTTTCACATGAACTTCTTGGAGCTCCAGCATGGCGGCCATGAAGTCCTGAGCTGCTCAGATCCACTTGGAGTCAGCATGAACGCTGTGGCCCCCAGAAAAGTCACCAGATCCAAGACCACCTCTGCTATCTCAGGCAGGCAGTTGTTGGGCAGCAGGGCGGTGTGTGTGTGTGTGTGTGTGTGTGCGCGCAGTGAGCAGTGTGTCCCAGGAGCTCGAGCTCAACGCAAGACAGAAACACTCTAGATGGGCACTCAAACAGAGAGGAAGCCTAGAAGGGCAGATGGACTTTCTCCAGGGCGCGCACACCTCTCCCTGGCCCTGGAGCTTAGGTCAGTGCTGCATGGAGTGCCATGGTGGGCAAGCATGGTGGACTAAGCCGCCCCCCCCCCCGCCGCTTCACCTGCAATCCAATCATGTATGAGGGAGGGAGGGCTTTCTTTTGGGCTGACCTGGCACTTAGCAATGTCTTGAAGGCAACCTGGCAAAGCTACCAGGAAGAACCCCAAAAGGGGCCAGGCACAAGAGGCCTAACGGCTCTGCTCCTGAGCTGGCTTGTAAGTCCCGCAACGCCATCCCTCCGCCGGCCCCCCAGCCAAGGCCGTCAGCCACCTCCCCTGTCCTGGGCGCGTATCGACACCAACCGCACAACCCCCTGCCACGTGCGCCGTAGCAACACACAGGAAGCCTGCCCGTGGCCCCATGTCTCCCGTGGGGCAGCCCTGCAAAGGGGTCTCTGGGTGTGCGTCACTGTTGCGGTGACGGGGCCCTCGGCCCCATCGCTGCAGGCCCGGAACTAGCCGCCGCGCGAGGCCTGAACCGACAGGCTGTCCGCAGGCTTTGAAGCCGCCGCCGCCGCCGCCGCCCCTCCGCGTCCAGCCGGGTGTGAAGCCAGGAAACTTTTCACGAGACGGGATGTTTTTGTTCCCAAGGATCAAAGCGGGCCGGCTGGGCGAACAATGGGCCCCTGGCGCACGAGCGCCACGTGAGGCCCTGGCGACGCCACGCCGCGGCCGCCCGGGCGGCAGGAGAGCCCGGTCGGGGCGCGGCGGCGGGGCAGCGGCTCCCTTCACCTGGCTGCCCGGCGGCGGGCGAGGGAGGCTGCGGCGCCAGCAGCGGAGCTGCCGCCGGGGGCTTTGCGCCTCCCTCGCCGGGGCAGCCTGGACGGGGCTGCCTGCTGCTGCTGCTCCCCGCGAGACGAGCCCCCCCCCTCGGAACACGGCCCGCGGCTGCGCGGGGAGAGGAGGCAGCGCCGGGGCCCGCCGCCTGCCGCGGGGCTCAAGCGGCGGGCAGGCAGCCGGCGGGGCCCGCTCCGAGGCCGGCCGTGCTCAGCTTCTAGCAGGACCCAAGCGCTGGAGGCCCCCTTTCGGCGGCGGTCGCGCGTTTGGAACAGGGCTGGTGGGAACCTGCGGCCTCCGGATGCCAGGCAAATGGGCAGAGAGGATGGGGCTTGTGACCGGGCTAGTAAGACCAGAGCCCGAAGAGCACCCGACTGCATACACCGAATCCAGTTAAATACCACTTACCAAAAGAGCGTGAGGTGTCTGTGTACGCTCCTACGCATATCAATTATTATACCAAATACGAATTAAAGTTGCAAAAGTATTTAAAGCAAAAAGTATTTAAAGCAACGTAGCCAGTTGTATCAACACTCAAAGTAAAATATCATAAACATAACAAATTGCATTTACACATAACAGAATTCCTCCTATACATTAAATGGAAAAATCTCCTTGTTGGGTTCATGTGTTTTTGATATACAAAAGAAATAACGTTCTTGACAGGAGTCTGGTAAATAAATCCTTTTTCATCTTGTACGATTTCTTCAGATAAACCTTCAGATAAGTAATCTTCTCATCTGTAGAGTGAACAAACAAACACTACATATAATATCAGAAAAGGTGCAATTTGTTATGTTTATAATTCCATTTAATGTATAGGAATTCTGTTATGTGTAAATGCAATTTGTTATGTTTATGATATATTACTTTAAGTGTTAATACAACTGGCTACTTTGCTTTAAATACTTTTTGCTTTAAATACTTTTGCAACTTTAATTTGTATTTGGTATAATTTATATGCGTAGGAGCGTACACAGACACCTCACGCTCTTTTGTTATGTGTTTAACTGTATTCGGTGTATGCAGTTGGGTGCTCTTTGGACTCTGTTCTTACTCGTATTTTTCCAACTGCAGCCCATTTTGTTTTTTGTTTTTGATTACTTGTAATCCAGCAACATCTAGAGGGGCACAGCCCCCCCCCCCCAATTCTCAGTTGAGAAGATCTGTAGGCTGTCCTTCAGGATAAAACTATCTGGACAGCGCAAGAAGATAATAATTAAAAACCACGGATGATAGAAAACTCACACAACGCACATGGAGCAGCCAAAGCAAAGCCACAGAGTACAGATCAAGGTGGCGGACACCCTCTGGGCAAAGCACAGGGGCATTTGCCAGGCGCCAGCCAGCCATCGAGGTCAGGGCCAGGGCGCTTCCCTGGGGAGGGCCTGCCCCAAATGGGGGGCGCCACAACTGAAAAGCCCCCCTGCTCCCTGGTGGCCGCCCACCTGACAGCAGTGGGAGGGGGGAGCAGGAAGTCAGCTGGGCCCTAGGGGTGCCCATCGAGCCCATGCAGAAGCTCCATGGGTTTTCGGATTTGATTGGTCAGTCCTCTCCAAGTGGAGGTTGCGGAAGGCTGAGGCTGGCAGTCACCGCACAACCCCCAGGCCTGTTAGTGAGGCAGCCGCTTCCTTGTGTGCTAAGTGGAAGTATCTAGGAAGGGTTTAAAGGCAGGTTGACCTTCAGGTGTGGCGCAGCTGCACAGATACAGATAATAATAATAAAAAACAAAACAGGGAGGGGGGAGAAACGGGCAGCCAGAGGGAGGAGAGGTGGTTCGCCCTGCGTCCCTCTCCTCATGTCCTCCTTTGGTTGCCTTGTTCCTCCCGCCCCCTTGTTTTTTAAAAAAATATCATCTGTATCTGTCTAGCTGTGCAGATACAGATAATAAAATAAAAAAGGGGAGAAACGGCCCTGTTCTTCTTCTCCCCCCATTTAATTTTTTAAAATTTGTATACAGCGGGAAAAATTCACACTTGCGTTCCTTCCTGTGCAAATGCTGGGAAGGAACGCAAGTGTGGGAACTGGGCACCTCCAGCGCCAAAGCACCTCCATCAAGATGGGGGCCAGCACTCCGTTCACACAGGGGCCACCCAGCCATCGGCCAGGGATGAACAAGCAGGACATGTTGCAACAGCACCTTCCCACCCATGTTCCCCAGCAACTGGTGCACACAGGCTTACTGCCTCAAATGCTGCAGATAGTACACAACCATCAGGACTAGTAGCCATTGATAGCCTTCACCTACAGGAATGTGTCCAACTCCCTTTTAAAGCCATCCAAATTGGTGGCCATCAGTACATCTTGTGGTAGTGAGTTCCATAATTTAACTATGTGCTGTATGAAGAAGTACTTCCTTTTATTTGTCCCGAATCTCCCACCAATCAGCTTCATTGGATGACCGCATTGGGTTCTAGTATTATGAAAGAGGGAGAAAAATGTCTCCCCATCCACTTTCTCCACACCACGCATAATTTTGTACACTTCTATCATGTCTCCCCTTAGCCTCCTTTTTTGCAAGCTAAACAGTCACAGCTGATGTAACCTCCCCTCATAGGGGAGATGCTCCAGTCCCTTAATCATTTTAGTTGCCCTTTTCTGCACTTTCTCCAGCTCTATAATACCATTTTTTAGGTGTGACCAGAACTGTCCACAGTATTCTAAGTGTGGTCGCACCATAGATTTGTATAAGGGCTGTATGATACTGGCCGTTTTATTCTCAATTCCTTTTCTTATAATGCCTAACATGGAGTTTGCCTTCTTTATAGTGGCCGCACACTACTTCCGGCTTCTCTCAAGCAACACAACCATTCAGGGTGAATCCAGCAGTTATTTCATATTGTTTCATCCCTTCTCTTTTGAGAAAGAAAAAATAAAAATAAACTATAAATTGAAACTTATATGTATAATTGTGTGATTATACATTTTAAAAAGCTGATTAGTCTCTTCTAGTATAATATTGGGGCTGTCTTCATGGGGGCTTTCCTGCAGCCTGGGTACATTTCTGAGGTGGTTTGTGGCACATGGTGTTGTGGCCATCACTTTCCCAATCAGCTGCTTCTGTCTCGAAAAACTGCAGTCCTTTTACTCCATTCTGTTTAGTTCAAGTGGGTCCCAGGCGCTTCTTCCGCAATGTGACCCCCTCCCCATCCTAGATATAGAAATCTGAAACGTTACCCTACTCTGCCTCCTGCCCAACCCAGGAGTAAGTTTCTTTCGAGTGCTGAAAAGCCGGGTTTTAGGGACGGTATTCTCCGCCTTGTGACACTGACGGCGCAGAGCCCATCTTCTGAAAATGCAGATCATTTTTTTTTTAAATAAATTTTTATTTTCTACAATACTTAAACATACAGCATTACAATAAAAAAAAACATACTACATAAATGTTGAGTAAATATTGAATACATAATATCATATCTAAATAACATAATCAAACTTAACATAGAAGTGCACCCCCCCACCTCGGGATCTCATTCCTGATTCCAAAATCTCATACTTTCTTCTGCTGGTGGTTTCCCACTTCCCTTAGAAAACACAAATATTAGGAACTGTTTCCAAATTCCTTCAAAATCATTTGTTTTAGCTATACCTCTTCTCCATTTAATATTACAAGTCAATTTATCATTTATAGCTATGTCCCATACTTCTTTATACCATTCTTCAATAGAATATTCCCCTTGAATCTTCCAGTTCCTAGCTACAATCAATCTTGCTGTCGTCAGCAAATTCGTTATTAATTCCTTAATTTCTTTTTTACATTTTAAATCTTCAAATAATGCAACTTTTGGTGTTCGTTCTATCTTCTTTCCCACAATTTCTTCAATCTCCAAAAACACCATCTTCCACAATTTTTGTACATATTTGCATTCCCACCACATATGTAAATACGTTCCTTTTCCCCCACATCCTCTCCAACAATTTGCTGAATGCTGATTATTTATCTTATTTAATCTAACCGGGGTTAGGTACCACCTCCATATAATTTTAAAATAATTCTCTTTTATTCTTACTGACATATTTCTCAACTCTCTCTGCCTCCATAGTCCCTCCCAACTCTGTTGTCCTATTTGTATATTTAAATCTGTCTCCCAAACCATTTTACCTGAACTATCCATCAACCCTTTCTCCACCAATATTCTATATATTTCACTCGTTAACCCTTTTGACACTATTCTTTTTCCCATATCCTTTTCTTTCTTAACTATTAATTCCTCAAACTTCGTCAATTCTCTACAATCTCCGTTATCTCTTACCCACTTTTTAGTCCACTGTTCTAATTGCCAATAATTGAACCAAGTTAATTTTTTATCTTTAAGGACCTCTTCCATATCCTCTCTTGTATTCATTCCTCTTAACCATTCCCTTAATTTCATTTTATTTTTTTCTATTAAAACTTTACTTAATCTACTCTTTAATTCCTCCGGGAAATTTTTTAACATTATTACTGGTGACAAAGGGGAGCTGCTCGGAAGCAGCTCCCCCTTATATTTACTCCAAATTTCCCAGTGAAACCTTAAGAGCGGGTTACCTATACTTTCCACCCATTTTTTTTCTTCCTTCCCTAAAAAATACATTTTCCAGATTGATCTCTATATTACTTGTAGTTTTATCTTCCATCCAATCTAATTCTCCTGTTCCTATAATTGCCTCCACAATATGTCTTAGCCTATTTGCTACATAATATAGTTTAATATTTGGGAGACCCAATCCTCCCTTTTTTTGACTTAAATACCATTTACTCTTATTTACCCTCGCTTTCTTATCTCCATTACAATAATTATTTATGATATTTTGCCAACTTTTTATCTCTAATTCTGAAATTTTTATTGGTAACATCCTAAACACAAAATTGATCTTTGCTAAAATCTTCATTTTTATTAATGCTATTCTTCCAAACCAGGATAAATTTAATCTTTTATATTTTTCCAGTTTTACTAAAATCTCTTTTTTTAAACTATTTAAATTCTCTTTCTCTAAGCTCTCTAAATTCTGTGTAATTTTAATTCCCAAATATCTAATCTGTTCCTTAACTCTCATTTCCCTTCCCTTTTCTTCCCAGTCCTTCTCTTCCTTTTTAGTATAATTAAATAACATCATCTCTGATTTGGACCAATTTATTCTTAACCCAGTAATATCCTCAAATTCTCTCAATTGCTGTTTAATTTTTCCCATCTTTCCTATTGGATTTTTGATGGTTAGCAAAGTATCATCTGCAAACATATTCAGTTTTATTTTTTTCATGATACCTATTCCTTCTATCTCCTCATCATCTCTTATTGCATTCGCCAATAATTCCATTACCATTACAAACAGGACCGGCGAGAGTGGACATCCTTGCCTTGTCCCTCTGGCTAGTCGTATCTTATCCGTAACTCCGTCATTCACTACCACTACGGCTGTATTTTGAGAGTACAATTGTTCTATTATAGCTTTAAATTTATTCCCACATCCCATTTTATTTATAACTATCTTTAAAGCTTGCCAGCTCATACAATCAAAAGCCTTGAAAATGTCCAATGCCAGAATTCCCGCTTTAATCTTAGACTTTTTTATCACCTGTATTGCATTCAAAACTCTTCCCACTAAGTTATGCATTTGTCTACCTGCTACAAATCCACATTGATCTTCCCCTATATATTCACCTATAAATTTATTCAACCGCCTTGCTAAAATAGTTGAAAAAATCTTAGCATCTTGATTTATTAATGAAATAGGTCTGTATGAATCAGGGACAGTCAAATCTTTATCTGGTTTTGGTATTAAAATTATTAATGAATGTTCCCATGATTCTGGTGTCCTTTCTCCTTGCAATATGGAGTTGTACAGCTCCAATAATTTCGGTACTAGAAAAGTTTTAAACACCTTATAGTATTCTGATCCTAAACCATCTACCCCAGGTGATTTACCCACTTTCAAATTACTTCTTCTATTTCTCTTTGAGTTATTACCTTCTCCATTAACCCTTTATGTTCTATTTTTATTCGCTTCTTTATGTACTTTTCTATATAAACTTCCAACTTCTTTTTTTGAATATCCTTTCCCATATATAATTCTTGATAAAATTCTTGAATTTTTTTTATTTTGCCCTTCATTATATGACAATAATTCCCTTGTTTATCTTTCAATATTCCTATCCCATTCCTGGCTTTTTCCCTTTGTGTGAGTCTGGCAAGCAATCTAGAATTTCTGTTGCAATTTTCAAAATACTCCCTTTTCATATATATTAAATTTTTCTGAACTTCTTCTAAATTTAAATTTTCTAATTGCTTTTTCTTCGCTTGTATTTCTATTAATTTATGTTTATTTTTAAATTGCCAATAATCTTTCTCCAATTTCTTAATCTCTTCCTCCAACTTTTCCTGCTCTGCTAATTGTTACCTCCTTAAATTTTACATTTCTCTAATACATATCCCTCTTGCTACTGCCTTCATGGTATCCCAAACTACTGCCCTTATCGTTCCTCCCTTCTCATTAATTTCCCGAGTCTCTGACAACTCCCTTTGCATTTTTTCTACCTCTTTATTATACTTCAAAATGTTTGTATTTAATTTCCACCTAAACGCTTCTTTATAATTCTTTCTAATGCGTGATCTGTTACCTTTATTACCCCCGTTTCCATTTTACATACCTTAGTTGCAAGCTCTTTTGAAACAAATATATAATCTATCCTAGAGTATGTATGATGAACTGAGGAGTAATAAGAAAAGCCAGGGTTTGCCCCACTTAGTAAACGCCAACAAGCCACATAATCTTTTTCCTTTACTAATTTGTTCAATATAGTAATGTTATTTCTCTTTTCTGCTTTAGTGGGGTTTGACCTGTCCATTCTATTGTCCATTACCATATTAAAGTCCCCAGCTAAAATAACATACCCCTCCCTAAACTCCTCTATTTCTTTAAACAATTCCATATAAAACTCTCTATGTCTCTCATTGGGGGCATAGACATTAACTAATGTATATGCTTCACTTTCAATTTGTCCCTTTATCATAAGATATCTACCATTATCATCCTTTTTTATAGTTTTTAATGTAAATCCACTTTTTTTTGAAATCAAAATAGCCACTCCATTTTTTTTGTCCCCAGTGACTTTTCATAATAAACTGACCATTTTGTGCATATTTCGTTTACGCCATCAAACTTTTGATGAGTTTCTTGCAGCATGATAATATCAGCTCTTTCTCTATTTAACATTTGTTCAATTCTCCTCCTTTTCACGACTGCCCCCAGACCTTTGACATTAAGCGTTGATACTTTAATTTTCTTATCCATATTTAATCTTTTGATACTCCTTTGGATCCCGTGTGCTCTGCAACTCATAATCACATACATCAAAACATAAAAACCCTAACCCCCCCTTCAAAACCCTCCCTCCCCCCTATTAACCCCCCCCCCAAATCCCCGTAAGTCTACCACTCCGGCCATTATCTACCAAGGGAGGGGGGAGGTGGTGCTCCGCCCGAGTGGCAAGACCTCTATATTTAACAATTTGTTTATTATTATTTATATCTTATCATCTCAAAAACCCTTTATCAACTTTACTGTGTTCCGGATGCCCCAGCCTCCCCTCCATTCCCAACTTCAGCTTCCAAACTTGCATCCTCAAACAACCCCAAACTCTTCAGCAACTCCTTGCCCTCATCCAATGAGGTTACTCTATGCTCACTCCCACCATACTTGAAGCTTAAAAAAACAGGGTAACCCCACGCATACTGTATTGCCTTCTTCGTTAACATTCCAGTTATTTCCTTAACACTGCGTCTCCATTGGAGTGTCTGCTGACAAAGATCATTGTAAATTTGCACTGCTCTGCCTTTATATTTTATCATAGTCATAGACATCAATTTCTTCATAAGTTGCTCTTTTTTGTAGTAACTGCCAAATTTCACTAGGATGTCTTTAGTTGCTCCTCTGTAGTTTGCTCCTCCCACTCGATGAATCCTTTCCAGCTCACAGTCATTTAATTCCAGATCAGGCATCATGTCTTTAAACCACTTCAGAATTATTTTTCTCAAATCCTCTCCTGGTTCTTGAACAAAGTTCTTAATTCGTATGTTAGAGCTGCGATCTTGATCCTGCAAACGGATCAGCTTTAATTCCTGATCCTGGAACTTCACATCACAACTTTTTTCAAAGACATCCTGCTTTTTCTCCAATGATTTTACTTCAACTTCTAACTTCTTTATAGCTTTATCATGTTCAGCAATCTTGTCAGCCAGCACCCCCATGCGCTTATCTGCCCTCTTTGAATGTTCATCCATCTTTCTAATCAGAGTTGCGTTACTGTCCAATATCAATTTTTTAAGTTCCTCCATAGAAGTTGGCTCCATGCCAGCTTTCTCCGCCATCTTATCAGAGCTGTTTTCACTCTCCCCTTCACTAATTACTATAACTTCTTCTACGGGTTCGTTCTCAAGACGTGCCAAATTATGATTGGAGGGGCGTACTCGGCGCCAGGTAACTTTTTCAGGTTTTTTTCCCGATTTTCTACCGTTTGGCATAGATCTTATTATAACTATTACTTAATGTCCCACATACCAATCCACAGCGTCTCTCTTTCCTGCATATAATCCACTTTCCTCTTTCGCTGCTTCCTGAAGGGTGAATTTATTGCCAATTAGACGTTCTTTCCAGATAAGGAGTATATTTCACTGCAATTTGTCAAGCTAGGCGCTGGGAGAGCTTCAACCATACAATAACAATCCTCACTTTCGTTTTCAGCTCTCCGCTCCACCTAGCTGATTTACAGCCCGAACACCGGGCTAATTTCATCACTCCTTATACTGATTATGCTTTCAAAAATCACAAATTCACCCTCAGTCTTATATCACAGTCATTTCCATTAATTTTCGTTAAAGATCCATGCCTTTTGAATGAGATAATTAGGTCCTGCCAGGAGCCCTTTAATGAGACGTCTTACCCTCTCATGGCGTTCAGCGGAGCTGAAAATGCAGATCATAACTATGATGCGCTTTCCTCCCATGATCATGTAGGCGGCCCCTACTAGGCGCATGGAGATAATGTTGCAACTGGCCCCACAGTCTCATTGAAAGGGTCGTGCTTTATCCCCCAAGCATATTATTGCATATTATTGTTCATGTGGCCCATTTGGCTTTTCCTGCAACGCGTTTACAACCTGACCTGTTACCCACACAACGTCTTCCCCTTCACTGCCACTTTCCGTATTTACAGTGTGCGCTCTAGCTTTGGACTTTATCTCTTTTGTTAGACACTTGGACCCATGGTGGTCACATCTGTCACAGCTCTGGCTTTCCTTCCCACAAGCGGGGCAGCTCTCCTTTTGTCTGACTTGTTTTCTTCTACACACTCGCATTGCTCCGCGGTGTTCACTGGTATCCTGACATCCAGCTTCTCCCTCTTTCGTCTATGCTGAATGTCCTTCCAGGGCTCCCATCCCGCCTTTGGACAACTCAGCTGCTCTGCAGATCTCCAAGCTTTGCTCTCAGGCCAAGTCTGCTTCCCTCAGCAATCTCTCTCAGACTTGACTGCATTCCACAGACTATCCCAAAGTCCCTGATCAAGGAGTCTTTGATTTCTCCAAAATTGCAAGTGGCTGCTAGCATCTTTAAATTGGCACACTATTCCTCAGTATCTCCCCCTATTACTTGGCTGAATGTGAAACGTAGATGCTAAAAAGAGAAATCAAATCTGGTGCTTGATAAACATATTAAAAACTATTTTATTCTTCAAATCCAAAAATGCTCTGCTCATCCCTATTAGTCATCCCTATTAGTCAGTATCAAGTCAAGGATTGCCGATCCTCTAGTTCCTTCCTCCACTTTCTGTAGGAGAAAGTTATCAGCCACACATGTTGGGAATTTCTTGGAAGGGCCGCTTTTGGCAGAATTTTTCTCCCAAAAGATATCAGGGAAATTGAAGTCCCCCATCACTACTACATCAGACTTCCTTGAAAAAACTGGCAATTTGCTTTTCAAAAGTTTCGTCCTCATCTCCTTGATCAGGTGATCAGTAGTCCGACTATCATGTTCCTTTTATTCCTTGCCCCAATTATTTTAATCGAGATGCTCTCAACGGGTCTAACAGGCTCATTCTCTTGTATTTCTGTGCAGGGATAGGTATTTTTTAACATATAGTGCAACTCCACCCCCCTTTCTATTTCTTCTGTTCTTTTTGAACAAGTTATATCATTCAATTTCTATATTCCACTCATGGGAGTTGTCCCACCAGGTTTCAATTATACCTATCAAGTTGTATTTGCCTTCATGTATTAAGAGTTCAAGTTCGTTCTGTTTGTTTCTCATACTGTGGTTCAAATTCGGCGTGCTGAACGCTCATCTTAAAACCTACCACTGTGCCAATTTGGATCTCTTTATCTTTAAAAATGAGAGTGCTGCTGGCAAGGAGGGTGCATTTCCCACATTTCTTTTAAAATAAAAATGGACGAGTTATAATGGAGGAAGCAGGAGGAGGAAAGATTTGAATTGGCAATTAAAAACACCCGCTGGAGACAAGACACACTCCTTTCTTTCATCAGCAATTCTGGCCCACAGAACACCGGATTCAAAACGAGGGATGAAAGTACATGTTGCACTTTGAGCAGTGTGCTTTCGCATGACCGGAAGAACCGTACTTTCTGCGCACAAAAATATTTCACTTCTTTTGGCTACGAAGCGCAATTAAAGCAGGATGCCTGGGAGTACTTCACAATAAAAGCAGATTATAAGATGGAAAACTTCTGAGTCTTTTGCATGCAATTTGCAGTGATTGCACAGCATAATGCTGGTGTGATGAAGCTCTGCGCACCAAAATATTTGCTGTGGCCAAACACATTCTTCCCAGCCCTTGTGAGGTGCAGCCCATCCCTTTCCAGCAGTCCATCTTCCAAGTAGCATAGTCCGTGGTCCCAGAATCCAAATCTCTCATGTCGGCACCACCTTCATAGCCAGTCGTTCACCCGGAGTATTTTTCTTTCCCTTTCTATTCCTCTTCCAAGGACTGGGAGGATGGATGAGAAAACTATCTGGGCCCCAAAGTTCTTGAGTTTCCTTCCCAGAGCTTCAAAGTCTGACACGATTTCTTAGTACCTCCACTTGGCAATATCATTTGTTCCCTCAATGGATGAAAATGAAATGAAATGAAATATGGCCACCCTAAAAGGAAGCTGCCCCTGGTTTGGACACATCCATCCCTGTGCAACCAGCTTTGCACTTTTTGTGACTTTGGTGTGAGCATTGAACAGAAGACCACAAATGACCTTAAACTGATTTTTATTTGTCGTATCTCCTTAATCCCTGCACATATCCTCCTGACATTTTTGCAGAAAATTTGCCAAGGCACACACACCTACACTAAATGCCCACAAAACAACATAAAAACATAATATAAAGTCTTTAACCTACAAAAGTTAAAAACAAATTAAAACAGCCAAAACAGTCACGTACGGTACTGGACCAGATAAAAACAATTGCCCTCAATGTCCGATCATGTGCTGCCAAATGCTGCCTGGGAGCAGAGGACAGCCTTAACCTGGCGCTGGAGTGATGACATGGTCTTTGAATCCTCAGTCTTTGGTGGAGGGCAAGGGGTGAGGGAAGCCATTTCCGAGGGACCCCAGCGTGCCTTGAAGCAGCATTTCTGAAAAGAAGAAAGTAGAGCTGGTCTGGCGATCAGGAACACAGGGACATCGGAAGCTGCCTTCTACTGGGTCAGAGCATGGGTCCATCTAAACCCAGTATTGTCAACACTGGCTGGCAGCCATGGCTCTCCAGAGTTTTAGGCAGGAGCTGGGACCTTCTGCAAGCAAAGCGGGTGCTCTGCCACTGAGCTATGGCTCCTCCCCATTCTCAGCAGTGAGAAAGGGGCTCCCTTCCTCAGAGATGCAATAGAGTGAGCTGGAAATGCAGAAAAGATCACTCCAAGTGGTCTCCCTGGAGGCAATGCAGCCCTTGGAGCAAAAGAGCACCTCCCACTCCCATCTTTGCTTTATATGATTGTCCTGACATGGGCTGAGATGGGCAAGCATCTGTCAGGGATGCTTTAGGGTGGATTCCTGCATTGAGCAGGGGGTTGGACTCGATGGCCTTGTAGGCCCCCTCCAACTCTGCTATTCTATGATTCTATGATTGGCAGTTCTCTACTCCAAACAGCACCCAGCACATCACTGCTGGCCTTCAATTGTGGATACCTTGTGCCTTGGTAAATTAGTATGCACATACTTTGGACTCTCAGTGATTAATCATACCAGGCTAAAATTCTGCTTCCTTTACATGGCTAAACATATGAAGACACTCTTTCTTGGTAAATTCTATATTTTGTCTATATGTTTCATTGTGCAGCCACTAGATGGTGGCTGCCAATATATCGGATTAACCTCGTTTATTGGGTTATTATCGATCTTTTTGGAAGTGGGATAAAGGGGGGAATGAGTGGGAGACATTCTGGAGGTTGATGACATTGTGTAAAAGACCCACAAACTTATTCATTTATTATTTATTATAGTACTTTTGTCCCGCCCTTTAGCCAAAAAGGCTCTCAAGGCAGCTTACAAAAACATTTCTTAAGACAGTCCCTGCCCACAGGCTTACAATCTAAAAAACATCACACAAAAGGAAAGGGGATTGGGAGGGAGGAGGTAAAGAAGAAGAAGAAAATTCAGGCACTTGATTCTTAGTTGCAAAGTGCAGCAGCAGCTTCCTTTCCCTCTGATGGCCTTAGCACTGACAATTGGTAGCAGGAGGGGCAGGGGGCGGGGCTCCCAGCTGGAGCTGGACCCAGCTGCACGATGGAGAGGGGCCTGGCTACTGCTTCCTTTCAAAACATCCATGAGTGACCAATCATGAGCATGCAATTTCCACTCATGTAGAAATGCTCTCAGTTTAGGAGAGCCAGGAGATGCTTGCTTATTTATTTATCTTTTTATTATTATGTTTCTGTACCATTACAGTTCTCATGGCCTTGCTTTCTTCATGGCACCGTGTACCTTTTTACCTTCAGAAAACACAAACCCCTAAAGTTCTGCTTTCTGCTTCATCCAGACCTGACACAATGCAGCTACTTCGCTCTCCCAGGAACAGACACTTCTTCTGTTCATAGTAACTGTTCTCTTCGGCCTTAGCTCGACCTAAGGTTTATCCCAGGATCGTCCCAGGGTCATCCCTGTTCATGTAAATGACACACAGGATATCCTAGGAGCAGGCAGGGACGACCCCGTGACGATCCTGGGATAAACTTTAGGTCTAGCTAAGGCCTTCCTCTGTCAGATCTGCTCCTCTTGGACTTGTGCTGTCTCCAGGCGCTGATTCATCTGTCATCTTCTTCCTCTCCTGACGACCTCCTTTAGCTTCGTAGTCAGCCATGACTCCCTTCTTCCCTGCGCTCTTCCTCCACGCCCCTCACGTCAACGGCCCACCTTGTTCCTCATTCTTCTCCATCATCACTGGGCATCTTGCTCCCCCCCTCCCCTGTATCTATCTGATACTTTCAGCTGCTTCTACACACTAAAGTGGGAGCACACCCCATTGGACTCACTGGGACTTACTTCTGAGTAGACATTTATAGGATTGCACTGATTTTTTGAACTAGATATATATATTTTACATTTTCAAAAACTGTATATAACATATTGACATAACAGAGAGTCTCCCTCCCTCTACAGACACCCCTTCCACCTGAGGTGTTTGGATCGTGCGTCAGGCAGCAGGACGGATTGGGGATTTGGCTTTTGTACCTGCCAGCCCGCTGCCCAACAGTCTGCTGACCTTTGCTGACAGAGGTGCTCTTGGGTGCACCATTGACTGCTGGTTCAGGGGGACATCATCAACTTTCATGCTGA
Source organism: Elgaria multicarinata webbii (assembly GCF_023053635.1). NCBI lineage: Eukaryota > Metazoa > Chordata > Lepidosauria > Squamata > Anguidae > Elgaria > Elgaria multicarinata. Next base: position 22,477,652 of record NC_086188.1, on the reverse strand, counting down.
GGTGACCTTGCTTGGGGTGGCTCAGGATTTCATGGCCTCCATGACAGCCATGAGATGGACAAACGTATCATTGGCCCAACCCTGGTAGCAAAGCACACTCCAGACCTTGTTTCCCAGCCAGTCATGAGGATCTGAAGGTGGGAGACCTTGAATCTGTCCCTTCACCATGGTCAGATCACTTCCTGTTGAAGTTTAGACTTACAGCATCTTTTCCCCTTTGCAAGGCTGGGGGAACCTCTTAAAATGGGTTTGGGGGAGACTTGCTGTGAAGGACAACTGCTGTGATTGCCTCTCCTATCTGCCACCACACCTGCTTCACCATATGGGATTACTGCATCTGGATTGAACAGTAGCACTCTCGTAACCTCCTCTGCAAACCGCAGGCACCGTTCTGCCGTTTTTACACTGCTTATGCATTTTTCACTTGTAGATTTCGCCCTCCTGTCCTGGGCTGAGCCTGCATTGAATACGAAGGCCATCCTGCCAATTTAATTTCAGTGTAACTCCACCCCTGAATAACCTGAGTACTGGATCATTCTATTAATAATCCCAATAAGGCTATTTAAAGTGCTCTCAAATAAAAAAGGGTTCACTCTGAATATTAATTTTCCTGTGAATGAATACTATTCTTATAGAATCATAGAATAGCAGAGTTGGAAGGGGCCTACAAGGCCATCGAGTCCAACCCCCTGCTCAATGCAGGAATCCACCCTAAAGCATCCCTGGCAGATGTGTCCTTTAAAGAAGAACACAGACATGTTGGAAATTCTGGTCCATTCTGAGACCATTTTTTAAAGGAATAATTTCCTTGCACTGATTAGCTTTGCCTATTTGTCCTTTTCTTTCCCCCACCACACAGGATACTCTTGCATGCACAAGGGCCTGCCCGTCCTGCCCATGCTGTCCATGCTGCCAGAAGCACAAGCCCTTCCCCCAGCATGAACCCAGGGGCAGGAGAAAGAGCCATGCCCCTCAGCCTGCCACACCTTTTTACCCATGAAGCCTTCCCCAACGCCCTCCAGATGTGCAGGATGACAACTCCCAGCATCCCCCAGCCAGCCAAACCCATCTGGAAAATACCAGGCAAGAGGGGAAGTGGTGCTAGGCTAGGTGATGCCTTGTTCTTAGAGCTGGAAAAAAATAGTCAAATTGACACCTGTTCATTAGAATAACACATGACTGAAGGCAGAGAAATTGCCCCTGCTTTGCCTTGCATCGTGTTCAGAGTGGCCCTGGATATGCTGATGTAAACTATACCAATCACGTCTTGCAAATGTGGCATCCTGGGCCGAGGTACACAAAATGGACAGCTCAGAGTCCCTGAAATACATTTTTCATATTTCCATATGCTGCTTTTGGAACATTGTTCATCTGTTACTGGGAAATGACATCAACTCCTGTATTACACATGAGTAAAATGTTTTGGGCTATCAATGGTCTCTTCCTACGCTCAGATATTTGCTCCATTTTTACTGTTTGTTGTGAACCGCCCAGAGAGCTCCGGCTATTGGGCGGTATAGAAATGTAATAAATAAATAAATAAATAAATAAATAAATAAATAAAAGAAAGTGTGAAAAGTGTGCAGATTTAGTTTAGTTTAGTTTAGTTCTGTACTGTCAGTCAAGATTAACCATGGCACTAGCTTCAAAATTCATTTCTGACCGTTCAAGTCGGGCCCTTTGGTTCTGGCTGCTAAGAAATGGGCTGCCTCCAGGCAGTGCCTGAAAAAGCCTGGGCCTGCACGCCCCCTGCCGTCTGGGAAACGAACAGATTATTAGTAATTAATTAACTGAAATATGTACAGCTCCCAGATGAATGTCCATTTGAAGTTATATCAGCGGGGGCCAAAGAGAAAGTGTATTTCTTATTAGCATGTTTAAATCTTATTTTGTTATTGGTCTTAACACTGCTGTTATAAGCCATTTTGAATGCATGCTGGAAAAGTCTTGTATCTTGGAGCTTTGGGGACTCACAGAGGAAAGGTTATGACATTTGAGGCTTCCTAGCTTAGGAAAAAGATGGAACATGACAGAGGGGGTGTAAATATGCCTGGGGTGGAGAGAACGTATGGACCCGGCGGGTTCATCTGATGCAGCTCAGTGGGGCCGACAAAATGGAGGGCCTCCTTCACAGTCCACGTCGTGCCCAGCCCAGCCCAGCCTTCCCAAACCTGGTGCTCTCCAACGGCCATTCCAGCTGGGAATGATGGGAGTCATAGGCAGATGTGTCATGTGGAATTCACTACCACAAGACGTAGTGATGGGAGTCACGTAGTCATGGTGGGCTCATTTCATTCTCGAAGCTACCTAAGCTCCCCCCACCCCCACCATGTGCAGCCTCTGCAGGGCAGACGCATGCTGGGGATACTTATAGCCATTCCTCTCAGTAAGATTGCTGTGCCCCAGGACATAAAGCGCCCACAGCCTGCAAGCTGAGAAGACGACGAAGAAGAGGAGGAGGAGGAGGTGGAAGAGCAGCAGCAGTAACAGCAGCAGCGCTGGCCGGCTAGCTCCGTCGCTCCTGTGAGCAGAATTTCAGTTGCTGCATCTTTCTACTTAAGGCTGATGTGGTGATGGTACTCCAGGGAGGAAGGGCATGTTTGGTGTAATGGGATAATAATGGCATAATACGCAGAGCACTTCTGCACTGAGGCAGGCCAGCTGCTCGAGGCAGGCACTCATAAACACAGGGAAACCAATCGGTCATTTTCAAAAGTAGCGCATGGAGGGGGGCGCATAGGGAAAGGGAAATGATTTGTAATTTAATAAGGAAGATAGCCATTAGGCCAAGCCAGGGTGTCAAGTTCAGGCTTGGGAAAGAGATCAAACAGGGTTAAACATCCCTTAGTTAACTCTTGTCAGGGTCATAATTGTGAAATGGCACCCTAGTTTACATTCTTTCACAGGGGCATCTGTTTTTGTCAGGATGAAGGGACTTGGCGGATGGTTGTCAAAAAAAGGCCAAGAGTAAATCCGCAAAATTTAAATAGGAATATGCTTTTTACTGTGTTAATTTCCTTCATCCTCAAGACAAGCCATTGTTGTTTTAAATGTATGTGAATTTTGTATGTTTTGTGGTTTAAAATTTTTGCATATTGTTTTTAAATGTTTTATCTTATGTGAAATTTTATTGATCTATTTATTTATTGCATTTGTATACTGCCCCATAGCCGAAGCTCTCTGGGCAGAGAGCTCCGGCTATTGGGCGGTATAGAAGAGAAAAGTCTTGAACTGGCGCTGAAAAGATGACAATGTCAGTGCCAGGCAGGCCTCAGGGAGACTGTTCCACAGTTGAGGGGCCACCACAGAGAAGGCCCTCTCTCTAGTTGCCACCCTCCGAGCTTCCCTCAGAGTAGGCACCTGGAGGAAGACTTTAGATGTTGAATGTAGTGTTCAGGTAGGTTCATGTCGGGAAAGGCGTTCTGTCAGGTATTGCGGTCCCAAGCCATGTCAGGCTTTATGGGTTAAAACCTTGAATTGGGCTCGGAAACGTACAGGCAGCCAATGCAAGCGGGCCAGAGTGGGTCTTATATGCTCGAATCTTCTGGTCCCGGTTATCAATCTGGCCACTGCATTTTGCAGAAGCTGCAGCTTCCGAACCATCTTGATAAGTATGTAGAGCACCTAGAATCTCTGTATCCTGCTGCAACACTTGTAATAGCTGGGGATTTTAATGCATGAATTGGAACCAATGATCGAAATTTATATGCCCGTTTCCATCATGTCCCAGATTTGGACATATCTGGGGATCAGGATACTTTCCGCGTTTCTAAAGACAACAAGTATGCGGGATTTAACTGGTCCAATTCATAAGACAAAGAGACTTGCATCTACTAAATGGCTCAGCCAAAGGGGACCAGAGAGGGGAGTATACACATTTTTCAAATCACTGTGGCAGCATAATTGATTACATAATAATTTCAATGTACAGGTTTCTTGCCCAGTTTAAGGTTGGCACCTATACAGAAAGTGACCATTTACCATCAACTATGACATTTGCAAATATAATAAAGAAAAATACATGCTTACAACCCCAATATACTACTAACAGATAATTAGGAGTGACCAGTAATAAGAGAATAAAGTGGACTCCCAAAATTGATCTAGCCTTGTCCCAGCTTCTGCAATCAAAGGATTTCAGAACATTACATGCTGCATTGCTGCAATCCTTTCTGCAAAATCACCCATTGAAGCTATACAGGTATTTCAGGATCTGACTGATAGATTACAAATGTACCTAAAAACAGAAGCTAACATGGGACCGAGAACCTCTATAACTAATTGAAGCTGGTATGACCATGAATGTAAAAGGGCTAAAAGTTATATGATTAGAATTTATCGAAAATACAGAAATACCAACTCTGCATCCTGCTTGTAGCAGTACATAATAAGTCAAAGGAAGTACAAAGCATTGATCAAAAAGAAAAGAATGGCAGGATGGGATAAGCGCTTGGAATTCATTGCTGGAAGCTTCTCATACTAAAGATACTTGTCTTTTCTGGCGACTTTGTCAGGATTATTGGACAAGGTCTGCACTTAGCCAATATGTGTAATTAGTCCAGACAAATGGATGTTTTTTTTACCAGGTACTGTCCTCTGACAGCAATGTGAGCAATGTCAGGGCCAATCAGCTTATGGAAGTCCCAAACGATCTACCCCAATGGCCCCCTGTGTCAACAAATGAGGTCAGGGATCTCATTTCTCAATTAAAGAAAAACAAAGCGCCCAGAATAGATTTTATACCCCCAGAACTTCTAAAACCTAATATCAACTGGTGGGCCCCCTTGCTGGCTTGTCTATTTACTTATATTGATTTAACAGGGATAATCCCTAAGGAATGGGATACTGCAGTAATCGTTTCCATATACAAGAAAGGCACAAAAACTGATGCAGCAAATTACCGCCCAATTAGTCTGTTGTGTACAATTAGTAAATTGTATGCAAAACACCTGTATAACAAGTTACTCAACTGGTTAGATGATGAAAACATTCTGTCAGATGCTCAAGCTGGATTTAGACAAGGTAGATCAACTGCAGACCATTGCTTGGTTTTGACCAATGTAATTGATAAATATGCAAAAAAACAAACCAAAAAAAAAAAAACCCAAAGGAGTCTTATACGCTGCTTTTATTGATCTAAAAGCAGCATTTGACTCAATCGCTCACTCAAGACTTTGGGAAAATTTGATATCAACATCCATAGACAGAAGACTTCTTTTCCTGATCAAAAGCCTGTATAGCAACACATGGCTGAAAATAAGATGCATGAGGGACGATGGTCTGACTGATCCAGTCTCATCATCCAAAGGGGTCAAGCAAGGATGTATTTTGGCCCCTGTTTTGTTCAATTTTTACATAAATGATATTGTTGAATTTTTATCATGTCCCAATTTTCACGCACCAAAAATAGCTACAAAGAAGATTTCTATTTTATTGTATGCAGAAATCCTATCACAGACTGATAGCCTAAGGAGGCTATTAAGGGCATTTCCCCAGTATTGTCAAAAAAACACCTCATAATCAACTATGACAAAATGAAGGTAATGGTCCTTTCCAGACGCTATAAACCACATAAATGGCACCTGAATAGGCACCTTATTGAGCAAGTTAAAGTATTCAAATATCTGGGAATAATATTTCAATATTCTGGAATATGGACAGCCCAGCAAGATTACGTAATTGAAAAAGCTACAAGAAGTATTAGAATTCTCTTGCATTTCTATCGAACGAAGGGGCGTAATTTCATTCCTGCGGCTCTCGAAGTCTTCAAAGCCAAGCCTATAGCCCAATTGCTCTTTGGGATTCCAACTTGGGCTGATACCAATTTAAAATCATTGGAGATTGTGCAGACCAAATTTCTCAGACAAATTTTTGCAGTACCTAACTGTGTTTCTAATGCTGCTTTACAACTTGAGGCTGGTGTTATCTCTATCCACACACAGGTCTGGATGAGGACACTTACTTATTGGCTGTGGCTGCATCTAACTGCCACAGGTCTGCTCCCCCTGATATTGAGAGACTCCCACAAAAGCAGCTGGATGAAAGCTGCTAATAAGAGGCTAAATTTAGTTGGCTTTTCATCTCAATACCTATTAGGTTTAGGCTTTCCCAAAGCTAAAGAAATTCTGAAACAATCCTCATTGGACATCGAAAGACAAAACAGCTTGTCCACAATGGGGAAATCAAGTCCTCATCTTAAACTGTCCTCATTTAGTCCTGCAGATAAGACACCAGTATATTTACAGCAGCTCACATACCCTAAACATAGAACAGCCTTTTCAAGAGCACGTCTCAAAGTGCTTCCTTCTCCGGTTCTAGAAGGCTGCTTTAGGAGAATTCCATTCCATAATCGAGTATGTATCTGTGGAGATGGTCACATTGAAACCATTGCCCACGTGCTGCTATTTTGCTCTTTGTACAGAAATACTTGTGAAGACTTAATAACCCCCTTATTATCCTCTTATCCAGGGTGTTCAACTGATTATTATGTGAACTTTCTTCTTGAGGATTCCAACGGGATGGTTACAGCAAAAATTGCGATTTTTTAAGCAATTGCTATTAAAATGAGGGCTGCAATTGCACCCTGAGTTTTAAATGATATAATTTTAGCCTTAACTGTATTTAATGTTTTATTTGCTTGGAGATACTGAGTTTTATATGTTAAGGACTTTGTGTTTTTCTTGAACTCAGGACATTTATTGCATGTTTTATGCCTTTGTTGTTGTTTATTCGTTCAGTCACTTCCGACTCTTCGTGACTTCATGGACCAGCCCACGCCAGAGCTTTCTGTCGGCCGTCGCCACCCCCAGCTCCCCCAAGGTCAAGTCTGTCACCTCCAGAATATCATCCATCCATCTTGCCCTTGGTCGGCCCCTCTTCCTTTTGCCTTCCACTTTCCCTAGCATCAGCCTCTTCTCCAGGGTATCCTGTCTTCTCATTATGTGGCCAAAGTACTTCAGTTTTGCCTTTAATCCCATTCCCTCAAGTGAGCAGTCTGGCTTTATTTCCTGGAGTATGGACTGGTTTGATCTTCTTGCAGTCCAAGGCACTCTCAGAATTTTCCTCCAACACCATAGTTCAAAAGCATCTATCTTCCTTCGCTCAGCTTTCCTTATGGTCCAGCTCTCGCAGCCATAGGTTACTACGGGGAATACCATTGCTTTAACTATGCGGACCTTTGTTGCCAGTGTGGAGTCTCTGCTCTTAACTATTTTATCGAGATTTGTCGTTGCTCTCCTCCCAAGAAGTAAACGTCTTCTGATTTCCTGGCTGCAGTCAGCGTCTGCAGTAACCTTTGCGCCCAGAAATACAAAGTCTGTCACTGCCTCCACGTTTTCTCCCTCTATTTGCCAGTTATCAATCAAACTGGTTGCCATAATCTTTTTTTTTTTTTGAGGTTTAACTGCAACCCAGCTTTTGCACTTTCTTCTTTCACCTTTGTCATAAGGCTCCTCAGCTCCTCCTCGCTTTCAGCCATCAAAGTGGTGTCTCTAGTTGTACTGATCCATTTAGTTTTCATGGCAAGAATACTGGGGTGGGTTGCCATTACCTTCCCCAGGGATCATATTTAGTCTGACCTCTCTACCATGACCTTCCCGTCTTGGGTGTCCTTTCACGGTTTAGCTCATGGCATCCTTGAGGTGCTCAAGCTCCAGCACCACGACAAGGTAACGATCTCCTTTGCTGGAGGTTTTATGCCTTATGTTCAGTTAATTGTTCTAAATTGCAATGCCCAATGGCTTGGTGCAAATAAAATTTGATTTGATTTGATCAAGTGACAGAGATGGTTCTAGGAGGACCCCCAAGCTATGAACCTGCTCCTTCAGGGGGAGTGCAACCCCATCCGGAATAGGTTGAGCACCCTCCATCAGGTCAGGAGAACCACCCACTAACAGCATCTCACTCTTGTCCAGATTGAGCTTCAGTCTATTAGCTCTCATCCAGTCCATTGTTGCAGCCAGGCACCTGATGACAATGCACTCCAAAACTCCGGATGACTGCAACCAACGGTTTCATGTAAATATTTAACAGCATGGGGGACAAGACTGACCCCTGTGGAAACCCATACTGGAGGATCCACGGAGCTGAGCAGTGTCCCCCAAGCACCGCCTTCTGGAGCTGACCAGCCAAGTGTGAGCAGAACCACTGCAATGAAGTACCTCCCACTCCTAACTCAGCCAGTCGCTCCAGAAGGATACCAGGGTCGATAGTATCGAAAGCCACTGAGAGATCAAGGAGAATCAACAGAGTCACACTCCCCCTGTCTTTCTCCCGACATAGGTTATCATACAGGGTGACCAAGGCTGTTTCCGTGCTAAAACCAGGCCTGAAACATGACTGAAATGGATCCAGATAATCAGTCTCATCCAAGAGTGTCTGGAGCTGGCCCACAACCACCCGCTCAAGGACCTTGCCCAGGAATGGAACGTTTGCCACCGGCCTGTAGTTATTAAGATTTTCTGGGTCCAAGGAAACTTTCTTCAGGAGTGGTCTCACTACCACCTTTTTCAGACGGCCACTCTTTCAGACCACTCCCTCCCGCAAAGAGGCATTAATCACTTCCCTTGCCCAGCCGGCTGTTCCATCCCTGCTAGCTTTTATTAGGAAAGAGGGGCAAGGATCCAATACGCAGAATCCTTTCTTTATTAGATTTGTGTACCACCCAACTGGCAAATGCCTGTTCCCATTTTAGAGGTGAGGTACGTGAATGAATGAATGAATGAATGAATGAATCAGTGGCCTGATTGCTGTTGATTGTTGTTGGCCTCTCAGTGACCTCATTCTGTTTCCTGACTTGGAGCTGAGCAGAAGCAGGGAAGAGCAGCTGGCCCAGCTCAAGTAGAAGCTACAAAACTAAGCCAGTTCCCAGAGAGAGAGCGAACAGAGAGAGAGCTAACAGGAAGAGTTCGGCAGGGGAGGCCAAGGGGGAGGCCTCTAAGAAAAAAACAAAAAAACAAAGAAAAACATAAAGAGAAACCCACCCACCCCACAAAACCAACCAACCAACCAAACAAACAAAACCCAAAAAAATCTTATTTTCCCTTAAGACCTACTCATATAGTTGTGTACCTTCAGAGAGGACACAACAAAGCAAAGGCAATTCCACTATAATCAAAAAGGGAAAAAACCAAAGCAGAAATCAACAATATGGATGGAAAGGAGTCCCTAGAGGTGGTGACCTGCAAAGGGTGTGCAATGTTCGTGTTTCTGCCTGAGCTCAACATGGCGTATACCTGCAACAAGTGCAAGCTGGTGGCACTTTTGGAAGAAAAAGTGAGGGGACTTGAGCAGCGAGTGTCCACCCTCCAAGGAATAAGAGAAGTCGAGGAGTTCTTAGACCGAACGGTGGAACTGCAACAGCAACAAGAAGCACATGAGATTGAAGAACAACAGCCAGCTGAAGCAGAAGTGGAGTATGCTGAGGGGAGGAAAGCCAATGAAGAGGAAACTCTCTGGAAAAGAGTGACAGGAGCAGAAGAACTAGAAGGCATTCTGCACCGGTGGAACCATTAGAGTTAAGCAACCGCTTTCAGCTTCCGGAGGATGAGACTGAAGGACAGTTTGCAGAGGAAGAAGTACAGGAGACACCATGCAACAGTGACCAAGAGGCAGAAGGTAGGTCAACCAAGAAGAAGAGAAGAGTAGTCGTTGTGGGAGACTCCCTGCTGCGTGGGATTGAAACCCAAGTATGTCGTGAAGACCCATGGACTCGCCAGGTGTGCTGTCTCCCTGGAGCACAGATTAGAGATGTGACTGAAGGGTTACCGAAGCTCATAAAGCCCACGAACACATACCCCTTTCTTCTCATCCATGTGGGAACAAATGATGTTGCCAAGCAGAGCTACGAAGAAATCATTTCAGACTATGAAGCTCTGGGAAGGAAACTGAAGAACTTTGGGGCCAAGGTATTTTCTCATCCATCCTCCCGGTTCTTGGAAGAACCGGGAAAGGGAAAGGGAAAGGGAAAGAAAAATACTCCGGATGAACGACTAGCTACGAAGGTGGTGCCGACGTGAGAATTTTGGATTCTGAGACCACGGGCTATGCTACTTGGAACATGGACTGCTGGCAAGGGATGGGTTGCACCTCACAAGGGCTGGAAAGAATGTGTTCGGCCACAGCATGAAGAACTTGATCAGGAGGGCTTTAAACTGAATCTTACGGGGGCGGGAGACGTAAATTTCGAGGCAACAAGGGATGAAGGCCAAGGCACCACAGTACAGAGAACAGCTCCAATAGTGCCCCCAAATAGTGTCCGCAACAATGTAGGAACAAAGCCAGACTATAGAACACATGGTCTTCTATGTCTATATACTAATTCCCAGAGCATGGGAAACAAACAGAATGAACTTGAACTCTTATTACATGAAGGCAAATACGACTTGATAGGTATAACTGAAACTTGGTGGGATGACTCCCATGACTGGAATATAGCAATTGAAGGATATAACTTGTTCAAAAAGAACAGAAGAAATAGAAAGGGAGGTGGAGTTGCACTATATATTAAAAATACCTATCCCTGCACAGAAATATAGGCGGATCAGACTGGGAGCCCCATCGAGAGCATCTGGATTAAAATTAATGGGGCAAGGAATAAAAAGAACATGATAATCGGAGTCTACTACCGACCACCCAATCAAGGAGAAGACGAGGATGAAACTTTTGAGAAACAAATTGCCAGTGTTTCAAGGAAGTTTGATGTAGTAGTGATGGGGGACTTCAGTTACCTTGATATCTGTTGGGAGACCAATACTGACAAAAGCGGCCCTTCCAAGAAATTCCTGATTGTGTGGGTGATAACTTTCTCCTACAGAAAGTGGAGGAAGGAACTAGAGGATCGGCAATCCTTGACTTGTTATTGACCAATAGGGATGACTTAGTGGATAAAGTGGCAGTTACGGGAACTCTGGGGGAAAGTGACCACATCATACTTGAATTCTTGATTAGGAAGAGACAAAAGTTGAGTGTAGCCATACACGTACTCTGGATTTTAGGAAAGCTGATTTTAATAAACTCAGAACTATGATAAGTAAGGTCCCGTGGCAAGGGAGCCTAATGAGAAAAGGAGTGCAGGATGGGTGGGAGTATTTAAAAAATGAAATTTTAAAGGCACAGTTACAAACAATTCCAACAAGGAGAAAAGATAGAAGACAACAGAGGAAACCAATGTGGCTCCACAAAAGATGGAGAGATGACCTGAAAACAAAAAGGGATACATATAGGAAGTGGAAGGAAGGCCAGGCTACAAAAGAAGAGTACAGACAAGTGGAACCAAAATGGCGTCAGGAAGGCTAAAGCTCAGAATGAGCTGAGATTAGCGAGGGATGCTAAAAGCAATAAAAAGGCTTTCTTCAGATATGTGAGTGGTAAAAGACAGGGGAAAGAAATGGTGGTTCAACTGCTTAATGAGGATGGCAAATTGATAACAGATGACAAAGAAAAAGCTGAAGTGCTCAATTCCAACTTTGCCTCAATCTTCTCCCAAAAGCGGGTCTATGACCCCCCTGGAAAAAGTGAAGCATAAGTTGAGGGGGCAGGATAACAGTTTGAGATTGATAAACAAATGGTCAAAGAACACCTAATTTCCTTGAATGAGTTCAAATCTCCAGGGCCCGATGAACTGCATCCTAGAGTAATGAAGGAGCTAGCGGAAGAACTCTCAGAACCTTTGTCTATTATCTTTGCAAAATCATGGAAGACGGGTGAGGTGCCGGACGACTGGAGGAGGGCTAACGTTGTCCCTATCTTCAAAAAGGGCAAAAAGGAAGAACCTGGGAACTACAGACCAGTCAGTCTGACATCCATCCCTGGGAAAATTCTGGAGCAGATTATAAAGAAGTCAATCTGTAAACACCTTGAAATCAATGCAGTGATCACTAGAAGCCAACATGGATTTGTCAAGAACAAGTCCTGTCAGACAAATTTGATCTCATTTTTTGATAGGGTAACCTCCCTTGTGGACCGTGGGAACACTGTGGTCTGTGGACCAACTACACTGGTCTGTAGTTCCCAGGTTCCTCCTTTTTGCCCTTTTTGAAGATAGGGACAACGTTAGCCCTCCTCCAGTCGTCCGGCACCTCACCCATCTTCCATGATTTTGCAAAGATAATAGACAAAGGTTCTGAGAGTTCTTCCGCTAGCTCCTTCATTACTCTAGGATGCAGTTCATCGGGCCCTGGAGATTTAAACTCATTCAAGGAAATTAGGTGTTCTTTTACCATTTGTTTATCAATCTCAAACTGCAATCCTGCCCCCTCAACTTCTGCTTCACTTTTTCCAGGGGGGTCATAGACCCACTTTTGGGAGAAGACCGAGGCAAAATAGGAATTGAGCACTTCAGCCTTTTCTTTGTCGTCTGTTATCAATTTGCCATCCTCGTTAAGCAGTTGAACCACCATTTCTTTCCTCTGTCTTTTACTACTCACGTATCTGAAGAAAGCCTTTTTATTGCTTTTAGCATCCCTCGCTAATCTCAGCTCATTCTGAGCTTTAGCCTTCCTGACGCCATTTCGGCACTTCTGCGCCACTTGTCTGTACTCTTCTTTTGTAGCCCGGACTTCCTTCCACTTCCTATATGTATCCCTTTTTGTTTTCAGGTCATCTCTCCATCTTTTGTGGAGCCACATTGGTTTCCTCTGTTGTCTTCTATCTTTTCTCCTTGTTGGAATTGTTTGTAACTGTGCCTTTAAAATTTCATTTTTTAAATACTCCCACCCATCCTGCACTCCTTTTCTCATTAGGCTCCCTTGCCACGGGACCTTACTTATCATAGTTCTGAGTTTATTAAAATCAGCTTTCCTAAAATCCAGAGTACGTGTATGGCTACGCTCGACTTTTGTCTGCTTCACAAAAGTCCTTCCCGTGACTGCCACTTTATCCACTAAGTCATCCCTATTGGTCAATAACAAGTCAAGGATTGCTGATCCTCTAGTTCCTTCCTCCACTTTCTGTAGGAGAAAGTTATCACCCACACATGTCAGGAATTTCTTGGAAGGGCCGCTTTTGGCAGTATTGGTCTCCCAACAGATATCAGGGTAATTGAAGTCCCCCATCACTACTACATCACACTTCCTTGAAACACTGGCAATTTGTTTCTCAAAAGTTTCGTCCTCGTCTTCTCCTTGATTGGGTGGTCGGTAGTAGACTCCGATTATCATATTCTTTTTATTCCTAGCCCCATTTATTTTAATCCATACGCTCTCGATGGGGCTCCCAGTCTCATCAGCCTGTATTTCTGTGCAGGGATAGGTATTTTTAACATATAGTGCAACTCCACCTCCCTTTCTATTTCTTCTGTTCCTTTTGAACAAGTTATATCCTTCAATTGCTATATTCCAGTCATGGGAGTCATCCCACCAAGTTTCAGTTATACCTATCAAGTCATATTTGCCTTCATGTAATAAGAGTTCAAGTTCATTCTGTTTGTTTCCCATGCTCTGGGCATTAGTATATAGACATCGAAGACCATGTTTTATAGTCTGGCTTTGTTCCTACCTTGTTGAAGACACTATTTTGGGACACTGTTGGAGCTTCCTCCTTGATGGATTCATTTTGGTAAAAGACAGAAGAAGCAGTGTGTTTTTCCAAGTGGAAGTCAATGACTTCTGGTGTGTTTGTGTAAAATATTGTGTTTGAGGCAAGACAACTGTAGGATAAAGGACTCTTCTGGAAGAATCACAGAATCATAGAATAGTATTGCTGGAAGGGGCCATCGAGTTCAACCCCCTGCTCAATGCAGGAATCCACCTCAAAGCATCCCTGACAGATGGCTGCCCAGCTGCCTCTCTTAAAGGCCTCTAGTGTGGGAGAGGAGCCTTCCCATCGCCTCCCTAGGGGCTCACCCTGACAGTGGCACATCAGTGCTGTGAAAACCCGCACTCGCGCTCCTTCGCATCATCCACATGCGGGTGCAGGGGTTCACAGGTGAGGAGCAACACCTGTGCACGGGTTGCCCCCGCCTCCTCGCATCCCTGTTTTGTTTTTGTTTGCTTTGGAAGAGGGGTAGCTGCCCTATGCACGGGGCTCCCGCAACTCCTGTCATCCCTCTTAGTTTCTTTTTTAAAACTTTTTTTTTTTTGGCTTCTCCCTTTGCCAGAGAAGGGCAGCAGCCATTCAGCTTGCTGGCCTGCCCCCTCCCCCCTATCTTGGCAGATGGCGATCAATCAGGGTTTGCCATCTGCTCAGACACGCCTCGGAAGCAGCTCGGAAGCAAGGTGACAGAAGGCAAAGGCGCATCTGCACCTTGCTGAAAGGGAAAAGTCGGGGTGAGTAACTGACTTTTTAAAAGCAGAGCTTTGGGGGTTTCCCCCTTGATGGCTTTGCAATGTGTCATGTAGATGACCTGCTGCCACTCCAAATCCACCCTGGGGCAAACCCTTCCTCAGGACGAGCCCTAGGTCATTGGTTCCGTCGTACTGCTCTAACAGTCAGGAAGTTTTTCCTGATGTCCAGCCAGAATTCAGCTTCCTGTCACTTGAGCCCATTATTCCATGCCTGCACTCTGGGAGGATCGAAAAGAGATCCATGCCCTCCTCTGTGTGACAACCTTTTAAGTACTTGAAGAGTGCTATCATGTCTCCCCACAGTCTTCTCTTCTCAAGGCTAAACATGCCCAGTTCTTTCAGTCTCTCTTCATAGAGCTTTGTTTCCAGACCCCTGATCATCCTGGTTGCCCTCCTCTGAACATGCTCCAGCTTGTCTGCATCCTTCTTGAAGTGTGGTGCCCAGAACTGGACGCAATACTCAAGATGAGGCCTAACCAGTACCGAATAGAGAGGAACCAGTACCTCGTGCGATTTGGAAGCTATACTTCTATTAATGCAGCCTAAAATAGCATTTATCCCTATTTAATTTAATTCTGTTTTCAGCCCAGCACTCCAGCCTGTCAAGATCACTTTGAAGTTTGTTTCTGTCTTCCAGGGTATTAGCTATCTCACCCAATTTTGTGTCATCTGCAGACTTGATAAGTGTTTTCTGCACCTTCTCGTCCAAATCATTAATACAAATGTTGAGGAGCACTGGGCCCAGGACTGAGCCCTGCGATACCCCACTCATTGCCTCTCCCCCCGACCGCAGTTTGAGAAGGTGCCGTTGATAAGCACAGTTTCAGTCCGATTCTGTAGGCAACTGCGGATCCACCTAATAGTTGTTCCATCTAGCCCACTTTTAGCTAGTTTGTTAATCAGAATACCATGGGGCACTTTGTCAAAAGCTTTGCTGAAGTCAGTATGTATTATGTCCACAGCACTGGACAAAATATATCTTGTCCAAGTCATATGCTTCCCTTTTGAAGTGTATACAGTTTGGTCAGGTGGAATGTTTTGTTTTAGGGATCTATTGCACTTTCTAAGCAGCAGCCAGATTTTGTGCTTAGGAATTGCACCTCCTCCCCTCCCCAATACACAGTCCTATAAGAATGAGGATTGATTTCGCTTGCTTTCCATACTGACTGATGGATCTTCTGGCACCGCCAGAAGTGGCGGATACTTGGGGACAGGTCAAAGCTCTGCCTTATGCAAAGGAAGTGCATTTTTCAAGAACTTCCATGATGTCTTCTTTCCTGGGTCTTCCTCTGAATTGCAACCATGTCTGCTTCTTATGCACGTAGTCTGTCCTTTGGACAAGACTACTTTGCAAACAAACAAGCCATCAAAAGAGAAGTTGCTGAAAGTTTACGCTAAGAATAGAAGAGCAACGTCATGAGTTCAACTATGTGACCTCCTCTAGGAGCTGGACATCAGGTCAGTGGTCCAGTTTCTTGTTTCCTTTCTGCTCTGGAGCATGTAGTGTGTACAGAATGCTGGGAATGAACCCAGTGCATAGCCAAGCTCTTTCAAGTCTGGCTCCCAGGGCTCCAAAGACACTCAAAGCTGGAAGCAGCCCTGGGGATGGGAGCTGTGAAATACTCAAGCCTGCTATCTAAAACTGGGAGCTCCATCACACCAGTGTTTCATTGCACTTTCGTCCTGCCTTGTTTACCATTTTGCCCCATGACCCTCACATGACATCATCCCTGTCCTGCAGCCTTCTCACCTCTTCCCCTCCATTTTCCATGTTTTTCTGAGGCAGAGAAAGTGTGATATTTTTTCTACACATGGGATAAAACCACCCTTCCACCCCATGTATTGCCATCCTCATGCTATGTCACAGAACATCCCTTCTTGGGGGCATCTGCATTGAAGGGCAGTCTTGCTGACAAAAGAGGAGGTTGAGGGGCAGTTCTCCTTCAGCGTGCCAAGTCGGTTGAATGGACTTTCACTGCTCCAACCCCACTCCAACCCAACCCATTTCAACTTCCCTCTTTTTTTGCCCACTGTATGAGGTGCCCAGCCAATACAATGCTAAATCGCTAAAACCAGAGCGAGGGAGGGGGAAGGCGCCCACGTCCATCAGAATGTCCATCAAGCACAAGAACCAATGAACTGGAGGGGGAAGGAGAAGGGGTGGGGTGGGGTGCGGCGTTGATACCAGGAAGTGTGAGCCAGTGCGGTGAAAAGGTAAACAAGGCAAAATAGCACAACAACACATGCACATGAGAATGACC
Organism: Elgaria multicarinata webbii; assembly: GCF_023053635.1. NCBI lineage: Eukaryota > Metazoa > Chordata > Lepidosauria > Squamata > Anguidae > Elgaria > Elgaria multicarinata. The sequence goes on along the minus strand of NC_086188.1, from coordinate 22,461,109 downwards.
AGCGCTTGACACGCTAATGAAATGGAGGTGGAATTGCAGATGCATACCAGGAAAAAACGTAGGTGTGGTGGAGCTGCTCTCAGCACTCCTGTTGGACCAAGCCTGCAGCAGTGCTCACAGAGCCTTTTAAAATGGGGGATGGAGGTGGACAGGATGGGACCCATCAGGGGTGCTTATTCCTCTGTAGCGATCACCGCCATTTTGCAAACAATTTTTCTTTCTTTTTAATGTTAACACCCCCTTTTTTATTCTAGGCTGTGAACCCCCATTGATTCAAGGAAAAACAAACTGAAGCTGAATCCAGACAAGACGGAGGTGCTTGCTGTCAAAGGCCATAACCTGGGTTTGGAGGTGTGTCAACCAGGTCTGGGTCTGGGTGGGGCTACACTCACCCTGAAAGACTGTTAAGTTGACGAATCTCTCCCGGCAGGCGAGAGGTGCTTCTGGATCCGTCGCTTCAAATGACAGCCCAGATAGATGCGACGGCCAAGAAGTGCTACTATCAGCTTGGGCTGATATGCCAGCTGCACCCCTTTCCAGACTCGGAAGACCTAAAGACGGTAGTGCACATGCTGGTAATTTCGAGGCTCGACTTCTGCAATGCACTCTGTATTGTGCCTAGTCCAGAAACTTCAACTAGTTCAAAATATGGCAGCCAGGCTGGTCACCATTACAGGAACCTTGTCTTGGGATTCAACAGCCAACACCCAAAAACAACAAACATCCAAAACAGGGAGGAGGAAGAGCATATAATTTGTTTTGGGTTCCTTGGAAGAGGAGAAAGGGTGGGATGTCATAATAAACAAATAAACGAACTCTACTCCAGTCTGTTAACTGGGGCCGTCAGAACAGGAAAGCAAGACAAGGAGGAAACTGTGCTGCCAAGCAGGGGGGCTGCAAGGGGGCTCCCCTCTTCCCTCCCCCCGCTGCCCAATGCAACGCCCGGCCACTCTTGCGATGCTCTGGTAACAGCAAGGCGCAGTCCCCCTCCCACGCGGGGAAGCAGGAAAACTCAGCGTTGGCAAAGGCCGGGCGCTCCGCTCCAACCATTGGCACTGCTGGCCCAATACTCATTAGTACTTTTGCCTTGCAGGACCGCAGCCCAGATGCAAGGCGTGGCGCAGAGTCGCCGCCCCCGCGCTGCCGCTGCCTCCTCCCACTGGGAGGTGAATTCCACTTTGGGGACGGTCTCTTGAGGGGCGGGGGCGAAGGCAAAAGGGGCGGGGCCAATGGAAAAAACGGGCCCAGCCCACTGCAGCTTCACGCTCTTCCTGCCTGCCAGGAACGCTGCAGGTCTTCGGAGAGGCCTCTTCTGCTGCCTGGCTCTTTCCCTCCCTCAGGGGTCTCGATCCCTTGTTGTCACAGGAGACTGGGCTGTATGGGGACGGTGTAAAAGCCGGAACGGAACAGAACAGGCCGGAACAAAACCTTTATATTAAAAAACCATACCAAAAACAGTGGCATGTGTTAGCAACACTTGGGAACAATATTTTAGGACTAAAACCATTGCAATATTATATCCCTATTAACCCCAGAACTCCCAAAACAACATCCGGATTCCGGAACAGAATGGGATGGCTGGAACAGCCACTTCTGAAGGAGTGAGATATCAACCAAACTCACCAGTCACACATAACTCCACAGCAGGGATGCAATAAGCCACAAAATGTCCAAAGAAACTGCGTTCCAATACCCGTTCCGCACATAGTGCATATTGCACAAAATGGGCTGGAACAGCAGCTTCCAAGTGAGGTAAGTCAACCAAACTCACCAGACACACATTACTAGGTGGGACAGATAAAAAGCACACTCTTGATTGGTAAAGCACACTCTTGATTTTCTTTATTTACAGTCAACAGACCAATATAAAACAAGAAGATACACCATTATATAAAACAGTACAAAGTAGGGATAAAAAAGATGGAGTGTTACAAAACCACTAAAGATACTAGATTGTTATTTGTTGGTTTCTGAAAAGGAAACAGAATTGGGTTATTGGGGCCTGGCATAGTGAAAAAGGGAGGGATAGATAGATAATAAAATTGCTAATCTGTGGATTTAAGCGCAATCAACATCCATAAGAGATCTGGTGCGGATGGCCAAATTCAGGAATTTGGCCACCTGCTCAGTGGTAGATTTACTGGAGCCCTGAAGTAGACTAATCAGGAGTGACTCAGGGGAGCGTCCAGGGAGCCGTTGCATAATAGGACATAATAGGTATTTCCTTGCCTGTTGGTAAAAATTGCAATGGAAGAGCACATGCAGAATGGATTCCACCTTGATGTTATTACATGGGCAGTATCTGTTTTTGGATGGAATTTTCTTATATCTGCCCTCCAGCAACTTGGAGGGGAGGACGTTAAATCTTGCTAGGTGAATGCCTTCCTGTATTTGGGAATGGTTAACCAACCCAGGTATGGCATTCCGTCTTTGCAAGAAGGGACTGGGAGACCCAATGATTGGGGGGAACATGGTCCCCAGGCAGTTCCCCGGAGCTCTTGGTGGTCTATATCCAGTAGTCTCTGTTTGGTGATCTGTTTAGCGCTGTCCAAGTCCAGAGATAGCAGGAAAAAAGGGGATAGCCCTATTGAGGTTACTTTTTGCACCACTGCCCTAGACCAGTGAGATTTGGGGGGTTCTAACAGGACTTTGGTAACCAAGGAGTTGGGAGTGAGCGTTAGATGACAGCGGAGCCAGTAGTGTATGGTGAATATCCAAGCTTGGCATTTTAGTGTACTTAGTCCAGCCTCCAAGTTGAGGGCAGCACCAGAAACACATCTAGGGACTCCGAATATAAGCCTGAGGTAGAGATGTTGCACTCCTTCAAGAGAACTTTTGAAGTGTGGAAACCATATTGGAGCTCCAAACAGAGTCTGAGACACTATTTTAGCTTTGTAAACCCAGATGGCTGCCTGTAGATATTTCCCACCTTTCACAAAGAAGAATCGGGATATCGCACCAATAGTTTGTTCAGCTTTGCTCTTGGTGTGTTTGCCATGTGCCCTCCAGTTTTGAGCTTCATGAATACTTGAGCCCAGGTATTTATATGCGTCAATTTGGTTGATTCTGTTTCCCCCCATGGACCAGGGGAATTTTACCTTCCTCCTGGCAAAAACTACCACTTTGGTTTTTGAATAGTTAATTGTCAGCAATTTTTTCTCGCAGTATTTGGCAAAACCATTTAGTAGTCTCTTGAGGCCCAGTTGAGTCTGGGAGATCAATACGGCATCGTCAGCATAGAGAAGAACGAAAACTTTTGTTGAACCAATCTTGGGTGCATGCGATGGTAATGACGCCAACCAGACAGGGAGGTCTGCCAGATAAAGGTTGAACAAGATGGGGGCGAGAACACATCTTTGTCTGACACCAAGTGAAGTGACAATCTCATTTGTGAGATGTCCTTGTCTACTGCAACGAACCTGGGCAGATGTTTTATGATGCAGAGATTGAATCAGGAACAGAAGCCTGCTTTCGATAGAAAGCTGTTCCAGTTTGCTCCAAAGATGGGCTTGGCATATTGAATCGAAGGCAGATTTGAGATCAATAAAAGCGGTGAATAATTTGCCTCCACTGGGTGTAGAATATTTATGAACCAGGTGAGCCAGTACCAGGCAATGGTCAAGAGTAGAGCAGCCTGCTTTAAAGCCAATCTGTTCTTCTCCCAAGATATTGTTATCAAGGATCCATGTTTTTAGTTTCAAGGCCAAGAAACTGGCATAGACCTTACCAACTACAGATAAGAGGCTAATGGGTCGATAGTTGGATGGGTCATCTTTGGGTCCTTTTTTATATATTGGAATGACAATGGCTTTTAGCCAGGTTGCGGGAATTAACCCAGTTTTATTTATTAAGGAGAAAAGAGGCGCTAACAGGGCAGTCCACCAGCTGATGTTGCTTTTCAGCATCTCTGAGGGGATGCCATCTGGTCCAGGAGCCTTACCTGACTTTAACTGTAGTATTAAGTCCTCTACAGTGCTGATATTGACATTGGGCCAGTTAGGGGAGTCAGGTGGCAGTCTCGGATCAGAATTTGATATGTGGCTGTCGCTAAAGGCGATATGGAGATGATTCTCCCAGATTTCAGCCGGTATATGGCATTCCATGCTGCCATTGCTGTTACCTAGGGCACCTGATACTATCTGCCAAAAGGTTTTACAGTTGTTGGAAATGGAAGCCCCTATCAGTAGTTGCCAGGTTTCCCTGTCTGCCTCACTTTTTTTGTGTTGCAGGAGCTTCTTGTATTTTTTCTTTAACTCATAGTATGTGCATGGTAGTTGGCGTTCATTGTTCTCACGGTAGGAGCGGTAGGTGAGCTGAATTTTTCTTTTAAGGTTTACACAGTCCCAATCAAACCATTTATTAGTACGAGCTCTCTTGCATTTGGGGTTGCTGAGATTGTTTAGGAAGGAGGAGTACAAATCCTGCATCAGCTCCTCGTAGGCTAAGATTCCCAACTCAGGGGGCGCGTCTACTAAAATCCGTGCGATAGTATTCCTATAGCTGGGAGAGAGGACTAGCCGATCAAAAGCCTGTGCCGTTTTGTCTGTCCATTTGAGCTTTTTAGCACACACAGCAAAGGGTGGGCTGGAGAGTGGGAAATGTTTCACTTCCATCCTAATAGGCCCTGGAATATGGAGAGAAAGCTCTAGGGGCAGATGGTCACTGTCAAAACGTTCCGCAACTCGGAGGTTACACCCCAGGGTTTTCAGGTCCTTATGGACTAAAATCTGGTCGACCACACTGGCCCCCCTGGAGGAGATGAATGTGAATTCACTCCAGTTATCATCTGTGCAGCAGCCGTTCAAGATAAGCAGAGCGTTTTTTGAGACAAATTGGAGCAAACATTGCCCAGCAGGGTTTACAAATGAGTCCTTAGAATGACGTACATTGGCTCTAAGTTGCTCCTTGCTTGCGATCAAGCTATCACCGCGGTTGGCAGGGTCCACTAGGTAAGTTCCTGTTCTTGCATTTAAATCTCCTGCAATGATGGGGTAGGCGTGCGGATATTTGGCTGTCGTTTCCAGATAGAAGCAATCGGCTTTAAGCCAGGAAGCCATTGCCTCCTCCTTGCAAGTTGCTGGAGCAAAATAGACATTAAATAAAAGTAGGGTCAAATTAAAGGCCCTCAGTTCCAGGATCAGGGCCAGCACAGAGGAGTCACAGCTAGGCAGCTCTGTTGTTTTGGCATCGAGGGAGGATGAAATCAGGAGACTCAGCCCCTTGCTTGCTCTACCCTTGCCTTTATTGGGAAGTGCAGGAAGACAAAAGGATACAAATCCATTCACATGTATGTGCTCGCAACACCAAGTCTCTTGTAGCAGGACAATATCAAAGTCTGTCAGATAGTCGAGAAAACTTTGGTTCCCACTTTTAGAGTTCCACCCAGCAATATTCCAGGAGAGGAGTTTTAGGGGAGGAGTTATTTTCCCCTTTCCTTGTCAGTCTTGCTCGGTGATTGTGTCCAGGATTCCTTCCAGGTTTTCCAGGATACAGCCGTTGGGAAAGTTTACTTGGGGGCTGGGTTAGCTTGCATGATTTGATAGGATCTGAGGAAACACCTTCATGGGGTTCTGGCTGTTTCGAGTTAGACCAAGATAAGTGATTTGAACTTAAGATTTTACTTTTAGGGTCGTTTTTAGTACACCTGTGTGGATCAGCTAAGGGCTCCCTATTGCCCACACTGCCAAGTGCTGTGTTTTGGTGTAGATTGCAGGATTTTGATATCACAATCTTGGGGCTCAAAGCCACGCCTCCCTTGGAATACGGTTGCTGCAGATCGCATGTTCGATGCACACCCTCATATGTATCACAGTGATCCTCTGCTGGAATTGCTTCCACGACAGCATAGCGATCAGGGGATTTGGGCTGATTGTCGTTAGGCACTTTGTATTGTGTTGGTTATTGTGCATAAGGAGCTTTCTAAGGTTGGAAAGTCTCAGTAAAATCTTATGTTGTTCTTGCACCGGTAGGGCGTCATAGCTGTCAATTAGCTGAATTTCTTCGGGTGAGAGGTCCTTGTTGACAGAGTTGGTACTGTCTGGTGTAATTTTCTTAATGCAGTCGATTTTATTATTGTTATTTGGGCAGCCTACACTATGGTTAATTTCAAATGATTGGCAGAGAGTAGGGGGATCATCATCAGACATATTTAGATCAATCAGTTCCCCTACTGGTGGAACATTGTTAACAAGTCTGGGTCTCGATCCCTTGTTGTCACAGGAGACTGGGCTGTATGGGGACGGTGTAAAAGCTGGAACGGAACAGAACAGGCCGGAACAACACCTTTATATTAAAAAACCATACCAAAAACAGTGGCATGTGTTAGCAACACTTGGGAACAATATTTTAGGACTAAAACCATTGCAATATTATATCACTATTATCCCAGGACTCCCAAAACAACATCCGGAACAGAATGGGATGGCTGGAACAGCCACTTCTGAAGGAGTGAGATATCAACCAAACTCACCAGTCACACATAACTCCACAGCAGGGATGCAATAAGCCACAAAATGTCCAAAGAAACTGCGTTCCAATACCCGTTCCGCGCATAGTGCATATTGCACAAAATGGGCTGGAACAGCAGCTTCCAAGTGAGGTAAGTCAACCAAACTCACCAGACACACATTACTAGGTGGGACAGATAAAAAGCTCCATATTTTGCACCGAAATCATGTTCCGATACCCGTTCCAGGCCATAGACTACGTTGCGCAAAATGGGCCAGAACGGCAGCTTCCAACTGAGGTAAACTGCAAAAAAAGGGAAGAGAAAACCCCTACTGTAAGAGCACAAAGAAAACAAAAGGGAAGAATCTCCACACAGATTTTTTAGGGTGAATTGTTACCCCAGTGTACAGTAAAGAAGTGATAACACATATTTATATTCTTATTTCACAGAACTTTATTGCATTCTAACTGACATGTTATATAAAAGCTGTATGTGGCTGTTGAAAACTGCTTAGTATCCACCCTCAAACATATTTTTGTTTTCTGCTGAAAAAGGAGAAACTGCTGTATTTACACTTTCCAGTGAACTATTTTGAATAGTACAGTATGGTTATTGAAGAAGAAATCTGAAACGCAGTTAAATTTCCGGAATCATTGTTTTTCCATTGTATTTTCAGTCCACTAGGTTCTACTATAGTGTTACATAAGACTTTTATTAGAAGCAGCCTCCAATTCACACTCATGATATACAGGTCTTGATGAGTGATTAGCCTGAATGCTGATACTTTGATTACCTTGTGGGTTGATTAGAGGCGCACATAATACTGACTTATACATAATATTTTGTTATATCGACTAATACATGATATTTAGTTACATTGTCTGTTTACATGCATTATTTTGTTGTGTAATGGACTAGTACATGTAGCTTGTGATCTTTGTTATATTGGGGCTTTTACCTCTATGCATCTTTGTATATGCATGTTATAACTGGATGTGTATTATGGTTGACTTACCTCATTTGGAAGCTGCTGTTCCGGCCCATTTTGCACAATATGGACTATGGCCCAGAATGGGTATCGTAACATGGTTTTGGTGCAATATTTGGAGCTTTTTTATATCTGTCCCACATAGTAATATGTGTCTGATGAGTTTGGTTCACTTACCACATTTGGAAGCTGCCGTTCTGGCCCATTTTCCACAATGTAGACTATGGCCTGGAACAGGTATCGGAACATGGTTTTGGTGCAATATTTGGAGCTTATTATATCAGGCTCACCTTGTAATGTGTGGCTGGTGAGTTTGGTTAACCTACCTCACTTGGAAGCTCTTGTCCCGGCCCATTTTGTGCAATATGGACTATGCGCGGAACGGGTATCGGAACACAGTTTCTTTGGACATTTTGTGGCTTATTGCATCCCTGCTATGGAGTTATATGTGACTGGTGAGTTTGGTTGACATCTTACTCCTTCAGAAGTGGCCGTTCCAGCTGTCCCATTCTGTTCCGGGTGTTGTTTTGGGAGTTCTGGGGTTAATAGTGATATAATATTGCAATGGTTTTAGTCCTAAAATATTGTTCCCCAGTGTTGCTAACACATGCCACTGCTTTTGGTATGGGTTTTTTTATATATAAAAGGGTCGTTGTGGCCTGTTCTGTTCCAGCTTTTACACCTTCCCTTCCTTCGGTATGTTGTGCTTAAGCGCAGTGCTCTGGAACAGAGGAGGGCTTGAACCTGGCAGCCTCTAGGGAGGGACACCTGGTGGGACTTCATGGCTTCCTGTGCCTCAGGAGCTCAGGGAATGGGGCTGGAGGCTGTTCTCTGTGTGTTGGTGCTGGGAGAAGCCTGGGGGCCATGTTCTTGGCAATGATGGGACTTCATGGGCTCTGTCAGGTGTGTGGGTGTGTGGCATGTGGGTGCTGTTGCCACAACAGCCCTGGATTTGGGGCATTGATGGGTTTCCACGGATGCTGAAGACATGACTGCAGTTCTTGCACAGATCTGTAACTTTCTGAGCTGAGTGGTCTCCCGCTGTCCCTTACAGAGTGTGTGTAGGATTCAGCCACTGTTGGGCCGAGGGTATTGCCCCTCCCCCGCATAATTGGCATATAGGGTTGTTCAGCCATCTTCAATTGTACTCTGTCCAGTTTGAGAATTTTACCTGAAAAATAGTCTCCCTCTCAATTAGGTTTATCACCCCTAACACTTTCTTGATAATATCCTAAATACTGTGATAATTTTGAGGATAAAAGCAAAAGACTTACATTTCCAAGCACCCATGGATGTTTTTGTTTGAATTAAAGTTAAATATTAGTCATTCTTTCTGTAACAGAGTTTTATTTAAAGCGCTTAATATTTAACTTGCAAAGCTAATCAGTACTATGCCCTGAGTACTGTCTGCTATGGAAAGGGGATATAAAGTAAGTGTGTGTGTGTGTGTGTGTGTGTGTGAGAGAGAGAGAGAGAGAGAGAGAGAGAGAGAGAGAGAGAGAGAGAGAGAGAGAGATGGGCAATTTGGGCCTTCCACATGTTTTGGCCTGCAACTCCTGTCATCCCTCTGTCACAAAGTATGCATGCAACTGCATTTTATAGGAGCATTTGCTTCATTTGTGTGCTAATGTAAGTACAGAGTGATTGGTTCTGCATACGCTATAAACTAGCTTTAAGTGTGTTTAATGTGTTCTCCTTGGAACTGGGACAAGGGAGCAGGTGGGCTGCAGGTGGATTGGATAGTTCTTGGAAGTTGATATGCTCTTTATCTCATGAGGGGGTGGACTTTTGCAAGGGGGCATCTGAGGTTAGCTGTACCTAACCTTAACCTTGGCTGCGGGTTCAGGATTATGGACCTGGGTTTATGGACGGGAAACATGACTGAGCCAAAAGCTCCTGGTAAAATCTAGTTGTAGATTGGGGGTCCCCAATCTTTTTGGATTTGTGGGCACATTTGGGAATTTGAGAAGCCATTGTGGGCACCACCACAAAATAGTTCCCACACAGAATGACTGCTTTGGGGGCCTGACTAGTGAAAAGAGGTGTGGGAAGAGAAATAGTACTAATACTAATGGCTATCAAAGTTAAAGTACTATGGCAATAGGAAAAGGTCACAATTATTTCGTTAGTCACATCAGTCAGCAGCATCACATCAAATTGTTTATACAGAAAACCTTCAGAAACTGAGCCTCCCAAAACACATCCACACACCAACATCCAGAAAGCAGTCATACTCCAAGCATGTGCAATAGTCAGGAAATTTTTGAATCAGTAAAAGACAGCATGACTTGGCAAAGCCCGTCTAGAAAAGAAAGATTTATTTATTTATTTATTTATTTATTACATTTTTATACCGCCCAATAGCCGAAGCTCTCTGGGCGGTTCACAAAAATTAAAACCATCATAAAACAACCAACAAGTTAAAAATACAAATACAAAATACAATATAAAAAGCACAACCAGGATAAAACCACGCAGCAAAATTGATATAAGGTTAAAATACAGAGTTAAAACAGTATAATTTAAATTTAAGTTAAAATTAAGTGTTAAAATACTGAGTGAATAAAAAGGTCTTCAGCTGGCGACGAAAGGAGTACAGTGTAGGCGCCAGGCGGACCTCTCTGGGGAGCTCATTCCACAACCGGGGTGCCACAGCGGAGAAAGCCCTCCTCCTAGTAGCCACCTGCCTCACTTCTTTTGGCCGGGGCTCACGGAGAAGGGCCCCTGTAGATGATCTTAAGGTCCGGGTAGGTACATATGGGAGGAGGCGTTCCTTCAAATAACCTGGCCCCAAACCGTTTAGGGCTTTAAATGTCAATACCAGCACTTTGAATCGGGCCCGGACCTGGACTGGCAGCCAATGAAGTTGTAAAAGGACTGGCGTAATGTGATCTCGCCAGCCAGTCCCTGTTAGTAAATGGGCTGCCCTGTTTTGTACCAGCTGAAGCTTCCAGACCGTTTTCAAAGGCAGCCCCACGTAAAACGCATTGCAGTAATCCAAACGAGAGGTTATCAGAGCATGGATAACTGTAGCTAGGCTATCACTGTCCAGATAAGGGCTATCACTGTCCAGATGATAGTAGCTGGAGGCTGGAAGCGTAGAGGACCAGCAAAGTAAAAGTGTGAGTGGAAGAGAAAGATCACGGCTGGGGCTGGGAGGGCGAGGAAAAGGCAGCTAAGGGCGGGGGAGGGAGAGAAACGGCGAGGAAAGACGGGGAGAAATAGCAAGGCCAGTGGCTGGGTGTGAGGTAGGGTGGAGGAGCGAGCAAAGGGGAAAGGTCTGCTTTGTGGACAGAAGATTCCATGGGGCCAGGAAGCAACTCTTTCCTTCTCCTTCTGCCCCCAAACAACTGATCAGTGGCAGGTACAGGAATAGGAACACTTTTGACAAAGTGCCCCATGACATTCTGATTAACAAACTAGCTAAAAGTGGGCTAGATGGAACAACTATTAGGTTGGCTACAGAATCGGACTCAAAGAGTGCTTATCAACGGTACCTTCTCAAACTGGGGGGAGGCAACGAGTGGGGCACCGCATGGCTCAGTCCTGCGCCCAGTGCTCATCAACATGTTTATTAATGATTTGGACGAGGAGGTGCAGGGAACGCTGATCAAATTTGCAGATGACACAAAATTGGGTAGGATAGCTAATGCCCTGGAAGACAGAAACAAACTTCAAAGTGATCTTGATAGGCTGGAGTGCTGGGCTGAAAACAACAGAATGAAATTGAATAGGGATAAATGCCAAGTTCTAAAATCTAGAAAATAGAAACCAAATGCACAGTTACAAGATGGGGGATACTTGGCTCAGCAATACTACAAACAAGAAGGATCTTGAAATTGTTGTAGATCACAAGCTGAATATGAGCCAACAGTGTAATGTGGCTGCAAAAAAGAGCAAATGCTATTTTGGGGTGCATTAATAGAAGTATAGCTTCCAAATCACGTGAGGTACTGGTTCCTCTCTATTCGACCCTGGTTAGGCCTCATCTAGAGTATTGCGTCCAGTTCTGGGCACCATACTTCAAGGACGCAGACAAGCTGGAGCGTGTTCAGAGGAGGGCAACCAGGCTGATCAGGGGTCTGGAAGCAAAGCCTTATGAAGAGAGAGTGAAAGAACTGGGCATGTTTAGCCTGGGGAAGAGGAGATTGAGGGGAGACATGATAGCACTCTTAAAATACTTGAAAGGTTGTCACACAGAGGAGGGCCAGGATCTCTTCTCAATCCTCTTAGAGTGCAGGACGGAGAATAATGGGCTCAAGTTACAGGAAGCCGGATTCTGGCTGGACTTCAGGAAAAACTACCTGTTAGAGCAGTAGGACAATGGAACCAGATTCCTAGGGAGGTTGTGGGCTCTCCCACACTAGAGGCATTCGAGATGCAGCTGGACAACTATCTGTCAGGTATGCTTTAGGGTAGATTCCTGCACTGAGCAGGGGGTTGGACTCAATGGCCTTATAGGCCCCTTCCAACTCTACTATTCTACGATTCTGTGAACTTGGTGACCTAACGCTTTCCAAGTCTTTAAAATTAAAATAATTTTTTGAAGGGGGTAGGGCAGGGAGTAGAGGGCTTTGTGGGTACCGTTGGAGGTCCCTGCAGGCAACATGGTGCCCATGTTATTATTTATTTATTTATTTATTTAATTATATAGCACCATCAATGTACATGGTGCTGTACAGAGTAAAACAGTAAATAGCAAGACCCTGCCGCATAGGCTTACATTCTAATAAAATCATAATAAAACAATAAGGAGGGGAAGAGAATGCACCAAACAGGCACAGGGTAGGGTAAAACTAGCAGTATAAAGTCAGAATAAAATCAAGTTTTAAAAGCTTTAGGAAAAAGAAAAGTTTTTAGCTGAGCTTTAAAAGCTGCGATTGAACTTGTAGTTCTCAAATGTTCTGGAAGAGCGTTCCAGGCGCAAGGGGCAGCGGAAGAAAATGGACGAAGCCGAGCAAGGGAAGTAGAGGCCCTTGGGCAGGCGAGAAACATGGCATCAGAGGACCGAAGAGCACGAGCGGGGGAATAGTGTGAGATGAGAGAGGAAAGATAGGAAGGAGCTAGACCGTGAAAAGCTTTGTAGGTCAACAGAAGTTTATATTGGATTCTGAAGTGAATTGGAAGCCAATGAAGAGATTTCAGAAGTGGAGTAACATGGTCAGAGCGGCGAGCCAAGAAGATGATCTTAGCAGCAGAGTGGTGAACAGAAACCAACGGACTGATGTGAGAAGAAGGAAGGCCAGTGAGAAGAAGGTTGCAGTAGTCCAACCATGGGTCCTGCATTCGGAAACTCTGGCATAGATCTTACTTTAAGATAAGAAAATAGAGCTAATGGTAGGTAGAATGGTATAAATAGTGAGATTTTGTCATAGTTAAGCAGAAAGATCCGAAAGGAATTAGAAGCTTAGCAGACATGATCACCTATGCTTTGCCAAGCATGCTGAATTACTTTTTTGTAGTTGAGGGGAATAAACTTTAATTTTAATAAGAAAAATGCTAGCCACTATTTTTATTATGCTTCTGATCATCTTAACTGTATTGTATGTAGTGATGTTTGTTTGTTTCATCACTGAAAAGTTTTGTTATTCCTTAATACGGTTTAAATAATACATATTTTGTTGTACCAGTTTGTTATCTGGTTTGGGTGCTTTGTATAAATGTATTTATTACATATTTATACTGCCCTATAGCCGAGGCTCTCTGGACAGTTTACAATTTAAAACAATTAATTCTCAAAGCTCAGAACACTCCGCTGTTACTGGGTGGGATCTATTCACACAGCTGCAGATAGCCAGGTGAGTCCCAGACACACCCACTCAGGTAAGAGAAATAAGCTATTTATTTATTTATTTATTTATTTATTACATTTCTATACCGCCCAATAGCCGGAGCTCTCTGGGCAGTATAGAAATGAATTATTATTAAATTAAATAAATAAATAAATAAATAATTTATTTATTTGCAACATTTATATACCACTCAATTATCTAACACAGATTCCAGAGTGGTGAACATAGATATAAACAGTAAAAGAAAGAAGATTAAAAAACAAAATTAAAGCTATTCAATTTAAAAACAAAGGAGCCAGAAAAAACAGTGGCTAGTCAGTTGGGGAAGGTTTCTCAAAGAAAGAAGTTTTCAAGAGATGCTGGAAGCGGCCTAGTGAGAAGGGGCCACCACGTAAAAGGGTCTTCTCCTGCTGGATTCCAATTTGGCCACAGATCCACGTGGAACCACCAGGAGCATGCCCTCCAACGACCTCAGTGACCTGCAGGTTGGTAAGGGAGAAGGCTCTCTCTTAGGTATTTGGGTCCCAAGTTGTTTAGGGCTTTGTACACGAGTACCAAAACCTTAACCCTGGTCCAGTAGCCAATAGGATGGGAGTGGGAATGTTTCACCCTTGGTTAGGCTGGCTAGGGCTGATGGGAGTTGTAGACCAAAACATCTGGAGGGCCAAAAGTTGCCCTCCCTTGACACACATTTCCTTAAAACAGGAGTAAGCAATTTGTGGCCCTCCAGATGTTTTGGCCTACAACTCCCATCAGCCCAGTTTTATACTGTATTTTGTATTTGTGTTTTTAGATTGTTGGTTGTTTTATTATGTTCTTCATGGTTTTAATTTTTGTGAACCGCCCAGAGAGCTTCGGCTATTGGGCGGTATAAAAATGTAATAAATAAATAAATTCACATTAGCCCAAGTCAACATAGCCAGTGGTGAAGGATGATGGCAATTGTAGGCCAAAACATCCAGAGGGCCACAAATTGCTCACCCGCCTTAAAGGAATAAGATGCATAGAGGGCATTTAATAAGATTATCTACAGAAGTAATTATGAACAAGTGAGAACAACAGGGTTTAAAAGGTGGCCTCCCGTAGTACTTACTACAGGAACTGTCCTTTATTCTTGGCAAAAACCTGTATACACCAGTTGCTGGGGAACATGGGTTGTTGCACTGTGTCCTGCTTGTGGGTCCCTGTTCCTAAGATTAGTGTCAAAGTCTCGTTGAGTACAATGGCCCCTTATTTTGTTTGATCTGATCTATGTGTGAAAGAGTCATTTTTGCTGCACCTAGGATGATTTTCAAGTTATAACCTGGCACTCAAAACCAACTTGTGAAAGCAGGGTTAATCATTATGGCTTCTGGCATTTGTAATGTGCCATCATGCTGTTAAAGGCAAGGTCCATGCATGTAATGGCAAACATGGCCTTGTAGGGAAAAGGTGTCTCTTTTCTCTCTGTGCCTGCTGTGGTTCACTGAAAATGCTTTTAAAAGTTACCTGTCAGCATTTGAGATATATTGAGGTGAAGTCCAAGATCAGATTTATTAAAATGAATGGGAATGTTACTGGAGAAGCAGAAGAGGATCTGCGGCAGTGTGCGCTCCGGGGAACATGCGCTGGATGGTGCCCCTGTATTTTTGGCCTGCTTGCGGGCTTCCCATTGGGGTATCTGTGTGGCCTCAGCGAGAAGATAATGCAGGACGAAAGAGGCCTTTTGGACAGAATCAGCATGGGGCTTCTTATGTTCTCCCTCCTGTCCCCTCCTTATTTTGGGGGCAGAGAGATGCCACCGGCAGGAGGGCCGCCATATCCGAGATGCGCTCAGCCCTGCCATAGAGCTGGGAGAAAACTCTGGCAGGTGGTCCCAAGTTTGAATGTAGGTTACAACCCCACAGTAGAGTAGGGCAGACCCCTGCATTGGCCAACTGGCCCTTTCGGCATGCCCGCATGCCCTGACCTGACAGGCGGCATCCCAACAGGGCTCGTTACCCTTCCTTGCCTGCCCCCTCCCCGTTCAACCTTAAGCGCGCTTCCGCAGCTGGGGGCCCTCCGAATGTGCTGGACTGCAACGCCTATCATCCCCCGACTGACGCGGCTGGGGACGCTGGGCGTTGTAGCCCAACACTTTTGGAGGGCGCCAGGTTGGCCTCGGCCTCCCCCTATTTTGGTTCCCTCCCTGAGGCCTGGAAGATCGCCCGGGCGCGGGCCGAGGCGGCTCAGCGCGGGCCAAGAGCCGTGACCGCCTCCCGGGGCTCCATGGGGGCGGGGCGGGAGGGCGTGAAGAGAGGGCCCCGCGGGCGGCCGGGCGAGCAGCCAGACTGAGGCGCGCTCTCTCTGCCCAGCGGCCCCGAGCGAGGGCCGCCCCTGCTTGCCCGCCTGCCTTCCCGGGCCCAAGCGCGGCGAGATGGCTGCCGGCGCCGGCCTCGACTGCCTGGAGCGGCACCTGCCCGCCGCCGAACTCGCAGAAGCCCAGCGGATCCTCTACGGGGAGGCCGTCAGGTGCGCCGCGGCTACAGATCCGCCCGCTTTCTGGAGTGTGGGGAGAGGAACGGGCGCCGGCCATGGGGCGGCCGCTTGCCGCCGCCGCCGCCTCCTCCTCGCCCTCCCTTCCACCGCGGGGCCTTCCGAAGCTGTCCGCCCGCGGGCGCAGGGGAGCGGGGCGGCCTCCCTGCTCTTACTCGCGTGTCACGGGGCTTCCGTGCGCCTCGCGCCGCCCGTGGCCACGCGGGCTGCGGGAGAGGGGAGTCGTAGTCTGGCGCAGGGAAACCCAAGCGCAGTGTGCGAGGGGAGCTGCGAGCGACGGCCCTGCCTGTCGGGTTTCACGGGGAGGGGGCGCGGCGGCGCACAGCCTTGGCCGGCTTCTTCGCGCCGCTCGACGCTGCCTGCCGACGGTTTAGTCAGGACTCGCCCTGCCCGTCGCGGGGGACGCGGCGCGCGCCGCACACGGAGGCCGCGTCGGGAGCGTTTTGGAAACGGCGCCGGGTGCGCGGGCGGCCCTGCGGAGCGGCCAGCGTTACCCGGCCGAGCCGCAGCGCGCCCACACCGGGCAGACGTGCGAATCCTACGCACGGGCTGAGGCCGGTGAACAACTCGGCGCAGCTCGTTTAGGGAAACATCCTGCTCGGAAATTGGTGCCATCTGACAATTTGGCAGCTGCCTCCTTTCCGATTCCCTGATTGGCTTAAGAGAGAAAAATGATTTGCCTTAAGTGCTCTCAGGGTGGCCCCTCTGAGGCCCGTATTATATTTTAACTCATCCTGGCTCGAGTGAAAATGGTTGGCACAGTTTTTTTCTTGCAGGATTTATGGGGGTTCAGGCAGCGCCACAAACTGTTCCGGCTGCCATGTAGCCACGGTGAAACGACTGGGACAGAAGCCCTGGAATAGTGCGCACAGTTCTGGTCAGGGCACCTCAGAAAGGATCTTGCGGAGTTGGGAAACGGGCAACTCAAATGATCCAGGGGCTGGAGCAGCCCTCCCTGCCTCCGGCGAGGAAGGTTACCACCGTTGCGATGGTTTAGCTTGGAGGGGAGGCCTGACAGAGCTGTGCGGAAGGATCCCTAGTGAGGAGAAAGTAGAGAGGGAGACATTTTTCATCCAGTGAGGTTGAAGGGTAAAAGGAAGCCCTTCACGCAGTGGTTCATCTATGGAATCACTACTTTGGGTGGCTTGAAAAGGGCGTGGAAACATTCATGGAGGAGGAGGAGGAGGAGGAGGCTGCCAAGGCCACCTACTCCTTCGCCGTCCCAGTAGCAATGACACTGAGGGAAAGTCTGCAATGCAAGCTAAATTGCAGTGCAGGGGGTGCTTCCCTCCTGCCCCCCCCCCCACGAAGAAGCAAGTGCATGGGGAGGGTTGTCCCTTCCCTCCTGCATGGCAAATAGATTTTCAAGAAGCCTAACTGCTGTGTGAGGGGGCAGAGTGGAGACAGCAGCCAGATGGGGAGGCCCCACGGGCTGCATGGAGTGTTTGTGTGTGCCAGGTGCTCCCCAGCTCTGATCCATCTCCTGCTTTGGATGTTATTCAGCCTGATGAAGAGCTTTGGCGGACTGGGAAGCTTGCTTACGCTGTGTGACATTTCGCTTATCTTCGCTGAGGTCTTGCTCAACTGTAGATTTCACCTCAGAATGACCTATTTTGCTTTTTAAAGGCTATCCTGATAAAGGCCACCCTGCCTTTTCAGAACTCAGTGCTGAGATCTTCTGAATGTAGAGGAGTGCAAAGGGTCGGCAAGCCTCAGTCCCTGCCGTCAGCCCCCTCCCCTCCCTCAGTGCAGACACTTGGCAGGCAGGCAGGCGTAGCTCCTGCAGAGCAAACAGGCCACAGGGATGACCTGGCTCTCTCCAGTGCTCACAGTGCTCTGTTGCAACAGCAATTCCAGAGGGTTGTTGAGCATTCCGCAAGCGGATTGCAAGTGAATTTGGCCTCCTGCAGTTTTGAAGTCAGTGTCTTAGCCCAGGAGTAGGCGGAAGGGAGTTTGGGTAGATATCGGGGTGGGTGTTGTAATAGATCCATGAAGATTTCTGACTCCTCAGTGTGCATTGGAAATTCAAAGAGCGAATTCAGTTGACGAATCTCCTCCGGCAGGCCATTCCACAGTCTGGGAGTAACAGAGCAAAATGTCCTCTGGGTAATAGTTATCAGCCTAGTTTTGGCTGACTGAAGTAAGTTCTTCTCAGAGGACCTGAGTGTGCGGGGCGGACTGTATGGGAGAAGGCGATCCCTCAGGTTACCTGGACCCAAACCTAGTAGGGCTTTAAAGGTAATGACCAACACTTTGTACTTTGCCTGGAAACTAATTGGCAGCCAGTGGAGTAATTTTAATGTTGGGGTAATATGGTCACCCCTAGATGTACCGGTGACTAACCAGGCTGCCATGTTTTGAACTAGTTGAAGTTTCCGGAGTAGGCACACAGGTAGCCCTATGTACATCGCATTGCAGAAGTCGAGCCTTGAAGTTACCAGCGCGTGCACTACCATCTTTAGGTCTTCCAAATCTAGGAAAGGGTGTGGCTGGTGTAACAGCCAAAGCTGATAGTAGGCACTCCTGGCTGTCGCATCTATCTGGGCTGTCATTTGGAGCGACGGCTCCAGGAGCACCCCCAAGCTGCAAACACAGTCTTTCAGGGGGAGTGTAGCCCCATCAAGAACTGGTTGATACACCTCCAAACCCAGGTTAGAGCCCTTGACAGCAAGCACCTCCATCTTGTCTGGATTCAGCTTCAGTTCGTTTTTCCTCATCCAGCCCATTACTGCCTCTAAGCATTCATTCAGAAGAGACACACTATCCTTAGCTGGCACTATTACCGAAGGCATAGAGAAATATATTTGGATGTCATCGGCATACTGATAGCACCCTGCCCCATGCCTCCGGATGTTCTCTCCCAGTGGTTTCATGTAGATGTTAAACAGTATTGGGGATAGGATGGCGCGTTGTGGTACGCCATACAACAGCTCCTTTTTTGAGGAGCAGCTATCTCCAAGCATCACCATCTGGAACCTACCCGAGAAGTAGGACCGGAACCACTGGAGCACAGTGTCCCCGATTCCCAAACCCCTCAGGCGATCCAGAAGGATACCATGGTCAATGGTATTGAAAGCCGCTGAGAGGTCCAAAAGCACCAGCATGGGCACACTCCCCCTGTCAATACTCAGGCGTGGATCATCCGCGAAGGTGACCATAGCTGTCTCAACTCCGTATCCTGCCCTGAAGCCGGCTTGAAATGGGTCTAGAAATTCTGTATCATCCAAGACTGCTTGGAATTGGAAGGCAACTGCCCTCTCAATCACCTTGCTCGAAAATGGAAGATTTGATACTGGTCTGTAATTATTAAGGTCCAGGGAGGGCGTTTTTAGAAGTGGCCATACCACCGCTTCTTTTAAACATGGTGAAAAACTCCCCTCCCTGAGAGATGCATTAATAATATATTGTAGTTGTAGTCCAGTGGTTCCCAAAGTGGGCGGTATTGCCCCCTTGGGGGGGGATTGTATAGACAGGCGCTAAGAGGCAAGGGGGTAGCAGGGGGGCGCTTGAGGTGGTCTTTTCCAAGAAGCGCCTCTCCGGAAGGTCTTAAAACCCAGTTACATTTTTATGGGAGAAGGTAGTTTGGTCCCAAGCCATATAGGGGAAGGATCCACACATGCATTGATACCGTTTAAGAAGCCCATCACATTAAGAATTTACAGAATAGTGGGTACTCTACCCTAGTTTTGTGAACCGCCCAGAGAGCTCCGGCTATTGGGCAGTATAAAAATGTAATAAATAAATAAAATAATAAATAAATAGTTACTAAATGTGATATCTAATATTCTTGCTAAATGACTATCAGACTTTGAAAAGATGATATCACTGGATCAAGTTCATCAATTATGTTTAATTGAATAAACTAAAAAAATGTAATTGGATTTTGAATAAATATTCAATTAATTGTTACTGTTTTGAATTTTATTGTTATTATCTTCCTTAGCGGGTCGTTGAAAACCGCTATTCTGAATAATGATTTTTATAGTGTAGGGAAGCGGGCACTGGGCATGAGTTTGTGGAATCAAGGGGGCGGTGACCTGAAAAAGTTTGGAAACCACTGCTGGAGTCTAACTGCAGCCAAGAAGGACAGAGATCAAGAGGACAAGTTGTCTTCCTTACCCGTCCAAGCAGCTTGTCCACATCCTCGGTACTGATCCAGTGCAATCCTACTTGCAGAGTTGCTGGACACTTCATTGTCAGTTTCTGTTATAATGATGGCATCTAAATTGGCTCTTATCCAAGAGATTTTATCTGTGAAATTATTTATTTTATTTATTACATTTATATCCCATTTTTTTCCTCCAAGGAACCCAAGGCAACGTACATAATCCTCCTCCTCTTCATGTTATTTGAGAGATTTTTATCTGTGAAATTATCATTAAATGCATCACAGCGAACTACCGAAGGCTCTAAAACCAGGTTCAGGGGGGAAGGTGTCTGAATTAGACCCCTCACCACCCTGAACAGTTCCGCTGGACACGAATTTGCAGACACAATGTGTACAGAGAAAAAGCTTTCTTTGCTGCACACATTGCCACCCCATAGGAATGAAGATGTTCTCTATGTCGTGTCTTGTCGGATATGAGTCAAGTTTTCCACCATCGGTGCTCCAGTTGTCATCCTTCCCGCTTCAACTCCCCGAGATCTTCTGTATACCAAGGTGCCCGATTGGAAGCAGGTCTTAGCCTCTGACCTGGTTGGAACAATCACCATAGTCCACCGCAGCTTATTAGCCACAGTGGGTTGTGGTGCCCAGAGGCACCACGTTGACAATCAAGTGCGAATCTGGCGAATGCAGGTTGTTGGGTGGTTGACAAGTCACCAGGAACCCATGGGTTGTTTTAGGGCTGCCAGTGGCTTGTCAACCACCCCAACAACATACCCTTGACAGGTTCTCACTTGACGAGAAGTTATGGTGCGTCCCTGCCATGTCCTGAATATTCAAAATGGCGGTGGCCACTGCAACAAGAATCCCCACAGGAAATTCACCCAATGGCAGCTTTTCGAACTGGGCGTCTGTTCCTCACTTGAAGGCTGGTCAAATATGCCTTGGACCCGGTCTTTGTGCAGCTCTACTGGGAGTAGAGTTTTGTGAGTTTTGTGTTGGAATTGCTGATCTACAGTAATGCAGAGGCAGATTTGCATTTGTATATTCAGGGGATGGCTTATGGGGGCAGGTAGTCACTGACTATTAGCCCCAACCTATTAGCCCCAATGGATCTTGGGGTTCTACTATTTATTTATTTATTTATTTATTACATTTTTATACTGCCCAATAGCCGGAGCTCTCTGGGTGGTTCACAAAAATTAAAACCATTCAAAGTATAAAACAACAGTATAAAACCATAATATAAAATACAATATAAAAGCTCAACCAGATAAAAACAGCAGCAATGCAAAATTACAAATTTAAAACACCATGTTAAAATGTATTTATAGATTGTTAAAATGTTGGGAGAATAAAAAGGTCTTCACCTGGCGTCTAAAAGCATATAATGTAGGTGCCAAGTGAACCTCCTTAGGGAGCTCATTCCACAGCTGGGGTGCCACAGCAGAGAAGGCCCTGCTCCTCCTGGTAGCCACCTGCCTCACTTCCTTTGGCAGGGGCTCACGGAGAAGGACCCCTGAGGATGACCTTAGGGTCCGGGCAGGTACATATGGGAGGAGGCGTTCCTTCAGATAACCTGGCCCCAAGCCGTTTAGGGCTTTAAATGTTAATACAAAGTTAACACTACGAATTAATACAAATGTTAATACAAATGTTAATACTAAAAAACAAAGATCTCACAAACCCAAAGTCTCCCCCTTATCTTCCTTCTCTCTCCCCCCACCCCAGATTTCTTGGTGCTCACTGTGCACTGACCTGGAAATGAATAGTCTGGTTATGCTGTATTGCCAATGGCCTGTTCGTTGATTGGTACATGATGGCAGGGAGATCAAGGGCTTCTCTAAGCAAGCGATTTATAGCATAGAATCATAGAATCATAGAATAGCAGAGTTGGAAGGGGCCTACAAGGCCATCGAGTCCAACCCCCTGCTCAATGCAGGAATCCACCCTAAAGCATCCCTGACAGATGCTTGTCCAGCTGCCTCTTGAAGGCCTCTAGTGTGGGAGAGCCCACAACCTCCCTAGGTAACTGATTCCACCGTCGCACTGCTCTAACAGTCAGGAAGTTTTTCCTGATGTCCAGCCGGAATCTGGCTTCCTTTAACTTGAGCCCATTATTCCGTGTCCTGCACTCTGGGAGGATCGAGAAGAGATCCTGGCCCTCCTCTGTGTGACAACCTTTTAAGTATTTGAAGAGTGCTATCATGTCTCCCCTCAATCTTCTCTTCTCCAGGCTAAACATGCCCAGTTCTTTCAGTCTCTCTTCATAGGGCTTTGTTTCTAGACCCCTGATCATCCTGGTTGCCCTCTTCTGAACACGCTCCAGCTTGTCTGCATCCTTCTTGAATTGTGGAGCCCAGAACTGGACACAATACTCTAGATGAGGCCTAACCAGGGCCGAATAGAGAGAAACCAGTACCTCACGTGATTTGGAAGCTATACTTCTATTAATGCAGCCCAAAATAGCATTGGCCTTTCTTGCAGCCATATCGCACTGTTGGCTCATATTCAGCTTGCGATCTACAACAATTCCAAGATCTTTCTCGTTTGTAGTATTGCTGAGCCAAGTGTCCCCCATCTTGTAACTGTGCCTTTGGTTTCTATTCCCTAAATGTAGAACTTGGCATTTATCCCTATTAAATTTCATTCTGTTGTTTTCAGCCCAGCACTCTATCCTATCAAGATCACTTTGAAGTTTGTTTCTGTCTTCCAGGGTATTAGCTATCCCACCCAATTTTGTGTCATCTGCAAATTTGATCAGCGTTCCCTGCACCTCCTTGTCCAAATAATTAATAAAAATGTTGAAGAGCACTGGGCCCAGGACTGAGCCCTGCGGCACCCCACTCGTTGCCTCTCCCCAGTTTGAGAAGGTTCCATTGATAAGTACTCTTTGAGTCCGATTCTGTAGCCAACTGTGAATCCACCTAATAGTTGTTCCATCTAGCCCACTTTTAGCTAGTTTGTTAATCAGAATGTCATGTGGTACTTTGTCAAAAGCTTTGCTGAAGTCAAGATATATGACGTCCACAGCATTCCCACAGTCCACAAGGGAGGTTACCCGATCAAAAAATGAGATCAAATTAGACTGACAGGACTTGTTCTTGACAAATCCATGTTGGCTTCTAGTAATCACTGCATTGATTTCAAGGTGTTTACCGATTGACTTCTTTGTAATCTGCTCCAGAATTTTCCCAGGGATGGATGTCAGACTGAGTGCTCTGTAGTTCCCAGGTTCCTCCTTTTTGCCCTTTTTGAAGATAGGGACAACGTTAGCCCTCCTCCAGTCGTCCGGCACCTCACCCGTCTTCCCTGATTTTGCAAAGATAATAGACAAAGGTTCTGAGAGTTCTTCTGCTAGCTCCTTCATTACTCTTGGATGCAGTTCATCGGGCCCTGGAGATTTAAACTCATTCAAGGAAATTAGGTGTTCTTTGACCATTTGTTTATCAATCTCAAACTGCAATCCTGCCCCCTCAACTTCTGCTTCACTTTTTCCAGGGGGGTCATAGACCCGCTTCTGGGAGAAGACCGAGGCAAAGTCGGAATTGAGCACTTCAGCCTTTTCTTTGTTGTCTGTTATCAATTTGCCATCCTCATTAAGCAGTTGAACCACCATTTATTTCCTCTGTCTTTTACTACTCACTTATCTGAAGAAAGCATCCCTCGCTAATCTCAGCTCATTCTGAGCTTTAGCCTTCCTGACGCCATTTCGGCACTTCTGTGCACCTGTCTGTACTCTTCTTTTGTAGCCCGGCCTTCCTTCCACTTCCTATATGTATCCCTTTTTGTTTTCAGGTCATCTCTAAGCTTTTTGTGGAGCCACATTGGTTTCCTCTGTTGTCTTCTATCTTTTCTCCTTGTTGGAATTGTTTGTAACTGTGCCTTTAAAATTTCCTTTTTTAAATACTCCCACCCATCCTGCACTCCTTTTCTCATTAGGCTCCCTTGCCATGGGACCTTACTTATTATGGTTCTGAATTTATTAAAATCAGCTTTCCTAAAATCCAGAGTATGTGTATGGCTACGCTCGACTTTTGTCTCCTTCATAATCAAGAATTCAAGTATGACGTGGTCACTTTCCCCCAGAGTTCCCGTAACTGCCACTTTATCCACTAAGTCATCCCTATTGGTCAATAACAAGTCAAGGATTGCCGATCCTCTAGTTCCTTCCTCCACTTTCTGTAGGAGAAAGTTATCACCCATACATGTCAGGAATTTTTTGGAAGGGCCGCTTTTGGCAGTAATGGTCTCCCAACAGATATCAGGGTAATTGAAGTCCCCCATCACTACTACATCACACTTCCTTGAAACACTGGCAATTTGTTTCTCAAAAGTTTCGTCCTCGTCTTCTCCTTGATTGGGTGGTCGGTAGTAGACTCCGATTATCATATTCCTTTTATTCCTAGCCCCATTTATTTTAATCCATACGCTTTCGACGGGGCTCCCAGTCTCATCCGCCTGTATTTCTGTGCAGGGATAGGTATTTTTAACATATAGTGCAACTCCACCTCCCTTTCTATTTCTTCTGTTCTTTTTGAACAAGTTATATCCTTCAATTGCTATATTCCAGTCATGGGAGTCATCCCACCAAGTTTCAGTTATACCTATCAAGTCGTATTTGCCTTCATGTAATAAGAGTTCAAGTTCATTCTGTTTGTTTCCCTTACTATTTTTCTTTCCCTTTCTAATCTTCTTCCAAGAACCGGGTGGATGGATGAGAAAACTACCTGGGCCCCAAAGTTCTTCAGTTTCCTTCCCAGAGCTTCAAAGTCTGAAATGATTTCTTCGTAGCTCTGCTTGGCGACATCATTTGTTCCCACATGGATGAGAAGAAAGGGGTATGTGTCCGTGGGCTTTATGAGCTTCGGTAACCCTTCAGTCACATCTCTAATCTGTGCTCCAGGGAGGCAGCACACCTGGCGAGTCCATGGGTCTTCACGACATACTTGGGTTTCAATCCCACGCAGCAGGGAGTCTCTCACAACGACTACTCTTCTCTTCTTCTTGGTTGACCTACCTTCTGCCTCTTGGTCACTGTTGCATGGTGTCTCCTGTACTTCTTCCTCTGCAAACTGTCCTTCAATCTCATTCTCCAGAAGCTGAAAGCGGTTGCTTAACTCTAATGGTTCCACCGGTGCAGAATGCCTTCTAGGTCTTCTGCTCCTAACTGTCACTCTTTTCCAGAGAGTTTCCTCCTCATTGGCTTTCCTCCCCTCAGCATACTCCACTTCTGCTTCAGCTGGCTGTTGTTCTTCAGTCTCATGTGCTTCTTGTTGCTGTTGCAGTTCCACCGTTCGGTCTAAGAACTCTTCGACTTCTCTTATTCCTTGGAGGGTGGACACTCGCCCCTCAAGTCCTCTCACTTTTTCTTCCAAAAGCGCCACCAGCTTGCACTTGTTGCAGGTATACGCCATGTTGAGCTCAGGAAGAAACACGAACATTGCACACCCTTTGCAGGTCACCTCCTCTAGGGACTCCTTTCCATCCATATTGTTGATTTCTGCTTTGGTTTTTTCCCTTTTTGATTATAGTGGAATTGCCTTTGCTTTGTTGTGTCCTCTCTGAAGGTACACAACTATATGAGGATGTCTTAAGGGAAAGTAAAATCTTATTTTTTATTATTATTATTATTTTTGGTGGTGGTTTTGTGGGTGTTTTTTCTCTTTGTTTTTCTTTGGTTTTCCCACCTCTTTTTTTATTTTATTTATTATTATTATTATTATTATTATTATTATTATTATTATTATTATTATTTGCCACTCACGGACACCTGTGGGTCGATTGCATGACGCCATCAACAGCCAGGACGTTTCCTCCGGTGTTCACCTGGTAATCCTGTGTTTTAAAAACACAGATAATTCAGTATCTAATTTATGATGGGATTTATTCCTCCACTAGATGGTGGTGTTTCATTGAAAAGAATAGGCTTCAGCAGTATTCCATTTTCAATTGAAGATTACATGGTCACTGTTTCTCGCTGCCATTGTGAACGCGGAAAGATCCAAGTCCTAGTAAGGGTGCGTTGTTTTTTTCTTAATGTAGAGACACACACACACACACACCGCAAGGCTAACTGTCTGTCTGTGTTCTTCCTTTTTCCAGGCCACTAGATCTGCCTTCTGCTGCTATATCAGCTGCTGCTGATAGGAAATTTGAACTACAGGGCTACAGATTTG
Organism: Elgaria multicarinata webbii; assembly: GCF_023053635.1. Taxonomy (NCBI): domain Eukaryota; kingdom Metazoa; phylum Chordata; class Lepidosauria; order Squamata; family Anguidae; genus Elgaria; species Elgaria multicarinata. The sequence goes on along the minus strand of NC_086188.1, from coordinate 22,435,083 downwards.
AAGCTGAACCAGAACAGTTGAGGCAGCCACGTATTGTCCGAGTGGGACTGATCCAGAATAAGATTCCGCTTCCCACAGATGCACCCATTGCTGAACAGGTACAAGCCATGGGGCTTACAAGGAAAGTGGCTGTGTAGACTTGTGGCATGTTGCTGTGGCATGTTGTTGTTGTTGTTATAATAACAATATGCCATTAGTTTACAGTGCACTTTACATCATGAGTAAAAAGTTCAAGTAATCAGTTTATTGGCCTTCATCTAATCCATTATTGCACCAGCACACTCATTCAGAACAGCTACTGCTTCCCCTGGGTTTGATGAAAAGGAGAGATAGAGCTGGGTGTCATCTGCATTTGGGTGGTTTCTCAGTTCACTTCTCTGAATAACCTCCTACAGTAGTTTCATGTAGATGTGGAACCTTATAGTGTAACTGCCAAGGCACAGAGCAATAATCCTCCACGGGGCTCAGTGCTGGGCCCTGGGCTCTTCAACATTTTTATTAATGATTTGGACGAGGAAGTGCAGGGAATGCTTATCAGATGTGCAGACGACACACAATTGGGTGGGATAGCTAATACCCTGGAAGACAGAAGCAAATTTCAAAGTGATCTTGATAGGCTGGAGCACTGGGCTGAAAACAACAGAATGAAATTGAATAGGGATAAATGCCAAGTTCTACTCCTAGAAAAAGAAACCAAATGCATAGTTGCAAGATGGGGGATACTTGGCTCAGCAATACAAGCAAGAAGGATCTTGGAATTGTTGTAGATCACAAGATGAATATGAGCCAACAGTGTGATGTGGCTGCAAAAAAAGTAAATGCTATTTTGGGCTCCATTAAGAGAAATATAGCTTCCAAATTGCGTGAGGCACTGGTTCCCCTCTATTCAGCACTGGTTAGGCCTAATCTTGAGTATTGCACCCTTTTCTGGGCACCATACTTTAAGAAGGATGCAGACAAGCTGGAGCGTGTTCAGAGGAGGGCAACCAGGATGATCAGGGGTCTGGAAACAAAGCCCTATGAAGAGAGACTGAAAGAACTGGGCATGTTTAGCCTCGAGAAGAGAAGATTGGAGGGAGACATGATAGCAATCTTCAAATACTTAAAAGGTTGTCACACAGAGGAGGGCCAGGATCTCTTCTCGATCCTCCTAGAGTACAGGACACGGAATAACAGGCTCAAGTGACAGGAAGCCAGATTTCGGCTGGACATCAGGAAAAACTTCCTGACAGAGCAGGGATGTTGCAGGCTCTCCCACACTAGAGGCATTCAAAAGGCAGCTGGACAACCATTTGTCAGGTATGATTTAGGGTGGATTCCTGCATTGAGCAGGGGGTTGGACTTGATGGTAGGCCCCTTCCAGCTCTGGTATTCTCTGATTCTATGATACCATGGTCAATTATATCAAAAGGTGTGAAGAACTCTTGCATTCTGCAGGTAGTGCTTTTTCCATGCCATTTTTCTTTTGTGGCATCCAGGTTGTGTTTGATCTTGCTAGGCAAAATGAGAGTAAAAAAATTGCATTTAAATGGTATCCTGTGTGGACCTTTATAGCTGAGTTTTTTCTACCTAGGTAACTGCACTACACAAGCACATTGAAGAGATTGTGGAGGTGGCAACTATGTGCGGGGTAAATGTCATCTGTTTCCAAGAGGTCTGGAGTAAGTAGCATTTTCTTTGGCCTTCCGTGTTTGGGCTCTGCTGTCATCAAAGCTCATATTCCCAGGACAGCGGCAGCACGGCCTCCCCCAGCCTGACACCTCCAGCTCTCTTGGACTTTCCATCATCTCCCAGACCTCACCATGAAGACTGTGCCCAATTCTGGACAACACAGTTTTAAAAGATTTAGATAAATTGGAATGAGTTCAGAGAAGGGCAACAAAGATGATCAGGGGGCTACAAACTAAGTTCTATGAGGAAAGACCGAAGGAACTGGATGTGTTTAACCTTCAGAAGACCTGCTATGAGAATGTTTGTTTGTTTTTGTTGGCTGCTTTGAGCATTTCTCAAAATGGAATAGTTAAAATCTGAGGAAATAATTATAAACCATTTAGGGCACCAAGTGAGGTCGACAGCTGGTTGGCCACTGTGTGAACAGAGTGGGGGCTCTTCTGATGTTCTTAGTTTGTGAAAATGCATCCTGGGGAGGGCTACACGTTTGTAAGGAGTCAGCAGGGGAGGGGGAGGAAGAGGACATGGCAGAGGACGGGATTCTGGATGGTTCTGTAAGGCGCGTCCAGCTCACAAAGACCATTGTTCAACCCAAGCAGAACCGTCCCAGTGTGCAAATGGTCTGTGGCAAAGCAAAGCTGCTGTATTAATTTCATATGATGATGTTTGTTTTTCTAGCAATGCCTTTTGCTTTCTGTACGAGAGAGAGGCTGCCTTGGACTGAATTTGCCGAATCAGCAGAAGATGGCCCAACCACAAGATTTTGCCAGAAGGTAGAGAGCCCAATTCTTGCCCTTCTGCAAGAATTTCACAAACGGCCTCCTCGCTGCTAACACTTCCTAGGACTGCATCGAGACAGTGTGCAAGATAAAATATTTTGCACAATCAGGTTGCTTTGCATTCCTACCATCCCTTTCACCATGAAGGTGCTCTGAGCCATGTCTGCAGCCCGGGAGAGTGTGGACATCTTTTAGAGCAGGCACCAGCAGCTACACTTGCTGATGGGGCAGCTTGTGAAGGCAGTGAGGGTGAGGCGCTGAAGGGGCAGGGGACCTGGAAGCAAGCCCCACTGAACTCAGTGGCACCTGCTTCTGAAGAGACGTGCGCAGGATCGTGCTGTAAAGCAGCCCAACCCTACAAATGATTCGCACGCACACAAGTTCTGCCCTTGCACAGCTCCTGGTTGTTTCAAGGTTGCACACGCAGGAGAACGTCCCAGTGGATCGGGCCCCCTGCCAGTTAGTAATTTCACTGTGCCACACAGAGAACTCTTGGAAAGTCCAACTTCAGTTCTTTTGCCTTTCTGTAAATTACTCACTTCCTTCTTTTGGGAAAGGGGCATTTTACTCCGCAAAATGATTTGCTAGCAGAGTTTGTCATTTGATGACCCTGACGGGACCAGAGTTCCTTGGTTTATATCTCTTTCCATCCTGCAATTTTCAATGTAACATAGGTCAAATGTGGGGTGATTGTAAACATGAGGTTAATTGCATCATGGTGGATGTTGTGGTAAACACTCAGGCATATGGGAAAGTAAAATGACACAAGGGGAAGGAAGAGAAAATGTAATTGGATCAAAGAAGACATAACTTATCAGTACTGAAATGTAATACGAAAGACTCTCTCTCGGGACCAAGGGCAATATAACAACGTATTATATTGCCTTTTTTTCTTAAAGGAACAGGGATTTAAATTTTGAAAATAATGTAATTTACTTGATATATGGGAGCGGCAGTTCCTAAGTTACTAATGATGGAAGTGGACCTGTGGATGACTTGTTCCACACTTTCTCTCTGATCCCAGAAAAAGCTGTGAGTCGGATCCCAAAAGTGAAACGTCCCCTTGAACCCTTCTCTCCCCCCACCCCCAAAGCTGGTCCGGAGGGCCCTTTGGAACACCGTGGGATGCTGTAGATGGAGGGGGGAATCCCTAGAAATCACCCCCCTCCCCCCCACCTGTGCGAGTGGCAGGGCCTTCCACGCGTGCGCAAAGGGCCTTCGGGCCCAGAGGAGCAACCTCAGTTCTTGAATGAATGAATGAATGAATGAATAGTTTATTTGTTTGTAGCACAAAGACCATTACAAAATACAGAATTGCTCACATATAGCAACACACATGATTTAAAATATTCAAAGTATTTGAGGTACAATCCTTTCTCGACCAAGGAGTCAGTCAGTGGGTCACTCTAGGGGTGCTCCATTTGTCTGCAGCACCCACCCTTTGCTATCACGATGGTGACATGCATGACAAAGTCACGAGAATAATTTCAGTGATTACATTATAACCTAAAATGTTAGCAGTCAATATCTGGCACTATCAGATAGGTGGGATCTCTGATGATAGTTTATACAAAACTATTAAATCAAATGGTCCCCCTTACAATCTACGCAGACTTTGTTTAGAAAGTTATTTCTGATTTTTTGGGCTGCAGCCACAAACTTTGCTACCTTAATTGTGATTGCTTTGCTATGGTCCGCCAGCAGATCGCAGATAATATCTCTAGTGTGCCAACCCGCTCTTGCTAACAATAGTTCCTTTAGAAAACGCTCCCTGATTTCTTTGTACAGAGGGCAACGCAGAAGATAATGCGCTAGGTCTTCGATCTCCCCTGAGCCACAAAAACATCCGCTGGGCATGGGGGACTTTTTTATACTTCCTCTCCAAGAAAGCAGAGGGCATTGTCTGAAAACGAAGGGCAGTAAAGGCCTTTCTTAGGGCAGGAAACGATAGGTCAAGCAAATATTGTGAAAAGTACTGTTCTTTCTTAATAAGACAACCATGGAGAGAAGGCCTGTAATTGACTAGCTATTGCGTTTCCTTGGGCATCAGCCTCATAGATTCTATCTCCAATACTCCTTTTGTTATTAGCTAGCAGTTCCTGCACCTCCTTGGCATAGAGCTGGGACATAGTTAACCAGTTATGTGCCCATCCACCCTTTTTCAACTGTTCATTGAAACATTGTTTAGCTAAGTTATTTTCATCTAGAGTCATTAACTTTTTCCCATAAAGTATAATACTCTTGTGGATTCTTGACTTGAAGGAGGGCAAATCCACCTCCATTCTTAATAAGGCAGCGGGAACCCCTACTGGAAGTGCTAGCAATTCCTTCAACACCATGTTCTGTACGGTCTCTACTGATGAAATAGAGTCTTGACCCCATAATTCCGCCCCATACAATAGTTGCGGGAGAACTTTGGCTACAAAAAGCTTCAGGGTAGGGGCAACCAAGGAGCCACCTTTGTGTCTTCCATATGATAATATTGCTTTAGCTGATCTTATAGCTGAGTATTTAGCTGCCTCCACTTGGGTTTTCCAACCCCCATTATGTTGTTGTTTATTTGTTCAGTCGCTTCCGACTCCTCATGACTTCATGGACCAGCCCACGCCAGAGCTTTCTGTCGGCCGTCGCCACCCCCAGCTCCCCCAAGGTCAAGTCTGTCACCTCCAGAATATCGTCCATCCATCTTGCCCTTGGTCGGCCCCTCTTCCTTTTGCCTTCCACTTTCCCTAGCATCAGCCTCTTCTCCAGGGTATCCTGTCTTCTCATTATGTGGCCAAAGTACTTCAGTTTTGCCTTTAATACCATTCCCTCGAGTGAGCAGTCTGGCTTTATTTCCTGGAGTATGGACTGGTTTGATCTTCTTGCAGTCCACGGCACTCTCAGAATTTACCTCCAACACCACAGTTCAAAAGCATCTATCTTCCTTTAAAACTCGTGCATTATTCTATCTGCCGGCCATCCAAAAGCCTTCTGTGCACACGATTTCTCCTAGAGAAGACTACCACCTTGGTTTTAGAATAATTGATTACTAATTTTTCCTTTTTACAGATCGTGCCTAATCTATTCAACAGTCTCCTCAGGCCGACCTGAGCAATAGATAAAAGGGCCATATCACCTGCGTAAAGGAGCGCCTGGACCTTCTTGGGGCCAATAGAGGGAGGAAAACAGTCCAGAGCTGTTAGCTCGGACACCAGATTGTTCACATAATAGTTGAACAAAAAAGGGGTGAGTAGACAGCCCTGCTTGACTCCTCTTCTGATGATAATTTTGTCAGAGGGGGTCCCAGATGGGCCAATCCTCACTCTTGAGTCCGTTTGTGCGTGCAGTTTTTGCAGCGAAAACAGGAGTCGTCTGTCTATGCTTGACCGTGAAAGTTTGTCCCAGAGGCAAATATCTCTATCAACAAGGTCAAAGGCGGAAGTGAAGTCCACAAAGGCCACGTACAGGCTTCCTCCGGGTTGACTCCGATATTTGTGGGTCAAGTGATTGAGCACAAAGCATTGGTCAATAGTGCTCCTCCCTTGGTGGAAACTGGCCTGTTCCTCCGCCAGGATGTCATTTTCATTCGCCCACGCTTGAAGTTTATCCAATAAGAAACTGCCATATACTTTCGAAACAATATTCAATAAACTTATGGGCCTTAAGCTTTTGGGGTCGTTTTTTTCACCTTTTTTATATAAAGGGACTATAATACTTGACTGCCATCCGACAGGGATATTTCCTGTCTGGTTGATGTTTGAAAAGAGATTTGCCAGGATTGGGGCCCACCAGTTGATATTATATTTAAAAAGTTCCGGGGGAAGCATGTCTTCTCCTGGTGCTTTATCTACTGCCAGCTTGCCCAATATGCGGCTGACCTCATTAGCTGTCACGTTGGGCCAAGATGGGAGGTCGGAGATGGTTAGTCCCTCCTCGGTTGATTCACAGATATCATAGCTAGCGAAGATATTCTCAAAATGTTGTTGCCATTTTATCGCCGGGATTTGCATTTCCAAATATGGTTTGGAGGCACGTAGGCCCTCATGCACTGTTTCCCAAAATTTGCCATCATCCTTCTGTTTTACTGCCTGGGCGAGCTCTTCCCACTTACGGCTGATATACACTGACTTTTTCCTTCTCAGTAAGGCCTTGTATGCCGATCTTTTCCCTATCAGAGTTTTTAGAAGCGTATTTGAGTTTGCCTTTCTGACCTTTCTTTTTTCATGTTTCTGCATTCTTTATCAAACCAGCCAGTGTTTCGGGATTTAGAACTGCCATAGGGACCCAACTGGACAAAAAGGGGTTTCAAGTAATCCACAATTTGTTGGTAGCCCTCCAAACAACCTAGTTCTTCTTCGTGGTCTCTGTGCATCACACAAAATGGGCTCTGCGCCTGCGTGGAGTCTCGATCGGGAAAAAACTTCTACAGCTGAGGCGTTTTTGGCGGGAACCCCTCCCCCATGCGCTGAGTGCGCATGCGCAAGCTGAGGGGTTCCTGCCCTGAAGCTCAGTTCTCTTTCGACCGCCATTGTGGTGACCTCGTTGGGAAAATTCTCTGTAGAAATAAAATTGTAAGAGGCGTTTTATTCTTCTCTTCTTCTTCTTCTATCCTTCTCATATTTCTACTTTATTATTATTCTTGTTATTTTACAATTTTTTCTTTCCTATTTTTCACGAAAAGCGAAAACGCCCGAAAGGGCGCATGGCCCTCAAGGCCCCGTTCAGGAAGTGTACCAAGTGTGGAAGTAAACTTCCCCCCTCAAACGGACACTCCTGGTGCCTTTTGTGTTTGGGTGAAGCCCATATTGTCGAGACCTGTCGTTTTTGCCAAGCTTTTTCCAAGCAAACACGACGACACAGGTCAGATAGGCTAAAAGCCCTCCTTTGGAGCAAAGCCTTACAATCAGTTGAAAAACCCTTGACATCGACTTCCAGCACTATGGAACCTGTTGAAACTTCCCCAAAATCTCCTTTATTGGCTCAGGAACAGCAACAGCTGGAGATACCTGTGACGCCTGGGAGAAGTGTTACGCTTTCTATTGCCAAATGATTAGCAAAGAAAGCAAAGAAGGCAAAGCATACTGCCTCAAATCCGGAGGAGCGTAGGAAAAAGAGAAATAAAAAATCTCTTAAAAAGAGTGTGCCGAACCCTACTCGGCCGTCTTCTCCTCTTCCGATGACTAATATACCGATGTCGACGGTCGATACCGTACAATCTCCCTCGACATCGAGGAATGATCCTTTGCCGCAGATTTCGGCGGCCGAGCCTTCTGCATTGATGCCGATACCGGCACAGCCTCTACCACCGCCACCGCCGCTATTGCTGTCGCCTATACCGTCACTAAGGCCACAGTCGGCATGGGGCCCGAGGCTGACGTCAACGTCTGAAGGGGAGATAACAGATGTATCTCCAGCCCCCATACCGCCTGGACAGGCGTGACCTGAGGACAGACGTTATAGACACAACTCCCCAGACTCCATGTTCTCGGGTCACTCAGGGAGAGGTCATTACTATTATGATAGACCACTACCATCAAGAGACAGGTCCCATTCACCACACCGTGAGAGATGGGAACGGGATCCTTACAGAGACCTTGTATTATCAAGCAGCAGAGACATGTATTATCAAAGACCTTATGAGGGACAATGGGGTTATTCTCCCCACACCTATTACCCCCGGCAGCCGTATTATGGGGGGCATCCACAAGCTGAACTAGTAGCTGCACCTGCCACTACGATGCCGAATCCTCAATCTAGCCTGGTCGATGCCAGCACACAACCAATGCAACTGCCTGCAACGCTACTTCCCAGTATGCAGACGTCGCAACAACAACAACCACCCATTCATATGCCGGCTCCGAGAGTGGATTCTCCATCGTCACCCCACGACGACTATGAGTCTGATTCGTCATCTTCGTCCTCGGCACGACCATCCATTGCGTCCCCAGATATAGAGGTAGCTCCACAAGGGGGCATCTCTCCATCAGAGGACCTGGGCCATTTTTCGGACCAAATTATTAGAATGGCTCAAGCACTAGGTCTACAGGTCGAACAATCTGCTTCCACTATACAGGATCCGGTCTTCGACTCTATCTCATCTGATACCTCAAAACCAGTGGCCATTCCAATGCTACCGGCCTTACTGGAAACCATTAAACAGTCTTGGAAGTCACCTTCGACAGCCCCACCAACTTCAAAAAGGTTGGAAGGGATGTATAAGGTCCAGAACGCAGATGTTCAGTTCCTCTTCGAGCACCTGCCTCCAAATTCCATCGTCGTCGAGGCCGCTCAAGGCAAAAGCAGGCATCAGCATTCCTCACCTGTTGACAAAGAGGGACGTCGTTTAGACCTCCTTGCTCGCAGGTTATATACTTCCTCATCTTTAGGCCTAAAAATCACAAATTACCAAGCAGCAATGTCTGGTTACCAATTACTACTCTGGGACAAGATGGGAAAATTGATGGAGCAGTTACCTGACGACAAAAAGCAATTGGCGAGACTCTTCCATTCCAAAGCATCCCAACTGTCGCGTCAGCAGATACACACTTCCAAGCACCAGGTCGATTGTATAGCCAAAACTCTGACGGGGACCATAGCACTCCGTCGACACGCTTGGCTCCGCTCAGCGGGCCTTTCTCAAGAGGCACGCTCTAGAATAGAGGACTTACCATTTGACGGCATCGGGCTTTTCAATGCCGATACTGACAACTCGCTCGATACCGTACAAAAGGCGAGAACAACTGCTCGCCGTATGGGATTCAGTCAACCCCAGCAACAATTTCAACGACGCTGGTCTCGACCACGTTCCTCATATTATGCCAACAGACAACAATACCAACAAGTTCAACCTCGTCAACAACCACTACAGCAACAAGCTTTCCAGCCACGTAAGCAGTTCTCAAATTACAGAGGCAGGGCAACCTCTCGCAGGAGTGACGCAGGTTTTAAACGGCGTCTTTGATTCCCTGCCTACACCTGTAAATAATCCCATTACTTTCTTTAATGATAGACTCTCCCACTATTACCATCAATGGGAGACTATCACTACCGACACATGGGTCCTCTCTATAATACAAAGAGGATACCGCATAGAATTTAAAACCCTCCCTCTTCTCGGTAATGTGAAGGTTACACCACCTACGGTACCTCTACTCCAGGAGGTCGACATGCTCCTTAGCAAAGGCGCCATCGAACCCGTTCCATGGAGTCACCTTAAAAAGGGTTTCTACTCTAGGTACTTTACCGTACCGAAAAGAGATGGAGGAATTCGCCCTATTTTGGATTTACGTTTGTTAAATTTACATATCACAACCAAAAAGTTTAGAATGGTTTCTTTGGCTTCTATTATCCCACTATTACTTAAAGGACAATGGTTTGCATCCATTGATCTTCACGATGCCTACTTCAACATCGCGATGGAGGGCACATACCGAAGATATTTACGTTTTATAATTGGCCATAACATCTTTCAATACAGAACTCTCCCTTTCGGCTTATCCACGGCCCCAAGGGTCTTTTCAAAATGTATGTCTACCGTCTGTGCCCACCTTCGTCTCAAGGGTGTGGAAGTTTTTCCCTATCTTGATGATTGGCTTATTGTAGCACCAACAAAACAACAACTTCAAAATTCGATACAAATTACTTGCAGTCTATTATGTAAATTAGGCCTCTATATCAACTATGAAAAATCCCAATTAAACCCCTCACAGGTCATTCAGTTCATCGGGGGGATTCTCGATTCCGTATCCGCCCGAGCCTTCCTACCGGCCTCTCGATGCACACGCATCATCCATCTCGCTCAAACTTTTCAACGTCGACCCCACATATCGGTGTTCAAAGTACAGCAGTTATTAGGCCTTATGGCCTCCACCACGGCAGTGGTTCAATATGCCCGCCTAAAGATGCGACCACTTCAATCTTGGTTTCTGAAACACTTCAATCCTCAAAAAGACTCAAAAAATCTCTTACTGTACCCTCCGACAAGAGTAAAAGACTCTCTTGTATGGTGGACGGTAATCGACCATCTAACACAGGGAATCCCGTTCAGTCAAGAACAACCAACAAAGATACTGACAACAGATGCGTCAATGAATGGCTGGGGCGCACATTTAAGCTCCCTAACTGTCCAGGGCTTATGGTCCAAAAAGGAAGCCAGACAGCACATAAATCTTCTCGAACTGCGAGCAGTTCAAAGAGCTCTCGTTGCGTTCGAATCCCAGATTACAGGACTTTTTATACAGATAACCACAGACAATACCACAGTGGTTTCGTATCTGAACAAGGAGGGTGGCACCAAATCGGAACGTCTTCTAAAGTTGACAATGAAACTCTTCGACTGGTGCATCACAAGACACGTCACTTTCACTGCCATCCATATTGCCGGCACCGAAAACACACTAGCCGATTTCTTAAGTCGATCCCATCATCTGGCACACGAGTGGCAACTCAGCAAGACTGTAGCCAAATCAATATTCCAAACATCGACCTTTTTGCCACAGAGACAAACAAAATCATTTACAATTTTTGCAGCCGAGCAGGTCTAGGCAAGAACTCCTTGGGCGACGCCTTCACACTGCAATGGACGAACGCCCTCTTTTACGCATTTCCTCCTTTTCCCATCATACCCAGAGTGATTGCCAAGATAATAGCCAACAAGACCAATTGTATCTTGATCACTCCCTGGTGGCCAAGGCAAACGTGGTTTGCCGCACTCCTACGGTTGTCGAACAGTCGATACAGACAGCTTCCACTGTTACCAACACTGCTGACACAACAACAAGGCAAAATCAGACACCCCAATCTACAAACCCTGAGGTTAACAGCATGGAACATTCAGTTCTCCAATCTGATGTAACTTCCACTCGATTGCAAGACATTCTAGAAGCAGCTAGGAAACCATCCACTCGGAAGTCGTATACACAAAAGTGGACTACCTTTGAGAAATTTGCCAAAGATAACAATTTCAACCCTTTCTCTTCCACCATGGACCAAATTCTCACATTTCTGTTATTCCTTTCAGAAAAGGGCTTATCCACGTCTTCCATACGCGTATATCTATCAGCAATATCAGCAATCCGGTCCAATATAGAAAATTCGACTGTGTTTTCACATCCTCTGTCAAAACGTTTTTTGAAGGGACTCAATAATTTAACTCCACCAATCCGTGCACGTATACCATCCTGGAGCATCTCAGTTGTACTAAATTCATTAACTTCAAAACCATTCGAACCACTAGCCACAACAGACCTCAGGTTACTCTCCTTTAAAACAGCCTTTTTAATAGCCATTACTACGGCTCAGAGATCGAGTGAGCTTGCAGCTCTCCGTATAGATCCCCCTTATCTAACTTCCCATAGGGATAAAGCCATATTAAGGCCTGACATAGCCTTTCTGCCCAAGGTGGTTTCAGAATTCCATCTGAATCAGGACATTGTTCTTCCTGCGTTTTTTCCTTTTCCATCATCACAGATGGAAATTACCCTCCATACACTGGACGTACGAAGGACTTTAGCTTTTTATAAGCAGCATACAGAACCTTTTTGCAAGTCACCCCGTTTGTTTGTCTCCTATTCGGGACAACATAGGGGTATGCCTATTTCATCTCAAAGACTTGCACGATGGATCGTTGAGACTATCAAGTTGGCATACCAACTTGCCAAACTCCCTCTGGACACAAATGTCCAAGCCCATTCTACAAGGGCGATGGCCACCTCGACAGCCTTCGGCAAGGGCATCTCCATCCCTGAGCTTTGTCGCGCTGCGACTTGGTCGAAGCCATCGACTTTCGTGAAGCACTATCGCTTGGACACGAGAGCGAGAGCCGACTGCTCTTTCGGGAGGGCTGTTCTTTCATCGATATTGACATAAGGACACCAACCCACCTCCGGTAAGTCAGCTCGCTAATCTCCCATTTTGTGTGATGCACAGAGACCATGAAGAAGAAATGCAGGTTGCTTACCTGTAACCGTAGTTCTTCGAGTGGTCATCTATGCAGTCACACAACCCACCCTACCATCCCCACTTCGGTGTAATATGTATAGTACCCTATGTCTTTTCTTAATAACTTTTATATATAAGGGAAGTAACCCTAGGGATATATAGTAGCATTGTTTTTGCTAAACTTTATTCAGTATCGACACCTTCATCGATACTAACACTTAATACTAGTGTAAGGACACTTGGTTCGGCATCGATGTCTCCATTGATACCGACAGCTTTATTTTTTACTTGGTTTCGAGATCACAATGTCGGTCTCCAGGAACTGAGCTTCAGGGCGGGAACCCCTCAGCTTGCGCATGCGCACTCAGCGCATGGGGGAGGGGTTCCCGCCAAAAACGCCTCAGCTATAGAAGTTTTTTCCCCCCGATCGAGACTCCACGCAGGCGCAGAGCCCATTTTGTGTGACTGCACAGATGACCACTCGAAGAACTACGGTTACAGGTAAGCAACCTGCATTTTCCCTTTTTCAATCTGCTCTTTAAAACCCATGAGGAATGGACCATGTAGCAAATTTACCACCTTGGAACTCAGGGCTCCTGACCATTTGATCCTTCTGCTACCTGTGGGACCCAGCTCGATGGAATAGGTTTTTTTGACGCTAGTTCGCGTAGCCAAGGCTTGCATTACTAATTTGATTGGAAAATGGTCGCTTTCAGGCCTATCTTCCACTGAAATTTTTTTGATGTTGTGGAGCAGGTCAGGGGAAATTATACAATAGTCTACTACACTGCCCCCCCTATGAGAGAGGTATGTGTAGTGACCATTAGAGTCGTCAACTACACTACCGTTCAAAATTATCAGAGAATGTAGGTAGGCAAGCATTATTAGATTTTTACCATACTTATTTATTCTTTTGTCATGAGAGTGCCTTTCTAAAAAGAAGCCATCATCCAACGGAACAGGCAACTGTTTCAGTAACTCTATTTGATCGCCCCAGGCGGGCGTTTATTTTATTTATTTATTTATTTATTACATTTTTATACCGCCCAATAGCCGAAGCTCTCTGGGAGGTTCACAAAAATTAAAACCACAATAAAACAACCAACAGGATAAGAGCACAATTACAAAATACAGTATAAAAAGCACAACCACGCAGCAAAATTGATATAAGATTAAAATACAGAGTTAAAACAGTAAAATTTAAATTTAAGTTAAAATTAAGTGTTAAAATACTGAGAGAATAAAAAGGTCTTCAGCTGGCGACAAAAGCAGTACAGTGTAGGCGCCAGGCGGACCTCTCTGGGGAGCTCGTTCCACAACCGGAGTGCCACAGCGGAGAAGGCCCTCCTCCTAGTAGCCACCTGCCTCACTTCCTTTGGCAGGGGCTCACGGAGAAGGGGCCCTGTAGATGATCTAAGGTCCGGGCAGGTACATATGGGAGGAGGCGTTCCTTCAAATAACCTGGCCCCAAACCGTTTAGGGCTTTAAATGTCAATACCAGCACTTTGAATCGGGCCCGGACCTGGACTGGCAGCCAATGAAGCTGGAAAAGGACTGGCGTAATGTGATCTCGCCGGCCAGTCCCTGTTAATAAACGGGCTGCCCTATTTTGTACCAGCTGAAGCTTCCGGACTGTTTTCAAAGGCAGCCCCACGTATAACGCATTGCAGTAATCCAAACGAGAGGTTATCAGAGCATGGATAACTGTAGCTAGGCTATCTCTGTCCAGATAAGGGCGTAGTTGGTATATCAACCTAAGCTAATAATAGGTGCTCTTTGCCACTGAGTTCACCTGAGTTCACCTGTGCCTCAAGTGACAGTTCTGGATCCAAGAGCATGCCCAAACTACGGAACCGATCCTTTAGGGAGAGTGCAACCCCGTCCAGGACAGGGCAAACATCACCTCGCCGGACAGATGAACCACCCGCTAACAGTACTTCCGTCTTGTCTGGATTGAGTCTCAGTTTATTAGCCCTCATCCAGTCCATTACCGTGCCCAGGCACTGGTTCAGAACAGTCACTGCCTCACCTGGGTTTGATGAAAAGGAAAGGTAGAGGTGGGTATCATCCGCATACTGTGACACCTCAGTCCACATCTCCGGATAACCTCCCCCAGCGGCTTCATGTATATGTTAAACATCATAGGGCAGTGGTTCTCAACCTTCCTAATGCCGCGACCCTTTAATACAGTTCCTCATGTTGTGGTGACCCCCAACCATAAAATTATTTTCGTTGCTATTTCATAACTGTAATTTTGCTACTGTTATGAATCGTAATGTAAATATCTGATATGCAGGATGTATTTTCATTGTTACAAATTGAACATAATTAAAGCATAGTGATTAATCACAAAAACAATATGTAATTATATATTGTGAAATATTTATTTCTAATTACAAATAAATGACCATCGGAAATATGTGTTTTCCGATGGTCTTAGGCAACCCCTGTGAAAGGGTCGTTCAACCCCCAAAGGGGTCGCGACCCACAGGTTGAGAACCGCTGGCATAGGGGATAAGATAGAGCCCTGTGGAACCCCATGGATTAGGAGCCACGGCACAGAGCAATAATCCCCCAGCACCACCTTCTGGAATCGGCCATCCAAGTAGGAGCGGAACCACTGCAACGCAGTACCTCCAACTCCCAGTTCAGACAACCTATCCAGAAGGATACCATGGTTGATGGTATCAAAGGCCGCTGAAAGGTGCAGGAGAACCAACAGGGTCACACTCCCCCTGTCTCTCTCCCAGCAGAGGTCATCCCACAGGGCGACCAAGGCAGTTTCTGTTCCAAAACCAGGCCTGAAACCTGATTGAAATGGATCTAGATAATCTGTTTCATTCAAGAGTGCCTGGAGTTGTCCTGCAACCACCCGCTCAAGCACCTTGCCCAGGAAAGGGATATTAGCCACCGGCCTGTAGTTGTTAACATCCTCCGGGTCCAGATTAGGCTTCTTCAGGAGTGGTCTAATTACCGCCTCTTTTAAAGAGGCCGGCACCACTCCCTCTCTCAAGGAAGCATTTACAACCTCCTGGACCCAGCCGGCGATCCCCTCCTTATTTGATGTAATGAGCCAAGAGGGGCAAGGATCAAGCACACAGGTGGTCGACCGGACTTGGCCAAGCACCTTGTCCATAACCTCAGGCCTTACTAACTGAAACTCATCCAATAAAACTGAACCGGACGGCGCTCTGAACGCCTCTACTAGTGGAGCTGCATTAAGTGTGGTGTCCAATTCATGACGAATCTGAGCGACTTTATCTTCAAAGTGCCGTGCAAACTCGTCACAGCATGCTACCGAGGGTTCAACTATCTCACGCCCTGCCCCAGAGTGTAACAGGCCACAAACCACTTGGAAAAGCTCCACTGGACGCCACTGAAGATGCAATGCTGGTGGGAAAGAACTGTCTCTTTGCCACCCTCACCGCCACAGAGTAGGCTCGATAGTGAGCTCTAACCCGTGTTCGATCAGACCCAGCACAAGTTTTCCTCCACCTGCGTTCTAGCCGTCTCCCCTCTTGCTTCATTGCCCTCAGCTCAGGTGTATACCAAAGAGCTGACCGGCTCTGCTCAGAGGGAGAGGACGCTTGGGTGTGATCGTGTCAACTGCCCGGGTCATCTCTGCATTCCACAGAGCGACCTGGGCTTCAACAGGAGCATCAGCCATATCAGCAGGAAAATCCCCCAGAGCCCTCTGGAATCCATCGGAGTCCATTAGCCTCCGGGGGCGGACCATTTTAATAGGCCCCCCACCCTTGCAGAGGGGAAAGGCTGCCGAGAGTCTAAACCTCAATAGGAAGTGATCCGACCATGACAAGGGAGTAGATGTTAGTTCTCCCACTTTCAGATCACCATCCTCCTGCCCAGTCGAGAAAACCAGACCAGATTTTGCATGCGTTGGGCCAGTGACATGTTGAGACAGCCCCATGGTTGTCATGGCAGCCATGAAGTCCTGAGCCGCTCCGGATACAGCAGCCTCGGCATGGAAGTTGAGATCCCCCAGAACCATCATCCTGGGGGTCCTCAACACCAGGTCCGAGACAACCTCCGTCAACTCAGGCAGGGAGACTGTGGGGCAGCGGGGTGGGCGGTACACCAGCAGAATCCCTAATCTGTCTCAAGTACCCAACACACAGTACAAACACTCCAGACCAGCACTCGACTGAACAGGAAGCCTAGTGAGGGAGATTGTATTCTTATAGACCACGGCAAACCCCCCTCCCCGGCCCTCGAGTCTGTGCTGGTGCTGCACTGAGTACCCAGGAGGGCAGAGCTGGGTGAGAGCAACCCCTCCCAGTTCACCCACCCAGGTCTCAGTGATGCATACCAGGTCAGCCCCCTCATCCACAATCAGATCATGGATGAGGGAGATTTTGTTTTGGACTGACCTGGCATTCAGCAGCAGCAGCACCAGACCCGAGAGCAAGCTGATAAGGCCGCCAGGAACCATCTGGTTGGGGGAAGGACTAGAAAAGGGGATCGCTGTAAGGAATCTGTCCCCTCTTCTCCTCATCTGGCCTGTTCCTCTCCCAGCACCATACCTCCCCCTACCCGTGACCACAGTTCTGCGGGCATCCCCATATCCCCCAGAGCTCCCCAGGCACATATTAAAAGTTATTTAAAAGTTGATTAAAAGTTTTTTGAAAAATTGCTGTTGGCTGCTGGTTGGCTGGTGTTCTCCAAACAGGGTGGCTCCTCTGTGCGGCGCCATGTGCGTACCGAGGCGCCGCCTCTGGCCGGCTGGAGCTTTACCTGTAAGCAAGGCGGGGCACTGGTCAGCAGATGTTCAACAGCTGGGGGAAAGACTGCAAAGACCAGGCTCCTGCAGCCTCAGGTCTTCTCTCCCCACAGCAAACACACCCCACTTTCCCGCCTCTGGCCGGCTGGAGCTTTACCTGTAAGCAAGGTGGGGCACTGGTCAGCAGATGTTCCACAGGTGGGGAAAGAGACTGCAGAGACCAGGCTCCTGCAGCCTCAGGTCTTCTCTCCCCACAGCAAACCCACCCCACTTCCCCGCCTCTGGCCGGCTGGAACTTTACCTGTAAGCAAGGCGGGGCACTGGTCAGCAGATGTTCAACAGCTGGAGGAAAGACTGCAAAGACCAGGCTCCTGCAGCCTCAGGCCTTCTCTCCCCACAGCAAACACACCCCACTTCCCCGCCTCTGGCCGGCTGGAACTTTACCTGTAAGCAAGGCGGGGCACTGGTCAGCAGATGTTCCACAGGTGGGGAAAGAGACTGCAGAGATCACCTCCTATGATAAAATGGGGATTTTCAAAGTGTAATTCTATTTCACTTATTGCCAACTTCAGTGATGACCAAATGGGAGACACCTCCATAGTTGCTGGGGGCACATAGATGTAAGATGTACAATGTAAGGAGGAGCCATTTTTGAAGGATACACGAACAATAAGAATCCCCTCATAACTCTGAGGAGCCACTATTTCTGAGATGTAGTCCAAATCTACTGAAATGAGGGTTGCCAGACCCCCACTGGCACGACCAAATTTGTTTTGCCTCGTTGCCGCCTTTGTGAAGGATTTATATCCTTGGAGCTGTGGCTGAGAACAGGTCTTCCATCCATGTTTCTTGGAGGAAGATTATAGAGAACTGTTGTAAAAATTCAACGAAATCCTTGTCAACTAATTTTCTCATCCAACCCAATACATTCCAGGAGACTATTCTTAATGTCGGAGAAGTTGTTTCCACTGGCTCTCTTCTTAGTCAATAGTTTTGTGTGTCAGCAAGGGACCTTGCGGACTCTTTGGAATAAACAGAGGGAATCAAGTTACTGCTGGGATTTTCCCTGGTTAGGGTGTTGGTTTTCGCTGGCCCTGAAGAAAGCTCCTCTCTTAAAATCGAGAACAATTGCTCTTCTAGCTCCCCTAAAGCCTTTACAATGTTGTTCTGGGCCTCATGGTCCATCCGTTTGAACTGCTCTATTTTGACGGTTTCCTCTGGGGGACCTCAGTTCTTGCCCAAGAAGGATTCGCTTCTTAGTTCTCCCTCTAGTATTGTAAGGCAGCAATTAAGCCACGTAAAGGGTTTGCGTCCTTTTAACCTTTGAGCCAGGTCAAACAGCCCGTGGACTCTAAGCCTAAGGCGCCATTCCTAGCAGTGCTGAGAGTTGGACTCAATGGCCTTAGAGGCCCCTTCCAACTCTACTATTCTATGATTCTATTTTTGGACCCGCCCCTTTTTTGAATGTGGCCCTTTCACCTTTTGCTTTGCCCACCGCTGGATTGTGGCCCCTGAATTCCGAAACTGAACGCTGCCCTTGGGCTGAAAGCGACTCAGCAATAAGGCTTTGATCTTTCTGGGCATCTCCTTGGCAACTCTGGTTTGGGCCACGTTTATGCACTTGTTAGGTATTGAGGCTGTTTAACCAGTTAGCTTTTATCGCTGCTTTTATGGGCAAAATGGAGTTGCAAAGGACTCAGTGGTTTCTTGCATTATCAAAGAATCTTTGATACTTAGAGCTCAGTTAGAACATGAGTGGGCAGGCTTTGGGCTTACGGAATCAACCCTGAGATCCACCAACTGGAATCTGGTGCAGAAATCACTGAGGATTTAAAGGATTCTGAATCCAGGATTTTATTTTGAGCACTAGAAGTGAATGGACTTTATAGTCCTTCCACACAAAATCCCACTCTTAGAGCTCCATCACACCAGCGTTTCATCGCATGTTCATCCTGCCTTGTTTACCATTTTGCCCTGCGACCTGCACACGATGTCCTCCTTGTCCTGCAGTCATGTTGCCTCTTCCCCTCCATTTTCCATGTTTTTCTGGGGCAGGGAAAGTGCAGAAATGTTTACCCACATGGGATAGAACCGGCCTTCCGTCCCGGGTATTGCTGTCCTTGCGCTATGTCGCAGAACGTCCCTTCTTGGGGGCATCTGCATTGAAGGGCGGTCTTGCTGATGAAAAAGGAGGGTGGGGGCAGTTCTCTTTCAGTGCACTGAGTCAGTTGAACGGACTTTCGCTGCTCCAACCCGACTCTCATTCCTCTGTCATCCACCCATTTCAACTTCCCTCTTTTTTGACCGCTGTATGAGGTGCCCAGCCGATGAAGCGCTAAATTGCTAAAATCGGGGTGGGGAAGGTGCCCACGTCCATCAGAATGTCTATCAACCACAAGAACCAATGAACCAGAGGGGGAATGAGAAGGGGTGGGGTGGGGCAGCAATACCAGGAGGCATGAGCCAGCGTGGTGAAAAGGTAAACAAGGCGAAATAGCACAACAACGCACTCACGTGAAAGTGACCAGCGCTTGACACGCTAATGAAACGGAGGTGGAAATCTCAGATGCATACCAGGAAAAAAAAAGTTGGCGTGATGGAGCTCTTAGTTACCCCAACCTTTCTTCATTTCAGCAGCATAATTTCATTGGGTGGGGAGTAATGGTGTGTGTGTGGTCATTTTGTTACTGCTGTTTAACCAATGGGAATCCAAAATCCTTGCCAATCCAGAGACCTTCCAGTAGAACCTGACCCACCTGACCCACCTCCTGCCCACCTTTGAGATAGAGCACAGCTGCTGATGTTTTGCACAGCTCCTGTTATGCTTTTGAATTGTTCTGGCCAAATACCTCCTTGGGAGCTTTTGAATCCGCACACAACTCACTCATGGTGCCAGGGCAGCTTACAGATGCAAGCAGGGGCCCGCTGTTCCCCACGAAGCTCCCCAGGTATTGAGATGGCCACTGAGGCGCTACTTGGGCTCTGCTCTGCTTTTCTAGTGCCACCGCTCTCCCCCTCCCCGAATTTTACGGAGCCTTCACGTGGTTTCCTCTTCCTCACGTCACCCTCCTGTCTTTTGCCACCACTTCTTCGGACATTTCTCTTACCACAGAAAATCTACTAAGGAGAAAAAGACGATAGCTGCAGCAGGCCTTCTGATCAGCCTGGAAGCCCCCCGGGTCCCTCCCTCTTTTGAAGCAAGCTGGCAGTTGGCACCCAGCTTCTGGAATTCCCTCCCAGGGAGGTTTGTCTGGCGCCATCTTCATTTGGCATCAGACGAAGAGCGTTTCATTTGGCCTGGCCATGTGGGGCCTTGAGCAGAACAACCTGATGCGCTCCTTATGAGGCAGGGGGCTGGGGAGAGGGGGGCAGCGGTGGCGCTGGTGGGGGCCCTGCCCTGCGCATGCTCAGCCTGGGAGCCCAGGAGCCCTGCGGCTGTTCTGCCAGGCTAGCGGGACCTTCCACAAGATCCGAAAGCCACTCAGCCATCAGGTCTCCTGTACAATCCTCTGAGATCTTCTCTGCTGAAAAGCTGCTAATAAAGTGGGGGGGAATTAAACTTGAAATAAATGAAGTAATGAAAACAAATTACTTGGAAGAAATAAAAATAAAATAAAATGTGGCCTCATTTCCATGTCTGCAGCTAGCCAAGAAACACAATATGGTTGTGGTGTCTCCAATCCTGGAGAGAGACGTTGCGCACGGAGACACCTTGTGGAACGCTGCCGTGGTGATTTCGAACTCGGGTGCTGTGCTTGGGAAGAGCAGGAAGAATCACATCCCAAGGATTGGGGACTTCAACGAGGTGAGTGGTTGCTCTGGGTGGGGGAAGCGGGAGCAGCCTCTGCAGGAGCAGTTTTTCAGTGCGTGCGTGCGTGCGTGCGTGCGCACATCACCGAGGATTTCCAGTTGACCCACGCTGGGGGTGGGGATGTGAGCGCTCACAAACGTCATGGTCAGCTCCACCTTTCAGGGGCTGCCTGACCTCAGGAAGAGCAGGAGGGCCCCCCTCCTCCTCCAAGGGCTGCTCCCAAGAGTCCTCCTCCCTGAATACCATGTGGAATGGCCCCGCTCTTCGGTCGCAGCGTGGGGTGGGAGTCGAGGAGGAAGGACAAGGCCTGGGGCCAACGCTCTACGGGGCCTGCTAGATCCCCCACTGCAGAGCCAGCCAGCCATGAAGCAGAGGGGCAGGGCCCTGTGAGGCCGACTCCAGGCAGGTTGGAGGTGTGCCAGGGAGGAAAGGGAACTCTCGGAAGAGGACCCGGATCCAGTCCGGATCAGCTCTGCCCCTTAGAAATATTCCCTACATGCCTTCCAAAGGCTAGTCACACATTACAGTGGGGCTGTTCCCCCCGTGCAGCTGAGCCTGTGACCAAGGGTGACCAAGCCGCTGCGCCTCTGGGTCCCCCCAAGTCTCTGACGACCTGTCTGTCTTGAGTGAATGGGCAGAATGCAGGAGGTGGAATGAGCCAGTTGAGTAAAGAGCAAGGCCTCCGGCCAAGTGGCAAGTCTGCTTCCTTCCTTAACGAAGGAGGTCACGGGGCCTGGCTGCACAAAGGGTTTGCCCCGGGGTGGCTTCGCAGTAGCAGCACGTCATCTACATGACGCAGCCGCCACTGCAAAGCCATCCGGGGGCAAACCCTGGAAACTCCGCTCCAGAAAAGTCAGGCACTTACCCAGACTTTTTTGGCAGCGGAGCCCATGGTGCCCCCTGATTGGTTGCCATGGGCGGCCCTGGGCCTCTGGAAAAGTTTTTAAAAAATGGGAGGGGGAGGAGGAGAGGAACGGGCCAATTCCTCCCCCCTTTTATTTTTATTATCTGCGCCTGCGCAGCTGCAGAGATACAGAAAATGAAATAAAAGAAGGGGGGGAGGAGCCCTGCTCCTCTCCCTGCCCATTTTATTTATTTCTTGCTTTGAAAGAGCGGGAAAGTTTGCACTTGCGTTCCTTCCTGCGCTGCCGTAAAGACGGGGGCCTGGAGAACTTCGGGGGCCGGGGGGGCGGATGCCCCTGGGGCAGCATGGACCTCTTCCACTGCCATTCCCACGGAAGACGTGGCCAAAGACCCCTGGGCCAAGAGGGTTGAGGCAGCTCTGTGGGGCGTGGGGGTGGGGGGTGGCGGAAGCATCGGCCACATTTCTGAATGCCCTCCTTGCCAGGGCAGCAGAACTGTGCTTGGAGGGGTTGGCAAGAATGGAAGGGCCACAAAGGCCATGAAAGGTGGCCTCCCAACGGTGGCCTGCTCAGTTGAACGCCCAGCAGTTTCATTGCTGGAAATCCAACCGGTGTCTGCGGAAGTCGTGCCTAGGAGAACTCTGTGGCTTCGCTCTTGAGGGGGTGGGCGAGGGGAGGCCAGGCGGGCAAGTTCGGCCTTCTCAGGCTCCAGGCAGTTTGGTGAGTCACTTGATCCTGCGCTCATCAAGGCCTCGTGTACCTCAAAGGAGGGGGGGAGGAAGCCACACCGTGGCCACCTTTTTGGTCTTTGACCTTCCAGAGCTGTAGGGGTCAGTCACCCCAAGAGGCTTTGCCCCAAAGGAAGCGGCTGGGGAGCCGGCCCACCTGCACCTCACTCTGCAACAGCCTCTTGCCTCGGGGAGGGGGCAAATACGCCGCCTCCTTTCTGAGCCCCTTTGGCCCCGCCATCCTTGCCCTAAGAAATGATGCTCAGCATGCTGGGTGGGTGGGGGTGGGGGTGGGGAATCACTAAGCTGCCCTTTTAAAACTCCCCGGCCTGTGTGATCTGGAGTTGTCTTCACTTTCCCAGTCTCCAGAGACACCCCCTCCCCGCCCCTTCACAACACAATGCTCAAATTTGGAAGTGGGAAAGGAAAAAGGTGTGTGTGTGTGTGTGTCCACGTCTGTCCACACTCAAGAGGCCTGAAGCGGCCTTCGAGGCGCCTGTGCCCTGACTCTCTGGAGCCTGCCCTAAAGAAGAGCTCTCTAGTTTAGGGGTTGGGGATGCGCTGGCGCCTGGGTTGCAGGGGAAATGCACAAACCTATCTCTTTCTGCAAACCTGGGAAATCCTGCAGGGATGCAGAGACCACAAAGTTCTTTTTGAGTGGCTCTGTTTTGCTTCTGAAGTGATACGGCCGTGCCCAAGCCCAGCATTAAAAAGAGCCAGTGCGGATCTTAGCGGACCTTCTGCTATGATGCACTCAGGGCCAGGAGTCATCCCCAAGCCTGACATACTAGGGGTGGGGGGAGGGAGGGGGTTTCTGATCTCATGGCATGGATCCTAACCCTCCCCTTCCAGGAGAGAGAAAGCCAGGGGGGATGTGGTCCCACCAGCCCCTTCCTGGCTGCCCACCAAGAAATCCCCCTCTGCCTCTTTTTGATTTGAAAAATACCTTCATGCTTTCTTGCTGGCAGCTGGGATGGCTTCAAAGTGAAGTGAGAGTCTCCTGGGAATGCCTCCGGGCCAGCTACTGGGCCTTTCTGGCTAGCCCCACCCACCCATGGCAGCCATGTTACGGTTGTGCCCGGGACAGTTTCTCAGATTTCCAGCTGGGCCCTGCTAGAAGTTCTTGGGCTGAAGTAGAACAGTCCCCTGCCTCGTGCGTTTCCTATTTATTTGTCCCCCTGATAGTCCCAACTGCACCAAATCAGAACCAATCCTGCTGGTTGGATGAAAGGCTCCAGCCGCTGCTCACAGGCCTTCCCTAACTGGGCTCGAAGGCGGCGCCTGCAGGCGGATGTGTGACCCATGCAGAGGGTCAGCACCAGGCTGGAGTGGGCCCTCGGAAGAGTGACCCCAATGGGCTTCCCCCACCCGCCTGGGCCCCCCACCTTGCCCTCAGGCCAGCAATGCTGCCGGCCCCCCCCACATGCTACCTCTCGGGCCCCCGGCAATGCTGCTTCCGCCCACCTTCCCCCTCCAAGTGTGCTTGCACAGACGTCTCCCTTTGGGCCGCAGTTGGCATCTCCTACGATGCGATCCCTGGCATCAGGCGTGGCATCTGGGAGATACCTGGGGGTGGGGGAGAGTGGCAGCCAAGCTGCCCGCAGCTTCTGTCCCAAGCGATGTGCCCAGGTCAGCATGGCTGGGGCCTTGGGGGGGGGGCAAGGGGACTCATGAATTGCGGGGGAGGGCTGGGCCAACAGGTGATGCAGTACGGAAAAAAGCTTAGCATGAGATGTTCTGTTGAATGGATGCTTTGCCCTTTGCGTTGGGGCTGCATGCATTTTGCACATGTATATGTCTCCAACGCTCCTCACCATCAATAAAGGCCAAACTGCTATCAGAAGAAATTCTGCAAAAGTGTGTGTAACGAACCTAAATAATTCCCGAACGAGGCAGCCCCCCTGCCCTCCGCGTAGGGCTTCTGGCAGCTGGCTGCGATGACGCTGGCAGTAGTGAGTGGAGGAGGTCAGGGACTTGGCTCCCTGCTCTGTTATCTGCCCTGGGTTGGCCCAGTAGGGGCTTGTCTTTTGCTGGGCTGGGATCAAGGAAGGCAGCTTTTGGGACCAGGTGCTTGTGGAGAGATCCCACTCCATCCGGAGGCATCCCTGTGTCTTTGTGATTTACAGTCCACGTACTACATGGAAGGGGACAGAGGACACCCCGTGTTCCAGACTCAGTTTGGGAAGGTTGCTGTGAACATTTGCTTTGGGCGCCATCATCCCCTCAACTGGCTCATGTACAGCTTGAACGGAGCAGAGATCATCTTCAATCCTTCTGCTACTATTGGGAAACTCAGGTATCATCCCTTTTTTCAGTTGTTTTAGTCTCTGAGACGGCCTTCACAGCACCAGGTTGCTGCTGCTTTTAAGAAAACCCTGCACTTTTGCTGCTGTAGGGTGGCAGCGGCTAATCCTGACACCAGAGGCAGTGTGGCATGTCTGGAGAGACAAGAAACATGGGAAGTGGAAGTGGGGGAGAAAAGCAGGTGACATCACAAGTGAGGCTCACGTTCCCACGCATGGACAAGCAGAAGCGGAAGCAGCGACAGTCTCTCGCACTGCTGCCGGAGGACTCGTGGCTGGGACTGGGGACACAGTGGGTGCCCTCACAGGTGCGCGCGCGCACACACACACACACGCAGCAACAGCAGGCCCTTCTTTGTCCATGCCAGCAGGAAGTGCGGGGTTTCTGGGTACTGGAGCCTGGAGACCATCCAGGGTTACCATCTGCTCTGAAATGCCCCACCCCACCCCACCCCAGATTGACGTTGGAGTGAGATTCCATGGCAGAAGAGCCATGGCGACCTCGCTACCAAGGAAAAAGTTGGGTTAAGTCCCTGGCTTTTTCACACTGCAGCTTCAGGGGAAAGCCTTACAGTGCCTGTGCATCTGCGACCATGTCGTCTAACCGATGTAGTGCCGATTCACAGCCACCACAGGGCAATGAAGGTATATAGACAGCTCCTCTGTGTGGTTATGAGTGGAGGGTGTATGCCAAAGGTCCTAGTAGTATTTGAGGCTTTCTGCTGTCAACCTGCAGGACATCTGCTGCACCTTCCTCCAGTCATCTCGGTTTAAAAAAGATCAGAGATAAAGCACTATTTAAAATTATCACGGGATATCCCCTGTGTGTAAAGTTGGTGCAGCCACTAGATGGTGCAGTTTCATTGAACTTTATGGAGAGGGGAAGTTTTCAATTGCAAATCACCTGATCACTGTCCAAAGGAGCTGTAGTAAACAACAGAAAGACCTCAGAAGAAGGAAGCCTGATAAGGGAGTTGATTTTTTCCTTAATGTAGAGACAGTAATTGACAGCGACAGCCGGTGCTGCCCCCAAGAAACCAAAGACTGCCTGGGGGGCGGGGGAAAGCGTTTCCTTTTAAAAGCTTAATTTCATTTTGGGGGTTTAGATGCTGTGCTCCTATTATATTATTATATTATATTATATTATATTATATTATATTATATTTACAACATTTGTATATAAATATTGTAAATAAATAAATAAACTGCTCCATATATGAATAGATTCTGGAGTGATGAACAATAACATAAAAAATACAAAATAAGATAGAATAAAACACTATGATAAAATAATTACTATATTTAAAAGGAAACAGAGTTCTGATAAAACCGTGGCCAATCTCTCGAGGAAAGCTTCCTGCAATAAAGATGTTTTCAGGAGGTGCTGGGAACAGTATAATGTTGGCGCCTGCCTGACCTCTAGTGGCAGGGAGTTCCACAGAGAATGTGCCGCCACACTAAAAGCTCCTCTCCTTGTGTACTCCAATCGGGCTACAGGTTCACGTAAAACCACCAGGAAGATGTGTTCTGATGAGCTCAGTGGCTAGGCAGGTTGGTAAGGGAGACGGTGCTCTCTCAGGCATGCTGGGGGCTGTCTGTGTGTTAAAAGCCCCACAGTGGCTGCATGATGGTGCTGTGGCAGTTCTGTGACACAGCAGCAACATCGAAGCTTTGCTGTGAATCGCTGCATTTTAAAAGTCGGGGATTTATCCTGAATCTTTAGGCTGGAGCAATCTAACCTCACTCTGTCCTTGAGGCAGAGGTGTTACCGGGTGGAAGGGGACCCCTGATTGGTTGCCGGAAGCCCAGGCAGAGGGCAGGGGCCCGAGCCAGTGAGCAGAATGGCTGCTGAAAAGCCCGTGCTGCCTTCTGCATGGGGATCAGCTGCCGCCACCCAGCAGCAGTGAAAGTGTGTGTGGGGGGTTGTTGCAAAAGAGGAGCGAGGCAGCCCCCTGGTCCCCAGTTGTTTAGGGCTTTGTACACTAGCACCAGAACCTTAGACCTGGCCAGGTAGCCAACAGTCGTGCAGCGCTGCTCCCTCAGCAAAGGAGCCGCATGCGGTGTTCTGCACTAGCTGCAGTTTCCGGAGCAGCTTTAAGGGTAGCCCCACGTAGAGTGCATTGCAGTAATCCAGCCTTGAGGTTACTCATGCCCGTACCTCTGTGTCCAGGAGAGGCTGCAGCCGGTGAAAGGCCCTCTTGGGCCTGCAGCAACAGTCATGGATCCAGGCGTAAGGCCTCAGTCTACGGACCTGGTCTTCTGATGGGAGTGCACAGCCCCAGTGAGCCCCTCTGCCAGACTGGGGAACCCCTCAGCCACAGAGTAGCACTTGCCACTGCATTTACACCCCACTTTAGTGAGGTAAGTCTAGGGCGACCATATGAAAAGGAGGACAGGGCTCCTGTATCTTTAACAGTTGCATAGAAAAGGGGATTTCAGCAGGTGTCCTTTGTCTATATGGAGACCCTGGGGGAATCCCCTCTTCATCACAACAGTTAAAGCTGCAGGAGCTTTAATCTAGAGTGACCAGATTTAAAAGAGGGCAGGGCACCTGCAGCTTTAGCTGTTGTGATGAAGAGGAAATTTCCCTTTTCAATACAACTGTTAAAGATACAGGAGCCCGGTCCTCCTTTTCATATGGTCAACCTAGTCAGCATATTGTTCTGTGCAGCCCATTTCTCCAGTCAGAGGGAGATTCCAGGGCCAGGATGGACCCAGGTTTGGTTCTCTTGGACGGAGGTTGCTGGTGACGCTTAGTTACATTTGCATTTATTTATTTCATTTCGTTTCTGCCATGGTGGCAGCGGCTCTGGCCTGGCTGGAGCTCCCTCCCCTTCCCAAGAGCCCACGAGCAGGAGAGGACACCCTACCCCACCCCGCTCCGGGAAGCCTTCTTTGGCTTCTGGCTTTTCCTTGACTAGGTTCAGTCTGGCTTATTTGCTGTAACTGAGGCTGATTCAGTAGTAGTTATTGTCGTTTTTAATTTCTATTCAGAAGCTGCCTCATAAGGACGTTGCTCTAAAGGTCACGTTGTGCTTCCCCACAGCCCAGCTCCTCTTCATTTCCAGCAGGGTCACGCAAGATCCTGCCCTTGATGGGCCGTAGGGCAGGGGGAGGAGGAGGAGGCCGTGTGGGTGGTCTGCCTCAGGCACAGAGCTTGGAAACAGCCCCAGAGTGCTGCCTTGGGCTGTATTTATTTATTTATTACATTTTTATACCGCCCAATAGCCGAAGCTCTCTGGGCGGTTCACAAAAATTAAAACCATGAAGAGCATTTCGAGACCATGAGAGAAAATGGTCAAAGAAGGTGGCTTTTCATGTGATGCAGCAGCAGCTCTGAGTTATGCCTGCATCATCATCATCATCATCATCATTATTATTATTATTATTATATTTTTAAAAAACCTTGTTTTGCAGTGAGTCCATGTGGCCCATTGAAGCGAGGAATGCCGCCATTGCCAACCACTGCTTCACCTGCGCCATCAACCGTGTCGGGACGGTAAGGCCGTTCAGCTCAGTGCAGTTTGCGACTTGGGCCGTGGGGGCCATAGCTTGGACCCATGTGACATTAAGACACCAGTTCGCAGCTCCCCTGCTGAAATGCATGTGGGAACAGGGCTCCTTTACCCATCTGTCCTGCCTGAATGGTTTGTTGGCATCCCCTCTCCCCAACTCCCCCTGGGCTTCTCTTCTCTGCTGTTTCTAGTGGGGGCAGCGAGCGTATTCGTGTTGCTTCTGCACGACTCAGCAGCTGTGGGTGAGCGAAAGGACCTAGGTTTCAGGTAGCAGGTTGTGGGGAGAGGTATGCAGGCCGGCCAGCCAGCCAGCCAGCCTGCCTGCCTGCCACTGCTGGCCTTCCTCCCCTGCTGGCTTTCATGCCCCGCCTGTTCCAAGGATTTAGACGGACACTTGCAGGGCCAGGCAGTAGAACAGGAGGGGTTGGAGCTGGGCCAGGGCTTGCCAGGAGCTCTGCCTTGCCCTTGGCTGTGGGGAAGCATCCCTTTACCCCGCTGGGCCTTTGGCCACCTCGCAAGGAGCCAGCTCTTTCGTGGGGAGAACATGCCCCACATGAGCAGCTTTTGTGGAGTGGTGGCTGATGGCTACCGAATGGGGCCTCAGCACAGTGTGCTTTTAATGTGCTGCTCCCAGGCCTCCGTCACACCATTTTACAGGGCCCCCAGGTAAGGTTGTGAGCCCATTGCAGCCCTTCCATGCTCTCTCACTGCTGCTTTGGTCTTTTTCCTTACTGGAGAAAGTCTGTTGCAGAGGGAAAGGGCAGAGGAGCGCTGCCGTCTCTTTGCAGCTACTGGTTGGAAAACGCACAACTGAGGCACAGCGGGAGGAGATGGCAAGGTGGGGGCTGCACATTCTTTCCCCTGTTCTCCTGGCGGTCAGTGTTAATTCATTGCTTCCTGGAAGAGGTTCTGCCTGCCCACACACTTCAGCTAGCAGCTATTTAATTAGTAGTTGACATTGAAAATAGCAGTGCTTACTTCCAAATACAGATGTGTCCATCTTGTGTGGTCGTAATCCTTTAGCCTTGTGCCACAGGCCCTCTTTTTATGTAAATATTCGCAATTGGGCTATGACAAAATAGCATAATCCTAAAATAAAGGATTATAAATAAAATAAAATAAAACCGGCAAGTTTTCTAGCCAGGTTGTGAACCTGAGTAGTTCAGGTTGTGTCATTAAATCCGATTATGACTAGATCAGGCATTCTCAGATGAAATCAATGGGACTTTTACAGCCAAGTCTGGAACCATGTTGACATGAAATTTTAGCTGCAATCTTCTCCCTCTGTGCTGCAGGAGCTCATTTTGAAAACAATGGGGTTTTTGCAGTTGTGCTACTTTAAAATCTGTACACACGCACACACACACACACACACACACACACACACACACACACACACACAGAGTTTTCTAAATGGTGCTCAGAAGCACTCACTTCAAACCATTTGGGGGGATGATGCTCACCAAAGGGGAGGGGAAAGTGTTGCCCAAGCCCAAAAAACCACGAAAGCCCCAGAGACTGCCCATTGCAACTTGCTTGTAAGAAAGTTTGGCAGCCCTGGGCCTGGAAGCTGTCACAGTAAAAGATTCCTCCGTGCCCCTTTTGGACGGAGCAAGGGCAGGGCTCTCGCACACCGAAGGCCTTGTGTTCCAGGCTCATCCGTCAAGAAAACCAGCAAATCAATAGACCAAATGTGGAGACAGACTACCCGAGAGGATGCAATACTTCACTTGAGAGCCAGACATCGCTTATTAGATTTCCAATGATTGCTGGATAACAACAGCCTCTGTGTTCAGTGTTGTTCATCTTGGGGTGGGGTGAGGGCGGGGGCTGCCGGTGGAGAGACAGGAGGGAGCAGCGCAACAGGGACACCTTCCGTTCATTCTGCACCGTTCTGTTTCTTGCAGGAAGTTTATCCAAATCCCTTTACCTCAGGAGATGGTGGAGAGGGTACGTCTTCTTGTTCTTGTTTGTGTAGGGTGATGCTTGTTGGGCACCTGAGGCAGTTCTTCCTTGCTATTTGCCCCCCCCCCCCCAACTTTTTGGAGCAACTCTGGGCAGGACTGAAACTCTTGAGGGTGAGGATGCCTGCCTTAAGGAGTCCTCTCTTTCTTTCTTTCTTTCTTTCCAATATTTATATACAGCTCCCCATTGAAAATTTCAGATTAAATTTTTATCTTCAACAAGATAAAATAAAAAAAAACAGAATAAAACATTTAAAATAGATTTTAAAAGATGTTGTGGAAGTAAAAAGAAGTTTGCCTGTGAGAAATGGTTCATGGTGTCAGCCAAAGCGACCCAAAAGCTAACTACTTACATATAACTGTCTTGTCTAATAATGCATTTATTCTGAGGCCACTGAAGGTTTTCAGCAGCAAACCAATCCAGAATACTGTAATGGCCAAATGTAGCTTGAAAACAAGCTAAATGTGTCTGTAGGGTTTTGTGATGATTTGCTGCCGATTTTTGCAGCAAATTAGCATTTTTATTTGCTGCAAGGAATTCCATGGTGGTTGTGGGGGAGCACGTGTTGCCCACCCCTGTTCCAGCAGCTAGCAATACACCACAGCACACTGGATTTGCTGTATTAATTGTTTGTGTCGTTTTGTTTTTTTGCCATCTATGAAGCCCATCGTGATTTCGGTTATTTTTACGGTTCAAGTTACGTGGCTGCTCCAGATGGGAGTCGAACCCCTGGACTCTCCCGCACCCAGGATGGGCTTCTGGTGACTGAGATGGATCTAAATCTTTGCAGACAAGTTAGTGATAAATGGAATTTTAAGGTAAGATTTCATTCTCTAAACAAACCCGATCAAGAATTTCTGACTTCTCTGCTGGTACTCAGATTAATTTTTTTTTATAGGTGTTGCTGGTTGGCTTTCTCCTGAATGAATATAAACCTCTGCATGTATTCTGGAGAAGGTTAACTGTTTGTGGAGAATTAAGATTTTGCAGGGCCAAGCAGTCAACAGCCCCAAAGGAATTGCAAGTTGCTGTTTCTGGCCAAGGGAGCTGGCATGTTAGACATGCAACCTCTGTGACATTTAGACCAGGAAAACACTCTCCTGGGGGACAGGGGGCAGAGGGATGAGTTGTTTTCCTTTGAAAGTGTTCAACAAAATTGCTGAAGTTTAATTGCATCATAATTATCCTAGTTAATATTACACCCATGCGCCTTGTCATTACTTACAAACAAGGCTGCACAGCCCCTCCCTCCACTAGGCCTTAACTTCGCCTTCCTGCCCCTGGCCCGAGGAGCGAGCGTTCTCGCTACACCCTCCCCAGCAATCCTGATACGAAGCGCTCTTTTCCTGAAAGTTGGAGAAGGCTGGAGTAGGGATTTTTTTTTTAAAAAAAATCAAAGCATAAACTGATCTAATTCAAACTTGGTGGAGCTAAAGCTCTCCTTAAGAGCTGTCACTTTGCCATGTTTCATCTCTTTATCTATAAAAATTATGCAGATGTAAGCATTTTTAAATTTCCATTTAAAAATTCCTAAAAAAATCAAAGCATGAACCAATGTGATTCAAATTTGGTGGGGCTATTATTATTATTATTATTATTATTATTATTATTATTATTATTATTATTTATATAGCACCATCAATGTACATGGTGCTGTACAGAGTAAAACAGTAAACAGCAAGACTCTGCCGCATAGGCTTACAATCTAATAAAATCATAGTAAAACAATAAGGAGGGGAAGAGAATGCAAACAGGCACAGGGTAGGGTAAGCAGGCACAGGGTAGGGTAAAAAGCCCTCCTGTGCCAAGTTGTAGCTCTTTATCTTTAAAAATGAGGGAGCTGTAAGCATTTCTGTTAATACCAGTTACCCAAATACTGAAAAGTTCTTCAAGGGTAATTTGACGAGGCGGAGAGAGGGGGAGAGGCTCTGAAATCGAGGCAGAGAATCACCTCTACGGAGCTCCAGTTCAGATGTTGAGGCAGAGAAGACCCACCTTGCACACCTCTACCTTCTATAGTGGCAGATGGAGAGTGGAAGAGAAGAGCTTAAGCTTTTGTCTTGTCTTTCCAGATGACTGGGAGATACAAGATGTATGCTGAGGAGCTTGCGGCTGTGGTTGAGCCCAGCTTTGTACCCAATATTATCAAGGAGTAGCTTGCCTTGACTGCCCAGGGAAGGTGGGACAAGACCCACCTCTTTTGTCTTCTGCAGTGAACACCCCAGAACCTCAACATGCATGACCGGCGACTCCTTGTAGGAACGTTGGCTGGGATCAGAAGAGCTCCCTTCAGCAGGCCCAGTGGGACTTTGGGCTTTCTTTGAACCGCAGGGCCTCTTCCCCCTGCCTCTACCATGTCAAAAGCAGGCCCCCTTGGAAGCTTGCTAAGCGGCACAGCAGCGGTGGGGGAAGACTGAGGCACACGTCTAGTGACGCACAACATTTTAAAAATGGCTACAACGTGGCTTAACATTTTCATCTATAGCTTAACACCAGCATAAGGAAATGTTTTAATTCAGGGTGATCTTTAAGCCAGATGCTTACCAGGGGACTGGGGCTTTGCAAAGGTGCACATATCTGACCAGTCAGACATACAATGGAAGTATAAACCTTCCTGTAAAAAAGTAAGAGAAACAAATGAAGCCACCTTTTCTATGCGCTGCAGCACAGCCATGGTTGTAAAAAGGCTTTAGCTGAGCTAAGAAATCATTTAAGACAGCAATCCTATACCCATTTACCTGTAAGCCCGATTGAATTCAGATTAACAGTGCCTAAGGAATTGCACTGTTAATCTAAAGATACTTGTGTTTCCAGTCAGAACTTGTGGAATAGATGCACATTTCTGTGAAAGCTTTCTTGGAATGGAAAAAAAAGCCTCGTTTCCTGTTTCTCACTTCCCCTGATAAAATCAAATTTCATATTGCAAGTTCTTCAGGATATTTTTTTAAAAATTAACAACTAACTGTATTCAGCAAAGAAAGTTGGCATGCACTGTGTATTCGCATTAACAACTTAAATCTTTTATTGAGAGTGACTTACAAACAAAATATAGTTTGCATATAAAATGTATCGGCAAGTAAAATATCCCTTTTGTTGTTATGTACAAGAATGAAATCTGTTCTCGCAAATGTTTGCTTGCCCAGAGCGATCAAAGAACGTCAGAAGAGCCCTGAGGCTGGATCAGGCCAAACGCTCTGTCCCCCCAGGGGCCCAGCAGCACGCTGGCCGAGGAGGAGGAGGTCTGGGCCTGTCGTCGTCTTCCCTCAGCCTCTTGCTCTCCACCGCGGCTTCTGCAGTTTTCCTGACTCGGAGCACAAAGGGGATGAGGCACAGGCCCCCTCCACCCCCCTTTTCCTTTTCCCCGCTGTGGAGGGCAAGAAGCGCCTTGCGTCTCTTTTCCCTCTGTCTGTGCATGGTATTGAATTCCTCCCTGTTCCCACGTCAGTGAGTTATTCTCAAACGGAAACAGGGCTGTCTGGGCTCTTCCACTTTGGGGAGTTTCACAGAGTTCATTGCTTGCTCTCTGGTCCAACATCTGATATATACACACAGATTACCAATGGCTAAAGAGAACGCTTCTATCCCAGGCTGTATTTTAGAGATGGGACAAGTAGTTGTGGGCATTGTGCACAGAAGCAGCCCCAGCCCTATTCCTTTCCGTAGCTGCTGGTAAAGACCCGGCCCAGCAACCACGCAGCTGCTCAAGCCCACTCTCTACGCTAGTTTCACATTGGAGGCTAGGGGAAGGAATTATATCCCCACAAGTCCTTTGTCTAAACTTGGCGCATGGGGGAGGCTTGTCTATGGGTCTGCTTATGAAAAAGATCTGGGTATGTTGGGAATCCACAAGCCACTCTGTTTTGTTCAGGAGGACAAGTCTTAAGAACATCAGAAGAGCCCTGGGGCTGGATCAGGCCAAGGGTCCATCTAGTCCAGCACTCTGTTCACACAGGGGCCCGCCAGCCATCGGCCAGGGACCAACAAAAGAGGACATGGGGCCACAGCACCCTCCCACCCATGTTCCTCAGTAACTGGTATGTTTCAGTTCTTCCCAATTACAATGCTGAGTTTTAAAATGACAGAGGGCTTTTATTCTTGACACGGCAAGATTTCAAAAGTGCCTTAAGAGAATTAGTTCCAGTTCAGTCATATACAAAAGTAACACCGATGATAGTTGTGACTTAAGCACAGACGCTGGAATGCTCCAGAGCAGTCTGTAATGCAAAAAACTTGCAGGAAGTCCTGAGTGACACATGGAAGTCTGGATCCTGACATAAAAAGGCCAGAAATATTCATTAAAATGCCTTGGCTGCTTGCATCTCTTCTGTATGTTCTCCTCAGATGAGGTCAACTACAAACAAAGCGGTTCTCGCAGTATTTTAAACAAAACAACGCAGTGTAGATCTACAGTATGGACATTTATGGGAAGCCCCATCCCTGAGCGGAATCGGAAACACAAGTGAGGTGTAATGAGGCAGAGTGCCCGAGCTCTGGCCTGATTCCACCCGTCAAGCAGCCAGGAGAGGCTCCCCTGCCTCAGCCGTTACTAGCAAGAGTGGTTGTTGTCTCTGTGCTGAGGACGTCTTCTCAGCAACGCTCTCGCCTCCACTGACAGGTCCCTGGCACAGGACGGCGTGTCCCTCCCTGCCCACGGGCGCTGTAGCGGTGACACCTCCGCTACTTGCTCTGGCCTAAACAAGCACTTTGAGGGGATCCAATTGCTTTCTATGGATCCAATTCAGACCACACACTCTCACAGTCCAAGAGCCTTCCAGATGAGTTAGACTACACCCCCATCTGGCTGTGGATGGTGGGAATTGTAGTCAAACACACCTGGAGGGCCTCACGATAGGGAAGGCTACAGCACAGGAAGCTAGTTGCAGCCCACTGTCACTTGAGAGCCAGTTGCCCCCCCACCCCGGAAACGTGGCTTCAGGCTAGCTGCCATTTACAAGCTGTAGAGAGGCGATGCCCCCCCCCCCACTTCCAGAGCGCTGAGCACACTAGGGCTGCAATTCCAGGCCCATGTGCCCCACTGAACTCAATGGGACTTACTTGGATAGTATTGTACTGGGAAATAAGCTTAATTTTGTTGAACTGGGGCTATTGAGTTACAGAGATTCTTCGCTTTAAAATGTTGAATTTATTTAGAGGAAACTCAGTGAATCTGGATTTGGCCACCCTTCATCAAAACCCACGCAGAGCAGCATACAGTTAAACTGAGCTTACCTGAAAACTAGCTAATGGTATTCAAAGAGTTGATCCATATAACCACTTTGAGGTGGTATCCTCACAACACAGCGACTCTGAACTTCGCCACTCACATGGTCAAACATTTTCTCAAGGGACTCCCAGCTGAGGAAGCCACCCACCATGTGCGGGGAAGATTTCAGGAGAACCATCTTCCCAGGACGATGTCAAGAGAGAAGCCCAGTGGGCGGTGGCAGCAATCAGCCCATTTGGCTTGGGGGGGGGCATTTCAACCGGATACCCCTTGCTTCCCCTTCTCCACAAGTCCAGACCCCACCCACCCACTCCTGGGGTTATTTATTTCATCTTGTCCTCTGATTAGTACATTCCCAACCCGTGAGAAAGATCAGCCCGGAGGCAGATCCTCCGGCTTTTCTGTTTTGAGCCTCTATTTGCACATGTGCCCACAAGGGCTCGCTTTAACGAACTTGGCAAGGACTCCATTTCTGTGAGATTTATACCTGTGAAAAGGGCCAACAGGAAAAGGAATCTGATTCTGCATCTTAAAACGTCTCAAATGTGCAAAAAATGTAAAATACACATGTTTATATATTACAGTGTTACACAACACAAGCTATTTCATTGTCATTATCATCAAGAATAAAAGATGGCAACAGGACAGCAACGTGGCTCTACGTGGGTCCACAGCAGGTGGCAGGGTCTGCCCTGAGCCCTCCCAACCACATCCAGGTGTAGAACAGCGGCTCGGAGTGGCGGTAGAGGGACGGACGCTCACACTCACACTTCAGGAACAAGGTGCCTTCTGAGCACACGCTCAGTCCTGGGATTTGTGTTTAGTACCAGAACTGAGCTCAGTCATTTTACACAAAAATCTACTCCTGGCTTCCCCACTCCCAACCTTTCTTGGTTTCAGCAGCCCTTTCGGGGGCGGGAGCCTTTTAGTTGTTCCTATTGTTACAAAATTGGGTCAAAACCACCTTGCCAATCTACTGCAAATTACCCAGAGATCTAGGAGTAGATCTCAATTTAAATGTATTTATTATAGTAATTTATATCCTACCTTTCAGGACACAAATTCTTCCAACAAAACATAAAACGGCCATATTTTCTCCCCTGTGCCCAGCCCTGGTCCAAAATGTCCCTGGTTTGCCATCCTGCTGCTGTAGTCTGGGAGCAAAGTCTCTGTAGCAGGGGTCCTGAGACATAGTCAGCTGCCATGACGGCCCTGGGCAAGTTGCCCCACGATGAACGGGAAGCACCCGAACCAAGGGGTCAGCTGGCTCTGTAAACAAACAGGATGTCCTCATCTGTCCCATAACTGGTTCTGGCTTCCTCAAAGTTATTGATGCTGGTGCTGCATGTTCCTGTGGGGCAGGACCAAAGCGTACTCAGTCAGATACAGCCAATGGGGAAGCAGGGGTAAGAGAGAGGCCAGGAGGAGGCCAGCTACTGCAGCGCCTCGGGCCGGGGCCCCACTGCAGGCTCAGCCCTACTGAAGAGACCTGCTGCCTCGCATTGCTCCCTCTCCTGAGGCAGGAGCTATCGGGCTGCTGGAGTAGCACAAGACTCCACAGAAAGGGTTTAACGTGGTGTCGATACTGGAGCAGAGGGAAATAAATTAACACGGCGGAGCTGGCGACGCCCAATCTGGGCTTCTGTTATTTGAAATAAAGGTTGTAGTTACTCACGGTCAGCATAGGCAGGGTTGTTGTAATAAATACTCCCTGAGGCTTGGTTGTAGCCGCACAGTACAATGAAGTGGCCTTGGTAGTCGGGGCTCCGGCAGAAGCACTTCTGGCCAATGGGGAGGAAGCAGCAGTACTTGACGGGGCTGGAGCAAAGGTCACAGAGCAGCAGGACCGCGTTCACCAGCACAATGGCCACGTGGCCTCGGGACAGGTGCTCCTGGATGTCCTGGACCGTCACGGCGCTGCAGGGGGAAAGGGAGGCAGAGCTAGTCTGGGGGGGGGGGGGGGGCTCCGGGGACCCAGGGGGACCCAGGCCACCTCGACCTCTTAACCAGCCACACACAGCTGTCTGAGGTCTGGTTTGCCAGGGGGCCCTTTGGCAGAGCATTAAAAGGGAGCAGCTGCTCCTGCCTTAGCAGCACCCCTTGCTGTCAGCACGTGGCCGGAGAGAGAAACCGCGCGGAAGGAGGAGTCTCCTATGCTTCCCCTCAAACCCAGGGCTCATTTGCACCGCCGTTGACACGGGTAAAAACCCTGGAGAATAGGAGCTTACTTCCAAATAAACTGCTGGGCTTTATTCTGAAAGAATGGTGTCTAGAGAGCAAGGGTCTGCAAAGCCTGGAATTTGGAAGGAAGAGCGCTGAAGTAAATGGAATTATTGTTCAGCAATAATCTCAAGGCCTGAAAGCCTGAACCCAACGAAAACCCGTCAAAGCAGCGGAGGCCTTTTGCATTGCCAGTTGCCGCCTCTCTGGCCTTGTCAGCTCCCTGGTTTCAACCGTGTTGGACTGGTTAGAGAGTTCTCAGTATTTCAATATGCAGTTACTTATGAGTAAACCCAGTTCAATTCAATGGTCTTACTTCAAAGTACTGCATCAGATTATAAGTGCCTTTAGTACAAAAAAAGAAAAAGAAAAAAAAAAGCAGCAATGACACACTTGTCCTTCAAATCTCATCAGAGCAGTCCAAAATTTGTTGGAACGCTTTTTTTTTTTTTCTTAAATTGAGGATAAAATTCTAGGACAGAATCTGTATTCAATAGTTGTGCCATTTGCAGTAAGCCAAAGGACAAAAAGAAACATCTACGGACAGAGCTCACCATTTCTCCACCAGTACTTTGCAGGCTTTGGCTTGTGCAAACAGCTGGTTTACTCGGTTCTCCTCTGTGTCAAAGTGCTTCCTGTAGAAAGACTGAAGGAAGAAGACAAAAGGTGCCTGATCAGAAGAAAGCCAACGCCCAGAGCGGGGAGCCCTTCAACCCTTCCTAGAAAAAAACCTGGCAGCTTCTGAGAGCAGCTCAGGGGGGCACGTGCGTGGCTGCAGAGTCTGGGGCTGGCTGTCAGCGCTGGGTGTTCCTCCCCCTCCTCGCCCCAACCAGGGCTGGCTCTCACGCCACTTGAGATGAGGAGCACAAAGGCCCCCGGGCTCACTCTGGTCCGGAGGGCGGGTGGCCACTCTAGAGAACCCTGCCGGCTGCTCTCCCCCTGGGGCTAGGCGGGGCTCTCTGGAGCACCCATGGCATGCCGCTGGGCAGGAGACAGCAAATGTGGGCGCGCGCAAGCCAGGTTCCCCAGAGCACCTGGGGCAGTGCTGCCGCCCTGGAGTGAGACGGCGGCTGGCGCTCCTCCTGTGGGAGCATGCAAGGTGCCGCTGCTCCTGCACCCTGTCTCATGCACAGAGGGGTGGGCAGCCCGCCCGCCCTGGACACAACACACTGAAGGAGCTTAATTAGGGAAACTGTGGCCAGGGCATCTTTCTCACATCAGCCAAAGCTGGTAAAACGCACTCCAAGCTGCTGACCTGAGCATCCAGCAGCAAAGCTGGATCTAGCTGTGAGCCCTAAGCTATGAACCTGACCTGGGAGACAGGGGTCAGGGGGGTGCAACTCCACCCAGAAGAGCTTGAATACCACTTCCTGTGACTGAAGCCATTCACAAACAACAGCCTCAGTTTTATTTGGAGTGAACTCCAGTTATTAGCCCTCATCTAATTATTGTCCCCAGGCTCTTGTGCAAGGCAGAGTATCCACAGCTACACCTGGGTTTTATGAAACAGAGAGGCAGTGGTTGGGTGCAAACAGACGACGCCCAACCCCGAAACTCTAGACAGCCTCTCTCCCATCAATATCTTTGATGTTGTCTTGCGTGTTGTCCAGCACGCAGAACAACACAGAACCTTGCGAGAACTCAGCATAAATGCCTGTGGTCCTGAACTACAGTCCTTCAGCACCACAGGAGGCAGCTGCTGCTGCAACACGGTGTCCCCATCCTCAAATATAGGAAGCTGCCTTAGACTGAGTCAGACCCTTGGTCCATCTAGCCTAGTATTGTGAACACTGACTGGCAGCAGCGGCTCCACAGGATTTCAGGCAGGGATTTTTCCAGCCCCACCTGGAGATGCAAAGGATTGAACCTGGGAGCATCTTTCTGCAAAGCAAGAGCACACTGAACTATGGCCCCTCCCTGAAGGAGAACAGGCTGGATGATATTGAATGCTGCTTAGTTTATTGGTTTCCCAGCCCACAACACCCATTAGAACTAGCTAGCAAAGCTCTTTCTGTTCCAAAAACATGCAAGACATCAGTTGAAACAAATCCAGAAAATGAGTACAATCCAGAAATGCTTGAAAGGGATAGGCAGGAACATGTAACAGGAGGAGCCCTGATTACCAGTATTTCCTTTTCACTTTTACAGGCAGTTCATCCATGCCAGGGATGAGCCACAACTGACGGTGGGAAAGTCTTGGGATCTAGCTTTGTGTAATAGTTTATTTTCACCAAAGGTCAAACGTGCTGGTGGTATTATTATTATTTTTTACATTTATATACTGTCCCAAAGCCAGCAGTTTGCAAAAAGTTAAAAACAGTGAACATTAAAAAGAAATATACAAAATTTAAAACCATAAAAAGCATAAAATACAAACAAAAACAGACAATATCCATTTAAAAACAACTATTCTGGGGGCAGTTAAAAAACTCAGCATATGCTGTTAAATGCCTGGGAGAAGAGAAAAGTCTTGACCAGGCGCCAAAAAGATAACAATGTAGGTGCTAGGTGAGCCTCGTCGGGGAGATCATTCCATAATTGAGGGGCCACCACTGAAAAAGCCCTCTCCCTTTTTGCCATTCTCCGACCTTCCCTCAGGGTAGGCACCAGGAGGAGGACCTTAGATGTTGAGCGTAGTGTACGGGTAGGTTCATGTCGGGAGAGGTGTTCCATCAGGGATTGTGGTCCCAAGCCATGTAGGACTTTATAGGTTAAAACCAGCACCTTGAATTGGGCTTGGAAACTTACAGGCAGCCAATGCAAGCGGGCCAAAGTCAGCCTTATATGCTCAAACCTTCTGGTTCCAGTTATCAATCTGGCCACTGCATTTTGCACAAACTGCAGCTTAAGAACCATCTTCAAAGGCAGCCCCACGTAAAGCGCATTGCAGTAATCTAATTTGGAGGTTGCCAGGGCACAGAAAACTGAAGCTAGGTTATCCCTGTCCAGATAGGGGCGTAGCTGGGGCACCAACCGAAGCTGGTAGAAGGCACTCCGTGGGCCTCAAGTGACAGAGATGGTTCTAGGAGAACCCCCAAGCTACGAACCTGCTCCTTCAGGGGGAGTGCAGCCCCATCCAAAACAGGTTGAGCACCCACTGTCTGGTCAGAGGAACCACCCACCAGCAGCATCTCAGTCTTGTCCGGATTGAGTTTCAGTTTATTAGCCCTCATCCAGTCCATTGTTGCAGCCAGGCACCGGTTCAGCACATCCACAGCCTCACTTGATGAAGAGAAGGAGAAATAGAGCTGTGTGTCATCAGCGTACTGATGACAACGCACTCCAAAACTCCGGATGACCACACCCAATGGTTTCACGTAAATGTTAAACAGCATGGGGGACAAAACTGACTCCTGTGGAACCTTATGTTGGAGAATACTGGAGAAATGTTGATCAATGCTAAGAAATAAAACATATTTCGGTGCTCCTCGGAGGATTCCGAAAGAATTCCCACCCTTCAGACTCAGCTGAAGCACCAGCATTCGAGTAACGCTGGGAAGCTGACCTGATTCTTGTAGCCTTTATCCACCCCCAGGGTCTGTGTGCAGAACCGATGCTTCACGCCAAAATGGCGCATCAGGTAGGCCAAGTCGATGGTCCAGATGCTCTTTGTCAAGTGGAGATCCCGAATTGCTTTCTGGAATTCATCATCATTCAGCAGGTTCAGATACCTGGGAGGAAATCAATGGAGAGTTGTGTGACTTTAGGGAGAAAACAGCCTCTGGGAACATGCCATGTGCCAGAAGGGAAGCCTGGCATTATAGGGTTTGTCCGAGCAATGGACAGGGCCCCCTCCCACGAGTCACAAACCTCAAAGCAAGGGGAGGGGACGGAGAGTGTTCCACAGTATTCTATTTTTAAAGAGAAACTGACTGCTTTGTATTAGAAAATTATTATTATTATTGCCCCTGATGCTTTTACAGGGCCCTATAACCATATAGAAGACAACATATTTGAAAAGGGACTCTCTTCCGATCTGTTTACGATTGATGATTTAGGCAAGTAAAGCAGGGGCCAAAGGGGGGGGCATCTAGGGCTCGGGTGCTTTCTGAACAGGCAAGAGTTTGGAAGATGAAGGAGGAGGAGGAGGCGGAGGAGGAGGAGGGAAGGAACTTGATGAACATTCAGCAGAGAAGTAAAGAGGTGGGGGAAGGTGCTGAGGGTTTGTACGCTCCCTTCTCCCCCCTTACAAACAAACCCCTCCTTTCTATTTTTGCTTAACCATAGTTTAGCCTTACATCTGCTTTGGGTTTAGGTACACTTACAGGCAACCAGGATTGAGTTGCAAATATGGTTTGAAGTAGGTTTGCAAGCCACGGTTTCATGCAACCCGTGGCCTTAAGAAGGATGTAACACTAAATTACTGCTAAAACAAACCATACATAAAAAGGAAGCTGCCCACAACATGCTGCCCTTCTCCAAACCATGGTTACGGTCAACTGGACCAGCATCCACACAAACAGAAGGGAGAGGCACAAGAAGGTGGGGGAGAGCAGTTCATTCTGGACCAGGGTTACGAGGTGATCCCATCGTGAGAAGGGACCACATTGTAAGGAAAGCAACTGGCGCACAAAACGAAGAGGGGAGAGAGACTCGCGGCCACGGGGTAGGACGTTTGGTCTTGGAAATTCAGTTCGGAACAGGAAAGAGAGAGGAGAGGTTACAGTAGTCAAGATGGGGATTTACCAGCGCATGGACTAACGTCTTGGCAGAAGGGATGGAGAGAAATGAAAATCTTCTGCTTCATATCTACTAAGTGGCCCTCTAAATAGGCATTTCATTCTCCTGCACCTAAAGCTCGTGTTCCTCTGTGGAAGGAAAGACGAGTTCAGCAGGACAGGTAGCAGGTGAAAAACGAAACCCAGCAGGCAACCCAGTAGGCACACGGAAAATTGTAACTGTTATTTGTGGGACACAAAAGGAATGGAAGCCAAAGAAGAAAATGCAAGATATGAACAATACATGGGGGGACGGGACCCTGCTGGCTGGTTGCAATTACTTAACATGTTAAGAGAATGGTGTGATAAGAACAGTGGTTTTTTAGGCAAAACATTCCTCTTCGAAGTTCTTGTATCAAGTAAATCAGACCTTTGGCTCCCATCATTGCATACATCCGGACCTAAATTACCTTTCCTCCACTTTTCCTTCCTCCCCACTTGAGGATCAGTCACTAGAGGGCTCATAGAACCATCCTGCTGAAAAGTGCTACCAAACCCCCCAGCGCCCCACCCCACCCCGCATAGGGTAACAGCCTTAGCCAAAGTTTACTTACTGCAGCACCATCCTGGAGCAGGCCAGCCCACAATCCCAATGGTAGAGTTGCTGAAGAATTGGCACTTTCAACTGCACATTGTCCACTGCAGTAAAGAGGACACCGCAGTCAGCAACACAGTAAGGCAGGTATTTACTGTGTATAATCTGTACAGCACCATGTACATTGATGGTGCTATATAAATAAATAAATAATAATACTAATAATACTAATAATAATAATAATAATAATAATAAAGACATAACCATGGTCTTTCTGCACTTTCACAACCATTCCTTAACAAAATCTTCATATTTTCTTTCATATTGAACAAAGCAATTTGCAACATTTTACAACTCCCAACAACATAATATGAGCTAACATAAGAACTTAGTTACACAATCATTTATTATGGGATAATAACCTCTCCTGAATATATGTGATTTATTTACAGGTTCGAGGGGTGATTCAGATGCTGGCTCCATCTGTCCAGACTTCCTTTTTTTCATGAAAACAAGAGCTGGGTTAGCCCTCTGGTGAGCAGCAGCCATAGTGCCATAGAGAAAAGCAGGATCCTGGGAACAGCTAAAGATGTCAAAGAATCACCCCAAGGTCAGTAGATCTCAATGCTTGTAAATCTTCCTGCCACAATAAACCCATCGCTTCCTTGATATAGATGACAACAACTCTATCTTTTGCTTTTTACTGACTCCTTGTCAGTTCTTCCTTCAGCAATAGCTTGTTAGGACCCGCACCCAATTAGAAGGGAAGTCAGCCACTGACTCTGTGGAGAGTCTCCACAAGTCTCTGTTGAGTCAGGTCACATCATCTTCTCCTAAAGGCTCAATTCTCCTCACAGTAGGAATTGCAGGCTGGAATTCTTTCAAGTCAAGGAATGCATTTTCAGCGTGTATTTGGGCCAGAGCAGCAATAATCTAGGCAAATGCAGCCATCTCTTTCAGCCCAGCACAGGAGCATGCATTTAAGGGAGCCTCTTCTCAAATCCAGCTCAGGGCCAGCGGTGGGAGGAAGGGGGGGATAGAGATGTCCCCTCACCTATCCCACTCACCCAGCCCCCTCACCAATGAGACCTTCTTCATCTTCCTCCCCCCCCCCGCCCCCCGCCAACGAAATGCTTGCATCCCCAGCTCTGCGCCTCTCTTCCTTTGCCTCCTCCCGGTAGCATGGGGGCCCTCCTTTACTGCGCTGGAACAGCTGAAGGACATGGACCAACACTGCAGTGGGAAACGGAAGGCTCTCCCCTCCCCTCTCAATGGCTGTGGGTCAGTGCTGCTGTCCCTGACGAGGTGCCCACCAGCACCTTCCTTGGCCTCCTTGCAGGCTGCCTCTTCCCACATGCACTTGGCCTCCTAAGAAAACCTGGCTGCCACTGTCTG
This sequence comes from Elgaria multicarinata webbii, assembly GCF_023053635.1. Taxonomy (NCBI): domain Eukaryota; kingdom Metazoa; phylum Chordata; class Lepidosauria; order Squamata; family Anguidae; genus Elgaria; species Elgaria multicarinata. The sequence goes on along the minus strand of NC_086188.1, from coordinate 22,390,697 downwards.
GCGTGCAAATGGCAGGGGCTGAGGAGAGGCCGGAGGGCTGTGATTGTTTCTCTGGTGGGCTGTCTGGCTTCCTCCTGCGAACCGGGCCCACTGTGGACTGCAGGGGACTCACTTCCTCCACAACTTAGCTGGTAGAGTAACTGGGGCTGATCTCACCTTGAAAATGTGGGGAGCGGACTGTATCCCAACTGGTTCAAGGGGGAGAACAGGATTCACTTTCCAGCCCCACCAATGCAGCATGCTCACATAGGAAATAAAGCCAGTTTGGACCAGGGTCAAAGAACATGTCCTGTTGATGGTGCCTGAACACACAAGGCAGCCTTTTAAAGCTTCTTTCAACTTTCTTGACCAGGTCTTGGTGGGTTACTGGGAGGCGGAGGCACTTTCAAACTTCATCAGATGACAACAGCAGAATCAGTCCCAAATTGTAACAGAGCGCAAAGCAAAGGAACATTTAGAACTTGCTCAAGATTTCATTGCTAATTTATGTTAATAGGAAGAAGTCCTTGGCATGTCTTTAATTCCAGTTTTGGTCATAAAACCATGACAAGAACACATACTCCAGGCCAACGCAAACCGAGAGAGCTCCAGAACGGGGCCCCCAAATGCCTCGCAAACATCAGCTCGGGGAAAACTTGGAAGTCTTGCGCCCAGGAAGCCAGACTTTAAAGCCATCTTTCCGCGGGGCCGGAGCACGACAGCGCGCAGGCTGCGAAGGCCGGAGTCCCGGTTTCTGAAGCCGCTCGAGGGGCACCGCGGACCCCAAGGCCGCCCCCGGGCCCGGCCGCAGCAGACACGCGTCGCAGGGAGGCCGCACGTGGGAAAGCGCCCCCCCCAAGGCGCCGTTCGAGAGCGGGGGAGGAAGCCGCTCCCCGCCAGGCGCGCACAGACAGCCCTCTGCGGGGCTGGGCTGCCCCGGCAGGGCCGGAGACTGCAGCCGTCCGCCGCCCCTGCTCGCAGGCAGCGGGAGCCGCGACTCCCAGGCGCGTTTGCTCCGAAGCCGGCCCCCAGCCCTCTCACCGGCACTCTGCACATGCCCCGGGGGCCCCTCCGCCCCGGCAGCCAGCGAGCGGCCGCCCTGCCCGGCCTGCGCACGCACCGACCTGAGGGCGGCTCCGCGGCCTCGCGGGGGCTCTTCATGGTGGACGCTGAGGCAGCCGCTCACGGGCCGGGCCCCGGCATGGCTCCCCGGCTCCGCTGCGGCCTGGTGGTGGTGGTGGTGGCGCCGCCGCCTCCTCCTGCTGCTGCTGCTGCTGCTGCCGGGGCGGCTGCTTCCCCGCGGCGCGGGCTGCCCAGCCCGGCCTCGACCCGCCCTCTCCGAAGCAGGCGGGTCGGGCGGCGGGGGCGAGGCCTTCCTCGGGAGTCAGCGGCCTCCCCACTTCGCGGGAAAGGCGACACGCGTGCACGCATACACACGTTTGCAACGCCTCGCCACGTGCGCGGCGACCGTCGCGCAGCCTCCCCCCTCCGGGGGCCCTCCGGATGGGCAGACTACAACTCCCAGCAGCCCCCGGCCAGTGCGTCCGACGGCTTGCGGATGCTGGGAAATGTAGTCCGACCCATCCGGAGGGCTCCCGGCGTGGAGAGGCTGCTTCGGGGCGGCCAGGCGTCGCCCTCTCGTGCTACGAACGAAGCCCGAAAGAAAAGGGGCGAGACAGCGGACCGGGCCGCCAGTCCGCGCAAGGGGCCGGAACCGTCGCTCAGGGTGCCCGCTTCCCCGGCGGACCATGGAGCGTGAGGCGCCTTCCGGCCATAGAGCCGGCCTTCCGGCTTTTTGGCGCGCTGCATGCTGGGAGGCTGGGGAGAAGCGGAGCCACACCGTTGCGCGGTGAGTGGAGGGGCCGCGGCGGCAAGGAGGAGGAGGAGGAGGAGGAGGCGGAGGCGGCGGCCCGTCCCGGGCCCGCCGCCTCGCTCTGGCCTCTGCGCGCCTCCCGGGGCAGCGGCTCCCGCGTGTTCAGCGGCTTTCGGTTGGGCTCGATCCACCACGTGGCTCTCGCCGGAGTCAGGCCCGTTGAACGCGCGGCTCTCGCTTCCCGAGGATCGCGCTGTGAAGCACCCAGTGGCGGGAAGCAGCCCGTGCCAGTCCGGCTTGGAGTAGGCCCGTTGAAATGGATGGGCGAGGTAACGCCGTTCATTTCAGGAGGTCTACTCCGCGGTAGCTGGCTGCTTGGGGCACGTTTGACGTTCTGGGAAAGGGTCCCAGGCGCCACCACAAGTTCGCGGGGGTGGGTGTGTCTTGGGACCGCTCCCTTTCTCTGGAGCCCCACTTTTCGGGGGAGGGGGCTCGCCTCCCCATTTTTTGGACCTTGGCCTCCTCTGTTCAAGTCCGTGGAGTGATCTTGCTCTGTTGAGGCGGCGGAGGCTGAAGGCCCCCTGCCCGGGATGGGGAAAGGTAGGGGGGCATATGGAAAGGAGGACAGGGCTCCTATATCTTTAACAGTTGCATAGAAATGGGGATTTCAGCAGGTGTCGTTTGTATATATGGGGAACCTGGTGAATTTCCCTCTTCATCACACCAGTTAAAGCTGCAGGTGCCTTTTCCTCTTTAGTATCTGGTCACTCTAGTATAGCTCCTGCAGCTTTAACTGCTGTGATGAAGAGGGAATTTCACCAGGTTCTCCATATATACAAACGACACCTGCAGAAATCCCCATTTCTATGCAACTGTTAGAGATACAGGAGCCCTGTTCTCCTTTCTATATGGTCACCCTAGGGAAAGGCCACCCACCTCCAGGGACCCACTTGCATCAAGGCTTCTTGTGGCCTGGGCTGTCCCCACCGCCGCCCATGACTCCAGCCCTGCTGCTGTTAAAAGCACTGCACCAGCTCCCAATAACCTGCCAGGTCACGTTTAAGTTGTCGTTGTTAGCATAGGAAGTCCTGAACAACTTGGGCCTAGGTTATCTTAGAGATGGCCTCAGCCTTTATGTCCTTTCCCTGATCTTCACCACTGTCATGGGAAGAAGCACTTTTGAGGGAGGAGCCACCGCAGAGCAGGAGAGCCCCCGCCTTGCATGCAGGAAGCCCCGGGTTCAATCCCTGGCACAATCTCCAGGTCGGACTAGGAAGGGATCTGCTGCTGCCCATCAGAACTGGGTTAAATGGACCAAGGCTCTGACTCAGGATATCGCAGCCTCCTCAGTTCCTCCTGAGGCCTGTCAGCCCCCACCCTCTGAAATGCATCACTGTCCGTCTGGTGGGGCCATCCAGAACCCATGCGGTTCTGATGTGTAGACGTCCCCTCAAGATCCATCTCTTCACGCAGGCTTTCCCTGAAGTACCCAACCAGCCATGGATTAAGGCACAGCAGTGTGCAGATTTACTGCTGATTAACATTTTTATTATTGTATTATTTTAGTGTCATGTTTTATTGTTGTTTTGATGGTATTATATTTTTTGTTCACAGCTTTGATGCCTCTGCGGAAAGCTGTGCATATATCTGGGTAATAATAAGAGCAATGACAGCATTGGGTGCAACTCAAACCCAGGACACAACCCAAAGCTCCTTGAGGCCCCATTGGTTTCAGAGAGGTTGGAGTGTGTGCTTATCTTGGCTGTGTTGTGCCCTTTAGGGTGCAATGCTATGCATGTTTAGACAGAAAAAAAATTCCTGCAACTCTCAGTATTCCTCAGCCAGCTGTAGGATGCTGCTCTGTCTAAATAGACATAGGATTGTGCCCTTTGTGTCTTTCGTTAATGCTTATTACCAACATGGCTCAAAAAGCTGCTTTCTTTTAAGGAAGGGACGCTTGCCTTTGGCCTGCTCACCGGGACTGAGGCCCATTTCATTCTTTATGGGAGTAACCACTCAGTGAATGGAGCAAGAATGTTTTGTTCCGCTAAAGAGGAGACAAATGGCCCAAAGCACATGGGGCAGGATCAGTTACACATCATTCCCCTTTCTTGCTGCGCTTTCGGTCGGCTGCCTTTGGCTTCCTTTGTCTGGCTCCGGCAGTCTTCTGAAACATTTGCTTTCTGTTGGGTTTACTGTGATTATCATCCCTTCCTCTAGCAACATTGCTTGTGTAATATTATAATACCTCATTTTCTAGATTCTGTGGGGAAAAGACTCAAGACGTAGTGGGACTTCTCAGTAGATATGCACATGGTAGCATTGCATGGCCCTATGTCTTCTTAAATGGGTTCTAAAAAGCTTATATGGAGCTTTGTTAGAGGGATGTTCATGAAGCAAAACAGTACAACTAACGTTGTCACTGTACTTTCTCCTTTCTCTCTCAGGTTTGAGTACACACTGCTTCAGTCATGTCCATTGGAGTGCCAATTAAAGTGCTGCATGAAGCAGAGGGTCACATTGTGACCTGTGAGACCAACACTGGTGAAGTATACCGGGGCAAACTCATTGAGGCAGAGGACAACATGAACTGTCAGGTAGGTGTGCTTTGGGAACTGGTGATGGCTGGCTGGTACAATTTCCCACTTGGGTTCTTCATCTATTGTGAAGGATGTTAGACTTGCCTTGGCACATCCAGAAAACTCTCCCCCAATGTAGAAAGAATGGGGAAAGATGGCTTGGTTGATAAGGCTAACTTCTCTCTTTTTCGTTCCCCCTGCCCCACCTCTCCTCAGATGTCCCAGAAATCTCTTAAGCTCTCATGAGCTCCGCTAGACCTCAACACCAGTAGACATGATGCATCTTCTAAAGAGGTCTTAGGGACCGGGTGGAACTCCCACCTGCTGGGTTGGGCTCAAGAGCTCTCAAGCGTGCTAAGGATAGGATCTTCATATGCACCCTCAATGAGGCGAAGCTATCCTAGGGCGCCTTCTCTCATTTGCCACTTCCCAAGCTTTTCAGCTTTGCAATTTTTAAAGAAATATTTTAACTTACTGTGAGTTCTTACTGGTTGTAGGTTTTGCCAGGTGCTGGGCTGCTGTTTAATTTTGTAATATTTGTACACTTTTTGTAAGCCATCCTGGAATGCTGATTGGCCATTCAAGGACAGAATATAAACTTTAGAAATACACACACACACACACACACACACACACACACACACACACATATATATATATATATATATATATATATATATATACTAGCTGTACCCTGCCACGCGTTGCTGTGGCTCAGTCTGGTTAAATTGAAAAGAAAGAAAAGACAAAGCGGATGTTTCTAATATGTTTAATTTCACAATGCTTGTGGATATACAATATTTTTAGTTGTTCCATTGTCTGTGTAGATATAGAGATTGTCTGGTTTGCCGACTCTAGAACACGCAACATATAATTGTCCATGTGAGACGCAATCTGTGTCTAGATCTAAACCGCACAATTCTAAAGATTGGCCCTGAGCTTTGTTAATGGTGATTGCAAATGCCAATCGAATTGGGAATTGCAATCTCTTAAATTGAAATGGCATATCTGTTGGAATCATAGGAATGCAAGGAATGAGGACATCTTCACCTTTGAAAGGTCCTGTCAAGATTGTTCCTTCTATGACGTTGCTCAGTAATTTTTTTACTGCAAGCTGCGTGCCATTGCAAAGTTTTGGGAGAGAACATGCAAATAGGAGAGGAGGCAGAGGCAGTGGATTGGCCTACTGTTTGGTTTTTTAAAAAGGATATTTTTACGGTGAGGAGGTTAGTGGAAACTCCTGGCAGTTACCTTTCTTCAGAACATGTAACTGTCACAGGTGTGACATCTATATTCACTCAGCCAGTTGTGAGAGAACATGCAAATAGGAGAGGAGGCAGAGGCAGTGGATTGGCCTACTGGTTGGCGATGTCACAATGACCTATAAGAGCAAATAGGAGAGAACATGCAAATAGGAGAGAAGGCAGAGGCAGTGGATTGGCCTACTGGTTGGCGATGTCACAATGACCTATAAGAGCAAATAGGAGAGAACATGCAAATAGGAGAGGAGGCAGAGGCAGTGGATTGGCCTACTGGTTGGTGATGTCACAATGATCAGCAGGACTGGTTTTGAGGAGGCCTATTTCTTCGATTTTAAGACAAACCTTTGACCCCATAGAGAACATAGTTACATAACAACGCTCGCGTATTCGAACGCAACACTGTGTCAAAATTTCAAAGCAATCGGTGAAGAACTTTCGGAGATATAAAAGCATGTTTTTACGGTGAGGAGGTTAGTGGAAACTCCTGGCAGTTACCTTTCTTCAGAACGTGTAACTGTCACAGGTGTGACATCTATATTCACTCAGCCAATTGCGAGAGTACATGCAAATAGGAGAGGAGGCAGAGGCAGCGGATTGGCCTACTGGTTGGTGATGTCACAATGATCAGCAGGACTGGTTTTGAGGAGGCCTATTTCTTCGATTTTAAGACAAACCTTTGACCCCATAGAGAACATAGTTACATAACAATGCTCGTGTATTCGAAAGCAACGCTGTGTCAAAATTTCAAAGCAATCGGTGAAGAACTTTCGGAGCTATAACGACAGTAACGAACGGTCTTTTTCATTTTTATTTATATAGATATCACACACATACATGTTTTCAATCAATTTAAATTAGTTACAGCATTCCAAAAAAGGGGATTATACGTAAACTTCAATAAAAACAGAGCAAATATATCCATTCACGAGTGGCACCTGTATACCACCCTTTCAAATGTTAATAGCGTTCTAAGGGCCTCAATCCATTGTACTATAGAAGATGAGCTTTTATCCTTCTGGTGTTATTGTGTCAATTATTGGCTGTCAAAAGGGCATGGGAAATCAATTTGCACTGTCTACGCATTAACATCCAGGAAGCAGGTACATAATTTAAAACCACATGTACGTCAGTAAATATTAAAGAATGTTCCAAAACAAAGTTTATGCATATAATAACTTCCTCCCAGAACGAGAGTAATTTCCAAAACATATGGTTAAAAGAACTAAATAAACCTGTATTATTTATTTATTTATTTATTGCAGTTCTATACCGCCCAATAGCTGAAGCTCTCTGGGCGGTTCACAAAAATTAAAGCCATTCAAAGTATAAAACAACAGTATAAACCATGATATAAAATACAATATAAAAGCACAACCAGGATAAAATCTGCAGCAGTGCAGAAATACAAATTTAAAATACAAGTTTAAAACAATAAAAGGAGAGGCAGAGCTGGGTTTCATCCACGTATTGATGACACCTCAACCCACATCTCCGGATAACCTCCCAGCAGTTTCATGTATATGTTAAACAGCATAGGGGATAAAATAGAGCCCTGTGGCACAGAGCAATAATCCCCCAGCACCACCTTCTGGAATCAGCCATCCAAGTAGGAACGGAACCACTGCAACACAGTGCCTCCAAATCCCAGCCCATACAACCTATCCTGAAGGATACTGTGGTCGATGGTATCGAAAGCTGCTGAGAGGTCCAAGAGAATCAACAGGGTCTCACTCCCCCTGTCTCTCTCCCGGCAGAGGTCATCCCACAGGGTGACCAAGGCAGTTTCCATTCCAAAACCAGGCCTGAAGCCCAATTGAAATGGATCTAGATAATCTGTTTCATTCAAGTGTGCCTGGAGTTGTTGTGCAACCACCCGCTCAAAGACTTTGCCTAGGAAGGGGATACTAGCTACTGGCCTGTAATTGTTAACATCCTCCGGGTCCAGGTTAGGCTTCTTCAGAAGTGGTCTGATTACCGCCTCTTTTAAAGAGGACGGCACCACTGCCTCTCTCAGGGAGGCATTCACAACCTCCTGGACCCAGCTGGTGATCCCCTCCTTATTTGATGTAATGAGCCATGAGGGTCAAGCACACAGGTGGTCGACTGAACTTGGCCAAGCATCTTGTCCACATCCTCAGGCCTCAGTAACTGAAACTTATCCAATAAAACTGAACCAGACGCTCTGAACGCATCTACTAGTGGAGCTGCATTAAACATGGTGTCCAATTCATGACGAATCTATCTTCAAAGTGCCATGCAAATTTGTTGCAGCGTGCTACTGAGGGTTCCACCATCTCTCGCCCTGGACCAGAGTGTAACAGGCCACAAACCACTTGGAAAAGCTCCACTGGACGCCACTGAAGATGCAATGCTGGTGGAAAAGAACTGTCTTTTTGCCACCCTCACCGCCACAGAGTAGGCTCAATAGTGAGCTCTAACCCGTGTACGATCAGAGTCCGCATGAGTTTTCCTCCACCTGTGTTCTAGCCATCTCCCCTCTTGCTTCATTGCCCTCAGCTCAGGTGTATACCAAGGAGCTGGCCAGGCTCTACTCAGAGGGAGAGGGCACTTGAGCGCGATCGTGTCAACCGCCCGAGTCATCTCTGCATTCCACAGAGCAACCTGGGCTTCGACAGGAATACCAGTGGGGAAATCCTCCCAGAGCCCTCTAGAATCCATCAGAGTCCATTAGTCTCTGGGAGCGGACCATTTTAATAGCCCCCCCACCTTTGCAGAGGGGAAAGGCTGCCGAAAGTCTAAACCTCAATAGGTAGTGATCTGACCATGACAAGGGGGTAGATGTTAATTCCCCCACTTTCAAATCACTATCCTCCTGCCCAGTCGAGAAAACCAAAGCAAATGTGTGTCCCCTTGCTTGTGTTGGGCTGATGACATGTTGAAACAGCCCCATGGCTGTCATGGCAGCCATGAAGTCCTGAGCCGCCCTGGATACATGAGCCTCAGCATGGGAGTTGAGATCCCAAATCATACTGGGGGTCCTCAACACCAGATCCAAGACAACGGAATCCCTAATCTGTCCCGAGTACCCAACACAAAATACAGACACTCAAGACCAGCACTCGAATGAACAGGAAGCCTAGAGAGGGAGATTGTATTTCTATAGACCACGGCAAAAAACCCCTCCCCGGCTGTACTGATCCTGACACCAGCCCTCAAGTGCACTGATGCTGCACTGAGCACCCAGGAGGGCAAAACTGGGTGAGATTAATCCCTCCCAGCTGTAAGAAATCTAGCCCCTCTTCTCCTCATCTGGCCTGTTGTTCCCCCATCGCCATACCTCCGCTTACCCATTACCTTTCCAACAATTAGCCGAGTTAGACAGACCTTTATTAAAGACACGTTGTGGCATCCACTGGACCCGAAACAAGGGGTTTTACTGAATAATACGTAGCCTAAAATCCATAGACATTTCAAATACATATGGTCCATTGATTAGGCAAGATGGGACAATCCAGTTCCCTATTCCATTCCCTGTGTATCATAGAATCATATAATAGCAGAGTTGGAAGGGGCCTACAAGGCCATCGAGTCCAACCCCCTGCTCAATGCAGGAATCCAGCCTAAAGCATCCCTGACAGATGGTTGTCCAGCTGCCTCTTGAAGGCCTCTAGTGTGGGAGAGCCCACAACCTCCCTAGGTAACTAATTCCATTGTCGTACTGCTCTAACAGTCAGGAAGTTTTTCCTGATGTCCAGCTGGAATCTGGCTTCCTTTAACTTGAGTTCATTATTCCGTGTCCTGCACTCTGGGAGGATCGAGAAGAGATCCTGGCCCTCCTCTGTGTGACAACCTTTTAAGTATTTGAAGAGTGCTATCATGTCTCCCCTCAATCTTCTCTTCTCCAGGCTAAACATGCCCAGTTCTTTCAGTCTCTCTTCATAGGGCTTTGTTTCCAGACCCCTGATCATCCTGGTTGCCCTCCTCTGAACACGCTCCAGTTTGTCTGCGTCCTTCTTGAATTGTGGAGCCCAGAACAGGACGCAATACTCTAGATGAGGCCTAACCAGGGCCGAATAGAGAGGAACCAGAACCTCATGTGATTTGGAAGCTATATTTCTATTAATGCAGCCCAAAATAGTATTTGCCTTTCTTGCAGCCATATCGCACTGTTGGCTCATATTCAGCTTGCGATCTACAACAATTCCAAGATCCTTCTCGTTTGTAGTATTGCTGAGCCAAGTATCCCCCATCTTGTAACTGTGCCTTTGGTTTCTATTTCCTAAATGTAGAACTTGGCATTTATCCCTATTAAATTTCATTCTGTTGTTTTCAGCCCAGCACTCCAACCTATCAAGATCACTTTGAAGTTTGTTTCTGTCTTCCAGGGTATTAGCTATCCCACCCAATTTTGTGTCATGTGCAAATTTGATAAGCATTCCCTGCACCTCCTCGTCCAAATCATTAATAAAAATGTTGAAGAGTACAGGGCCCAGGACTGAGCCCTGCGGTACCCCACTCGTTGCCTCTCCCCAGTTTGAGAAGGTTCCATTGATAAGTACTCTGAGTCCGATTCTGTAGCCAACTATGAATGCACCTAATAGTTGTTCCATCTAGCCCACTTTTAGCTAGTCTGTTAATCAGAATATCATGTGGTACTTTGTCAAAAGCTTTGCTGAAGTCAAGATATAGGATGTCCACAGCATTCCCACAGTCCACAAGGGAGGTTACCCGATCAAAAAATGAGATCAAATTAGTCTGACAGGACTTGTTCCTGACAAATCCATGTTGGCTTCTAGTAATCACTGCATTCATTTCAAGGTGTTTACAGATTGACTTCTTTATAATCTGCTCCAGAATTTTCCCAGGGATGGATGTCAGACTGACTGGTCTGTAGTTCCCAGGTTCCTCCTTTTTGCCCTTTTTGAAGATAGGGACAACGTTAGCCCTCCTCCAGTCGTCCGGCACCTCACCCATCTTCCATGATTTTGCAAAGATAATAGACAAAGGTTCTGAGAGTTCTTCTGCTAGCTCCTTCATTACTCTAGGATGCAGTTCATCGGGCCCTGGAGATTTGAACTCATTCAAGGAAATTAGGTGTTCTTTGACCATTTGTTTATCTATCTCAAACTGTTATCCTGCCCCCTCAACTTCTGCTTCACTTTTTCCAGGGGGGTCATAGACCCGCTTTTGGGAGAAGACCGAGGCAAAGTAGGAATTGAGCACTTCAGCCTTTTCTTTGTCGTCTGTTATCAATTTGCCATCCTCATTAAGCAGTTGAACCACCATTTCTTTCCTCTGTCTTTTACTACTCACGTATCTGAAGAAAGGCTTTTTATTGCTTTTAGCATCCCTCGCTAATCTCAGCTCATTCACAGCTTTAGCCTTCCTGATGCCATTTCGGCACTTCTGCGCCACTTGTCTGTACTCTTCTTTTGTAGCCTGGCCTTCCTTCCACTTCCTATATGTATCCTTTTTTTGTTTTCAGGTCATCGCTAAGCTTTTTGTGGAGCCACATTGGTTTCCTCTGTTGTCTTCTGTCTTTTCTCCTTGTTGGAATTGTTTGTAATTGTGCCTTTAAAATTTCCTTTTAAAAAAAACTCTCATCCATCTTGGACTCCTTTTCTCATTAGGCTCACTTGCCACGGGACCTTACTTAGCGTAGTTCTGAGTTTATTAAAATCAGCTTTCCTAAAATCCAGAGTACGTGTATGGCTACTGATAATAAATATGTATTAACATGAATCGTGGGTCGATATAGTAGCTGATTGGCTTCAGTAAGTGTTTCCAAAAGCAAAGGAGACTGCAAAGCTGCAAAACTGGCAGGACCGAATCTAAATTCTAACTAATGTTGCAATTGCATATGCTGCCATTCAGCTGTAGGAGGTAGCTCAAATTCGTCTCGCAAATGCAAGAGTGACAAGAACTCGTCAGCACCCACTAATTGATCCAAGGTAAAAAAACAATGTTATCTGGCCAAGTCTGCCATAAAAAAAAAATCTTTCTAATTTTTAAATCTGGATTCCTCCATGGATTAAATTGTAATTGACATGACGTTATATGCCACATGTCTCTAACCACCAGAATTGTGGGAGGAACAATTCTAATGTGCTGAGAACCTCTAGCCGTATTCAATTGGAGAGAGGCTCCAGAAACTGAAAAACTAATGTAAGTGGAAAAGACCAAATTTTATTACAGGTCAACAAATAAGCCCAGTGATATTCAGCAAGATCTGAAAAGCCAAATCCACCTTCTTTAATTGGAAGTTGCATCCTTTTCAAAGATAAACATGATGGGAAGGCCACCCCATTACAAAACAAAACATTAAGATTTTACACATATTTTCCAGGTATAAGAAGAGGAATCTCACGTATAACATAAACAATCCGAGGTATAACATTAATCTTAAATCCGTTAACCTTACCCCACAAACTCAGCTGTAAGAATGCCCATCTATCTATATCGCATGAGATCTCAGTCGACTTACTTAAATTTAACTCGTGAGATATCTCTCTGGGAATAAATAATTCCAAATAGGTGTATATTTCAATTTTATTATTTGTTTGGTTGAAAATTACAATAAAATAGTTGCGTGGGTATTTGAGGATGACATATATGTGGTAGCTACTTCACTGCTGTAAATTCTGAAAAGGGCTTGTGCTTGCAGTTTGAAAAACACATTTGCAGAAACTGCTAGAGGCCCATCTGGATTCCTTTCATCTGTGTTGACTAGCCAATATAACTGCTTAGTAGGTAGCCTTTTCCCGCTTAAGGAACAGCAGAGTCTGCTGATGTGCTTCTTTTTGCAAAGCAATTACATTTCTCTTCCAGATGTCCAACATCACAGTGACCTACAGAGATGGGCGTGTGGCACAATTAGAGCAGGTGTACATTCGGGGGAGCAAAATACGGTTCCTCATCTTGCCAGATATGCTGAAAAATGCCCCAATGTTGAAAAGTATGAAAAACAAAAACCAAGGTTCTGGGGCTGGAAGAGGCAAAGCAGCTATTCTCAAAGCCCAGGGTGAGTATCTAGGCATTGAAGGGCTACAGCGCTACGCACAAAAACAAGTCCCTGCGATCCGGAGGGGAGGAATTCAGTGTGTGAGGAAATGGCTTCCAGCTTCGCCCTCCCCTGTCCCACTGCACTAGGATACCCCTCCCCTGCTGCTCTCTGCCTCTACGGTTTGCCCGTTGCCATTCCCTCCCTCCCTCGACTCTCTCTCATCCGGCCCCCCAAGTGGAAATTTATCTTGGAAACAAATGCTGCGAGAAGAGCTCTGCAATTTCGAAGGTCCTAATGAAATGGATTGGCAAGAGGTTCAGAGGAGACAGAAAAGAGGCTTCACACACTACACAATCTCTTCGTGAAATTCACTGCTGCAGAATGCGATGATGGCCACTGGCTTAGATGGCTTTAAAACAGGAGACGTTTCCTGGTGGGTGGATGTGTGCTAGTGGCTTTTCATCATGGCACCGATGCTGAACCTCCAGTCTTAGCATCAGTGTGCCTCTGGATGCCATTTTATCTGGGAGTAACAGCAGGGGACGCTAATGCCTTCCTGTCCTTATGGTCTTCCCTGAAGCTTCTCTTGAGAAGCAGGGTGCCAGACTAGATGGTCCTTTGGTCCGCCAACCCTATATACACCAGTTGCTGGGTCGGGAGGCTGCTGTTGCACTCCTGTCCTGCTTGTGGGTCCCTGGTCAACAGCTGGTTGTCCACTATATGAACGGAGTGCTGGACTAGATGGATCCGGCAGGGCTCTTCTGATGTCCATATGACCCATCAGGACTCCTCTTAAGTATGTTTATCCTGCTCCTCAGTCAAAAAGGCTCTGGAGCAACTTCCATTCATTGAGTAGAGGAAGACAGTCCCTGCCACCAGGCAGACAGTCCAAGAAGACTTGACACATCAGGGATAGGGAGGGAGGGAAGAGGATCCTGGGGTTTTAATGTTTCAAAAACAAAGCCTTGTACTCATTCTGCAGCACTTACAGTTTTTTTCTCCCCCTTGTTTAGTGGCTGCAAGAGGAAGAGGACGTGGAATGGGTCGTGGCAATATTTTCCAGAAACGGCGATAACTTGGCTTTGGTGAATTGAAAATTGTCTAGCAGTTGTGCTTGGCTTTCGGATGCTTAAATAAACATGTTTCTTACGAAATGGGGAGGAGCATCTGTTGTGTGGCATCGACTTGCTTTACGGAGTCCAGATGTGTTGCTGCCTCCCCTGGAGCCCTACTCTGCTCCCGCAGGAGGTTGCTGCCACTGTTTCCCCCCATGTCAGCCCCAGCACTGTTTTCCTCCATCAGTGCGACTCTGTGTGCTGAGAGGGCCTTATTCACTATTGCTTGTGAGTAGGCAGCAAGCTGGGTAAAATAGTTTTAAAATTTAGACTGATCACCTGCCCTTTCTGTGATATGACTGTATAACACCAACGTAGCCAACAGCAATGTTTGCCATTTCCAGTGGCCAAGAACTGGAAAACAGGTGACGCTCTAAGAAAGGGTCCCCTCTACTTCCAGCCATGGCAGGCAACTTTTTAAAACACTCCCCAACCCCATCTCAATATATAAAAAATAAAACTGCAAGATAAGACCATTTTCAATCGTCTTAAATGATTTAACTTTTGTCCAGTTAAATATTTATTTAGGTTTACTTGTTTGGTTTTGTGTCAAACTTCTCAAAATTTAGAATAAATCTTGCACACTCAGCAAGTATTCAGTACATTTGCGTAAACTTGTACTGATTTGCATACTTGAATTCTGAATTTTAGTTTCTGTGGCACATAGTTCTGCGTCGTTTTGTGGGTGGAGAATGAGCTCTAGGAACATCGGTACAAATTGCCAAGAGGGGAACCAGTCTTGGTGAGGAAGAAGAGAATGGCATGTTGGGGTTTGATGTTACTGGACTCTTAATCTGTAATGTGATGCGTTAATGTTTTCACCTCCTGGGGCAGCCCATTGGCTCACCTAGCTAGGCCAGAATAGTCTATTGCACCTTCCAGCTGTGTTAGACCACAACTTCCAGCATCCACCAGCCTGCTGGAAATCTGCTTGGATTTAAAGGAAGCTAGGAACCCTGCAACCCAGCATCAGCTGAGTTGCTTCAAGTCAGTATGTGGAATTCTGTTCACTCCTTAGGGCTGCCAGGCCAGGTGCCTAAAAGGGCACTTTGGGGGGCTTCTCGGGCTGCCACCCAGTCTTTCTGCTAGCTCAGTAACCTTACTGTTGTGGGGGCGTTTCTCCCCCACCCTTTTATGGAGCACATGACCACCCTCAAGGGTAGTAGCTATTGATAGCCTTCTCCAGGAATGTGTCCAACTCCCTTTTAAAGCCATCCAAAGTGGTGGCCATCACTACTTCTTGTGGTAGTGAGTTCCATAATTGAACTATGTGTTGTGTAAAGAAGTACTTCCTTTTAACTGTCCTGAATCTCCCACCAATCAACTTCATGTGATCACCCCACTGGGTTCTAGTATTATGGGAGAGGGAGAAAAATGTGACCCTATCGACATTCTCCACACCATGCATAATTTTGTACAACTCCCCTTAGCCTCCTTTTTCCAAGCTGAACAATTCCAGCTGTTGTAACCTTCCCTGCTAAGGAAGGTGCTTCAGTCCCGTGATCATTTTTGTTGCCCTTTTCTGTACTTTTTCCAGCTCTACAATATCTATTTTTAGGTGTGACCAGAACTGTACACAGCATTCGAAGTGTGGTCGCCCCATAGATTTGTATAAAGGCAGTATGATACTGGCAGTTTTATTCTCAATTCCTTTTCTAATTATGCCTAACATGGAGTTTGCCTTTATAGCTGCTGCATACTGGGTTGACAATTTCATCAAGATGTCCACAATAACCTCTTTCTTGCTCGGTAACCGCCAGCTCAGATCCCATTAGGTTACCATTGAAGTTGGGTCCCATTGAAGTTGGGTTTTTTTGCCCCAACGTGCATCTTGTGTAGAAGAACTTGCAGGTGGATCTTACCTGCTGCCTGTACACAGCCTTGTACACATTCCCAATGCAACATCTTAGCCTTCAGTCCAAGAAATCCATTTATTATCAACATATACAGCAATGGGCAATGCTGAAAATACATGGAGGAGGTTTTGCACCACTGTTACAGTTTCCTCACTTGTATCAGAAGCGTGGCCTTGTTGACGTCACTTCACAATGATCACACAATCTCTGACAAGCAAGCAGCACAGCGGTGTTTTAAATACATGCATGCTTGTGTCTCCATATCAAACAGCCTAAGCAGTACAGAAGCTCTAGCAGACATTTTTTTGTTCAAAAGTGGAGGCTATAAAACAGTTCCTGTTAATCTACAAATATGTTCCCCTCTAACTAGAGGCCTATAAGTGACCCCCACCCCCACCCCCACCCTGACACATTTCCCCTAGTCTGGAAATATCCTGGTGCTGCAATCCGGTCACATGTTCTTGGCTTGCAATGCGGTAGACCATTGCATTCCATTTCCCTTTGTCTGGAGAGTGGGTGGGGTGGGAGAGACAAGGGACGAGAGCGAGGTGCAAGGGACTGGCACCGGTCTGTGAGGCACTCCAGCAGCAGCTGCTGGGCCTGCCCACATGGCTCCCCCGTGGCTCTGCCACCTGGGCTTGCAGAGCAGCTGGAGGGTTAGAAAGGGCAGCCCGGCGTCGCCCCAGCTGCCTGTGCCAGTGATGCTGAGTCCTACATCTTAACCTGGCATCTCCCAATGGGTTCCTTTTCCCTGGTTCCAGGTTCGCTGTTGTCATGGTAAGTGACTAGTCCCTGTTTTGCAGAGTGCGAGAGATGAGGACTGGCCAAGAGGGAAGGGCGAAATAGAGTGGGACTTGCAAGTAGGTCCTGGCTGCTGACAAAGTCAAGAGAAGTGCCCAAGGGAACCGGTGGGGGGCGGTTCCCCATACTTTGCGGTTCTGCAGCCAGGGCTCACCCTGCTCTGTATTCTGCCTCCCAGAGATCGCCTCAAGGCCCAGTCACCTTTCACAGGACCATTAGGGGCAGTCGCGGGTGTGGCCTTCGGCCCCTGACAGAGCCCCTTCCAGCTCCTTCTCAACCTGGTTGGTCTCTGGCCCGCCAGAGAGTTCAGCATCGCAGTCAAGGGACTCGTGGATGGTGGGCAGCGTGGTCTGCTGGCTGAGACGCTTCCGCAGCCCAACGAGCAGGGGCTGAGGCAGGGAGGAGATGTCCACGTTGTTGCCGAGGTCAACCCAGGCTAAGAACGGAAACCGGCTTGTGTCCTTCATGGTGTCCGTGAGCTCCTTCACCGTGGCGCGGGTCAGGCGGTTCCCGTTGAGGGAGAGGTGGGTGAGGCAGGGCAGCGACCCCAGGAAAGGCAGCAGGAGGCACACTGTGTCATCGGTCAGGTCGGTGAAGCTCAGGTCCACCGTGTTCAGGTGCTCACCGTTGTTCTGCAGGTAATAGGCCATGCGGTGGACATCCCGCATGGAAAGGGGGATGCCGGACAGGTGGATCGCATCCTGGCTCAGTTTCTTCTGCAAATTATTCTTCAGGCTAAACGAGAGGGAAAGAGGAGAAGGCTTACGAAGCAACATCATGGGATGCTTTTGTTGAGGGTCGCAGGGGAAACAGCCTGGCTACTAGGTCATGGCTGGGCTGGCCCTTGCAAGTGGCCAGCACCCTCTGTACGCACGTGCCGACACGCAGCCACCTTTGAATGGCTATCGTGTGAACAGCACAGTCAAAGGCTGAGTCCAGGGCGGGACAGTTGTGGCTCTTCAGATGTTGTTGGACTGCAACGCCTGTCATCTCTCATCATTAGCTAGGGCTGATGGGAACTGCGGTCCAACAACACGGGGTACCACATGCTGCTGACCTCTGGGCCAGTCCAGCCTATTGAAAGGCTATGAGGGGGGGGCGGAGCTGGACGCCATGATGGGTAAGATTTCTCCTTGAGACTCCCGTACGGGGAGATCTGAGAACTTAATTATCTCATTCAAAAAGGCATGGGTCGTCAATGAAAATGAAGGGAAATGATTATGACTTTTAAGTGAGGGTGAAAGTCTTGTTTTTGGAAGCAGAATCAGTATAAGGAGGGAGAAAAGCAGCCCGGTGTTTCTGGCTGTAAATTAGTCAGACGGAACGGAGGGGGGAGCGATGAAAATGAAACTGGCTTTGTGAATGTCAGAGCTCTTTCGTATCCCAGTCTGATAAAGACGGTGAATTACAATCCTTATCTGAGAAGAATGTCTAATTGGCAGTAAATTCACCCTTTAAAAAGCATCAAAGGAGGAAGTGTTTATCTGCGTAGAAAAAGAGACGGTGTGGAGTGTATACGGGACATTAAGTGAGAGTCAAAAATAGATCCATGCCGAATGTTAGGAAAAAAAAAAAAAAAACCTGGGAAGGCTACAAAACGCCCCTCTAATCATAATTTGGCCCGTCTTGAGAAACTGTCTACAGATGAAGTTACACAAAGTAGTGGAAGTGAAAACGAGAGCGGCAGTTCTGTCAAGATGGCGGAGAAACCTGGCACGGTGCCAACTTCAACTACAATGGAAGATCTGAAGAGGCTGATTTTGGACAGTACAGCAACGCTGAGTAAGAAGATGGATGAAAATGATAAGAAGGCAGATAAAAGGATGGGGGTGCTCGCTGACAAGATTGCCCAGAATGACAGAGCTATAAAGATGCTAGATGCTGAAGTAAAATTAGTGGAGAAAAGGCAGGATGCCTTGGAAAAAGGCTGTGAGGTGAAGTTCCAAGATCAAGAATTAAAGTTGATCCAATTGCAGGATCAGGACCGACGTTCCAACCTACGAATTAAACACTTTGTTGAAGAACCAGCAGAGGATTTGAGAAAAATAATTCTGAAATGGTTCAATGATATGATGCCTGATCTGGATATAAAAGACTGTGACCTGTAAAGGATCCACAGAGTGGGGGGAGCAAATTACAGAGGAACCCAGGACATTCTTGTGAAATTTGGCAGTTATTACAAAAAGGAGCAAGTGATGAAGAAATTGAGGTCCATGGCCATGATAAAATATAAAAGCAAAGCAGTGCAAGTTTTCAACGATCTTTGTCAGCAAACACTCCAATGGAGACACAGCGTTAAGCAAATAACTGAAACGTTAACAAGAAACGCAATAAAATATGCTTGGGGTTACTCTGTTTTCTTAAAGTTTTCATATGGTGGGAGTCAATACAGAGTAACCTCTTTGGATCAAGGCAAGGAGTTGCTGAAGAGTCTGGGTTTATTTAAGGAAGCAAGTCTTGGAGCTGAAGTTGGAAACGGAGCTGAAGCGGGGGCGTCTGGGATGGGGTAAAATGTTGAATGGTTATGAGATAATAATACATAAAAGCTGTTAAGTATAGAGATCTTGCTGCTCAGGCGGAACTCCGCCTCCCCCCCTCCCTTAAGGTAGTTAATGGCCGGAGTGGTAGACTTACGGGGATATGGGGGGGGGAAAGGAGGGGGGATGGGAGATTGGGGGGGGTTTAATAGGGTGGGAGGGAGGGAGTTGAAGGGGGTTCAGGGTTTGTGTTTTTTGTTGTTTATGTTTATGAGATGCAGAGCACACGGGATCGGAAGAAGAATCAAAAGAGTAAATATGGATAAAAAAATTAAAGTATCAACGCTTAATGTTAAAGGTCTGGGCGCAGTCGTGAAAAGGAGGAGAATAGAACAAATGTTAAATAAAGAAAGATCTGATATTATTATGATGCAAGAAACACACCAAAAATTTGATGGCGTAAACAAAATACGGACAAAATGGTCAGTCTATTATGAAAAGTCATTGGGGACATCAAAAAAAAATGGAGTGGCAATTTTGATTTTTAAAAAAAGTGGATTTACATTAAAAACTATAAAAAAGGATGATAATGGTAGATATCTTATGATAAAGGGACAAATTGAAAATGAATCATATACATTAGTTAATGTTTATGCCCCCAATGAGAGACATAGAGAGTTTTTTATGGAATTATTTAAAGAAATAGAGGAGTTTAGGGAGGGGCATCTTATTTTAGCTGGGGATTTTAATATGGTAATGGATAATGGAGTGGATAGGTCAAACCCCACTAATACGGAAAAGAGAAATAATATTACTATATTGAATAAACTAGTAAAAGAAAAAGATTATGTAGATTGCTGGCGTTTACTGAATGGGTCGAACCCGGGCTTCTCTTACTACTCCTCAGTTCATCATACATACTCTAGAATAGATTATATATTGGTTTCAAAAGAGTTTGCAAGTAAGGTATGTAAAATGGAAATGGGGGTAATAAAGGTAACAGACCATGCATTGCTAAGTTAAGAGTTCACAGTTAGAAAGAATTATAAAGAAGCGTTTAGGTGGAAATTAAACACAAAACTTTTGAAGTACAATAAAGTGGTAGAAAAAATGCAAAGAGAACTGACAGACTTGGGAAATTAATGAGAAGGGAGGAACGTCAAGGGCAGTAGTTTGGGATACCATGAAGGCAGTAACAAGAGGGATATGTATTAGAGAAATGTGCAATTTAAGGAGGCAACAAATAGCAGAGCAGGAAAAATTGGAGGAAGAGATTAAGAAATTGGAGAAAGATTATTGGCAATTTAAAAATAAATATAAATTAATAGAAATACAAGCGAAGAAAAAGCAATTAGAAAATTTAAATTTAGAGGAAGTTCAGAAAAATTTAATATATATGAAAAGGGAGTATTTTGAAAACAGCGATAGAAATTCTAGATTGCTTGCCAGACTCACACAAAAGGAAAAAGCCAGGAATGGGATAGGAATATTGAAGGATAAACAAGGGAATTATTGTCATATAATGAAGGGTAAAATAAAAATTTTCCAAGAATTTTATCAAGAATTGTATAAGGGTAAGGACACTCAAAAACAGAAGTTGGAAGCTTATATAGAAAAGTATATAAAGAAGGGAATAAAAATAGAACATAAAGAGTTAATGGAGAAGGTAATAACGCAAAGAGAAGTAGAAGAAGTAATTGAGAATTTGAAAGTGGGTAAATCACCGGGGGTAGATGGTTTAGGCTCAGAATATTATAAGGTTTTTAAGACTTTTTTAGTACCGAAATTATTGAAGCTGTACAACTCCATATTGGAAGGAGAAAGAACACCAGAATCATGGGAACATTCATTAATAATTTTAATACCAAAACCAGACAAAGATTTGAATGTCCCTGATTCATATAGTCCTATTTCATTAATAAACCAAGATGCTAAAAAAATTTCAACTATTTTAGCAAGGTGGTTGAACAAATTTATAGATGAATACATAGGGGAGGATCAATGTGGATTTGTAGCAGGCTGACAAATGCATAATTTAGTGGGAAGAGTTTTAAATGTAATACAGGTGATAAATAAGTCTAAGGTTAAAGCTGGAATTTTGGCATTGGATATTTTTAAGGCTTTTGACTGTTTGAGCTGGCAAGCTTTAAAGATGGTTTTAAATAAAATGGGATTTGGAAATAAATTTAAAGCTATAATAGAACAGTTGTACTCTCAAAATACAGCTGTAGTGGTAGTGAATGATGGTGTGACGGATAAGATACGACTAGCCAGAGGGACAAGACTAGGATGTCCACTCTCGCCGGTCCTGTTTGTAATGGTAATGGAATTATTGGCGAATGCAATACGAGAAGATGAGGAGATTGAAGGAATAGGTAGTATGAAAAAAATTAAACTGAATATGTTTGCAGATGACACGTTGCTAACTATTAAGAATCCAATAGAAAAGATGGGGAGAATTAAACAGCAGTTGAGAGAATTTGAGGATATTACTGGGTTAAGAATAAACTGGTCCAAATCAGAAATGATGTTGTTTAATTATACTAAAAAGGAAGAGAAGGATTGGGAAGAAAAGGGAAGAGAAATGAGAGTTAAGAATCAGATTAAATATTTGGGAATAAAAATTACGCAGAAGTTAGAGAGTTTAGAGAAAGAGAATTTAAATGTGTTAAAAAAAGAAATTTTAGCAAAATTGGAAAAATATAAAAGATTAAATTTATCCTGGTTTGGAAGAATAGCATTAATAAAAATGAAGATTTTAGCAAAGATTAATTTTGTGTTTAGGATGCTACCAATAAAAATTTCAGAATTAGAGATAAAAAGTTGGCAAAGTATTATAAATAATTATTGTAATGGTGATAAGAAAGCGAGGGAAAATAAAAGTAAATGGTATTTAAGTCAAAAAAAGGGAGGATTGGGTCTCCCAAATATTAAACTATATTATGTAGCAAATAGGCTAAGACATATTGTGGAGGCAATTACAGGAATAGGAGAATTAGATTGGATGGAGGATAAAACTACAAGTAATATAGAGATTAATTTGGAAAATGTTTTTTTTAGGGAAGGGAAAAAAATGGGTAGAAAGTATAGATAACCCGCTTTTGAGGTCTCACTGGGAAATTTGGAGTAAATATAAAGGGGAGCTGCTTCCGAGCAGCTCCTCTTTGTCACCGGTAATAATGTTAAAGAATTTCCCGGAGGAATTAAAGAGAAATTAAGGGAATGGTTAAGAGGAATGAATACAAGAGAGGATATGGAAGAGGTCCTTAAAGATAAAAAATTAACTTGGTTAAATTATTGGCAATTAGAACAGTGGACTAAAAAGTGGGTAAGAGATAACGGAGATTGTAGAGAATTGACGAAGTTTGAGGAATTAATAGTTAAGAAAGAAAATGATAGGGAGAAAAGAACAGTGTTAAAAGGGTTGATGAGTGAAATATATAGAATACTGGTGGAGAAAGGGTTGATGGATAATTCAGGCAAAATGGTTTGGGAGACAGATTTGAATGTACAAATAGGACAACAGCGCTGGGAGGGACTATGGAAACAAAGAGCGTTGAGAAATATGTCAGTAAGAATAAAAGAATTATTTTAAAATTATATATGGAGGTGGTACCTAACTCCGGTTAGATTGAATAAGATAAATAATCAGCAAACTGTTGGAGAGGATGTGGGGGTAAAGGAATGTATTTACATATGTGGTGGGAATGCAACTATGTTCAAAAATTTTGGAAGATGGTGTTTTTGGAGATTGAAGAAATTGTGGAAATGAAGATAGAACGAACACCAAAAGTCGCATTACTGTCACTATTTGAAGATTTAAAATGTAAAAAGGAAATCAAGGAATTGATAACGAATTTGCTGACTGCAGCAAGATTGATTGTAGCTAGGAACTGGAAGATTCAAGGGGAATATTCTATTGAAGAATGGTATAAAGAAGTATGGGATATAGCTATTAATGATAAATTGACATGTAATATTAAATGGAGAAGAGGTATAGCTAAATCAAATGATTTTGAAGGAATTTGGAAACCGTTCCTAATATTTGTGTTTTCTAAGGGAAGTGGGAAACCACCAGCAGAGGAAAGTATGAGATTTTGGAATCAGGAATGAGATCCCGAGGTGGGGGGTGCACTTATATGTTAATTTTGATTATGTTATTTAGATAAGATATTATGTATTCAACATTTCAATATTATGTAGTACGTTATTTTTTTTTTGTGATAATGTAAATAATAATAATAATAAAGGCTATGAGAATCTTCCCTGCCCCACCCCCTTGCTGGCAAAGGTTGCTCATCCCACGCCGGTCTCGTCTTGTGCACCCCAGACATGTGAACGAGTCACAAAAAGTACCGGGCACCTGAGCTTTGCTTAGCATCAGTGATTACTTTGTGCTGCCCCAGAACTGTACTGTGGTTGCACAGTAGTCTTAGTCAGTTTGTATACAGCATTTCCCACAATATATTGTGCTCAAAATGGTTCACAAAACAAATATTATAGACATAATTATAATACATTACAACACAACATTTCACGCAATTACAGCTCATTTAAAGCGTGTCAAAAATTTAAATAGCACGAGACATACCTATATATAAGTTAGCGAAATCATGTGCAAATATCAACATTATACTCACATGAAACAATTCACTGAACTGTTGATGTTAAGAGACCCAACAACAAGATACCTTACCCACATCAAAGACACAGGAAAAAAGAGAAAGGAAAAAAGCCCCCCTGGCACTTCAAGTAGCCAGAAGGGCACCGCCTCTCACCTCCTCAGGTCTGCCCTCATCCTCATAGCAACTTTGCTCCTGGCTGTCTCTTGGCAGCAGAGCACCGGAAGAGGCAAGATGGAAAAGGCCTTTTCCTGGGCAGATGGACCTTGACCGTGTCCTGAAGGCCGCACAACCGCCAGAGGCAGCTGCCTCAGCTCCCCATGAGGGCAGCTAGGGCTGGGGTGAGGCAGACAGGAGCAGCCCTGCTCTGCTGGGGAAGACCGCGTCTCTCTGCCCACTAGAGCCAAGGCCTGCCCAAAGCCACCGTGCTGCAGCAAGGGGCCTCTTTGACCCGCCAGAGACATATTTGTGGCATTTGCTGTTTCTGGCACCGAAAGAGATGGGCTGGCCAGTGCTGAGATGCCACAGAAAAGGCAGCAACTTCGGGAGCAGAATTGCCTGCCCTGCAGCTGAACTATTTCACGCTGCTCTAGTGGCATGAGGATCTGGACCATTTAACTTAAAACCTTCTGACTGGTGTCCACCTGAGGCTTCGGGATGGGTATGAAACAATTAAAAAGACTTTGATACCTTCTCAGATTTAAAAACTTAAAATTGGCCTACTTGGTGGAAATGAAACACTTATAAAAAAAGAAAGAAAATAAAACTAAAATAAACCTGGCAACAAGCCAGCCCCACCCCACCCCCAAGTGTCCAGGCAACCCCCTTCGTGGTTTGTTTAGCAGGGCAGAGCAAAGTGGCGCACGTTCACAAGAAGACAGGCTCCTCCGGAGTTCAGTCTCACCACTGCATGCAGACGTGAACTGATCAACTTCTGACACATGGACACCAATAGAAGTTCAAAGGGTGAGTTTAGACAACACAACATGAAAAAAAATCACCACATCCAATCTCTTTTTCTTGCCATTTTCCTCTGGTGAAAGGTCCTTGTGAACGGGCCCCCGGGGGTCAGATTTGAAGGTGAGCTTCCGATCTCCTTCAAGGGCGGTTTAACGGTGCCTGTGGTGGCAACAGAAGTTGTGGTGACCCTCTCCCGGCAGAGACCATTTGCACACCTCATCCCAGCCTCCCCAACCTGGTGCCTTCCAGATGCCTTAGACTACAACTCCCATTGTCCTCAGTCAACATGGCCCACACATTTGGAGGGCTCCTGGCGAGGAGACGGGGAGCACTGAGGCAGATGGGGAGAAGGCAGAGAAGGCCTTTTTGGCAGGGGTGATACGAGCCCCCAGAGACAGCTGCCCTCACAGACACCAGCTCTCCTGCCCTGCTCACCCTGGGGCAATCTTTTTAAAGTACAGAGTGTAAATGGTTGGTACTCTCTTCTCTGCAGCATGACTGGTGTCACCCATGAGCCTTCTTCGTTGACAGGGCCGCCACGGCCACTGGCTAGAACAAGCGAGGAAATTCTGGCCCAGCGAGTTCTTCCCCGCCCCTGCTTGGCCAGAGCCACCGTTGGCATCTTAATTGCCTGTTAGCCGATCCCCTTTCCCGCCTCAGTGCGCATCCCTACCCAGCAGTTCACGCAGCCTCACTGCTCCATACAGCCAGACTCCCATTAAAAGCTCGCAAGTAATTAAAACTTGGCAGACACTCCAGGCCCATCTGACAAACTACCAGAGAGCAGAAATCACATTTGAAAAGCAAGCCAAGCGTGGCTTCCCTGCCATTGCCACCCACTGGTCCTAGCCCTGCCCTTGGGAGCCAGAGGGGACTGGCCTGCTCCATCTTCTGCATGACAGCCGTTCAGATGTTTGGAGGCGGCTCTCATGTCTCCTCTGAATCGCCTCTTCTCCAGGCTAAGCGTATTCTTTCAACCGCTCCTCACGGGACTTGGTTTCCAGACCTCTCGCCTTCCTGGTCGCTCTTCTGTGGCTGTGGTCCCTTTTGCCAGTGCCCTTCTTAAAATGCAGAGAACTAGCTACAGGCCTCCAAATAGAGCCAAATGCAGAACAGTGGAACTGTGATTTCTTTTGACCTGGACAGGCTGCTTCTGTTAATGCAGCCCAAGATTGCATGAGCTTTCTTAACTTTCACATCACACTGCTGGTTCATGTTCAGCTTGTGATCCATTAAGACACCTAGCAAGGAGGCCTTCTCCCCTACAAGCTGGCCTAGCAAGAAGGCCTTCTCCCCTACAAGCTGGCCTGGGTTTTAAGGCCTTCTCGGAAGGCCTTCTCTTGGTGCTCCCACCACCGGAGGCACATTTGGGGTGCGGGTGGGGGGAAGGGCCTTCTCAGTAGCTGCTTGCAGGCTCTGGAACTCCCTGCCGAGAGAAGCTAGCTTGGCTCCCTCTCTGTTGTCCTTCCACCATCAGGCAAACATCTTTCTTTTCAGGCAGGCCTCTGGCGTATAAATTAGTCTGCTGTTCACAGAGGTTTTAATTGGTTGGTGCAATTTATTTCTTTTATCGTTGTGTTACTTATTTATTTTTATGTTGTGTTTTCATTAAGATTTTGTTTATAATCTATTTTATTGTTAGCAGCCTTGAGCACAATTTTTGGCAGAAAGGGAGCCTATAAATTAAATAATCATTGATGAATAAATAGGTCTTTTTTGCATGTACTGCTCCACCCACTCCTGTGCTGCGATACCTGCTCTGCTTTTCTCTTGCAAGGAGTTCCGCACCTTCTCTCTGCACAGAAAGTAACTCCAGCAGCTCTGGGGAGAATTGTATTCAGATGCTAAATAATGTTCATTTAGTTGGGAACCCTTAAACAGTCAAGCAGCCTATGCTTTCAAATGCAGTTAAATACAATTCCAGTGGGGGGGGGAGGGGGCTGCTTTTCTCACCTCTGCCTACAGAAATGCCCTGCTGTTCCAGAGTCTTTGGTATTCCTCCTTCCTTTATCAGGCCAAACCTCAACACCATAGATCCAGCATGGTTAACCTCCTGCTCACAGGCCAGATATGGCCCAGGGGGATTCCTCATCTGGCCTGCTAGCTTCTTCCCCAGAGCCTGTCACCAATTCCAGCAGGGAGAAGCTCTTATCTTCAATCAACAGGAGATAAGAGCTTTTCCCTGCTAGGGGAGGAAACTGCAGACTGATTCCATCCTGTCTACTTCAGAGGCTTTGCTCTGCTTGCTTCTGAGTAGACTTGCAGAGGCTTGTCTGGCTCACTCCTGAGTAGGCTTAAAATCAGTAAGAATCACATTTGGGCCACACCCTGTAGCTCCACCCACAGACTGAAAGCGCCCCGAGACCTCTCTCAGATTGGAATTTGGTCCATGGACTGAAGGACATTTCCCACCACCCTAGATCCACTTGGGCCATCATCTCCCATCAGAGTACCTGACCACCACCCAGACCAGGATGCTAACTAGGACGCTGAGGCATTTCTGTGTCTGATGCAAGGCTGGGGCAGGTGGAAGACTTTTGCCCCCTCTGCTGCACCTCTGTCCTCCCTCGCTCTGTGGGCCACGACGTGCCCATGATTTCCATGCCTCGCTTGCACCCCATCCCCTCATTAAACATGCAGGTGTGCGCGCACACACTCAGTCCATCTCGCAGCTCACCTTCCCTGGGATTTCCGGCGTGGCGGTCCATGGCGGTGCCATTTTGAATGAGGCGTCAAGTGGTAGATCAGCTGCCGGCAGATCCGATCCGAGGACTTCCAAGGGTCACATCCCTGAAAGCACGAGACGGTCAACCAGGGACGCTTTATCAATCATCCTCATCCGAGCGCCAGCCAACGTTCTCTGCAAAGAAGGTTTTCTGCAGATGGATCCATACCCCCTGACACTGCTGGATGGCCTGGGCTGGGCCTGGGGCCTTGCAGAGCCAGCTCAAGGCTGCCAGGCCAGGAACAGAGCAGCAGAACAGGACTGTGGAATGCATCCCCCACTGGAGCCAATGGGAATATTATTATTATTTACATTTATATACCGCCCCATAGCCGAAGCTCTCTGGGCAGTTTACAAAAGTTAAAAACAGTGAACATTAAAAACAAAAATACCAAATTTAAAACCATAAGAAACAAACAAAACAATCCGTTAAAAACAATTATTCTGGGGTCAGTTAAAAAACTCAGCATATGCTATTAAATGCCTGGGAGAAAAGTCTTGACCTGGTGCCAAAAAGATAACAATGCTGGCACCAGGCAAGCCTCCTTGGGGATATCACTCCATAATTGAGGGGCTACCACTGAAAAGGCCCCCTTCCTTGTTGCCATTCTCTGGGCTTCCCTCAGGGTAGGCACCCGGAGGAGGACCTTAGACGTTGAGTGTGATATATGGGTAGGTTCATGTCGAGAGAGGCGTTCCATCTGGTATTGTGGTCCCAAGCCACGTAAGGCTTTATAGGTTAAAACCAGCACCTTGAATTGGGCTTGGAGACGTAAAGGCAGCCAATGCAAGTGGGCCAGAGTGGGTCTTATATGCTTGAATCTTCTCGTTCCGGTTATCAATCTGGCCATTGCATTTTGCACAAGCTGCAGCTTCGGAACCATCTTCAAAGGCAGCCTCACGTAGAGCGCATTGCGGTAATCTAACTTGGAGGTTACCAGGGCGTAGACAACTGAAGCCAGGTTATCCCTGTCCAGATAGGGCGTAACTGGGCAACCAACCGAAGCTGGTAGAAGGCACTTTGTGCCACCGAGGCCACCTGGGCCTCAAGTGACAGAGATGGTTCTAGGAGAACCGCCAAGCTATGAACCTGCTCCTTCAGGGGGAGTGCAGCCCCATCCAGAACAGGTTGAACACCCACTATCCTGTCAGAAGAACCAGCCACTAACAGCATATCAGTCTTGTCTGGATTGAGTTTCAGTTTATTAGCCCACATCCAGTCCATTATCGTAGCCAGGCACTGGTTCAGCACATCCACAGCCTTACCTGTTGAAGATGAAAAGGAGAAATAGAGCTGTGTGTCATCAGCGTACTGATGACAACGCACTCCAAAACCCCAGATGACCACACCCAACGGTTTCATGTAAATGTTAAACAGCATAGGGGACAAAACTGACCCTTGCGGAACCCCATACTGGAGAATCCACAGAGCCGAGCAATGTTCCCCCAATACCACCTTCTGGAGCTGACCAACCAGGTAGGAGCGGAACCACTGTAATGTAGTACCTCCTTCTCCCAACTCAGCCAGGTGCTCCAGAAGGATACCATGGTCGATGGTATCGAAAACCGCTGAGAGATCAAGGAGAATCAACAGTCACACTTCCTGTCTTTCTCCCGACATAGGTAATCAAACAGGGCGCCCAAGGCTGTTTCCATGCCAAAACCAGGCCTGTAACCCAACTAAAATGGATCCAGATAATTAGTCTCATCCAAGAGTGTCTGGAGCAGGCCCACAACCACCCGCTCAAGGACCTTGTCCAGGAATGGAACATTTGCTACTGGCCTGTAGTTATTAAGATTTTCCAGGTCCAAGGAAGTTTTCTTCAGGAGTGGTCTCACTGCCGCCTCTTTCTGACGGCCTCGGACCACTCCCTCTCACAGAGAGGCATTAATCACTTCCTTGGCCCAGCTGGCTGCTATCTTTAATTAGCCAAGAGGGGCAAGGATGCAATACAGAGGTGGTTGCACAAACCTGTCCAAGCACTTTGTCAACATCCTTGAGCTGTACCAACTGAAATTCCTCCAAGAAAACTGGACAAGACTGTGCTCTGGACACCTCACTAGATTCATCTGCTATAACACTGGAATCTAAGTCCTGGTGGATGCCAAAGATTTTATTCTGGAAGTGCCCAGCAAATTTATTACAGCAGGCCTCAGATGGTTCTACCATGTCCTTGGGGCCAGCATGTAATAGCCCCCAGACAACTCTGAAAAGCTCCACTGGGTGGCAGGTAGATGATTTGATAGTGGCAGCAAGGTATTGTTTTTTTGCTGCCCTCACTGCCCCGAATATACCTTACTATAGGCACTTACCAGTGCTTGGTTGTATCCACCAGGAGTTTGTCTCCATCTGCCCTCAAGCCAGAGCTGTACGAGCTCTACTCCAGTTACACAACATCAAAGCACAGAGTGCTATAGAAGATATCTGGGCGCTGGTCTCCAGATGTGTTGGACTGCAACTCTCATCATCCCTCATTGGCTATGTTGCCTGGGAATGATGGGAGTTTTAGTCCTACACATCTGGAGGGCACCAGCTTAGGGAAGGCTGCTCTCAGACTGGCGGTAGTCCAGAGGAGAGCATGGCCAGCCCTGCTGCTGCTGCTGGAGCGAACGAGGATTTCCTCCACAGCCTTCTGCATGCATCCCACCATGAAGCTCCACCCCCCCCCCCCCATGCTCCCATAGGAGACCAGCCATGGCCTTCTGGCTCATGATGTGCAGCACATACATCACCCTCCCACTGGAACCAGCGAGCGTCCAAGAGGGGCTGTCTGGAGACAGACTGCAAAGAGCAGTTCTGCAGGCAGCTTGTCCAGGGAGGAGGGACGCCGGATCCCAGAAAGTGAGGTGGGCCCCCCTGGAACTCAGCCCAGCCTAGTCCTCCCCCTGCCTGCCGAGCTCTGAGGGGATCACCCAGGCCAGAGCAGGCAGCATTCTCTCTCAGGCCAGCTGTGCAAATGGGTCTGCCTTTTAAGCATCTATGGTGCAGCTCCCACCAGGTGTGGCAGCAGTTTTCCGCCAAGTGGCAACTGCGAGGTGGAGCATGCTGGTAGAAGAAGCCTAGTTCCCCGGCGCTGATGAACTTCTCGTGGTGTGGCTGTAAAATGTGAGAGGAGCCCTGATGCCGGATGAGGCCTTCCAGATGCCCCTGGGAGCTCAGGCGGCCCTCCCCTGCCGTTGGGTGCTCAAAGGCATGCTGCCTCTGGACATGGAGGCTACATTTCCCTATCATGGCAAAGATCCTCCTAGGGAGGCCTGCTGTTCAACACCGCAGGAGTTAAGCGTTGTGGATTTGTGGTTATTCGTATGTGTAGCAGAATTGGGTTCTGCCTGCATTGGAGCTCCATGGCAGAAGAAAGACCGACCCCCCCACCCCAAGCCAAAAATAAGCCAGAGGGTGAGACAGCCAAGGTGCGGCCACCCTTTGCAAGCAACAGCAGCACACACCTGCCTCCTGCTGAAGCTGGGTGAGGGAGCTGGCATCGTCCTGCACAGTTCATCCCCACTGGCACAAAGAGCAGACGTGCAACTGGGCTCTCTCAGTGTTGGTGAAGCTGGAGCATCCCCAACGGACGGACGGACGGAGGGTCAGACTCTGCTTGAAGACCTCCAAGCAGGGAGAGCCCATCACTGCCCCTCAAGGCCTGCTATCCAATCCCATTATTAAGTTCACGAACTCTCCCCCCCCCCCAGTGACTGATGCCCCTTAGATCTCGTCCTGCCCTCTGGGGTGGCAGCAGAGAAACAAGTTCTTCGGGGATTTGATAAGGCCACACAGCCCTCTTGGAGCACTGTGGATATGCATGTGTGACATGGGTTGTCATGGTAATGGAAGGAGGGGAATAGAAAGCGGCGGCAGTTGGGAGTGGTTAGAAGAGGGGGCGGGGAGAAGTGAAGGAGAAAAGAGAGGAGGAGGAGGAGGAGGGGGGAGAAAAAGGAAAGGAGGAAGGTTTTCAAGGGATTTGGGGAGGATAAGAAAGAGAAGTCCACATTGTACAGAATGGCTGAAGGAGCAGGGAGTTGGGCAGCTGGCCACGGTGAGCAGCATTTCAGGAGCGGCATAAGAAGCTAACCCCGGCAACGCGCAGGGCCCTGCAGGGACGGCTGGACAGTTACTTAGGAGATAACTCAGGGACTCACAGTGTGTTAATGGGTAAGTTGTTACTAATAAATTCTTAAGTTTTGTAAAAAGAAGGGCCTCCGTGTTTGACTAAGTCCTGGTGCCTCACCCAGATTCCTTACTTACAGTCACACATGTGTTTTGTTGCATACATGCACATGCCAATGTGCATGCACATACATGCGCACACACACACGGGTGCGAAATGTCCAGTGGTAACCCTCACCTTCTTGGGGCACTGCAGGTCTCTAGCGAGGCTCATCAGGAGATCATGGGAGATTGGATCCACAAGGTTTAGGAACGCTGCATTCTTGTAGAGAACTTCGCTGAGGAACGTCCCTTCTAAGCCAAGGTCCTGCAGGAAAAGACCAGAAGATGCACCCGGGCATCAGCACCCGGTCTGGGCCAAAGCAAAGGTGAGTGGCAGCTCCAGCAGCAGGAGCTTGAAGGCGAGTGGCAGCTCCAGCGGCAGGACTGGCCACCACACAGCCACTTGGGCCAAGGGGGCATTCAGGCGAGAGCTCCTGGCAGCACCAGGGAGAGGTTGCTGCTTCTCTTTGTGGGGAACCAACGATAGTGGGTTGTGCCTTTGAGATAGCCAAACCCTTCTGCTCTATTTCAGCACAAGACAGGAATATCTGGCCGTCAAGCCTGGCTGCTCTTTTAACATGTACAGTGACAATGGGGGGTGGGGGTGGAGTCCAGAATTCCCAAGTCGTATGAGACCTGGGAGAGAGGGGCCCTGTCCCCTAACTCCACTCAGAGAAAGAGGCACCCAGCTGTCACTCAAACTCATTCTGATTCCTGACTCCAAGCTGAGCAGAAGCAGAGAAGAGGAGCTGTCCTACCTGGACTAGAAGCTACAAAAGGAAGCCAGCTCTCAGAGAGCGAGTGATCAGGGCGAGCAAATAGGAGTTTGTCAGAGGAAGTGTAGTGAAAGAGGAGACCAAGGCAATGAAGAGAGAGGCCTCAGGTAAATACAGGAGGCTGCCATTTCCAAGAGGCCATGTGCTCCTGAGGGCTGAGTTAAGGGGCATATCCTGAGAGCTGCTGCTGGGCCTGAAGGGGTGTGGCCTGTTTGCTCTCAGCAGCTGAGTGGGCAGGGGTTTGCCTTATAGGCTCTTTTGAATTCTATGATTCATTCCAACTCCTAGCTGAGAAGAGCCGCCCCAGCTGGACTAGAAGCTACATATGGAAGCCAGCTCCCAGAGAGAGTGATCAGAGCAAGTGAAAGGAAGAGCAAACAGGAGTTTGTCAGGGGACATTCGGCAGGGGAGGAAAAGGGGAAGGTCCTTTACAAAATGTTCTTCTCTTACAACACACTTATATAGTAGGGGACTTTGTTGTTCAGCTTCAGAGAGTACAGAGAGCACAGGCAATTCCAATACAATCAGAAATCAGAAACAAAACAGAAATAGAAAATATGGACAGAAAGGAGTCTCTAGTGGTGGTGACCTGCAAAGTGTGTGTGCAATGTTCGTGTTTATGCCTGAGATCGACATGGCACACACCTGCAACAAGTGCAAGCTGGTTACACTATTGGAAGAAGTGAGAGGACATGAGCGGTGAGTGTCCACCCGCCAAGGAATAAGTGAAGGCGAAGAGTTCTTAGACAGAACGGTGGAACTGTAACAGCAACAAGAAGCACAAGAGATTGGAAAGCAACAGCAAGTTGAAGTGGAGAATGCTGAGGTGAGGAAAGCCAAGGAAGAGGAAACTCCCTGGACAAGGGTGACAGGAACAGAAGAACCAGAAGACATTCTCCACCAATGGAAGCATTAGAGTTAAGCAACCGCTTTCAGCTACTGGAGGAGACTGAAGGTCAGCTTCCAGTCCCAGGGCCCTCCAGATGTGTTGGCCATGCTGGCTGGGGATGATGTGATCTGTAGTCCAACACATCTGGGGGGCACCAGTTGGGGGGAGGCTGTTGTAGACCCTGCAGTCCCAGCTATTTATTTATTTATTTATTTATTACATTTTTATACCGCCCAATAGCCGAAGCTCTCTGGGCGGTTATTTATGCTATTCTATGATTCTATGATCTCTAGATCATAGAATCATAGAATAGCAGAGTTGGAAGGGGCCTACAAGGCCATCGAGTCCAACCCCCTGCTCAATGCAGGAATCCAACCTAAAGCATCCCCGACAGATGCTTGTCCAGCTGCCTCTTGAAGGCCTCTAGTGTGGGAGAGCCCACAACCTCCCTAGGTAACTGATTCCATTGTCGCACTGCTCTAACAGTCAGGAAGTTTTTCCTGATGTCCAGCCGGAATCTGGCTTCCTTTAACTTGAGTCCATTATTCCATGTCCTGCACTCTGGGAGGATCGAGAAGAGATCCTGGCCCTCCTCTGTGTGACAACCTTTCAAGTATTTGAAGAGTGCTCTCATGTCTCCCCTCAATCTTCTCTTCTCCAGGCTAAACAGGCCCAGTTCTTTCAGTCTCTCTTCATAGGGCTTTGTTTCCAGACCCCTGATCATCCTGGTTGCCCTCCTCTGAACACGCTCCAGCTTGTCTGCGTCCTTCTTGAATTGTGGAGCCCAGAACTGGACGCAATACTCTAGATGAGGCCTAACCAGGACTGAATAGAGAGGAACCAGTACCTCACGTGATTTGGAAGCTATACTTCTATTAATGCAGCCCAAAATAGCATTTGCCTTTCTTGCAGCCATATCGCACTGTTGGCTCACATTCAGCTTGAAATCTACAACAATTCCAAGATCCTTCTCGTTTGTAGTATTGCTAAGCCAAGTAACTTGTAACTGTGCCTTTGGTTTCTATTTCCTAAATATAGAACTTGGCATTTATCCCTATTAAATTTCATCCTGTTGTTTTCAGCCCAGCACTCCAGCCTATCAAGATCACTTTGAAGTTTGTTTCTGTCTTCCAGGGTATTAGCTATCCCACCCAATTTTGTGTCATCTGCAAATTTGATCAGCGTTCCCTGCACCTCCTCGTCCAAATCATTAATAAAAATATCGAAGAGCACTGGGCCCAGGACTGAGCCCTGCGGTAACCCACTCGTTGCCTCTCCCCAGTTTGAGAAGGTTCCATTGATTAGTACTCTTTGACCAAGAGTCTCACTGGGCAGCTGCCCATGTTCCAAGCAGGCAGACTCACTATGCAGCTCAGCTTGACTGGGAGCCACACAAGCAAGGGCACCTGACTGTGGCTGTAGCCCCAGGCCTGGCCCGGGTGCGGCTACAGTCAGCCAGGGGAAACGAAAGGACCATGCTAGACAACATGTCCCCTTCTCTGTTGCGTCAATGGGTCACCCCAAGAGGCAGCTCTTGATTCAAGGGCTGGTAAATCCTGGCAGGTAAATTGTTCCATGACAGAATGTAAAAGCTGCACATATAGTTGTGAGAAAAACTTTGTGAATCCTAATGATAATTATGGAAATTCCATAGTTTTACCTAGACTGCCTTCGTGCCACAAAACCAGTTCTTTTCTAAATATCCAGTAGGGTTTATATTAACCAATTCCTTGTCTGGTGAAATAAAACAATGCTTAAGTGAGGCAAACAATGAGTACTTAAAATTCAGGGTGCAATGATGCCACGATCCAAAGACATTTCTGAGGATCTCAGAAAAGCAGTTATTGATGCTCAGCCATCTAGAAAGGATTTCAAAACCATTTCTAAGAATTTGGGGCTCCACTAATCCACTGTCAGACAGAGAATCTACAAATCGAGAAGTCTCAAGACCAGAGTCACTCTACCCAGGAGCAGTCACTCTACCAAAATCTCTCCAAGAACAAACTGGCTAATCATCCAGTACATACGTACATGTACACGTACACACACACACACACGCCTCCCAGAGTAACATTCAAGGATCTGCAGGCCACTCTTGCCCTGGCTAATGTGAGTGTAAATGACTCAAATGATCAGCAAAATACTGGACAAGAATGGTGTACATGGGAGGATAGCCAAGAGGAAACCAAGGTTCTCTAAAAAGAACATTGCTGCCCTTCTGAAGTTCGCTAAAGATCACACAGATCATCCCCAAGACTTCTGGAACAAAGCCAAGTCAAAGGTAGAACTTTTTGGCAAAAAAACCCCCACTGAGTTCAAACAGAAGAACCTCATCCCCACTGTCAAGCGTGGTGATGGGGAAGTGA
The DNA here is from genome assembly GCF_023053635.1 of Elgaria multicarinata webbii. Lineage (NCBI taxonomy): Eukaryota > Metazoa > Chordata > Lepidosauria > Squamata > Anguidae > Elgaria > Elgaria multicarinata. The sequence continues at coordinate 22,355,303 of NC_086188.1, read as the reverse complement.
TGGTTTGGGCCAGCTTTGCTGCCTCAGGACCTGGACGGCTTGTCATCATTGCCACAACCATTAGTTCTGCAGTGTATCAGAAGATTCTAGTGGAGAATGTCAGGCCATCCATCCATCCGTGAACTGAAGATGAAAAGTGAACTGAAGATGAAAAGATGAAAAGTGGATCATTCAACAAGACAATGATCCCAAGCATACAGGCAGATCTACCAAAGAATGGCTGCGGAAGAAGACATTCCCTGTTCTAGAATGGCCTAGTCAAAGTCCAGACCTAAAATCCATGGAAATGTTGTGGCATGCAAGGAAGCCCTCAAATGTCACAGAGTTGAAGCTGTTCTGTAAGGAAGGATGGGCCAAAATTCCTTAAAACCAATGTGAGAGACTGACCAACAGTTACAGGAAATGTAACTCGAACTCATTGCTGCTCAAGGGTGTGGCCACCAGGTACTGAATCTAAAGGTTCACATACTTTCCCACACTTGGATATTGACTGTTGAATCAATTGTGGATAAATAAATACTGGAAAAGTATGATGTTGGGGTGTCATTATCTATTGTTCTTTATCTGGGAATATGGGGTTAGATTAAGATCTAATAACAGTTTAGATTGGAAATATTTGGGTTCATAAACTTTTTCTCACCACTGTATGAAGTAGTTGTATGTTATATTGTATGTTTTACAAATGAGTGTTTGGAGAAATAAATGATAACCACAAGGCTGCTCTCACAATTCACCTGAAGTCCAAATTTCAAGGTCAAATTCTGAATGTCAGCATTTCCGCAGAAGTGTGTTGCCACACAACAGACAATATGCTTGACATTCCTCAACCACTTGCCTACACCAGGGATGGGCAGAAGGAAGATCTCCAGATATTTTGGACTTCAGCTCCCAGAAGCCCCTGCCATCAAGACCAGTGGCCAGAAATTACGGGAGTTGTAGTCCAAAACATCTGGAGATGCACTTTTGACCAGCCCTCTGGATCTTTTAATGGGTGGAATTCACTGTCACAAGATGTGGTGGTGGCCACCAACTGACAGGACTTCAAAGGGGGAGGGGGAATAGACAGGTTTATCTCAGTGGCTAAATGGACCCTCCATGTCTAGATGCAGTGTACCTGTGTTTGCCAGCAGGACAAACATGGCAGAGCAGCTCGTTCCTTCATCCCGCTCTTGCGGTCTTCCCACTATTTATTTATTATTTATTTATTTATGACATTCATATTCTGCCCTATATCATTAAGATCTCAGAGCGGTGTACAGATAAAAACATACAGTACAAAACAATAAATACGCACAGTTAAAAACAAATTAAACCATGATCCAAGTTAAAACAACATATAATTGAAAAGCAGTAAAAGCAGTTAAAACACTATCGGAAACAGATTTTGGACAAGGAGGCCCCTCCCTCGGTCCGATGCTGCAGGACCCTTCCTGTGGTCTGCCTCTGCCCCTCCGTTCATTGCAGCCCTGCTCATCCCCTCCCCTGGGTGTTCCCAGCCCATGATCGGAGCCTAGTAATGTGAATGCATTTTACTGTCAAGAGTATCCACCATGTAAACAGAGAAATCTGACAACAATCTTAGTTCTCTGATTCTGTACAGGAAGTTATATTTACTTAGATTGCAGTGTTTAATTGGTTGGTTAGTCAAATAAGACTTTTAATTGATTAAAATGGTGCCCCAGAGTAGATTTATATAGATTTAAGACAAGCCCCTCTACTCAGCGGATGATGCAAGCATCCTCTTTAGAGGCCTCCTCCCTTTTCTCTCACTTGAAGAGGCCGTCCCTCTGAAATAGCACCTGCCACAACACAGATGTGCATTATACTAGAAGGAAGTATGCTTCTTGTTTCAGAAATATTGAATGCAAATTGAATCCAAAGATTAATCAATTAAATGCCATGTGACTAATGAATTACTTTTCCTTTTGTTATAATTAGATTAAAGCCATACAGCAGGAGACGTGCATCCGATGTCCACCACAGGCAGTAGAGCTTAAACTGTAGAACTGACACCCAGCTGTTTCTCTTGATGACATGAGATGGTTTGGGATGCTGTGGAAACCCAGCCCAAACTGTCCCTTGTTGGCTGCAAAGGGCTGGATGGGGGACAAGATGAAACATCACTTTGTTTTTGAAAACTCACCTGGAAACTCTGCTGAAGGGCAGTACAGGCATTTTAAAATCGATTATCCAGCCAGCTGGAGGCCAGTGCTGGTGGGCTTCCTGACTCAGGCCTAGAGGTGCAACCTGTTCCAGGTGGGGCTGCACTCCTCTCGAAGGAGCATCCGCCAGCGCTTGTGGACGCTTGCCATCCAGTCCTGCTCAGTGGCAGCAGTGACTCAGAGCGCCCTTTGCCAGCTTCAGCTGGTGCCTCTGCAGCAGTCAGACACTGCCACAGTCCTAGTCCAGGTGAGACTACTACAACATAATGTATGCTTGTGAGGCTGCCCTTAAAAAGTGTTCAGAAACTCCCAATGCCAGATTATTAGCTAGAGCTAGTTGCTAAAAACGTATTTTTCACCAATTCTGTTCAATCTGCACTGGCTGCCCGTTTGGTTTTGGATAAGGCGACCACATGAAAAGGCGGACAGGGCTCCTGAATCTTTAACAGTTGTATTGAAAAGGAAATTTCAGCAGGTGTCATTTGTATATATGGAGAACCTGGTGAAATTTCCTCTTCATCACAACAGTTAAAGCTGCAGGTGCCCTGCCCTCTTTTAAATCTGGTCACTCTAGAATAGCTCCTGCACCTTTAACCTGTTGTGATGAAGAGGGAATTTCACCAGGTTCCCCATATATACAAATAACACCTGCTGAAATTTCCTTTTCAATACAACTGTTAAAGATACAGGAGCCCGATCCTCCCTGTCACCCTAGTTTTGGACTCAAATTGAGATGCTGCTTTTGACCTTTACAGCCCCATTACAGACCCTCTTTCAGCCGGAGGGCTGAATGCAACTCCAGAGCAGCTCTGGGGGGTGGGGGCACATTCCAGCAGTGAGCAGGGCCAAGCAGCAAGGCCAGAATACCAAAAATGCCAGCATCCTTTAGCTGAAAGCTCATTCTGCCAGTAGCTGAGCCTGCGGAGAGGAACGTGAACCTTTTAGATCAGGGAAAAACTGCAAAAACCCAGAAAACCATGAAACAATTGGTGGTGGTTGGGGGAAAGGGGGCAGAGCCATCTGGGAAACCCCGGGGGAGGACTGGGCAGGTCCTGTGGCCCTGAGGTTCTGCCCTAAATGGCTTGGCTGTAGGGTTCAAATGTGTGACAGTCAGGGCCGGGCAAAGTTGGTAATAGGCCCGGGCCAGATGGGAAATGTAGGCCCCATTTCAAATCGCCCATTAAGTATTTTTAATCAGTTCTAAATACATATGAACTAGAATGATTTATAAAAAAGGTAATGGCAAGCGCTTTTATTCAAGATATATATAAGACATCACTTCTTCACATTCAGAAATGCTTTACCTGATTTTCTTTGGGTAAATTCATCAACAGCAACAGAAAAATCAATCAACTTTGCCTTGTCAATGTTAATAAATTAACAAATCTTTACCAAAGGGTCCCCCTTTGCCTCTACCAGAGGGACTCGGAGTAGGCCTCCTCAAAATTGTAGGACAGTTAAGCAGTTAGAAGCTGTTGAGTTGTATGTAGAGAGTTCACAGAGGGAGAGTCTGGGTTTGTCTGCTGAAGCAGTTTAGAACAGAGTAAGATCAACGTTTTATTGTTTTGGGAAAAGAGGAAACAGGAGGAGATAGATTTGACTAGTGGGTAGCGTAGACAAGGATACCTGATATACTGTATTGTAACAAACAAGTATTGCAACAAATGAAACCAGATGGATAAACTGCATGAACTTACTTATTGTTAAATAAACATTATTTTGTTTCATAAACTGGATTGGATTCTTAAAGTACCTGAGGTAAGGTACTGAAATATTTGGAGGCAGCAGTGAAGGAGAAGAGTGAATAGAATGGAGCAGAGAGCGCTGGGCTGGTTGCTGTGAGGCCAGGAAGCGCCACAGAACCAGTGAACGGCAGGACGCCGACTGGGTCCACGATGGATTGGGATCCTTTAATAGAGAGTAATAAAAAGGAGACCCCCCCCAAAAGAGCGTCCCTGATAGCCAGCCCCAAAAACGTTCTGCTAGTTTGACTCAGACTAGAGCGCTGCCAAATGGGATGTTGTTGCTGTTGGCTGAAGTGATTCAATATTGCCACGGCTTTTGCATTTTGCACTTTTAAATTGTTTTGTTTTAAATGTAAGCTGCTTGGGGAAAGAAAACACAATACATCACTGAACCTAAAATGGGGAGGGGTCTTCTGGGGTGGGTGGGCATGGATGACAGGGTGGATGACCGCCCTTCAAATGTCCCTCTCAGCAGTTTGGCACTTGGTGGCCTATAGCCAGCCTAAGGGTTCTGGGCAGGGGGCTGCCAAAAAAGTAGGGAGGGGGGCAGTCTAAAGACAAAACTGTAGCCTGTTTTTATTTAGCTGTTATTTTTGCAGCCATACTGTATTTATGTACGTTTTAAAAAAATCACTAAGCAACAATTGTTATGGTTCTTACCACCAATTAACAAAATAGTTTTTAAAAAATCAAGAATAACCCACTAGTAGAGAATCAATGATAAGCTCCCCCAGGAACATTCTTACCATAGAGTTGGGAAGGGGCCATTTCAGCCATCAAGTCCCACGCCCTGCTCAGACCAGGAATCCAGTTTAAAGCATCCCTGACAGGTGGCAGCCTGGTCTTTGCATGGAAGACCAACAGCCACGGAGGGAGGCCGGGGGTTCCGTCGCTCTGACCATTAGGATGCTTTCCCTGATGTGCAACCAAAATCTGCCTTCTTGTAACTAGTTATTTTGCATCCTGCAGTCCTGAATGACAGAGAACAGGTTGCAGCCCTCTTGTGTGTGGCAACTCCTAAGGTACTTGAAATGTTCGCATATCCTTCCATCTTCCCTTGCAGGACTTATTTTCTAGTCCCCCGATCATTAGTTCGATCATTAGTGCCATGCTGGATCAGACCAAGGGTCCATCTAGTCCAGCACTCTGTTCACACAGTGGCCAAGCAGCCATCGGCCAGGGATGAACAAGCAGGACATGGTGCAACCCATGGTCCCAGCAACTGGTGCACACAGGCTTATTGTCTCGAATACTGGAGATAACACACAACCATCAGGGCTAGCCTTTGCCTCCAGGAATTGATAGCCTTTGCCTCCAGGAATTTATCCAACCCCCTTTTGAAGCCAACCAGATTGGTGGCCATCACTACATCTTGTGGTAGTGAGTTCCATAATTTAACTATGTGCTGTGTGAAGAAGTCCTTCCTTTTATTTGTCCTGGATCTCCCACCAATCAGCTTCAGGGGATGTGAAGGTCCAGAAAAAACCTGGAAAAATTCAGAAAAAAACCGGAGGTTTTCCAAAGCCTTGTTTTTTTTCTGAAAAATTGAAAAAAATAAAGAAAAAACGGATTACGGGATGTTTTATTTCAGCATGATGAATAAAATGTTTAAGACAAGGTGTTCAGATATTTACTTCTCCCAATGATTTCTAAAAACTGGACAGTATCAGATTATTACAATGTCTGTGAGTCCTAGATTGCAAAGTTGAGAAGACAACTCTCAAATGCAAGAGGAAGATGCATTTCTGCCTCTAGGGGGCAGCACTGCCACGGAAGCAGAGCCTGAAACTAATAGTGATAGCTATAGGTCAGAAAATGAGTCTGCTTAATTTCATGCATATTCACTGAATCTTGGTCCCCCCCCCCCCCCGCCATTTTTCTCAGTTCTTTTTATGGGAATGGGGGCTTTATGTCTTGACACTGGAGGACTAGCGGAGACATAAATAATTTTCTTTGTTACTAATGGTGGTGGTTTCTTCAGTTGTTTTTTAAAATTGTTTTTTGCCTGCCCCTCATAAACTGGCAGAACCAAAGAGGTTCCTTACAGTTCAGGTGTTCCTAACAGTTCAGGAGGTTGTAGCTCCATTTGTTACCAAAAAAAGTAAATTAAATTTGTAATAATTGTTTGAATACACTAGTTTTAATATACCAAATATAATAATTTTATGCCAAACCAACTTGGACATAATTACATTTTATGTTCCTAAAGTAACAAAGTGACTTTCAATCTGCTAATTGCATTATTTCAATTTTGAAGTAATGCAGTTTAATGCTAATTGCATTATTTCAATTTTCCCGAAAATTTCCGTTTCCCCCTGGAAAAAACCCGGGGTTTTTCGATGACTTCAAAATTTCCAGAAATTTTACATCTCTAGATGACCCCAGGTTCTAGTATTTCGAGAGGGAGAAAAATGTCTCCCTGTCCACATTCTCCATACCATGCATAATTTTGTACACCTCTCTCATGTCTCCCCTTAGCCTCCTTTTTCCAAGCTAAACAATCCCAGTAGATGTAACCTTCCCTTGTAGGGGAGATGCTCCAGCCCCTTAATCATTTTAGTTGCCCTTTTCTGCACTTTTTCCAGCTCTATATCTTTTTTTTTAGGTGTGGTGACCAGAACTGTACACAGTATTCTAAGTGTGGTTGCTTATAAGTGTGTGCCCTTATACATAGATTTGTATGTACATAGATTTGTAGGATACTGGCCGTTTTATTCTCAATTCCTTTTCTAATAATGCCTAACATGGAGTTTGCCTTCTTTACAGCAGCTGCACACTGGGTGGACATTTTCATCCATCTGTCCACCTCAGTCCCAAGATCTTTTTCTTGTTTGGTCACTGCCAGCTCAGATCCCATTAGGTTATACATGCAAGTTGGGTTTTTTTGCCCCAACGTGCATCACCTTACACCTGCTTACATTAAACCACTTCTGCCATTTGGACGCCCACTCTCCCAGCTTGGAGAGATCCCTTTGGAGCTCTTCACAATCCCTTTGTGTTCTAACAACCTTAAATAATGTCAGAAAACTTGGCCACTTCTCCGTGTCCCCACCAACATGAGACATACACTATGGTGAGACATGGGAGAGGGCTTTCTCTGTTGTGGCACTCCAGCTATGGAATGCCCTCCCTTTGGAGGCCTGACTGGCACCAGCACTGGTTTCATTTTGGCACCAAATTCAGACATGGCTTTTTAACAAAGCCTTTGATGACTCAATTCACCAAGCCTGTACATAGTTTCAATTGGTTTTACTGTTTTAAAATTTTATACTGGTTTTTAGCTTATTAATGGTTTAATTTGTTTTTAGCAGCATATATTTATTGTGTGTATGGTTTTATCTGTTCACTGCCCTGAAATCCTTGTGATATAGGGCAGGATACAAACATTTTAATAAATAAGATCATTTTGAATGCTGTTTGTCTCCCAATTTATTTGCTTTCCCACACAATTTTGTGTAAACTGCAAATCTGATAAACATCATCCCCCCTCCACCTTCCTGTTTGATTTTCCTGCCATGGAATCCTACTTATCTGAATTTATTAAAATCTGCTTTCCTGAGGTCCAAGTGAGTTTACAAAGACATTTTGATGGGCGGCAGATTCTCATGCTTTCTTGGCTGCTTCAAAATGTATCATTTTGCATTTCTTGCAACTGCCTCCCAGTACAGTCTCCAGATTCTTCTGCTGCACCAGTGATGTTACAAGTTTAAGATATCTCAGTACTTTTAGCATAATTTCACTAAGGGAAAGAAAGACTATTGATCTGATTCAACAATTCAACAGCTGCAGTTTTCAGCAGACAAGTTTTTTCAGAAGGGTAAGATGCACTGATTAATGTGAACGTAGAAAGAAAGAATGAATTCTTTGACTGAATGTATAATTGTAACTGAAGCCAAGTGTCCAGTGCATCGTTCAACCAACAGGGGTTTTAAAGAATTGCCTTTTATAAATCTGAACGTGCCCCTAAAAAAAAAAGACTAACTGTTCAAATCAAAAATAATCCTTCCTCTCAGGTATCGCCTCGCTTGCTATATCTGAGATACACTGTGGAGCTGCCCCCAAATAATAGCATTTGTACCACTAAGAAGAAAAACAAGAGGCTATCTTGTTGATTTTCTAAATTTCCTGTAATAAATTAAATCATTCGTTTGTAGAAAATTGAGAGGGGTCGGCGCCCCCCTCCCCCGCGGCTACAGGGCCGCTTGCAGCCTTCGCGTGCTCAGCCGCGCCCCAACGCCGCTCTCCGCGCTCCCCTGGGTCGCCCGCCGCCCCGCCCCGCCCCCGGGGGAGCAGTCCCGGTGAGCGGAAGCGCCTGTTTAAGCGCCGCTCGCGCTCCCGGTCTCTCTCGCGAATAAGAACGGAAAGACACGAAGCGGGCCGGGGGCTACGCTAGAGAGTCCTGACCCTGAGCCCGCCCGGGCTGCTCCGAGGCAAAGCCGTGGCGGAGCTTCCGAAACGGCCTCGGCCCAAGACGGAACTCGGAGTCGGAGCCGCCGCTGCCGCCTTGCCGGCTGCTTCAGGCGATGCCTCCGCCCCGCCCTAGGCATTGGCCGCCCACCCGCCGGGGAGTCCGTCCGGAAGAGCGGCCAGGGCAGCCGCAGCGCCCCCGGCCGCCTGGAGCCCTGGCGAGCGGCGCAGGCAAGGCGGGCCGCGAGGGCCGAGCGCACGCCTGCAGCCCCAGAGCCGCCTCGCCCGGCCAGCGAACCCAGGGCCGAGCGGGGCGAGAGGGACACCCGCGCCGCGCCCAGCTCAAGCGGGCTCCGCTGGCGGCTCGTGCTGCCCTTCAGCTTGCCGGCCCGGCCCTCTGGGCAACAGCCTCCGCCTCGCCCGCGCCCTCGGCACCGCCAGCTCGAACGGGGGCTGCCCGCGGCCAAGTCTCGCGGCGGCGGCGGCTTCGCGCGTGGCCGGGCATTGCCGCACCGCTTTAAAATGGGAAATGCGGCCGAGGAGCCGCATCTCTTGCCTCGCTTACCTTTCGCAGGAGCCGGAGGAGGTGGACGGCGCGCTCGCGCTGGTGGTCGCGCAGGGTCTTCTGGATCTCGCGGATCCAGCCCACCCGCCTCACGTAGGGAGCCGGGCTGCTCTTGCGCAGCAGCCCGGGCAACTTCTCGGAGCCGAGCAGAAGCGAACCGAGCTGGAAGTCGGGGCTCCGGCGCCGCGGCGGCTCCTTTGTGCCTCGGAAGCCTTTCTTGGGGCAGGGGGTTGCGGCCGCCGCCTCCAGGCTGTTCTGCCGGCTCTGCCGGGAGCCCATGGCTCGCCTCCCTCTGAGGCTGCCTTGGGCGGGGGTGGGACGCAGTGCGGAGGAGAGAAGGCCTGCCCGTGCGCGGTGCGGGCTCTTCAGGCGCGGCAGCTGCAGGCGCGCCGGCGCCCCCGGGAAACCGCGCCAGGTTGGCGCCCTCGTTGCCCGGAGGGAGCCTCACCTTCCGGCTCCCAGCCCGCCTGTGCTGCAGTGCAACGCAACGCGAGGCCGGGCTCTCCAGCGAGGTCCCCCGTAAGGCAGCCGCGCTCGCTCGCCGGCCGGCCGGCCGGCCGCGGGTCCGCTTCGCACGCACGTGCGCCCGGCGGGGAGGGCAGGAGCGGAGCCGAGGCCAGGGGCGCCGCTGGAAGGCGGGCGCAGACGGGCGCACACCGGCAGCGAAGGGGGCGGCGGGGTGCCGCTTGTGTTGCGCAGGCCGCCCTGGCTCCGGTGTTGCGCAGGCTGCCTAGGCCCCAGCAGACCTGTGCCCGCGGGATTCCTTGCCCGGAGCGGGGAGGGCGCGGCCGTGCTCAATGCCCAGGCGCCCCCGTTCTAGTCCCCTCGGTGAGATCGTCTGTTGATCCGCGCCGCAAGGGTCTTGGGCCTGGCCCGCTGACTGGCCAAGGGTGCTCAACTGCTCGGGCTCCGCTCCATCACCTGGGTACAAGCCACGGAAACCCCAAATGCGGCTTGGGGAGCGTCAAGTACAAGAGCAGGCGGCGGCGGCGGCCTTGGCCTTATTCCTGGCCTTTTCCCACTTCGCGCAGCCTTGCTGCATTCACAGGTGCGGCTGTGAGCGATGGCAGGCACTCATGGGGGACAACCCACCCAGAGAGCAGCAGCAGGAGGGCCATCGGGCGGGTCCTCCAGGGCCCCTTGCGCAGCCAAGTCAAGTACAGCGCTGGCTTCCCTTCTGGCCTTTTGAAAATGGCTGCCAGGCCAAGCAGGAATGGGCAAGAGATCTCACAGCCAAGCGGAAGAGGCCTCTGCTTCCCACAGGCTCCTTGACAATGGGACAAAGTGGATGCGGACAACCAGAGGCTGCTCTCTTCCAGCGTTCTGGATTCCCATTGGTCCATCCAGGTGCCATGGGAGGTGGTAATGCACCAGCTGGTCTTCAGAATTATGCTGGGCCTGGAGCTGGCACAAAACCTTGCGAGAAGAAGCCTTTTCTCCCCTCCCCACACACCCCTTTAAGTTGTCCTTTTAAATAAGAGGTGGGTGAGAATTTCCATCAGAGGGTTTAAAAATAAGAACTTGCAAGATTTGCAAATTTCTTCATGTTTGTGGGGCTGAATCGGGCAGCCACCTACTTTTTTTTCCTGACAGGCTCCTCATCCTGAACATCTACCTGGCAGGCAGGTATAACATGGCCCTCTCCATTTGTCCTGAGTTAGCTTGTGTGAGTGCTGTGAAAGGGAGAAAAACCTCTCTCTATCCACGCCATGCATACATTTATGAACCTTTATCCTATTTTTCTAAACAACCCCCCCCCCCCCCCGCCCAAACATTGTAACCTTTCCCTGTAGTCAGGTTGCTCCAGCCCCTCGATCACTTTGGTTGTTCTTTTCTGCACCTTCTCCAACTCCACAATATCCTTTTTTGAGATGATGTACGGTAATTAGAACTATACATGGTATTCAAAGTGTGCTTGCACCATAGTTTAGTATAAATAACCCACAAAACCTCCACAGAAACCAAATTCTTCAACCCATTCTGGGCAGAAATCCATAAAATGACCTGGAATGCCAACTTTTGAGCTAGCTAAACCAACCCAATTCGCCAGTAACCAATAACAAAACTGGAATGATACAGTAAACCCCAAAATGTGTACAAAATCCCTACATTGTGGTACCCATTCCAGGGCATTAATGGCCAGCAATGACAACTTCAAGTGAGTCAAACCAAGTAATATAAATTTAATAAATGAATAAAACAAATTCACCAGTCATCTATGACTAGATGGCATCGATGCCATAAACCACAAAACCTCCACAGAAAACCTTGTCCCAGTACCTGTTTCAATAGCCCATATCCTGGGGAATGGCTCACCAAGCAAATTCACCTGTCGCACATGAGTTAGTTGGAACGTTGCAATAAGCCACTAAGCTTCCACTGCCCTGGAATTGGTGGATGAAGGTTGGATAAGAAATGAAAAGAAATTGAGGCATCCCAAAGCAAGAGATTCAGATTTGGCAGTGGAGTTGTGGACTGAGACCAGAGGAACTGAGTTGTGATAAATTCTGGAGCTGAACTAAAAGGATCCGGCGCCGGCTCACTTGGGCCTTCCTGTTTGTGGGAGTTGGCGTGGAGCCTCAGCCACAAAGGAGGAGCCCCAAAGCAACTCTGTGGTGCCCTGGCCATGAGGAATGTGAACATTCGCCCAGAGGCTCTTCTTGCATTAGCAATGCTGCCTAGTGGGGCAAGAAAAAATAAGGGGGAGTTTCCCCCCCCCGGGGGGAACAGCCAAGAAGTTGTCCCAGGGGCTCTGGTGAGTCTGACGTGAGCCTCTGTGCGATGGCCAAGCAGCACTGCCGGTGGACACCCGTCCCCACTTGGCTGCGGGCCTGAGGAGGCTCTTGAGCATGCTGAAGCTTGATGCCCAGACTGGACCAAAGGCTCCCTCCAACATCTGTTCAGACAGCCTTGTGTCCCAACAGCCAAACCAAGAAGGGAAATGCAGATCCTTGAATCCACCTGAGAAAGGATTCCTGGCAAATATCCCAGGAAAAGAGAGTTGGAACTCACGCTAAAAACTTCAGATTTACAACATGAATAGAAGTGTTACTTTGGACTATTTTCAACTACACAATTTACTGTTGCTTCCCAGCTGGGCAGCATCTGGCAAGGAATAGACAAACACTACCTGAATGTACTTGGGATCATTATTAGGACTTGGCAACCGGTGCCACAGGTGCTCTCTACTTGGGGCACATGTGAGTGGCAGCCTCAGGGGTGGGGTGGGGGCTTCATTGAGTAAAAGTCATTTTCATGGCTGTTCTTGTTTAACATCCTTGTAATTCAAGATGAAGCCCCTCCCCCATTATTTTGTTTGGCTCCTGGATCACAAGAGTGCCTGAACAGACATCACAGGGAACATTGGGTCCAGTCCTGATGTCTGAATATGGCATGGTTAAAGAGGTTTCTTGAGCTAATTTCCCCACCATTTGAATCCAGTGCATGGATTTTCACATTATCCATCTCTTGATTGCACCTGAGTGCCCTCTGCAGCGCTTGTGGAGCCTGCTTTGCTCCTTGGTATACTAGGGAGCTGCAGTCAATGGAACAGGCTGGATGTTGGCTAGAGAGCAAGTGGTGCAAGACTTCAAGCAAAGATGACTGTCTTGAATTACCTAATTTATGGGAGCCTGATTGAGCTGGTTCCCACCTAAAACCAGGTTCAAGGGTGATGAAAATCATACAGATCACAAATGGATTGGTTTAACAGTTTATTGGGTACACAAAAGATGATATATGGAGGTAGAAAGAATAAAGAAAGCTCACATCCTTTCAGGGTACAAAGCAGTTGTCCACCTGGTTGTATAACAAGGACACCATGACATAATAGAGATGTAAAATTTCCGGAAATTTTAAAGCCATGGGAAAAAATGAGGTTTTTTTCTATTTTTTTAAGGAAAAAAAACGGAAATTTTCAGGAAAATTGAAATAATGCAATATTAGCAAAAATTATTACATTTGGTATATTAAAACTAGTGTATTCAAACAATTATTACAAATCTAATTCACCTTTTTTACTTTTTTTGGTAACAAATGGCACTACAAGCTCCTGAACTGTTAGGAACATCTGAACTGTAAAGGAACCCCTTTGGTTCTGCCAGTTTATGAGGGGCAGGCAAAAAACAATTTTAAAAAACAACTGAAGAAACCACCACCATTAGTAACAAAGAAAATTATTTATGTCTCCGCTAGTCCTCCAGTGTCAAGACATAAAGCCCCCATTCCCATAAAAAGAACTGAGAAAAATGGGGGGGGGGAGGGGACCAAGATTCAGTGAATATGCATGAATTTAAGCAGACTCATTTTCTGACCTATAGCTATCAGAATTTGTTTCAGTCTCTGCTTCCATGGCAGTGCTGTCCCCTAGAGGCAGAAATGCATCTTCTTCTTGCATTTGAGAGTTGTAGTCTCAGTTTGCAACCTAGGACTCGCTTGTCCTTGGTGCACAGACATTGTAATAATCTGATACTGTCCAGTTTTTAGAAATCATTGGGAGAAGTAAATATCTGAACACCTTGTCTTAAACATTTTGTTCATCATGCTAAAATAAAACATCCCGAAATCCGTTTTTTCTTCATTTTTTTCAATTTTTCAGAAAAAAACCAAAAAAGGCTTTGGAAAAAACCCGTTTTTTCCCGGGGGGTTTCCGGGCCTTCACATCTCTACATATGGAACGCCTCTCCTTGGGGCTGGTGTGGAGCAGATTCTTCAGGCCACTTCAAGACCCCTTTTGAAGCGAGTCTCTTTTGTTCCCAGGGTTATACAGATCTTTGAGACACTGGAAACGTGATGAGCAGCTGTTTTCTTTAGAAAGCGAAGGGAAGAAGGCTCCCAGGTTAAGGAATGAAGTATTGCACAACACCTTTATCACTGAGAGCCGAGGAAAAATGTGGAGCTACAGCTGCCTGGCACCAATTGGTGGGGTGAAGGAAAGGTCAGAAAGCTTTGCTATGGAAGAGGCCCTGCTTCAGCTACCTGAAGCCTCCTAAAAGGTGCTCCCTACATTTGACTACTAGCTTCTTCTGTCCATGCCTAATATGACTATATATGATATTGATGTATCATATATATACTGGACAGACCTGTGAGAACTCACTAAGCCACCTTGCTATTTCTTCCTGTCAAAACCACTACAATGACAAAGCATACTCGAGAGCCCATAATTGCTGCCTCCATTGTGTCCTCAAGTGGGCATCCAGCAAAGCTCTTTGTAGTGGTCTGTGGGTTGTTAACACTTTCTCCAACCAATGGGGCCCTGGTTCCTTCAGAGACCCAATGTGACCTTCCTGTATTCCACTTAGAGGACAAAATCACTTGCCTCTGCAGCAAACTTGATGCTGTTGTTGGTGCAGTTCCAGTTGAGGTGTCGAATGCCACCATCTGCCTGATTTTGCGGGATAAGTTTCGTTTGCTGCAGCCTGATGATGTACTTGCAGCAATGCAGCCGGCCACATACTCTCTCAATCATTGTCGCTTCTAGCTAATAAAAGCTAGCCAAGGTGGTCTGACTGGGTGGGTCTGGGGTGTGGTGAATGCTTCTCTATTGGAAGGGGTGGTCCCTGCCGTTCTTAAAGAGGCAGTAGTGCAGCCACTCCTGAAGAAGCCTGCTCTGGACCCAGTGCTAGGGTGACCATATGAGAAGGAGGACAGGGCTCCTGTATCTTTAACAGTTGTATTGAAAAGGAAATTTCAGCAGGTGTCCTTTGTATATATGGGGAACCTGGTGAAATTTCCTCTTCATCACAACAGGTTAAAAGTGCAGGGGCTATACTAGAGTGACCAGATTTAAAAGAGGGTAGGGCACCTGCAGCTTTAACTTGTGATGAAGAGGAAATGTTAAAGATTCAGGAGCCCTGTCCTCCTTTTCATATGGTCACCTTAGTATCGCCCAGTTGCAAATATTCCTTAGAGAAGGTATTGTAGAGGGCCGTGGTGGAAGAACTGCAGGCACTGAATTGGAGGACACTGATTATCTAGACCCATTTCAATCTGGGTTTCAACCGGGTTACGGGACTGAATCCACTTCTGTCACCCTGATGGATGACCTTTATTGAGAGAGGGACAGGGAGAGTGCAACCCTGTTAATTCTACTCAATTTTCATTGGGTTTTGATTCCATTGACGATGGTATCAGCTGTAAATTACATGAGTTGCAAGATAAGCTGCGCCTAGAATCGTCAATTAATAGTCAAGGTCAGTATGCCAGAAATATCTATTGGAAGCCAAGTTCAACAGTACAGGTTTTTCAGGGATGTGCAGAAGAGTGGTTGAAGCCTTTCCAGGGTCAGATATCATTCAAACAAAGTCAAGGAGCTGGTAGGCAAGTGATAGAGTGCAAAACAAGACAATTGCTTCCAGAGATCAAACAGCATCTCCGACTTGCCTTATATTGGGATGCTGATGAGGGAGTGAAACCAGTTGCATTGGCTTTCAGGTAGCTTCTGTCTGTTCACGTGAAGGGCCCTTCCCCAAACACTCCCAGTTTCAGCTGTTCAGCCTAGGCTGCCCATATGGAAAGGAGGACAGGGCTCCTGTATCTTTAACAGTTGCATAGAAAAGAGAATTTCAGCAAGTGTCTTTTGTATGCATGCAGCACCTGGTGAAATTCCCTCTTCATCACAACAGTTAAAGCTGTAGGAGCCCTGCTCCCTTTTGTATCTGGTCACTCTAGCATAATTCCTGCAGCTTTAACTGTTGTGATGAAGTGGGGGTTTCACCAGGTGCTGCATGCATCCAAATGACACCTGCTAAAATTTCCTTTTCTATAAAGATATAGGAGCCCTGTCCTCCTTTCCATATAGTCACCCTAGTTCAGCCTTTCTCCTCTATCCCAAGCAGAGGCAATCAGAGACACAACTGCATTGACTCTGTGGGATGTGCGTTGGAGGCACTGTGTTAAAATGGATCCAGTCCTACCTGCAGGGTCAATTTCAGAGAATAACATTGGGCTATGGGGTACCATAGGGCACCATCTTGTCCCCAATGTTGTTTAACATCTATATGAAGGGGATTTGGAGCCAAGTGCCAGCAGTAACACTGATCACACACAGCTCTATTTCCTTAGGCTTGTCTATACGGCTTGTCTATACGGCTTGTTTACCCTGACCTAAATGCACATATTCACATTTTAGGTTACATAACGCAGCCGTCCATTCACCGCAGCACCGGGTATTTAACCTGATAATGCGCATCTTCGCATTCACGATTTACCGTGACTTTTAGATCACTTCCAAGTTTGCACCGCATTGTGGCTACACATCAGATTTTAATCGGATTTTGACATATGGGCGGAGCTTTGAGGGTAGAACAATATGATTAGCCAATTTCCTGGTTTCGCACCAATCAGCTGCCTCATTCGTTTGCGCTGATTTTTGTTTGAAGTCTCTGTGGAGCTCGGCAGAGAAATCTTAAAACAAATGTATTTATGTATTTATATATTTATTGCATTTTTGTACCACCCAATATGCAAAGCTCTTTGGGCGGTTCACAAAAACAAAGAGGGGGAAATGGGCAGCCAGACAAAGGAGACATGTTCTGCTGCCTCGTTCCTTTCCCTCTGTACCCTTGTTCCTATCCCTCTGTTGCCTCGTTCCTTCCCCCCCTGCTTCCGGTTTGTGTGTTATATGAATCTGCAGAGCTCCACATATAAAATTTATAGCTTTGCTCCTCTCTCCTTCATAGCTTCATATATGCAATAATGTGATAGTGCGCATTTATAACTCACTATAAAAAAATAAATTCAGGAAATAAATCAGCTGCAGTGTGACACTCTTTACCTACATTCAAATCAACGAAAATTCAGGTTTATATTTAATGAGCAATTCTTATAAATGGGGCCTTGTGACATCTGAATCAGGTGAGGCTGTGATAGTCCTGGATCAGTACCTAAACTCAGTAATAGGCTGAATGAGAGCCAATAAATTGAAGCTGAATCCTGGCAAGATGGAAGCCCTGTAGGTGACTCTGAGAAATAGGCTCATTGCCTGTTCTGGATGGGGTTGCACTCCCTCTGAAAGATCTGGTTTGTAATTTTTGGGTACTGCTAGATCCATCATTGTCACTGTAGGCCCAAATGGCCATGGTGGCTCGGGGTGCATATTTCCAGCTTTTATTTATTATTTATTTATTACATTTTTATACCGCCCAATAGCCGAAGCTCTCTGGGCGGTTCACAAAAATTAAAACCACAAAAAACATCCAACAGGTTAAAAACACAATTTCGAAATACAGTATAAAAAGCGCAACCAGGATAAAACCACACAGCAAAGTTGATTATAAGATTAAAATACAGAGTTAAAACAGTAAAATTTAAATTTAAGTTAAAATTAAGTGTTAAAATACTGAGTGAATAAAAAGGTCTTCAGCTGGCGATGAAAGCAGTACAGTGTAGGCGCCAGGCGGACCTCTCTGGGGAGCTCGTTCCACAACCGGGGTGCCACAGCGGAGAAAGCCCTCCTCCTAGTAGCCACCTGCCTCACTTCCTTTGGCAGGGGCTCACGGAGAAGGGGCCCTGTAGATGATCTTAAGGTCCGGGTAGGTACATATGGGAGGAGGCGTTCCTTCAGATAACCTGTCCCCAAACCGTTTAGGGCTTTAAATGTCAATACCAGCACTTTGAATTGGGCCCGGACCTGGACTGGCAGCCAATGAAGCTGGAAAAGGACTGGCGTAATGTGATCTCGTCAGCCAGTCCCTGTTAGTAAACGGGCTGCCCTATTTTGTACCAGCTGAAGCTTCCGGACCGTTTTCAAAGGCAGCCCCACGTATAACGCATTGCAGTAATCCAAGCGAGAGGTTATCAGAGCATGGATAACTGTAGCTAGGCTATCTCTATCCAGATAAGGGCGCAGCTGGTATATCAGCCTAAGCTGATAAAAGGTGCTCTTTGCCACTGAGTTCACCTGTGCCTCAAGTGACAGTTCTGGATCCAAGAGCACCCCCAAACTATGGACCCGATCCTTTAGGGAGAGTGCAACCCCGTCCAGGACAGGGCAAACATCACCTCACCGGACAAATGAACCACCCGCTAACAGTACCTCCGTCTTGTCTGGATTGAGTCTCAGTTTGTTAGCCCTCATCCAGTCCATTACCGTGCTCAGGCACTGGTTCAGAACAGTCACTGCCTCACCTGGGTTTGATGAAAAGGAAAGGTAGAGGTGGGTATCATCCGCATACTGTGACACCTCAGTCCACATCTCCGGATAACCTCCCCCAGCGGCTTCATGTATATGTTACATGACAGTGGTTCTCAACCACTGGTGGTTCTCAACCTTCCTAATACAGCATAGGGGATAAGATAGAGCCCTGTGGAACCCCATAGCTTAGGAGCCACGGCACAGAGCAATAATCCCCCAGCACCACCTTCCGGAGTCGGCCATCCAAGTAGGAGTGGAACCACTGCAACGCAGTACCTCCAACTCCCAGCTCAGACAACCTATCCAGAAGGATACCATGGTCGATGGTATTGAAGGCCGCTGAGAGGTCCAGGAGAATCAACAGGGTCACACTCCCCCTGTCTCTCTCCCGACAGAGGTCATCCCACAGGGTGATCAAGGCAGTTTCCGTTCCAAAACCAGGCCTGAAACCCGATTGAAATGGATCTAGATTATCCGTTTCATTCAAGAGTGCCTGGAGTTGTCCTGCAACCACCCGCTCAAGCACCTTGCCCAGGAAAGGGATATTAGCCACCGGCCTGTAGTTGTTAACATCCTCCGGGTCCAGATTAGGCTTCTTCAGGAGTGGTCTAATTACCGCCTCTTTTAAAGAGGCCGGCACCACTCCCTCTCTCAAGGAGGCATTTACAACCTCCTGGACCCAGCCGGCGATCCCCTCCTTATTTGATGTAATGCGCCACGAGGGGCAAGGGTCAAGCACACAGGTGGTCGACCGGACTTGGCCAAGATGCATACCAGGTCAGCCCCCTCATCCACAATCAGATCATGGATGAGAGAGATTTTGTTTTGGACTGACCTGGCATTCAGCAGCAGCACCACCAGACCCAAGAGCAAGCTGATAAGGCCGCCAGGAACCATCTGGTTGGGGGAAGGACTAGAAGAGGGGATAGCTGTAAGGAATCTGTCCCCTCTTCTCCTTATCTGGCCTGTTCCTCCCCCGGCACCAAACCTCCCCCTACCTGTGACCACAGTTATGTAGGCATCCCCATATCCCCCAGAGCTCCCCAGGCACATATTAAAAGTTATTTAAAAGTTAATTAAAAGTTTTTTGACTGGCTCACCAGCTAAAGCCTCTTCTAGACAGGGATAGCTTGGTCACAGTGGTACAGGCATTAGTAATCTCAAGACTAGATTGCTGCAATGCACAGTATGTGTAGGTGTTATGAACTGGGGGAGCGCTCGCTCACCACCCAGCCCCATGAACCAGGCCACATGAGTCCCCACCAAGTGCTTGTGATGTTGCAGGCTCCCTGAAGCCATGATCTTGGATCGAGGTTCACAATTCACCTCGCATTTCTGGGCAGCTTTTCTCGAGCTCCTTGGCATAGAGAGAAGACTGTTGTCTGCCTACCACCCACAGATGGACGGGCAGACTGAGCAGGTAAACCAGGTCCTGGAGCAGTATCTTTGTTGCTTTCTCAGCTATCACCAGGACGACTGGGTGGACCTCTTGCCGCTGGCTGAATTTGCATATAACAATGCCCACCACACCTCCACAGGACAGAGTCCATTTTATGCTAACTTGGGTTATCATCCACGTTATCACCCCTGCACGCCTGCAGCTTCCCTCGTTCCTTCCGCCAATGACCGAGTCTCCCACATACAAGAGACACAAGCCAAAGTTGTTCGACATCTGGAGAAGGCCAAGGTGGCCTACAAGGAACAGGCGAATAGACAGCGCCAAGCAGGGCCCTTGCTTCAGATCAGAGATAGGGTCTGGCTCTCGATAGAGAACTGCCGGTCCAGCCGCCCTTCTGCCAAGCTGGATTTCAGGTTCCAGGGGTCCTTCTCTGTTCTCCAGCAGGTTAATCTGGTCTCTTACAAGTTTGATCTTCCCCGCACCCTGAAAATCCATCCTGTGTTCCACGTCCACCCGTCCAAATCAACGACCACGAAGAATTTCAGGGATACTGGATTCTAGATGGCTCCGTGGCAAGCTTTACTATCTGGTTGACTGGGAGGGTTACGGCCCAGAAGAACAGTCCTGGGAACCAGCTGACCACATCCACGTGCCTGCCAAGCTTCAGGCTTTCCATCGGGGACACCCAGACAAGCCTGGGCTTTGAACGGGGGATGGAACCCCTGTCCCTGGGGGAGGGGAGTACTGTCAGGATCTGTCCTGTCTTGCAGCACCATCTGGTGGCAGCTTTCCATACAACCAGCCGCAGGGCTTCGCAGGATGTGAGCCCTGGCTGGTAAAGCCTTGCAGGGTTCAGGCCCAGACCAGCAGGCACTCCCAGGTGGGCTTATACAGATCAGCTGTGAGCGGCCAGGAAAAGCCTATATAAGAACTGCATTTCCCCTTCAGCCTTTGCTGCAACAACACGGTATCTCATGCTAGCTGCAGCCAGTTCCTGACCATTTGCTACTGCAGATCTTGCCTCACCTTGCTGGACCTCTTGTTCATCTCGACCACGCCTCTGCCTCTGGCCCCTTCTCTACCTAGTATGTGCCTGAACCTTGCTTTGCCTTTGACCATTGACTTTTGCCTCTGGCCCTTGTTTGGACTCCGTTCCTCCTGGACTCTGCCTCTTGCCTTGATCCCTGCTTGGACCTTGCCTGCTTGTTGACTGGACTTCTCTTCTGCCTCCGTCCCCTGCTTGGATTCTGAACCTGTTCCCTGGATCTGCCTCCTGCCTCTGGCCCTCTGTTGGACTCTGTCATCCGAGACCAGTGCCTCACTCCCAGCTTGCTCCACCAGTGTTCCAACTGCCCAAGCTAGTTCTGTCTCCGTCCATCCCGGCGTTCCTGCCTAAGGACCCTGCCGCCCATGTTCCAGATTGTGACGCTTTCTGGGAGCTGGCTCTCTTTTGTTGCTTCTAGTTCAGCTGGGCCAACTGCTCCTCTCTGTTTCTGCTTGGAATCAGGAAACAGAATGAGCCGACTGGGCGGCTGACAAGAATCAGCAACCAGGCCACACACCCTTCAGACCCCTCAGGCACAGCAGCCGCTCTCAGGACTCACCTCTCAGGAGCACACAGTGTGCACCCAGTCTCTTTGAATTGGCAGCCTCCTGGATTCCTCGAGGCCTCTCCTCTACTCCTTGCCCTGGTCTCCTCCACCACCACACTCCCCCTGACAAACTCCTGTTAGCTCCCCCTGTTCGCTCGCTCTGATCACTCTCTCTCTGGGAGATGGCTCCCTTTTGTGGCTTTTCTGTGATTCTAATGTGGCAGGGGGGATTGCGTGCTTTCTGGAGCCTCCAGAAAGCACACACCTTTAAGTGGGCCTATGAGGCCCCTCTTGGAGCAGTGGGGGGGGCGCACTTTTTGGAGGCACTTGCGGGTTCTTGCGAGCGCTTGGGTGCAGGTCCACCCTTATCCCAGGTGTATCCAGTTGGGTCCTTGAGGGCTGGACGTTGGGGGGGGGGGGTCCACTGCCCTCACAGACCCAATCTATCTGGAGCTGCTCTTAAGGCTGCTCCGGAAGCTGGAGCTAGTGCAGAATGCTGCAGCTCGGCTGTTGTCTGGAGCTGCCCCTTTCCAGCATGTGACTCCTTTGCTTAGGGAACTGCACTGGCTGCCTATTGGCTACCAGGCAAAGTTTAAGGTTCTGGTAGTTCTGTTCTTGTGTACAAAGCCCTAAACAACTTGGGACCAGGATACTTGAGAGAGGGCCTTCTCCCTCACCAACCTGCCTGGTCACTGAGATCATCAGAGGGCAGGCTCCTGGTGGTTCCACATGGACCTATGGCCCGATTGGAGTCCACCTGGAGAAGAGCCTTCAGCGTGGTGGCCCCCTTTCTGTGGAACTCCTGCCCTGGAGGTCAAGCAGGCGCCAACCCTGTGTTGCTTCCAGCACCTCCTGAAAACAGCTCTATTCCAGGAAGCCTTTCTTGAGTGTTTGGCCACGGATTTATTTATATTCTATTGAAATTGAAGAATTTTAACATGGTGTTTTAATCTTTTTACTGTTTTTTCCCTGTTTTTCCCTATGTTCACCACTCCAGAATTTATTTTAGACGTGGAGTGGTATATAAATATTGTAAATAAATAATTTCTTAATTATGTTCAGTGGCAAAAGAATATTTTGCTACAACACGTATATCTTCCTCCAAGAAGCTCAAGGTGGCATGCAAGCGTCTCTCTGAATTTTGTCCTCACAACAACCCTGTGAGGTAGGTTAGATCGAGCAATGTGACTGCCCCAAGGCCACCAGGGAGCCTCATTGCTTAGTGAATCTACTGAAATTTAATAGGGATAAATGCCAAGTTCTACATTTAGGGAATAGAAACCAAATGCACAGTTACAAGATGGGGGACACTTGGCTCAGCAATACTACAAACGAGAAAGATCTTGGAATTGTTGTAGATCACAAGCTGAATATGAGCCAACAGTGCGATATGGCTGCAAGAAAGGCAAATGCTATTTTGGGCTGCATTAATAGAAGTATAGCTTCCAAATCACGTGAGGTACTGGTTCCTCTCTATTCGGCCCTGGTTAGGCCTCATCTAGAGTATTGCGTCCAGTTCTGGGCTCCACAATTCAAGAAGGACGCAGACAAGCTGGAGCGTGTTCAGAAGAGGGCAACCAGGATGATCAGAGGTCTAGAAACAAAGCCCTATGAAGAGAGACTGAAAGAACTGGGCATGTTTAGCCTGGAGAAGAAAAGATTGAGGGGAGGCATGATAGCACTCTTCAACTACTTAAAAGGTTGTCACACAGAGGAGGGCCAGGATCTCTTCTCGATCCTCCCAGAGTTCAGGACACGGAATAACGGGCTCAAGTTAAAGGAAGCCAGATTCCGGCTGGACATCAGGAAAAACTTCCTAACTGTTAGAGCAGTGCGACGGTGGAATCAGTTACCTAGGGAGGTTGTGGGCTCTCCCACACTAGAGGCCTTCAAGAGGCAGCTGGACAACCATCTGTCAGGGATGCTTTAAGGTGGATTCCTGCATTGAGCAGGGGGTTGGACTCGATGGCCTTGTAGGCCCCTTCCAACTCTGCTATTCTATGATTCTATGACCCCAGTCCTGTTCTCCAGAATACTGTTTGTTGCTTGAGACGTGGAGTGGAACATGTTTTCTGTGGGCGTTTTGTACCTGACTGCATTTGTCCCATCTAATCCTGGGTCATTGGTGTATATGGGTGGTAAGGCTTCCAAAATGGATGCTGGAACATGGTTTCTGTGGAGGTTTTGTGATGTATTGCAGCAATGATAGCAGTTCATGTGTGAATTTGGTTGGTTTTGCTCACTCTGATGTTGGTGTTTGTGGCTGTTTCCCAAGAATACTGTTTATTTCCTGGAACATGTACAGGAACGTAGTTGTGGGTTATTTATCATTCCAATTTATTGTTTTTAATAATTTTTATTACCTTTCATAGAATCATAGAATAGTAGAGTTGGAAGGGGCCTACAAGGCCATCGAGTCCAACCCCCTGCTCAATGCAGGAATCCACCCTAAAGCATCCCTGACAGATGGTTGTCCAGCTGCCTCTTGAATGCCTCTAGTGTGGGAGAGCCCACAACCTCCCTAGGTAACTGGTTCCATTGTTGTACTGCTCTAACAGTCAGGAAGTTTTCCTGATGTCCAGCCAGAATCTGGCTTCCTGTAATTGGAGCCCGTTATTCCGTGTCCTGCACTCTGGGCGGATCAAGAAGAGATCTGGCCCTCCTCTGTGTGACAACCTTTTAAGTATTTGAAGAGTGCTATTATGTCTACCCTCAGTCTTCTCTTCTCCAGGCTAAACATGCCCAGTTCTTTCAGTCTCTTTTCATAGGGCTTTGTTTCCAGACCCCTGATCATCCTGGTTGCCCTCTTCTGAACACGCTCCAGCTTGTCTGCATCCTTCTTGAATTGTGGATCCCAGAACTGGACGCAATACTCTAGATGAGGCCTAACCAGGGCCGAATAGAGAGGAACCAGTACCTCAGGTGATTTGGAAGCTATACTTCTATTAATGCAGCCCAAAATAGCATTTGCCTTTTTTGCAGCCATATCACACTGTTGGCTCATATTCAGCTTGCGATCTACAACAATTCCAAGATCCTTCTTGTTTGTAGTATTGCTGAGCCAAGTATCTTCCATCTTGTAACTGTGCATTTGGTTTCTATTCCCTAAATGTAGAACTTGGCATTTATTCCTATGAAATTTCATTCTGTTGTTTTCAGCCCAGCACTCCAGCCTATCAAGATCACTTTGAAGTTTGTTTCTGTCTTCCAGGGTATTAGCTATCCCACCCAATTTTGTGTCATCTGCAAATTTGATCAGCGTTCCCTGCACCTCCTCGTCCAAATCATTCATAAAAATGTTGAAGAGCACTGGGCCCAGGACTGAGCCCTGCGGCACCCCACTCGTTGCCTCTCCCCAGTTTGAGAAGGTTCCATTGATAAGTACTCTTTGAGTCCGATTCTGTAGCCAACTGTGGATCCACCTAATAGTTGTTCCATCTAGCCCACTTTTAGCTAGTTTGTTAATCAGAATTATAAAATAATTCCACAGTAGGGGTACAATACTGATAAAATCATACCAGCGATAACCAATCAAACATCCACAAATAATGATTTATGAGGTGTACCACCACCAATGCAATCCAAAGTCTAGGGCAACAAATAGGTTTTCTGCTGACACCAAAAGTTTATAAGGGTCAGTGGCACTAACCATATCCGAGGGGGTGCCTGTATCTCAGATGCCTTCCTCAGGCTGCAGGCAGCAATCCCACCCCTGGCATGAGGGCATCCCCCGTTAGTGTGGAAGCTCCTTCCCAGTTTCGCTCTAAACGATTGGTCTCAAAGCATCCCACTGGTTTTGCCACTTCCACCCCCCACCCCAAACGATGTGGGCTTTCCTGCCTGTTTCACCCTTCATGCTGGCCCTGCGTGTGGAGCACCTGTCACTTAACTATCTACAACAGATGAATACGCTTCAAACAAAGCCTACAGCAAGATGTGTTTCAGCCAAGTTCACTCTTTGGCTGTGTACTAACAAGAATTACTGTGGAGAAAAACTTTGCATCCACTTTTATTAAAAATATATTTACAACACTACATCAAAATAAATTCCATAAGATAAATAAATCCTCCTTAAAATAATGGATAGTATTGGTAAAAAAATAAAATAAGATCCTTTTAGCTTAACAGGAAATCGTATTTCCGAAACATTTCTTGTTAGTCCTAATAGTCTAAAAAGAGCGCTCTCATCAAAGTGATGTCCCTCAAAAGTGCCAAGTTCCCTATTCAGGGTTGAATAGGCGGTTCAGCTAACAGGTCCACAAGGCCTGGTGTTTTTCTAGGTGATAAGAAGCCACCTCATCCCAGCGTCCTTTCACCGTTTCTGAGTAAACGTCTCATAGCTAATATTAACTACTGTCCCATAAAGTAGGGCTCACAATTATCTCATTCTTACTAAACATTGCTTAGAAATGTTTTTAAATACTTTCAGGCTAGAGAAGATCAATTCTGAATCATACCTTTGAGAAGATAACTCTTTTCTCAAAATTTGCTAATTAAAACTAAGTCTATAATTTTTTCTAGACATCTCTATATTAAGTTTTTTGTTGCATACAATTAATGCAGTAAATTTTGTTCATTAATGGTTAAGTGGAAACTTGCAAGTGTACTTTTGACCTAAAATATTACTGTTTACGCCTTTTTATTACTCAAATAACTCTTTGACCCAAGTTATGGGGCTTTACAACCCAACCCTCCTTCCTTGGCTGCTATCCAGGTCATCTTGCCAGCTAGCTTTCAAGTTACCCAGAATTCATTGTGAACCTTCTTGTGTCTTCAGCATAATCACTATGCTTTAGTTATTTACATTTTCAAATTGTTGATTATGTATCATTAAGCATTGCCAGTTACTCATCATGTGGCATTTCATAACAAGAGATCTGATATTGTTTTGAGGGAGATGAGTTCACCATTTTTCAGCAGCCATCCTATCAACTATAAAGCAAAGTCACCTATTTTCAACTGGTGCTGAGCAGGGTGAGCCTTGGACCTCTTGGGACTCATCCTGCCTGCCCCCTTTTTTCCCTCTGTAGCTGGGCAAAGGCTTCAAAAACACCACCTGCTCCAGGCAGGAAGGACGGCCGCCTCCATGCTGCTCATCCTGGCCGGCAGGACAAGGCCCAGGGGAACGGCCCTGTTGCATAAATTATGCCAAATCCAAGTGTGCCAAAATCCAATAATGAAACACTCGCGAAAGATCTCCGTCAAGGCACTGGGCTCCAAACGTTTATTCTCGAGAATAGGTGATGACCTGGTGCTCTCATGCTACAAAGACAGGATCACACTGGGCTGGGGGGGACGGGATACTTGTTTATATACTTCTATGCAGTGGTCAGAAGGGGAGCTGCAGCTGAGATTGCCATGTGCTTTGTCTGTAGCCCTTCCTCTATTGGTGATGCGGCTAGGGGCAGTTGCAAGGACTTGGCTGAGTTTAATTGGTCGGTGTTATTTCGAACTGACCTATGGTGTTGTCCTGGCAGTTAACCAGCAATGTGGATTCAACAGGATTAACCTCGTCTGGGAAGAAAGGGGCTTGGAAGTCACCTACGTGCCACTTACATGGGGGCAAATGGAGTTCTTTACTGGGGCATCTGGCCACTCCCCCCTCCCTGCCTTATGCGCCCCTTTTCTTTTCTAGGTGTGTGCGTGTCAGGGGGAAATGGACACTCTAGTTTATACTTCAGCCCCTGCTCCTGCTGCCCTTCCTTGCTCGCCAAGCTGCTGCAGGTCCTACGTCATAAAACACCGGCCTCCTTTGATGTTGATGATGTGCCTTGATCCTATTAAAATCAACCAAGCCTCTTACAGCCCCTTGAATACCTTGGTATTCTTTCCTCCCGCCCCTCACCACCTCAGTTACAACTCCATCAGTGGCCAACTGTGCTGAAGGAGAGGGGTGAGGAGAAGGGCCACTTCCATCAGCTGGGTCCCCCCCCCCCCCGGCGGTTGTGTTTTATATCTCCTTTTACTCACCACTTTATGTTTTCCTATTGAAAAATTAAAGTCAGATATGGCTGTAACCAATTGATCAGTAATTGGTGAAACATGACAATCTATGAACTTTGCTACAAGGATGCCTTACAGACCACTCCAGTAACCATTATTCATTCAGTTTATGAGTTGCCTTTATAGGCAAAGCTCTTGGGGCAATATGCATAAATGAAAAGAAGCACATAAAGACTAATAATATCACTTAAAAGGAAGGGAATTTAAAAGCAGAAGATAAATACCAAAGCAGCTTTTAAAAAATCTGAACAGCTAAAAACACAGAGACAGACAATTTTAAAATGCAGCTTTAAAAGTAAAACAAGTGTGCTCTTGAAGCGCCTATCAAGCATTTAGAAAAGTAACTGGACCTCTACCCATATAGACAGAAGATCAAGCAAATAGTCAACCTGGAGACACTCTGGCTATCAATGTTGAGATCCTTTAGCACTGAGCTGGTGCAAGTAGAGGATGACCACCTTACATCCTGCCCAAGATGCCTGCTGCTGCTGATTCAGAGGAAGGCCTCATTACTAACACCAGGTGTGTGTGATGGTAATTAGCAGTTAAGAAAAACTCCACTAATAAACAGAGAGTCACCTAATTGGTGGTTCATATATAAGAGGCTTCCTGAAAAGGGAAACGGTCATTAATGTTTGCCACTCAAGCAAAACAGGAAGTGGCATTTATGGAGGCCTTAGAAACAAAGGCACATCATGTGTGCCTGTGTATTTGCAAGCACCAAGGCCTGAGGCCCTTCAGAGTCTGCGCTCTGAGTATGCCTTGCATGGAAACTGGTGGATTGAGCCCATGTGGGTAGACCAAAATCTGGGTCAGCCTTTCTCAGACACTTCCTTCCTTCCACAGAATTTGGAAGTCTGGCATGTAGCGCCTCTCCATAGCTGTGCTAGCCTGGGCAAATCTGGCTGTGCTCCTTCGCAGAGGGCTGTTTTGATCCTTTGGGTGCCTGTGCAGTCACTCTGCAGCCCACGGTGAAATGTGGGCAAGGACTCCGTGACCATTTAATTAGGGTGACCATATTTTGGAAACCAAAAAGGACAACATGGCCGGCCCCCAAGGGGGTGTGTCCAGCACCAAGGGGGCGTGCCCACCCGAACATAGCCTTGGTCACATGTCTGATTTTACAGCACACATTTAAGACAAATCTGTTCTACATAACATCTTAATGTTAAAATCACTGAAATAAAGAACAAGCGAGAGATTCAATGTCATTTTGATTTGTGGATGCCTTGCCTCTGCTGAGCTCCAGGTACCCGACTGCCCACCAAATCTGCAACAGGAAAGGTGCCCTGCTTGCCCAAGACTTCTTACCTAAAGACTGGAGATCCCCTTAATGCCAAGGGCTGAAACTGCTCACTGTGCAACACCCCAAAGAGGAGGTTTGACAACCTGAGTTTGAAGGATATGGCTCCAGTAGTTTTAAAACACAATAATTTTAAAACTTTAAACTTTTTTAAAAATCCTAAAAAAACAATGGATGAACAGATCTGATTCAAACTTGGCATGGCTAAATCTCTCCTTAAGAGCTATCATGGTGCCAACTTTCTGCCCTTTGTCTTTAAAAATGTCATTTAAATTTTTTTTTTAAAACCTCAAACATTAAAAAAAACCTAAAACTCAATGGATAGACAGATCTGTTTCAAACTTGGCATAGCTAAAGTCCTTGTTAAGAGCAATCATGTTGCCAAGTTTCATGTCTTTGTCTTTAAAAATAACATTTTTTTTAAAAAAAATCCTCAATTTTTTAAAAAAATCCTAAAAATCAATGGATGAACAGATCTGTTTCAGGTTTGGTATGGCTAAAGCTCTACTTAAAATCTATCATGGTGCCAACTTTCAGCTCTTTATCTTTAAAAATGCCAGTTTAAAAAATAATAATTTTAAAACCTCAATTTTTAAAAATTTCCTAAAAAATCAATGGATGAACGGATATGTTTCAAATTTGGTGTGGCTAAAGCTCTACATAAATCCTATCATGGTGCAAAGTTTCATCTCTTTATCTTTAAAAATGACGATTTTAAAAATAATAATTTTAAAACCTCAATTTTAAAAAAATTCCTAAAAAATCAATGGATGAACGGATCTGTTTCAAATTTGGTATGACTAAAGCCCTTCCTAAGAGCTACCATCGTGCCAAGTTTCATGTCTTTATCTTAAAAAATGAGGGAGTTATAAGCATTTTTGTTAAGTCCAATTAGAGCTGCTCTTTGGAAAATCCGGATTTCCCCTCCCCCTCTCGGATTTGTCATCAAAATCCCACGGGGCCGAGCAGTGTCCCCCAAGCACCATCTTCTGGAGCCAACTCGTCAAGAAGGAGCAGAACCTCCCACTCCCAATGCAGTACCTCCCACTCCCAGCTCAGCTAGTCATTCCAGAAGGATACCATAGTTGATGGTATTGAAAGCCATCGAAAGATCAAGGAGAATCAACAGAGTCACACTCCCTCTGTCCTTCTCCTGACATAGGTCATCATACAGGGTGACCAAGGCTGTTTCTGTGCCAAAGAGGCATTAATCACTACCCTAGCCCAGACAGTTGTTCCTTCCCTGCTAGCTTTAATTAGCCAAGAGGGGCAAGGATCCAGTGCAGAGGTGGTTGCATGAACCTGTCCAAGCACCTTGTTAATGTCCTCAAGCTGCACCAACTGAAACTCATCCAGAAAAACTGGACAAGACTGTGCTCTGGATACCTCGTCTGATTCACCTGCTATAACTCTGGAGTCCAAGTCCTGGCGGATACAGGAGATTTTATTCTGGAAGTGTCTATCAAATATATTACAGCGGGCCTCAGAAAGTTCTACAGTGTCCTTGAGGCCAACATAAAATAGCCGCTGGACAACTCTGAAAAGCTCTACTGGGCGGTAGATTGATGATTCTATAGTGGCAGCAAAATATTGTTTTTTTGCTGCCCTCACTGCCCCTGAATATACCTTACCGTAGGCACTCACCAGAGCTTGACTGCATCGACCAGGAGTTCTTCTCCATCTGCACTCAAAGTTTCTCCTATTTTGTTTCATCGCTCTCAGCTCTGGGGTATACCACGGAGCCGTACGAGCTCTACACTGGAGAGGGCGCTCAGGAGCAATCGTGTCAACCGCCCGGGTCATTTCTGCATTCCACAGATCAACCATGGTTTTGACAGGAGAGCCAGCCCTATCAGCTGGAGAACTCCCCAGAGCCCTCTGGAAACCATCTAGATCCATTAGCTTCTGGGAGTGGACCATCTTAATGGGTCCACCACCCTTGCAGAGGGGAAAAGCTGCTTAAACCTCAGCAGGTGGTGATCTGACCATGACAAATGGGTTGATGTAAAATCCCCCACTTTCAGATCACCATCTCCATGTCCAGTTGAAAAAAAAACAGGTCTAGAGTGTGCCCTGCTACATGTGTTGGGCTGATATGTTGGGAAACCATAAAATCCTGAGCTGCCCCAGAAAAAGTGCCTCCGAGACCACCTCTGTCAGCTCAGCTAACTCTAAAGGGGCACCTTGGATAGAGCTCCTTTAGAGTTCTGATTCACTGACCCACTGACATTGGAGTCATCAGCCTCCCCTCCCCTTCTAGTGTAATGAAGTGGCCAGTGCTGGGGCATTAAGATATTAGGGACTTAACTGTGAAGAAAAATATTTAATGGAACAGTTCCATTTCATCTCTCTAACCTGCCCCCATTAATCCATTTTTGCCCCAGAGTTTCTTGCTTTTGCTTTCATCAGATCTTAGCTTATTACAAAGGAAGGAAGGAAGGAAGGAAGGAAGAAAGCCACCTGAGCCCGTCCTTTTCAGCGTGGTGTTCCATGCTGCGGGGGTGGGCTGGAAAAGGACACCTTGGCCAGGTAGGGGTGCATTCTTTTCAGCTGATGGGCCTGGATCAAGGCTGAACGTTCAAGCAGGGGAGACAGAAAGATCAAAGCAGAGCCCCCACCCCACCCCCAGCAAGAGTGCCTGGCCAGCCCCCCGGCCCTGCCTCCTTGCTCGCTGCTCCTTCAGGAGACTGACTCTGACGTCTCTTGGCTTTCAGGGAGATGCCTGAGCTGGCTGCTGCCCAGAGTGGACTTTCATCCTGCTGAAGGGACTGGCCCCGTGACCCTGTGTTCCGCTCGGACAAAAACAGTCAGCCATCAACTCCTTCTGGCAGCACAGCAAGCTTCCCGTTGCTCTGCAGTTCCCTTTTGGCATTTCTTTCCTTCAGCTTACTTAAGGAAATTTGCCCAGGCCCTCACGGAGGGACAGTTTTCCCTTCAGGTTTTGTATTTAGGCTGGAGAAGAAATCAGTTGAGTGGGTGGGCAAGCAGGGGGCTCATGCTGTCCCAGCAAATCACCAGAATGGCCTCAAGTCGCTGTTTGTCGGCGCGGTGCCTGTTTGCAGCAGGTTTTATAGGCCCCTTCCAACTCTGCTATTCTAGGATTCTATGAGCTCACACTAGAGCAGCCAGGATGCTGGCTGGACAGCACACGGGGAACACCCCTCACCACTTTAGGGAGGCCTGCACTGATGGTGGGTTTGCTTCCGGGCCCCGTTCAGGGTGCTTTTGTTTGTTCATTTCACCTTCAAATCCCTCCACAGCTTGGGGCCTGGGCCTTCTCCCATACCAACCAGCTCAACCATTTCCCATGGAGGCCCTTCTTGGGGTGCCACCAGGCAGCCTGAGAGATCCCATGGGTGACCACCAAGGAGAGGGCTCTCTCATCTGTGGTGCCGTCGTGGAACCTCCTCCCCACAGAGGATGGCCTGGTGAACCCTGTCCTATCTTTTAGTTACCAGATTAAGATTTTGTTATTATCTCTCGCATTTTAATGGTTTGTACCTATTATCTCTGACATTTTAATACAGCATCCTTGCAAGCCAAAGTTTTTACTATGCTGTTTAATTGCCATTTTAACTGTGCAAATGTGGCATTTATTTATTGTTTTTAATTGTTTTATTGCATACTTCATTGAGCCTGTTAAGCCATGGTTAGGGCTGCCAACTCTTTTGCAGCATGTGGTTACTGAGCATGGTTAAACTGTGCTCAAAATCCTGCTATGGCTTAGCATGTTGTCAGAACAGGCCCATTGTTGTTTTTATCTACATTTTAAACTGCCCTGGGTTAAATATTATGAGTGGCATAGAAGTGCCTTAAATGCATAATAAATGAAACGGGAACCTTGTAAGAGCATGGCAATCCATTGCAGTGCTTGCTTGCATGGAGACCCATGCAAGGGAAGGGGGTCGGGTTTTCTGTCTTAAGCACCTGGCTGTCTCACGCCGATCTGGGAGGCCTTCATGCAGCCTTCACCAACCTGGTGCCCCAGATGTCTTGGACTACAACTCCCAGAATCTCCGAGCATTGGGCAAGCTGGCGTGGTCCACTCAGGTGCAAAACATCTGGAGGGCATCGGGTTGCCTACACAGTGAACATTAGGAGCTAGTCTGGGGAGGAGAAGCTTCCATGTTCCCTGTGCCCAGAGGGCTTCTTTCACACTGTGAGGAGATGCAGAAAAACCTATCTCACTCTTCTCAAGAAAAAATAGGAAATGAAAAGTGAATAGGAGAGAGAACTGGAAGCCCTGTCAGACACCTCCCTTCACATTAAAGGGTTGTAAGCAAGTCCATCTGCCTCAGCCATTGGCTCCCTCTGGCCACTCCCATTTGTAAAGTTCACCTGCCACACAGCTATCCCTGACAGATTGGCATTCCTGTAAGAAGAAGGAGAGAAGATTGAGGAGCCCAATCAGTCTCTCCTGTGGATTCCTAGGCAGTTGCCAACACCTGAGTTTGTGAAAGGTACGTAACGGTGCTGCTGCCACCGCTGCCTTGTGTGCCACGCAGAATATTGACTTGGTGATGGATGACTTATGTCCCTCTTATGATCAGAATTTTTTTTTTACTCCTTCAAAATAGTATTCTCTGGCTTGTTCAATGCCATTCAAATCCCTCCCTCCCTCCCCCCATTCTCACACACAGAGTCTGATTTCTCTAGCAAGACAAGGGCTATAAATTTTCTTATCATACGAAATTACCCAAAATAATGGCGGGGCTTCAGAGGGCCATGCAACATGTCCTGTGTGCCCCTAAGGCCATGGCCTTGCCTTTCTCAGTCATTAGCTTCTGCTGCTGTTTAAGGGCCATTTTTGAAACCAGGAGTGTTTTGTGACGATACGGCAGGGAGCGAGGGTTGCCGATCCAAGAAAAACAGCCCAGCTGTCTCTGGCTGTGGCCAGACCCTTGGGAGTACCTCAAGTGGCTCTTTGGACCCAGGCAGCCATTTAACAACAATTGCTGGCTTCAGAGTTTGGCACTTTGCAGTGCTCAGTTGTCACGGAGCTGCAGCTTGTACCTGCGTGGGCAGGCGACCTTGCCTGAACAAAGAAGGAGGCTGGCGCTAAATGCCTGGAACAGAGTGTCTTCTGGTGCTTTCACAACCAGACACCCACACAGCCACATTCCAAGAAGCCTGTTTGTGTTGGCTCCAGGAGGGCGCTGGCAGAGGAAGCACTCCGAGGAGGTCAACAAGTGGGCACTTTGGGTCCCCCAAGAATGTATACCATGCAAAGTCCAGTTTTCGCCTTCAAAACAGGCCTGGCTTTCTACAGTGCCTGCCTTTGGGAGCAGGCAAACTAGATGGACCCCTGGTCTGATCCAGCGTGGCTCTTCCTGGGTTCTCAAGGCTCTCCTCAGAAAGTGCTTTCGTTCCCATTGCGATTGCAGCCTGCAGGAGTGGCCCCTGGTGAACGGAACTCCAGCATCATGACACGTGGTGATGCCACAGGGAGGCTAATGCTATCCATCCACCATCTGCCACGTGTGGGTTGGGCTGGAAGCGGCCCAGAGAGAAAGCAAGGTCCTGCAGGGAACAGGAGGGGTTAGAGATGAGGACACCTAGAAAAATGGGGAAACTCATGAAAAAACAAGGCTTGGAGAGAAATGGAACACTTTTTAGGACTGGTGAATGAGATGATGTTTAAAGCACTTTTCCCCATCTCTGTCAAGCAAGTTAGCAGCCGTGTGGCCAAGGCAACAGACAACTCCTGTGCGTGGCTTATTTACGTCATGTGCTCTAGGTGGGGCTGCCTTTGAAGATGGTTCAGAAACTTGTGCAAAATGCAGCAGCTACACCTATAGGTACCAGAAGGACTGAGTACAGAACACCGATTCTGGCCTATTGGTTTCCGAGCCCAATTCAAGACGGTGGTTTTGACCTATAAAACTTTATTTGGCTCAGGACCACAATACCTGATGGAGCGCCTCTCCAGGGATGAACCAACGCACACACTATAGTCTATATCTGTTGGAGGCTTGGAGGATGGCAACAAGGGAGAGGATCTTTTTGGTGGTGGGCCTTCAATTCTCAAGTGCTCTTCCCGCCTGGCACCAACTTTGTAATCTTTTTGGCAGTCTTTCCTCTATTCCCAAGCAATGGCATATGAAGGGCTCTTTAATGGATCAGTTGAATTGTTTTGGCCGTCACTGATGTTTTAGTTGTTTGGTGGTATTTTAGGGAATCACTGTTTTTCTCTGTTTTAAATTTTGCATGTTTTAATCTTGATGTAAGATGCCTTGAGTCTGTTTTGAGAAAGGTGTCTAATAGATCATCATCATCATCATCATCATGTGCAGAGGGATGTTGGACTAGGTGATAGTTCTGACATCTAATCTTGCTGCCCTGACCTGAGACCCTGAAGGTGAACTCCCAAACCTGAGCCTCAGGGCCAAAGCTGGACCCCCACCCCTTGCAGCTGTATGCAGGGTGGCTAATTAGCTTTCTACTGCCATCATATTTTCCCAGTTTCTAGAAAATGTATGATTCCCCCCAAAAACTTAAAACCAGAGTTTTGAGTGGATGTGACCTCACCATCACTGCACAATTTGAAGAAAATGCTCAGTATATAACCCCAGTTTTTGTCCCACTTTCGTTGAAGTCGTTGGGGTTTTTGTGCTCCCTTCCTCAAACTAGGCAGCTGTAATGGCAACAACAGCATTTCCTTCACTCCCAACATAGATCACTGAACTGCTGCTGTTTCCTGCAATGACTAAAATGCCCTTGAGGGATTGTGTTCTTTTGCTCCTTGACAAGCATGAGAGATGGAGTAAATAAACAAGTGGATGAATCATTATTGTCATGAGCCATTCATGGGTAGATAAAGATTGTAAATATATGCATGTATATTTACATATACACCATACTGCTGTACTCTTGGGGTCAGTCTAAACCTCCAGGGCTCCCTTACAACTCAGTGCCTCTGAGTAGAATGAGACCAGATTTAGACAACACAGTAACCAATGATGGTTTAAATAGTTGATGGTTGGCGGGAGTTTCTTAACCAATGGTTGGTTATTTGGCCAAAATAACCAACACTGTGCAGAACTGGCTATTTGAACACCATTGGTTATCGTGTTGTGTGGAGGGCATCATTGGTTATTTCCTCAGCCTCTGTTGGTTATTTTGTAGATTGCAGATGAAATTTATTTATTTATTTATTATTTCATTTCATTTCTTCCCCACATTTGGGGGATTCATAGTGAACAGGGTCCCTGTTCTGCTCAGTGCCCTTACGTGGGAGAGGTTTGCATTGCGCTTGTCCTCCTTGGCTTACCTGTGTAGGGCTCCAGCAGCCCCAGTTCCTGTCAGCCGTTTGTGGCTCGAATCCTGGGCCAGGGCAAAAGAGGAAAGGTAGAAATCTGCCTTCTCAATGTTTGCTAGTAAGCCAGCTTGTTTGTGCAAAGGGTCCCCTCACAGCAGAGTTCCACCCCTCAAATCCCATGTGGCACACCAGCCTTCTCCAAGCTGGCTACCCTGCAGATGTGCTGGCACTACAACTCTGCTCATCCACAGCCAATGGCCATGCTGGCTGGTGACAATGGGAGTTGTTATCCCAGCTCATCTGGAGGGCAACAGCTTGGGGAGGGATGCATGACACTCTGTTTTCAAGATATGAGGCTGAAGGGATGGAGCGCTGTGTCACATAGCTGTGGCTCTGCGCTTTGTGCTTCATGGCTGGGTGTTGTGGCAAGTGTTAAAGTGCAGACACTCCTCATGACAGTACTATGCCCCCAAAGAGACTCCAAAACATGCAGACAGCTGTGTTGATCCGCAGAACCCTACAACAGTGCATGGATTCTGGGTGTTCCCCATGGCCAGGTTCACACGACACAACGAGCTGCCCTGCCAAGGGCAATTATGCAAAACTCCCCCTGTGATCATGCAAACCAGGGCAATATATTCGCCCCACCCCCCTGCTACTGTGGGGATTGCAGCAAAATTGAGAGGGAACAAGGAAACCTAGGAGGCAGGGGTGGCTGAAAGCCGTGACTCCACTGTCCCACTGGTGAGCCACGATGAGCCAGAGTTGGCTTGAACCCTTTCCTCTACTATGGCTTAAGGAACAGATTGGGAGGACCAGGAGCAGTCGTGCTGCGCTCTCCATTGATTTCAATGGGAGTAAAGCTATGACTTCTACCAGTTCTTTTGCTGCTGTGCCATTGCTGGGCGGGGCTGGGCTGTGAGTACGCAGAGGACTGGGACTAAGCTCCGCCGTTCCTGCCTTGTCGCCACCCACTTTGGGCCCTTGTTTTGGCGGCAGTGGCCCAGCCTTGGGGCTATGCTAGCATCACTCTGGGGTTATGCTGGAGTACATCTCCAGTGCTTGCTCTGCCAGCAGAAAGGGATTTAGCTGGGGCTGGACCCAATTGACAAGGGTCATTTCTCTGTCCTTCCACCTGCCTTGAAATCAGCTCTTTTGTTTCAGCTATATTTTGAGGTGAGGGTGGAAAGAATTTTGTTCTTCCAAGAAAGCCCTGTCCTGGGGAACATTAGTAATCTTGGAACATTCAAAATGGCTGCTACTACAACAATGCAATCCTATGCATGCCTAATCAGATAAAGTCCCATTGAACTCCCAAGTAAACACACAGAAGAAATCACCAAAATGATTTAGAGAAACAAAGTGGACCATTTCATTAAATTCTCTTCAAATTACTAGGCCAATTTCACACATTTTTGGCTGCTGCTTCTGTCCCTACTCCTGTTCAGTTCATTTTATTGGGCTTGTGCAGGACAGCTCCCCAGTGGATGCTGCCCATTGGACTGATCCATCGGAATCTTACTCTGCTACCGCCACCACTGCCTTCAGTTGCGCCTATATGACACCTGAGGTGGCTACCTCGCCTTGCCTCAGGGTAGGGGCACCTTTGGGCATGTGGGTATTTGGGTAATCCTTCTGGTGACCTGTTCCCTAACCCCCATAACCAGGGAAGGTTTGGGGCTCCCCTGCTGAGTCTTTCAGAGGGCATTCTTCATGCTGTGTAACTGGAGATGTTCAAGGGCTGCTTAATATGTTCAAGGGCAGCCCTGGCGGGGGCGCTAGCGGAGCCTAAGTGGTAAGCCCAGCGTCCCTCTGTGGCCCTGCCATTTCCACGGCACCTCACGAGACCTGCTCCAGCCTTGCATGGCAGGCAAGAGTCAGGAAGAAAGGAGTCCACCAGCTGCAGGACTGGCAAATGGGCCCGTGGGACTCCAGTGTGGCATGGGAAGATCTCCTGCTTTGTGAGTCACCCACTCCAGAGAAGAAGTGTGGGAATGTTTATGCAGCAGCTGTTTGAAGAATTTTCTGGGTAAATGATCCACCAGTCTCCAGGCCTTCAGATGTTGTGCTCCTGATGCTTCCAATGGTCAGAGCATTCTCTTGAGAAGCTGTTAACTGAAAAGTAACTACAGCAAATTTGTTAACCTTGGTGCCCAGGAATGCAATGAACATCAAGTACACCGAAGCTCCCGCCTTGGAGAAATCTTGAGGAAAGCCTGGGAGGACACACAAGGATAGCAAAATGCAATTGAGGGAACACAGATTTGTTCAAATTGAGCAATATTGTAGTTTTTCAGAAGAGACTTCCTTAGCAGCTGCCAGAACCTCAGTGAGGCATTGTCCTGGCTAATTTAATAAGGTGGATGTTAAGTCTCATTGAGCCTCGTGTGGCGCAGAGCGGTAAAGCAGCATTTTCTGCAGCTGAAACTCTCCCCACGGCCTGAGTTCGATCCCAGCGGAAGCTAGTTTCAGGCAGCTGGCTCGGGTCGACTCAGCCTTCCTTCCTCCCGAGGTCGGTAAAATGAGTACCCAGTTAGCTGGGGGAAAGGTAATAACGGCCAGGGAAGGCAACGGCAAACAACCCCGCTATAAGGCCTGCCAAGAAAACGTCAGCGAAAGCTGGCATCCCTCCAAGAATCAGTAATGACTCAGTGCTTGCACGAGAGGTTCCTTTCCTTTCCTAAGTCTCATAGAAAACAGCAAAGCAGGCACATAATGTGGACCTCCCCACTCCTCATGATTCTCTTCCCAGTCTGTCAGCTCAGCCAAGTCCTGATACCAGAAGAGAGTCCATGCCTTGGACAGCACATTGCATGGAGACAAGCCTGACTAGTAGCTATCCATAGAATTCTTCTCCATTAAATTAAACAAGCCACACCAGGAAACTACTTCCATGAGATATTCAGAGATATTAAGACTAACTTTAAAAACTTTTTTCCTTCCTGGGCCTCACAGTACGTGCCTGGATAGTTTGTGGATATGATCGCTGATATATATAGTATATAGCCTGGAGTCCAGGCTATTGCAGTGTTTGGGGGGGAGGGCTAAAAGGAGATCAGACAGTGCCCCCAACCCTCTGATCTCCCCCCACAATCGCATTATCCCATATATGCTACAGAGGATCTATAAAATTTATTTGCAGAGATTAATTTAACAGACAAACTGGGAGCGCGGGGAGGAGCGCCACCCCCTTCTACACTGAAGATTAAGGAGGACACTCAGGCCACCCTGGATTCTGGAGATGAAAAGAGTTCAGGGGGGATGGGATGGTTCTGAAAAGTGAAAGCCCAATTGCAAACTACTCCAATGAGAAGGCCTAATGGGAGACATCAAAAGCATCCAGTGTCCCCTGATGAGCTGAGACATATATGGCAATGGAAGGAGAGAGGTAATCAACTCTACAACAGATCAGGCCAAATCTCTAAGGATGGTGCCAGGAGTGAAGTGAGGATGGTGTCAGAATGAACTGAACCCTGCGATGGATGCTAAAAGCAACAAAAGGGTTCATTTGGCTTTGCTCAGAGCAAGAAGAACATGACTGGTTGGTCCACTGCTTGGGAAGATGAGGACGTGATTGGCGGTGGAGTGAAAGTGAAACTACTTCACTCCTATTTTGCCTCACAAGGGAAATTGTGTTCGATCTAGGAAAAATAAAACAAGCAATATATGTCTCTAGGAGCAAATGGATTACATCCCGGGATGCTGAAAAAGCTTGCGGTGATATCAAACTTTGAGAATTCTTAAATGAGTGAGGTAGTCACACACAACAACAACAACAACAACAATAATAATAATAATAAGTTGTTTAATACTTACCCGCCTCTCCCTCTGGATCGAGGCAGGGAACAACACAGAATACAAAATTACTATAAAATACATAAAACTAATTAAAACATATAAAACTAATACATTATTAAAATAACAGCCAGACATCTTAAAATTCAGCTGGGTAGGCCTGCCGGAAGAGGCCAGTCTTTATGGGTTTTTTTAGCGTGACCATACCCACAGGAGAAGTCCGGACTCCTCCGGGAAAAGAAAGCCAACCGGAGTTGAGGGCAAACTCACTACATGAACCAGCCCTGTGGTTCGTGTAGGCCTTCTTTTCCCCATCGGCTCCGCCTTCTTCACCAGGAAATCAGAAGTCTTGCGAGACTTCCGGCAAGACTTCCCAGGACCAGCCGAGATCTTGTGTGATTTAGAGCGCACTGAAGACCCGGCTGGCTGGCTGATCTGCATTCTGCACAGAAGCAGCAGCCAGCGCGGGAGCAGTGGGAGTGGCAAGCGGCAGCAGCAGCGGGTGCTGGACAACAATGACGACCACCAGCAGAAGCACCGGAAAGGTAGGTGGCCGGGAGCGCAGCCATCCCACCCCATCTGATCTTCAGTCAGGGCAGGGAGCGAACTGCTGTACTGATGCGATCGCGTCAGCGCAGCAGAAGGGCTAGATCGACCCTGGGAGGAGGCGGGGGCTGGGAGATCGGCGCTGGGGGAGGGCTGGAGCACCCGTTCCTGGAAGTCCGGGAATGCATCTTCCAGCCCTTTTCCCTATAGAATCATAGAATCATAGAATAGCAGAGTTGGAAGGGGCCTACAAGGCCATCGAGTCCAACCCCCTTGTCAATGCAGGAAACCATCCCCGACAGATGCTTGTCCAGCTGCCTCTTGAAGGCCTCTAGTGTGGGAGAGCCCACAACCTCGTCCCAGTTGGCCCAGAGACCTTCATTTTTCCGGAGGTCTCCGGGATTTCCTGGTGCATCTGGTCACCCTAACTGGGGAGGCTCGCTCAGCCCTTGAGCCACGTGGGGCGAAAACCTGCAACTGCCTGCCAGGTAAACTCCCTTCTCTGCCCCCTCCCCCACGTTTCTTGAGTGCCCCTCCCTCTCTAGGGACAGACGTTCCTGTGTTTGCTTCTGCCTTTACTTTATCCGAGGTGATGTCTTTTCTGAACCCCCCCTTCCTTTTCCTCCCCAGAAATATGAAGGCGAAGCCTTTGAAGATCGGGATTCTGTCTGGGGCAGTGGTACTCCTGGCTCTCATCGTTTTCCTTGGAGTTTACTTTGGGCTGCGCTCTGAGGCACAAGAGCATGTCTACAAGCACGCGGCTGTGGCCACAGATGCTAGCGAGTGCTCTACGATTGGGAAGTAGGTAGCGTTCCCTGCACAGCAGGAAAGGAGCTTGTTTTGTACATCCCATGTCAACAATCTAAAAAGCTTTTACTGTTTCTGTATTTGTTCAGAACAGAGCAAGCAACATGTCTGCCTAACAAACTATTTGTTAATTACTGTAGTACTGTATATCCAGACGATTTTAGTGGGACCTGCTTCCATAGAAAAAATATGGCTATCTTTATCAACAAGGATGATTAAATAACCTGTGTTTAATGTGTGTTTGGCATAGAAAAAGTACATACAAAATTTACGTGGCCCCTCAGGATCAGCAGCATGAAGGCTGACCATATTTTGGAAACCAAAATGGAGGAAAATATGGCTGCTCTCAAGGAGGCGTGCCAACCCCAACACACCCATCCCCCAAAGTGGGCCCATCTTGATGTGACCGGCCCATTGATGGTGCTATATAAATAAATAAATAAATAAATAAATAAATAATAATAATAATAATAATGGCCTTGGTCACATGTCTAATTATACAGCTCACAATTAAGACGAAATGGTCTAAACACATTTACATGGGACTAAGCACAATTTTGAACTAGAAAAGGGTTCTCTATCAATTTACCCTGCAAAGTAACAAAGGAAAAAGGGGCTAAAACATGAGATTGATCACATGAGATTAAACTCTTTTGATCACCAGGCAGCTGGCAACCTTCCCATGTCCCATGCCCAGCACATAATTACAGGTGGCAAAGGCTGTGAGCTTCTCCAAGCAGTCCATGCCAATTATGTGGACTGGTAAGCACAATTGTAGCTTCAAGGCACCCAAGGCACTATGGTGAACTCAATGGGTGCACTCTCAGATTCCAAAAAGTGGATTATTGAATTACTGGTATTCTGCTGTAGGTTTTCCATCCCTGACAAGTTAATTAAGTTCTATGCTGTCCTACAGCCACCTGCCTTTCCTCTCCTTTTTAAAAATTATTTTTATTTTAAATTATTTTTAGACTGCTTTTAAGGATAGAACCCGTTGGAATTAATTTCATGCATACATAGGATATGGTGGGGAGAAATGGCCCAAACAGAATTAAGCATAAGCACATAAGAACATAAGAAGGGCCCTGAGGCTGGATCAGACCGAGGGTCCATCTAGTCCAGCACTCTGTTCACACAGGGGCCAACCAGCTGTCAACGAGGGACCAACAAAGCAGAACATTGTGTAACAGCACCCTCCCACCCATGTTCCCCAGCAACTGTTGTATGTAGGCTTTCTGCCTCTGATACTGGAGGGAGCATAAAGCCATCAGGGCTAGTAGCCATTGATAGCCTTCTCCTCCAGGGATTTATCCATAGCATATGAAGAAAAAGTGAAAAAGTGGAACAAAAAGTTACGTCACAAAGGTTTGCTGTTAGGAGACTGAAGTTTCAACTTCCTCTTGAGAATAAGAGCAGAGTGCAATGTTCTTTTGACAGTGCAGTGCAGAATCATAAAATCTATGATTCTATGATTCCCCAAATATTAAAAAATAGATGATTGTTCTAGCCTTAGAACTCTCTTAATCATGATTGTGCATCCTGTTCCTGATTTTGATGGCACATGCTCTTGTAAAAGCAGCTGGATGCTTTACACATACTGAAACCAGCCATGTTTGGAACTGCCAAAATGGAAACCAGAAGTTGCTTGCCTGACCTGATGACTGACTATCTCTCATCTTTCAAAAATGCACTTCTGGATCTCTAAAACTGCAGTAACTAAAAATTTTGTATGCTGTTGTATCTATCTAAGAGCTCCATCACACCAGCGTTACAGCCCACTGTCGATGTGGGTTGTGTGCAAAGGACTCAGATGACATCATCCATGTCCTGCCCTGACCTCACTTCCTCCCTCCCTCCCTCCCCAGCGCTGTTTTTTGGCACAGGGAAAGTCTGGTTCTTCTGGTAAATCGGAAGGACAAAGGGCCGGTGCTACCATAGAGGCCACTCAGGCGGCCGCCTAGAGCGCCAAGCTAAGAGGGGCACCGGGCACAGTGCAGCACTCATGCGTGTTGGCTGTGAGCTGGCCCGGCCCAAGGATTCAGCTGGGCCTGGGCGGGCGAGATGGCGTCCCGCGCCCGCCCAGCCGAAGCAAAGCCAAGGACGTTGGGGTGGGGGTGGGGCGGCTCCATGTTTGGACTTCTGGAACACGCTCAGAAGAGAGAGAGAGAGAGAGAGAGAGAGAGAGAGAGAATGTATGGGTGAATGGGGTGCATGCATGTGTTCATGAGTGTGTTTCTTTGGAGTGAGTGATGCTGAGGGTGTGTGCGTGTGTGCACGTGTGTGAGTTGGGGGGATGATTTGGAGATGATATTCCTATTATATAATGCATTTTAGACCCATCAACATTCCTTTCCAATTTGTTTGCTATAATTGGCATGACGTATTTCTTGCACTTTAAAATAAATTTAGCAGTTTGAAGTTTGGGTTTGGGTGAAAGTAGCTTACCTTGCCTAGGGTGCAAAATAGTCTGGCCCTGCGTGCGCCCTCAACATGTATTTTCATCCATCGTTTTCAATCCGATGTTCTGTGGGCATGTTTTCAAGGGGCGTTATTGATGACAAAAGAGAGGGGTGTGCCTTTTCTCCAGAGGGTGTTTTAAAATTCAAATTCAAATCCTTTCCTCCTCCTGTTTCCTCGCTCCTGGGTTGAATGAAAGAACGGTCTATTGTACTTTCGTTCCTCCACCTTTGCTTCATGACTTGCTCTCTGGGCTGGTTTCTACACCAAGGTGTTAAGCTGGACTGGGCTGGGCTGCATAGCTTCTCTCCCCTCCCCTTTCCCTCTCTCCTTTTCAATAAAAGGGGGCTGCAAGTTGCCCTCAATCCAAGGCTCTGATGTGGCTTACTCCCAAGTAAGCGCACGCAGGATTGCAGCTGGGCTCCCCCTCCACGAAGCAAGCTGTGCCTTCCTTCCTGCCTTCCCTCAGCTCAGTATCCAAAGGGGGAGGGGGGATCGAGCCCATTGAAATGAACTGGATGGAACTGTGAATGAGCGCGCCCATGCACCGGCGGTCTTTCGTGCGCTTGGAAGTGCGTGACAAAGGGAACACTATGCAACCTCCAGTGGCAGCTGATAGGAGTTTTAGTTGGTTAATCAATTAATCTATGGATTAAATTTACATGTGAGTTATAAGCAGTCCCTCTGGAGCAAGAAGTCCCGTTAAACTCTATGTTCTTACTCCCTAGGCATTTTCACCCTAAAAAAATGTGGAAAGCACCCTCCTTGCCAGCAGCGCCCTCATTTTTAAAGCTAAAGAGATCAAATTTGGCACAGTGATAGCTCTTAAGGAGGGCTTTCAGCATGCCAAATTTGAATCAGATTGGGTCATCCCTTGATTTTATATTATTTTTTAAATCCCCCCCCTTAAACCCTTTTCCTGGTAGTGTACAAGTTCGAAGGATTGAAAGATCGATCTTCCATGGCTTTGGTTATGTGAAGCTGTGCATCTTCAAGTTCATAAACTACAGATCTGCTGGTTCCCGTACTCAAAAATAAATCCCTTTGATTTCA
This sequence comes from Elgaria multicarinata webbii, assembly GCF_023053635.1. Lineage (NCBI taxonomy): Eukaryota > Metazoa > Chordata > Lepidosauria > Squamata > Anguidae > Elgaria > Elgaria multicarinata. The sequence goes on along the minus strand of NC_086188.1, from coordinate 22,311,075 downwards.
ACTACTAAAATCACATGCAGGCTTAGCTTTGATTAAACACCATTGAACAGAGAGAGACTTACTTCTGAGTAAACACATATAGAACTGATTTTTAATAGTGTAGTCACTCAGAAGCTTTCTTTTTAAAGTCTTAAAACAGCAAACTGGAAAGAAGTGCTCTGGAACCCCATGCTTACTTCTGAGGCCTTACTTTTTAGTAAACAGTACTTTTAAGTCTCTCTCTGTTCAATGGTGTTTACTCAAAGGTAAGCCCACATCTGATTTAAGTATCTTCATGCTCCAAAGCCTCCAGGCAGGGTGAGGGGAACGGGCTTAGCCTAGACGACAGAGAATAACCGCAGTAGGGAGGGAGGGTGTGGTGTCCAACTACCACCAACCAATGAACTGTAGGGCAGGTGGTACAGAGGAGATCTGGGGAGGGGGATGTGCATCTCAATGGAAGAAAGCGATACGCTGGTGCGCATGAGAGGAGAGCTGTAAAGATGAATGAAATGTAAAAGCGCAAAGGGGTAAGTTGATCAGGCTTTCACACACTATGGAAATGAGGGCGGATAATTTGAGGCTAAACCAGGGCAAACGTGCAGGTGTGATGGAGCTTTAAATGAATGAAACCACATGTTCTGTGTATTTTAAATAAAAGCTGCTTAAAGTGTTATTTTTTCTGCTTCTGCTCTTACAGTAGATAAGCTTGAATTTCCTCTCCAAATCATCAATCTTCACAAGATGATATCTAGCTGAGCTGGAGTCTAGATCCACATTGTATATTGTATATATTTCCTCAATTAATTCTCAAAAAACATATCAAAGGTGCCAAAATGGTAAAAGACCAGTATCTGGTTGAGGAAGCAATTCAGGAAGACAAAGCATCTGGATTAAAATAAATGGGGCAAGGAATAAAAAGAACATGATAATCGGAGTCTACTACTGACTCTGTCAGTGCCTGTTAAAATGTCAAGCTGGGGTATACAAAAAATCAAGGAGAAGACAAGGATGAAACCTTTGAGAAACAAATTGCCAGTGTATCAATTACCCTGATATCTGTTGGGAGACAAATACTGCCAAAAGCGGAAGAAAAAGGAAAGGAACCTCTCGTGCAAAGCACTTGAGTCATTACTGACTCCTAGAGCGACCTTCCAAGAAATTCCTGACATGTGTGGGTGATAACTTCCTCCTACAGAAAGTGGAGGAAGGAACTAGAGGATCGGCAATCCTTGACTTGATATTGACCAATAGGGATGACTTAGTGGATAAAGTGGCAGTTACGGGAACTCTAGGGGAAAGTGACCACGTCATACTTGAATTCTTGATTATAAAGGAAGCAAAAGCTAAGTGTAGCCATACACGTACTCTGGATTTTAGGAAAGCTGATTTTAATAAACTCAGAACTATGCTAAGTAAGATCCCACGGCAAGTGAGCCTAATGAGAAAAGGAGTGCAAGATAGGTGGAAGTATTTAAAAAAGGAAATTTTAAAGGCACAATTACAAACAATTCCAACAAGGAAAAGAGATAGAAGACAACAGAAGAAATGAATGTGGCTCCACAAAAAGCTTAGAGATTACCTGAAAACAAAAAAGGATACTTATAGGAAGTGGAAGGAAGGCCAGGCTACAAAAGAAGAGTACAGACAGGACAGAAGTGCCAAAATGGCATCAGGAAGGCTAAATCTGAGAATGAGCTGAGATTAGCGAGGGATGCTAAAAGCAATAAAAAGGCTTCTTCAGATACGTGAGTAGTAAAAGAAAGAGGAAAGAAATGGTGGTTCAACTGCTTAATGAAGATGGCAAATTGATAACAGATGACAAAGAAAAGGCTGAAGTGCTCAATTCCTACTTTGGCTCAGTCTTCTCCCAAAAGCTGGTTTATGATCTCCCTGGGAAAAGTGAAGCACAAGTTGAGGGGGCAGGATTGCAGTTTGAGATTGATAAACAAATGGTCAAGGGCCCTGTGAACTGCATCCAAATCTCCAGGGACCGATGAAGTGCATCCTAGAGTAATGAAGGAGCTACCAAAAGAACTCTCAGAACCGCTGTCGATTATCTTTGCGAAATCATGGAAGACGGGTGAGGTGCCAGACAACTGGAGGAGGGCTAACGTTGTCCCTCTCTTCAAAAAGGGCAAAAAGGAGGAACCTGGGAACTACAGACCAGTCAGTCTGACATCCATCCCTGGGAAAATGCTAAAGCAGATTATAAAGAAGTCAATCTGTAAGCACCTTGAAAACAATGCAGTGATTACTAGAAGCCAACATGGATTTGTCAGGAACAAGTCCAGTCTGACAAATTTGATCTCATTTTTTGATCGGGTAACCTCCCTTGTGGACTGTGGGAATGCTGTGGACGTAATATATCTTGACTTCAGCAAAGCTTTTGACAAAGTGCCCCATGATATTCTGATTAACAAACTAGCTAAAAGTGGGCTAGATGGCACAACTATTAGGTGGATTCATAGTTTGCTACAGAATCGGACTCAAAGAGTGCTTATCAACAGTACTTTCTCAAACTGGGGGGAGGTAACGAGTGGGTATTGCAGGGCTCAGTCCTGGGCCCAGTGCTCTTCAACATTTTTATTAATGATTTGGACGAGGAGGTGCAGGGAGTGCTTATCAAATTTGCAGATGACACAAAATTGGGTGGGATAGCTAATACCCTGGAAGACAGAAACAAACTTCAAAGTGATCTTGATAGGCTGGAGTGCTGGGCTGCAAACAACAGAATGAAATTTAATAGGAATAAATGCCAAGTTCTACATCTAGGAAGTAGAAACCAAATGCACAATTACAAGATGGAAGATACTTGGCTCAGCAATACTACAAATGAGAAAGATCTTGGAATTGTTGTAGATCACAAGCTGAATATGAGCCAACAGTGCGATATGGCTGCAAGAAAGGCCAATGCTATTTTGGGCTGCATTAATAGAAGTATAGCTTCCAAATCGCGTGAGGTACTAGTTCCTCTCTATTCGGCCCTGGTTAGGCCTCATCTAGAGTATTGCGTCCAGTTCTGGGCTCCCCAATTCAAGAAGGACACAGACAAGCTGGAGCGTGTTCAGAGGAGGGCAACCAGGATGATCAGGGGTCTGGAAACAAAGCCCTTTGAAGAGAGTCTGAAAGAACTGGGCATGTTTAGCCTGGAGAAGAGAAGATTGAGGGGAGACTTGATAGCACCCTTCAAATACTTAAAAGGTTGTTATACAGAGGAGGGCCAGATCTCTTCTCGATCATCCCAAAGTGCAGGACATGGAATAACGGGCTCAAGTTACAGGAAGCCAGATTCCGGCTGGACATCAGGAAATCAGTTCTCTTCCACGACAATGGAACCAGTTACCTAGGGCTCTCCCACACTAGAGGCATTCAAAAGGCAGCTGGACAGCCATCTGTGGCTTTAGGGTGGATTCCTGCATTGAGCAGGGCGTTGGACTCAATAGCCTTATAGGCCCCTTTCAACTCTACTATTCTATGATTCTATGAAGTGATTTTGGTATCCAGCTCATTAATACTGTGACACGGTTTTTGAGAATTAATTGAGGAAATATATAGAATATTCAATATTCAATGTGGATCTAGACTCCAGCTCAGCTAGATATGACCTTGTGAAGATTAATAAACTGAGGGAGAGAATGACATTAAATAATCTGTCTCTCTGGCCTTAGCTAGACCTACCTGAAGGTCCGGGGCAGAGGAGGGGAGATCTCACATTGTGATTAACGCGAGATCTCTGCCCCATTTACATGTAAGGCGCAACGACCTCAGGAAGAGAGGTGTCGCGTGTGCCATTTTTTAATTTTTTAAAGAGGATGCAGCGCACAAATGTTTGTGTGCTAAAGGTAAGTCTTTTTAAAAATTTAATTTGGTTTCCCCGCTCCCCCCACCCCGATGGGTGAAGCGCTCCTGAGGAGCGCTGCGCCCCATGCGAGTAATTGTGCGGAGTGGGGTCAAGCCGTGGAAACAGGCCAAACGTTCCACGGTCTCAGGCTCTGCTTGAGACCACAGAAAAAGTGGGCCCAAAGGGGAGGGCTATACCCTGGGGCAAGGGAGGGATGATCTGTGCGTAATCTGGACACACAGGGGCGATACCAGGGTTCGCCAAGGGGTAGCTAAGGCCTCTCTCTCTCCCTCTCCCCTCTCCCTCTCCCCTCTCCCCTCTCCCTCTCTCTCTCTCTCTCTCTCTCTCAGAACTCTATGTATTTCAGCCTTCCCCAACCGGATCCTCTCCAAACATCTCTGGTCATGCTGACTGGGTGCTGGGTGTTGTATCCAACACATCTGGAGAGAACCAGCTTGGGGGAGGATACTATATTTAACAAGCTCTAGTAAAAATCACATAAATGAGGTAAAAACACCATGGCCAGTAACAATCATCCTTCAATAGAGAGAGATAGTAAATGATATTATCATGATGTTTAAAAGGCCCATTGAAATGACATCCATTTACTTTTCCTTTCACACGCCATGAGCTATCTTCAAATGAACCTCTACTACGATACCATTGCACATTTTTATATTCTTTTTCTAAACCACTTCAGGGTTTATTCAAATCAGAAGCGGTAATTTTTTTTGCTAATAAGTCGATTCATACATAAATATATTACAATGTTCTCTTCCAACAAAACAATCAAAGAAAAGCAGACGGGTGAGGAAACAAGACAAATGTACTGTTTTGAAGCCAATTTTCTGTTCCAGCAAAACCCCTGTTTTCCAGAAAGCTAAGCCAGTTTTCTCAAATTAGTTTTATCTCTAAATAAACCCTTAAAAAACTAATTTGCTCAAATTTATTTCCTGTAAATAGGAATATCACTTCCAAATCATTTCCCCCGACTCCCACACACAAAAGTACAGACACCCCTGCCAACACCCAGACAAACAGGACCAGACCCCAGTTTATTTTATTTATTTATTTATTTATTTATTTAAGGATTTTTATGCCGCCATTCAGCCAAAAAAGGCTCTCACGGCGGCTTACAAAAGTATTTCTTGACAGTCCCTGCCCACAGGCTTACAATCTAAAAGACATGACACAAAAGGAAAGGGGATTGGGAGGGAGGAGGAGGAGGAGGGGGAAAAGGAAAGCAAACTCAGGCACTACAATCTTAGTTGGAAAGTTCAGCAGTTACAGTTGGCAGCAGGAGGGAGGGGGCTTTCAGCTGGAGCTGGACCGAGGCACGGTGAAGAGGTGCCCGGCTGCTGCTTCCTCCCTCACTGGTGGCCTCTGCAGGGACAGTTGGTAGCTGGAGGGAGGGGGCTCTCAGCTGGAGCTGGACCCAGGCACGGTGGAGAGGTGCCTGGCTGCTGCTTCCTCCCTGACTGGTGGCCTCTGCAATTTGCCCCCCCCCCATTTTCCAGACCTGTCTGGCCAGAACCGAGCATTTGGTCACCCAGGAAATGCCATTGTAGGAGGCCACCTCTTTCTTCCTCTGCATGTCCAGCCACCTGTGTATCCCCTCCCTTTAGTTGTTCTTGGCCTAAGGAATGGCCATGTCTCTTCACGAGAGAGTGTTCTATTCTCTAAAATATGGAAACTTGGAGACGTTTGAGGAGCAGTGGCCAGCTTACAGGAAGCCTGGCTGTCCATGATTTGCAAAAGGCCTCTGCCCATGTCTCTCTTTATTGCAGAAGACCAGATCAAAGGAAGCCCTGGTCACATGGGTGCCAAATGGCTCTCATGTGGAGGGATACCACCATGTGCCTAGCTATGATGAATGTTTGTCTTCCGCTGTGCAGGAAAATCCTTCAAAACGGATCTGCTGTGGACGCTGCAATTGCCGCTCTTCTCTGTGTAGGCTTGATGAATCCCCACAGCATGGGCATCGGAGGGGGCGTTGTCTTTACCATCTATACTGCTGATGGTAAGGGGAACAGGGGGAGGGAGCTCTTCCTGCCACAAGTGGATTGCAGAACATGACCACAGAGAGACCATGGGTGGTTGACAGCTACTAAGAGTTGGTTCCTTCTCAGGACAACTTTCAAGCTGACTTTGTTCAGTGGATCTTGAACTCGTCTTGTGAATGCATTGTGCACCCATATCACAACCTGCCATGCTGTGAAAAATCTGGTAAAGGTGGGCTGATTAATGAGTCAATACACAAAAGCTTTCACATGCCCCACGTGACAATGAAAGAATGTGTGTGTTGGCTTCAGTTTATTAGAAATGTGTTGCATGAGGCAGGTCCTCATTCTGGGGGGTAGGATGGGCAGAGAACAGTGCAAGCTCACCCCAAGGCTGATCACTGAGTCCCTGCTGTACTTGAGAAAGAAAGTTGGAACTTCTTCCAAAGAACAACAGGTTGATTTGGCCTTTGGAAAGCAATGTGTCGGGCTACAACATCCATCATTCCCAGCCAGCGTGGGCAAAGGGCCAACACATCTGGAAGGCACCCATCTGGAATGATGGGAATTGCAGTCCAGGCTCAGGAAAGCTGGTGTAGATGAGTTGCAAAAAACTAGTAGATGATGACCAGTTATTGGGTTGGTCCAGAGGATGTGATGAAGCAACCCTTGAGGTGGGAGTGGTTTTTTGGCCTGGATGCCATTTGTGTGGAGCTCTGGCAAAGACACCACACTTTGCCCATTCCTGGCCTTTCTTTCAAATGTGTGCTTAGCCAGCTGCTGCTAAGCTACAGTAGCTTCTGGATGACTTTGCCAGTCCAATGTGACAATGTCATGTTGAGAAGACCTTTGCCTTTTGACAGGGAAAGTGGAAGTAATAAACGCTAGAGAGGTGGCACCAAACAACACGTCTTGGGATATGTTCGTCAAGAACACAAACCTTTCCAAGGAAGGTAAAGTGACTAATGATGCTTTCTCTCGGGTGCGGTTGGGTGGGATAGCTAATACCCTGGGAGACAGAAACAATGTTCAAAATGACCTTGATAGGCCTGTTTTCAGCTGGGCTGAAAACAACGAAAATAAAATTTAATAGTGATAAATGCCAAGTTCTACACCTAGGAGAAAGAAACCAAACACACAGCTACAAGATGGGGGTTACTTGGCTCAGCAATACTGCAAGCGAGAAGGATCTTGGAATTGTTGTAGATCACAAGCTGAATATGACCAGTGTGATGTGGCTGCAAAAAAGGCAAATGCTATTTTGGGCTGCTTTAATAGAAAGACAGGTTGCTTACCTGTAACTGTAGTTCTTCGAGTGGTCATCTGTGCAGTCACACATATGGGCTCTGCGCCTGCGCAGGGCCAGCTTCGGAAACTTCTATAGCTGAAAACGTTTTAGGCGGGAACCCCTCCCCCACCATCCACTGAGCATGCTCAGGGGTTCCCGCCTAATCCCCTCAGTTCCTGAAACCGCCCAAACAGTCTCACTGAGGAGAACCACCAGGTGATCAAAAAATAATGACACCACAGTGGGGACGGTGGGAGGGTTGTGTGACTGCACAGATGACCACTCGAAGAACTACAGTTACAGGTAAGCAACCTGTCTTTCTTCTTCGTGGTCTCTGTGCATCACACATATGGGCGAATAACAAGCTGACTACCCGGAGGTGGGTGGTGTCAGGTGATGGATGAAAAATTCCACGGATTGCCGATAAGACGGCACGCCCAAAGGCACAGTCTCTACGCACTCTGATGTCCAGATGGTAGTGACTGGCAAAAGTCAGAGGTGTCGACCAGATATCCGCTTTGCAGAGGTCCGGTATGGCAATACCTCTTTTAAAAGCTGTAGCAGTGGCCCCTCCTCTGGTGGAGTGAGAGCGCACTTTCCCCTTCAGCGGGGGGCCAGCAAGTTCATAGGCTAATTTGATAGACTGAAAAAAAACCCAGCAGATATTCTCTGCAGAGATGCTTGGAGTCCCTTTTGTTTGACCCATAACAAACAAAAAATCTTAGGGATCTCCGGAGAGTCACTGTTCTGTCCAGCGTATGTAGTGTCAACTCAAGAAGAGTTGTCGGCGCAAGGAAAAAGCTTGGCAGAGTAAAATCCTGCCCAAGATGAAAGGAGAAAACAACCTTTGGAAAAAGCTGGGTCCGCTCTAAGGACCACTTTGTCGGCATGAAAACCCGTATAAGGTGAGTCCATACGGAGTGCCGCTAACTCTGACGCACGTCTAGCAGACGTTATGGCAACAAGGAATGCCACCTTAAAAGTCGGTAAACGCAAATCTGTCTTTGCCAACGGTTCGAAAGGCTTGGCCGACAGTGCTTTGAGCACCACGGAAAGGCTCTATTGCGGAACAAAGGAACGAAGGGTGGAACTGTATCTTTCATCCCTTTCATAAAGCGCTTAACCAGTGGATGAGTGAAGACCGAACAGCCCTGAATCCATAAATGTGAGGCAGAATCGCTGCCAGATAAACTCTAAGTGAGGAAACTTAAGGCCTCCTTTAACAAGGAAAAAGGGAAAGTGAGGATGGTGGAAATAGGCTCTGAAAGGGGTTTCTCATTCCTGCTTAGTGCAAAGGAAAAGTGAGCTTCCCATTTGGTAGCATATGACTTTCTAGTCGCTAGTTTCTTAGCTGCTAGAACTATGTCTCATATATCAGGGGGTAAGGATTGACAGTCTAATATTGTGGTTTCTACTATGAGGTCCAGAGAGCTCAATAAATTGAGGATTAGTCCCACTGTCTTCGATAGCATCCTCTTCTAAGATGCCATGAGAAGCCAGTTGTCTAAATATAGGTAGACTTTCACCCTGTGTAGGCAAATGAACTGCCATATATTTTGCAAACATTCGGTGGGCTGTACTTAGGTCCAATAGATGCACCCAAACTGGAACATATCGGTACGTATGATAACCCCAAAGTACCTCTGGCGAGTGTTCTGAATGTCTATATGGAAGTATGCATACTTATGTGTATGGGACAAAACCTACTCCCTTGTTGAGAAGCAGCATTAAGAAAGACAGTGTGTCATCCATAATTTGCTGGTTCTGATGCAGTAAACGAGATGAGCAATGAGATTGAACAATCCTTCACCATCGGATGGTAGGTCCTCAATCTAGTTCACAGAGTGAGACCTGCTAATCATAGGTATGCATGCAAAGCGCAAGAGCGCGCACCATCGCTCTCAACTCACAGTGAAGTGACGGGTCATGTAAGTTGCTGACAAGAGGAAAAGTTGTATCTGAACATCATAACTAGATAGTGTATGACTCTGGGGCCCAAAGCAGATGAATATGTTCTGAAAACTCCCCTTGGGGCTAACAGAACTAATATAGAATTGGAACACGGGTGCATAAAGAAAAAAAACCCCATGTCCATTACTGGACCTTATGCAAAGATTCTGCACTTTCCAATGTCAGAGCCATCAAAGAAGGGCCCTTCCAGGAATTTTTAACTGTCAGAAGCAGTGCTGGGAGGAAAAATATTGACACTGGAGTTGGCTTCTCAGTACATACAGCATGAGATACAAAAACCTGCACTTTATTTTCCTAGTTATGTGTCTCAATACCAGCCTGGTCATCCTCAATGACCGGGAAGTGGTATAAGTCCTCCAAAGGAGGTTCTGCCCTGTGTAGGTGATGCAGAAGAGAGCAATGTTGAGACCGACTGATAGTCTTCAAAGGATTGAAGGGAATCAGGAGCCCGTCTACACTTGTCTAGATGAAACGTAACAAGTTGGCAGAGATGATGTCAGCAGTCACGTGATGCTGTTGTTGTTACGTTTCTTCTGACTTTTAAAACTGTTCCACTTTCTGTTAAAATCGTTTTAAAACTAACAATGTGCCCCAACCTTTCGTTGTATTCAATGCCGTCTTTCAAAGTCATGTCTCGTGACCATGGTCTTTGCTTCCTGATTAGGACAAGTGAGGGCTTTTCTAGGGGAGGGAGAGCTGGCACAACGCGACGAGGGGGAGGGGGAAGGGGAGGGAGGGCGGTGAAAGAGGGGACAGAGGCTTAATTTTTTTAAAAAAACCGCTTATCTTTCGGGGCGCACGTGGCCCCTTTAAGACGCTGCAGGGCTTCCCTCGTCCCTACGCCTCGCCCCGGCTTATCCCGGCAGGTCTAGCTCAGAGTCACCGGAAGAAGGAGGTTTACTTCAGAGCCGGTATGAGCATAATGAAGAACGTTCTAAAGAAGAGTGTGCCGGTGTAAAACGATAGAAGAAAAGGTATTTCGATTGACTGGGCTCAAGTTGCATTTTGTAACGTAGCAAGGGAGGACGCAACAATGCACTTAAACAACGGTGTAATGAATAGTGTAGATCCTGCCCAGGTCTATTCTTATGCTCTAACTCATCTTCCCCAAGTTGATCTCCTAATGTCCCATGGAATGGGGGTGGAATGGGGAAGAGTTAAGTAATTGTGCTGATGCATTGTGGCTGTAACAGCTGAGCCCTGTGTATCGCTCGCAATGACAGTGATCACGGTTGTACGTATCCCCATCACGGTACTAAAGCCAGTACCCATGCTTGTATGGTATTCTCAGGAGACGTGGCCCCTTTAACATTGTATGCCCTCCTCTTCCAAGGAGTGGGAGAACCCCAAGAATGATGACATCAGACATCATGGTAATAAAACGCTCTCCATTGAAAGCAAAGCACTCAGAGCGTAGAGACTCTGGAATGGGGACCTTGAAATAGGTGGTTAGCTTGCAAGGTATACACTGCCTGATGTGGTGGACAGATGTCCATTGGCTTTGGAGGGGAGAGATATTACATCTCACCCTCTAACATTGAAGCTGCATGCGAGATGCCCTCTTGGTATCAAGAGTGTCAGCGTTTGTACCAAAGAGCTATTAACGTTATTGCCAATCTCGGTATCAAGGGTTCCAGCCTTGATACCGAAGAAACCAGTTATGTTATTGTCATTTTCAGTACCAAAAATTTCACCTTGGTACCAAAAAAGCCAGTTATGTTCATTGCCAGTGTCAGCATAGAGAACTCCAGCGTCTGCATTGTAGATGCTAGTTATGTAATTGCCACTGTTGGTATCGAGGGCTCCAGTCTGTACCGAAGAAGCTACATTGTTGCCAGTCTCAGCATCAAGGGATTCATTCTCGATACCGAAGAAGCTAGTTATATTGTATCTCGGTATTGAGAGCAGTCTAGGTATCGAGAGGTCACAGGCTAGGCACTGAAGAAGCTAGTTATATTGTTGCAAGTCTCGGTATCGAGAGGCTTCAATCTAGGTACTGAGAGGTCACAGGCTAGGCACTGAAGAAGCTAGTTATATTGTTGCAACTCTCGGTATCGAGAGGCTTCAGTGTACTGAAGAACTTAGTTATTATTGCTACCGAGGAGGCCAGCCATGGGAACTCTAACAGTAGTAGTTAGATCTGGCTTCCATCGAACGGCAGATCCTCTATGCGGGTGCGTGCCTGCTGGGACAGCCCTGTGGACCTCAGCTACGCATGCCTTCGTAGCGTAATGGAAACTACCATGGCTCTGAGGCGCAGTCCGTAGCGTGGCGTGCTGTATTAAGCTATTGTCAAGAAAGTCTCATAGCCGCAATACAAAAACATCTGCCAGTTCCCTTTGGTCATCTGGCAAGAATCCGGAGAGAGATGTAATCTTCCCTCATAAAAAGAGCTTACGTTTTGCAATTGTGGCTTGGTAATTGTGCACACGAAGGGATAAAGCTGTAGAAGAGTATACTCTTCTCCCCAGGCCGTGCAACCTACGGCCTTCTTTGTCCACTGGTGCATTATTTGTATGTAAATAGGAACGGGACAATTTAGTCCTGCATCTTATAAATATATGTTGTCTAGCCTCCTCGACGTTGTGGCATAGAGGAGGGCCACTTCCATGATTGTTGTGCTGTGCGCAGCAGCACAGGCGAATATGGAATAGCCACTGGGGTTGATGACCCACAGTATATGGCATCGTAAACTGGGTCATTAAATTTCTCTATAGGTTGAGATATTTGAGCCCCTAGGGACCTTGCCATTCTTTTTACCTGATCAGTAAAGTGTGCTAAGTCCTCTGAAGGGGACACCATGTCTACAGTGACCATGAGGTCATCTGGTGGTGATGTATCTTGTGAGGAGTCCGATTGTTAATCCTCCTCCGATGGAACATCCAGTCCCATGTCTGATGTAGGCAACGTTTGCAATGCTTCCGACGGTACCGAAGCGGTTGGTACTGCGGTTTGCGATGGTTTCGGAGCGCGCCTCGGTACCGATGGTAGAGGCGGCGGTGGCATGGCCAAGACATCCTCTGGGTGGGGTCCTACGGATACTGATAATAGTAATCTTGGTGCCTTCTGTGTCTCCAATCCTCGTAATAATACGGAGGATACTAGAGAAGTTGCCAATCAGCGTAATAGTCCCACATTCTTGGAGGGGACAGATGTTGCTCGTCATAGGTCATATATTGAGGACCTGAATGAGCTAAAGCCGGTGAACGACCCTGGTCGCATCTGTAAGGAGGCATATGTCAGTATCGATAGCCTTCGGTATCGACCGGCGGTTGCTGGTGAGGCATGTGTCGGTATGAGCCAATACCGTGCCCTGCTTGGGGCGGAGACTTCGATACCGGTGGTGCGGATGGTGTCGCCCATCTCGGTATCGAAGATGGTCTCAGTAGCGATAGCCTCGGTATCGGGCTTATCGGTTCCGGAGGAGACCTTTGCAATGAAAGGCTCGACATCGGGCTCCTGTGCCCTGTCAGATGCCTTGGTACCGAAGTGCTTGGTACCGGGCTCCTCAGTACCGACGAAGTCGGTTTCAACGGTTTTTTCTTCCCATTTTTCGTCTTAAGTTTGCTCTTTTCTTTCTGGGGTTGTCAGCCCCAGAATGCTCTCTCACTCTCTTAGAAATCTTCTTTGCCGCCTTTGTTGATGCGGACTGAGAGGAGGAAGGGGGAACCGATAAGGCTTCACTCCGCGCGGGAGGAGGTTGGGGCATAGACTCCATTATAATAGGAGATTTGGAGCGTCGAGATCCTCTCGGTACCTCCACTGCCTCCAACGCCTTTTTTCAGAACAACGCCCGAAGGCGGTCTGATCGGTTTTTTTCTCGCTTGCCTCAAGAATTTTAGACAAAACACACAAGATTCCACAATGTGTGTCCCCCAAGCAAAGCAAACAAAGGGAATGTCTGTCGGTTAGCGTGATCTTCAGCCCCCAAAGGGGCACTTCTTGAAGAGGCCTTGATGTGCCATAATCCACAAGGCTAACTAACAACAAACGAATTCTTTTTTTTAATATATATATATATATAATAACTAAATAGAAAAGATTAGAAAACTGGAGAGAAAAGACAAGAAGGAAAATAGAATATTTTCAGCTGAGGTAAAGTATACCACACACGAGAAGTCTCCATAAGCTGTTGACCCTACAGTGCGGTTGAAGAGAACTGAGGGGATTCCTGTTCCGGTCTGAGGAGGGAGGACACCTTACTCCGAGCTCTCGGAACTACCAACAATTATTTTAGTATTCTTTTTTAACTTGGCCGATTTTAGCTCTCTTTTTTCTTACAAGCCTTGAACATTTTATCTTGTATTTTAAAAACAAAGCAAAAAAACACAAAAAAAACCTGGCAGCCTCTCAGAAGGAGGAAGGCTGTGCGGTATTTTGACCTCCTCTGTTTCTATATTGCAGAGTTGTTGTTTTTAACTTTTTAACTTTTTAATGTTTTACTTGCTGCTGTGGAGCCGTGGAATTTTAATCTTCTGTACCTGAAGCTGGGCTGTTCTCCAACAAGTAGGGAGCGGCAAGTAGAGGGTTCCCTGGCTGTTTTGACTCCCTTGGATATCTCTAGAGAAGCTCCCCCGCATACCAAACCTCTCAGGTTGCATCGAGGAGGTAGAAGAACCAAACAAGAATCAAAGAATTAAACATGAAATAAGAGAGACAGGAACTTGGAATTAAAAGAAGTAAGACATCAAAGAACCAAAGAATTAAGAAATTAAGAAACAAAGAAGAAGGAAGGAAATGGATAAAAAGGCAGAAGCAAAACAAACAAACAAAACAAAATATATGATTACCAGTAACTACGCTATGCATAAATCCTTGTCGTAAGTGATCCCACTCTCTAGATGCTGATTCCCCCAGGTGTGTTTAATGGCAGGATGTCAAGTCCAATTAGGAGCTAAGTATTGGGAGGTTCTGAAGCATTAAAGTTGTTAATCATCATCTAATCACTAACTCTTAAAGTTAGTGAACTGCCCTCATCTGCTTACAGGGAGACTGCTTTGTCTGTTAGTAAGCCAGCTTTTCTGCAACTTGGACTGTTTCTTCCTGCTGCCCTTAGAGCTACCGCCATTCAGACGTAACAAAAAGGAATCGCCGAAAATACATTGGCCACCAGTTACTGGATATCACTTCTTGTGCCTCACTGGGCTCTTTCCAGCTCCCTGACTGTGTGCAACACGATAAGGAGCACAATGGTCCTCACCAGGGACGGATATAAACAACTAGGTCTGGTCCCAGTGACTGAAGATGTGATCTCCTATACTAAAGCCCATAAACAATTAAAAATTACTAACTTTTTTGCCACCAACTCTGAGGAAAATCCCAATCCAACACCTGAGACAAAGACTCCTGATTTGGAGGTCTTAGACTGGTCCCTGGGTCCTCAGAGTATAATGAGGGTTATGGAGTGGGAAAACCCAGAGGAACGTAGATGCAGTTTAGTCGCAGAACTTGCATCTGTGGGGGCTCCCCTTGCAGAGACTAGACATACATCTCACGCATCTGAAACTCCTCAAGGCAGTTCTACAAGTCCTGTCATACCAATCGGCCGGGATGCATTCTCGGACAAGAAACTCGATTCTTTACCTTCATATCGAAACACTCACTCTATCTCTTCTGAAGACAAAGACCTCCATGCAGTAGTCAATTTGCTTAACAGCCAACATGAGCTGACCAAGAAACTGTTTCTGAATTGGGCTGACGATATATCTTTGATAAAGAAGTTTCTATCAGAATGCAAGGAGCTTCTGACTACTTTAACAGTCTTTGCGCTTGGCAGATCTAAAGAAGGAATCCAGGGCAAGTCAAGTGAAACTGAAATGAGGACTTCTGGAAAAAAATCGACACCAACCTCCAACGTCATATATGTCAGCGGGCTCTCTGCCAAAGATCATCCAAATAGGGAGGTTAATAAAAACACTCACGATATGAAGAGTGATGATGAAGCTGATGTTGATGAAAGTAAAGATAATAACAAAACAGTCAAGTTCAGCGGCAAACGTAAACTCAAAACTTCAAAGGTCCCAATTTGTAACACAAAGAAATCAAAAAATATAAAAACCCTTCCTAGTTCGAGAAGCATACCCAAAATGCAATTTGATAGATTATTTAAGCTATTGGAAGAAAACGAGAATGGAAGGGACAGGAACCCACAGGGAAGCCCCTCGAGATCATGCAAAAAAAAATTAAAAAAGCAAATAAGGACTCTGCTAATAGGGCCTGCCTGGAACAGAAACCAAATGCTCTTTGCCTTCAAACCCCTGTTTCCATCAAAGATGTGACCCAGGACCCCTGGTCAATCTCACATCTCCCAAAAAAGGTAATACCTATTACCTCAGTGGTATTGGAGTTCAATCCAAACTCGAACTATAACTTAGCTAACAAACCATGGCAGCTTCAGCTTCTGAAACAGAATCTAGTTTTTTCCAATTACCCGAAGCCCAAGGGGTGCTTAGCACAATCAGAACGTATAATACACCTTATACAGGTTATAACAGCTTGCACCTCACTACAGCTTAACTCAGACTCGGTCCTTAAAGTAGAATATATAGAATCATAGAATCATAGAATAGCAGAGTTGGAAGGGGCCTACAAGGCCATCGAGTCCAACCCCCTGCTCAATGCAGGAATCCACCCTAAAGCATCCCTGACAGATGGTTGTCCAGCTGCCTCTTGAAGGCCTCCAGTGTGGGAGAGCCCACAACCTCCCTAGGTAGCTGATTCCATTGTCGCACTGCTCTAACAGTCAGGAAGCTTTTCCTGATGTCCAGCCGGAATCTGGCTTCCTTTAACTTGAGCCCGTTATTCTGTGTCCTGCACTCTGGGAGGATCAAGAAGAGATCATGGCCCTCCTCTGTGTGACAACCTTTTAAGTATTTGAAGAGTGCTATCATGTCTCCCCTCAATCTTCTCTTCTCCAGGCTAAACATGCCCAGTTCTTTCAGTCTCTCTTCATAGGGCTTTGTTTCTAGACCTCTGATCATCCTGGTTGCCCTCTTCTGAACACGCTCCAGCTTGTCTGCATCCTTCTTGAATTGTGGAGCCCAGAACTGGACGCAATACTCTAGATGAGGCCTAACCAGGGCCGAATAGAGAGGAACCAGTACCTCACGTGATTTGGAAGCTATACTTCTATTAATGCAGCCCAAAATAGCATTTGCCTTTCTTGCAGCCATATCGCACTGTTGGCTCATATTCAGCTTGCGATCTACAACAATTCCAAGATCTTTCTCGTTTGTAGTATTGCTGAGCCAAGTGTCCCCCATCTTGTAACTGTGCATTTGGTTTCTATTCCCTAAATGTAGAACTTGGCATTTATCCCTATTAAATTTCATTCTGTTGTTTTCAGCCCAGCACTCCAGCCTATCAAGATCACTTTGAAGTTTGTTTCTGTCTTCCAGGGTATTAGCTATCCCACCCAATTTGGTGTCATCTGCAAATTTGATCAGCGTTCCCTGCACCTCCTCGTCCAAATCATTAATAAAAATGTTGAAGAGCACTGGGCCCAGGACTGAGCCCTGCGGCACCCCACTCGTTGCCTCTCCCCAGTTTGAGAAGGTTCCATTGATAAGTACTCTTTGAGTCCGATTCTGTAGCCAACTGTGGATCCACCTAATAGTTGTTCCATCTAGCCCACTTTTAGCTAGTTTGTTAATCAGAATGTCATGTGGTACTTTGTCAAAAGCTTTGCTGAAGTCAAGATATATGACGTCCACAGCATTCCCACAGTCCACAAGGGAGGTTATCCTATCAAAAAATGAGATCAAATTAGTCTGACAGGATTTGTTCCTGACAAATCCATGTTGGCTTCTAGTAATCACTGCATTGGTTTCAAGGTGTTTACAGATTGACTTCTTTATAATCTGCTCCAGAATTTTCCCAGGGATGGATGTCAGACTGACTGGTCTGTAGTTCCCAGGTTCCTCCTTTTTGCCCTTTTTGAAGATAGGGACAACGTTAGCCCTCCTCCAGTCATCCGGCACCTCACCCGTCTTCCATGATTTTGCAAAGATAATAGACAAAGGTTCTGAGAGTTCTTCCGCTAGCTCCTTCATTACTCTTGGATGCAGTTCATCGGGCCCTGGAGATTTGAACTCATTCAAGGAAATTAGGTGTTCTTTGACCATTTGTTTATCAATCTCAAACTGCAATCCTGCCCCCTCAACTTCTGCTTCACTTTTTCCAGGGGGGTCATAGACCCGCTTTTGGGAGAAGACGGAGGCAAAGTAGGAATTGAGCACTTCAGCCTTTTCTTTGTCTTTTATAACTACCACTCAGCTCGAGCCATTGTAACATTTGTGTCACCCAATATAGCTTCCAGAATCTACAAGGCTAAAGAAACATTCCAAAGGATTGGCATGAGGGTGAGCAGGCATTTTGAGGACGTATCCCCAGTTTTCTCTTTAAGAACCCATTGCTTCCCCAGACTTGCTAACAATGTTCCACCGGTAGGGGAACTGATTGATCTAAATATGCCTGATGATTATCCCCCTACTCTCTGCCAATCATTCGAAATTAACCATAGTGTAGGCTTCCCAAATGACAATAACAAAATCGACTGCATTAAGAAAATTACACCAGACAGTACCAACTCTGTCAACAAGGACCTCTCACCTGAAGAAATTCAGCTAATTGACAGCTATGACGCCCTACCAGTGCAAGAACAGCATAAGATTTTACTGAGACTTTCCAACCTTAGAAAGCTCCTTATGCACAATAACCAACACAATACAAAGTGCCTAACGACAATCAGCCCAAAATCCCCTGATCGCTATTCTGTCGTGGAAGCAATTCCAGCAGAGGATCACTGTGATACGTATGAGGGTGCGCATCGAACATGCGATCTGCAGCAACCGTATTCCAAGGGAGGCGTGGCTTTGAGCCCCAAGATTGTGATATCAAAATCCTGCAATCTACACCAAAACACAGCACTTGGCAATGTGGGCAATAGGGAGCCCTTAGCTGATCCACACAGGTGTACTAAAAACGACCCTAAAAGTAAAATCTTAAGTTCAAATCACTTATCTTGGTCTAACTCGAAACAGCCAGAACCCCATGAAGGTGTTTCCTCAGATCCTATCAAATCATGCAAGCTAACCAGGGATCTACCCAGCCCCCAAGTAAACTTTCCCAACGGCTGTATCCTGGAAAACCTGGAAGGAATCCTGGACACAATCACCGAGCAAGACTGACAAGGAAAGGGGAAAATAACTCCTCCCCTAAAACTCCTCTCCTGGAATATTGCTGGGTGGAACTCTAAAAGTGGGAACCAAAGTTTTCTCGACTATCTGACAGACTTTGATATTGTCCTGCTACAAGAGACTTGGTGTTGCGAGCACATACATGTGAATGGATTTGTATCCTTTTGTCTTCCTGCACTTCCCAATAAAGGCAAGGGTAGAGCAAGCAAGGGGCTGAGTCTCCTGATTTCATCCTCCCTCGATGCCAAAACAACAGAGCTGCCTAGCTGTGACTCCTCTGTGCTGGCCCTGATCCTGGAACTGAGGGCCTTTAATTTGACCCTACTTTTATTTAATGTCTATTTTGCTCCAGCAACTTGCAAGGAGGAGGCAATGGCTTCCTGGCTTAAAGCCGATTGCTTCTATCTGGAAACGATAGCCAAATATCCGCACGCCTACCCCATCATTGCAGGAGATTTAAATGCAAGAACAGGAACTTACCTAGTGGACCCTGCCAACTGCGGTGATAGCTTGATCGCAAGCAAGGAGCAACTTAGAGCCAATGTACGTCATTCTAAGGACTCATTTGTAAACCCTGCTGGGCAATGTTTGCTCCAATTTGTCTCAAAAAACGCTCTGCTTATCTTGAACGGCTGCTGCACAGATGATAACTGGGGTGAATTCACATTCATCTCCTCCAGGGGGGCCAGTGTGGTCGACTACATTTTAGTCCATAAGGACCTGAAAACCCTGGGGTGTAACCTCCGAGTTGCGGAACGTTTTGACAGTGACCATCTGCCCCTAGAGCTTTCTCTCCATATTCCAGGGCCTATTAGGATGGAAGCGAAACATTTCCCACTCTCCAGCCCACCCTTTGCTGTGTGTGCTAAAAAGCTCAAATGGACAGACAAAACGGCACAGGCTTTTGATCGGCTAGTCTTCTCTCCCAGCTATAGGAATACTATCGCACGGATTTTAGTAGACGTGCCCCCTGAGTTGGGAATCTTAGCCTACGAGGAGCTAATGCAAGACTTGTACTCCTCCCTCCTAAACAATCTCAGCAACCCCAAATGCAAGAGAGCTCGTACTAATAAATGGTTTGATTGGGACTGTGTAAACCTTAAAAGAAAAATTCAGCTCACCTACCGCTCCTACCGTGAGAACAATGAACGCCAACTACCACGCACATACTATGAGTTAAAGAAAAAATACAAGAAGCTCCTGCAACACAAAAAAAGTGAGGCAGACAGGGAAACCTGGCAACTACTGATAGGGGCTTCCATTTCCAACAACTGTAAAACCTTTTGGCAGATAGTATCAGGTGCCCTAGGTAACAGCAATGGCAGCATGGAATGCCATATACCGGCTGAAATCTGGGAGAATCATCTCCGTATCGCCTTTAGTGACAGCCACATATCAAATTCTGATCCGAGACTGCCACCTGACTCCCCTAACTGGCCCAATGTCAATATCAGCACTGTAGAGGACTTAATACTACAGTTAAAGTCAGGTAAGGCTCCTGGACCAGATGGCATCCCCTCAGAGATGCTGAAAAGCAACATCAGCTGGTGGACTGCCCTGTTAGCGCCTCTTTTCTCCTTAATAAATAAAACTGGGTTAATTCCCGCAACTTGGCTAAAAGCCATTGTCATTCCAATATATAAAAAAGGACCCAAAGATGACCCATCCAACTATCGACCCATTAGCCTCTTATCTGTAGTTGGTAAGGTCTATGCCAGTTTCTTGGCCTTGAAACTAAAAACATGGATCCTTGATAACAATATCTTGGGAGAAGAACAGATTGGCTTTAAAGCAGGCTGCTCTACTCTTGACCATTGCCTGGTACTGGCTCACCTGGTTCATAAATATTCTACACCCAGTGGAGGCAAATTATTCACCGCTTTTATTGATCTCAAATCTGCCTTCGATTCAATATGCCGAGCCCATCTTTGGAGCAAACTGGAACAGCTTTCTATCGAAAGCAGGCTTCTGTTCCTGATTCAATCTCTGCATCATAAACATCTGCCCAGGTTCATTGCAGTAGACAAGGACATCTCACAAATGAGATTGTCACTTCACTTGGTGTCAGACAAGGATGTGTTCTCGCCCCCATCTTGTTCAACCTTTATCTGGCAGACCTCCCGGCCTGGTTGGCGTCATTACCATCGCATGCACCCAAGATTGGTTCAACAAAAGTTTTCGTTCTTCTCTATGCTGACGATGCCGTTTTGATCTCCCAGACTCGACTGGGCCTCAAGAGACTACTAAATGGTTTTGCCAAATACTGCGAGAAAAACCTGCTGACAATTAACTATTCAAAAACCAAAGTGGTAGTTTTTGCCAGGAGGAAGGTAAGATTCCCCTGGTCCATGGGGGGAAACAGAATCAACCAAATTGACGCATATAAATACCTGGGCATATGGTTTCATGAAGCTCAAAACTGGAGGGCACATGGCAAACACACCAAGAGTAAAGCTGAACAAACTATTGGTGCGTTATCCCGATTCTTCTATGCGAAAGGTGGGAAATATCTACCGGCAGCCATCCGGGTTTACAAAGCTAAAATAGTGTCTCAGACTCTGTTTGGAGCTCCAATATGGTTCCCACACTTCAAAAGTTCTCTTGAAGGAGTGCAACATCTCTACCTCAGGCTTATATTCGGAGTCCCTAGATGTGTTTCTGGTGCTGCCCTCAACTTGGAGGCTGGACTAAGTACACTAAAATGCCAAGCTTGGATATTCACCATACACTACTGGCTCCGCTGTCATCTAATGCTCACTTCCAACTCCTTGGTTACCAAAGTCCTGTTAGAACCCCCCAAATCTCACTAGTCTAGGGCAGTGGTGCAAAAAGTAACCTCAATAGGGCTATCCCCTTTTTTCCTGCTATCTCTGGACTTGGACAGCGCTAAACAGATCACCAAACAGAGACTACTGGATATAGACCACCAAGAGCTCCGGGGAACTGCCTGGGGACCATGTTCCCCCCAATCATTGGGTCTCCCAGTCCCTTCTTGCAAAGACGGAATGCCATACCTGGGTTGGTTAACCGTTCCCAAATACAGGAAGGCATTCACCCTAGCAAGATTTAACGTCCTCCCCTCCAAGTTGCTGGAGGGCAGATATAAGAAAATTCCATCCAAAAACAGATACTGCCCATGTAATAACATCAAGGTGGAATCCATTCTGCATGTGCTCTTCCATTGCAATTTTTACCAACAGGCAAGAAAAGACCTATTATGTCCTATTATGCAACGTCTCCCTGGACGATCCCCTGAGTCACTCCTGATTAGTCTACTTCAGGGCTCCAGTAAATCTACCACTGAGCAGGTGGCCAAATTCCTGAATTTGGCCATCCGCACCAGATCGCTTATGGATGTTGATTGCGTTTAAATCCACAGATTAGCAATTTTATTATCTATATATCCCTCCCTTTTTCATTATGCTAGGCCCCAATAACCCAATTCTGTTCCCTTTTCAGAAACCAACAAATAACAATCTAGTATCTTTAGTGATTTTGTAACACTCCTTCTTTTTATCCCTACTCTGTATTGTTTTATATAATGGTGTATCTTCTTGTTTTATATTGGTCTGTTGACTGTAAATAAAGAAATACTGAATACTGAGAACTGAGGGGATTAGGCGGGAACCCCTGAGCATGCTCAGTGGACGGTGGGGGAGGGGTTCCCGCCTAAAACGTTTTCAGCTATAGAAGTTTCCGAAGCTGGCCCTGCGCACGCGCAGAGCCCATATGTGTGATGCACAGAGACCACGAAGAAGAAGTATAGCTTCCAAATAATGCAAGGTACTTTCCCCCCTCTATTCAGCACTGGTTAGGCCTCAACCTTATTGCATCCAGTTCTGGGCGCCACACTTCAAGAAGAACTCAGACAAGCTGGAGCATGTTCAGAGGAGGGCAACCAGGATGATCAGGGGTCTGGAAACAAAGCCCTATGAAGATAGACGGAAAGAACTGGGCATGTTTAGCCTGGAGAAGAGGAGATTGAGGGGAGACATAATAGCACTCTTCAAATACTTGAAAGGTTGTCACACAGAGTAGGGCCAGGATCTCTTCTCGATCCTCCCAGAGTGCAGGACACGGAATAATGGGCTCAAGTTACAGGAAGCCAGATTCTGGCTGGACATCAGGAAAAACTTTCCTGACTGTTAGAGCAGTACGACAATGGAACCAGTTTCCTAGGGAGGTCATGGGTTCTCCCACACTAGAAGCATTCAAGAGGCAGCTGGACTGCCATCTTTAACGTGGATTCCTTTACTGTGGCATACTTTAATGAGGATTCCTGCATTGAGCAGGGGGTGGACTCGATGGCCTTCTAGCTCAACTATTCTATGATTCTATAATAATCCAGGTCCCCTGACATCCCATATCTTCATGTGCCTTGCAATCTCCTGAGTCTGAAGAAAGGCAACCATGCTCTGGCTATGTAACATGATAAGACGTCTCAAAGGATGTGATGCGTGCCTGGACAGGCATGGCTCACTACTGTGACCTAGTAGATTGTTGGGGTGGATTCCAACAATTAAAATGCTATCTAAAACAAGCCAATAAACAATTGTGAATTAAAAAAATGGCTAGAAACTGGCAGTAAAAGTATTTACATGTTGGAAAGTAAGACATACATCAAAGAACCCCTGGAATCATTTTCCACAAGCCCACCTAGAAAAGAATGTCTTTGTGAGCCTCCTTAAATTCTCAAGGGAGGGACAGAGGGAATGAGGGATTTAGCACAGGGGCCACAATTAAGAAGGCCTTGCCTTACTCACCCTAAAACTAGCCCTTTAAGTGGGCTTGCTCACCTGGCTATGGTGGCCACATTCAATATTTCACTAATTTCTTAGTGAGGTGCAACATAGCTCCTGCTGCCAGGGAGTTGTGGGAGTTCCTTTGAAACACACCATTCCTAGGGTGAGGCTTCCATGTCTGGATCATGTGGTCCTGGAGTTCTGACCTGCTTATTCTCTGCCTGATCCAGGAGGATTGTCCATTGCAGTTCCAGGAGAAATCCGTGGCTATGAAATGGCACACAAGCGTCATGGTAAGCGGCCCTGGAAGGAGCTGTTTCTGCCCAGTATCGAATTGGCAAGACGAGGCTTCCGTGTTGGGAAAGCACTGGCCAAAGCCCTTGCAGATAAAAGCGAGTTGATTGAAAAAACCGGACCCTTGTGGTAAGTAGTGTGGTGGGCAGCACAGTTGAGCTGTGCCCCCCTCACCACCTTTTAAAAAGAGGCTTTCGAATCTGATTGGCTGTGCAGCATTTGGAGGAAGCTAGCCAGGGCCATGAAAGTAGGCAGCCTTGCAAGGGAGCCCAGTTCACTGAGTGTGAGGGTAAAACAAAGCGTCAAGGTAAAACAAAATGAAGCACACATGCGAGTTAAGGACCTGAAATTAGCCTGAGTAGTGGCAGGAAACAGTAACCAGATATTTTGACTAAATCCAAACCTGGAAAGAGAGTATAAAAGTAACAGAGCCTGGCAACAGACCTGAGGTCAGGAGTGGTCCATTAGACATTGCTTACTGGCTTTGCACTGTACCATCCAGGTCCTGTTTGAAAAGCACTGTTTCCAGGATCTGCTGCCAGTATCCCTGTTTCAGTTAATGCTGTTATCACTTGCATGTTAGCTTTAGCCCTAAAAGCTCTTTTTCTTAAGAAATGAATTTTTTAAAGAAACTATATGCAGAGCGAGGGGAGGATAAGAGCCCACGCCCATCAGAGTACTACAACCAATGAACTGGAGGAGGGAGGAGAAGGGGCGGGGTGGAATGGAACAGCACACAAGGGAAAACCCACATGAAAGGGACCGTGTGTGAGGGAGCCCTGGACACCCTTATGAAACCGAGGTAAAAAAACCTCGGAGACAAACTGGAGGGGGGAAAATAGGTGTGATGGAGCCCGTAGTACAGGCCTAGCTACTGCAATAATCTGTTTATAAATAAAAAGTGTAGACTCCGTTTCAGTTTAGGCTAAGGTTCTACATGAGGTCTTTAAATGCAGTCATAAACTAAAGTTTAGGTGTAGACTTGAACCCAAGTTAAGAGTTCAGCTTTTCATTTTGGTTTTTAAAAACTCAAGTATAAGCCTAGAAAGTGCCCACTGAGCCAGGCTCACTGTGGCTCCGCCCTTTGCATTGCCAGGAGAGCTCAAGCCACATCCTCTTCTTATACCTCCTTTTGGGGTGTAGACAAATGCTCTGTTTGGTTTTTGTCTGACTGTGTTGATGGTTTTATTGGATTTTATTATATATTTGTAATTTCAGATTCATAATTTTAATATTGTTTGTGTGGTGTGCTATGTGCTGGTGTACTAGAAGCCTCTAAGCCAAGATGGGAGAGTTGGAGAGTTTGGTTTTAAGGGAGAACTTAAACTGAGTGGATAGACCAGAAACATGGTGGAATGGAGAGAATCTGTGTGATAATATGGTTGTCTCTGGATACGAACTCCATAAAAATTACAGGGAAGGAATACTGGAGGTGGCGTCACTATGCACAGCTAGAGATCAGACTTAATGTGCTCAAATTCTTCACAAGACTGACTGCTCTACAGCATCACTGGGGGTACAGCATGGAAAGCTCGGGGTTTCCAGCGCTGGTCATGTCCCCTGTCCTGTACCCAGACAGACGGTGACCAATCAGGGGTTGCCATCCACCCAGCTACATCTCCACTGTGACTCTGGGGTGAGGCTTGGGGGTTGTCTTGATGTTGTCTTGCACATCCTTGCCTCGCTCCAGAGAAAAAAGTTGGGGTAAGTCCCTGACTTTTTTTCTCTGCAGTTTCAGCGGAAAGCTCCGGGGTGGGTGCGTGATTGTTGCTGCATTGTATAATCAATGCTGTGCCACCATGCACCCACCCTGAGGCTTTCTGAGCATTTAGACAGCCCCGAAGTTATATGCCCTGCACAAATCCAACATTGTATACATGACAATTGCACATAATCACTCTAGTAATTCCAGTATGAGTGGCAATGGGTGCTGGTTTCAGATGGAAACCTTGGTCAGGGCCTGGTAATTGTTACACAAGTGTAACTTCCCACATTTTATATATATAAAAAAACAGTATCAGGGCTGCAGCTGGTGAGATGGTCAGATGAAGCCTCACTTTAAGTTCTTATCCAGGAATGCCCACAGAGCAGCCAGGGAGGGTTCTGAGAGAGAATAAATCTGTCCCGCTGGGATTCAAGCTCCAAGCACTATGATTGTGTCAATGGGACAACTGGGGCAACTGGTCTGGCTCCTTTTGTCAAAGGTGATGCCACCATCTGTCCAATTTTGTGGGATCAAAGGGTTTGCATCAAAATAACCAACCACATGCCCTCTCTATCCTTGCCCTCCCTGGCTAATAAATGCTAGCTGGGTGTGGGTGTGGGTGTGGGTGGGTGGGTATGACTGGGTGGGTCCATAGATCAATAAATGACCCTCTATGCAAAAGGGTGGTTGCATTTTATGTGCCTGCTGATTGCATTTTTATTTAAGCAAGCCTTCCATGACTGACCTGCCATAGTTTTATTGGCATAATTTGATTTTAAATATTTTAATTCTGCATTTTGAATCCCTCCCTTTTTATTCTTCACTGCTCAAAAACTTCATTAGCTTTAGAGCGGTATATAAATATTTTAAATTAATCAAACAATTAATTGAAAACATGGACTCCTTTATAAATTGCCAGGCTCCATAAAGAATGTGTGACTGTCTAAGCAGTATAGTTATAGAGCATTGTGTTATGGCTGTAATGTTAGGTACAAATATATTATATGTTTCAATAGGACATTTCATATTCCATAGGAAATCCCCAAAGCATCTTTCGGGGATGCTTTAGGGTGGATTCCTGCATTGAGCAGGGGGTTGGACTCGATGGCCTTGTAGGCCCCTTCCAACTCTGCTATTCTATGATTCTATGATTCTATGAAAAGAGATGTAATGTTCAAGTGAAACTGTGTATTTTTATTAGGCCATTATGTATTAGATTTTATTAGTGTTGTTCCCTCCCTTGATCCAGAGGGGGAGGCAGGAAATAAAATTATTATTATTATTATTATTATTATTATTTATTAGCCTTGACTTCCTGGCTGTGAGGGTACAGGTGAAATGGCTTTCGCTATCCTCCCTAGTGTTTCATTTTGGTTTAATAAATCCAGCAAAAAAACAAAGCAAAACCTTGGGCAGAAATACCCTCCACCAAAGGCACACCTGTGCCATTTTCTTTCTAGGCCAGAAGGGCTCTCTAAGGAAGAGCTTGACTGACTCTTCCCATCTTCTGTCTCCTCAGCGAGGTCTTCTGCAAAAAAGGGAAAGTCCTGAAGGAGAATGACATCCTCAAGCTGCCCAAACTAGCCAACACCTATGAGACCTTAGCCAACGAGGGACCAGATGCTTTTTACACGGGGAACTTATCACAGCAAATTGTTAAAGATGTCAGGAACGCAGGTGAGAGAGAGCAGGATCCTGCAAAGGTGGAAAGAGTCTGTGAAGAAATGCCATGTATATAACTCTGTACAGCACCGTGTACATTGATGGTGCTATATAAATAAATTATAATTATAATAATAACTATTGCTCTGTAAACCCTCTGTGTGGGCTCTGACAGGCTATAATGTATCTGTGTCTGCCTGAGGCCTAGAGAGATTATCACATGGGAGTATTTTTAAATAGAACCTGGATCAGGTAAATTTGATTCTGTTGGCTGGAGGTTCTGGCTAGGTGGAAGAGTGATTGGGAAATGACAGTTGACAGTCAAGGAGTCGACAGTTAGGAATCGTGTCAGTCTGTTGGCAATCAGAGAGGGAGCAGGTCTGCTGGCTGGTGTGTGGTGTTATAGAAGGACTAAGAGCAAGCTGAGGAGAAAGTGAATAGCTAAGGCGAGATCAGTCAGCTATATTTCTTCTTTGTAGGGTAAGTGTACAAGGTTGGTGAAGATCAGGAGTAGGGAACAGTTGGCTGTGTTATGCCAGGAGGCTGCCCAAAGATCTTGCTAGAAGAAGGTTATACCAGCAGGCACTAAAACCCTGATAAACAGTCCAAGCAGCCAGAAATATGATAAGAGGAGTTTTGGGAGTCAGAGGAAGACTGTACCCAAGAGCTGGACCTGGCTTGGGTGTGTTTGGCTGGGGTGGAGGTTTTGGGAATTTGCCTGACTTAAAAGAACTCAATAGAGGCTTGTATTAGCAGCATTGTCTCTTTGGTCCTTAAGAAGTGTTAACAAGCGTTCTTTTGATAACCCTAAAGTAAATATTAGTATCCACATGTACACAATATCCTGTTCAGTGGTTCATCCAGTCTCTAGTGCTGGTGCTCATCTCATGCTTTTCTAATAGTAGGGAAATAGAAAGGGTCCAAAACTGTTTCTTACATATGATTTTAGGGGTTGCATTTGCCTGTCCAGCATACGTGCTTAGATTGGAATTTGGTATCTTGGCAGTCTTAGAACAAATACATTGCAGGCTATTTAATTATTGGTTTAAGCTAGTTTCGATGAATGAGGCCAGGCTTCCAAAGATGTGTCTTCTCGAGCAGATGGCCAAACCTTTAACAACTTCCTGGCTTTATAAATTTACAAAGATGTTACCAAGTTATGGCTTCAGTTTGCAGGCAATTAGCATTTCGAATACCAACATAAGAAATGCCGTTAAACTTAGGATTTCAGACATAGAAGTCAGACTGATATAGCTGCAGTGTCAAAATCAAGGGCCATGAAATGGCTAGCCAGAACAAAATTCCACTTTAAAGAAAAAAAAAATTTGTTCTTTGATATGAAACGGGTCCACCGAGTAGCCTTTACCCGGCTTCGATTTGAGCTGATGGACACAATGAAGTTACAGGGTAGATTCCAAGGTATTCCATCGAAAGATAGACTATGTATATGTGGCAACCCTGAAATAGAAGATTTAGCCCACTATATACTTGAATGTTGTTTATATTCAAAATGTAGAGAACATTATCTATCTATGTTTTTAATATGCATGAGAGACTGGACAGACAAGGATAAATTGTCCTTTTTCTTACGTGGTTCTAACTATTTTGTGACCCAGAGGGTTGCTCTCTTCGCTCTTAAAGCAGCCAGCATAAGGAAAAAAGAATTAGAAAAAATGGATCAATTAATAAGTTTTTATCAAATGTTGTAATATACGAGGGGTCTTATTAACTGTTAGTCATATATAATATATCATATACGAACTGTATATTGTTTTAAAATTTTAAATCATAAATTTTAAGTAATGTCTGTTTGTTTTTAATGATTATGTGATTTTTGGAAATGGTCAGAAGACTTAGTCAATAAAGGTATTCATTCATTCATTCATTCACTAAGGCCTCAGACAGCAAGAAAGAGAGACATTCTGAGGGCAGACTCTTGGGGTCCATGGGCATACAGGGAGTCACAGGCAAGAGCAATCAGCTGTGTGTCAAAATGACAGAGAGACCCAGAAGGATGAGCACCGAGTAGAGACTTTTGGATCTGGCTGTGTGAAAAAAACATCCTGCTATTAAGGGCAGTTAAATGTGTTAATGCGTCTTGTTTTGAAACAAGGAAGGGGAAATGAAGCATTACTTACTAGAGGCTTGGACCAGGGAACTCTTACAATGCTTAAGGGTCACACTATCAGTTAAACCACCATTTTGTAGCCCTGGTAAAGAAAGATCTGGCTCCCTGTGAGGGAAGCTTTCTGCCTAATATACTGGTGGATAATATCAAAAGGTGGCAAATCTGGGAACAATCCAAAGTTGTCTGTTGGTGCTTGTTTTGAAACGAGTGGTGGTGGTGGTGGGTCAGGATTCTGCCCACTGAAGAACTGGTAGGCTGGTGGGGTCTGACGGGAGTGCCTACACAGAGAGGCCCAGTGGCAAGAGAGGCGATCAGAGCCAAGAGGAAGTCAGAGGTCGGTGGGCAGCCCGAGTCTGAGTCTGGAGCCAGTGAGTCAGTCAATGAGCAGTAGGAGAAGCCAGGAGAAGAGCCGTGGGGCTGCAATCACTGGAAGCAAGAGCTGGAGAAGGCCTGTGAGTAAGGAACTCCTGGGGCAGTGGAAGGCAAAGTGACGGGTGCCATGGATCTGCTGGACAAATGGAAGATGTTTTGAGAAGGCCTCAGGTGCAGAGAACCCCTGCCAGAGGGGAGACTACAGTGCAAGCCCTTAGTACAGCCTGTGAGTTAATTGAGGTGAAACTAGCAGGGAAATTGGCTTAAGGTTTGATTGAGAGTAGAATTAGAGCTTAGACACAGGGTTGTATCCAGTGGTGGTATCTCACCAGCAGGAGGGGAAAAGCTGGTGCAAGAGATTTCCCCCTCCCAACTGCAGCTGCCTATATGTCTTCCAGACCTGTTCCAGGGGTTAGATAGAGTGACCATATGGAAAGGAGGACAGGGCTCCTGTATCTTTAACAGTTGTATAGAAAAGGGAATTTGTATGCATGCAGCACCTGCTGAAATCCCCTTTTCTATACAACTGCTAAAGATACAGAAGCCCTGTCCTCCTTTTCATAGAATCATAGAATCATAGAATAGCAGAGTTGGAAGGGGCCTACAAGGCCATCGAGTCCAACCCCCTGCTTTTCATATGGTCACCCTTGGTTAGGCCACCCTTCAGAGTAGATCTAAAAAGTAAAGGCAAAAACTTTCTTGTTCTGGCAGGCCTTTTGCGAATATTCTGGATCGTCTATGCCAAGGACTTTTAAAATTGTCATGTATTTTAAATGTTTAAATATTTTAATATTGGAATGTATTTAATATATTTTAACCCGTATATTTCTATTTATAGGTTTTAACTGTATATGTTTTAATTTTGTAACACCACCTTGAGGCCCAGCTTTGGGCAAAAGGTGTGATACAAATAATAATAATAATAATAATAATAATAATAATAATAATAATAATAATAATAATAGAAGATCTGGGATATAGCTGGGGTTTGCTGTGGGGAAAGGGAGGACAGGGAGGGTCTGTTTCCATTGCAGTCCATTGTGAGACTTCCACTCATGCAAAGGCAGGACCTGGCCGGAAGCCAGCTCTGTAAAGTAACAGTAAGAGCTTCATCTAGGGTGACCATATGAAAAGGAGGACAGGGCTCCTGTATCTTTAAAGTTGTATAGAACAGGGACTTTCAGCAGGTGTCATTTGCATGCATGTATCACCTGGTGAAATTTTGTCTTCATCATAACAGTTAAAGCTGCAGGAGTCCTGCCTTCTTTTAAAATGGTCACTCTAGTATAGCTCCTGCAGCTTTAACTATTGCAATGAAGAGGGAATTTCACAAGATGCTGTATGCATACAAATGACACTTGCTGAGAGTCCCTTTTCTCTACAACTGTTAAAGATACAGGAGCCCTGTCCATATGGTCACCCTAGCTTCATCCCTTGTACCTGTTTACCTCGAATTATCCCCTACAGCGCTAAGCTGTCACTGTTGTTGTTGTTGTTGCTACCGGGCAGCTAGATCCTTTGCATACCAGGAAATGGGTTTAAGAGGGGAAATGTAAAAAAAACATTAAAAAATCAACGGATGACCCAATCCGATTCAAATTAAAGCTCTCCTTAATATCTATTACTGTGCCAATTTTGATGTCTTTATCTTTAAAGCTTACGCAGATGTAAACATTTGTTTAATTTTTCTTCAAATCCTGCTCCTGCGCCCCAGTGGCCGCTCAGAAAACAACAAACGATACGCTCAAAAACTAATAGCAAAATATTGCACTTCTTTTGGTTAAGAAGCGCAATTAAAGTAGGATGCATAGGAGTACTTCACAATAAAAGCAGATTATAAGCTGGAAAATGACTGCCTGGCTAATAGTGGTATCAAAATGCATTTAAGAGTATTTCCCCATGTCTTAGAAAGCTAATATCTGGAACATAAATTCTCCAAATAGCTGGATTCCTTAAACATCACTGACAAGGGGAGCAGAGAGTGGAGAGCTTCAGGGAGACTCCTTTGGGGATACGGGAAAAATATCCTGCTTGCATATCATACGCCATGTCGGTTGGTGTTGTGACTGCTCCTTGGTGCATTGGGTTAAGGGTGCAGCTTGCACTGGCCTGCTCTTAATTCTTGCTCTTTAACTGGGTGAGGGACATGAGACCTCTGCATGATTACGGGACCAGGCTCTTTGGGGTTAGGAGGGCAGCATCCCAAACCCTGCACTTTCCCCAAAGCTAGCTGGGGTTGAGTTTAGAGTGAAGCAAATTACTTGGATGTCAGGAATAATCACTCCTTTGGTTAACAGCGTGGTGACAAGACCCATGACCTTTGGATGCCAATCAGGCAACAACAGCCCATCATGCAATAAGCACTAAAGTTGTTCACACATCTGAAACATCAAGCAGATTCACACCTTGCAGGCCAGCCGTGTTTGCCATGAGCACACTTGTGAATGGCAGGTGTGCATCCTTGAGCATCCAAGTTGAAAAATTTTGGTGGCTCCAGGCCGCTCAGCATCTCCACTATTTTCTTCCAGGAGGAATCATGACCACAGAAGACCTGAGGGACTACAAACCACTTCTGGATGAAAATCCTTTAAACATAACCATTGGCGAGTTCAGCATGTACGCACCCAGTGCCCCAATGAGTGGTCCTGTGCTAGTGCTCATTCTCAACATCCTGAAAGGTAAAGGTCTTTGGGTGATCTGCCATGTTATTAACCTTTTGGTCACTTTTCAGGGGTTGGGTTTTTTTGGCATTGTACCTACCAAGTTGTACCATTAAATCAAAAAGCGGTGTAATGGTGTAAAAATAGAGTGTTGGTGAACAGTAGTGAAATGAACAAGTTGGGGTGGGACGTCAATCCCAGTACAAGGAAGACATTGTAAGGGGCAAGACTTCCCAGGGATGACCCCTGGTTTCATGCAAATGTGCCAGGAGAACCACAGACAGATCAGCCACAAGGCACAGCCTCCATTTTATTGTATGAGGAGCAGTTGCAGAGAGATGGCGCAGGAGGGCCTTCTCTTGATCCATGGTAGCTGAACAAAACCTCCATGTTCAGAGGCAGTCTACTGATGAATAGCAGCTGCTAAGGACAAAATTCATGGCAAGGCTGTTGCCCTCCTTGTGGGCTTCTCAGAGCCCATTGTTGGAAATAGGAAAGTCTGCCCATTGCTGTGATCCAGCAGGTCTAGTCATACGTTACCCTTAACTTAGGCTCCTGGGTAGATGGATCTGCACTCCATCCTGGCTTTTTGTGCAGGAAATGAACTGGCGTGAGCTAGGCAAGCCTCTCTGGTGTGCCACCACTGAAAAGTCCCTTTCCTTAGTAGCCACCCACCTCACCACATTTAGGGGGGCACTCAGAGAAGGGTATCTGAAGATGATCTTAGGGTCTAGTCTGGTTTATATGGAAGGAGAAAGGTAACCTTATCGCAAGACCCTGCCGCATAGGCTTACAATCTAATAAAATCGTTGTAAAGCAATAAGGAGGGGAAGAGAATGCAAACAAGCACTGGGTAGGGTAAACAGGCACAGGGTAGGGTAAAACTAACAGTATAAAGTCCAAGCAACATCAAGTTTTAAAAGCTTTAGGAAAAAGAAAAGTTTTTAGCTGAGCTTTAAAAGCTGCAATTGAACTTGTGGATCTCAGATGTTCCGGAAGAGCGTTCCAGGCGTAAGGGGCAGCAGAGGAAAATGGACGAAGCCGAGCAAGGGAAGTAGAGACCCTAGGGCAGGCGAGAAACATGGCATCAGAGGAGCGAAGAGCACGAGCGGGGCAATAGTGTGAGATGAGAGAGGAGAGATAGGAAGGAGCTAGACCATGAAAAGCTTTGAAGGTCGACAGGAGAAGTTTATATTGGATTCTGAAGTGAATTGGAAGCCAATGAAGAGATTTCAGAAGTGGAGTAACATGGTCAGAGTGGCGAGCCAGGAAGATGATCTTAGCGGCAGAGTGGTGAACAGAAACCAACGGACTGATGTGAGAAGAAGGAAGGCCAGAGAGAAGAAGGTTGCAGTAGTCCAACCGGGAAATAACCAGTGCATGAACAAGCGTCTTGGCAGAAGAGACAGACAGAGATGGTTGAATCCTGGCAATATTATACTGGCTCCGAGATGTTTAGGGCTTTGTAGGTTAATACCAGCCCTTTGAATTGGGTGTGGAAATTAACTGGAAGCCAGTGCAGATCACATAGCACTGTGATCATATTGGGCCTGTTCAGACAACATGCTTAACCATGGTTAGCCCACTAACCCTTTTGCAGCAAATAGTTAGCGAGCGTGTTTAAACCATGGTTATGTAGCCACCATGGTTAGGAATGGGTCACACAACACACTACGTTATGGATAACATGACACGTTAAGAAATAATATTTAGCTCAAAATGTTTAACCACCGTGGCTTAGCATGTCATCTGAACAGGGCCATTGTCTAGTCTCAGTTAACAACCTTGCCACTATTTTGGACTAGCACAAGTTTCCAGACTGTTTTCAAAGGCAACCTCATGTAATGCAACTGAGAATTACCAGTGTATAGATAACTGCAGAAAGGCTGTCCCTGTCCAGATAGTGTTGCCACTGGTATATCCAAGAGCACCCCACCGACAGCAAATCTGACCCCTTAGGGAGAATGCAACCCCCTCCAGAACAGGTTGGCCCACCACCCTCCCAGGCAGGCCAAACACTCACTAACCGAACCACCAACTTGTCTGCATTGCAATTCCACTCCCATTACTGCACCCACTGCCTCCCCTGGAAAAGCAGAGGCAGCATTGCTTGTCTTTTGCCTATTCGTTTCATTCATTCATAGCTGAAGCTCTCTGGGCAGCTCACAAATGCTAAAAACACACATTAAAATACATTATATAAAGTATAAAGCCATTCACATAAGGACATAAGCTAGTTGGCACACACAACAACAACATATCTAAACTAACTTGAAACCACCAGCAAGAGACAATCCAGGACCTGATCAAAAAGACACGTTTATATACTGCCAAATGCCTAAGAGAAGAGGGCAGTTTTAACCTGGCACCGAGAAGATGATAATGTTGGCGCCAGGTGGTCCTCATTGGGGAGATCATTCCATAAATGGAAGGCCACCACTGAGAAGACCCTCTCCCTTATTGCTGCGCTACAAGGCTTTCTTGGAGGAGGCACCTAGAGGAGGCACCTGGAGGAGGGCCTTGGAGTGGAGTGTACATGCCAATAGAGGCATTCCATCAGGTACTATGATCTTGAGCCATGTAAGGCTTTATAGGTCAAAACCAGCATCTTGAATCGGGCTCCGAAACATACAGGCAGCAAGTGCAAGTGGGCCAGAATTGGTGTTATATGGTTGACAGTCTTGTCCTGTTATCGATCGGGCCACCGCATTTTGCGCAAGCTGCAGCTTCTGAACTGTCTTCAAAGACTACATTGCAGTAATCTAACTTAGAAGTTACCAGAGCATAGTCAACTGGAACAAGGCTATCCTTGTCCAGATAGGGCTGTAGATGCACCACCAACTGAAGCTGGCAGAAGGCACTCCATGCCACTGAGGCTGCTTGAGCCTCAAGTGACAAAGATGGCTCCAGGAGGATCCCCAAGCTATGGACCTGCTCCTTCAGGGGGAGTGAACCCCATCCAGAACAGGTTGAGCACCCTCCTTCTGGTCAGGAGAACCACCCACTAACAGCATTTCAGTCTTGTCTGAATTGAGTATTAGCTTATTAGTCCTCATCTAGTCCATTGCCACAGCCAGGCACTGATTTAGCACATCCACAGCCTCACCTGATGAAGATGAAAATAAAAAACAGAGCTGCGTGTCATCAGCATACTGATGACAACACATTCCAAAACTCTGGATGACTATACTCAATGGTTTAATGTAGCATGGGAGACAAAAACGAACCCTCCAGAACCCCATAATGGAGAATCCAGGGGAGTGAGCAATGTCCACCAAATACCACCTTCTGGAACGCACCATCCACATAGGAGTAAAACCACCACAATGCAGTGCCTCCCACTCATGTCTGAGACATTCATCCCAAAAGGATACCATGGTCAATGGTATCAAAAGCCACTGAGAGATCAAGGAGAATGAACAAGGCCATGCTTCCCCTGTCTCTCCAACATAAGTCATCGTACAAACCAGTCCTGTGCCCTGCCTATTGATGACACCTCAAACCCCATCTCTGGCTGATCTCCCCCAACATAGGAATAAAATAGAACCCATTGGGGCAGAGCAATAATTTTTCAGCATCACTTTCTAGAATCAGCCACCCAAGCAGGTGTGGAACCACTGCAATGCAGTACCCTGAACACCCAATCCAAATAGCCTATCCAAAACGATTCCATGGGATCTGAGAGGACCAAGAGAATCTGGACTCTATTGATTCTCTGAGAGGTCTGAGAGACTCAACAAGGTGACAGACTCTGTTGAAGAATGTACAGCCTCCTGAACCAAGCCAGACAAACCCTCTTAAATGTAATAAGCTATTGTGCCTCAGCTTGGGATACAGTGGGAAGGAGGAACAGCTGAGCCTGGGAGTGTGCGGGGAGTGGCCCTTCACAGTAACAGGCAGAAGTCAGCTGCAGGCCAACATAGCTGACAGCAATTCCTAATCGCCACCATCCCAATATAAGACATGCCAGAGCCCCTGAGTGGTGCTGGAAGCAACTGTTGTACTTCCGTGCCTTTGCCCTTGTTCCTTGAATACCAGCTCCTGAATCTTGCCTGAACATAACCTGATCTTGGACCGGATTCTGACTACTCTTTGGTGCATTCCTGAACCCAGTATTGTTTGACCCGGTTTCTGACAGATACTTTTGGCTTTCGACCTCGGACTGTTTATTGACATTTCCAGCCTGCTTAACTTGCTAATGCTGATGATTTACAACAGCTTGCTTCCAGCTGCTTCAAAAGAAAAAAAAACCAGTGAGTTTTGTTTTCACTATGAAGCAACTAGTACAGGAAAATCTACAGTTGCAGGGACAAATTAATCAATTGATGATGGCTGTTCAAGCCTCATAAACTTAGCAGGTGGTGGCCGCTGCCACTATTCCAGCCCCAGTGGTGAAGCAAAAATGCCCCATAACTCCTCCTGAGATATTTGATGGCTCAGCTGATCAGTTTGCTTACAGTGTCAGCGGCTAAATGGGTACTCCCTTGTTGCTGGGGGAAAGCCCATCACTAGGGAATTTAAATGACTTTATCAAGCAGCAGGAGATGTATGAGGACCCGGCAAAGGCAGAGACTGCTAAACGATGCATTTGAAGGCTGCAACAAGGCAGACGCCCACTTGCGGAGTATGTGACAGAGTTTCGTTTGCTACAGCGGGGCCTGGCTTGGAATGAGGCAGCTTTCTTGGACCAGTTTCAGGAAGGACTCTTGGGGGAGATTTTGGATGCACTGGCTTATGTGGACAGACCTTCAATGTTGCAGCAAATGATTCAGCTCTGTCTCAGGATTAAGGGGAGATTGGAGTCCAGGTGAGGCCACTCTAGCTCTAGGGCAGGCCCTGAGGTTCCTGCCCCTGAGCCACTGATTCCAGGAGCTTCTAGTACAGACTGCACAATAACCCCTGAGGAACCCATCACCTGTCACCAGGAGAAAAGCAGCGGTGGAGGCAGCTTGGCTTCAGTTTATACTGTGGACAAAGGGGACATTTTGCTAGCCTCTGTCCAACCATGATGCCCGCCCGTGCTGGTTTGGGAAACGGCCACACCTTGACCCCTGTAGGCTCCAGGGTCAAGGTGAGATCACGTTCAAGGGGGCTTGAGACTCACAGTCCACTGTTTCCCACCATCTGACGGAGCCTATTTCCCTGGGACAAGGGAGCATCCACATACAGGCCATGATGGACTCAGGTTCCACTAGTAACTTTATGGACATCTCCTTTGCAATGCTACACCAGATTCCTTGATGACCCTTGGAGCACCCCATCCTGGTAGAGACGATTGATGGACAGATGCTGTCTTCTGGGCTGGTGGTGCAACAAACAAAGACCTTATTGGTGAATCTGAATAAGCATCAGTAGAAACTCAATTTATCTGGCCACGGCTCCCCATATCCCAGTGGTCCTCAGAATGGCTTGGCTTCAACGTCATGACCCCAGTATCCAATGGTCAACAGGTCAGATCTTCTTCCCCTCACCTCATTGTCAGAACTGTTGTGTGGCCCCAAAAGAACAGGCTCTCTTGGCCATCAAAGGGGGAGGCCAACTTTAGGGGTTACCCCTCAAATATCACAACTACTAGGATGTGTTTGGAAAGAAGGAAGCAGATCAGTTACCACCACATTGCCCTTATGACTGTCCCATCAATTTTGTCCCAGGACCCAAGGTTCTGGATAGGCGGATCTATTCCTTGTCCAAGCCAGAGTTAGCTGAGCTGCAAGGCTTCATAAAGAAGAATTTGTAACATGGGTTTATTAGTTCCTCTACCTCATCCGCAGCAGCTCTGGTACTCTTTGTGAAGAAAAAGTATGTGTTGCTCTGTCTCTACACCGACTACAGAGCCTCAACCAGATTACGATCCAGAACAGGTACCCCCTACCCATGATCCTAGAATTTATGGAATGACTCTGGGAAGCCAGGATATTCACCAAGTTGGATCTTCGGGGGCGTATAATCTGGTCTGTATTAGGGAGGGGGATGAGTGTATTCGGGTGGGTGGGACAGCATTTGAGTACATGGTAATGCCGTTCGGTCTTTCCAATGTTCCTGCCATCTTCCAGCACCTGATGAATGACATCTTCAGAGACTTCCTGGGCCACTAATTGGATGATATTTTAGTTTATTTTAGTTTATATTAGATATTTTAGTTTATCCAATATCTAATTGGATGATATTTTAGTTTATTCCTGTGACCCCCAGGAACACATTCAGCATGTTCAGCCTATATTACAACACTTACAGGACAACCACTTGTTTGCAAAGATCAAAAAGTGTGCATTTGATCTCACTACTGTGGACTTTCTGGGTCATCGCATCTGCCCAGCACCATTAGTTCCCTCTCCTCACCATCCCAAGCAGAGTGTCTTTCTCAATCTTGCATCAGAGATACCTATCTATCCTAGAGTTCTTAAAGAACTCATGTGTTAAATGCTGATCTTTTCACTAACAAGGGTGTAATTTTCTGGATTCTCTTTAGAATTGGTGTTATATTGGTCATTCTGCAATCTAGTACATATCGCAGAATAACCAATATAACACCAATTCTAAAGAGAATCCAGAAAATTACACCCTTGTTAGCTTAACATCTATTCCGGGTAAATTGGTTGAAAACATTATTGAAGATAAAATTAGTAAGCGTACAGAAGCATACTGAAAAAGAATCAATACAGCCTAAGTCATGCCTCATTAACCTTTTAGAGTTCTTTGACAGTGTCTATAAATATGTGGAATTATATGTGCAGTAGTAATTATGTGTTAGGCATAATTAGGATTGGAATCAAAAATAAAATTGCCAATATTATATACACCTTATTCAAATCCATGGTGCAACCACACTTGGAATACTGTGTACAGTTCTGGTCACTGCCGATCGTTGAGTTCGCATCTCCCTCACCCAGGTCTCGGTAATGCAAACCAGATCAAACCAGATCAGGAAAAACTTCCTGACTGTTAGAGCAGTACGACAATGGAACTAATGACCTATGGAGGTTGTGGGCTCTCCCACACTAGAGGCATTCAAGAGGCAGCTAGAGGCATTCAAGAAGCAGTCTGTCAGGTATGCTTTAGGGTGGATTCCTGCATCGAGCAAGGGGTTGTACTTGATGGCCTTCCAACGTTACTATTCTATGATTCATCCACAACAAAATCATGGATGAGAGAGATTTTATTTTATTTATTATTTATTTATTTAGAATATTTATATACCGCTCCCCATTGAAAAATTTCGGAGCGGTGTACAAGGTAAAATGAAAATAAAAACAGAATAAAAACAGTTAAAACAAAATTTAAAAGAAGCAATAACAGTAATCCAAGGCTGCATGTTAGAGAAAGGCTTATTGGAATAAAGATGTTTTCAGGAGGCGCTGAAAGGAGTACAAGGTTGGCACCTGCCTGACCTCCAGAGGCACAGGAGGGGTGCAGATCCACAGGAGGGGCGCCACCACACTGAAGGCTCTTCCCCTGCTGGATTCCAATCGGAGGATGGATCTAGGTGGAACCACCAGGAGCAAGCCCTTGGATGACCTCAGTGACCAGGCAGGTTGGTAAGGGAGAAGGCGCTCTCTCAGGTATCCTGGTCCCAAGTTTTGGACCAACCTAGCATCCTGCAACAGTATCAGACCTGAGGAGAAGCTCAGTACTATCTGGTTGGGGGAAGAACCAGAAGAGGCAGCAGATGTAAGGTGTCTAATCACTCTTCTCCTCAACTGGCCTGTTAACTCTCATATTACCATACTTCCTCCAATCTATGATCACAACATTAATGGGTGCTCCAATCACCAGGTGAACCAATGAGTCTCCCAGGCACATACCAGTATCACCTATGTGAACAATAACAAGCTCCAACCAGCAAGCTGATTGGCCAGGAGTTTCTAATGTCCCAGCAGGAAAGACTCTCCTCATGCAGATCTGGATGGTGAAATGCAGCCAGCTCCCTCTTCCAGCATTTCCTCTGCTGAACTGCATAGTTAACTTTTGGGAGAACCAAATGCTAGTCTGTCGAAAAGACTTCTGAGCCTATGAGCAGCTTTGACCATTTGATTTAACATCTTTGGCCATTTAAGATCAGGGCGTCCCTTTAGCAGTGCCTAAACAGCACATATAAAATTGCATTTTTCAAAACAAGCTCAACTTGGGGGAATGTGTGCATTTCTACTGTGACAGCGCAAGTCTATTCCAACAATCCTGGAGGCAAAATCTACATGAACAATTTAATGTGAAGAGGAATAGTTTGAGGTCCTTTGTGACACATGAGGTTGTTTCCGATTCACAGCCGGCCAGCTAGCCACTTCCCACTTGAAAAGAAGCATTTCCTGAAAGTCCTTTTACTTCGTATTTTTCATTTAAGGTGGCTCCCAGGCGGTTCCCCTACAGTACTCTCCTCCCTTCCACACTCAATCCTGGGCGTGCCTCTGTGACCTGACAGTGACGTAGTCAGGGAGTGGTTCCCCCTCCTCACATTCACTATTTTTCCCTATAGGCACTACTGTCGCCTGCCATTCTCATTTATAAAAGTAGGCTAGCTACTCTCTCTTTCTAAAGCAGTAAGTATGCGCAATTTTGAAGAGGAGTAAAATCACTATTGCACATTTATGACTTGGAAAGGCAGTGAAAGTAATTAGCCTGCCATTCCCATTCATAAATGCATGATAGCAATTTTACTGCCCTTCAACATTGCACATACTTTCTACTTTAGAAAGTGAGAGTAGCTAGCCCGCTTTCATGAATGAAAGTAGTTACTCCCCCTGCCTTTCACATTAGTTGGTTGAGAGGAGTAGCAGAAAAAAAGGGAGGGAAGGGGACAGCCATCTACAGTATTTTGTAGTTGTGAGACACCTACAACTTCACAAGACACTTGCAACTAAGGAATACCCAGAAGGGAAGGAGAAAGGGCGGCCAGTACAGCAAGGTGTCATGGCCCCTCTTGAGAAGTCTTTTTCTGAGAAGGAACCTGATTTACCTGAGTTTGTGGACTCTCCTCCCCCTGAGGATATTCCAGAGGCAGCTTTGCAGGAGGAGAGGGGACGTGCAGCTGAAGAGGATGCAGGCCCCTCGTGAGGGCCCAGTGAAGGCCATCCTCTTCCACTTTAATCCAGTCTCTGATGGTGCAGATTTATTTATATATTTATTACACTTATATACCTCCCTCATAGCCAGAGCTCTTTGGGAAGTTTCTGAGCCAGAAACGAGGCATCCACCCAGCCCTTGGGAAAGATGGTGATTGAAGCTCAGAGAGCAAATCCGGCCTGCCAGGAAAAGTCCTCGACTGCAGACCAGAAACTCAGTTCTGTGAGCACCACCCTTATACATCCGATTGCAACGGAAGGTTCATTAATGAGCCACAGCAGGAGATGGGTGGGCCCAGGCTTCAAGTCCTGTATCAAAGTCAGCACGAGGAATCACAAAGCACTGGCAACAACTGTGGTATCTGTTGCTGTACCGGTTACTGTTTCGTGCATCTTGAACTCTGGACCTTGACTGGATTTTTCTGAATTGGACCTGTGACCAGACCTCTGACTTTGCCTCTGTGTCTCTGCTGCTTAGATTCTGTGAAACTGTCTCGGGAGTTTGCTTAGTGCTGCCTCTTACTCGGGCAACCTTGGAGCGTGTCTGATGGCAGGCAGGGTTCCCACTACGTTTTGCATGGACTGCTGATAAAGACTCCGTACACTGAGAGAGACACAAGGGAGCATCAGCAGGGCTAGGAACAAGTCCCCCACCCACCCGCCTACCACCAAAGCCTCACGGAATCGCTCTGGGTTGCCCTTTCAGAGGAATGCAGCAGTTTGCTTTTTGGATTCACAGATAGCAGCCCCTGATTCATTCCTGTCTCTCTTTCAGAATAGGCCCCTGTGTACGTGCTTTTCCTCCACCCTTCCCCCCCCCTTTTTGTGGGGAGGAGGAGAAGGTTTAGTTCTGTTAGGGGAAGTGGAGGCAGAGCAGCAG
Source organism: Elgaria multicarinata webbii (assembly GCF_023053635.1). NCBI lineage: Eukaryota > Metazoa > Chordata > Lepidosauria > Squamata > Anguidae > Elgaria > Elgaria multicarinata. Next base: position 22,269,297 of record NC_086188.1, on the reverse strand, counting down.
TGACTCCCACTGCACTAGCACAGGGAGGCAATTCCAGCCCTTCCCCCCAACCCATGCAGGATCTTGGCACCTCCTGTCTGCCCACCGGTCTGTTTGATCCTGGGCTTTAGTATTGGTCCACAGTCGGTGGATGGGGGGGGGGGGAACTATCTCACATTACCACCTCTTCCATTAAACTTTCTTGAGCAGCGGAGCTTTAAGAGGGCCAGGAGCAAGCCTCTCTCTTTGGCTGAGCAGCATCAATGCTGACCTTCACTCCCACTTGGGACTCCACACACTCTACCCCAGAGTAACGGGATTTCAACAGCAGTCTGGCCGTTGAAAAGCAGGGGTTTAGGTTCTGTTTACTCCCCTTTTCTTGCTTCATGTGCTGCTGATAGACCAAAGACGATTTCATGAAAACCCAATGTGATTCTCATTCCATTCTTATGTAGACCCCCTCCCGGTCTCCTTTTTCGCTCATTCTACAATCCTGCAAGGTTAACTGAAGGTGAGAGACAGAGGGTGCTTCCTCGATTGCCCTGGGGGTTTAGCAGGGATTTGAACCCCAGCCTCCCACATCCATGTCCACCATACTTGGAGTGTGGGACTGATACTGTCAAAGGTTTCTGAGGCAAGACTTCCTTTTGCAGAAAACCATTCTAAGTCTTCCTCAGCAAGGCTTGTTCTTCTATGTTATATAACTCTAGCTGTAATTAATGCCAGCTCCAGGTTTTTGAGAGACAGCTTCAATGGCCCCCCTCCTCCCTCAATGAGTCACCCTTCTCACCACCATTGCCCCCAGTTGCCTCTTTCTCATCATTGCTGCTACTTGTTTATTTGAGAGGCAGAGTGGCAGTGAGCAAGTAGGCAGTGGCCTCTACTGCTCTACCTTCTTGCCACCACCATTATCCGGTCCAGAAAGAATGACAGGTGAACAAGCAGGTTGCAATGGGGAACAGAAGGAGCTCTTCTCAGTGGACACTTACTGAGTTGTGGACCCTCAGCAACTGCCCAACCATGCCTACCGTTGATGCCGGCCCTGGCTATAACAGTGTTTTCCTACCATCTTCCATAAGCAGATGGTGGGCACTGGGGCCCTCCTGCGATGGCCCCTTTTTAAAAATCGGGTGTTATGTTGACTCCCACCACCACCATAAGGAACCTTAGGCCAGGGTGGTGGATTGTGTCATATTGGGTTTCACTCTCCTGCCTTACCCATGAAAAGGTACGATCCAGCAGCCAATGATTCAAACTTGGCCTGCGGATCGCAGACCCCTACCCCACCCTGCTTCCCCGTTTGGCTGAAATTTCAGTCTCAACAGCTTTGGCTAAGGAGTGTCTGCTTGTGTGACTGATGTTCCAACTTTGCCTCCTGCTGGCAGGATTCAATTTCTCCAGGAACAGCATCACAACGTGGGACGGAAAGGGCTTGACTTACCATCGCATCGTGGAGGCCTTCCGCTTTGCCTATGCGAAGAGGACTTTACTGGGAGACCCAGACTTCATCAACATCAGTGGGGTAGATAGTTAACTGGTCTGTAATGCAGAGGACATTCATTTTCTTCCTGATTGCACACTCTACAACTTTCAACATTTGCAAACGCCCATCATATGCTTCCCTTCCTGATTGCTGGGGGCAAAATCAGCATTATGCCTTGTCTTTTCAGTTTCCCAGAGACACTCAGCCAGCCACTGTTGAACTCAGGATGCTGGAGTCCTTGGGCCTATGGGTGGGTCCACAGACATTTTTTCTACACGTGGGCAAGCTCAAGATCCCAGTCCTATGTAGACTTAAGCCAGGCAGAGCAGTTTGGAGGAATAAGGTGATAAAAGACAAAACAGTGTTCCCCAGGATGCTTGTTTTTTTAACATAGGATCGAAAGCACCAAATGCTTTAGGAAGGTGATCAAGCCCGTCAATAATTTTGGTTGTCCTTTGTTGTACTTCTTCCAGCCTGATGATCTTCTTCTTCTTCTTCTTCTTCTTCTTCTTCTTCTTCTTCTTCTTCTTCTTCTTCTTCTTCTTCTTCTTCTTCCTCTTCCTCTTCCTCTTCCTCTTCCTCTTCCTCTTCTATCCAGGTGATCAGAAACATGACATCAGTGTCCTTTGCAGATAGCCTGCGGGCCAAAATCTCTGACACCACCACCCATGAGCTTGAGTACTATGAGCCTGAGTACTACACTCCGGATGATGCTGGTACATCTCACCTCTCTGTTGTGGCTGAGGATGGCAGCGCCGTGTCCGCCACCAGCACCATCAACCAATAGTATGATCTCAGACCTTTCTTGCATGTCGGGGGCTCTGGGTTGGGATCACTAAAATGAACCACGGGGAGATTCAGTTCAGGCTGCCATCTTTCCACCAGGATATAGGCCGCAGTGCTGGCCCAAACACTTGGAGAAGTGTTCAAACCTCAACAACATGGGTTCTATCTAAATTTTTCTCAAAAATCTAAAATAGGTTTATTACCATCAACAGGATCAGAATATTTTGGGTGAGCAAGGAATATTGAATAAAGTTGGTATAAGAACAACTCAAATGCTAAAGTAAAATCGCTTTGTAGCTCCTAATGCCCCAGGACCTCTCCTCACTCAGTTCTCTTCTTTAACTGACCCATCTCCCCATTTGCCTTGCATTTTGGTTTATGCTAGTGTTGTACGCTTTTGTGCTGCCACCAAAAGTGTCAAAATAATATACCCTCAAGTGGGGCCTGGCAAATGCTAAAAGAGCCACCCTCATATCTCTTCCGAACTGATGCCAAAATTTTGTGCTAACTTTGTGATGTTTTGTGCCACAAATCCCGAGTTAAATAAGTAGATCTGCAGCAAGCATTCCATTCCCTGCCTTTTCAGAATGAAAGCCTCCAATTGCACTTATAGCATCTGGTGAAGTGAGTTGTAATAAACAAAAGCTCATGTTAATTTATTAAAATAAATTAAATTTACTTAAAAGGTTGTCACACAGAGGAGGGCCAGATCTCTTCTCAATCATCCCAGAGTGCAGGACACGGAATAATGGGCTCAAGTTACAGGAAGCCAGATTCTGGCTGGACATCAGGAAAAACTTTCCTGACTGTTAGAGCAGTACGACAATGGAACCAGTTTCCTAGGGAGGTCATGGGCTCTCCCACACTAGAAGCATTCAAGAGGCAGCTGGACTGCCATCTTTAACGTGGATTCCTTTACTGTGGCATACTTTAATGAGGATTCCTGCATTGAGCAGGGGGTGGACTCGATGGCCTTGTAGGCCCCTTCCAACTCTACTATTCTATGAATCTATGAAAATATCTGAATAATTAAAACAGTTATTTTGAAAGGTGAAACTCTACCTTTATTCATGAGGGAACGTTGAAAGCTCCAAAACAACACTCAACGTCAGCACATTCAGAGGTGAAATGAGAAGGTGGGTTTTTGTCTGTAATAAATCCCAGTTGTGCATCCATACAGTTGCGGGTGGCAGCACAAAACTCAGGATTTCTGGTGGTGCAAAACTAGCAGGGGACTTTGGCATCTGTTCAGGGGAGATACTAGTTTGGGAGGTTCGTTGTTAACAGAGCCCCTCTATTCCCTCCTGTCTCCCTGGTAACCAGCCACGCAGAAATTGAGGACGATCCAATTTACGATGTATTAAAAACGGAAGCAAGTTTGACTGTTGCTATCCCATTCCCTCCTACCCTGAAGAGAACGGCACAGATTTCGTGGAAGACGCCTTGTGACATTCAGCCAACATCTAAAAGATTGGAGGCTATGTATAAAGTGAAAGAAACTAATGCAGAGTTTCTCTTTCAACATCCCAAACCTAATTCGATAATTGTTGAATCCACTCAAGGAAAATCCCAGAAGATACATTCAGGCCCGATTGATAGAGAGGGCAGAAAATTAGATTATCTCGACAGAAAAATTTATGCTTCTTCATCCCTGGGAATACGAACCTCAGCATATGAAGCAACTATGGCCAGATATCAAATATTCCTTCAAGAGAAGATAAGCTCCCTCTGCGATCATTTGCCCGACGACAAGAGAGAGCTAGCTAGGATTTTTCAGTCTGAAGCCACTGCAATTGCAAGGCTACAGTTAAACTCTGCCAGACATCAAGTAGATTCCCACTCCAAATCGATGATGGGATCAGCAGCCCTTCGACGCCACGCTTGGTTGAGATCAGCCAACCTCACCAATGAGACGAAAACAAGAATAGAAAGTTTACCATTTGACGGAGAAGGGCTATTTAACACCAAAACCGATGAGTCCTTAGACTCTATTTATAAGGCTCGCACGACTGCCAGAAAAATGGGGTTTTCTCAGCCCCCACCTCAATATAAACAAAGGCGCTGGACAAAACAACCATACCAACAGTTACAGCAGCGCCCTCAGTATGACAGACAACCTGCTAAACAACAACAACAACTTCAAAGGAAGAGACCCTATCAGGGTCGATACCAACAAAACAAACAACCTGATTTTTCCAAGAGGCAGCGTCTTTGACTTCCCTGCCCCAGGTCTACTACCCTTTACCAACCGTCTAGCACCCAAGTACCATCAATAGGAGTCCATAACATCCGACTCCTGGGTGCTCACTATCATCGAGACGGGGTATGCCATCGAATTCGACACCCTTCCTCCTTCGGGCGTGAGAGTAACAGCGCCATCACCTCCTCTGCTGCTAGAGGTACAAACCCTACTAACGAAAGGGGCCATCTCACCAGTACCCGCAGAAGAGACCAACCAAGGGTTCTTCTCGCGCTACTTCACGGTTCCGAAGAAGGATGGGGGTCTTCGACTGATCATGGACTTAAGACAGTTGAACAAGTTCAGGATGACAACGATTACGTCCATTCTCCAATTGTTGCATACCGGAGTATGGTTTGCGGTGGTAGACCTGAAAGATGTGTATTTCCATATCTCCATCAGGAAGTCGCATCAAACTTACCTGCGTTTCTCCGTCGGCGCCCAGCAGTTCCAGTTTACCGTGCTCCCCTTCGGCCTCGCGACAGCACCGAGGGTTTTCACGAAGGTGATGGCTGTTGTATGCGCACATCTATGACAAAAGGAAATCCACATTTATCCGTACATAGACGACTGGCTCCTGGTAGCGGAGAACAGCCGCACCCTCCAGGAGAACATAGTCACGACTCTCAACCTCCTAGACTCTCTAGGTCTATGGGTCAATCAGGAGAAGTCCATACTAACTCCTCAAAGGACAATAGACTTCATAGGAGTGACTCTATCGTCTCGGAATGGAAGAGCATACCTTCCGATAGCAAGAGCAAGGACACTTCGAGACTTCATCCTCGATGTCGAAACTCAAGCAAGACCCTCGGCATGGACAATCCAAAGATTGCTGGGCCTAATGGCAGCGACTACTTCTGTCATCAGATTCGCAAGGCTGCGAATGAGGGTTCTTCAAGGATGGTTTTTGAGGACGTTCGATCTCCGACGCAACGCTCGCAAGACTTACCTCTCGATACCGAAACAGGTGCGAGTGTCGTTGAAATGGTGGCTCTCGATGGGAAATCTCTTGGAGGGAATTCCTTTTCAGCAAGGGATGCCATCGGTGACTATGATGACCGATGCCTCCCTGATTGGATGGGGGGCCCACTGCAATTCGTTCACCGCTCAGGGTCGATGGCCTCCTCAACAGAAAGAGGAGCATATCAATCATCTGAAACTCCTGGCGGTAGAAAATGCGTTAAAAGCCTTCGCTCAGATCATCGAGGGCAAGAATGTTCTGATTGCAACAGACAATACCACGGTAGTCTGCTACATAAACAGGCAAGGGGGAACAAGATCACATCCCTTGACCCGATCTGCACTCAGGATTTGGAATTGGTGCATAAAGAGAAAGACTTACCTGACTGCGATCCACGTAGCGGGCAAGGAGAACATCGTGGCGGACTCCCTCAGCAGGTCCTTCCACGTCGACCACGAATGGGAACTCCTTACCGAAGTAAGAGACAATCTCTTTCGGTACTGGGGCCGTCCTGCTGTCGATGTCTTTGCCACCGCAAAAAACGCAGTCTGTACCAGATTCTGCAGCAGAGCAGGACGAGGAAGGAACTCGTTAGGAGACGCCTTCACAAGAACGTGGGTAGGGGACTTGCTCTACATCTTTCCCCCCTTTCCACTCCTGACAAAAGTCGTGGCCAAGATGCAGGCAGACAAAGCGGACTGTATCCTGATCGCGCTGTGGTGGCCTCGACAGCCGTGGTTCCCTCACGCCCTTCGACTGTCGAGAGGAGACTACATCAAGTTACCATCGATACTGAGCCTCCTGTCTCGACACCAGGGCAAGGTTCGACGCTCGGACCTCTCCACGCTCAAGATGACTGCGTGGAGGATAACACCACACCCCTCCATACCGCACAATTGACGGTACAGAGTATTTTGACGGCATCGCGAAAGCCTTCCACAAGGAAATCATATGCGGCTAAATGGCATAGATTTTTTAATTTTGCGTTGGGAACGTCTCGCACACCTAAGACTTGCCCCATCTTAGTGATTCTTGAATATCTCCTCTCACTGTACCGAGGAGGATTAGGACTTTCGTCGATCAAAGTCCATTTGGCTGCCATCACAGCTTTTCATGAAGTTGTGGAAGGGTTCTCGCCCTTCACCCATCCTACGTCCAAGGAATTTTTAAAAGGTCTAAAAAATACTATACCAACAACTAGGAACATCGTACCATCATGGAGCTTGTCAGTCATGCTCCATGCGCTGATAAGAAAACCCTTTGAGCCCATGGCTACAACGGACTTAAGACTCTTGACCTTCAAGACTGTGTTCTTGGTTGCCATAACCTCGGCAAGGCGCGCTAGTGAGCTTAGAGCTCTAAGGATAGATGCCTAAGGTGGTGACACCTTTTCACCTGGCTCAGGACATTGTCTTGCCAGCTTTTTTTCCTAATCCTACAACGCCCGTGGACACTGCTCTGCACATGCTGGATGTTAGAAGGGCTCTCGCTTTTTATAAAGCTAGAACCGAAGGATTTAGGAAATCCAAACAATTGTTTATATGTTATGGAGACCCTCATAAAGGACTTCCAGTGTCGTGCCAGCGCTTGTCACGCTGGATCGTAGAGACAATTGAACTCGCCTACTCTATCTCCAAACTAGAGATACAATGGCCTGTGACAGCTCATTCGGCCAGGGCGATGTCAACATCTGTGGCCTTTAGCAGGGGTGTCCCACTTTGGGACATTTGCAAGGCCGCAACCTGGTCCACACCTTCCACATTTGTCAAGCATTACAGCTTGAACACTCGATCCAGACATGACTGTTCGTTTGGAAGGACGATGCTTTCAGAAGTGTTGAAATAATACACCAACCCGCCTCCAAGGTATGTGAGCTTGCTACTCGCCCATATGTGTGATGCATAGAGACCACGATGAAGAAATGCAGGTTGCTTACCTGTAGCTGTAGTTCTTCGAGTGGTCATCTATGCATTCACACAACCCACCCACCGTCCCCACTTGGTGGTGTGAAGCTTACAAATGACACAGTTTAATGTGGAATGTATTTTATTTTGTTTTTTACACTCATGTTTATGGGGCACAATGTCGGACTCCTGTAAACTGAGGTAAGGGCGGGAACCCCAGGGACATGTGCAGTAGCGTGGGGGAGGGGTTCCCGCCCAAAAGCGTTTCCCTAAGCGTTTCTCTGCGCAGGCGCAAAGCCCATATGTGTGAATGCATAGATGACCACTCGAAGAACTACAGTTACAGGTAAGCAACCTGCATTTCTTTAAATGAATACATAGGCATAAAGCTCATTACACAGGCATAAAGTTCAAGCAATGGCCAGCATATTTGATACAGACATACAGAATCATACAAGATGGAGTCGCTTTGGTTCATTTTGCTTACACTGCCGCCGCACATTTTGCTCCAATCATGGTTCTGGCTTTCTCTTGTCTGGTGCAGCTTTGGCTCCGGTGTTTGTTCGCTTGTGAGTGGGATTATATTCAATAATGAGATGGATGACTTCAGCTCCCCAAACATCACCAATGGCTTTGGGGTTCACCCTTCTGTTGCAAACTTCATTGCCCCAGGTAAGGCTCCTGGACGTGGCCTCTTGGCTCCCTTGCCTTGTGGCCGGGCTTTCCAAAGAGGTGGCGGATTCTCTCTATTCTTCATGGTCTCTGTCATTCACACATCTGGGCTCTGTGCCTGCGTGGAGCCTTGTTCAGAAAACTTCCATAGCAGAGGCGTTTGAGGGGGGGACCCCCTCCCCCACTGCATACTGTGAATGTCTGAAAGGGTTCCCGCCCGTTCCCCATAGTTCCTAGAGACCGACATCATGGCAGCATTGTTTGGAACTTCTCCAGTGATTCTTCGGAATTCTTGTTAGAGGCCTGTCTTTCTTTCTTTCTTTCTTTCTTTCTTTCTTTCTTTCTTTCTTTCTTTCTTTCTTTCTTTCTTTTTCTTCATTCCTGTTTGTTATAAAAATAATAATAATTAATTAATTAGTTAAGTATCTATATCTTTTTCTTCATATTACTTGAACTTTTGGATCGGGACTAGCGTTGGCGATCCTGGGATTGCCTTGAAGGGTGTTTGACCCTCCGGGCCCCGTTCAGAAAATGTTCTAAATGCGGCAGTAAATTGCTCCCTTCTGATGGTCACTCCTTGTGTTTGCTTTGCTTAGGAGAGGGGCACGTTGTGGAAACTTGTCATTTTTGTCAAGCCTTTTCAAAACAGACCAAGAGACACAGGTCAGACTGGCTTAAGGCCATCCTGTGGAGTTAAGCTTTACAAGTGGTTGACAGCCCTGCGAGAGTTCAGTCTTTAGGACAGATGTCCGTGATGGATTCTTCAGAGCATTCCCCTCCCTGGCCTTTGCTTGAGGAGAGCGGCACACACCACCAACCTTCTTCTCTGGGTCAGTCAGTCACTTTGTCTCTCGCAAAGAAGTTATCAATAAAAGTGAAGACACCTAAGCAGGTCGGCAACGTATCGGGAGAAAGAAAGAAAAGGAAAAAGAGGCCACAAGTGTGTAATAAAACTCCTGCACTGAGTAGACCTGCTTCTCATTCTCCAGCGCATGGACAGCCTGTAGAATCAGTCAACGTTGATGTTTCTTCTCCACGCTGTATCGATGTCAACCACATCGATGTCAACCACATCGATGTCAACCACATGGATGTTGACCATATTGATGTCGACCCTGCCTTGGCGCCGACAGACTCTATTAAGTTGCCACTGTGGTTGTTGGCTCCGCTACGAGTAGCTCCAGTGCCCCCGCTATTGTATTCACCGACTCCAATGGTGAGAAATGTTCCACCATGTGTTCAATGACCAGCTATATTTCCGAGGGGGAGATTCAAGTCCCTTTCCTGCAACCTGTATGGGAAAGAGACCCTCGAAACAGAGTATCAGAGAGGGATCACAGGCGCGACTCACCCAATTCCATTTTCTCTGCTCCTTCGGACAGAGGGTATTATGACCCTAGGTCTAGATCCAGAGAACAATCCAGATCGCCACTGGAGTGGGACAGGTGCTCCGATTGGGGTCCCTTCAGACCTAGATATTGGGAACATGACCCTTGGGCTGACAGTTACTATACCAATAGGCGTTACAATTCCCTGCTAGAATATAGACCCTGTTGACTGTCTACATCGGTACAGAGAGATGATTAAAGGCTTCAATATGAGGGGTCATGCCTGCCTTCTCGACCTATTCATTCTGAAGTCTGCATTCGGCCAATTCAGAAGGTAGTCCCATCCTGGGACTTAGGACAGGAGTTATAGAATCATAGAATTGTAGAGTTGGAAGAGGCCTATAAGGCCATCGAGTCCAATCCCCTGTTCAATGCAGGAATCCACCTTAAAATCCCTGACAGATGGAAATCCAGCTGCCTCTTGAATGCTTCTAGTGTGGGAGAGCCCACAACCTCCCTAGGTAACTGGTTCCATTGTCGTTCTGCTCTAACAGTAAGGAAAGTTTTTCCTGATGTCCAGCCAGAATGTGGCTTCTTGTAACTTGAGCCCATTATTCCGTGTCCTGCACTCTGGGAGGATCGAGAAGATATCCTGGCCCTCCTCTGTGTGACAACCTTTTAAGTATTTGAAGAGTGCTCTCATGTCTCCCCTCAGTCTTCTCTTCTCCAGGCTAAACATGCCCAGTTCTTTCAGTCTCTCTTCATAGGGCTTTGTTTCCAGACCCCTGATCATCCTGGTTGCCCTCCTCTGAACACGCTCCAGCTTCTCTGCATCCTTCTTGAAGTGTGTTGCCCAGAACTGGATGCAATACTCAAGACGAGCCCTAACCAGTGCCAAATAGAGGGGAACCAGTACCTTGCACGATTTGGAAGCTATACCTCTATTAATGCAGCCCAAAATAGCATTTGCCTTTCTTGCAGCCATATCGCACTGTTGGCTCATATTCAGCTTGCGATCTACAACAATTCCAAGATCTTTCTCGTTTGTAGTATTGCTGAGCCAAGTGTCCCCCATCTTGTAACTGTGCATTTGGTTTCTATTCCCTAAATGTAGAACTTGGCATTTATCCCTGTTCAATTTCATTCTGTTGTTTTCAGCCCTATCAAAATCACATTGAAGTTTGTTTCTGTCTTCCAGGGTATTAGCTATCCCACCCAATTTTGTGTCATCTGCAAATCTGAGTCCATTCACCACATTCCTGCTCTTAGTGAAAGGACGCCAGCGCAACAACCTAGGTCAGACCGACAAGTGGGAATTGCCACCCTATCTGACCTGGAAGATTACTGTTCAGAATCATCCTCTCCTGCCTCTTTCATTGCCAGACATGGAGGTGGTTTCCCACAATGCCCTAGCTTCTTCTTTTTTCCCGGTTTGATTCTTTTATTTTTTAATATTTTTATTTTCCAACAACGCATAATAAATCATATACATACATAACACAACATTCTTCTTATTTCTTAGTTATACATTCTACTTCTTAACTGACTCACATTAATAAGTGCCCCCCCCCCACACCTTCGGGATCTTATTCTAGTTTCCAAAATTGCATTGAATCTTCTGGAGGTGTTCTCTCTCTCCCTTTTAAAAATACATATTCTAAGAATAATATCCATATCTCTTCAAAATCATTGTTTTTTATTATCCCCCTTCTAAATCTAATGTTACATGTTAATTTATCATTTATAGCAATAGCTCATATTTCTTTATACCAATCTTCTATATCATAATCTCCTTGAACCTTCCAATTTCTAGATATCATTAACCTTGCAGCTGTTAACAAGTTAATTCTTTTTCCATCTGATTACATTTAAGATTTCCATACATTGATAATAATGCTACACTTGGTGTTTCTTCTAAATTCATTCCAGTTATTTCATTTATTTCTCTATACACCATTTTCCATAATTTTTGTACATGTTCACAATTCCACCACATATGTATATACGTTCCCTTCTCCTGACATCCTCTCCAACAAAGTAACGAATTCTCTTTATTTATTAAGTTTAATTTTATTGGAGTTAGATACCACCTCCAAATTATCTTATAATAATTTTCTTTTATTCTTTCAGACATATTTTTCAACACTCTTTGTTTCCATAACCTCCCCCAGTCCTGTTGCTCTATTTTCTCATTCATATCCGTTTCCCATACCATCCTAACAGAATCTTCTTGAGTTTCCATTTCCAGTAATATCTTATATATTTCACTCATTAATCCTTTTATCAATTTGTTTTCTTCTTTTTCTTTCTCTTTTTGTAAGATCAAATCTTCAAATTTAGTATTTTTTCTGCACTCTCTATTATCCTTTAGCCATTTTTTGGTCCATTGTTCCATTTGGATACAGTTGAACCATGATATATTTCCCCCTTTTAATTTTTCTTTTATTTCTTCCTTAGATCCCATCTTCTCCACCCAATCTCTTATTTTAAGTACTTTCTCGTCTTTTAATTTCTTTACCAATCCCTCTTTTAAATTTTCAGGAAACTCCCTCATTACCACCACGGGTGTTATTGGGGAAATTACTAGAACCAATTTCCTTTTATATAATCGCCAAATTTCTAACACATTCTTTAAAAGAGGGTTCTCAATTCCCCTCCTCCACTTTGAATTATGGTCCTTAAAGAATATATTTTCTAACTTCCAATCTAACCCTTTCCCCTTTTTCTCCTCTAACCAATTTAGATCTCCTATACCTATTATACCCTCTATTACATATCTCAACTGGTTTGCTACATAATATAATTTAATGTTTGGGATCCCTAATCCCCCTGTTCTCTGCAATTTATACCATATTTTCTTATTAATTCTTGCTTTTCTATCTCCATTACAAAAATTGTTAACTATAATTTGCCAACTCTTTATTTCCTTTTCCGATATCTTAATTGGTAACGTTCTAAACAAAAAAATATTTTTTGGTAAAATCCTCATTTTTATCAACACTATCCTCCCAAACCATGATAATTTTATCTTTTTATATTCCTCTAACTTTCCTCTTACTTGTTGCTTTAAACTATTAAAATTTTTCTCTTCCATATCTTCCCAATTTTTTGTAATCTTAATTCCTAAATATTTAATTGTTTCTTTTAATTTAATTTTTTCCCCTTTACCTCCCCTTCCTTTTCTTCCACTTTGCTATAATTAAACAGCATCATTTCTAACTTTGACCAATTTATTTGTAATCCAGTCATTTTCCCAAATTCCCTCAAATGGTATTTTATCCGATCCATTTTCTCCAAGGGGTTCTTAATTGTCAATAATGTGTCATCTGCAAACATGCTTATCTTAATTTCATCTTCATTCCCAATCCCCTCTATGTTTCTATGCTTTCTAATTACGTTTGCCAAGACCCCTATAACTAGTACAAATAGGACTGGTGAGAGTGGACAACCTTGTCTTGTTCCTCGGGCGAGTAGTATTTGTTCTGTCATCCCATCATTTACCACCACTAATGCTACATTTTGTGAATATAACTGATTTATTAATCCTTTAAATCTTTCCCCAAATCCCATTGTTCCTATTATAATTTTTAATGCTTGCCAGCTCACGCAGTCAAAGGCCTTAAAAATATCTAATGCAATTATTCCCGCTTTTGACTTCTTCCTTTTTGTTTCATATATTATATTTAATAATCTTCCCACTAAATTATGCATCTGTCTTCCTACTACAAACCCACATTGGTCCTTTCCAATATATCTAGATACAAATGTATTCATTCTTTTTGCCATTATCGCTGTTAATATTTTTGCATCTTGATTAATTAATGATATGGGTCTATATGAATCTGGAACAGTTAGATCTTTATCAGGCTTAGGAATTAATACTATTAATGACTGTTCCCACGATGGCGGGATCATATCTCCCTTTATTATTCCATTATATAGTTTCATTCATTTCCTAACTAATATTTTTTGTAATACTCCAGTCCCAATCCATCTACCCCTGGGGATCTCCCTCCCTTTAGCTTATCTATGACCCCCTCTATTTCCATTTCTGTCACCAGTCCTTCCATTAGTTCCCTATCTTCCTCCTGTAAACTTATCTTTATATATTTTTCAATATATTCTCTAATTCTCATCGCGGGTGTATCTCCTGCCTCATAAAGCCCTTGATAAAACTCTTGAAATATTTCTATTTTTCCTCTCATTAAATTACAAATTTTCCCTGTTTTATCTTTAATTGCCCCTATTGTGTTCTTTGCCTTCCTTGACTGTGTGGCACTGGCCAGCATTCTAGAATTTCTATTATTATTCTCAAAGAATTCCCTTTTTAAATAAACCAAATTTCTCTGGACTTCCTCTATGTTCTTATTTTCTAATTCCTTTTTCTTTGCTTGTAATATTATCCAAATTTGTTTTTCTCTATTTTTCAAATATTCCTCTTCCAATTTTTTAATTTCCTCCTCTAATTTTTTTCCCCTCTTGTTGTCTTCTTAAATTACATGTTTCACGGATAAATATACCTCTTACCACTGCTTTCATCGTATCCCATAAAATTGCTTGAGAACTTTCCCCATTATCATTAATCTCCCATGTCTCCCATAATTCCTTTTTTATCTTTTCCACTATCTTATCATATTTTAATATTTTGGTGTTCATCCTCCATCTTTTTGCTTCTTTATAATCTTTTCTAACTCTGAACTCCATATTTACTAATGCATGGTCTGTTACCTTAATAACTCCCACCTCTGTATTTTTAAGTCTGGAGATTAAACCCTTTGAGACAAAAATATAATCTATCCTGGAGAAGGTCTTAAAAACTGGCGAATAAAAGGTATATTTTCTGTCTCCTCCTTTCAGCCAACGTCACACATCCTTCAATTCATTTTCATCTATCCATTTTTTAAAACCTGTAATGTTATTTCTTCTTTCCCTGATAGTGGGATTTGATTTATCTTGCCTTTTATCCAAAACCATATTAAACTCTCCAGCTATTATTAAATGTCCTCTGTGGATATCCTTCATCTCTCTAGACACTTCTTTATAAAACTCGATTTGCTTCTCATTTGGGGCGTAAATGTTGACCAATGTGTAATATTCCCCCGCCATTAGCTCCTGAATTATAAGGAATCTACCTTTTACATCCCTTTTAATCTGTAATACATTAAATCTACATTTATCTGATATTAAAATAGCAAACCCCTGTTGTTGTTTTTTGAAGTACCAAAGGCTTTCTCATATGTCACTGCCCATCTTAACTTAAGTTCATTCTTTCCATCTTTTATTTGATGTGTTTCCTGTAAGAAAATAATGTCCGCCTTATCCTTATTTAGCATCATTTCTATCCTCTTCCTTTTCACTACTGCCCCCAATCCTTTAACATTCAGTGTTGATAACTTGATGTTCTTATCCATATTCTGTCTGTGTTTTTCCTTCTTTGTTGATCCCTTTTGTGCCCACCCACATAAACACATTACTTAAACTTAATACAAAAATTCCCCCCAACCATAATCCCACCCTCCCGCTCCCCCCACCCTCCTCTTCCTCCCTTCCCCTCCCTCTTCCCTCCCTTCCCCTCCCTCTTCCCTCCCTTCCCCCTCTTTTTTTCTCACCCCTCTCTTCCCCCAGGGCCTATTCACCCCAGCCATAGTTGATCCCAACCGTAAGGGGGTGAATGGATCCCTCAGTCCCGATGCAGTGACCCCTTCCTCCCTCGGTTATGCTTATCTCATCATCTCCTCTCCCTCTGTTTTAAAACTCGTCTTTATTTACTTCTGACTTGGTCCTGGCCGTTCTTCCTCCCGTTGACTTGGTCTTGGCCTTTCTTCATCCTTCTCCAGCCCCAATTCTCGTAGTTTGGACATCCCTTGTTCCAGCGATGTTATTTTTTCCTGCTTCCTCTTCCAAAAAAATCTCAGGAACACAGGGTATCCCCACAAATATGTAATTCCTTCGCGCTTAAGCACTGCTATGCATAATCTGACACTCCTCCTCCACGCAATGGTCTCAGGACATAGATCGTTGAAGACTTGTATTGGAGCATCTTGGTAGGTCAGCGTTGACTTCTGTCTGATTTTCTTCATTAATTCATCTTTTTTATAAAAATTTGCGCATCTCACCAAGATATCTCTAGGCATCATTCTGTTTCTTCCCCCAGCGACTCTATGTACTCTTTCTATGTCATAATCATTCCAAATTATATCTTTGGCCATTTCTTGGAGCCAACCCAAAATCTTCCTTCTCAGGTTTTCTCCTGCTTCTTCAGGGAAATTGCGTATGCGCAAATTTACTCTCCTGCTGTTGTCTGGTAACTGTATTAGTCTCAGTTCATTCTGTTCAAATCTTATATTCTGTTGTCTTATCTCCTGATGGTTGGACTCCACTTTTTTCTCCAGTTGATTCACTTGTGCATTCACTTTGTCTATATTTGCTTTCATTTCAGCCATAGATTTAGTAACCCCTGTCAGTACTTCTTTAACTATGACCTCTTTCATAGCTTTGCTCTCTTTTTTGATTTTTTCTTCCGTTTGTTCAAGTAATATTTCATTATTTCTCTGTGTCATCTCCCGGATTGTTGTAAACAGATCTTCTGTCTCTCCTGTCTGTTTTGACCTTGCGCCAGAAGCTGTACTTGGAGCTGAGCCGTTCGAGCCATCTTTCCCATTCACTCCCCCCATCGCCATTTTATCTGGGTTTTTTAATCCTTCTTTCACCCCTCCTTGCTCAGACTGTTGATCTTTCAAAGACATTTCTTTTTCTGGTGACTTTTTTGTGAGTCTGGCTGCTGTCTTATCTGAGGGATGTGTTTTGGCCCTCGTCTAAGCTGGGGTGCTTTGTGATCTGTTTTTTGAGCGCTTAGGCATCTACAATCTTCCTCCCAGTCGACTTTTTAATTGTTACGTTTTTTGTAATTTTAATTAGTTCTATTAAGACTTCAATATCTCAAATCTCTGAGTAAAGGCTTAAACAATATTGGGTTTAGTCCCGATCAGCTTCCCCCTTCGTCTCTGACTGCAGCTCTGGCGTAGCTGTTTTTCAAAAGTGAAACTAACTTTTAAACCGCTCCCGAGCTGCTAGAAATCTGTTTTGACGAACTGCCAACACCCAGGATTTTACCCTGTTCCATCTTATTTATTGCCTTTACTCACTTTTTGTTTATTTAGGAGATAATTGCATTTTTCAAGCTTCGATCCCAAGAGCTCTGAAGAAAACTCACTGCATTGTCCAGCTGTCAGGCTCCGCCCCCAATGCCCTATCTTCTTTTGAACATTTGGGTCAATTTTCCAATCAGATTTTATGAATGGTGCAGGCCTTGGGCCTTATGGTGCAGTTCCTACAGTTCAGGACCCTGTTTTTGATTTGGTTACAACAGATACTGCTCATCTGGTGTCCATACCAATGTTACCGGCACTACTAGACATAATAAGACAGTCTTGGAAATCACCCACTTCTATGCCCCCCACCTCCAGGCAGCTTGAAAGTCTATATAAGGTACAACAAGAGGATGCTAGTTTTCTTTTCCAACACCCAGCTCCCAATTCTGTGGCAGTTGAGGCCACACAAGGGAAGACAACACGTCAGCATTCATAGAATCATAGAATCATAGAATCATAGAATAGCAGAGTTGGAAGGGGCCTACAAGGCCATCGAGTCCAACCCCCTGCTCAATGCAGGAATCCACCCTAAAGCATCCCTGACAGATGGTTGTCCAGCTGCCTCTTGAAGGCCTCTAGTGTGGGAGAGCCCACAACCTCCCTAGGTAGCTGATTCCATTGTCGCACTGCTCTAACAGTCAGGAAGTTTTTCCTGATGTCCAGCTGGAATCTGGCTTCCTTTAACTTGAGCCGTTATTCCGTGTCCTGCACTCTGGGAGGATCGAGAAGAGATCCTGGCCCTCCTCTGTGTGACAACCTTTTAAGTATTTGAAGACTGCTATCATGTCTCCCCTCAATCTTCTCTTCTCCAGGCTAAACATGCCCAGTTCTTTCAGTCTCTCTTCATAGGGCTTTGTTTCTAGACCTCTGATCATCCTGGTTGCCCTCTTCTGAACACACACTCATAATGAAGGCCGTCACTTAAACCTACTGAGAAGGAGAGTGTGTTCCTCACCAGCGCTTGGGCTTTGAGTATGGTTGCCAGCTTTTACTGTGGGAAAAGATGGGCAAGCTTATGGAACACCTTCCTGACAACAAGCGCAACTTGGCCCTCCTGATTCAGAGTGAGGCAACAGATTCATACTTCCTGGTATCAAGTCGACTGTAGCTCAAAGACTAATTGGAGCAGTAGCACTTAGGAGACATGCCTGGCTCTGATCTGCAGGCCTGTTGCAGGAGGCACGCTCCAGGATCAAAGATTTACCATTCGGCAATTCAGGTTTATTTAATAATAACACCAATGAAACTTTAGAAACTTTAGGCAAACGGCAAGGAAAATGTCGATGGGGCAGCCTGATGTTGACCTTTTCGCTACCTATGACAATGTGATCCTTCCAAGTTTTTGCAGCAGAGCAGGATGCAGAAAGGGCTCACTAGGGAGGCTTGTTTTATGCATTCCCTCCATTGCCACTGATCTTCAGGTGCTTACAAAAATCATGACCAATAGGCACGCCATGGTGGCCTCAACAAATACAGTTCTCCTACCTCCTGAGCCTTTTGGCAGGTGAGTATTGCCAATTGCAGGACAAACCCAATCTTCTTTCTCAACAGCACGGTCTAGTCAGACATCCGGACCTTACTATGCTCAGGATGACAGCTTGGAGGCCTCCAAAAAACCTTCTATGCGAAATTCTTATGCTATGAAGTGGACTTTTTTTTCTGATTTTGCTGCATTGCATAGTTTCAAGCCTGAGAAGGCTTCATTACAGCACATTTTGTTATTTCTATATGGTCTGTTTCAAAAGGGTCTAGGTCCATCATCGATAAAGGTTTACCTACCAGCTATTTCATCGGTTCATCCCCTCATTAGGGGTTTTACAGTTTTTTTGCACCCTTTGATGAAGAGGTTTCTTAAGGGCTTAAAGAACCTCACTCCACCGGTTTATTCGGTTATACCATCGTGGAGTCTATCTGTGGTTCTGAAGGCCTTGACAGCCCCACCATTTGAACCCCTAGCAAAAGTTGAGTTCAGGTTGCTTTCTTGGAAGACTGCATTTTTGGTTGCAATAGCATCAGCGTGTCGATCGAGTGAGCCGTGTGCCCTCCGTATTGACCTTCCTTATCTGACTTTTCACAGAGATAAAGCGCTGCTTAGACCTGAAGTTGCTTTTCTTCCTAAAGTTGTTTCTGATTTGCATTTGAATCAGGATATCGTACTGCCTGCCTTTTCACCTAATCCTTCGTCTAAACTGGAAGCTACTTTACACAGCTTGGGCATGCGCAAGGCATTAGCTTTTTACATGGACAGAATGAGCTCCTTCTGAAGGTCTCGTCTATTTCTATGTTATTCTTGACAGCACAAAGGCTTGGCACTCTTCTCTCAGTGCTTGTCAGCTTGGATAGTGAGGATGATTACTTTGGCATACAAACTGGCACATCTCTCCCTCATGGACCCAGTTCATGCCCATTCAATCCGAGCAGTAGCCGCTTCAATGGCATTTGACAAGGGAATCCGGATCTCAGACTTATGTAAGGCGGTGACCTGGTTGACTCCATCAACATTTGTCAAGCACTACCACCTCAGTCAATGGGCCAGAGCTGACTGTGCATTTGGGAGAGCAGTGTTGTCATCCGTTCTGGCATAGACACTGTCCTGCCTCTGGGTAAGTCCGCTTGCTAATCGCCCAGATGTGTGAATGACAAGAGACCATGAAGAAGAAATGCAGGTTGCCTCCCTGTAACTGTAGTTCTTTGAGTGGTCATCTGTGCATTCACACAAGCCACCCACCATCCCCGCATCGGTGTCAATGCTGAGGGACTCCCTAGGTTCTGGGGCCATGATGTCTGTCTCTAGGAACTGAGGGGAATGGGCAGGAACCCTTTCAGACATGCACAGTATGCAGCAGGGGAGGGGTTCCCGCCCCAGACGCCTCAGCTATGGAAGATTCCCGAATGAGGCTCCATGCAGGTGCAGAGCCCAGATGTGTGAATGCGCAGATGAGTACTCAAAGAACTATAGTTACAGGTAGGCAGCCAGTGTTTATCAGCTCAAGCATTCCTCCTGCTTGGCTGCCTTCTGCTGCACCCCGACAGCTTCTTTAATCCACAACAAATCTATTTATTTATTTTTAAAAATTGACCGCCTTTCAGGGCAGAAGCCCTCCCAAGGCAGCTTATAGCAATACAATTAATTAAAAAAGTTAAAATACTAAAAGCGATAAAACCATAAACAGAGTAAAGAAGCAATAAAAAAACAATAAAAGCCAGCAGTAAAACCAGCAGCAATAACAGCAACAGCAGCAGTCCTATCCAGAGAAGATGTGTGTTTTCAAGGCCTTCTTAAGCCCCCCTGGCTTGCCCTCTCCACTGCAAGTCCCTCTGGGCACTCGGTGGGCAGCCCACAGCCCCCGCCCCCATCGCAGCGGAGCTCAGAGAACGTGCAGGGGCTTCCCGCCTGAGCTGTCCCTTATTTATTTATTTTAGCAATTTTATCCTGCCCTTTAGCCAAAAAGGCTCTCAAGGCAACTTACAAAAATATTTCTTAAGACAGTCCCTAAAAAACATGACTCAAAAGGAAAGGGGGATTGGGAGGGAGGAGGGGAGAAAAAGAAAAGAAAAGAAAATTCAGGCACTAGATTCTTACTGTATTTCTTCAATTGTAAGACACACTTTTTTCCCATATAAACATCTCTAAAAATGGGGTGCGTCTTAGAATCGTGGGTGTGTCTTAGGGTTTTTTTTCCTGTTGGTGGTACTGAAATTAGTGTGCGTCTTACAATCGATGGCGTCTTACAGTCGAAGAAATATGGTAGTTGCAAAGTTCAGCAGTGACAGTAGCAGGAGGGAGGGGGGTCTCTCAGCTGGAGCTGGACCCAGATACACGATGGAGAGGGGCCTGGCTGCTGTGTCCTCCCCCACTGCTGGCCTCTGCAGAGACCAGTCCCTTCCACCACCTTTCCCCTGGGATTGCTGATCAGCTGCTTTCCCTTCAAAATAAAAATGGCCCCGAAGAGGCACCTGGCTCCAGGACCGGGGCCCCGGTTTTTAGAAGCTGGGGACCTACCCCGACTTTTCAGGTGGGAGCAAGGTGAACGTGATCCTCCGGCCATCTAGCCTTGGTCCATCCCCAATGCAGAGGCATGGCTGGGTGGACGGTGGCTGCTGGTTGGTCAGCATCTGACCGGCCAGAGGGCAGAGGTGGGCCTGGCTGCTGGAAACCCTGCATTCTTGCTACAGTGTCAGGATTAGCTGCCCACTGCCACCCCAAAGCAGCAGAAATGCAGGGTTGTGCTTATTGCAGTGGCAACCCACCGCCATGTAGCCAGCCCCTGGGGCCCTCCAGATGAATTGGGCTGCGACTCCAACTCCCGTGGAAATGACAGTCTCCCTGAGTCTGTCCAGGGGTGAAGGAAAACAAAGCGAACAAGCCTCAAGCCCCAGCCTGGGGATGACCCATAATTCCTGCATGGGATTCACTGCTGCAAAATGTCACAAGGGCTGGTGATTTAGCTGACCCTTTTAACGGATCAGGCAAATGCATGGGCCATTTCCATCTCTAACCACTTTGCTTCCTGCATCCCTTGCAGGGAAACGGCCTTTTTCCTCCATGTGTCCGTCGATCTTGGTGGATAAGAGCAACAAGGTCAGGATGGTGGTTGGCGCTTCTGGAGGGACAAAAATCACCACAGCAACAGCACTGGTGGGTCCCAGGAGGCCCTCCAGAGAGGCCAAACAGGTTGGGGGAGGGATGACAAATGCCACAAGGCCTGCAAGGGGGGGGTGCAGCCTGGACCAAAGGCAGGCAGCAGGGCTCTTGGGCTCCACCCTGGCAAGCAGCCTAGGAATCACGATAGAGAGACCGTGCAGAATGCAAGTGGAGGACCATGAGAAATGGGGGTAGGGTGGGGTGGGGGAGGAAGAAGGCCACTTTCCCACCGGGTGCTGCAAGGAGAGGGTGTCCATCACCTCTTCTTCAGCTGGTCGGAATTACACCACTAGAGGGCTCTGGGCAGACATCCCCCTGGGGGATCTCTAGGCACACAGTGAGATCCCCAATCAGCCATGACATTCACTGGGTGACTTTGGACCAATATAGAAAATAGGAAAACAGCTGCTCAAAGCTGTTGCTTTTGGAGGCTTTGCTGGAGCCATCTTGTCCTCAGGACATGTGAAGCAACCTGGTGGAGGAGAGGGTGGATGGATGGGGGTGTCTTGGGGGGTCGGTGGAGTCCACCTTGGGCAGCCCTCCCTCTGCCCTGACCTTGGCTTCATGGGTCCCAGGGAGCCACTGCCAGTTCCAGTCTGGATACGCGCCTCTAAATGTGGCGCCAGTGATGTGCTTTTCTGTTTGTTTTTTGTCCAGACAATCATCAATTCCCTTTGGTTTGGCTATGATGTTCAGGCTTCTGTGGAGGAGCCCAGAGTCCATAATCAGTTGATACCCAATGAGACTGTCTTGGAGCAGACGGCAACAAAGCATGTGGCAAAGGTCTGTCTGTCCAACTGGGGAAGGGGGTGGGTGGTGAGGGGTTGATTAACTGACCATTGTGGGAGCATCAGCTGTGCTCAACTCCGGTTGTGGATACAGACATATTTGAGTGGGGGAGGCTGGACCAAACATTGCCCACATTAAGAAAACATGGACTACAAAAACATAAATGTTTTAAAAAACAGTGTTTAAAACATACCTGTTTACTTCACACAATGCAAAATCAATGTTTGGGATGGATTTGGGCATGACCATTAACTTCCATTAGTTACCATGGAACATCCATCAGCAGAGACACTAGACCTCTCCCAGGTATAATATACTTCTACCATCACATATGAAGCTGCCTTGGATACTGGAGGTAGCACATAGCCATCAGGACTAGTAGCCATTGATAGCCCTCTCCTCCAGGAATTTATCCAACCTTTTAAAAGCCATCCAGAATGGTGGCCATCACCACAACTTGTGGTAGTGAATTCCATAGTTTGCATATGAATTATATATATGCTGTATGAAGAAGTACTTCCTTTCAGGATAAGGGTAGGATATACAGGATTAGCATTTCAAACTGATAAAACATGCAGATACAAATAAGAACCCAAACCAAGCAAACTAAAAACTAAGTTGCAAACCATACATCACCCAGCCATGAGGTCACCCAGCTCAGGACAAAAACCCTTTTCAAAAGCATACTCTTTATAGATACTTTTCTCGCTCCTTCCCCCCTCCTTTCGAAGATCTTTCACACCTTCCCCTGAGATGTTAATTATTATTATTATTATTATTATTATTATTATTATTATTTATTTATATAGCACCATCAATGTACATGGTGCTGTACAGATTACACAGTAAATAGCAAGACCCTGCCGCATAGGCTTACAATCTAATAAAGTTGTAGAAAACAATAAGGAGGGAAGGAGAATGCAAACAGGCACAGGGAAGTGTAAACAGGCACCGGGTAGGGTGAAGCTAACAGTATAGAGTCAGAACAAACTCAATATTTAAAAGCTATAGGGAAAAGAAAAGTTTTTAGCTGAGTTTTAAAAGCTGTGATTGAGTTTGTAGTTCTCAAGTGTTCTGGAAGAGCGTTCCAGGCGTAAGGGGCAGCAGAAGAAAAAGGACGAAGCCGAGTTAGGGAAGTGGAGGTCCTTGGGCAGGCGAGAAGCATGGCATCAGAGGAGCGGAGAGCACGAGCGGGGCAATAGTGTGAGATGAGAGAGGAGAGATAGGCAGGAGCTAGACCGTGAAAAGCTTTGAAGGTCAACAGGAGAAGTTTATATTGGATTCTGGAGTGAATTGGAAGCCAATGAAGAGATTTCAGAAGTGGAGTGACATGGTCAGAGCGGCGGGCCAAGAAGATGATCTTAGCGGCAGAGTGGTGGACAGAGACCAGCGGAATGGTGTGAGACGAGGGAAGGCCAGAGAGAAGAAGGTTGCAGTAGTCCAACCGAGAGATAACCAGTGCGTGAACGAGAATCTTGGCAGAAGAGACAGACAAAAATGGTCGAATCCTGGCACTTTCACTCAAGGCTGGTCGGCCTTGCCCCAAGTGGTTCCAGGATGTACAGAACGCCCCCATGCAGCTGGCGCTTATCTGTTCCGCTCCTAAAACCATAACAATAAAATAATTTAACATATTAAAAACAGCCATTCCCAGTATGATTTTACCCCTTCCTTCCCCCTTCCCCCTTAAGATGGCATTTCTAGAAAATGCCACCTCAATTGCACTCTTTTATTTGGTTACACATTGACCCCTTTTGTTACTCTTTCTTTTGTGCCCACGCAGGGGCAGGGGTTCATCCCCCCTCCCAATCCTCCCTCCCCTTCCTGGCTGAAGCTTCGGGATAGTCCATCTGCCACTACGTTCTCTTTGCCCTTAATGTGGGAGATGGTAAAATCGAAATCCTGAAGAGCTAAGCTCCAACGCAACAACTTCTGGTTAGTGTTCTTTACACGCGCCAGCCAGCAAAGCGGGGAGTGATCAGTCTGAATTTGGAAGGGCCGCCCCCACAAGTATGGCCACAATTTCCCCACCGCCCATACTATAGCCAAGCACTCTTTCTCAATTGTCGCCAAAACCCGCTCTCGGGGCAAAAGCTTTTTACTAACGAATGCCACGGGCTGCAGCAGCCCCTCCTCTCCTTTCTGCAACAGCACCGCGCCTAGACACGCCTCGAAGGCGTCCGTCTGTACCACGAAGGGGCGGTCAAAATCGGGCGCGTGGAGTACCGGGGCCCGTTTAAGTTTTTCCTTTAAGCCGTCAAACGCTCGTTGACATGCCCCTGTCCACTGCACCTTTACCGGCTGCCTCTTCCGGCACAACTCGGTTAGAGGGGCCACCAACTGGCTAAAATTCGGGACAAACCTCCGGTAATATCCTGCCAGCCCCAAAAAGGACTGGACCTGCCTCTTGGTCTGTGGGATGGGCCACTGCTGGATTGCCTCTACCTTGGCCTCCATAGGTTTCAATGCTCCCTGTCCCAGTCTATGGCCCAGATAGGTCACTTCCCCTCTTCCGAACTGGCACTTTGAGGCCTTCACGGTTAACCCAGCCTCTCGCAGCCGGCTCAACACTTGCGCCAAATGCGATAGGTGCTGCTCCCACGCATCACTAAACACCGCCACATCGTCCAAGTAAACGCATGAAAAAGCCCCCAAACCATCCAGAACCTGGTCCATAAGTTTCTGGAAGCCCCCCGGTGCATTCGAGAGCCCGAACGGAAGAACCGTAAACTGGTAATAACCTTGGGGGGTTGAAAAAGCCGATTTCAAAGCAGCATCCTCATCTAACGGCACATGCCAATATCCCTTGGTCAAATCCAGGGTGGAAATGAACTTGGATTTCCCTAGCATCTCTATCAGGTCGTCCGTCCGGGGCATGGGGTATGCCGCCACCGTGGACACACTGTTAAACTTTCTGAAGTCCACACAGAAACGGACCGATCCATCTTTTTTGGCCACGAGCACCAACGGGGAAGACCATGGACTCTGACTTTTTAAAATCACGCCCATGGCCAGCATCTCCTCAATCTCCTTATTAACAATCTCCAACTGCCTTCCGTTTAACCGATGGGGAGGAGACTGGATAGGGGGATGCTTCCCCGTATCAATCGAATGCGTGGTTAGCGATGTCCACCTGGCAAACCCGAAAACAGCTCTTGGAACTCTTGCAAGCACCGTTTCAATTGCTCCTGCTGCAAAGCACTCAATTCCTCGGGGACCTGAATGTCCGCCAGCCCCTCCTTCCCCCGGTAGCTAGCTAAGATGTCCAGCCCCGCTTCTTCGCCCAGCGGCTCTCCCCGTCCCACCTGGTGGACCCGCACTCCCCGCTCCCAGAACGGTTTCATCATATTCACATGATAAACCTTGGCACGGCGTTGACTCTCGGGATCTCTCAGCAAATAATTCACCTCATTCAACCTTTTCTCCACCACAAAAGGTCCTTCCCACTTAACCGCCAGCTTCTCCGGCTTCAGCGGCTTCAACACCAACACTCTATCTCCTTCCTGAAACACCCGTTGCCTAGCCTGCCAATCATACCACCTCTTTTGGGTCTGCTGCGCTTGAGCCAAATTCTCCTGCGCGGCCTCCCCCACTTCCTTCAAGAGATTCTGTAGGTTCTGCATATATTCCACTACCGACACCGGGGTTGGGGTGGTCCGTCCCTCCCAGCCTTCCCACAGCAACTTCAGCGGGCCCCGTAGCTCTCGTCCAAAGACCAACTCATTAGCCGAAAACCCCAAGCTATCACTTTTAGCATCTCGGGCCGCAAAGAGAAGGTAGGGCAGGGCTTGATCCCAATCCGCCGTGTGTTTGGTAGCATAGGCTTTCAACATTTTACCCAGCGTCTGATTGAACCATTCCACCAACCCGTTCCCTTCATGATGATATGCCGCGGCTATACACTGGTGCACCCCCGCCAACCTCCACAACTCCTTTAGCAGTAAGGACATAAAATTCCCCCCTTGATCATGTACCAACACTTTGGGGACCCCCACCCAGGTGAAAATCATCATCATGGCCTTCACCACCTGCGGCGCAGAGATGACCGAAAGCGGCACTGCCTCTACGTAACGGGTGGCGTAATCCACCAGGGTTAGAATATACTTTTTCCCTGCTCGGGTGGCTGGGCTAAAGGGTCCCAAAATATCCACCCCATCTTTTCAAACGGCACCTCCGTGATAGGGGATGGTCCCGGGGGAACCCAACTCGTTGGCACGTCTCACAGGAATTGCAAAAATCTCGCACCTCCTGGGCGACTCCAGGCCAGTAAAAATCCCGACTCACCTGCTCCAACGTTCGGCGTATTCCCAAGTGCCCCCCCCCCACAGCTGCTCATGGGCAGCTTCCAACACCTTCCCCCTTAAGGATGTGGGCACCACCAGTTGCTTCCTCTCCACCCCCCCTTTTCCTTTGGGGGAGAACTGACGGTATAGCTTTCCCCGCTTCCAAACGAACACCGCTGTCCCCACCTTCCCTCACCCTTCCGCCGGGCCTCCCGCTGCCTCCCGGCACTCCTGTAGTGAGGGGTCCTGCTGCAACTCTTTTTGGAACTCCGGGGTACCCCATCCCTCCAGGTCTGGGCCTCCCACCTCCCGTCCCTCCCAGAGGGGTTCCTCCCTTAGTCTCCCCGGTTCTTCCTCCCCTTGGGTCTCCCGCTGTTGGGCAGCTTTCCCCCGGGTCGTTACCGCCAACTGGGTAACTTTAAAACATAAGTCGTTGCCCAGGAGGAAGGCGGGTCCTTCCGTATACGTGAGGATAACTAGCTCCCCTTTCCAGCCTCGATATTCTATGTTCACTCGGGCCAGCGGGGCCTCAAATGGAGGCGCTCCGTACGGGGTCACCATTACGGTTCGACCCACTAGTCTCTGTCCGGGTTTGAGTAGACCCACATGGGCGCTACTAAGGTCCGCTCTGGTATCTCTCTGAGCCTGCACCGTCCTCCCATCGACCACCACGCACTCACAGAATTTCCGACGACTCCACTGGAGCTGGGCCGGGGTCACCAACCGCATGGAGACGGCGTTCGCTGGGCCAGGACTCCCGGGGCCTGCTGTGGCCTGGGCCACCCCTGCAGACTCAGCACACATATACTCCCACTCCAAGTCGGCCACTTCTCCCTCGCTATTGTCGCTCCAGTTGGAGGCCGGAGAAGCTGGCGTTGTTGGTGCCGCCGCCGCTCGAACCACCGGTCGTTGGGCTGGACCTCTGCCTCCGCTCGCCTGGTTGGCCGCCAGCTTTGGGCATTCCCTCTTCAGGTGCCCTGGCTCCTTGCTCCGCTAACCACACTTCCTTTGTCCCGACGCTCCTTCCCCGGCCACGCCGCCTTCCTTTCTCCTGCCGCTCCTCCGAGTCGCCTCTCGGGTCTTCAGGATCCCTCCGGCCCCTTTTCGCTCAAACACCTGCAGCCGGTCTGCCATTTTCGCTGCCTCCATCAAAGTCGGGGGATTCTTTTCCCCCACCCAAGCATCGTATTTCTCCAGGAACTGGCGATAAAGCTGCTCTTTAGCCATCAAGTCCTTGGCTCCCTTCAAGTCTTGGACCCCCTCGGCGTCCATCCAAGCTTCCATAGCTGTCATCATTCGGGTGGCGAACGCAGCGAAAGTCTCTTTTGGTCAACTGATGAAACTTCTGCCGGCAATGTTCCGCCGTAAGGGCAAACTGCTCCTTAGCCAAGTTTTTGAAATACAGGTAGTCGTGGCGCAGTTCCCGCGGGATGGTTGCTATCATTTCTCGCAAAGTTCCGGTAACCTGTGGTTGCAACAGACTCATCCTCTGGGCTGGCAAGACCCCCAGCTCGTCACACGTGTCTTCGAAAAGGGCCAGGAACGCTCCCACATCATCTCCTTCCTGATACATGGGAAAAGCTCGCCGGTCGAAACGCAGCCCTGAGGTTCCCCCCCCCTCTCTCTCCACGATCCTCAGATGGCGAGACATCAGCTCCAGACATTCCGTGTACATCCGCTGAACTTTCCTTTCATCACTCTCCTCCCCAGCCCCCACACCTGGGCCATTTCCCTCCGCCTCTCTTGGTGGCCGGGGGGGGGGTTGCGGCAGTGGCGTTCCTCGCAGCCGTGGGACTTGCACCCTCCGGTTGTCCCCTTCCAACGTTACCGCCAGCGCTGAGGTCGCCTGCAACTGCGGGCCCTGCATTCCAGAAGTGTCCCCTTCCAGCATCGCCGCCGGGAATGACATCCTCGGCTCAACTTCGAACCATGCTCTTTCCCGCTCCTCCTCTGGCATCCAGAGTCGTGCTGCATGATGCCTCCGGGCCCCTCCTTCGGAGCCGTGCGTCTCTTGCATCCCCCACTCGAAAGTAGACAGATTTCCGCTCCTTCCTGAGGGTTTGCCCCCAAAAACTCTACTCCTGGAGCTTCAGCTCCCTGACTCTGAGACAAAAACTCTGCTCCTGGAGCCGCCGCTCATTGATTCTGAGCCATTCTTGGCTGGCCTACTTGACTTTGCTTAGCCTGAGTTCAAACCTCTGCTCTCCCTTTCCTACCAGCATTCCATTCCCCCAGATCTGTGTCGAATCCCAGCGCTGCCCACCATGTAAAGAAAGCACGCTCCAGCAAAGCTGGCCTTTCCACTGGATTTTGCACAGATCCCTGGAACAAACGCACACAGCTCCCAGTTTGGAGGGTTAAGCCCAATTTTATTCAGGATAAGGGTAGGATATACAGGATTAGCATTTCAAACTGATAAAACATGCAGATACAAATAAGAACCCAAACCAAGCAAACTAAAAACTAAGTTGCAAACCATACATCACCCAGCCATGAGGTCACCCAGCTCAGGACAAAAACCCTTTTCAAAAGCATACTCTTTATAGATACTTTTCTCGCTCCTTCCCCCCTCCTTTCGAAGATCTTTCACACCTTCCCCTGAGATGTTAATTTTCGCTCAAGGCCGGTCGGCCTTGCCCCAAGCGGTTCCAGGATGTACCAGAACGCCCCCATGCAGCTGGCGCTTATCTGTTCCGCTCCTAAAACCATAACAATAAAATAATTTAACATATTAAAAACAGCCATTCCCAGTATGATTTTACCCCTTCCTTACAGGGATGACCCGTGTTCTAGTATGGGAGAAGGAGAAAAAGGTCTCCCTATCCACATTATTCGCACCATGCATAATTTTGTACACCTCTATCAGGTCTCCACTTGGTCTCTTTTTTTCCAAGCTAAACAATCCCAGTTGATGTAACCTTCCCTCGTAGGGAAGATTCACCAGTCCCTAAATTATTTTAGTTGTCCTTT
The DNA here is from genome assembly GCF_023053635.1 of Elgaria multicarinata webbii. Classification (NCBI taxonomy): domain Eukaryota; kingdom Metazoa; phylum Chordata; class Lepidosauria; order Squamata; family Anguidae; genus Elgaria; species Elgaria multicarinata. The sequence goes on along the minus strand of NC_086188.1, from coordinate 22,240,107 downwards.
TCTGCACTTTTTCCAGCTCTATAATAACTCTTTTTTAGGTGTGCTGACAAGAAATATAAACAGTATTCTAAGTGTGGTTGCACTATAGATTTGTTTAAAGGCAGTATGATACTGGCAGTTTTATTCTCAATTCCTTTTCTAATATTGCCTAACATGCCTTCAAAGCTTTCAAATCATGCAAGGTATTGGTTCCCCTCTATTCAGCACTGGTTAGGCCTGATCTTGAGTATTGCGTCCAGTTCTGGGCACCACACTTCAAGAAGGATGCAGAGAAGCTGGAGGGGGTTCAGAGGAGGGCAATGAGGATGATCAGGGATCTGGAAACAAAGCCCTGAAAGAACTGGGCATGTTCAGCCTGGATGAGAGAAGACTGAGAGGAGACATGATAACACTCTGGAAGTACAGAGGAGGACCAGGAACTCTTCTCAATCATCCTAGACTGCAGAACATAGAATAGTGGGCTCAAGTTATAGGAAGCCAGATTCTGGCGGGACATCAGGAAAGACTTCTTGACTGTTAGAGCAGTACAACAATGGAACCAATGACCTAGGGAGGTCGTGGGCTCTCCCACCCTAGAGGCATTTGGACAGCCACCTGTCAGGGATGCTTTAATGTGCATTGATCAGTGGATTGGACTCAATGGCTTATAGGCCCTTCCAATTCTACTGGGTGGACATTTTCATTGAACTGTCCACCACAACCCCAAGATCTCTTTCTTGGTCGATCACTGCCAGCTCAGATCCCATCAGGTTATACTTGACATTGGGGTTTTTTTTTGTCCCAACATGCATCACTTTACACTTGCTTACACTGAATTGCGTCTGCCATTTGGATGCCCACTCTCCCAGCTTGGAGAGTTCCTTTTGGGTTCTTTTAGCCCAGTGCCATTAGCTCCTTCTCCTCACCATCCCAGGAAGAGTGTCTTTCCCAGTCTTTCCCAGTCCTGCAGCTTCAGAGGTTCTTAACTGAAGCAGCCTCTGGACTTTCTGCCTGCAGAGCATTTGTGCAGCATGTGTCATTCCACTACGCTTCCAAGAATCATAGAATCATAGAATAGCAGAGTTGGAAGGGGCCTACAAGGCCATCGAGTCCAACCCCCTGCTCAATGCAGGAATCCAACCTAAAGCATCCCTGACAGAGGCTTGTCCAGCTGCCTCTTGAATGCCTCTAGTGTGGGAGAGCCCACAACTTCCCTAGGTAACTGATTCCATTGTTGCACTGCTCTAACAGTCAGGAAGTTTTTCCTGATGTCCGGCTGGAATCTGGCTTCCTTTAACTTGAGTCCATTATTCCGTGTCCTGCACTCTTGGAGGATCGAGAAGACATCCTGGCCCTCCTCTGTGTGACAACCTTTTAAGTATTTGAAGAGTGCTATCAGGTCTCCCCTCAATCTTCTCTTCTCCAGGCTAAACATGCCCAGTTCTTTCAGTCTCTCTTCATAGGCCTTTGTTTCTAGACCCCTGATCATCCTGGTTGCCCTCCTCTGAACACGCTCCAGCTTGTCTGCGTCCTCCTTAATTGTGGAGCCCAGAACTGGACGCAATACTCAAGATAAGGCCTAACCAGTGCTGAATAGAGAGGAACCAGCACCTCACGTGATTTGGAAGCTATACTTCTATTAATGCAGCCCAATATAGCATTTGCCTTTCTTGCAGCCATATCGCACTGTTGGCTCATATTCAGCTTGTGATCTACAACAATTCCAAGATACTTCTTTTTTTGTAGTATTGCTGAGCCAAGTATCCCCCATCTTGTAACTGTGCCTTTGGTTTCTATTTCCTAAATGTAGAACTTGGCATTTATCCCTATTAAATTTCATCCTGTTGTTTTCAGCCCAGCACTCCAGCCTATCAAGATCACTTGGAAGTTTGTTTCTGTCTTCCAGGGTATTAGCTATCCCACCCAATTTTGTGTCATCTGCAAATTTGATCAGCGTTCCCTGCACCTCCTCGTCCAAATCATTAATAAAAATGTTGAAGAGCACTGGGCCCAGGACTGAGCCCTGCGGTACCCCACTCGTTGCCTCTCCCCAGTTTGAGAAGGTACCATTGATAAGTACTCTTTGAGTCTGATTCTGTAGCCAACTGTGAATCCACCTAATAGTTGTTCCATCTATCCCACTTTTAGCTAGTTTGTTAATTAGAATGTCATGTGGTACTTTGTCAAAAGCTTTGCTGAAGTCAAGATATATGACGTCCACAGCATTCCCACGGTCCTCAAGGGAAGTTACCTTATCAAAAAATGAGATCAAATTTGTCAGACAGGACTTGTTCTTGACAAATCCATGTTGGCTTCTAGTGATCACCGCATTGATTTCAAGGTGTTTACAGATTGACTTCTTTATAATCTGCTCCAGAATTTTCCCAGGGATGGATGTCAGACTGACTGGTCTGTAGTTCCCAGGTTCCTCGTTTTTGCCCTTTTTGAAGATAGGGACAACGTTAGCCCTCCTCCAGTCGTCCGGCACCTCACCCGTCTTCCATGATTTTGCAAAGATAATAGACAAAGGGTCTGAGAGTTCTTCCGCTAGCTCCTTCATTACTCTAGGATGCAGTTCATCGGGCCCAGGAGATTTGAACTCATTCAAGGAAATTAGGTGTTCTTTGACCATTTGTTTATCAATCTCAAACTGTAATCCTGCCCCCTCAACTTCTGCTTCACTTTTTCCAGGGGGGTCATAGACCCGCTTTTGGGAGAAGGCTGAGGCAAAGTAGGAATTGAGCACTTCAGCCTTATCTTTGTCATCTGTTATCAATTTGCCATCCTCATTAAGCAGTTGAACCACCATTTCTTTCCTCTGTCTTTTACTACTCACATATCTGAAGAAAGCCTTTTTATTGCTTTTAGCATCCCTCGCTAATCTCAGCTCATTCTGAGCTTTAGCCTTCCTGACGCCATTTTGGCACTTCTGTGCCACTTGTCTGTACTCTTCTTTGGTAGCCTGGCCTTCCTTCCACTTCCTATATGTATCCCTTTTTGTTTTCAGGTCATCTCTCAGCTTTTTGTGGAGCCACATTGGTTTCCTCTGTTGTCTTCTATCTTTTCTCCTTGTTGGAATTGTTTGTAACTGTGCCTTTAAAATTTCCTTTTTTAAATACTCCCACCCATCTTGCACTCCTTTTCTCATTAGGCTCACTTGCCACGGGACCTTACTTATCATAGTTCTGAGTTTATTAAAATCAGCTTTCCTAAAATCCAGAGTACGTGTATGCTACACTCAGCTTTTTTCTCCTTCAAAGAGATATTTACAAAGCACTGCTGGCTGCAGCGTTCTGAACAAGTTAAGTGTGGAGTAAGTTAAGGTTCTTGCACCGTGTGACCTGTCTCCTGCTCTTCCCTTTTCTCCCTTCTCTCTGTGCCCAGGAGTTAGAAGTGGAGCTACTGAAAAGGAAACATGAAACCAAGCGGAGCGATTCGACGGCTGTTGTGCAGGCCATCCTCTGGACTGAACGCGGTTGGGCTGCAGCATCCGATTCACGGAAGGGTGGCTCCCCGGATGGATATTGAACAGCAGCAGGTGGACCCTGGTGGATTTTGTTATAAGCTCTATAATCAAAAGAATTTAACAGCTCCTGAGAAAGTCTGTGGAAACAGAAAGGAACATACAGCAGGAACTGATTTATTGGTGAGGCGTCAGGTATTAAAATAAAACGTAACAAATCAGACACAGTAAGGTTATTTATTCTTGGGGTTGTTGTTGTTGTTGTTGTTGTTGTTGTTGTTATTAGTAGTAGTAGTAGTATCCCTCCTTTTCCCCAATACCAGGCCTCAAGGCGGGCTTACAAAATTTAAAACATATACATTTTAAAGGGCTATACTTTTTTGGTCATTAATCTTTTTCATTGTTTCCAAACACCAATAAATAAAAGACACTACAGCGCAAAATATAATACATATAGGCAGACACACACAAAAACCAAACAAAGCAAAAAACAAAAAAACAAAACACAAAACACAAAAATAAAATGTTCTTCCAATATTCTCTCCAGCAAAAGTATGTAACAGTTGTTATTTTTTCTTACTCTATCACTGTCAAATCCAAATCTCTAATTTCTCTCTTAACATTTTCTACATTATTGGTTTTAATCCACAGATATAAAAGTCATCTTTTTCTTGTCCCTTCATAAACTTTACAAAAGGTTCCCATTCAGTTATAAATCTTAAAGTCAATTTTTCTCTCATTATTGCTGTGAGTTTCGCCATCTCCACTAGCTCAAACATCTTCAGTAGCCATTTCTCTGTTGTGGGCACTATTTTGCCCTTCCATCTTTGTGCATATAGTAATCTTGCAGCTGTTGTCATATATAAGAATATAGTCCCATGGTTCTTTTTCATCTGCTCATCCATAAATCCCAAAAGAAATTATTCTGGTTTCAGTTGGATATTAATTTTTAGGATTTTTTGGATTATATGAATTTGTATCCAGAAAGCTTTTGCTTTTTTACAGGTCCACCATGCATGGTAGGATGGTCCGCCCCAGGAGACTGATGGAATCCAATGGATTTCTGAATGCTCTGGGGATTTTCCAGTGGAGAGGGCTGGTGATCCAGCCGAGGCTCTAGGCTCACTGTGGAACGGTGAGATGCGGAGGGCCATCGACTTGATTGCACCTGAGTGCCCTCTCCAGTCCTGTAGAGCCTGCTCTGCTCCTTGGTATACTAAGGAGTTGCGGTCAATGAAACAGGCTGGACGTCAGCTAGAGCGCAAATAGTGCAAGACTCGAAGCGAAGATGACCGAGCACGCTGTAGAGCGCATAATTGTGCCTATTGCGTGGAAGTGCGGGCAGCAAAGGAGGCTTATTTTGCTGCTTCCATTGCGTCCTCGAGTAGCCATCCAGCGGAGCTCTTCCGGGTGGTACGGGGGCTGCTAACATCCTCCCCAGCAAATGGCCCCTGGCCCCGTCGAGGATCCACTGTGACCTTTTTGCATTACACTTTGAGGACAAGATCACTTCTCTCTGCAGTGAGCTTGACATTGTTAGTGCAGCTTCAGTTGAGGTGTCCTATGCCACCATCTGCCCGATTTTGTGTGATCAGTTCCAGTTATTGCAACCTGATGATGTGGACAAGGTGCTTGCAGCAATGCGACCAACCACTTGCCCTCTCGATCCTCCTGGCTTATAAAAGCAAGCCAAGGGGGTCTGACTGGGTGGGTCCAGGGGATGATAAATGCTTCCCTCCAGGAAGGGGTGGTCCCTGCTGTCCTTAAGGAGGCAGTAGTGCGACCACTCCTGAAGAAGCCCACCCTGGACCCGATGGTATTAGGCAACTACCGCCCAGTTGCAAACACCCCTTTTTTAGGGAAGGTACTTGAGAGGGTTGTGGCGGAACAACTGCAGGCATTCTTGGAGGATACTAATTATCTAGACCCATTCCAGTCTGGGTTCTGATCTGGTTACGGGACTGAATCAGCCTTGGTCGCCCTGATGGATGACCTTTATCGAGAGAGGGACAGGGGGAATGCAACCCTGTTAATCCTGCTCGATCTCTCATCGGCTTTTGATACCATCGACCATGGTATCCTCCTGGATCGACTCTGTGGGATGGGCATTGGAGGCGCTGTGTTACAGTGGTTCCGGTCCTACCTACGGGGTTGTTTTCAGAGAGTAGCATTGGGTGACCAGTCCTCAGCCTCTTGGCAATTGCGCTATGGAGTGCCGCAGGGCACCATCTTGTCCCCAATGTTATTTAACATCTATATGAAGCCATTGGGAGAGGTCATTAGGGGATTTGGAGCTAAATGCCATCAATACGCTGATGACACGCAGCGTATTGTAACAAGTGAATCAGGTGAGGCTGTGCAGGTCCTGGACCAGTGCCTTGACTCAGTAATGTGCTGGATGAGGGCCAATAAACTGAGACTGAATCCTGGCAAGACGGAAGCCCTGTGGATGAGTGGTTCCCGAGTCTGGGAGACAGGCTCATTGCCTGTTCTGGATGGGGTTGCACTGCCTCTGAAAGAACAGGTTCGTAGTTTGGGGGTACTCTTAGACCCATTTCTGTTGTTGGAGGCTCAAGTAGCTGCCACGGCTCGGAGTGCCTTTTACCATCTTCGGTTGGTTCACCAACTACGGCCTCTCCTGGACAGGGATAGCTTGGCCACGGTGGTACAGGCATTGGTAACCTCAAGATTGGATTACTGCAATGCGCTCTATGTGGGGCTGCCCTTGAAGCTGCTCCGGAAGCTGGAGCTAGTGCAGAATGCTGCAGCTCGGCTGTTGTCTGGAGCCGCCCCTTTCCAGCATGTAACTCCTCTGCTGAGGGAACTGCACTGGCTGCCTATTCGCTACCGGGCCAGGTCTAAGGTTCTTGTACTTGTATACAAAACCCTAAACAACTTGGGACCAGGATACCTGAGAGAGCGCCTTCTCCCTTACCAACCTGCCCGGTCACTGAGGTCATCCGAGGGCCTGCTCCTGGTGGTTCCACCTAGATCCATCCTCCGATTGGAATCCAGCAGGGGAAGAGCCTTCAGTGTGGTGGCGCCCCTCCTGTGGAATTCCCTGCCTCTGGAGGTCAGGCAGGCACCAACCTTGTACTCCTTTCAGCGTCTCCTGAAAACATCTTTATTCCAAGAAGCCTTTCCTTTATGCAGCCTTGAATCTCTGTTTTTGCTTCTTTTAAATTTTGTTTTAACTGTTTTACTCTGTTTTTATTTTCATTTTATTGTATCTTGTATTGTATCTTGTATTGTATCTTGTATCTTGTATACCGCTCCAAAAATTTTCAATGGGGAACAGTATATAAATATTCTAAATAAAAAAACAAATAAATAAATAGAATGTTCCTTCCTGATCTTCACATTTCCAGAACAATCCTGATGCCTCTTTATACATTTTAGCCGTTCGCTGGTGGTATATGCCACCTATACAACATTTCGTTAAAAAAATATTTAAGGTTAGTACTTAACGTAAATTTTAACTAGGGGTGTGCTCTGCTCTGTTACGGATCCATGGATCCGAAGCGGATCGGGCCTATCTGGACCTCCGAAGCCTGGTTCCGGAGTGGTTTGGACCAGTCCGAAGCAATGAGCCAACAGTGCGATATGGCTGCAAGAAAGGCAAATGCTATTTTGGGCTGCATTAATAGAAGTATAGCTTCCAAATCACGTGAGGTACTGGTTCCTCTCTATTCGGCCCTGGTTAGGCCTCATCTAGAGTATTTCGTCCAGTTCTGGGCTCCACAGTTCAAGAAGGACGCAGACAAGCTGGAGCGTGTTCAGAAGAGGGCAACCAGGATGATCAGAGGTCTAGAAACAAAGCCCTATGAAGAGAGACTGAAAGAACTGGGCATGTTTAGCCTGGAGAAGAGAAGATTGAGGGGAGACATGAGAGCACTCTTCAAATACTTAAAAGGTTGTCACACAGAGGAGGGCCAGGATCTCTTCTCAGAATGGAAGACACGGAATAACAGGCTCAAGTTAAAAGAAGCTAGATTCCGGCTGGACATCAGGAAAAACTTCCTAACTGTTAGAGCAGTGCGACAGTGGAATCAGTTACCTAGGGAGGTTGTGGGGTCCCCCACACTAGAGGCCTTCAAGAGGCAGCTGGACAAGCATCTGTCAGGTATGCTTTAAGATGGATTCCTGCATTGAGCAGGGGGTTGGACTCGATGGCCTTGTAGGCCCCTTCCAACTTTGCTATTCTATGATTCTATGATCCCTGCCTGCTCCCTGGATCCCCTGTGTGTCATTTGGATGACAAGGAAGTCTTATGCAGCAAAGTGGCAAAGATTTCAGAACTTTGCATCAGAAAAGGACCAAACACCAGAATCTTGCCACTTATCCCTGATTCTCAATTATTTATTGACACTTTTCCAGCAAGGACTTAAGCTTACATCCATCAGGGTTCACCTAGCTGCGATTACATCTTTTCACCGAGGCATAGATGGTTTTACACCTTTTACCCATCCAACAACCAAGAAATTTTTAAAAGGTCTGAAGAACACGATACCATCTGTGAAAAGTATCGTGCCGCCATGGAGCCTGTCAGTTGTGTTGCAAGCATTGACACGCAAGCCCTTTGAGCCCATGGCTTCGACAGACCTTAGGCTGCTTACTTTAAAGACTGTCTTTTTCGTAGCCATCACATCGGCAAGACGTGCAAGTGAGCTTAAAGCTCTTAGGATAGATGTCCCATACACTATCTTTCATAAGGATAAGGTTGTGCTACGCACAGACCCAGCCTTCCTACCTAAGGTAGTATCAACTTTTCATCTGTCCCAGCATATAACTTTGCCTGCTTTCTTTCCTAATCCAACTACACCTCTTGAGTCTTCCTTGCATACTCTCGATGTAAGGTCTCTTGCTTTTTACAAAGACAGGACAGAGAGTTTTAGGAAAACTAAACAGCTATTCATTTGTTATGGTGAGCCTTCTAAGGGACTCCCTGTCTCTTGCCAGCGGTTGTCACGCTGGATAGTGGAGACAATTGAATTGGCTTACTCTATTTCTAAATTGGAGTTAGTAAAACCTGTGACAGCTCATTCTACAAGGGCCGTCTCAACATCGGTGGCCTTCACCAGAGGTGTTCCACTGACAGAAGTCTGTAGAGCCGCAACGTGGTCCACCCCATCCACGTTTGTCAAGCACTACAGTTTGGACACCCGTGCGAGGCAGGACTGCTCGTTTGGGAGGACAGTGCTCTCGGAGATCTTCAGATGATGCACCAACCCACCTCCAAGAGTATGTCAGCTTGCTACTCGCCCATATGTGTGATGCATAGAGACCACGAAGAAGAAATGCAGGTTGCTTACCTGTAACTGTAGTTCTTCGAGTGGTCATCTATGCATTCACACAACCCACCCACCATCCCCTCTTGGTGGTGTGAGACTTATAAATGACACAGTTATATGTGGAATGTACTTATTTTATTTTACACTCATGTTTATGGGGGCACAATGTCGGACTCCTGTAAACTGAGGTAAGGGCGGGAACCCCATGGACATGCACGGTAGCGTGGGGGAGGGGTTCCCGCCAAAAACGTTCCACTCAGCTATAGTAGGTTCCGGTCTGGTCTCTGCGCAGGCGCAAAGCCCATATGTGTGAATGCATAGATGACCACTCGAAGAACTACAGTTACAGGTAAGCAACCTGCATTTACGTCTATTGACTTTTAAAGTGGCATTCCTCGTTGCCATCACGTCTGCTAGACGTGCATCAGAGTTAGCAGCACTACGTATGGACTCACCTTATACGGTGTTTCATGCTGACAAGGTGGTCCTTAGACCAGACCCAGCCTTTCTTCCAAAGGTGGTGTCCTCTTTTCACCTTAGCCAGGATATTACTTTGCCAAGTTTTTTTTCCGTCACCGTCTTCTCCCCTTGAGTCGACTCTGCACACCCTGGACGTGAGACGCGCTCTCGCTTTCTACCAGTCCAGAACAGCAACTCTCCGGAGATCCCAAAGACTCTTTGTTTGTTATGGGGGCAAACAAAAGGGACTCCAAGCATCTCCGCAGAGAATATCTGCTTGGGTTGTTCAAACTATTAAATTAGCTTATGAACTCGCTGGCCTCCCGTTGGAGGGGAAAGTGCGCTCTCACTCCACAAGAGGAGTGGCCACTTCTACAGCCTTTGAAAAGGGGATCGCTTTACCAGACCTCTGCAAAGCGGCTACCTGGTCGACACCTTTGACATTCGCCAGTCACTACCGCCTGGACGTCAGGGCGCGCAGAGACTGTGCTTTTGGGCGCGCCGTCTTATCGGCGATTTTATGACTACTCTTTCATCAACTGACACCACCCACCTCCGGTAAGTCAGCTTGTTAATCGCCCATATGTGTGATGCACAGAGACCACGAAGAAGAAAGACAGGTTGCTTACCTGTAACTGTAGTTCTTCGAGTGGTCATCTGTGCAGTCACACAACCCTCCCACCGTCCCCACTGTGGTGTCATTAATTTCTTTTTGATCACCTGGTGGTTCTCAGTGAGACTGTTTGGGCGGTTTCAGGAACTGAGGGGATTAGGCGGGAACCCCTGAGCATGCTCAGTGGACGGTGGGGGACGGGTTCCCGCCTAAAAAGATTTCAGCTATAGAAGTTTCCGAAGCTGGCCCTGCGCAGGCGCAGAGCCCTTATGTGTGACTGCACAGATGACCACTCGAAGAACTACAGTTACAGGTAAGCAACCTGTCTTTTTCAGTGAGTCTGACTCTGGATGAAATGGCAAGGAGTCAGGTCAGGTGTTGAACTTACACAAGTGTCCTGTATGCTGTTTATTAAGTGTATAGAACAGAATTAAAAGGCAGTTCTTCTTTGTGGTCTCTGTGCATCACACATATGGGCTCTGCGCCTGCGTGGAGCTCATTTCGGAAATTTCTATAGCTGAGGCAAACAGTTTTGGCAGGAACCCCTCCCCCACCATCAACTGACTCTGGGTCCCCACCCTTCTCCTCAGTTCTCTTTCGACTGCCTTGCTGAAAGGATGTCTCGTTGGGAACTTCTGCCTTTCTCGTGAGGAGAAAGCTTTAGAGTACTGAGGTTTTTAGTTCTTTTAGTTTGTTTTCAGTTTTTGTTAAGTCTTAATTTATTATTGTTAGTATTTTTTGCTATTTTACCCTCCAGTGATCTGGGATTGCATCAGGGAGGGCTTGCATGGCTGTTAAGGCCTTTTTTCTGAAGATGTGTCAGCAAGCTTCCCCAACAGACAGATATTCTCTCAATTTGTTTGGGAGAGGCTCACATCATCGAGACCTGTCGCTTAAGCCTTCTGAGGGCTAAACGTGTAATGGCTAAGGAAAAATCCTTTAGAAGCCACGGATTCTCCAAAGCAATCAATACAGCAACTCATGGCGGAGGCTCCTCAACCTATGTCCCCTCAGCATCCTCGGACCCTGATATAGTGTCCACAACAATGTAGGAACAAAGCCAGACTATAAAACACATGGTCTTCGATGTCTACATACTAATGCTCAGAGCATGGGAAACAAACAGAATGAACTTGAACTCTTATTAAATGAAGGCAAATACGACTTGATAGGTATAACTGAAACTTGGTGGGATGACTCCCATGACTGGAATATAGCAATTGAAGAATATAATTTGTTCAAAAAGAACAAAATAAATAGAAAGGGAGGCAGAGTTGCACTATATGTTAAAAATACCTATCCCTGCACAGAAATACAGGCGGATGAGACTGGGAGCCCCGTCGAGAGCATCTGGATTAAAATAAATGGGGCTAGGAATAAAAAGAACATGATAATCAGAGTCTGCTACCGACCACCCAATCAAGGAGAAGACGAGGACGAAACTTTTGAGAAACAAATTGCCAGTGTTTCAAGGAAGTGTGATGTAGAGTTGTGATGGGGGACTTCAATTACCCTGATATCTGTTGGGAGACCAATACTGCCAAAAGTGACCCTTCCAAGAAATTCCTGACATGTGTGGGTGATAACTTTCTCCTACAGAAAGTGGAGGAAGGAACTAGAGGATCGGCAATCCTTGACTTGTTATTGACCAATAGGGATGACTTAGTGGATAAACTGGATAAACTGCTCCGTCCATTTTCTTCTGCTGCCCCTTACGCCTGGAACGCTCTTCCAGAACATTTGAGAACTACAAGTTCAATCGCAGCTTTTAAAGCTCAACTAAAAACTTTTCTTTTCCTAAAGCTTTTAAAACTTGATGTTGTGCAGACTTTATACTGTTAGTTTTACCCTACCCTGTGCCGGCTTACCCTACCCTGTGCCTGTTTGCATTCTCTTCCTCTCCTTATTGTTTTACTAGGATTTTATTAGATTGTAAGCCTATGCGGCAGAGTCTTGCTATTTACTGTTTTACTCTGTACAGCACCATGTACATTGATGGTGCTATATAAATAAATAATAATAATAATAAATAATACGGGAACTCTTGAGGAAAGTGACCACGTCATACTTGAATTCTTGATTATAAAGGAAGCAAAAGCTAAGTGTAGGCATACACGTACTCTGGATTTTAGGAAAGCTGATTTTAATAAACAGAACTATGATAAGTAAGGTCCCATGGCAAATGAGCCTAATGAGAAAAGTAGTGCAGGATGGGTGGGAGTATTTCAAAAAGGAAATTTTAAAGGCACAGTTACAAACAATTCCAACAAGGAGAAAAGATAGAAGACAACAGAGGAAACCAATGTGGCTCCACAAAAGATGGAGAGATGACCTGAAAACAAAAAGGGATACATATAGGAAGTGGAAGGAAGGCCAGGCTACAAAAGAAGAGTACAGACAAGTGGCGCAGAAGTGCCAAAATGGCGTCAGGAAGGCTAAAGCTCAGAATGAGCTGAGATTAGCGAGGGATGCTAAAAGCAATAAAAAGGCTTTCTTCAGATACGTGAGTAGTAAAAGACAGAGGAAAGAAATGGTGGTGGATGGCAAATTGATAACAGATGACAAAGAAAAGGCTGAAGTGCTCAATTCCTACTTTGCCTCAGCCTTCTCCCAAAAGCAGGTCTATGACCCCCCTGGAAAAAGTGAAGCAGAAGTTGAGGAGGCAGGATTGCAGTTTGAGATTGATAAACAAATGGACAAAGAACACCTAATTTCCTTGAATGAGTTTAAATCTCCAGGGCCCGATGAACTGCATCCTAGAGTAATGAAGGAGCTAGCGGAAGAACTCTCAGAACCTTTGTCTATTATCTTTGCAAAATCATGGAAGACGGGTGAGGTGCCGGACGACTGGAGGAGGGCTAACGTTGTCCCTATCTTCAAAAAGGGCAAAAAGGAGGAACCTGGGAACTACAGACCAGTCAGTCTGACATCCATCCCTGGGAAAATTCTGGAGCAGATTATAAAGAAGTCAATCTGTAAACACCTTGAAATCAATGCAGTGATCACTAGAAACCAACATGGATTTGTCAAGAACAAGTCCTGTCAGACAAATTTGATCTCATTTTTTGATAAGGTAACCTCCCTTGTGGACCGTGGGAATGCTGTGGACATCATATATCTTGACTTCAGCAAAGTTTTTGACAAAGTCCAACATGACATTCTGATTAACAAACTAGCTAAAAGTGGGCTAGATGGAACAACTATTAGGTGGATTCACATTTGGCTACAGAATCGGACTCAAAGAGTACTTATCAATGGTACCTTCTCAAACTGGGGAGAGGCAACGAGTGGGGTACCGCAGGACTCAGTCCTGGGCCCAGTGCTCTTCAACATTTTTATTAATGATTTGGACGAGGAGGTGTAGGGAACACTTATCAAATTTGCAGATGACACAAAATTGGGTGGGATAGCTGGAAGACAGAAACAAACTTCCAAGTGATCTTGATAGGCTGGAGTGCTGGGCTGAAAACAACAGGATGAAATTTAATAGGGATAAATGCCAAGTTCTGCATTTAGGAAATAGAAACCAAATGCACAATTACAAGATGGGGGATACTTGGCTCAGCAATACTACAAACGAGAAGGATCTTGGAATTGTTGTAGATTGCAAGCTGAATATGAGCCAACAGTGCAATATGGCTGCAAGAAAGGCAAATGCTATTTTGGGCTGCCTTAATAGAAGTATGGCTTCCAAATCACGTGAGGTACTGGTTCCTCTCTATTCGGCCCTGGTTAGACTTCATCTAGACTAGTATTGCGTCCAGTTCTGGGCTCCACAATTCAAGAAGGACGCAGACAAGCTGGAGCGTGTTCAGAGGAGAGCAACCAGGAAGATCAGGGGTCTGGAAACAAAGGCCTATGAGAGACTGAAAGAACTGGGCATGTTTAGCCTGGAGAAGAGAAGATTGAGGGGAGACATGATAGCACTCTTCAAATACTTAAAAGGTTGTCACACAGAGGAGGGCCAGGATCTCTTCTCAATCCTCCCAGAGTGTAGGACACGGAATAACGGGCTCAAGTTTAAGGAAGCCAGATTCCAGCTGGACATCAGGAAAAACTTCCTGGCTGTTAAAGCAGTGCGACAATGGAATCAGTTACCTAGGGAGGTTGTGGGCTCTCCCACACTAGGGGCCTTCAAGAGGCAGCTTGACAAGCATCTGTCGGGGATGCTTTAGGTGGATTCCTGCATTGAGCAGGGGATTGGACTCGATGGCCTTGTAGGCCCCTTCCAACTCTGCTATTCTATGATTCTAAGAACGCAGACAAGCTGGAGCGTGTTCAGAGAAGGGCAACCAGGATGATCAGGGGTCTGGAAACAAAGCCCTATGAAGAGAGACTGAAACAACTGGGCATGTTTAGCATGGAGAAGAGAAGATTGAGGGGCGACATGATAGAACTCTTCAAATTCTTAAAAGGTTGTCACACAGAGGAGGGCCAGGATCTCTTCTCGATCCTCCCATAGTGCAGGACACGGAATAACGGGCTCAAGTTAAAGGAAACCAGATTCCAGCAGGACATCAGGAAAAACGTCCTGACTGTTAGAGCAGTACGACAATGGAATCAGTTACCTAGGGAGGTTGTGGGCTCTCCCACACTAGAGGCCTTCAAGAAGCAGCTGGACAAGTATCTGTCAGGGATGCTTTAGGGTGGATTCCTGCATTGAGCAGGGGGTTGGACTAGATGGCCTTGTAGGCTTCTTCCAACTCTGCTATTCTATGATTCTATGATTCTAACCATGGGTCATTCTGATCTTCAAATACTGGATGCTCTCTAGCTGTATCTGCAGCAAAAGAGATATCTAAGAAGGCTGAATCACTTAAGCCTTCTGGGACTATCGCTTGGGGTAATTCTGAGGAGAAATGCTCTGGAAGCCACAGATTTTTCAAAGCAATCGATGCAGCCACTCATGGTGGAGGCTCCTCAACCTATGTCCCCTCAGCGTCCTCGGACCCTGACTCTAACCATGGTCATTCCGATCTTCAAATACTGGACACTCTCTAGCTGTATCTGCAGCAAAAGAGATATCTAAGAAGGCCGGATCACTTAAGCCTTCTGGGACTGATTGCTTGGGGCGTTTCTGCAGAGAAAAGCTCTAGAAGCCATGGATTCTCCGAAGTGCTTTATGCAGCCAATCATGGCAGAGGCCCCTTATGTCCCCTCAGCGTCCTCGGACCCCGACTCTATCTGTGTATCATTCCGATTTTCCAGAAATCTGGATGCGTAGCTGCTTCTGCAGCAAAAGAGATATCTAGGAAGGCCAGGTCACTTAAGCCTTTGGGACATACAACAACAACAAAAGCCTCCTGCCGAGGCTACTGTATGGAAGCCAGATCTAACCACTACTGTTAGAGTCTCCATGGGCGGCCTCCTCGGTAGCAATAACATAACTAGCTTCTTCAGTACAGAGGCTGGAACCCTCGATACCAAGAGTGGCAATAACATAACTAGCTTCTTCGGTACCGAGGCCAGAATTCTTGATACCAAGAGTGGCAGTAACATAATTGGTTTCTTCGGTACCAAGGCTGAACCCTTGATACCAAGATTGGCAATAGCATTAATAGCTTCTTTGGTTCAAAGGCTGGGACTCTTGATACCAAGAGTGGCATCTCGCATGCAGCTTCAATGTCAGAGGGTGAGATGTGATCTCTCTCCCCTCCAAAGCCAATGGACATCTGTCCACCACGTCAGGCAGTATATCCCTTGCAGGCTAACCACCAATTTCAGGCTCACCCTCCAGAGTCTCTACGCTCTGAGTACTTTGCTTTCAATGGAGAGAGTTTTATTACCATGACGTCTGACGTCATCATTTTTGTCTCCCCCCCCCTTGTGGGAGGGGACACAATGTCAAATGGGCCACATCTCCTGAGAATACCATACAAGCATGGATACTGGCATCAGTACTGTGATGGGGACATGTACAACCAAGATCACTGTCATTGCGACCTTTACACAGGGCTCAGCTGTTACAGCTACAATGCGTTAGTACAATTACTTAGCTCTTCCCCATTCCACCCCCATTCCATGGGGCATCAGGAGATCAACTTGGGGAAGATGAGTTGGAGCATAAGAATAGACCTGATTCCCCTCAATCCTTTGAGGATTGTCAGTCGGTCTCAACATTGCTCTCGTCTGCATCACCTCATGATGTAGTGCCTACACAGGGCAGAACCTCCTTCGGAGGACTTATATGTTGGGCCTACCAGGCTACCGAACATATTCATCTGCTTTGGGCCCCAGAGTCACAGGGTGAAAGTCTACCCGTAGTTAGACAACTGGCTTCTAGTAGCATCTTAGAAGAGGATGCTATTGAAGGCAGTGGGACTAATCCTCAATTTATTAAGCTCTTTGGACCTCATAGTAACCACAGGGCAATCCAGACTCACTCCGACCATAACAATTCCATATTGCACGGTAAAAAAGGCACTCCAGTCTTTTAAGACCTACCTGATGGACCACAGAGTGTGAATTTTTACAGACAACACAGTGTGCTGTCGTATATAAAGGAATAACCCACTCGTCTGGATCTACCCTAATGACAATGAAGATGGGACCATCAGCAGGGGAATCTCACTTCAGTCCTACACTTGGTCGAACAAGGCCGAACAAGGCAAGCGAAATCATTCAACAGACTTCAGAGGGACCCACACAGGTGGCAGTCAAATCTGTTGGTTCTATCTCGGGTTTTCTCAGGAATATGGGACTCCAGAGATAGACTTCTGGTGACACCTCACAATACGATTGGCCACCTGTTTGGTTTGAGAGCAGAGATCACAATAATAATAATAATAATAATAATAATAATAATAATAATAATAATATCCCTAGGAGATGCATTCCAGATTGAGTGGACTAGGACTCTATTACCTGTTCCTCTCGTTTGCCCTCTCATTTAATGAGTAAAGCTATAAATAAATAAATGATATATATATTTAAAATAAAAATAAAATAAAAATAAAAATCATCTGGTCCACACAGACTACATCATAGTCATCCCTCGGTGACTGAGACAAGCATGGTTCACTCTACTTCTGAAGATATCACAGAGTAGGGTCCTCCAACTTAAAGGCATTTTCATGCCCAGAGGTCTCACGCTGCTCTGCATACCTGGCAAGGGTAATGGTTAATGCGGCTAGAAGTCTTGGCTCTCCCTGAGCTTCTGTATTTCTTCACTGGCAATATTTTGGTGGAGGTAGGCCTAATGTTCCTCGCTTGCTTTTTCATTTGTGTCTTTTCTAGACAATTATTTATTTGCACTACATCTGGATGATTTGAAGAGTAAACTTTGATGAAAGAGGCTTCAAATTCCTTGCAGATTCATTTTATATTGCATATCAGCTGTTCTTCCTTATTTATTTTTTTATACTATTCATCCTATTCTGGGACAATTGATATAGTTGAATTCCTAATATCTTTGATTGAAATGTTTTAAGGAATTTCCTATTTAGTTAGATCGAATGAATTTAATTCCCATTTTTGTAGTAACTTTCTGTAGGTTCCAATGCTGCTGTCAAGAAATGCATTTTCTTTTTGTGATCTAGCTGCCTGTGAAGAAGTTAAACCATCTGTGTGTGTTGTCCTGTGCTGTTGTGGCTTCAAGGACTTCTTCTTCCTTTATGCCTCTTCAACAGGCAACATGTGCTCCCTGAGGGAAGCAAGCAACTATATCTCAGGCCTTACATGTACACACCCAACTTTAGGGGGTGCTTGTAATTAAACCAAGTCAGATAGGCTGAAAAGCACCAATAAAGTAAGTTGATTTAAGCTTCTTCGAGACTGGCTCTAACGTGCATTTCTTCTCTCTAATCACAAAATTTGTTTTGCTACACTTCCTTGATATAAGGCAACTCTGCTGGTTTGTCTCTCCCTACACTGCCAGGAGTTAGGGCAACTCCCTTCTTCCCTTCACAGTTGCTGTTCCTCTTATGCTCTGTTCCTAACATGCTTATTTCTGTTATTTAAAATCTGTCTTTTCCTGCTTTTTCTCCCTTTCGTCAATAGTTCCCTTCACTACGAGCTTTATCACACCAGCTTTATAGTCTGCTGTTGTGGCAAATTGCATGCAAAGGACTCAGATGATGGCAACCTTATAGTCTGCTGTCAGGGCGAAGGACTCGGATGATGCTGACCATGTCCTGCTGTGATTGCGGGTGTTCCCCCTCCCTTAGTGATGTATTTTGGTGCGCTGAAAGTCCGGTTCTTCCGGTAATGTGAAAACATCCAGCTGTTCTGTGGGTGTGTTTTCAGGCCCGGTCTTGCTGATGAGAGAGAGGGGTGTGCAGGGAGGTGTCCAACTACCACCAACCAATGAACTGTTGGAGGAGGTACAAAGGAGATCTGTGGAATGGGGATGTGCTTCTCAATGGGAAGAGGGACATTCCTTTTCTCCACCACGTGTTTTTTAATTTTTTGAATTTCCTCCTTCTGCTTTCTGGACGGGACGGCTGCTGGGACTAATCTAATTCATCTCGTCCATCTAACTGTACTACCGCTGGATCAAGGAAAAGAAAAAACGGACAGGTCTACTTTCCTTCTTCCACCTTTAATTTTCAATTCATCCACTGCTGTCTCCGTCCATTTTTTTCTTCCTTTGTCATTTCTCCTTTTCTGTTTTTGGTTGTTATTTTATGGCTGAGACTGTTACTCCTCTCTGAACTAGGCATGGTGTGTCTTCGCGCCATGTGGAGACCCTGGGTATGTGGGACATTTGGGGGGAACAAAAATCCAAACGGACAGCCCTGTAATGCCATAACAAAAGGTGATGCTGCTCGACTACAAAGGTATATTGGGACAGAATCCCCAGTCACGGAAGAGCAGGAGAACTTGCTGTTTACTCCCCCAAAGTGTAGGAGAGCTAAAATAGTTGTTTTAAATGGATGTTGTTGCTTTTTATACTTTTGGTAGTTTTAAATTTTGTGTATCTGTTTTTAATGTTCATTGTTTTAAACTTTTGTAAACTGCCCAGAGAGCTTCGGCTATGGGGCGGTATATAAATGTAATAAATAAATAAATAAATATAAATAAATAAATAAATTGTGTAGTGGTATCTCAAGGCCATTCTGTGTGCTGCACATTACAACAATGTTTAAGCTGCCCTAAGAACAGCTTGGTCAGAACAGTTTATTACTCAGTTTATTACTTATTGTTCAGGAGTCTTTGGTGGAGGACTTTATCAAAAGCCTTTTGGAAGTCCAGGTAAACAATGTCTACCGGATCACCCCTGTCTGTTGACACTCACAAAGAATTCCAGTAGATTAGTGAGGCAGGACTTGCCTTTGCAGAAGCCATGTTGATTCTTCTTCAGCAGGACCTGCCCTTCTATATGCTTACTAATTTTGTCTTTAATAATGCTTTCAACCACTTTACCTGGAACTGATGTCAAGCTAAATGGCCTGTAATTTCCTGGATCCCCCCTGGATCCCTTTTTGAAAATTGGTGTTACATTGACCATCTTCCAGTCCTCTAGTATAGAGGCTGAGCTTAGGGACATGTTGCACATTTTTGTGAGGAGGTCCACAATTTCATATTTGAATACTTTGAAAACTCTAGGATGGATACCATCTGGGCCTGGTGATTCATTTGCTTTCAATTTGTCAATAAGGATGAGAACTTCATCTTTTGGCACCACTATTTGCTTCAGTTCCTCAGACTCCCTTCCTGAAAACATCAGTTCAGACCAGTGGCGTAGTGTGGGTTGCCGGCACTCGGGGCAAGGCAAGTATTGCACTCCTAATCCGTAGACCTTTAGCACTCCCTGAGTCCCTTCCACCAGTCCAGTATTGAACCCCTTATCCCCCCCCAAGCACATGTATTATATTTTAAGAACATACCGATCTATTTAAAGTAAAATTAATTTAATACTAGTATACTGGTACTTACATTTATTTAAAATCGCCTGGTTTTAATATGTGCAAATTTTTCAATAACAGTATTGAAATCTACATTGAAATCTCTCTCAATTGACAGTATTGCTAGATTACTCAGTCTTTCTTAGGTTATTGTAGATCTCTGATACATTTTGATTAAGTTTTGAGAAACTTCTTTCACAACTGGCAGTTGAAACAGTGATAGTTAGAAAGATTCTTAATGTCACAACAAAGTTTGTCAAATTCTCTTGCAGTTTCCTCTTGTACACCCACCGAAGCAAATCTAAAGCTGTCCAGTTAGCAATCTGCTCATCAGGATTGATTTCCTTATACAAGATAATGTGGTGCCGAAGGCGATTTATTTCGGCAATCAAAGCTGCAGCATTCAACCCTGTGTACAGTTTACAGGAGAAAACACCAACCAAGTCCTTAACATAGTCTCAGCATTGTCCAAATTCTTGTAGAACCAATCCTTGGGAAATGACCTGCCATCGCTGTCTTTTGGAAACAATGCATCCTTATTCTGCAGTTCCACTGTCCCTCTCTCGACAAGCTCAGTTTTCAAATTATTATCCATAGTTTCTGACCAATAGCCAATATCAGTGAAAACTTGTAGGTCAATACCCTCTTGGAGAATATTCGGCTGAGCAGAAGTAGAAGCATCCTCAGGCAAAGCTGTCTCTGCTTCTAAAGAAACAACATGAATGTCCACTGACACTGGAGCAGGCTCCTGAGGCTCCTGTGGTGAGCCTGGTGTACTTTCAGCAGTGTTCACAAGAAACCTGTCAAGGCTTCCAGCTAGCTTAGCTTGTTGCTCCTGCTCTATCTTCCTCCTCTTCCTGCATTGTGCACCTGATTCTTTTTAATTTAGCATCATGGCTGATATGATGATAACCGATCACTTTGCAGGCTGCATTTCCTCCCAAACGGGCCTCTCTAGCACACATGTCGCTGCTCTGTCCTCCTTCTGGAGGACTTAGAACAGCGGTTCTCAACCTGTGGGTAGCGACCCCTTTGGGGGTCGAACGACCCTTTCACAGGGGTCGCCTAAGAGCATCGGAAAACACATATTTCCGATGGTCTTAGGAACCAAGACAAAATTTCATTTATTTGTAATTAGAAATAAATATTTCACAATATATAATTACATATCGTTTTTGTGATTAATCACTATGCTTTAATTATGTTCAATTTGTAACAATGAAAATACATCCTGCATATCAGATGTTTACATTACGATTCATAACAGTAGCAAAATTACAGTTATGAAGTAGCAACGAAAATAATTTTATGGTTGGGGGTCACCACAACATGAGAAACTGTATTAAAGGGTCGCGGCATTAGGAAGGTTGAGAACCACTGACTTAGAAGGTAGCCAGAGCAGCAACGTGTGTGCTAGAGAGGCCCGTTTGGGAGGAAAAGCAGCCTGCAAGGCCTTCCTGAATTGTGCGCAACAAGAATAATGCTGTAAAATGTTACGTGGCAACGTTTATTTGCCCTGTCTACACAGTTGGATCTACACAGATTTTATTTTTTTTGTTTATTATTACTACTTTCTTTTCTTTTTTTTGAAATTTTTGTGCCCCTAAGAATTTTGCGCCCAGGGCAACCGAAGTTCCCCCTCCCCCCCGCTACGCCACTGGTTCAGGCACAGGCATCTGTCCTGTATCCTCTGCAGTGAACACCGATGCAAAGAATTCATTCAGCTTCTCTGCCATTTCCCTGTCCTCCTTTAGTACTGCCTTAACTCCATTGGCATCCAACGGTCCAGCTGCTTCCCTAGCTGGTTTCCTGTTTCTGATATATTTAAAGAATTCTTTATTGTTGGACTTGATCTTGTTAGCGATGTGTGGGATCACCTATAAATGGGATAGCCCCATTTATAGGTGATTCTGACAGCGCAGAGTAGCCCAGTGAAAAATGCGTAGGTTTTGCATCTTTGCAACTCTTCCATTGCAAGGGAGGTCTTGGTAAAGTTGGATTTTGTTTTCCTCACAGAGGATTCCACCAGTCGCTCTCACATCCTGTAGAATATTTTTCCTTTGTGTTGCTGTTGAGCACTCATCTCATAATGTCTCGGCGCCTCTGCCTCCCAGTGGAGGTTTTGGCACCAGGACTCTCAGCGCTTGCTCCATATCTGACAAAAATATGTAGGTCAGAGTTGACACTTCAGAAGAAGGAACAGACAAATCCAGAGAGCTAGACCATTCTCAAGGAGCTGCAAAGGGCAGAGACAGTTCCAAACTGTCCATACTGATATCCTGGCAGAGAGCCAGAGCACCTGAACAGCATGCAGCACAGCATGTGCCTTGGGAGGCATTCGTCTCCTGGGTGTCTCTTTCTGCTTAAGGAGATAACTGTGCCACCAACTGGGCGCAGTGTTCAAGGAAATGCCCCACCAAGAGACAGAGGGATAACTGCATGTGCCCATCATGATTATCTGAATTTACCGTGAATTCCTACCATGCAGCATTAACTGAAAAGTCTAATCTCCGATGCACACATTTCAGAACCGGTTTTTGCTGACAGCCTCATTGCTGAATCATTCTTTGGGGGCCAGTTTTCTGCAGCCATGGTCCTTTTTCCACCTAAACAAAACTTGATATATAATTATTAAGACAGAATAATATTAAACCTAGTCCAAATCTTCCTTCTGTAGGTTTCGAAGCTTTAAACCATCTTGTTTAACTTGGGTACAGATCACTGCTTATCAAGTCCTGGCTCTCCTTTCATCAAATGGAAAATGCATAGTTTGGAATGTGTTTGCCTTTATAGCTTTCATTCTAGCAATTAAAGAAGGTCCACCATTTATCTATATTACTTATCTATATCATTTCTATTTTAAATATTGAGGCAAGAAGCATTGCAGAGGGCAACTGCTGGGGGATCACAATCCCGCAAAAGGAGTGCAAGGGATACTTCCTCTCCAGAGCCCTCTATTCGCACTCTGCAAGACTGAATAACCCAATGCTGATGGCAATTCTGGAATGGAGAGCTTCCCATGAAGTGGGGCAGTCCTAATGGCCTTTGACCAAAAGCACTGGCATGGTACTCAGAAGACTGTGATCTGGGTTTTGATGGGAAGGCATCAGTAGAGCAAAACTAGCCAAAATCATTTGTCAAAGTGACATCGAAATGAAACATATTATTCAGTGAAAGAATTCCTACTGGGTGCTGAGAGTAACATGTACCTGTGTCCTGGCTTCCTGCATTAGTGAGTATGATACTGACTGGACCAGAAATGGAAGAGCAATCTGAAACTATAGCGGAACTCCTGGTGTTTGATAGTGTGGTGCAGTGGTTGGACTGGGTTCTAATCCCCACTGGGTGACTTTGGGCCAGTCACTGACTCTCCACCTAACCTACCTCAGAGGTTGTTGTGAGGATAAAATGGAGAGGAGGAGAAGGACCAAGTGAGCCACCCTGGGTTCCTTGCAAGAGAAAAAATGGTGGGATATGAATATAATAACAAAATGATTAAAACAACTACAAAATCTAGACTGAGCCATATCAATCCAACACAATTGCTTAAATAGTGGGTTGTCCTGTCCCACCCTGTTGGCCCATGGGCATGGCTTACAGGTCAGAGGACCTGTCTGTCAAGTGGCTTTGAATAGGCCTTAAATGCTCATGCCAAGCTGAAAAAGCTTTGCTAGGTTTCATCTCTTGATGCAATGCCTGTCCTCCCTCCTGCTTTGGATTCCATCTCCGATTGGGACTTTGAAAGCACTCTGCACATGGACGCTTTGCTATTTGGACTTTGGATATCTAAGAACTGTGCCATGAAAAGTACTGTGAGACTTTTCATAGACTTGGTCTTGCATTTGCTGTGGATTGTGTGTGTCTGGCCAGACTCAGGTGGCAAGAGAGCTTCCCCAGAGCTAATATTACATGCAGGGAAGTTCCTGTGCCTGAGTAAGGTTCCCTTCCCTGTGATCTTGCTTACCAGGGTCAGCTCAGCATTTGTCAGGCTGGGATTAACTGGGGCGTGATCTTTCTCTCTGCCCGACTCAGGTGCTAAGCAGAAAGCATGGCACTCCTGTGTCTGGGTGCTTTACCCTACCCATGATTTTGTTTTGGCTTTAGTCACATCCCCATGAGTTGCCAGTGTATACGATGTCTGGAGAAGCTCCCTTGGGATGTTTGCTCAGCCTTTCAAGAATTCTCCCCACCCCCCAGCCCGGTCTTTGTGATTGCCTGAAGCATGGAGCCTAAAGTGTTCTGACCATCATTCAGCTTTAAGTGTGTTTTGGAGAGTGTGTAACCATTACGCCTGTTACCATGAGATTTCCTCAATAAAAGAAGTCTCACTGATGTTGTCTCGTGTCAGTTTGCCAGCACGTGTGAATGCCATGGGAATGGGAAATGCACACAACACTAAGTGAGCGTTCTAGATGCCCTCGGGAGGGACAAACATGACAGTTGGTTTCTAATCAAGAAAGAGAAGTTGTCTTGGACAGCCTGAAGAGTTTCTCCAAATTTGGTTTCCTTCTTTTGATTTTTTACGTTCTTAAATCCTGAGAGGTAGCTACAAAAGCAGACAAATATAGGTCTATAACATGTGTCTACTAAAAATGTTTTAAACAAACCAATAATCTACTTTCTTTGGAAATATTGTAGTGTTACATGCACCCCACTTTTCCAAGTGGTGAGTTTTCAGAGGTTCCAGCACTTACCTGGGGTTGGTTTCCTCAGAATAAAGCCACTGGAGGCTTATTGGTGTTTTATTGTATTTGCATTCTTGGAGAGTGGGGCACAATTTGTGTCAGGAGAATTCAGACCATTCCAGAAACAGTGGGAATTTGCTCATCAGAGCAATGAGAAAGCTGAATCAGCTGCCAGAACGGCGAATAGAATTTTGACCAAAGCCAGGACAGCCGGGGCTAATCCATATCTAGTCATCCCAGACCAGCGTAAAACTGGGACCCTCACAAGGTGCAGCACAGGGGCTGATGGGTCGAAGGACAAAAACGTTGATACCAATGGGGGCAGCCAGAGGCCACAACTGAACAGGAGAATGTGGAGGAGAGCAGAGGTCCAAAGTCACGTGTGCTCATGCTAATTGGAGGTGGTGACCCCAGAGGGCCAAGCCTGAGCAGGAATCAAGCAGCCTTGTGGGGCAGCTCCTGCCTCAGAGCCAGCAGATCAGGGCAATGGGAGTGGTGGTGTAGCCAAGCCAGGGTCCCCAGCACCAGCCCTTGTTCATCAGCAGGGATACTGATGCTCTCTGCCCCTCCCTGGCTCAGAATCCCTCTGAGATGAGCTGCAATCCTCACTATGGCCAGGGTCGGGTGAGGAGTGAGGAATTCCCACAGCAACAATGTCCAGTGTCGGGTTCTAATGTAAAGCATTTGGCCGGCTCCATCTTGAATAGTATTCTGCCCAGCTCCATCTTGAATAGCAATTTAGACTAATTTGCTGCTTTTCAAGAGACCTGCTCCTGGTGGAGAAGGAAATGGCTAGGTGGGGCTTATTGGTCTGGATCAACCCAGCTGCCTGATCTTCAGACTCTCCTTGGGGGAATGGCTTTGGGGACACCCCTGGGAAGAAGGGCCTCCAGCAGGCCAAAGATACCACTCTGGTATTTAGCCCCCCAAACTGGAGAGACCACTGATCCTCCTGCCCAAGTGAATGAGAGACTGACCACCTCAATGCCCGTTAGATGCCACAGATGCTCTAGCAATGTTTTTCTTACTTAAAACTTGATAAAAGGAAAGTCATATTAATGTATGTAGTTTTAACATGGCTTGGATCTCTTGCAACAGCAGATCCAAGGGTAAAATTTATTATTTTACCTAGGCCTTCTCTTGATATGACTGCTGTTGTGGTGGTTACTGCCTTTTCATTTCATTTATTATGGTCACAGATCAGCAAAGTTAATATAAAGCATGTAGAATGCCTTATCTCAGGAGGATAGCAAATCCCCCCCCCCATTTGCATTGAGGTCATAAAAAAAAGAAACCACTTCCTTGGAATTGGGTGAAAAGGAGTAGTAGAGTTGGGTGTCATCAGCATACTGTACTCCAAAACTCCCAACAACCCAGAGAGCTCCAGCTATTGGGCGGTATAGAAATGTAATAAATAAATAAATAAATAAACAAACAACCTCTCCCAATGTTTTCATGTATATGTTAAATAGCATGGGGGACAGAACAGATCCCTGAGAGACTCCACAGGCCAACAGCCAAGGAGTCGAACAGAAGTCCCCCTGCATCACCTTCTGGGTCTGTCCATACCGGAAGGAATGGAGCCACTATAAAACAGTGCCTCCAAGTCCCATCCCCGCGAGGCGGCTGAGAAGGATACCATGGTCAATCATGCTCTCCCTGTCCAGTTTCTGGCGTAGGTCATCCACCAATGCAACCAAAGCTGTTTCTGTCCCATAACCAGGTCTGAAGTCAGATTGAAATGGATCAAGATAATCCATCTCATCCAGGAATTCCTGGAGTTGAGAGGTCACCACATGCTCCAATAACTTGCCCAAAAACGGAATGTTGGAGACCCACTCTTAGATAAATTGCTGCATTCCCCAGACAGGAAGGAAGGCCCAGTAACTTCCTAAAAAAGTACAAACTGGACTTCCAATTTGGGCATTAAATCCGAATATCCAAATAGGAATACTGTAAGTAAGTTGGGCCAGAGTTTTAGCTCTGTACATTTGAATTGCAGGAGGGATAAATTCACCACCATGCATAAAAAAAGGATCTTAGCATCAGCTGCTGACTAAGATTTGCTGAATCAATTCCCTGCCTTTGTTGTTCAGACCAAGCTCCAGTGCTTTGCATTTGTATGCCTAGATATTTTATATGGGCAACTTGCTTAATAATATTACCATTTAAAGTCCATTTGTATTGCTTCCGAGCTTTAGAGAACACCAAAACTTTTGACTTACTATAATTGATAGTCAAACTATTCTCAGAGCAATAGGGCCCAAATGCAGAGAGTAATCAGCTTAATCCAATTCTAGAGAGTGATAACAGTACAGCATCATCAGCATACAAAAGTAAAGGTATCCTGGGGCTTGTCTCTACAGCATCTTTATACCACCTTAACTGCACATTTTACATTCTCAGACACACGACGCAGCCGTCCATTCACTGCAGCGCCGGTCCTTAAGCCTGAAAATGTGCATATTCGGAGATGCGATTTACCGTGACTTTTGCTATGCCTTTGAGTTTAAACCACATAATAGTAATGTCATTGGGGGAGTAAAATCAGATTTTGAAGTGTGGGCAGAGCTTTCAGGGCAGGACAAAATGATTGGCTTGCTGATTTCCCGCCTTCCTCAAAACCGCTCCCTCACCACTTTCCTGGTCTGGAGGAGGCATCTTCATGCAAATTTGGCTGAAGGCACTTGGAATCCTCCCTGAGAAGGGAAAGTTGGGGCGAAAGCAGCCTGTTTGGGGACATTCAAGGTAGGGCTCATTTGTACAGCCCCGGCCCTTCTTTGACAGATTCAGGCTAAAACACCTGAATAGGGCTGGTCGTAAAGTGGGATCAAAAGCTAGTTACGAAATGCTCAGATCTCCCACCTGTGCCACCTCCTCTATCTGACACCTCTGCTCAAATTTGGTGGGACACCTGGAGGGCTGGAAGCTGCCATAGCTGCCTTCCATCATCCACATAACTGGGGCTTTCTGGTCAAAAGGATTGGCCAGTGTCATGGGCTGAGCCCGTGGTTCCTTTAAGAGAACATCTTTTGCTTCATCCCAGGGAGAGGGAGAAGGGTTTCTTTGTGTCTGAAAAGGGAGTAGCAAGTGAAATGCCAAGGCTGCGCTGGGCAAGAAGCACCTGGCATCTGATAACGCCTCCCCAGGCTGGTACCAGGGGGAGAGTAACATGTTGCAGTTGTGCAATGTCTGGGAGCATTCCCCCCTCCCTTCAGGAGAGGTGTGGGTTGCTATGGGGTTTCTATTGGTCAAGGGGGGTCTGGTGACAAGGGGGGTCCCAGAAAGGGATAAAAAGCCCAGGCACCCAAGTCTCTTTCCTGTGGGTTTCATGAATCCAGTGTGTGCATGGTGAGGCTGGGCTGGCTGGCTGGCAGAGGCTCCACGCAGCCACTGAGGGAAGGAGCCTTAATTCGAGTGGCGTAAAGCCAAGTTGGAGTGAGCAACAAAGGGGTTGAGTCGCAGAGTTAGATGTTTGTTATGTTTTTGTCTAGGTTTGGGTACAAGTGGGCAAGGGGCCTTGCTGGAGTTACAGCTGGTGGGTGGTAAAGTGGGAAGAGAGTGTGAATTCAGTTGGCTTGAGCGTGTAAAGGGGGAGGGGGAGGGGGAGGTATTAGTCTCTGCTGTCCTAAGTGTGTTATTCCTTTGTCTGTGTTTTTCCCCCAAACCTCTTACGTGTTTACCTTAATGTGTGGACCCTTACGGAAGTGTGTGGTGTGAAGAATAAAAGTGTTTGGTCCCTATCTCTGGAGTGTGGTGTTGCCTCCTTGAGAACCTAGGCTACAAAGGGTTAACAAGCAGCAGTGAAGGGGCATGTGTCTGGGCTGGCTGAGTCACACACACCCTTCTCTGGCCGGGGAATCGCTGAGTCAAACTGAGCAATTCCATCACAGCCAGCATCCTCTCCATCTCTTGCAAATGTTTTGGTCCTTGGGTCTGATTCAGCTTCAGGGCTCTTCTTCCGTTCGCATGCCTTGGCATTCATTCTCAGATGGCAGGATGATCAACCGTGATGCTTCATCGTATTTTAATTTGTTGGCGGAGCTCCAGGGGAAAGGACTGTTAAAAGTGGGAGTCATGCTTGCGCTGCGTGTTTCTTTAAAGCAGGAGTGGGCGTGCAGCATCTAATCTGTGTTTTACTCAACCCACCAAACAGAGTCCGGTGCAAAATAGTGGCTCAGGCAAGCAAGCATATGCTAAGCAAGACGCGGCAGCCTCATCCATTCCGCCCAGGAATGTCTGCTGAGTATCACAACCAAGCTCATGAGTCTTTCACATGCACCCCAGCAGTTTCCTTTTCCAGCAACCAAATTTAAGGGTGTGGGGAGACACTTTTTGGTTGCTGCTATTGGTAGGCAATTGGGAGTCAGAATCCTTGCCGATCTACCGCAAATCACCTGGAGAGCTACCAGCAGAACCTGATCTACCTTCTGCCCATCCCTGTCTAACTGTCCTGTCTTCCTCCAAGAGTCCTGGGGATTGTTACTTAATGAAAGTGCAGAGAGTTCTCTGTTGCAGAAGCACAGTGTCGCCTGGCTGGCTGGGGGTGGGGGAGGCGCCGCTACCCCTGCAGAGTATCGGGGCTGTCCCCCAAAGGCTGCCTTTCTCTTTGGGCCCAGGTCTTCCAGGCCAAGGTACCTTCTCTTTTCATGCACCTTTTAAAAATGCAACAAAAAGGCTACCCTACGGGAGGGAATTCTGACAGGAATCAATACAGAAAAATGCAGCCTGCGTACATGTTTCTGACAATGCCCTGGTTGCCTTCCCAGCAGGTCTCATGATCGATACCTTGGAAACCTCCCTACCCGCCCCCCCCCCACACACACTCGCTGTGGTGGCGGATGAGTAGGTCCTCAAAAAAGCCAAGAGAAATGTCACAAAACTGCCCAAGAGACTTGGAAAAGGAGTGGAATGTCTCTCCTTGTCTTTAGCAGTGGCGGTTTCAGAAAAAGCAGAACTGAAGCTGAGTGCGGAGGCCACCTTGCAGCCCCTCTACACCAACCCCCAACAAGGGTGGGGTGCAGGGTGAGAAGACCCTACCAACCAGATGGTTTGGATTCCAGGTTGTGTAAACGGCCCTTCTTTCATGGTCATGAGATCAATTTGAAAGATACATACAATCAATTTATTTAAAATATATATTTAAAATCTGCAGAACAAATTTGCATATACAAAGGAAGTTTATAATGTGTGCATGACCCTTTGGCACAGTGCAGCTCATTCTTTGGCATCAACAGGATTCCCCCCCCCCCCCAAGTGCACACAGCTGATCCGATGTTTGCTCAAGAGCTACCCTGCACAGCTGTGACACTGGAGGGCTTCACAGCCTCTGCAAAGCTGTGCTCACCCTCACCTGCCGGCATCTCTACTCAAAAACATCACATTACTGTCAAGGCACACAGGAATACAGGGAAGAGTCCCCCAATGCAGCAGGGCCAGGGCAACGCAAACAGCCCTCGCTGGGAAAGCATGGAGGGTGGGCAAGCCCAATGCAGGCCCAGCAGCACGAAGGTAAGTGTGAAGGGCAGGAGGGGCCCCAGGCGGGGCGGATGGACTGGCCACCGCATAGCTTGCCTGGGTGCAAAGGGGAGTGCAGCCTTTTCTCCACTTATTCAAGGCCTCCGCTTTGCAAAGACAAGCAGCACAATCACAGCCCAGAAGTTCTGACTCAAAGTCAAGCATCCACCTGCTAGGAAGGGAAGCCTTGGCTCGACAACACAGCCCTGTGCTCAAGGACTGGGCCCCAAGAGGCAGAGGCGGCCACTCTGGTCTTCATCGGTGCATCGGAGGCAGCAGGAGGGGAGACCGCTCCGCCCACGGCGCACCCAGGCTCACCCTTCAGGTTTCTGTTGTGCTTTCAAAAACGTGGAAAACCTTTGGCCAGCAAACAATGTCTTGGGTGTGTCCAGCACAGGCAACGACAGCTCTGGCCCTGAAGGGCTCCCACCTCGACTCCTGCGGTCGGCCACCCCAGCCACCCCACCCCACCCACATCACTCTGCTCTTTTGAGCTCGCTGCAAAGGGCCGTTGGCCTTTCTACCCATGAACTGATAAGAAGAGATCTGTGGTCTGGAAGTGGTCTTTCACCACAAAAGCTGCAGACAGACTGCTCCTCTGGGGGTGGGGTGGGGGTGGGGTGGGGGAAAGAGCTATCACATTCTCCAGGGAAACGAAGGTCTCACTGGCCAGGGCCTCAGCTGCTGCCTCCTCCATGGAACAAAAGCGCCTTTGGGGCCCTTATCAAGACACACACTCAGCCCCGAAGACCCCCCACCCCCACCCACCCCTTCACAGTGTGGCATGCCCTGGCTCAGGGTTAGCTTTCTCATTGGACGTTCTAGTCCTCCATGAGCAAAATCCCCCCACAGGCTCACAATCTAATCTTTCTCCTGAATGTTGCAGCAGAAGCCACGTGCCCATTATCTCAACACACAGCCTTGATAGATGCTCTGGCCTGAAGCTTGCAAGAAAAAGAATTCAGCTCTGCTCCCTCTCACTCTCAGATTCTGACAGAGAGTAGCAGAAGGCTGGCTAGCACACAGGCACCTTGGCAGCTCAGAGCTGCTCTTGGTATCTCATATATCTCTATCTCAAGACCAGCTCCAGCACATGGCGGAGGAGGAAGGGATCCAGCCATGATTATTTCGTTGGGCGGCGTTGGGAGGTGGTGGTGGCAGAATCCAGAAGTGGCTTGCAGCGTCACAAAGCTGCACGGGCAGCAGCGGCAGACTCCTCTCCATGGGCAGTTGCAGCGGAGGGCAGCAGGCTGGCTGATCCCCCATGGCTAGACTCATATGACCGACCGACTGGTGGCCTGGGGCTAATAGCCGGAGGCCTCGCCTTGCTTCCTTGCGTCAGAGTAGGGGAAGATGCAGTGGCTGTCCTTGGAGATGCCTTGCACAACATTCAGGCTGAAGTTTGCAGTGTGGATCGTGTGTCCCTTTTCCCGTAACGCCTCCAAAATGTCCTGCAAGTAAGGAACAGGTGGCAAGAACAGCCTGAGTCTACCTGAGGCTTGATGCACAGCTATTTGGGGACAACAAAATCACCACGGTGGTCTGACCACGGGGCAAGACAGGCAACTGGAGACGTCACTGCTGGCAGAGCACTGTGGGCGAGGCCCATGACTCCACTGCCACGGGAATCAACAGGAGCACCAAGGCCCACCGGTGTTGCACACAGGGGCCATTTGAGGACTTGAGAAGAAGGCCAGAAGGCCACAGAGGCGCACTTAACGTGGCCCTCGTGGTCTGGGGCCTGCAAGCTGGCACATTGGCGGAGGACAGACGAAGGCCCACAGTGCTGCTGCTTCCCTCCAGAGGATGGGGGCCTCCGTGCTGCTGCTCCACCTAAGCCCTGCCAACGGGTCGCATGTCTCACCTGACGGAAGCCTGGCTCAACTTCAATGGAGCTGTTCCTGGTGGCAAAGAGAACCGGAGCCTTGATAGCACCATCCAGATCATACCCAAACCACAGCATGTTGGCGATTGCCTGCAACAGAATGAACTTGGCCTTCAGATCCGTCCACGGAGGAGAGGCTTAGCCAGAGGTGTTTGTCCTGAAAGCCAAGCCTCATGCGACCCCAACGTTTGGCGGCAGCAGGTGTGGGGGAGAAGCAGGAAGGGGCAGCCGACATTCTCCCCAGACCCCGCTCATGAGCTCCCCGGGGACAGCGAACAGTATTAAAAATAAAGATATGAACATATTATACATAAAACAGCACAAAAACATAAAAACTTCACAAACAGCAGAATACACAAAAGCAGCACCAGAGAGAGAAAGCAAGAAGCCAGATTTAAATGATATGGAGGCTGACAGTGGACGGGGCTGCAGCCAGCTGGGCGAACCTCCCCAGGGGAGGGGAGAGCGTTCCGAAGGAGAGGGAACGAGGGAGGAGGAGGAGGAGGGGGGCCTCCCTGAGAGCACCAGCCAGCCAGCCAGCCAGCCCAGAAGTAGTTTCTCATCAGCTGGAAACAGCCTCTACCATCTGCTCCACACTATGAGGGGAAGCTCGGTGAAGATGCTCTTTGCAGCTCGGACTCACTGGCAGAGCCGGGTTCTGTACCTCGCAGCCTCTCCAGGGAGTGCTGGAAGAACTTCTGCCTCAGACCCCAGGGACCACCGCTAGCCAGGCCCTGTCGGCAAGACAAAGCTTGGTGGACCGCGGGGGTCAGGTGGACCGTGGGGGCCACCCCCTATCCCAGCCCATTAATGAGTGAACAGCGGGAAGAGGGGCCTGTGCAAGTAGCTCTGTGCTGCCTCCCGCTCCCGCTCCACATATGGGTCAGGGAAAGGCCTGTAGGGAAGCCTGCTAGTGCCCAGACACAGCTAGCCAGACACAGCTAGCCTGCTGTGTGTCGCTACTTAGGCAGGACTATGTAGCATTTCTAGGGCTGCATTCGGGGGAATTTTTTAAAGTGCTCATTTCATATGGAGCTGTGTTGTTAGCTACCATCTTACTGTAAAGGTAGGCCACAGATTTGTAAATGGAACACCGTTTGGTACCTCGAAGGCCTTCAGTGGTTCATGCCAAAGCTGCTTACTCACCAGGGCTACAGCAGGGATAATTTGGGTCCCGCCTGAGCCTCCAATCACCAGCTTGGACTGCCCATCATGGGAAATGAGAATGGATGGCACCATCGAAGAGGGCGGCATCTCTCCTGGATGGTATAAATGGAACGTATAAAAAAGGATGTCTTAAATTGCATTAACAACCAATAGCAAGAGCAGCATTAAAATCCTGTCATGCAAATCACATAGAATTGCTTAAATAATACAGTTATGAATGTACATACAAATAACATAGTCTGAAAATAAATAATCACCTAAGTACCATAAATAAGACACCTCGCACTTGAATCACAAATAACAACCATCACACAGTACGCAGTCATCTTAATTGCCACAAATTCATCTACCATTTCATGGATTGTGACTTTTTAATGTTTGAAATAAACACTGGTTATGTTACTTCTCTTCTGCTGTTCTGCCAATTTTCACTATAATTCAAAGTCGGGGTGGGGAAGAGAGGCTATTTTCTATAATAACGTACTATAAAGTTTTATTTTCAATATCAAAAAATGTCAAGTATAATTAAACAAAGATAATTAATTGCAAGCTGGAGCAAAATGAGATATGAGCATACAAAAAGTCTCTGTACATCTTTACAAAGACAGGAGCAAGCCAAAGTCCAATGACGTGCCAGTATTTATTATTTATTTATTTATTTATGTATTACATTTCTATACCGCCCAATAGCCGGAGCTCTCTGGGCGGTTCACAAACATATGGCCTGTAAACAAATCATGAAGGGATTAAGAGCGTCATCAGATGAGTGTTTTATCGCACGCTCGCTACTGCTCACTTACAGATGTTTGCGTGTCCTTTAGACAACATCCTCCATCTCACGCTCCTTCCACTCGTTTTTCAGTTGCAAAATCACCCCT
Source organism: Elgaria multicarinata webbii (assembly GCF_023053635.1). Taxonomy (NCBI): domain Eukaryota; kingdom Metazoa; phylum Chordata; class Lepidosauria; order Squamata; family Anguidae; genus Elgaria; species Elgaria multicarinata. The sequence goes on along the minus strand of NC_086188.1, from coordinate 22,206,325 downwards.
TTTTAATCCGTCTTTTTTTTCTTTTTCTTTTAAAGGGAATGTGCCACCATTTCCTACTGTGTGCAGGAAAAGTGGCACAATATAAATGGCCCCTGAATGAGCCAAGTGTTTGTTGCTGCTTCCTTTTTCTCTCCCCATGTAAAGAGACCATTGCTATTGTGGGACAGCAGCAGGAGGCCATAGCAATGGTAGGGAAATGCAAAAATCCACCTGACTGATGATGCTCTAAGAGACACCTACAGTTAAAAGTAACCCAGACAAAGTTTAGGGAGTTGTGGCCATTCTGGACGTGACTCAGGGTCTTATCAATGGCACAAGGTTCATTGTGCTTGCCACGTACAACAACCGTCTGCATCAGGAAGCCCTCACTGGACAGGACGGGGCAAGCACATCTTCCTGCCAAGGATCAGCCTTGCCCCCTTCCAGCTCATCTCTGCCCTTCCAATTCAGGCAAACACCCAGCCTCAAACATGCCTGACTTGGAGCTGAGCAGAAGCAGGGAAGAGCAGTTGGCCCAGCTCAAGTAGAAGCTATAAAAGTAAGCCAGGGCTCTTCCAAACGTCGTACTGAAAGCGCTTCCATCCGCCCCCAGTGCACCCCGAAAACGATCGTGTAGCTTACCTGTAAAAGAGACGAGGAAGACGCGTCCTTGCCGCCGCCGCCGCCACCCACCTCCCTCCTCGCCCGCTGGGATTCTGCCGAGCTCTCCATCCCGGCGGGCGAGGAGGGAGGTGGGTGGCGGCGGCTCCGGCGGCGGCGGCAAGGACGCGTCTTCCTCGTCTCTTTTACAGGCAAGCTACACGATCGTTTTCGGGGTGCACTGGGAGCGGATGGAAGCACGTTCAGTACGACGTGTGGAAGAGCTCCCAGTTCCCAGGAAGCAAGCAAACAGGGAGCGAGCTAACAGGAAGAGCAAACAGGAGTTTGACAGGGGGAGTTCGGCAGGGGAGGTCAAGGGGGAGGCCTCTAAGAAAAAAAGAGGTGGGAAAAACAAAGATAAACATAAAGAGGAAAAAAACCCCACAAAACCACCACCAAACCCCCCCCCCCCACCCAAAGCTCTTACTTTCCCTTAAGACATACTCATATAGTTGTGGACCTTCAGAGAGGACAGGACAAAGCAAAGGCAATCCCACTATAATCAGAAAGCAAAAAACAAAGCAGAAATCGACAGTATGGATGGAAAGGAGTCCCTAGAGGTGTGCAATGTTCGTGTTTCTGCCTGAGCTCAACATGGCGTATACCTGCAACAAGTGCAAGCTGGTGGCACTTTTGGAAGAAAAAGTGAGAGGACTTGAGACGTAAATTTCGAGGCAACAATGGATGAAGGCCAATGCACCACAGTACAGAGAACAGCTCCAATAGTGTCCCAAAATAGTGTCTGCAACAACGTAGGAACAAAGCCAGACTATAAAACACATGGTCTTCGATGTCTATATACTAATGCCCAGAGCATGGGAAACAAACAGAATGAACTTGAACTCTTAATACATGAAGGCAAATACGACTTGATAGGTATAACTGAAACTTGGTGGGATGACTCCCATGACTGGAATATAGCAATTGAAGGATATAACTTGTTCAAAAAGAACAGAAGAAATAGAAAAGGAGGTGGAGTTGCACTATATGTTAAAAATACCTATCCCTGCACAGAAATACAGGCGGATCAGACTGGGAGCCCCATCGAGAGCATCTGGGTTTAAATAAATGGGGCAAGGAATAAAAAGAACATGATACTCGGAGCCTACTACCGACCACCCAATCAAGGAGAAGATGAGGACGAAACTTTTGAGAAACAAATTGTCAGTGTTTCAAGGAAGTGTGATGTAGTAGTGATGGGGGACTTCATCACTACAGTAATGGTCTCCTGATATCTGTTGGGAGACCATTACTGCCAAAAGCGGCCCTTCCAAGAAATTCCTGACATGTATGGGTGATAACTTTCTCCTACAGAAAGTGGAGGAAGGAACTAGAGGATCAGCAATCCTTGACTTGTTATTGACCAATAGGGATGACTTAGTGGATAAAGTGGCAGTTACAGGAACTCTGGGGAAAGGTGACCACGTCATACTTGAATTCTTGATTATGAAGGAGACAAAAGTCGATGCAGCCATACACGTACTCTGGATTTTAGGAAAGATGATTTTAATAAACTCAGAACTATAAGAAGTAAGGTCCTGTGGCAAGTGAGCCTAATGAGAAAAGGAGTGCAGGATAGGTGGGAGTATTTAAAAAAGGAAATTTTAAAGGCACAGTTACAAACAATTCCAACCAGGAGAAAAGATAGAAGACAACAGAGGAAACCAACGTGGCTCCACAAAAAGCTTAGAGATGACCTGAAAACAAAAAGGGATACATATAGGAAGTGGAAGGAAGGCCAGGCTACAAAAGAAGAGTACAGACAGGTGGCTCAGAAGTGCCGAAATGGCGTCAGGAAGGCTAAAGCTGTGAATGAGCTGAGATTATCAAGGGATGCTAAAAGCAATAAAAAGGCTTTCTTCAGATATGTGAGTAGTAAAAGACAGAGGAAAGAAATGGTGGTTCAACTGCTTAATGAGGATGGCAAATTGATAACAGACGACAAAGAAAAGGCTGAAGTGCTCAATTCCTACTTTGCCTCAGTCTTCTCCCAAAAGTGGGTCTATGACCCCCCTGGAAAAAGTGAAGCAGAAGTTGAGGGGGCATTGCAGTTTGAGATTGATAAACAAATGGTCAAAGAACACCTAATTTCCTTAAATGAGTTTAAATCTCCAGGGCTCAATGAACTGCATCCTAGAGTAATGAAGGAGCTAGCGGAAGAACTCTCAGAACCTTTGTCTATTATCTTTGCAAAATCATGGAAGACAGGTGAGGTGCCGGACGACTGGAGGAGGGCTAACGTTGTCCCTATCTTCAAAAAGGGCAAAAAGGAGGAACCTGGGAACTACAGACCAGTCAGTCTGACATCCATCCCTGGGAAAATTCTAGAGCAGATTATAAAGAAGTCAATCTGTAAACACCTTGAAATCAATGCAGTAATTACTAGAAGCCAACATGGATTTGTCAGGAAAAAATCCTGTCAGACTAATTTGATCTCATTTTTTGATAGGATAACCTCCCTTGTGGACTGTGGGAATGCTGTGGACGTCATATATCTTGACTTCAGCAAAGCTTTTGACATAGTACCACTTGACATTCTGATTAACAAACGAGCTAAAAGTGGGCTAGATGGAACAACTATTAGGTGGATTCACAGTTGGCTACAGAATCGGACTCAAAGAGTACTTATCAATGGAACCTTCTCAAACTGGGGAGAGGCAAGAGTGGGGTGCCGCAGGGCTCAGTCCTGGGCCCAGTGCTCTTCAACATTTTTATTAATGATTTGGACGAGGAGGTGCAGGGAATGCTGATCAAATTTGCAGATGACACAAAATTGGGTGGGATAGCTAATACCCTGGAAGACAGAAACAGACTTCAAAGTGATCTTGATAGGCTGGAGTGCTGGGCTGAAAACAACAGAATGAAATTTAATAGGGATAAATGCCAAGTTCTACATTTAGGAAATAGAAACCAAAGGCACAGTTACAAGATGGGGGATACTTGGCTCAGCAATACTACAAAAAAAGAAGTATCTTGGAATTGTTGTAGATCACAAGCTGAATATGAGCCAACAGTGCGATATGGCTGCAAGAAAGGCAAATGCTATATTGGGCTGCATTAATAGAAGTATAGCTTCCAAATCACGTGAGGTGCTGGTTCCTCTCTATTCGGCCCTGGTTAGGCCTCATCTAGAGTATTGTGTCCAGTTCTGGGCTCCACAATTCAAGAAGGATGCAGACAAGCTGGAGCGTGTTCAGAGGAGGGCAACCAGGGTGATTAGGAGTCAAACAAAGCCCTATGAAGAGAGACTGATAGAACTGGGCATGCTTAGCCTGGAGAAGAGAAGATTGAGGGGAGACATGAGAGCACTCTTCAAATACTTAAAAGGTTGTCACACAGATGAGGGCCAGGATCTCTTCTCGATCCTCCCAGAGTGCAGGACACGGAATAACGGCTCAAGTTAAAGGAAGCCAGATTCCGGCTGGACATCAGGAAAAACTTCCTGACTGTTAGAGCAGTACGACAATGGAATCAGTTACCTAGGGAGGTTGTGGGCTCTCCCACACTGGAGGCCTTCAAGAGGCAGCTGGACAACCATCTGTCAGGGATGCTTTAGGGTGGATTCCTGCATTGAGCAGGGGGTTGGACTAGATGGCCTTGTAGGACCCTTCCAACTCTGCTATTCTATGATTCTATGCCATTTTACAGACATTCAGGCAACGTCGTCCTTCCGTTTGGGATCTTCCCATGTTTTCCTGCTGCTTCTTCCATCTTTTTTTCTCACTATTTTTTGTTAAGGACAAAAAGATGGAACAAGTGTGCAACACTTTTGGATTGGTAGCACTAGGAGCCCCCTTGGTTTAAGAAGACCCTTGGAGGTGCATGAGAGCTTTGATTCACTCCCAACTGTTCTTCTTCAGGAAGCTTTTTACCATTGGCCAATCTTTCTTTTTAAAAAATGTTTCGAGCCCTTCTTGGTGGAGAATAAGCCTTCAAGCGAATGAGTCAAGAGAAACTTCCCCGTGATCTGGATGCCCTCCTGCCTGAGCATCCCAGAATCATAACCACGTTTGAGCCTGTGCTTGGTGGAGGTGCTCACCTTCAGTGATCGATCTGCTTGACTGTTTCATACAAAAATCAGCTAGTTCATTGTTTAAGAGGATTCCAGTTTGCTGCGAATACACCATGGAGCCAAACCTAAGTGGTGGGAAAACACAGTTGTGAGGGGATTGGAAGGTAGATTATTGTAATGAGATTTGGGGTTGCGTAAAATGGCCCTCAGCATTCCTGGGTGACTCTAGCATCCCTGTGAGTGGAACGATCAGGGTGGACTGCCCTGAGGCAAGACCTCTTCTGTCCAGAGAAGCCTATAATATTCAGATGATATGCCCCAATGGCCTGGCTCCCGTGACAGGACAGCCCAGCATGGCTACATTTACCTGCAAGGGCTGTGGGGGCTCAGCTTGCTGTGGCTTGCTGTGTCATGCGAACCCAGGCGGCAGGGGCTGTTTGAGGTTAGGCAACCTTCAAATAATCCAAGGCTTGTCATGCAAACCAGGTCAACAGGAGTAAAGATGGCCCAAGAAGGAAGAGGTGCAAAAGAGAGGGGGAAAGAGCACTACTGAATTGATGGAAAAACGAGAACAGAGCTCTGGTGCGATGGAACAGTCTTTTTCTTTAAGCTTTAAGATGCCTTTTTTAATGGTGTGCTGCACTGGTTTTAAATGTTTGAATTAGTTGTATGTATTTTATGGTGTTTTTATTTGTGTTGTACCCCGCCTCGATCCAGAGGGAGAAGCAGGTAACAAATAATTATATTATTATTATTATTATTATTATTATTATTATTATTATTATTATTATTATTAGTGATTTCTTCGATCTGCTCTGTGTGTTTCGGAAACACATCCTTCATCAGGAGCTGAGGAAAAGCGCAGTTTACTGTGATTTTGCAAACATTAGCAGAATCACAGTAAACTGCACTTTTCCTCAGCTCCTGATGAAGGATGTGTTTCCGAAACACATAGAGCAGATTGAAGAAATCACTAAAGATTAAAGAAAAAAGACTGTTCCATAGCACCAGAGCTCGGCTCTCGTTTTTTCATCCAAAAGGAACAGGGCCAACTGATGCCCTCCAGATGTTTTGGACTACAACTCCCAGCATTCCTGACCATTGGTCCTGCTGGCTAGGGCTGATGGGAGTTGAAGGGCAAAACGTCTGGAGGGTTGGCACAGGTGATGGGTAGGCCCTGATTTCCCCCGCTAGACCAAAGAGAGGTAGGTGCATCCGGAAACAGAAAAGACCAGCTGGCAGATCTTAAGGGGAGTTGGGAAGAGGCACCCAGACAGAGAGAGACACACAGAGAGAGATGAGTTGCAAGAGTTATATAGTGCTGGTGGTTCCTCTGGATATATACATACATATAGCTATTATTATTATTATTATTATTATTATTATTATTATTATTATTATTATTTTCTTTATCTCATGATATCTAACAAAATGCCAGTCAGGCTCTAATAACTGCATTCCAGCGAAACCAAACCAGAGGTAAACCACTTGCGCCTGTGGCATCCTCACCACTGAAGTAAAGGGAAGCAGAGCAGTCAGCCTTAGGATGCTGCCTACCTTCCTGGCGATAGGAGAAAGAGGGATGTGGCAGGAAAGGGGCTCCTTTCAGCAGGTTTCAGCCTCTCTGGGCATCTGTTGGATACTTATTTCTCTTTTAAAAGATGGGGCTCCCTCCCTGTACCATGTGGTTTGGCCTGCAGACCCCGAATCGCCTGCCTTCAGAGGAGCTACTCCCAGAATGGACCGAGGCCTGCCCTGAGCAGGGATGCAGCAAGGGATGCAACGGACAGCCTCCTCTGGGAGCAGATGGCTTCCCTGCATCTTTGCATGGAGGAAGGGATCAGAAGGAGGGAACAGCGGGGCTGGCACAGAGCCCTTGGGAAGGGAAGAGTGCCTGGGCACCAGGCCTAGAGAGGGGAGGAGGAGGGCCTGGGCTCAGCTTCTCACCACCTGGCAATTCTTGGGCTCTGACTCCCACATGTGTGCACATCCAGGCGCATGATCACAAGGATGCACACGCACACGCTTTCCACCTTTTGTTTCAAATGAGGTGGTGCATAAACATTGCTCATGAGTACGTGAGTAAATGACTAAATCATACCCTGCCCACACTCCTACTGATGGCCTTCTTCCTCGCTGCAGCCCTTCTCCGCTCACCCCCGAGTCTGCCTGGAGTTCCTGGCTCCTTTGCTGACAAAGTGCTCAGTCCAGACCCCCACCACCAACCACCACCCTGGGAGCAGAGAAGGAGCCTGCAGATGCTGGGCAGCCAGAGACGGGCTTCAGCCAGGCAGAAAGCACCAGGAGGGCCCTGCTGCTGCAGAGACCTCCTCCTTCCCCTCCCCTCCCCTCCCCACAGGGTGCCCTCCCCTTCAGGGCAATGACCTCATCCAACCTCTGTTGTAGCCATCCCTTTGGGGCAGCCAAGGATGGAGGCTGATCTCCCCTCTCTCTCTCTCTCTCTCTCATCAGGGCTGAACTTAGGTTTTTTTTTTGCTTATATCCTACGCCCATGTTTCACAGATGGTGGCTTTCGTTCCATCACTTGTTCAGTGGTGGAAGTGGTCTTTTAAAGGGATACACAAGAATATTGCTTCATTCATGTCAATATACACTTGTGCAAGTGTGCATTTGCACAAATCCCTCCCCAAAGTAAAAACATCAGTCCACAAGATGGGAAAAGGCCCATCTGCTGTGGAATCTGAATTCATCTGAATCCAACATGCTGAGCTGAGCTACACCTTACATTAAACACTGAGCACGTAGCTAATCCTAGCTGTTTCTTTTTATTTAATGTAAGCTTGTGGGGCCCAGATCCAGATTGGGACCACTGTGTGTGTGTGTGTGTGTGTGTGTGTGTAAACCTTCCCCCACTAAATTCACCTCCTCCCATGCAAACCTCCATTAACCCCTCTGTGACTTACGGGTGGTTGATGGTGCTTGTGGCCGACACAGCGCTCCCGTCCTCAGCCAGGACAGAAACATGAGAGGTGCCAAAATGCCCCATCCCTGGCTGGGTGAGGTTGTAATATTTCGCTGGATGGTCCCCTCGGTCATCGATGAACTGCCTGACTTGGGCAGCAAAGGTATCCGACATCAGCTCAGTCATCACATCCTAAAAACACAGCACATGTCAGTATGGCCAGCGCCCCTCCCTCGGCTGTGAGCGGGTGTAGATGGATGCCTGGGGGACATGTGTCCCTGACCACCACCATCACCCCTGCGCCTGGGATAGGCTCTTAGCCTGGGGGGAGGCACATTCCATGGGGCCCTCATGGCCGAGGGCACCATCTCCCCCTGCTCCCAACAATCTGGGCCCACAAGACATGCCCGTACTCATGCACCTCTAGCACCTGCCTGCCCATTCAGCTATAAAGTGAACGCAGGGGGGCTGGATACTAAGCTGAGGGGAGGGGTTCCTACCCATCTCTCCTCCAGCTCTGCTGCTTTAAACTTTAGACATTCTGATAACGAGTGGGGTAATGCAGGGTTCAGTCCTGGGCCCAGTGCTCTTCAACGTTTTTATTAATGATTTAGACGAGGAGGTGCAGGGAACGCTTATCAAATTTGCAGATGACACAAAGTTGGGTGGGATAGCTAATACCCCAGAAGACAGAAGCAAATTTCAAAGTGATCTTGATAGGCTGGAGTGCTGGCTGAAAACAACAGAATGAAATTTAATAGGGATAAATGCCAAGTTCTACACCTAGGAAAAAGAAACCAAATGCACAGTTACAAGATAGGGATACTTGGCTCAGCAATATTACAAACGAGAAGGATCTTGGAATATTCACAAGCTGAATATGAGCCAACAGTGTGATGTGGCTGCAAAAAATGCAAATGCAATTTTGGGATGCATTAATAGAAATATAGCTTCCAAATCGTGCAAGGTACTGGTTCCCCTCTATTTGGCACTGGTTAGGGCTCGTCTTGAGTATTGCATCCAGTTCTGGGCAACACACTTCAAGAAGGATGCAGAGAAGCTGGAGCGTGTTCAGAGGAGGACAACAAAGATGATCGGATGTCTGGAAACAAAGCCCTATGAGGAGAGACTGAAAGAACTGGGCATGTTTAGCTTGGAGAAGAGAAGACTGAGGGGAGACATGAGAGCACTCTTCAAATACTTGAAAGGTTGTCACACAGAGGAGGGCCAGGATCAATTTTCAATCATCCCAGAGTACAGGACACGGAATAATAGGCTCAAGTGACAGGAAGTCAGATTCCAGCTGGACATCAGGAAAAACTTCCTGACTGTTAGAGCAGTACGACAATGGAACCAGTGACCTAAGGAGGTTATGGTCTCTCCCACACTAGAGGCCTTCAAGAGGCAGCTGGACAGCCATCTGTCAGGGATACTTTAAGGTGGATTCCTGCAATGAGCAGGGGGTTGGACTCGATGGCCAACCCTTCCTGCTCTATGATCCCATGATCCTATGATCTGAAGCAGGTGAGGTAGAAGAAGTGCTGATTTACTGTTTGGGAACAGTAAATAAAATGAAATGAAACTCAATCCTGGCAAGGTATTTAAATATTTAAAATTAAAACCATAAATGATTGTACGTTATCATAAGGATAAAGAGCAAATATTAAAACAAAATATGAACTTGTTATGCATTAAGAATAGAAAACAGTGTCTCCGGTTTGATGGAGTGCACGGATAGGCTGTAAGACTTTCTTGAAATGTAAGATGTGTGTACTAATGTAATGCTTTGCGCACCCATTTAATAACGGCGTGTGTGAATAGTCGCACATCACACAGAGACAGATGCAGGCAGATAGTCACGGACTTACAAATTAAAAAAAGACTTAGATGAAATCAAATGCTACGAGGGCCAGAAGGAGGAATGGCGCGAAGTGAGGGGGCTTCACCTCACCACTCAGAGCAACTAGGCTCAAGACAAAACCACAAGGCAAGAGAACGGGATGCAGGGGGCACTGACATTTCATTTAGGATGGGCCAAGGAAGTGGAGGGGCCGTGCGAGGCTCCACCCGCCCTTGCAAACGGCTCATATATGCACAAAAAGAAAAAAACTGGCCGTATAAAGACCCCATTGAAATCCCAGAGATTTCATGTATTTTATGGTGTCTGCATTTGTGTCGTACCCCGCCTTGATCCAGAGGGAGAGGCGGGTAACAAATAAATAAATTTATTTTTATTATTAATATCCAGAAGAAGCGGTAAATCGCGGGACAAAATGCCCCTTCTGAAGACTCCCATAATCTAAGTTGCCAAGGGAGACATTCTAGGCCTGCTTGGAGAAAACAAATTGTTTTGAGTTTATCATTAATGGGATTTTCAGGCTTCAGAACAGCTGGAAGAGTGCTGAAAGAGTGAGGCGCCTTCGCTATACCACCATTCCCATCGCTGAGGAATTATGAGAAAGGCAGAGGGTCTTCTCTCCCGCCCCCCACTAGTTGCCCCACAAACCTGTGCCAAACTGCAAGACTCCTTTTCTTTGGGGGAACCTAGCAAAGCTCCAAACCTCTTTTGGAACTCTGGAGAGACTTCTTTATTCAGGCTTGCTTTGTCTTGGCACTGAAGAATTAGTCTTATACTTATTTGGTTCCTTTTAAGATGCATGGATGGTTTCAAAATGATTGCCCTGAACCTTCTGGTGGGGCTACAAAACTTATGGGAATAAGTTCACAAAGCTACTGAAACAGTTGCAGAGCCCAAGAGCCCCCCATCCTCTACCCACAGGTCACCCACCTCTTTAATTTCAGAAAAATTCGGGTCATCCACTTTTGCTCTCTGGCCATTAGCAAACTTCAGGGCTTCTGCAATATAGTGGTAAGCCTCAGCTGTTCTGCTAGGGTTGTTCATGGAATCTTTGGTGAAGTTGAACCCTGAAAGACAGGAAGAGTTGGGGGTCAGCACCCAGGTTACTCCCTAAGTAACTGGTTCCATAGTCATACTGCTCTACAGTCAGGAAGTTTGATGTTTGAACCTGATGTCCAGCTGGAATCTGGCTTCCTGTCACTTGAGCCCATTATCCCATGTCCTGCACTCTGGGGTGATCGTGAAGAGATCCTGGCCCTCCTCTGTGCGACAACCTTTTAAGTATTTGAAGAGTGCTATCCTGTCTCCCCTCAGTCTTCTCTTCTCAAGTTAGGAACCAGGGAGGGGTTTTGGAGAATCTATATTGCTGTGGGGGAGGTGACCCCCCACACCTCTATCCAGGCAGTCTCATTGTCTGTGAGGACATCCAGATGAGGAGAGTATTCCAGCCAGCTGGACACACCACCCCAACCAGGCCCCCATCTTCATGAACACGGGAGGTATGGGTGAAGGTGGTCCTTCAAGAAACTTGGTCAAAACCAGCACTTTGAATTGGGCTCAGAAATGCATCGCTAACCAGTGGAGCTGGCACAGCAAGACCAAATTGCCCTGCCCCCGCCATACTCAGGCAGCCGCATTCTGCACCAGCTCAAGTTTCTGAATTGTCTTCAGAGCCAGTCCCATGTACAGTGCATTACAGTAGTCCAGTCTGGATGTCACTGAGGCAAGGTGTTGTGTTCATGCTTGTTCCCTCTGGCATTCACACATGCTGGCAAGCTGACACGAGACACTCACATCAGTGAAACTTCTTTTATTGAGGAAATCACACAGTAGACAGGCTTAATGGTTACACAGTCTCCAAAACACACTTAAAAGCTGAACGATGGTTAGAAAGCTCTAGGCTCCTTTTCTGATATGAGCCTTAAGACAAACACTCGGGGGAGGGGGGCGTTTAGGGTACGCCACCATCCGATGTGAGCTTCTCCAGACACCGCATACGCTGGTACACCAAGGGACATGGCCAATCGCCTAAAACAAAATCCCAGGGAAGGGTTGCTCTGAGCCACCAGAGCTGGGCAGAGAAGATCGGTCACACACTTGTCAATCTCAGCCTGATGCAACTGAGCTGACCCTGGTTACCATGACCACAGGGAAGGTTAAACCTCAGGCACAGGAGTCCCATCCTTCTGCTAAGGACTGGCAACTCCCTGCCACCTGAGTCTGGCCTCATACACACAATCCACAGCAAATGCAAGTCCAAATCTATGAAAAGCTTCACAGTACTTTTCATGGCACAGTTCTTATATATCCAAAGTCCAAATAGCAAAGTGTCCATGTGCAGAGTGCTTTCAAAGTCCCAAATCAGAGATAGAATCCAAAGCAGGAAGGAGGCCAGGCGCTGCGTTGAGAGTTGAAACCTAGCAAAGCTTTTTCAGCTTGGCATGAGCATTTAAGGCCTATTCAAAGCCACTTGACAGACAGGCCCTCTGACCTGTAAGCCATGCCCATGGGCCAAGAGGGCGGGATGGCACCACCTACTACAGTGATGCTACAATCTGAGTGACAGCTTCCAAGAGTGCCCCCCACCTTATCAAAACACTCTGAAGTTCCCTGAGAACCAGCAGCTTCAAGGCCGCAACAGGGAGCAAGCAAGCTAGATCCCATGGGAACTTCTTACAGAGATACGCTTGCAGAGACATCTGACATTCTCAAACCATTTCCTAATAAATCTACCTCCTAGGTACAAGGCCAGCCGCAGATAGGGCCAGCCAGATAGGGCCACAGCTGGCATACCAGCCTAAGCTGGTAGAATGCACTCCTGGACACTGCAGCCACTTCGGCTTCCCCAGTTAGCTCAGAGTCCAGGAGGATTAAGAACATAAGAACATAAGAAGGGCCCTGATGCTGGATCAGACCAAGGGTCCATCTAGTCCAGCACTCTGTTCACACAGTGGCCAACCAGCCATCGGCCAGGGATGAACAAGCAGGACATAGAATCATAGAATAGTAGAGTTGGAAGGGGCCTATAAGGCCATCAAGTCCAACCCCCTGCTCTATGCACCCTCCCACCCATGTTCTCCAGCAACTAATTCCCAGACTGCACTCTTGGTCTTTAGGGGAAGTGCAACCCTGAATTGAGCAGGGAGTTGGATTCAGTGGCTTTATTTATTTATTACATTTTTATACCACCCAATAGCCCTTGGGCCCTTCCAACTCTACGATTCTATGATCTAAGACATTGTAAACCTCCGTCCAAAGTAGTTGATTTTCCAACCCACAGTACCTCCGTCTTGACTGGACTAAGTTTTAGCTTGTTCACCCTCATCCATCCCAAAACAGCTTCTAGACACTGTTCCGCAGCCTCCTTGGGATAGAAACGAGAGGTAAAGCGGAGCACAGTATGCATACTGATGACACTTCAGCCCAACCCTCCTGAGGACCTCCCCAGTGGCTTCATGTAGATGTTAAAGAGCATAAAGGGCAAGATAGAACCTTGCAGCACCCCATAGACTATCAGCCATAGGTTGAGACTGCTCCTCCAGAAAGGACTGGAACTACTTTAAAACTGTGCTTCCCAAGCCCAATCCAGATAAATGGCAACCCCTGATTGGTCACCCTCCGCCAGGGGAGCGGGCTGGCTGGTGAACGGAATGGCCACTGGAATTCCCCATGCTGCCTTGCCACGGGGAGAAGAGTTTAGGGAAAATAAATTATTTTCTTCCCCCAAGCTGCCTCTACCTCCTCCCCCCTTACATCTTTTCTTGTCTCTTTTGGAAGGACAGGGAGGGGGCAGATGACTGCTGTAAACCCCACGCTTGCGCCTTGTGCAACCCTGCAGGAGCGAATGCACAGGGTTTGGGGGGAATGCGGTGCCATGAAGATAGCCCCATGGCCTCAGTCCAGGTAGAGGACATTGCGCAGGCAAGCAGGCAGGCAGGCAAGAGCATGCCTGCCTGCCTGCCTGCAGGAGTGGTCCAGGATAACAAGCTAGAGGTCAGACATGGCCAATCAGTCAGGTATGTTCGGCAATCCAGAAGCAGAATCATTAGGAAACGAGGTCAGGAAACGGCATCAATCACAAGCACGGTTCAGGATGCAAGACCAAAGGCAGGATGGGGCGTGTTGTTCTAACGCCTGCTGAATTTTCTGTGAAGGCTCTTAAGCGCAAAGCCTGCTGGGCCCCACCCAGAGCTCAGCTGCCATAAGCAAGCCTCCCTTTCCAGAGTCTTACTCCTGAGGAGTCCTTTTCTGGTGGTGAGCACTCCTTCCCACAGGAGCCCTACTAGCCTGTCTCTTGAGGCAACGACACTCCCGGGGGCCAGGGAGTCGCTGTCCTTCCCCCTGACAGGGATGGCCCTGCAACCATCTCCCTCGAGGACTCAGGCTCCTGTGGGTCTGGTGGCCATCCCGGGTCGCTCTTCTTCTGAGGAGGACTCCTCCAGATGGGGCAGGACAGCCAGCAGCTGGGTTCGCCCCACAAGCAGGGATGGCACAGGTCCCCGATAAATGATCAGGAATAACACATGCAACGACCCTGAAGCTTTTCACACAGGGAGAGGAAATGTTTGTGCTTTAGTCTTCATGCTCTTTGTAACTCCATTTTCTCTCTCACCTTTTTAACTCAGTGAAACAACATTCCAGTCTCTTCCTCACCTGATTCAACTCCCCTCATGTTTGACTTCAGGTGCTCCCAACACAGGCTGTTCAGGCACAGGTGCAGATGTGGGTCGATGTGGCCACGTGGCAACCATCAGGGGGTGCTCTCAGACACTGCTGCATCCCAAGACTTTCCTCTCACATTAAGGGAAGTGCAGACCCTGTGGGCAGCCCTTGCCATGGGTGTCTGTGTGAGCACGAGATGGCGCTTCCCATGTGGTGGCTGCATTTCTGCCTTCCCCCTCTTTCTGGGCCTTCATGCAACCTTCCAGCTCAGTTTCATAGACGAGATGCAAACATTTTTCATTCCTTGCCCTCTGAATCATGCTGTGCAACTCCTGGCAAATGCTAACCTTGCCACTGTTCATTTGCAAAAGCTACCTTAGCTTAGAGGCACCCCTTCAAAATTCCCCATGGACAGTAACTGAAGGAGAGGAAAAAGGCACAGAGGCCCTCGCTCCTGCGCCACACGGCAGAATCCGCCCAGCAAAGAAGCCAGCGGGTGTCCTTCCCCAAGCCACCCACAGGCTGCGAGCGCTGCCTGAAGGAGGGCCACAGAGCAAGCGGAGAGGCCTCCCCCACCACCGCAGGCTGGGTGCCAGGCCGCCACACTCACTTACCTTTGAGGACATTGAGAATAAAGAAGAGGATGGGCCCCGCTGCTGGCCGTGGGGCAGAGTACAGGGTGTACTGGGCCAGTGGCATCTTCACGGGACTCATAATTTCAATCCGGTAGTTTCGGAGGTCATCCAGCGTCAAGGTGCTTCCTAGAAAACAAGGCAAAACCTTCTGCAAAGGCCTCTCTCAGAGAAGAGTTTGCACCACACTGCAGCCCCTGCTCCCTTGGCTTGGCACCTTGACCCACAGCCGTGGGGAAGGACAGCCCCTTTGCAGCTCCTGCTGCCCCCTCCCTTTGGAGGAAACCACCTGGAGCCTGGGATTCGGACTCCATTTGCCAGGGGCCCTAAAAAGCCCCAGGAAATGCCCCCCCCCCCGTGTGCTGCTTTTTTTGTCAGCTGCTGTCAGCGGCTTTGGGAGCCCATCTGGGGGAAAGAACAGGACAGTTGCTTCAGGCCACAGGCCAAGTCCATGCAGTCAACGTTACCTGTTTTAGCTCGGCCTCTTGAGAGGTGGACTCCCCTTCAGCACTCCCATTTGGGTGAAAGTGGAAGCGCTCTCTCGCTTATGAAAGCGGCTGGGGGGCATCCAGGATTGTGATTAAGGAACCAGGTAGCTCTTATTAAATCTTAAGAGAAACGAACTCAGCACAAAGGGATACAATCGTATGTTTGCATTCCAGTTTCCCAGGCTGTGCTAAACTTAAAGCTCACACAGGTCATGTCGGCACTCAGTGAAGAGCGTGGACTGGAGCGGAGGCAGGGAGCCCGCAGCTCACAGGCCACGTGGGGCCGCAGGCCTCATGCCACAGGGCCCCCAGCGTCACCTCACATCCATGCTCTCCAGACCGCCCCTCAGGAATTGCTTCCCTAGTGTGTGCATGCGTGTGCGAGAGTGTGGCGCGGGGGGGGGGGGGAAAGAAAAGGTATAGGTGGCACAGAGAAAGGAAGCCATGCAGTCCTGCCACGTTGCAAACTCTGCCCGCTTTGGGCTCAGCTCCACCCACCATCTGCTGCGGCCCCCGGACGTCTTTTCCTGTGGATTCACAGCCTCCCCTTTGCCCCTGCCATGGGCACGTGCATTTCCTCGTCTTAGCAGCCTTGCAGCCGAAATCTTGCAAAAAGCTCATCTGACTTCTCTTAATAAGCATTACTTACAAAATCTGGAGGAATGAAAAAACACCTGGGGCCTGTCTTGATGACGGACATCACAAGACCCCAAAGCCCTGTGGTTTGGATCGTGCGGGTTTCTCCACATTCCAAGGAGCGAGCACAGGTTTACATCCATCCATTGGAGGAGGTGCTGCGGCTACCCCACTGCGGCCACCCATCCCTCCCTGGCTTCCCCACCTTACCTTGTTTGGCTTTCCCCGCCAAAGGAACGAAGAATTTACTTCTTCCGACCCCGGAGGAAGCACAGAGGCGTTCCACAGCCATTCGGGCCACCCCGCCCCTTTCCCCGGGCAGATGGCGACCAGTCAGGGGTCACCATCCACTCAGCCACGCCTCTGCAACAACTCTGGAGTGGCGATAGATAGCGGATGTGCTGTCCTTGCTTCGCTCCAGAAAAAAAGTTGGGTAAGTCCTCCAATTTTTTACTTCGGAGCTTTGGGGGAAAGCCCCAGGATGGCTCTGTGTCATATAAGCGCCACCGTGGACAAACCCTGGGGGCTTTCCCCATGTATAGATGGATAAGGAAGCAGGCATACAGTAGGGACTTCCACAATGGAGGGAAAGGTGGTGGCTCCCATCCCATGGAACTCCCTGCCCCTAGTGGCCAGGCAGGTGCCAGCACTGCGTTGCACCTCCTGAACGCAGCTCTTTTCCTTGGTTGACCAGCCTGGGTTTTATTGGCACTCTTGTTTTTTTAAAGAATAATTTTAATATCATGTTTCATTCTTTTTATCTTTTGTTCATTTTATCTCTTGTTGGTCACTGCTCCAGAATCTATCTAGATGTGGAGGGGTATAAAAACGCTGTAAATAAACAAGCAAGCATTCAGCTGGCCATGGCTGGAAACAGAATGCTGGGTGAGATGGCCCCCTGGCCAGAGCCAGCTGCAGAGCTCTACTTACAGCACGCTGGACAAAAGAAAAGTGGGGCGTGTGAAAGACAGGGGTGCAAATCTGTTGCTATAGAGTTGTAAGATCTGCCCCTAGGAAGGATCTGCGGTCTGTTGTTCAAACTGGCTGTGCCAGGCTTTGGTGGCTGCCAGCCAAGGTCATCCCTGTTCGAGCCAGTCCAACTCCCACCGGCACCTGGAGATTATCAGGGCAGTGGACAAACTAACGGGATTCAGCTGTGGGGAAAAGAGGGGGCTCGGCCCCTCTGGGAGGGGGTGGGCTATAGCCCAGGAAGGGCACTGGATGGTCTACTCAGGTCATGGGACCGGGGGTCCCAAAAAGAGATAAAAAGCGCTATGTAGAAGATCCTCCATCTTCCTTGGAGGTGCGTGCGTATGACAAGTGGGAAGGTCAGGTCCGTGGCAACCACAGAGGTTGCCCGGAGTTAGAAAGGTTTTTTATGTTTTAACGTGTGTGGGTATTCTGGAGAAGGCCAGCTGGATTTCAGCTGGGTGTGGGGTCGTATGAATGCGTCTTGGGGTAATGGCTAAGTATTAGAGCTTTTCTTCACTTTCTTTCCTCACTCTTCCTTGTCCACATCCCCTGTTCCAGTACCTTGAGATCACCACTGAAACATCCTTTCTCCTCCCAGACACCAAATTAAGGCAGCAAGTCCTTAGCTCAACGCCTAGGCAGAAGCATAACAGAAGAGCAACTTTACCTTCTTTCTTCACATCATGCACCAACCGCTCTGCTGTCTTCCCAGTGTAGAATTCGCTGGCTCCGTTTTCTGCCACAGCTCTCAGGGTTTCTACCAGGGCTGGCCAGTGAAGGGTTTGTCCAGCTTTCAGGACAGTTCCTTGGTCATTGCAAAACAGTTTGCTGAAAGAGAGAGGGGGCAGGTGTCCATCATCACTTTTGGGCCCTTGATTTTAACAGCACAATCTGCCACAGGAATTGAAGGATCTAGTGGAAGAACTCTCAGAACCTTTGTCTATTATCTTTGCAAAATCATGGAAGACAGGTGAGGTGCCAGACGACTGGAGGAGGGCTAACATTGTCCCTATCTTCAAAAAGGGCAAAAAGGAGGAACCTGGGAACTACAGACCAGTCAGTCTGACATCCATCCCTGGGAAAATTCTGGAGCAGATTACAAAGAAGTCAATCTGTAAACACCTTGAAATCAAAGCAGTGATTACTAGAAGCCAACATGGATTTGTCAAGAACAAGTCCTGTCAGTCTAATTTGATCTCATTTTTTGATCGGGTAACCTCCCTTGTGGACTGTGGGAATGCTGTGGATGTCATATATCTTGACTTCAGCAAAGCTTTTGACAACGTACCACATGACACTCTGATTAACAAACTAGCAAAAAGTGGGCTAGATGGAACAACTATTAGGTGGATCCACAGTTGGCTACAGAATCGGACTCAAAGAGTACTTATCAATGGAACCTTCTCAAACTGGGGAGAGGCAACGAGTGGGGTACCGCAGGGCTCAGTCCTGGGCCCAGTGCTCTTCAACATTTTTATTAATGATTTGGACGAGGAGGTGGAGGGAATGCTTATCAGATTTGCAGATGACACCAAATTGGGTGGGATAGCTAATACCCCAGAAGACAGAAACAAACTTCAAAGTGATCTTGATAGGCTGGAGTGCTGGGCTGAAAACAACAGAATGAAATTGAATAGGGATAAATGCCAAGTTCTACATTTAGGAAATAGAAACCAAAGGCACAGTTACAAGATGGGGGATACTTGACTCAGCAATACTACAAACGAGAAGGATCTTGGAATTGTTGTAGATCGCAAGCTGAATATGATCCAACAGTGCGATATGGCTGCAAGAAAGGCAAATGCTATTTTGGGCTGCATTAATAGAAGTATAGCTTCCAATACTGAAGTACTGGTTCCCCTCTATTCGGCGCTGGTTAGGCCTCATCTAGAGTATTGCATCCAGTTCTGGGCTCCACAATTCAAGAAGGACGCAGACAAGCTGGAGCATGTTCAGAGGAGGGCAACCAGGATGATCAGGGGTCTGGAAACAAAGCCCTATGAAGAGAGACTGAAAGAACTGGGCATGTTTAGCCTGGAGAAGAGAAGATTGAGGGGAGACATGATAGCACTCTTCAAATACTTAAAAGGTTGTCACACAGAGGAGGGCCAGGATCTCTTCTCGATCCTCCCCGAGTGCAGGACACGGAATAACGGGCTCAAGTTAAAGGAAGCCAGATTCCAGCAGGACATCAGGAAAAAATTTCCTGAGTGTTAGAGCAGTATGACAATAGAACCAGTTACCTAGGGAGGTTGTGGGCTCTCTCACACTAGAGGCATTCAAGAGGCAGCTGGACAAGCATCTGTCAGGGATGCTTTAGGGTGGATTCCTGCATTGAGCAGGGGGTTGGACTCGATGGCCTTGTAGGCCCCTTCCAACTCTGCTATTCTATGATTCTATGATTCTTTGAATTGTTCCCAGGGCCAAATATATGCAACTTCAAAAGTCTGTTGAGGGGATGCTGTGAAGGAGGACAGAGGGGATCACCTCCCCAAAGTCTTAATCCTGGGGAAATGCCTCCCAGGTGATGCTGACGTACCCCCAGCCCCAGCCCCATGCCCCAGGGGCAATTCAGCAAGGCTGAGATGAAAGCAGGGTCCATCCATACCAAGGGGACTTGGCCATCTAGTTTAGGATGGGAGAACTGTGATCAACTTTGGCTGGTGTATGTCCTGCATGCACGTGTGTATGTGACTTCTCTAAAAAGGTTGGCTAAGTACCCAAAACATGCTCATTCTTGGCAGGAAAAAATGATCTAATAGGAGCTAGATTTTGAACGGAACAGGTTCTGACGGGACCTCATCAATACTGGCTTCCCCCACCAACTCACGTCCACAGTACCCCAAGCCCAGGCAAAAGGCTCTTTACACCCAGTGTGAGCAGCAAGAGAAGCTCTGGGCAGTGCCTTGTATCCCCCCCTCAACCTGGCCCCCATGCCCTCCGGCCACCCACACTCAACACAGGCACATGCCTCAGAGACGGAGGTGCATAAGAAGAGAAGAGAGAGTATCAGGGCTCATGCTGGGGGCCAGGTGGGGATCGACCTCCCCCCGATGGGAGCCAGATTGAGCCCCTGGGCTGCTAGATGCCCGCCCTTCTTGCCACGTCACATGAAGAGGCCTTTGCCAATAAGAGACTCTCCCACTGTCACACTCCCAGGACTCTAGTCAGGAGAGAACCAAGTGAGACTTCTCCAATTCACTGGCATGTTGTCGTCTAATTCCACAAAGGTTTCTCTTACCACAAGGATGTCTTTTTCACGTGTAACTGCAGGTAGCCTAGGAACTTGCTCAGGACTTCAGGTACCCGGATTCCAGGGGCAAGGAGCTCCATGGTGGGCTCAAAGAGGGACTTCCATGGCAACTTGCCGTGGCGTCGGTGGGCTTCCTCATAGCCACGAAGCTCCCCAGGAACAGCAATCCAGGCAGCCCCTGCACAAGCAAAGCAAATGCTGCTTCATGACCCACATTGCTGTAGCTCCTCTACAGAGATCACATTTCTGGATACCATCCTCATTACACTGTTAAATGGCCTCTCTGGCCTGCTGGGAGGGTCACTCTTCCCCAATTTCATTCCAACTTGGGGGGGGAAATGCAATTTTTTTTTTTGAGGAAAAGCTGAGAAAGTCAGGTTGCTTACCTGTAACTGTCATTCTACGAGTGGTCATCTGTGCATTCACACATATGGGCTCTACGCCTGCGCGTAGCTCGATCCTGGAAGCTTCTATAGCTGAGACGTTTTGGGCGGGAACGCTGCCCACTGTCCCACTGTGCATGCTCCAGCGGGTTCCCGCCCAGTCCCCCGGTTAATAGGAGACCGCATCGTGGCCCTCTAGTACCGAGGGAATTGGTATCAAAAGAATTATCAACACCGTAGCAGGGACAGTGGGTGGGTTGTGTGAATGCACAGATGACCACTTGAAGAATGACAGTTACACATAAGCAAACTGACTTTCTTCTTCATGGCCTCTGTGCATCACACAAATATGGGCGACTAGCAAGCTTTCTAACCTTGGAGGTGGGGAGGTGTCCTATTGTAGGATCCCTGAAAGAACGGCTCGTCCAAAGGAGTAGTCTGCTCGAGCTTGAACATCGAGCCGGTAGTGCCTGATGAATGTGGAGGGAGAGGCCCATGTCACTGTCCTGCAGAGGTCAGGGATCGACACTCCCCTATCAAAGGCTATTGAGGTAGACAGCGCTCTCATAAAGTGAGCTTTAATCTGGTGTGGTAGTTGTAAGCCCTAGAGGTTGTAGGCTAGTTTAACTGTCTGGGTAACCCAAGAAGCAAGTCTCTGGGCAGAGACAGGTGTTCCCTTATTTTTGCCACCGTAACAGATAAATAGTCAAGAGGACGTTCGAAATGGAAGAGTTCTTGATCTATAAAAGGCAAGGGGTCTTCGAACGTCGAGAGTATGCATGGTCAACTCAAGGACGGATTGCGGAGACGGGAAAAAGGCTGGGAGGACAATGTCCTGGTTTAGATTAAAGTCAGTAGCTACCTTAGGAAGGAAGGAGATATCTAGTCAGAGGATGACTTTGTCTTTGTGGAAGTTCAGGTAAGATTGATCTATTTGTAGCGCAGTGAGTTCGCTAGATCTCTGAGCTGAGGTGATGGCGACGAGAAATGCAAGTTTGAAGGTAAGAAGACGTAAGTTCGTGATTGCAAGAAGTTAGAATGGGCTTGGTGAGAGCATGGAGTACTACCGAAAGGCTCCAGGTCAGTAAAATCGACCTGGAGGGACCCCTTAAGTTTCTCAGGCCTTTAAGGAAACGTTGAATGACTAGATTTGTGAAGACTGTGAAGGTGCCTATGGGCGAGTGCATAGCCAAAATGGCTGCCAGATAGACCTTGACGGAGGAAAACTGAAGCCCTTTAAGGTGGAGGGAGTAAAGGAACTCCAGTATGGTTTGTACTGGTGCAGAAGTGGGGTCGTGGCCCAAAGATGTGGACATGGTAGCAAAAATGTTCCATTTTTGTGAGTAGGAGCATCTAGTAGCTGTCCGTCGCGATTCTGTAAGAATGTCCTGTATCAGTTGTAGCAGTGTTTGTATATTCAGTTGCGGATCAACCAGGCTGTTAGCCAAAGGGTGTTGAGATGTGGGTGACAGATTCTGCCATTGTTCCTGGTAAGGAGGTTCAGTATCGAAGGGAGTCTGAGGAACATCCGTTTGGAATGTAGTAGAAGTTGTGTGAACCACGGTTGTCTCAGGAGATCAGTATCACTCTGGATCTTGGAGAGGACTCTTGTAAGTAGAGGGATGGGTGGGAAGATGTAGAACATCGTTCTGGACCATGGAATTGCAAAGGCATCTCCCATAGAATTGGTGCCCTTTCCCCCATGACTGCAGAAATGGGGGCACACTGAGTTGGCCTGTGTGGGAAAGAGATCCACTGAAGGACAATCCCAGCATTTGAAGATTTTCTTTTTTTAAAATTTTTTTTTATTGCTTTTCCACATTAATTAAACATACATCATTACAATAAAAGAAAACAACAACAACATACTACATACATGTTGAGTAAATGTTGAATACATATATATTGAGTAGATAGTAACTATAAAATATCATATCATAACATAATCATAATCATTCTTAACATATAAGTGCACCCCCCACCTCGGGATCTATTCCTGATTCCAAAATCTCATACTCTCTTCTGCTGGCGGTTTCCCACTTCCCTTAGAAAACACAAATATTAGGAACTGTTTCCAGATTCCTTCAAACTCATTTATTTTAGTTATACCTTTCCTCCACTTGATATTACAAGTCAATTTATCATTAATAGCTATATCCCAAACTTCTTTATACCATTCTTCAATAGTGTATTCCCCTTGAATCTTCCAGTTCCTAGCTACCATCAATTGTGCTGCAGTCAGCAAACTCGATATCAACTCTTTAGTTTCTTTCCCACATTTTAAATCTTCAAATAGTGACAGTAATGCAATTTTTGGTGTTTGTTCTATCTTCAGTCCCACTATTTCTTCAATTTCCAAAAACACCATCTTCCATAATCTTTGTACATATTTGCATTCCCACCACATATGTAAATACGTTCCTTTTCCCCCACAACCTCTCCAACAGTTTGCTGAATGCTGACTATTAATCTTATTCAATCTAATCGGGGTTAGGTACCACCTCCACAAAATTTTAAAATAGTTCTCTTTTATTCTCACTGACATACTTCTCAACACTCTTTGTTTCCAAAGTCCCTCCCAGCTCTGTCGTCCTATTTGTACCTTCAAATCTGTCTCCCATACCAATTTTCCTGAGCTATCCACCAGCCCTTTCTCCAGCAATATTTTATATATTTCACTCATTAACCCTTTTAATACTGAACTTCCTCCCTTATTTTTTTCCTTACATTTTTCCCTTTTAACTATTAATTCCTCAAACTTCGTCATTTCTCTACAGTCTCTATTTTCTCTAATCCACTTTTTATTCCACTGTTCTAATTGCCTATAATCTAACCAAGTTAATTTTTTATCTTTTAAAACCTCTTCCATATCTATTTGAAGATTTTCTTAATGGCTATTGGGTTGAGTTCCCACTCGTGGAACATCAAGGCAGTTCGACTGAGAGTATCAGCGACATTGTTCTCCTCTCCGGCAATGTGGACTGCTGAGAGGGAGATCTGCCTGTGGATGCACCACTTCCAGATGGTCATGGTGAGGTTGATTGGGGGTAGAGCGTGTACCCCCTTTGTTTGTTCAGATAAAAAACTACTGTGGTGTTGCCTGAGACAATTTGTATGTGCTGGTAGAGAATGATTGGTTCAAAGGCTTGAAGCACTTTTTGTACTGCTTGTAGCTCTAGGTAATTGATATGACACCAAGCCTTGGTCATCGACCATTGGCCTTGTACTGTGAGGGGGCCACAATGTGCACCCCATCCCAATAACGAGGCATCGGTTGTGATAGTTCGCATTGGCATCAAGGTGTGTAATGCAATGCCCATGGTGAGATGGCAGGTGTGCTCCCACCATCTGAATGAAGCTAAGACAGGGTGAGGTATCTGAAGTGTAACCCTGTTGGCATGCATCTGGAGATCGAAGGTTCTGACGAACCAATTCTATAATGGTGGCATTCTGAGTCATGCGAACTGCACGACCGCAGTGGTTGAGGCTAGTAGTCCAAGAAGCGTTGTACGGCAAAAGCCATGGCTTTGCGTCTGTGTTGAATCAGCATGGCTAGAGTGGCCAGTGTCTCGACCCTCTGTGGTGGTAAAAAGGTTCAACCCTGAACAAAATCGAGTGAGGTGCCAATGAATTAGATGGTCCTTAATGGTGTCAGGACCAATTTGTCTGTATTGATAAAGAGACCAAGGGTCTCGAGAGTGTCCAAGGTTTGCTCGATGTGGTTCTTTAGCTGATTGCTGGATGGGGCAACCAAGAGCCAATCGTCTATTTAGGGATATACATAGAATCATAGAATAGCAGAGTTGGAAGGGGCCTATAAGGCCACTGAGTCCACCCCCACCCACCCCGCTCAATGCAGGAATCCACCCTAAAGCATCCCTGACAGATGGCTGTCCAGCTGCCTCTTGAATGCCTCTAGTGTGGGAGAGCCCACAACCTCCCTAGGTAACTGGTTCTATTGTCATACTGCTCTAACACTCAGGAAGTTTTTCCTGATGTCCAGCCGGAATCTGGCTTCCTGTAACTTGAGCCCGTTATTCTGTGTCCTGCACTTTGGGATGATGGAGAAAAGATCTGGCCCTCCTCTGTGTGACAACCTTTTAAGTATTTGAAGGGTGATATCATGTCTCCCCTCAATCTTCTCTTCTCCTGGCTAAACATCCCCACTTCTTTCAGTCTCTCTTCATAAGGCTTTGTTTCCAGACCCCTGATCACCCTGGTTGCCCTCCTCTGAACATGCTGCAGCTTGTCTGCATCCTTCTTGAAATGTGGTGCCCAGAACAGAACGCAATACTCTAGATGAGGCCTAACCAGGGTCGAATAGAGAGAAACCAGTACCTCACGCGATTTGGAAGCTATACTTCTATTAATGCAGCCCAAAATAGATTTGCCTTTCTTGCAGCCATATCGCACTGTTGGCTCATATTCACCTTGTGATATACAACAATTACAAGATCTTTCTCATTTGTAGTATTGCTGAGCCAAGTATCTTCCATCTTGTAACTGTGCCTTTGGTTTCTATTTCCTAGATGTAGAACTTGGCATTTATCCCTATTAAATTGTATTCTATTGTTTTCAGCCCAGCATTCCAGCCTATCAAGATCACTTTGAAGTTTGTTTCTGTATTCCAGGGTATTAGCTATCCCACACAATTTTGTGTCATCTGCAAATTTGATAAGCATTCCCTGCATCTCCTCATCTAAATCATTAATAAAAATGTTGAAGAGCACTAGGTCCAGGACTGAGCCCTGCGGTACCCCACTCATTACCTCCCCCAGTTTGAGAAGGTACCATTGATAAGTACTCTTTGAGTCAGATTCTGTAGCCAACTGTGGATCCACCTAATAGTTGTTCCATCTAGCCCACTTTTAGCTAGTTTGTTAATCAGAATATCATGGGACACTTTGTCAAAAGCTTTGCTGAAGTCAAGATATATGACGTCCACAGCATTCCCACAGTCCACAAGGGAGGTTATCCAATCAAAAAATTAGATCAAATTAGTCTGACAGGATTTGTTCCTGACAAATCCATGTTGGCTTCTAGTAATCACTGCATTGTTTTCAAGGTGCTTATAGATAGACTTCTTTATAATCTGCTCCAGAATTTTCACAGGGATGGATGTCAGACTTTCCTCCTTTTTGCCCTTTTTGAAGATAGGGACAATGTTAGCCCTCCTCTAGTCGTCTGGCACCTCACCCATCTTCCATGATTTTGCAAAGATAATAGACAAAGGTTCTGTAGTTCTTCCGCTACTCCTTCATTACTCTAGGGTGCAGTTCATCAGGCCCTGAAGATTGAACTCATTCAAAGAAATTAGGTCTTCCTTGACCATTTGTTTATCAATCTCAAACTGCAATCCTGCCCCCTCAACTTCTGCTTCACTTTTTCCAGGGGGTCCATAGACCTGCTTTTGGGGGAAGACTGAGCCAAAGTAGGAATTGAGCACTTCAGCCTTTTCTTTGTCATCTGTTATCAATTTGCCATCCTCATTAAGCAGTTGAACCATCTTTTCTTTCCTCTGTTTTTTACTACTCACGTATCTGAAGAAAGCCTTTTTATTGCTTTTAGCACCCCTCGCTAATCTCAGCTCATTCTCAGATTTAGCCTTCCTGACGCCATTTCAGCACTTCAGTGCCACCTGTCTGTACTCTTCTTTAGTAGCCTGGCCATCCTTCCACTTCCTATATTTATCCTTTTTTGTTTTCTAAACTTTTTGTGGAGCCACATTGGTTTCTTCTGTTGTCTTCTATCTTCATTCCTTGTTGGAATTGTTCATAATTGTGCCTTTAAAATTAACTTTTCTAAGTACTCCCACCCATCCTGCACTCCTTTTCTCATCAAGCTCACTTGCTATGGGATGTTACTTATCATAGTTCTGAGTTTATTAAAATTAGCTTTCCTAAAATCCAGAGTACGTGTACTACACTCAGCTTTTGCCTCCTTTATGATCAAGAATTCAAGTATGGTGTGGTCACTTTCCCCCAGAGTTCCCGTAACTGCCACTTTATCCACTAAGTCATCCCTATTGGTCAATATCAAGGCAAGTATTGCCGATCCTCTAGTTTTTTCTTCCACTTTCTGTAGGGGAAAGTTATCACCCACACGTGTCAGGAATTTCTTGGAAGGGCTGCTTTTGGCAGTATTTGTCTCCCAACAGCTATCAGGGTAATCTAAGTCCCCCATCACTACTACATCAGAGTTCCTTGAAACACTGGCAATTTGTTTCTCTAAAGTTTCATCCTTGTCTTCTCCTTGATTGGGTGGTCGGTAGTAGATTCCGATTATCATGTTCTTTTTATTCCTTGCCCCATTTATTTTAATCCAGATGCTCTCGACGGGACTCCCAGGTTCATCCTCCTGTATTTCTGTGCAGGGATAGGTATTTTTAACATAACTTGTATCCCCTTGAGCCGTAGCTGGGCACACATGACTGCTAGACATTTTGTAAAAACATGAGGTGATGTTGCCAAACCGATGGGTAGCACCTGGAACTGGAAGTATTTGCCTCCAACTGCGAAGTGAAGGAAACATTGACTTCAGTCTCAAATGCCAAGATGATAGTAAGCATCCTTTAGGTCTACGGTTGCAAACCAATCGTCCCTCTTTAGGAGGGGAAGGATCGACGCAAGCGTTACCATCCAAAGTTTTCTCGGGGTGATGAAAATGTTCACTCCTCTGAGGTCTAGGATGGGGTGCACACTACCATCCCTTTTGGGGACTGTGAAATAGTGCGAGTAGAAACCTGTGTGCGCTTTGCTTTCTTTTAGCTGTTGGATGGCTCCTTTTGAGATTAGGGACTGTATTTTGTCCGCAAGTATGGGCGATGGAGTTGTCATTTGTATTCCCGAAAAAGGTGGGAGTGTATCAAATTCTTTTTTGTAGCCCGATTCTATAATGCGAAGGACCCAAGTGTCTGTGGTAATTGCAGTCCAGGTGTCGTAGAAAGGTCGAAGGCGGGATCCGAACAGAGGAATTTGAGGGACTCACTATCAGGGTTGTTGACAGTCAAAGACACTGCTTCTTTGCATATTCCTGTCTCCTGCGTGAGGAGGGGAACTTGGAAGTAGTGAAGGCTTGGCGCTTTAAATGTTGAAGCTGTTGTTTCTGCCTGTATTGGCGATCTTGTTGGTTGCGCTGCAGTAGATGGTAGGTTTGTTGTCAGTGTCATGGGAATTGGGGCTGAGAGAACCCCATTTTCCGTGCCGTAGTTCTTGCCTTGTGGGTGGAGTCCATTGTCTCATCTGTTTTAGCATGGAATAGGCCAACTCCATCAAACGGGAGATCTTCAATACGTGTGCGAGTTTCTTGAGTAAGACCTGTCAATCTGAGCCATGCATGTCTTCAGAGTGTAATGGCACTAACCATGGCTTTTGATCCGCTGGTATCTGGCCATGTGGATTTGTTGTCTGGTGAATTTGGAGGCTTCAGCATGGAAGACGTGCGCGAGGTCACATTGATGGTCGGGGAGGTAATCGCAGAGGAAGCCGACTTTCTCCCAAAGGAAAAGCTGCTAACGCGTCATGGTTGCTTGATAATTGGTGACCTTAAGACTCAGGGAAGCTGAGGTATAGATTCTACAACCAAAGAGGTCTAATCTTCTGCTCTCTTTCTCTGCAGGTGTGGAGTGGGCTCTTTGGGATCTTCCCTGAAATGACTTGACTATCACCGAACTGGGTGGCGGATGAGTGAAGCGAAACTCAGCATCCTTGTTCTGAACATGGTACATGTTCTCTAGCCTCCTCAACACCAGAGCTGTGGAGGAAGGCATGTGCCATGACTGTTGTGCCGTTTGAAATAGCGTAGGAAGGTATGGGATTGCTATCAAGGAGGCGGCTTCTATGAGTACGGGGTGTCAAAGGCAGAGTCTATGGGTTTCTCCATTTGTTGTTGGGCTTTGAGGCCAAGAGCCTTAGCTATTCGCAATATCTGTTCGGAGAAGGTGCTGAGGTCCTCAGAGAGAGATTATGGATCTTGAGAGGCTCCGGCTATGTCCAGAGATATTGTCGAGGGGGCAGCGGAGGATAGCAACTCAGAATTGGAGTGGTAGTCATCCATAGGAAAACCCACAGAGGCGGTTCGTTTGGCCTGAGAGCGAGGTTGCGGTGACGGTTGACTTGGCTGAACTGGTGGTGATTGCTGAGTAGGTGGTGGTGGTGGTGCAACCGCGGGCTCAACTGAAGACGGCGACGGACCGCGGACGGAGGCAGGTAAGGCCCCCCTCCCCCTTGGTCCTTTACCGGGCTCTGCTGCCCTCGCCGCATGGGCGGCGATGGCGGCAGGGCCCGGTAACCCCCCCCTATGGGGGGGGACCGGAGCTCCGATCCAGATCTGGAGCTCCGAGCGGAGCGGAGTGGGCACAGGCGGAGTGGGGGCGGGGCGGAGCGGGCCGATCCGAAAATGGCGGATCTTAAAGTGAAGCGGAGTGGGGGGTCCGTGCACACCCCTACTAAGAAGACAGCAAAATAGTAAGTAGCACTCAGCAAAAAATTACTCTTTGCAAGACAGAAGCTGGATCGATGCTATCACGATGGTGGTCAATGAAGAACTGGGGGACTTTGAAGGGAACCCGCTGGAGCATGTGCAGTGGGATGGTGGGCAGTGTTCCCACCCAAAACTTCTCAGCTGTAGAAGCTTCCGGGATCGAGCTCTGCACAGGCGCAGAGCCCATATGTGTGATGCACAGATGCACCACGAAGAAGAATCATAGAATAGCCTCTAGTGTGGGAGAGCCCACAACCTCCCTAGGTAACTGGTTCCATTGTCGTACGGCTCTAACAGTCAGGACATTTTTCCTGATGTCCAGCCATAATCTGGCTTCCTGTGACTTGAGCTCGTTATTCCGTGTCCTGCACTCTGGGAGGATCGAGAAGAGATCCTGGCCCTCCTCTGTGTGACAACCTTTTAAGTATTTGAAGAGTGCTATCCTGTCTCCCCCCAATCTTCTCTTCTCCAGGCTAAACATGCCCAGTTCTTTCAGTCTCTCTTCATAGGGCTTTGTTTCCAGACCCCTGATCATCCTGTTGCTCTCAATTGTTCTCCAAAGCAGGAAGGCTCTAGTCCTCCAGCTGGTGTTGAAAGGGGGTGGCCTGGCCTGGCCTGGGGTGTGTGTGGCCAGATGGTGTCAGGGGGCACGGCTTGTCCCTCCTGAAGCCCCTCCCCTTCCCCCAAAGTCCCAATGCCTGACACCCATGGAGTCCCTTCTTCCGTGCCACCAGCCCTCTGCTGCTCTCACTCCACCATGTGCCCTATATAAAGAGACTCCATTGTTACCAGGTAGAAGCGTGTCTTTACAGGAACTCAACAAATCTCCAGCGATATATTTGGGGGCCTTTTCACGAGCATTAAGCACTTCAACATGCCCTGGAAAAAAGAATGGGAAACATTAGTCTCAAGTATTTTTTGCTGTGGAGGTGTACAAAATGATGCATGGTGTGAAGAATGTGGACGGGGAGACATTTTTCTCCCTCTCTCAAAATACTAGAACCCAACGGGATCATCATCCCAAGAAGCTGACTGGTGGGAGGTTCAGGACAGACAAAAGGAAGGACTTCTTCACATAGTGCAGAGATCAAGTATGGAAGTCAAGACCGCAAGATGTCGTGATGGCCACCAACTTGAATGGCTTTAAAAGGGGATTGGATAAATTCCTGGAGGAGAAGGCTATCAATGGCTACTAGCCCTGATGGTTATGTGCTCCCTCCAGTATCCAAGGCAGTAAACCTGTGTGCACCAGTTGCTGGGGAACATGGGTGGGAGGGTACTGTTGCACCACATCCTGTTTTGTTGGTCCCTGGTCGACAGCTGGTTGACCACTGTGTGAACAGAGTGCTGGACTAGAAGGGACCCTCAGTCTGATCCAGCCTTGGGGTTATTATTATTATTATTATTATTATTATTATTATTATTATTATTATTTATTTATATAGCACCATCAGTGTACATCAGGGTTCTTCTGATGTTCTTATGTTTCTTGTCCATCCGCTCTGCAGATGGAGGGAATTGTGGCCATGAGTATTGTCACCTTTCCCCAGTTGTGCCCAAACACATACCTCAATTTCAGTTTTTCTTTTCCCTCCAACATATGAGGCTAGTATTTGTTGGTAACCTATACTTTATTCATTTTATTGATTTAAAAAGCAGGATTAAAAATATTATCCTGTGCTGCTGCAGAAATAAAAAATCCTTCCCCTCTCAGTAGCAGCCTTTGCCATTTTTGATACCTCCACCAATCAATCCAGCATCTCGTGTTGATGAGAGAGGGGTGGGCAAGAGGCTGGCCTGTCTGAGCATACCTGTGGATGCATTATAGATGGTAAAGATGACACCTCCCCCCAGGCCCATGCTCTGGGGGTTCAGGACAGAGGTGCAGATCAAGGCTGCAATGGCAGCGTCTACTGCTGAGCCGCCACGTTGTAAGATATCCCTGTGAGACACAAAGAAGAGGAGGGGGGAGCATTTAAAAACTGGCATACAAAGACCTGGAGGTGGGGAAGGCACAAATGGGAAATTGCAGCAGTGGACTGGGATGCTGCAGTGGCGTAAGAGCTGAGAAGGAACAAGACAGGCAGGCAGGCAGAGAAGGCCTCAGAGCCTGCCCAGCTAGACTGCCCCCAGCACCACTGGCGTCCCGCAGGGCCATCGGCACCCAATACCAGATGCCGGCTCCGGCTCCAGCAGGGCTGGTTGCTTCGCTTGGAATGGGTGGTTCTTAGTATATCTATTCGCTTTTATGAAACGCTGTGAGCTGCGTTAAGGAGTTGAGCCAAATGATGGAACACAAACGTACTGATCCAATAAGAGCAACTCTGAAGCTGGATCAGGCCAACTGCCCAGGGGCTTTCTAGATGCCCCAATGGAAAGCCCACAAGCGGGGCAGGAGGGCAAGAGCCCATTCCTCCTGTTGTTCCCCAGCATACTGCCTCTGAGCCTGGAAGTATATATAGCCATAATTTGTATATTTGTTTGTTTATTTATTTATTTAGAGTATTTTTATCCCTTTCCTGGAGCAACTTACATATAATAATAGGGTGACCCTGTGGGTGACCCTGTGGAAAGGAGGACGGGGCTTCTGTATCTTTAACAGTTGTCTAGAAAAGGGGACTTCAGCAGGCGTCATTGGTATGCATGCAGCACCTGGTGAAATTCCTTCTTTGTCGCAACAGTTATAGCTGCAGGAGCCCTGCAATCTTTTGTCGAGTGACCAGATACAACTTTCCAAGGCCATGTCTACACGCTGCCACTTTGCCTCCTGGTTCCCCCCAAACCCTGCAACATCGCTGCTGTGAAGCAGAATCAAAGGAGTTACACAGCAAGAGACAGCAGGGCATATCCAGCCTCAGAAAAACCCTAGTGCCATTGTCAGATGGCGGGAACAGGAAACCACGAAAATCCTTTTTTTTAATAGCAAGTCTGTGCTGCTACAGTTCATTTAATTTATACGTTCTGTATCTTATCTGCCCTCCCTTTCGTTCCCTGACTTCCACATCGCCATGGCGGCCATTGCGAGGCTCGTTGAGCCTGCCCCCTGCTCTGCACTGGGATCCGCCCCTAGGTCCGCCCCCACTTGCTTAACCCAAACCAAAGCCACCACTGACAGATGAAGAAATGACACGATGGCATCAGAGCAATTGAAAAAGTTGTGGTAAAACGACACTTTGATATGGCTGAGGGTTAGCGGCTGCATCATTTAAACAACAGGATGAAACTGCACAGCCACGAAAGGGCATATAGGGTGCACAGATAAGCCCCAAGTGTGGTTGCACCATGGATTTGTATAAAGGCATTAAAATATTGGGATTTCCTTTTTTTTTTTTTTTTTAATAATTTTTATTCATTTTCAACACTATATAAACATAAATGAACATTTCCAAAATATAATTGAAACAAACACAATAAGAAAAAGAAATACATCAAATATCTGCTTCATACATATTGAATAATTGTTGAGTACAAATATCAAAAACTATTACATATGCCTTATCACACTACAACATTTTCATTCTTAACATAAAAGTGCACCCCCCACCTCGGGATCATTCTTGAGTCCAAAATCTAATCGTTTCTTCTGATGGTGGTTTCCCATTTCCCTTAGTAAACACGAACACTAGGAACTGTTTCCAAATTCCTTCGAACTCATTTATTTTAGTTACGCCTTTTCTCCACTTAATATTACATGTCAGTTTATCATTAATGGCTATATCCCATACTACTTTATACCACTCCTCAATAGAATATTCCCCTTGGATCTTCCAGTTCCTAGCTATCATCAATCGTGCTGCAACCAACAAACTCGATATCAGCTCTATAGTTCCTTTTCCACACTTTATATCTTCAAATAGTGACAGCAATGCTATTTTTGGTGTTTGTTCTATTTTCATTCCCACTATTTCTTCAATTTCTGAGAACACCATCTTCCATAATCTTTGTACATATTTGCATTGCCACCACATATGTAAATACGTTCCTTTTTCCCCACATCCTCTCCAACAATTTGCTGAATGTTGATCACTTATCTTGTTCAATCTAACCGGGGTTAGGTACCACCTCCATAAAATTTTAAAATAATTCTCCTTTATTCTTACTGATAAACTTCTCAACACTCTTTGTTTCCATAGTCCCTCCCAGCTCTGTCGCCCTATTTGTATCTTCAAATCTGATTCCCAAATCACTTTCTCTGTATTCTCTCTAAACTCCTTCTCTAACAATATTTTATATATTTCACTCATTAATCCTTTTGAAACTATACTACCTCCTTTTCCTTTCTCCTTACTTACTACTAATTCTTCAAACCTCGTCATCTTTCTGCACATTCTATTATCTTTAATCCACTTTTTATTCCATTGTTCTAATTGACCATATTCTAGCCAAGATAGCTTCTTCTCCTTTAACAAATTTTCCATATCTTCTCTTGTTTTAATATCTCTTACCCAATCCTTTAATTTTATTTTATTTTTCTCTTTTAATATTTTACATAATCTACCCTTTAGATCCTCTGGGAAATTCTTTAACATTATTATCGGTGCTAAGGGAGAGTTGCTCGGAAGCAGCTTCCCTTTAAATTTGCTCCAAATTTCCCATTGAGTCCTCAGGAGTGGATTATCTATACTTCCAACCCATTTTCTTCCTCCATCTTTAAAAAAAACATTCTCCAGATTCATCTCTACCTTACTTATGATTTTTTCTTCCATCCAGTAGAAATCTCCTACTCCCATAATTGCTTCTACAACATGTCTTAATCTATTTGCTACGTAGTATAATTTTATGTTTGGGAGACCCATTCCCCCCTTTTTTTGGCTTAGGTACCAATTATTTTTATTCACTCTTGCTCTCTTTTCTCCATTACAATATTTATTAATAATATTTTGCCAACTTTTTATCTCGGTTTCTGATATTTTTATAGGTAGCATCCTAAATACGAAATTAATTTTAACTAGTATCTTCATTTTTATCAAAGCTATTCTCCCAAACCAAGATAAATTTAATCTTTTATATTTCTCCAATTTCTCTAATACCTCCTTCTTTAACCTCGTTAAATTTTCCCTTTCTAAATTCTCTAGATTTTTTGTAATTTTAATTCCCAAGTATTTAATCTCATTCTTAACTTTCAATTCCATCCCCTTAAATTCCCAATCCTTTTCTTCCTTCTTAGTATAGTTAAACAACATCATCTCTGATTTAGACCAATTTATTTTTAACCCTGTAATTTCCTCAAATTCCCTCAACTGATATTTAATTCTTTCTAATTTTCTTAATGGATTCTTAATGGTCAATAAAGTATCATCCGCAAACATGTTTAGCTTTATCTCCCTTACCTCTCCAATTCCTTCTAATTCTTTATCCTCCCTTAGTGCCTTCGCCAAAACTTCCATAACCATTACAAAAAGGACCGGCGAGAGCGGACATCCTTGTCTTGTTCCTCTGGCTAGTCGTATCTTTTCAGTAAGTCCGTCATTTACCACCACTACCGCCGTATTTTGGGAATATAACTGTTCTATTACATTTTTAAATTTATTTCCAAATCCCAATTTATCTATAATACTCTTTAGTGCCTGCCAGCTCACACAATCAAAAGCTTTAAAAATATCTAATGCCATAATACCTGCCTTAATATTTGCTTTTTTTATTACATTTATTACATTTAAAACTCTACCCACTAAATTATGCATATGTCTTCCTACCACAAACCCACATTGATCTGCTCCTATATATTCTGCCAAAAATTTATTTAATCGTTTGGCCATAATAGATGTAAAAATTTTAGCATCCTGATTTATTAAAGAAATAGGTCTATAAGAATCAGGATTAGTCAAATCTTTATCTGGTTTTGGGATCAGAATTATCACTGAATGTTCCCATGATTCAGGTATCTTCTCTCCTGATAATATCCTATTATAAAGTTCCATTAATTTTGGAACTAAACAATCTTTGAAGACCTTATAATATTCTGGACCCAAACCATCTGCTCCTGGTGATTTACCCACTTTTAACTTATCAATAACTTCTTCAACTTCTCTTTGAGTTATTACTGACTCCATTAACTCCTTATATTCTGATTTTATTTCCTTCTTTATAAACCTTCCAATATACTCCTCCACCTTTTCTTGT
This sequence comes from Elgaria multicarinata webbii, assembly GCF_023053635.1. Lineage (NCBI taxonomy): Eukaryota > Metazoa > Chordata > Lepidosauria > Squamata > Anguidae > Elgaria > Elgaria multicarinata. The sequence goes on along the minus strand of NC_086188.1, from coordinate 22,171,263 downwards.
TGAATTTCTTTACCCTTGTACAATTCCTGATAAAATTCCTGAAAATTTTTTATTTTAGCTTTCATTGCATGACAATAATTCCCTCGACTATCTTTCAACGTTTCTATCCCATTCCTCCCTTTTTCTTTTTGTGTGAGCTTGGCAAGCAACCTCGAGTTCTTATCACTGTTTTCAAAATATTCCCTTTTCATATACATTAAATTCTTTTGAATCTCTTCTATATTTAAGTTTTCTAATTGTTTCTTCTTAGCTTGTATTTCCACTAATTTATATTTATCTTTACTTCGCCAATATCTTTCCTCCAAGTTTTTAATTTCTATCTCTAACTTTTCCTGTTCTGCACGTTGTTGTCTTTTTAAACTACATGTTTCTCTAATACAGATTCCTCTTGCTACAGCCTTCATGGTGTCCCAAATGACTGACCCAGCTGTTCCTCCTTTTTCATTAATTTCCCATGCCTCCGACAGTTCCTTCCGAATTTTATCTACTATTTTATTGTATTTCAATATCTTTGTGTTCAACTTCCATCTATATGCCTCTTTATAATCTTTCTTAACTGTAAATTCTAAACTTAACAAGGCATGATCGGTTACTTTTATTACCCCCATTTCCATTTTACAAATCCTCGTTGCAAAGTCTTTTGAAACAAATATATAATCTATCCTGGAGTATGTATGATGAACTGGGGAAAAGTATGAAAATCCAGGCCTATTCCCGTAAAGTAAGCGCCACGAATCTAAATAATCATTTTCTTTTACTAATTTATTCAATATAGTCATATTGTTCCTCTTTTCAGCATTAGTGGGATTTGACCTGTCCCTTTTATTATCCATAACCATATTAAAATCCCCAGCTAATAATGCATACCCCTCCTTAAATTCTTCTATTTCTTTGAACAGCTTTATAAAAAATTCTCTATGCCTCTCATTTGGGGCATAAACATTAATCAAAGTATAAACCTTTCCCTCAATTTTACCTTTTAACATAAGATATCTACCCTTATCATCCTTTTTTACCTCTTCTAATATAAACCCACTTTTTTTTGAAATCAAAGTGGCCACTCCATTTTTTTTTGATGTCCCTAATGATTTTTCATAATAGGCTAACCACTTTAATTTTATCATATTCGAATTCTCGGAGCCTTGGTGTGTCTCTTGGATCATTATAATATCTGATCCCTCTTTATTTAGCATTTGTTCTATTCTCTTCCTTTTCACGACTGCCCCTAAACCTTTAACATTGAGTGTTGATACCTTTATCTTTTTATCCATAATCACCCTTTTGAAATCTCTTCCGATCCCTTGTGCTCAGCAATTCAAACTTGCTTACATAAAAACACAAACTCCATACATAAAACCCACACCCTCCTACCCCGATCCCTCCTCCCCTACCTTCCCCCCCTCCCCACCCCCCCACTCTAATCCCCCCCCCATATCCCCGTGAGTCTAATACTCCAGCCATCTACTTTAAAGGGGGAGGGGGGAGGCAGTGCTGTGCCTGGCCGGCAGGTCTCTATATTAGCATTTTTATTTGCAATTATCTCCAACATAATTAACAATTCTCTTACTCTCCAGATGTCCCAGCCTCATTCCCTCCCCCACCCACTCCAGCCCCATCTGCTTCCCCATCCAGACCCAGCCTCTTCAGCAAATCTTTACCTTGATCCAATGAGGTTACTCTGTATTCCCTCCTCCCATATGTAAATCTTAAGAAAACCGGGTAACCCCATGCATAAGGAATTTTATTCTTCATTAATGTTTCCGTTATTGGTTTAAGACTACGTCTCCAATTTAATGTGCGTTGAGAAAGATCATTGTAAATTTGCACTGGTTTGCCTTTACACTGTATCTGAACCTTAGATCTCAATTCTTTCATAATTTGCTCTTTTTTGTAATAGTTGCCAAATTTCACCAATATGTCTCTAGTCCCTTTGTAGTTTTTCCCCCCCACACGGTGGACTCGGTCCAGATCCGATCCATCTATTGGAATGTCAGGCGTCAGCTCCTTGAACCAGTTCACGATAATTTCTCTAAGATCTTCTCCTTGCGTCTCCTTCAGCTGCTTTATTCGAAGCGAAGATCTACGAGATTGATCTTCCAAGGCGATCAAACGCAATTCCCATTCTTTAAATTGTATATTAGTTGATTTTTCGAAAGCCTCTTGTTTCTTCTGGTCCAGATCCACTTTAGCCTCTATCTTTTTGATCTTATCCGAATTTTCCATCGTTTTATCCATAATAGTACGCATTTGTTTTCTGAATTCACTCATTTGCTGATCCATTTTTTTAAAAATAATCATGTTATTTTCTGCTATAATAGCCTTGATTTCCATTAAAGAGGGAGGGTTACTACCACTTTCTTTCCCCCCTTCTGCCATGTTTCCTTCTTTATTTGGTATTGTATCCAAAGAGACTGGGTCTATATCTTCCTCTTCCTGTTCAACTCCAGGGGCTGTACTTCCCAGGAAGGAGCGGTAAGCCAAATTATGATTTGAAGGTTTCTTTTTTTGTTTATTAAGCTTTTCCCAACTTTTGATCTTTTTTTTTAACGTTGGGCATGGGTCCCTTCTGGGTAGGGCATAAATCTTAGAGTCCAACTCTCTTCCTTAGCAACTTATGCTGGCTTCTCTATTATATAGCACTCACAGCTCCTTCTTCACGAGGAGGGGGGAAAAATCCAGTTCACAACAGCATTCACTAGAGGGGATCAAATTTAATCACTCAAAGTCTCTCACATCCCACATCTCCCTCACCGAATGCCAAATGCAGCTTTTTTCACCCCTTCACCCCCCTTCTCGCCACGCCAATAAATCCAGTCAACCACTTTAACCTTAGAAAGCCAGCATTCCAATCGTTCCCATGTGAGATAAAGATGAGAGGTTATATCACAGATCAATGTCCAGCAAACATAAATTCCTTCTTTTTAAACTGCGTCAGTCAGCGTTTACTTTCACTTTTCATAGAGTTGCCGTTTAGACAGACATTGCATTAATCATAGTTCATCTCACCTCCCTTCTCCAAATCTCTCCACTTTCCCGGCTCCTGTTGGTTTTATAATCATTTTCTGTCAGTTGCTCAAAGATTCATGCCCATTAAAAGAGAGATAATTGCCTTTTCCGGCAAGCGCCGTTCAGAGCCTCAGAAGAAACCCGCCATCGCTCAGGCTGCCAAGCTCCGCCCCCCAAATATTGGGATTTCCTAATGATCCCCAGAATGGAATTTCCTTTTAAAAGCAAATCAAAACGGCTGCTATGAAACAGCTGCTAGTATGAAAAACTAGGCAGACATTTTGATTGAGCTATCAATCACAAGGGTATTGGCATTGATGGCTGCACTGCCACTGAGTGGCTGGGCCTGGGTGGCCCGGGTGGCCCTCCAGATGAAGGCAACGTGTGCACGCATGTATCATGGAAGAGGCAGGCACAGGACTGGTTTTAAAAACAAACAGAGTTCTAAAATGGTGCCCCGTGCAATGGTTACTGTGGGAAATGTGCTGAGCTGCGATAAGTTTGCCTTTGCCTGCCCAAGACACCATTGTCTAAGGCAAAACCTCTGTGAAAACACAGAAAAGCAATTGCACACCAAGCGCCTAGTGTGGAAGCAGCCAGAGAGCCAGTCCAGGGGTTTAAAACTGTTTTACTTTAGAGTATCAGATGCAGTAATGTTCATTACTGCATCTGTAATGTTCATTACAATGTTCGTGTTTCTGCCCGAGCTCAACATGGCGTATATCTGCAACAAGTGCAAGCTGGTGGCACTTTTGGAAGAAAAAGTGAGAGGACTTGAGCGGCGAGTGTCCACCCTCCAAAGAATAAGAGAAGACGAGGAGTTCTTAGACTGAACGGTGGAACTGCAACAGCAACAAGAAGCACATGAGATTGAAGAGCAACAGCCAGCTGAAGCAGAAGTGGAGTATGCTGAGGGGAGGGAAGCCAATGAAGAGGAAACTCTCTGGAAAAGAGTGATAGTTAGGAGCAGAAGAACTAGAAGGCATTCTGCACCAGTGGAACCATTAGAGTTAAGCAACCGCTTTCAGCTTCTGGAGGATGGGTCTGAAGGACAGTTTGCAGAGGAAGAAGTACAGCAGACAACATGCAACAATGAACAAGAGGCAGAGGGTAGGTCAACCAAGAAGAAGAGAAGAGTAGTCGTTGTGGGAGACTCCCTGCTGCGTGGGATTGAAACCCAAGTATGTCGTGAAGACCCATGGACTCGCCAGGTGTGCTGTCTCCCTGGAGTACAGATTAGAGATGTGACTGAAGGGTTCCCGAAACTCATAAAGTCCACGGACACATACCCCTTTCTTCTCATCCATGTGGGAACAAATGATGTCGCCAAGCAGAGCTACAAAGAAATCATTTCAGACTTTGAAGCTCTGGGAAGGAAACTGAAGAACTTTGGGGCCCAGGTAGTTCTCATCCATCCTCCCGGTTCTTGGAAGAGGATTAGAAAGGGAAAGAAAAATACTCCGGATGAACAACTAGCTACGAAGGTGGTGCCGACGTGAGAGTTTTGGATTCTGGGACCACGGTCTACGCTACTTGGAACATGGACTGCTGGCAAGGGATGGGTTGCACCTCACAAGGGCTGGAAAGAATGTGTTCGGCCACAGCATGAAGAACTTGATCAGGAGGGCTTTAAACTGAATCTTACGGGGGCGGGAGACGTAAACCTCGAGGCAACAATGGATGAAGGCCAATGCACCACAGTACAGAGAACAGCTCCAATAGTGCCCCAAAATAGTGTCCGCAACAATGTAGGAACAAAGCCAGACCATAAAACACATGGTCTTCGATGTCTATATACTAATGCCCAGAGCATGGGAAACAAACAGAACGAACTTGAACTCTTATTACATGAAGGCAAATACGACTTGATAGGTATAACTGAAACTTGGTGGGATGACTCCCATGACTGGAATACAGCAACTGAAGGATATAACTTGTTCAAAAAGAACAGAAGAAATAGAAAGGGAGGTGGAGTTGCACTATATGTTAAAAATACCTATCCCTGCACAGAAATACAGGCGGATCAGACTGGGAGCCCCATCGAGAGCATCTGGATTAAAATAAATGAGCCAAGGAATAAAAAGAACATGATAATCTGAGTCTACTACTGACCACCCAATCAAGGACAAGACGAGGACGAAACTTTTGAGAAACAAATTGCCAGTGTTTCAAGGAAGTGTGATATAGTAGTGATGGGGGACTTCAATTACCCTGATATCTGTTGGGAGACCAATACTGCCAAAAGTGGCCCTTCCAAGAAATTCCTGACATGTGTGGTTGATAACTTTCTCCTACAGAAAGTGGAGGAAGGAACTAGAGGATCGGCAATCCTTGACTTGATATTGACCAATAGGGATGACTTAGTGGATAAAGTGGCAGTTACGGAACTCTGGGGGAAAGTGACCACGTCATACCTGAATTCTTGATTAGGAAGGAGACAAAAGTTGAGTGTAGCCGTACACGTACTCTGGATTTTAGGAAAGCTGATTTTAATAAACTCTGAACTATGATAAGTAAGGTCCCATGGCAAATGAGCCTAATGAGAAAAGGAGTGCAGGATGGGTGGGAGTATTTAAAAAAGGAAATTTTAAAGGCACAGTTACAAACAATTCCAACAAGGAGAAAAGATAGAAGACAACAGAGGAAACCAATGTGGCTCCACAAAAAGCCACCCAGAATGCTACAAGAGACCATATTTGCATAACATAACAAACTGCACTGCCAAGGGTAATTATGCTAATCCCCCTGGCAGACAACTGGCACACCTGGCGGGACAGTGTGAACTAGGTCACTGTCTCATGCACCCACTTGTTACTCAGCCTTCTAATCCTCAAGTATGCCATTATTTCATGGTTTTTATTGTTTTAAGATTTCCCTACTGGAAGAGCCAGTGTCAGCCACACCTTGGCCGGAGCACCCCGTGCTACTGCAACAGCACATCACAGGGAATACCACTTGAAGGAGCATTGGCCCATTAGAGTGCAAGCTGAGAAGCTTCAAGGGGGGGTTGCCTTCTGCGCCTCATCATACTGTACACAAGGAACGGCTCTGCAGCCTGACTTCCCAGTTCTCCTCAGGCCTTGGCCAGGTTATGGCTTGTCCCAGTAACGACTGGGACAATGCCTTCAGCATTGAGAACAATCAGTGCATTGGTGCAAAGCTGCTGCTATTTCCTTCTGTTGCTATCCAGCAATGTAAAGGAAGCAGTTCTGGAGGAGGAGGAGGAAGGAGCAGAGCCTGGTAAGGAACAGTGCCATCTAGAGAGGCAAACTACCAGCGGCTGTGGCCACGGCTTCAGATGGCACATCAAGCACTTCTATCCATCTCTTTTCTCTTTTGGCAGAGGAGAGGACTACAATGGGCAGCCCCTGCCAACCACCACGTGCCAACCCCTGCCAACCACCACGTGCCTGTGCTCACCCCTCCCCTGCTGGCGTCAGATGACCTCTCAGCCTGGAGTCTGTCAGCCTGAGGGAGTCTGTCACCAAATCAAATACATGGCAACAAGGCGTACTGTGTTGGAAATATGTTATGCCTTGAGAAGCAGATCTTCCACCAGCAAGGGACATGTAATGAAGTGAGGGGGAGGAGGAGGAGGAGGAAGAGAGGGGCAAAACTTTTTTCCATCAAAATTACATTTCTTTTAAGAAAATACCAAACAATACCAAACAAACAAAACCCCATAAACATTGCTTTTCAGTTATAACTGTAACATTGTAAATAAAAAGCTTATATGTTCAAATTGGGGCACATTTGGCAATTTGAAAAACTGTCCTAGGGACCACTACAATATGGGTGGCATGAGAGGACAAGTAACCTGCCCAAAAGGCTGAGTACAAGGCAGAGGAGGAGTCTGAGCTCCCACACTGCTCAGAGGCAACAGGAGCCGATTTCACGGAGGGCAAACTCTTTTTCTTCTCTTCCCGCCCCTCCCGCCATGCCAGCCCCTCCCTTTCCCCCTCACACCTCAACGCACCATTCAGAGACATGCTCTCTCTCTCTCTCTCAATCTCTCTCTCTCTCTCTCTCTCTCTCACACACACACACACACACACACACACACACACACACACACACACACCATGCATCCATCTTGCATGCATACTTACATAGATACTCCTGCCTTCCTTCTCCTTCTCACTGCTAGAATCCCTCCCAAATCCCCCTAAGACTCAAGAAAGGTGTCCAGGGGTGCTCTGGTACCCACAGGCATGATGTTCCCTCCCCTGTGTGGAAGCAAATACACACAACACAGGAAAACCATACAACCCCCCTCAGAGTTTGAGCACTGCACAGGAGGACACATGGCTTGCCCTTTGCTTCTAAGAGTTTTGCAGGATTTGTATAAAGCTTGGGGGGAAAACGAAACTGGGAACAGTTTCACTCAAATCTTTGGGCACTTCCAGACTAGAGCCCTTCTGCACGGCAAGTGAAATGGCAGCTGTGGCTCCTGTCCCAGAGGCACCTGGGGAGTGTCTATATGGTCTGTTCACTGCGTCACGGTTGCGCAGTGGCGCTGCCTTATTTATATGATGCAGCCACAAACTCACAGCCACATCAGGATTCCTCCCACCCAAACTGCACATTTTTAAACTCTCCATCTACCACAGCTTTTACCTTTGCTCTGAGATCACCCCATTTCGGTTTGGGTAAGTGAGGAACACAGGACAGGGCTTGACAATGGCTTTTCCCTCCCAGCAGCGATGCTGTGAGCTTTTGAGCTGATCCCCTTCCAAAGCACCTTCATATAGACATACCCCTGGCCCCCACCATCTTTTGTGCTGGCCACATTCACCTCGCTCCCTGACTCCGCATGGAAGAGGGTGGAGGAGGAGCCTTGCTGTGCATTTGAGGGACTTCCCCCATGTCTCCGGGAACACTAGGAAAAACTGAGCTCAAAGGCTCTAAATAGTGCGCACGTGCACACACACACACACACACACACGTAGGAAAAATGCTGCATGAAACAGCAAACCCCTGGACAATGGGAGAAGGGCTTCGGAAGAACTCACAAGGATTACACAGCGTCCAAACAATTGCCTAAAATGGGGTGTGGTGGGATGTTTCTGTACCTAAACGCAAGTCTGTAAGTGCTGTGCAAATGGGAGCAGCCCTATGGGGGTGGATGGGCAGGATCTGGGGCAGGGAGGCTGGGGAGTGGCAGACACCCTATCCCATGTGAGTGGACACAATCACAAACAATTCCAACTAGGAAAAAAGATAGAAGACAACAGAGGAAACCAATGTGGCTCCACAAAAAGCTTAGAGATGACCTGAAAACAAAAAGGGATACATATAGGAAGTGGAAGGAAGGCCAGGCTACAAAAGAAGAGTACAGACAGGTGGCACAGAAGTGCCAAAATAGCATCAGGAGGGCTAAAGCTGAGAATGAGCTGAGATTAGCAAGGGATGCTAAAAGCAATAAAAAGACCTTCTTCAGATACGTGAGTAGTACAAGACAGAGGAAAGAAATAGTGGTTCAACTGCTTAAATTGATAATGGATGACAAAGGAAAGACTGAAGTGCTCAATTCCTACTTTGGCTCAGTCTTTTCCCAAAAGCGGGTCTCTGACCCCCTGGCAAAAGTGAAGTACAAGCTGAGGGGGCAGGATTGCAGTTTGAGATTTATAAACAAATGGTCAAGGAACACTTAATTTCTTTGAATGAGTTCAAATCTCCAGGGCCCGATGAACTGCATCATAGAGTAATAAAAGAGTTAGCAGAAGAACTCTCCGAACCACTTTCTATTATCTTTGTGAAACCATGGAAGACAGGTGAGGTGCCGGATGACTGGAGGAGGGCTAACGTTGTCCCTATCTTCAAAAAGGGCAAAAAGGAGGAACCTGGGAACTACAGACCAGTCAGTCTGACATCCATGCCTGGGAAAATTCTGGAGCAGATTATAAAGAAGTCAATCTGTAAGCACTTGATTACTGGAATCCAGTATGTATTTGTGAAGAACAAATCCTGTCAGATTAATCTGATCTCAATTTTTGATCGAGTAACTTCCCTTGTGGACCATTGGAATGCTGTGGATATAATATAACTTGACTTCAGCAAAGCTTTTGACAAAGTGCCCCATGATATTCTGATAACGAGTGGGGTAACACAGGGCTCAGTCCTGGGCCCAGTGCTCATCAATGTTTTTATTAATTATTTGGACGAGGAGGTGCAGGAAACGCTTATCAAATTTGCAGATGACACAAAATTGGATGGGATAGCTAATACCCTGGAAGACAGAAGCAAATTTCAAAGTGATCTTGATAGGCCAGAGTGCTGGGCTGAAAACAACACAATGAAATTGAATAGGGATAAATGCCAAGTTCTACTCCTAGAAAAAGAAACCAAATGCACAGTTACAAGATGGGGGATACTTGGCTCAGCAATAGTACAAGTAAGAAGGATCTTGGAATTGTTGTAGATCACAAGGTGAATATGAGCCAACAGTGTGATGTGGCTGCAAAAAAAGTAAATGCTATTTTGGGCTGCATTAATAGAAATATAGCTTCCAAATCGCGCGAGGTACTGGTTCCCCTGTATTCGGTACTGCTTAGGCCTGATCTTCAGTATTGTGTCCAGTTTTGGGCGCCACACTTCAAGAACAATACAGACAAGCTGGAGCATGTTCAGAGGAGGGCAACGAAGATGATCAGGGGTTTGGAAACAAAGCCCCACGAGGAGAGACTGAAAGGACTGGGCATGTTTAGCCTGGAGAAGAGAAGATTGAGGGGAGACACGATAGCACTCTTCAAATACTTGAAAGGTTGTCACACAGAGGAGGGCCAGGATCATCCCAGAGTGCAGGATATGGAATCATGGGCTCAAGTTACAGGAAGCCAGGTTCCAGCTGGACATCAGGAAAAATGTCCTGACTGTTAGAGCACTATGACAATGGAACTAATTGCCTAGGGAGGTGGTGGGCTCTCCTACACTTGAGGTATACAAGAGGCATCTGGACAGCCATCTATTAGCAGGGCTGGGCAGGGGGGGGGGGGGCAGTTGGCATGGGCCTACGATTTTGAGGGGGCCTACTCCGAGTCCCTCTGGTAGAGGCAAAGGGGGACCCTTTGGTAAAGATTTGTTAATTTATTAACATTGACAAGGCAAAGTTGCTTGATTTTTCTGTTGTTGTTGATGAATTTGCCCAAAGAAAAGCAGGTAAAGCATTTCTGAATGTGAAGAAGTGATGTCTTATATACATCTTGAATAAAAGTGCTTGCCACTACCATTTTTATAAATTGTTCTAGTTCATATGTATTTAGAACTGATTAAAAAACACTTAATGAGCAGTTTGAAATGGGGCCTACATTTCCCATCTTGCCCGGCCCTATTACCAGCTTTGCCTGGCCCTGTCTGTCAGGGATGCTTTAAAGTGGATTCCTGCATTGAGCAGGGCATTGGACTCGGTGACCTAATAGACCCCTTCCAACTCTACTATTCTATGATTCTATGACTTCATGAGTACTAGTCCCCTGGCTCTATGAACTAGACAGCTATTGCCATGTGCTATAAAAAGAGGCTGTTCTGTATTGATGAACTCATTATAAAGAACAATATATAATGATTACTGCTACAAATCATCTTAAAATGCAGGGCTTTGGGTCATCTTGAGTATATCCATGGGCCACAAGGAGTCCTGTGTATCTTCTGCATGCATAGCACACACAGTGAGACCTCAGCGCTGCCCCCCCCCAACTTCCCACCCCAATATCCTTGCATGCCAAATAGCCTGACTGAAGGAGGCCTAACGCCCACCCGCCCGCCCCGCCCCGCCCCGCCCCAACTCCGGGTCAAACTGCAGACAATCCCACTCCTGTTTTGAAGGGAGAGCCACCATTACTGGTGAGGAGCGGCACCAAGACTAAACAGCCTCCCAGGATGACACTGTTCAGCACCTTCTGTGGCTGTGGGTCTGGGAGGAACAGAAGGAAGAATCAAGCCCCCACCTCCACCCAGGAAGCCCTCTGGAACACTCACTCCTGTCACCCCCCCCCCCAAGAGCTCTCTGCCACATGTGTGGGGGGAATGCTAGAAAGACAAGTGGGCTGCTCCTGCCTGCCCCCAGTTGCACACCTCCCACCCGCTCCCGTCTCTCCCTCTCTCTCTTGGTGGTACAGCATAGAGTTTGGTCATGGAAGCAGCAAACCCCCCTTGACTGGCTTGCTCATCCCTGGCGAATATGGGGGTGGGGGCAGCAAGGCTGCAGAGGCAGTGGCTTGCATGGTCTCTCTAGGCAGTATCAGGGGCCCAATCCTGCCTGCTGTGTCCAGAGAAGGTGAGCAGAGCAAGGGGATGGGAGCTCCCTGCCATCCTTGGCAAGCTCAAGTATGGCTATTGGCTCTGGGATGGCCTCTCCCTGCCCCAGCAACCACTGCCGGTCGGCTGCTTTCCCTTCAAAACAGAAGTGGAAGTGCATAGCTTGGGCAAATTGGAGAGAATTCAAAGGAGGGGTGGGGAGAAAGCAGGGGAGAAGCATGATGAGAGATTCTTGAGCACCATGAGATTAGACAGAAACCCGGTGATCTGCAAATATTTGAGAGACAAAGCAGATAAAGGGCTCCACTGCTTTCAAGAGGAGTCAAAGCCTGGCTGTGTGAGGCATCTCTGTCTAGACAATGGGTTAGATCACGGGGAATGTCTGAGTCATATGATCCATTGACAAATGGAATGCTTTGCCTTCTAATCCAGTTGCAGTCACCTCCCTTGCAAACGTCTGAAGAAGCTCAGGGAAAGGGCCCACAACCTGCAGGTGAAGGTCTGCCAGAGAGCTGACGGGAAGGCCGGCTGGCACTGCTCCTTGACACACACTCCAGTTCCTAGATCAGGGTTTTCCTAGTCCACCTTTTAACACAGGTTGGAGAGCACAGGATGGTCTGACAGCTGCCAGTTCCTCCCTCTGCCTGTCCCAGGCCCTCACCCACAGAAGGCAATCCGCTATGTGCCTGCTCAAGAGCAAGCCCCACTGAGTTTCAGGGGTAAGCGTGCATAGGGTTGCAGCCCCCCATCTCCACTTACTCAGCGGCATGAAGGCTGCAGTGGGTGCACCTTCCACCCATCATCTCACCTGATCTCTCCCCAGCCTAAGAGTCCTGCTGGGCAGAGCAGGCGAAGGGAAACAGCATTGGAGGAGTCAGCCTCGATCGTGGGGGGGGGGGGGGTCGGCACCTTCTCCAGGGCTGGAGCCTGGTAAGCAGCAAGCAAGGCTGGAGACAACCAGCATCATTGCTTCTGTGAAGATTCATCCTACACTCAGCTCCGGCCAAACAACTCTTTGTGTTCTTCCAAAAACTTACCGGACTGGAGGCTTCCCTGGGGCAGTGAAAACATGTGTGCAGGGTGGGAAGCAAAGCTGTTGGCTGAAGATCTGCAGAGTCTCTGCTTAACTAAAGACCAAAAGTGATTCACTGGCGCTTCCCCAGCCAGGGATGGCCCTACCATTAGGTAGAGTGAAGCAGCTGCCTCAGGCAGCAGATGTTGAGGGGTGGTAGCAGCAGTGGCCTTTGGCTGTTCCTCCTGAGTACCCACCCCCATCTTTCCCATCTGTTGGAGAGAAGAGCTGCTCCACACACTGCATGGACTGACTGTCCTGAGTCCTCTGTGATGAGAGATCCTATTCTGCTAACTGCCAGTCCAGTTGGGTTCTGTATGAGGAACGTGGGAGGGGGCAACATCGTGTCCTTCACCTCGGGCAGCCAAGTGCCTTAGCCTAGCCCTGCTCTACCATAAGAATGTAAGAAGAGCCAAGCTGGATCAGACCAAGGGCCCATCTAGTCTTTCCATGGTAAGAAAAAAGATGGAAGCAGCGATGGGGAAACATGGAGAGGTGGGTGAGGTGTTGACGAATGGAAGATGTGGTCGTCTGCTCCCCCACTTCAGCCCCGCATTAAATTCCATGGATCAGTCCTATGAGGTATGTTCCCATTGGTCCTAAGCAACCTGGCGGATCCCTGCCTTTCTTCAGAGAGGGTTCGGTCCTCAATCCAGCAGCAGCTCTGAGACCCGCAGAACCAGTAGTGGAGGCGCAATGAGCCATCACAGGCTTTGGGCACAATCCAGCAGGATGTCCTTTAGCACAAGCCCCATTGGAAGGCTCGGTGCTTGCATCGCTCCCACTGCCTTCAGTGTGGTTTGTGCCATTTGAACTACCAAAGTGTCTGGATGACTCTCAAGCAAAGAAGAGATTTGTTAGTCTTCTAAGGTGTCGCAAGATGACTGCTGCAGCAGACCCACTCAGCTCCCCCTTTAGAATAAATGGTTCCCACTGGTCACAGAAGCTGGGGGGGGGGGGCAATGTCAAACTAGAGAGCAAGGGAGGTGCCTGATCCAATGCCTGCATTAAGAGCAGATTTTTCTGCTGGAACAGACCATCTGGTTGCCCAAAGTGGCCACAGGCTGGGCAGGCAGGCAGGCAGGCTATAGCTCTGGTATTCAGAAGCATTCCTTCTCCTGATGTTGGAAGTTTCATGTAGCCACCATTGGCGTGCAGACAGGGGGTTCAGCTGAACCCCCTAATATGCTGCCGCCGCCATGTTTGCCCCGAGAGGGAAAGGGAGAGTTTAAAGAAGATGAGGAAGGAAGGCGGGGTGCAGAAGAAGAAGATATTAATGGGGGAAATGGGGGGAAAGGAGGGGAGAGAATTGTGAAAGGAGTTGTCGTGTGGAAAGGACGAGGCGGAGAAGGAAGTATTAAAATGATGGGGGGGAAGTGGACGATGGATGGGGCTGAGGAGGATGGAGAGGAGAAGGAGAGGGTGAGGGAGGACGTGAATGGCGGTGGGGAAGGAAGGAGCAGAGGCTTCGAGGGCTTCCAAGGAGCTGGATCAGGCCCAGCGGGTTTTCCCTTCTCGCTTGCTGGGCTCCGGCGCCGCCTTCGCTCCTTCTCCCAGGCGGCCCGAGTCACCTCAGGCGCCACCATCGCTTGGCCCCCATCGCCGCCGGTGACAGGATCCAGCTGGCCCGGGAAGGAGGGACTGAGGCCCGGGAAGGAGGGCCCGGGAAGGAGGGACTGAGGCGCGGGGTGAGGAGGAGGAGGCCGACGAGGGAAGGCCGGCCCCGGCCTCTGACGACGACGCCACCATTCGGCTCCGCCTCAAACCGAGAGCGCGGGAAGCCTCGAAGCCGGGAAAGGGAAGGAAAGGAGGAGCGAGCGAGGCCTTGTCGTCGTCGAGCCGGTGAGATTCCGGGCAGCGGGGATGTCTGTGTGGCTGAAGGTGGAGGGAGGCGAGCGAGGTTGGGGGGCTTTACGTCCCCTCAGCGGCACTCTCCTCCTCAGGCCCAGCAGAGTCGGGGGGTGTGTGTGTCGATTTGTAATAAAGGCCGCCGCCCCCTCCTCGTAGTTTGGGGAATAAATGAGGCATTTTATCCCTCAGCCCGGCCTTCCCGACCCTGTCGCCTTCCTGGCTTGTTGGACTACAACCCCCATCACCCCCAACCTGGCACCGTCCCGGTGTGTTTGACTACAGTCCCGTTGCCCCCAGGCGGTATGCCCCAACCATCAGGTGTGTTGGAGTACAGCACTCTCAGGAGTGTTGGACTACAACACTCATCATCCACAGCTAGGATGCTCTTCTCCTCTCCATGGGGTGGTGGTGGAATGAACTGGCCTGTGCCACCCATACAAAAGTATACAAAAGCTCCCAGTTCTACTATCAAACACCACCCTTCTGCCCACCCAAAGGAGCTAGTAAAAACTTGGAAAGTTGTGGGAAAATATGCAAGGCTATTTCTTGTATTTTTAAACACCCACCCACCACTTTTTTGTATAATTTACAGGGGTTGCAGCATTTGAGTCTGCTTGTTTCACACATCACATAGCAGGGGATGGGCCTACTCGCAGGGGTATGTGTTTGTAAGCCCATATTTATTTATTTATTTATTACGTTTATATCCTGCCTTTTTTCTTCCAAGGAACCCAAGACGGCGTACGTAATCCCCCTCCATTTAATCCTCACAACAACAACCCTGTGAGGTAGGTTGGGCTGAGAGTCTGTGACTGGCCCAAAGTCACCCAGTGGGTTTCCATGGCCAAGTGGAGACTAGAACCCGGATCTCCCGACTCCCAGTCCAACACCTTAGCCGCTACACCACACTGGCTCTGTTCGTCCATTACGCTAAATTTTATTTATTTATTATTGATTCATTACGTTTCCATACTGCCCATTAGCCAAGGCTGTCCAGGCAGTTTACAAGATTTACAAGATACAACTTAAAACCATAAAATGCAATAACATCGTATAAAACCATACGTTTTAAACAATAACAAAGTAGCAATCAAGATAAAAGCCAGCAGCAGTGCAAAGATCTAAAAGTGCAATTTTTAAAGTTGAAGGGGGTGGCGGTACCTGTGGCCTTCTAGATGTTGTTGCACTACAAGCCCCATCATCCCTGTTGATTGGCCATTGGAGTTGGAGTCTAATAACATCTGGAAGACCACAGAGGCTGATGGGAGTTGGAGTCCAAAAAATCTGGAAGGCCACAAGTTGCCCACCCTGTATTTACAAGATTCTTGCCTTTTACTCTGTGGTAAGGAATGTAGGTTAATGTTACTCTCCTCCAGCTTTGTACTGGTGCCGATTATAACTCCCATTTGGTGGATTTCTGTGAGGGTCATCTGCCAATGAAGAAAACATTAGCACAAGACAAAAAGGGAATATGGCACTGAAACAACCAGCCCAATAACAGCCCAGGTCATCATAACATAAAAAAAAGTTATCAGCTTTTTCATATTTAAAAGTAATTGTGTTTATTGCATTAAAACCATCAAGACTAATAGTCCGTATTATATTAACTGATTTTCTATATAATGATATGGTAGTCTAAACTCTATTCTCAAAAATGAAAATGGCTTTTTGATTAATGTGTTGCTTTTGATTATATGTAACCCAGAAAGCTTTGGCTACTGGGCAGTGTAGAAATATAATAAATAAAAATGTATTATCCTTCCTTATGTCTCCATTCTCTTCCCACAACACCTTCTCCTAATTTTTTTTTGTACATTCCTCTGGGCAGGGAGTCTGTCTTCCACCTGTGTTATTCTGTAAAATGCCATGTAGATTGATGGTGCTATATAAAGCAGGAATTTTTAATGTAATGGTAAATTATTATAATATTGAAAGAAACTAGGTGATAATCTGACAACGGAAAGTGAGCAGTAGAAAAGTCCAAAACAGAGCAATTCCGAGTGAGAACAGATCTACACTCCCCCAAGTTCTCCAAATCTTGCCAGCCAGCCCTCTCTTATGCTAGGCTCGCAGCCACCCCTCGTCCTCACTATATTCACCCCAGAAGTCTCTCTCCTGGACCTCATTCCAAATTCTTTGCTCAGCAGCACACAGGGCAATCTTTTAAAATCATTATTAGGGCATTTTATGTATGGTGTATTCTCTGTATGGTGCTGGAACTTAAGATGACACTCGTTGTTAATGTGATAGAATCTGTTTTCAATGTGAATCTGTTTTAGTAAGTTTGGATTAGGTCATTATCTGATTAAATTTAAAGATGGTGAAAATTGACTGTATCTTTATATATGCCTGGTTATCACTACAGCAAAAAAATAGTATTCAGAGTCTCCATTTTAAAATGTGTATTTTTAAAGTACAGATTACTTGTTAATTAAAAAAAATACAGTTTACTTCAGTTTTCATTTATTTTGTTTGTTTAATGAATGAAAAAAAGTCCTTTATTACTGTATATTTGATCAATGTTTACCTTAAAAAAATCCCTGGCTGAACCCCCTAATGAAATGTGCTGCGCACGCCTATGGTAGCCACCATGGATAATAGCAGTTGCTAGACCTCACATCCGCGAGGAACATCCAGCTAGTGGAAGGGTCTGCTTATACACAAAAAAGGTGTAGGCTACCTTCGCCTCTCCAAGCGCAAGGAGCCCCAGTGATGAAGCACCAGCACCCTTGTGAGCTAAGCAGCCATGTTGTGAGAAGGGAAATGCTACTTACTCATCCAAGAAGAGAAAGCCCTTTACAAACGTACAGTTAGAAGCTAAATCTTGGGGGTGGTGATCCAGCAAGAATGTAAGAGTTCTTGCAGCCCTGTTCTAACAGAGATTCCCAAGTGATTGAAGAGAACCTCAACCACATAGTTAAACTAAGCCCAAGCTTAGAAAGGGGCAATAAAAGTAATACACAGCTGTATATTCACAAGGGCCACTTTGCAGACCTAGCTAGTGGAAGAGTCTCCTTGAAAAGGGGTGGGGCTCAGCTTTAGCTTGGGCTCACATTTTAGCTCTTATGGAGAAGCTCATAAACTAAAGCTCAGAAATAGACTCAAGCCACATTTGAGAGTTCAGCTTATGCTTTAGTTTAAAAACACACACACAAGGGACTCTGTCCTTGGAAAGCACACCTCTTCCTAAACAGGGTACGCTGTGCCAGCTCCTCAGCCCCTTGCATTCTCAAGGAAGCCTGAATCACACCCCTTCCCAAATCACCTGCCCTTTATCTGTTATCCCCTCCAATGGCTCTTGTCCTCTCCCCTACATAGAAAACCTCCACTCCTTGGGGGGCTCAACCGATCTGCACCGCCTTCCAGTGAGTGGAAATGGAGACCAGTAGTTCAGCCACGGCCTCCCTGGCTTTTTAAATCTAATCAGGCTGGCTACAGCAGCAGCTGGGCCAAGCTAGCTAGAGCTATACAAGGAGCCAGCTCCCGAGGGTGAGGCACTTCCATGATGAAGCGTCTGAGCCCCAGCGACAAAGGCACACATGTGAGCTAAGCACCCTTGTGAGTTTAGCAACAGAGCAAGGAAGCCAGGGCAGTTGATACTTCCCTGTCTTCTCAAAGTAAGTAAACTATAACAACAACAACAACAACAACAACCTGTTCCTCCCTTTCTCCTAGTAAGTAACTTGGTGTTCCAGATAAACAAACCCAATAATAGCAATAATAATAACAGAAAAACAAACAGTTATGGAAGTAGAAAGCCAGAAGGGTTGTGGGGTGGGGGCTCTCCAGTGTATTGGCACATGATCGCTGCCAGCTGGACGGAAAGCATGGATGTGCAATGTGCTCCTGGCTCTCAGGGGGAAAGTCCATTCCCTTGAAGACAAGGTTGCTGACCTGGAGAAGGTGAGAGAGGCAGAGAGGCTGGTGGACATAACCTTCAGGGACCCAATAGTGGTGTCCCAATCCTTGGGTGACAGCTCCTCTGCTGTCATGGAGAATGGGGGTCTCGGAGAAGGAGAGTGCCATTCCAAAGAAGAGGGGAATGAACTCTTAGAAGGAACAAATTCCTCAGCATATGAACAAATATTCTCTTGAATCAAGGAAATGCCTCTGGAGGGTGGGAGTGGGGCTTCTGATGGTGGGATATTTGATCATTAGACACAGAGACAGTTGGGCTTGTGATGGCATGTAGACCTCCTGGTGAATGGCCTGCCTGGTGCAAAGGTGATGGATATCATGTGCTGTCTAATAGATAGTGCTGGGGTGGAGTCAGTGATCACAGTCCATGTTGGCACCAATGATGCGGGGAAGCCAAATTTAGGTTGCTAGGCAGGAGCTGAAATCCAGGACCACCAAGGTGGCTTTCTCTGAAGCAGTTCCACATGCAGAGCTAGCCAGACAGGTGAGGCTAAGAAGTCTCCATATATGGTTGAGATGGTGGTGCAGGGAGGAGGGGCTCAGATTTGTTAGGAACTGGGGAACATTTGGGACTAGCTGGGCCTGTACAAGAGGGAAGGGTTCTTCTTGAACCAAAATGGAACTTAACATGAAAAAGGTGGCAGAGCAGCTTTTAAACTGAAGCTTGGAGGAAAGCTGACAGAAGCTGGAAAGCATTCAGTTTGGATTGAATTAGGGTGCCCCTATGAAAAGGAGGACAGGGCTCCTGTATCATTAACAGTTGTATTGAAAAGGGAATTTCAGCAGGTGTCATTTGTATATATGGAGAACCTGGTGAAATTCCCTCTTCATCACAACAGTTAAAGTGCAGGAGCTATACTAGAGTGACCAGATTTAAAAGAGGGCAGGGCACCTGCAGCTTTAACTATTGTGATGAAGAGGGAATTTCACCAAGTGCTGCATGCATACAAACGACACCTGCTGAAATTCCCTTTTCAGTACAACTGTTAAAGATACAGGAGCCCTGTCCTCCTTTTCATAGGGGCACCCTAGTTGAATCATCTCTAGGGGATGAAGATTAAAATGTTTCAAATTGTGAAATGGAGAAGGGAAGGAAATAGGCCATAAGTATATGGTGAAACACAATAGACAGTCGAAGAGGCCTAAGTGCCATAGAAGATGCACATGCCAGAGACATCTGGGGGAGGGACTGTTTATAGGTGTTTCTATGCTAATGCCAGAAGCCTCCAAGCCAAAATGGGAGAGTTGGAGTGCCTGGTTTTAAAGGAGAACCTAGATATAGTGAGCATTACAGGAACCTGGTAGAATGGAGAGAACGACTGGGATACGATCATCTCTGGATAGGAATGCTATAGGAAGGGCAAGACAGGGTGTGCTGGAGGAGGTGTTGCTCTGTGCATTGAAGAGGGCATAGTGTCAGGCAGACTAGAAAAACTAAAAGGGGCAGACTTCATCATGGGGGTGGGGTTAACAACACTGGGCTCCAAAACTAATTTAGTACTAGGAACATGCTATCATCCCCCAGATCAGAATGCTCAGCGTGATCTTGAGATGGGAAGTGAAATCAGGGAGGCCTCAAAACAAGGAAGTATTGTAATAATGGGTGACTTCAATTAGCTACACATTGACTGGACAAACCACTCACGACAAAGATGTTAAATTTCTCAGTGGCCTAAATGACTGAGCCCTAGAAAAGGTAGTCATGGAACCAACCAGAGAGGAGACAACCCTGGATTTAAATCCTAAATCGCATCACCCAGGACCTAGAATGAGTGTGAATATTGTTGATCTAATTGGTAACAGTGCTATCAGACTTAATGGGCCCGTTCAGACAACATAGAATCATAGAATAGCAGAGTTGGAAGGGGCCTACAAGGCCATCGAGTCCAACCCCCTGCTCAATGCAGGAGGTTGAGCCACTAACCCTTTTGCAGCAAATGGTTAGTGTGTTTAAACCATGGTTATGTAGCCACCATGGCTACGAATGGTTCACACAGCACACTAAGTCATGGTTCACATGATACACTAAGCCATAATGTTTAGCTCAAAATGCTTAACCGTGGGTGGCTTAGCGTGTCTTCTGAACAGGGTCAATATATATTTAAGTGGAAAATTCCCAAGGATGTCCAACACAGCCACATTTGACTTCAAAAGAAGAAATGTTTCTAAATTGAGGGAACTGGTAAAAACCAGTTAACAGCGGGAGTCAAGAGGGTTAAAATCCCTTCAAAATGTTTGGAGGTTACTCAAAATCACAGTAATAGAAGCTCACCTACAATGTATACCACAGGTTAGGAAAGGTAGCACCAAGTCCTAGAGGTCACCAGCATGGTTTACAAGCAGTGTCGAGGAAGTTATTATAGAAAAGAAGGCTTCCTTCAGAAAATGGAAGTCTTGTTTTCCTCACTTGGGCAAGGAGATGCAGGCAGGCAATGAGAGAAGCAAAAAAGCATATTGAATGAATTCTTCTCATTGGTCTTCACCACAGAAGATATAGGACAGATACCTGTGTCTGAACTTAGGTTTTCAGAAAGGGAGTCTGAGGAGCTGAGGCAAATAGTGATGACAAAAGATTAAGTTCTCAATCTTACTGACAAACTGAAGGTTAATAAATCACCAGGCCTAGATGCATCCATCCTAGAGTTCTTAAAGTAACCAGACGTGGAATTGCTGATTTTCTACCAAAAATAGGTAACATGTCCCTAAGATCACCTCTGTACCAGAGGACAGGAGAATGGCCAGTGTAACAACTGTTTTTAAAAAGGGATCCAGGAGAGAACCCAGGAAATTAAAGGCAGGTTAGCTTAATGTCTGTTCTGCATGAATTGGTTGAAAGCATGATTAACTATAAAATTATTAAGCATATTGTAGGAAAAGCCCTGCTGAAAAAGAATCAACATGGCTTCCACAAAGGTAAGTCCTGTCTCACTAGTCTTTTAGAGTTCTTTAAGAGTGTCAATAAACATGTAAACAGGCGTGATCTGGGAGACACTGTTTACTTGGAATTCCAAAAGGCTTTTGATAAAGTCTCTCACCAAACTCTCCTAAGCAAACTTAGCAGTCATGCAATAAGAGAAGTCCCCTTATGGATCAGCAACTGGTTAAGGAACAGAAAACAGTCGGAATAAACAGTAAATTCTCCCAATGAAGGGAAGAAAACAGTGGGGTACTATAAGGACCAATGCCTTTCAATTTATGAATAAATGATCTGGAATTAGGAGTGAACAGTGAAGTGGACAAGTTTGCCAATGACACCAAATTATTTAGGATGGTTAGATCAAAAAGGCATTCTGTGGAGCTCCAAAACAATCGTTCCAGACTTGGAGAATGGGTATCAAAATGGCAAATGCAGTTCCATGTAAGCAAGTGTAAAGTGATGTACTTTGGGACAAAAAAACCCAACTTAAAGTACAACCTGATGTGATCTGAGCTGGCAGTCACTGACCAAAAAGGAGATGTTGAGGTTGTAATGGACAGCTCAATGAAAAGTCAACCCGGTATGTGGCTAACAGCAAATTCCATGTTGGGCATAATCAAGGAAAGGAATTGAAAACAAAACAGCCAGCATCACACTCCCCATATATGAATCTATGGTGCGACCATACTGTATATAGTTTTCATCACTGCACCTAAAAAAGAATATTACAGAATTGGGGGGGGGGGGGGAACAAATGGGAAACTAAAATGATCAAGGGGCTGGAGCAATTCCCCCATGAGAAACAGTCACAACATCTGGGATTGTCTAGTTTAGGAAAAAGGATGGTAAGGGGAGACATGATAGTGTGTACAAATTATGCATGATGTGGAGAATGTGGTTAGGGAGATATTTTTCTCCCTCTCTCATAATACTAGAACTCAGGGTATTCCCATAAAAGTGACTAGTGACTGTCTTCAGGACAGATAAAAGGAAAGACTCCTTCACACAGGGCATAGTACAGAATTCACTTCCAGAAGGTGTAGTGATGGCCACCTCTTTGGATGACTTTAAAGAAGGATTGGACAAATTTATGAAGGAGAAAGCTATCAGTGACTACTAGTCCTGATGGCTATACGGTAGCTCCAGTATTAGAGACAGTCTGCTATGTACACCAGTTGCTGGGGAATATGGATGGGAGGGTGCTGTTGAACTCATGCCCTACTTGTGAGTTTCATGTGGGTAGCCAGTTGGTCCTTTTATGGACTGGATGGACCCTCGTTCTGATCCAGCATGGCTCCTCTCATGTTCTTATGCAACATCAGAAACTGCCTCATTTTGATGAACCAGTCCATCTAGTCCAGTACTGTTGACACTGACTGGCAGCAGCAGCAACTCTCTAGGATCCTGCTGGCAGGATCCTTTCCTAGCCCTACCTAGAGATGTTGGCAGGGATTGAAGCTGGGACCTTCTGCCTGCAAAGCAAGAGCTTTGACCACTACACCACAGGCCCTCTATGCAAATTTATTTTAAAATAAGAAACCCATCCATCATAGCCAAGTGACAAAAACCTATTTATTTATTTATTTATTTGCTATGGGATAGCAAGAAAGCTAAAACTCTTTATCAAATCATCAGAATAGATGGAACGGCCTCTCTTGGCTCTCAGCTGTGTTTGCAGAGCTGCCAGACCACCTCAGCTACAACAAGATTTATATTTGATTAAGGTATCGTGTTGGAGCAGCAAAATTTAGCAACATGCCTTAGCAATGTCCTCTGGCATTGCAACAAAAACAGCAATAAGATTCATGTGGTATTAAAGTGAGCCCTTGTGGCCAGAACTTCGTTGCAGCCTGGTGTTTGTATGAAATGAGCCAAGTCTGGTGCTTCCACCACTTATCACTGGATTCATTATCACTGGAATGGGAACCAAGGCGCCATCAGGCTATGTGGGGTTTGCCGTTTGATAGAAGAATGTTTGAACAAGTGGGAGGATATTCAACTGCTGTACCGCAATATCTGCAGATGAATCATGTAATTGCTATATGGATTGCAAATTATTGCTCATGATGAAGTGATGTCACCAGTTTAGTGTGCTTGATTTCCAGCAATCAAACTGGAATGATGTTTTATATGCTCATAACCAATTGCTCACAAGAATAAATAAGGAGATGATTTAAGAAAAGCAATACTGCAAGAAATTTGGATTTGAACGGGGCATTATATTTATTCATATATTCAACTTGTGAGTCTCCCTGTAGCTGCAACTCTCAGGGCTATGAGTATAAATACAAAAGAAAAGAAAATTAAATCAGTAAAATGCAAATTAAATACAATAAAAAAAACTAAAAGTGGCCACAAACACAATTTTAAACTATATTGCATCCACAAGCAACTCTTTATATGAACTTTTCCGTGAAATGGTTCTCCATACTCTGTACAATTAGCCAGAATTATAATGCAACGAATGACTGATGTTGGAGGTGGGGAGCAGCTCATATACTGTAGATAATGTATCTTGGGCCACAGCTAGACCGAAGGTTTATCCTGGGATCATCCAGGGTTCACCCCTGCCTGAGCACTGGATCCCCTGTGAGTCACCTAGATGAACAGGTTTGACCCCTTGGACGATCCAGGGATAAACCTTAGGTCTAGCTATGGCCTTGGTCTTGTACTAGGTTCGAGTTGTTAGGCGAAAAGAATATCTGAAATTCAAGATATAACTGGTTATGAGTTCGCACTACACCCGATTATTTTGTCTAGCTCTGTTAAAGGACCACTAACACTGGGAGCGGGGTGGGGAGAGAAGCTATTCAGACGGCCACATATTTATCCATAGCAGCTGGCACGGCCACCACCAGCCAAAGACGGCGAGTGGTATTCGGGATACGGCTTAGAAGAGGATGAAACTCCGCCGTTTAAGCCTGCCAAAAATAAACAAACAAGACGACCATATCCGTGAAAGATGGATTCTGTCGCATCGTAGAATTTTAAAGGGCAGCATACATCTGATCTTCGGGATCATATAGGTGGTAATGGTTTGGATCCGAACAGTTATAGGAAGTTCTTCAAAGGTAGAAACACGGAAAGGCTGCTGGTTGGGCGCGCACGCAGGCATCGACTGTATTTGCTCCGTATTCATTTCTCACTTTACTTTTTCTTTAAACGAGAAATCAAATATTCATGTTCTCGTGGGGGGGGGGGGAGTGCAGTGAACAATGAAGCTTCCGCAAAGAAGGCGACCACCGGCCGCAGGGCTCCGTCCGTTCTCCTGCCAGAGACGCGATGAGTGCGTGCCACCCGCCCGCCCGCCTGGCCGGGCTCGCCCCGCGCCCAGAAGAGCCGCCGCCGCCGCCGCCGCCTCTTACCTGCCAACCTCCGAGCAGGTCCGCGTGTCCGCCGCCACCGCCGCGCGCCGAGCCCTGGGCGGGGCGCACCTGGCCGAGCTCAGCGCCGCCGCCAGCACCGCCGCCGCCGCCGCCGCCAGCGCCGCCGCCAGCAGCGCCAGGCAGCAGCTCTTCCGCCGCGAGAGCGCCATGCCGGCCCCGGGAGCGCAAGGGAGCGCTACGGCTGGCACTGGCTCCGGCGTCTCCGCTGTGGCGCCACGCCGCCCTCTGCGCGGAGGCGGAGGCTTTTAAGGGGCTGCGCGCGGATGGGTGCGCCCCTCCCTTCCTGAGCAGCCTGGCGGATCCCGGCGCACTGCTTTTGGCAGGGGAGGGGGGGATTCTCGGCCTTCCCAGCAACTGCGAGCCGTGACGAAGCCGGAGGCTGTCGGGGGAGGGGGGAAAGGGGCGGCCCGTTCCCCCAGACGGAGCTTTGGACCCGGCACGGAGCGGAACTTGTGCAAACGGAGCCTCTGCAGCTGCTGCTGGGTCGCTCTGAGTTCCATCAGACGGGCGTAACGCCCCTGACTGGGCACTCGCGGATTTTCGCGGGTCACTGCTCTCCAGAGGTCCTCTGCCTTCCTCGCTTCTCCCGCCCCTTCTAGCCTTCTTCGCCCCACAAAAAAACACCCTAGTAAGTCCAAGTTATTTTGCAGGCGGAAGTTGCCGCGATCTCCTGTTGTGTGCAGGAGAAGCAACGCGATCAAAACGGCCCAATGAATGGGACAGGTGGACCTTGTCTACTTCCTCTTTTGAACGAGGAAGTAATGAGGGACAAACGCTCCAGCACCATTTCCGCCTGTGTGATGCTGGTTTCTGTCTGTTGGGGAAAGAGCCTTCCCTCACTGTCCCGAAAAGGGGTCCTGTCTCCCTGCGTAGTGGCAGAACTCTCCAAACCTGGTGTGGCCCTCCCGATCCTGTTGGACTGCAGCTCCTGTCAGCCCTCAGCTTGGCCTCTACTGGCCGGGGCTGATGGGAGGTGCAGTCCAACACGATTGGGAGGGCCATCCACTTTCCGCATCCTGCTGCGCTTCACAAGAGGTGTGGCAGCAAAACCTCCCTTCACCGTGGGTCCATAATACTGAGAGCATGTCTGGGGTCAAAAGTAGGTAAGGTAAAAGAACCCCTGTTCAGGCCTGGTGTGCACTAAACGTGTGAAGGTCTCCCAAGAGCGCTCCTGGGGCATCCTTCCCTGGGCTGCCGAGACAGGCAGGCTGGTTGGCTGGCTTAGTTGAAGCCCATGCACTGCCAGTCCAAAGGAATGTTGGAATACATTGTCTGTATCAGGAACAGAAGTCTCAGCTCCATGTCTAATACTTTTAATTTTCCCCATAGCAGATTACACGAGATTGAATCAAAGGCAATTTTTAAATCAAAGAAGGCCACAAAAAGCTTGCCACCTTTGCAGGCCATATATTTATGTGCTAAATGGGCCAGAACCAAACAGTGATCCAGAGTAGAGGAGCCAGCCCTAAATCCAATCTGCTCTCTGCCAATGATGGCCTTGTCCTCAATCCACTCTTTGACCTTATCATTCAATAGGCTTGCATATAGTTTCCCTACCGTCAATAGGAGACTAATGGGCCGCTAATTAGAGGGATCATCCCACGGACCTTTCTTGTATATAGGGATGACTGTAGCTCTAAGCCATGCCTCCGGGAAAAGCCATGTTTTGTTGATTATGGAAAATAGGGGTACAAGGATTGAGGTCCACCAACTGATATTGTCTCTCAACATCTCTGGGGGTGTTTCATCAGGACTGGGGGCTTTTCCAGGTTTTAGCTGGAGAATAAAATCCTCTATAGTATTAGTCTCAACATCCGGCCATTCCAGGGTACCTGGGGGTAATTGAGGAACGAGCACACTCCTAGGTTTGTCAGAGAGGATAGAGGAGAAGTAAGACTCCCAGACCTTCGCTGGGATGTGGCAGTCGATACTGGCTGTTTGTTGACTCAATGCTTTTGAGACAATTTGCCAGAAAGATTTATGATTGTTAGTGAGAGAAGCCCCGATCAGAAGTTGCCACAATTTCCTATTTTCATCATTCCCCCCCCCCCCCGTAGGATCAATCAAACCAGTTGTTACGAGAAGATCTTGTGGTCTTAGGAGGATTGGAATTAGTTTGTAAGGCAGATTGTAAAGCCTGTATTAATTCATCATAGGCAGCTAGCTCCTCTTCTGGTGGCAGCTTGGTGTCAATTCATCTGATCATTGCAGAGACCGGGGCAGAGGCTCAGACGATCAAACACCGCTGCTGTGTCCTTAGACTATTTAATTTTATTTGAACAAAAGGATAGAAGATCAGGTAGGAGATGGCATAGGTAACGAGGCCTAGCGGTCCCCAGGATAGAGAGTAGTAGCTCAAGAGGCAAATGATCACTCTGCTACTCTCATATTACAACCAAGGGCTTTCAGTTCATTAAGGACAAGTATATAATCGATAGTACTCATCCCTCTGGAGGACACAAATGTGAATTCTCCCAGGTCAAGATCGTAGCTGCTTCCGTTTAAAATAGTCAGATCCTTTTTCACCACAAATTGAAGGAGGCAGCGACCCGCAGGATTAACCACACGTCCTTAGAACAGTGTGAATTAGGTCTAAGAGCTTCCTTGCTGGCAATCAGGTCAAGTCTGCATTTGAGTGGGTCCGCCACAAAGGATCTTGTTCTCGCGTTTAAATCGCCAGCAAAGATAACATAAGCATTTGGATGCTTCACGGTCGGGTGAGTAAAATGAGTCAACTTTAAGCTCTCTTCCTTATTGTTAACTGGGGGGGGGGGAGATAGGCATTTATCAGAATTAGTCTATGACTCCTCAACTCCAAAAACAGCGCAAGCAAGATGTTATCACAGTTGTGCTTGTCAGATATTTTAACATCAATCGAAGTGGAAATTAAACAACATAAGCCCTGCGAGAGTCTGCCTTTAACTCTGCTCGCGATAGCTGGGAGACAATAGGAGCAAAATCCATTCATAAAGATGTCACTGCCCGACCAGGTTTCTTGTAGCAGAATTATGTCAAAAGCGGCCAGGTAGTCCAAAACATCTTGATTCCCACTTTTGGAGCTCCAACCAGCTACATTCCAGGATAGTATTTTTAATCAAGACTTGTTCTTACCCTCCATGGGTCAATCCAGCTCAGTGATGCCATCTAATCATTCCTCTGGGTTGATCATAACACAGCCGTTATGCAATTTTGCATACGGACTTAGGTGATTTGGAGCTGATCTATGTGGTGAGCTGTATTTGGGATATGTCATAGTAGTATTAGTTATCTGGTGTATAGCCGAGCCGGGTGGATTATTGGGGGCAGGAGTAAGCCAAGCTCTAGAGTGATTCTGAGTGTGATCCATATCAGGCAGATAGCTCTTTTTGCGACTGGGCAGCCAATTTGATAACGAGTATTTTTGGGCTCAAGGCTAAGTCCCCCCTTGGGCCAGGATAGTTAAGCTCATGTTTAGGAGGCTTCATCGGGGGAGAATTTCTTCCATGCCTCTCTAATGTGGCGAGATTGTAATGTACTGGCCCAGAGAGCGATGGCCGGAG
Source organism: Elgaria multicarinata webbii (assembly GCF_023053635.1). NCBI lineage: Eukaryota > Metazoa > Chordata > Lepidosauria > Squamata > Anguidae > Elgaria > Elgaria multicarinata. The sequence goes on along the minus strand of NC_086188.1, from coordinate 22,143,318 downwards.
GATTCCAAGATCTGTACATTTCAGTTTGTTTTTAGCAACCAAGAGGGCTCTAAGCGAAGTGACTCTTTTTATGATCCTATTTTGGTCCTCCACAGGCAGGGTGTCATAATTGTGAATAAGGCTGGATTCTTCTGGAGAGAACGAAAACTCCCCTGAGGGCGACATAGTTAGCTATGGCACCGTCTCCAGCTAGTAGGGGATGAAGGGGAATTTGTATTACCAGACTGAGGTATAACTCCCACTTGGATGTCTCCATCCCAGTTCAGATCAATTAAATCTTCAGTTGGTGTGTCAGGTATATATGGTCTCTGGGCAGTTTGAGTTGTAAGTGAAAAAGCAGGGGCCTGATCTATAAAGAACATACTGACCAAAATGCCAGCCTTACTGAACTCTTCTTTGGCCCAATAAATATGCGCAACTACACTGGATGACACAAATGTGACAACAGCCTGTGCCGTAATATAGTTGAAAAAAATATACTCCACCTTTCTGATTGAATGTGAGTCTCTTTGAAGATTAGATACATCCTTGATGAACTTAACAAGAACTTAACGGTTTTGTGAACCGCCCAGAGAGCTCCGGCTATTGGGCGGTATAGAAATGTAATAAATAAATAAATAAGATGATCAATACAGTCCTCTTGCGTCATCAGGCCCACCAGCTTCAGGTAATTAGAGAAGACCAGAGATTGGGTTTGAAGTTGGAGCTGCCAACTCACCTTATCAGGGTTGGATATCCAAGAATGTACAGACACCCCCCCCCATGCCAATAGCAGTTCTTCTGTTATGCCAATAACAGAAGGAGGAGGAATCAGTGGAACTGCCCAAGGGTCCTGTAAAGACACGACAGTTGCAACACCTGTCTTGTTACAAATGCAGGTTGGCTTCTGTGTCGTATTGGGTACGCTCCTAGACTTCTTACTACACTTTATCTCGGGTTCCATGGGAGTCTTCTCCAGCCCCTTCTCTTCCAAAAGTTTAAACAGCCTACCAAAGTTCATTTTGGTTGATTTTCTAGGTTTGGTGTAGGCTTTAGCATTTTTTGATCTTTGGGTTTGGCTTTTTCCCCCCATGGACAGCTAACAGAGATGTTCTGACAGGAGTGGGATCATTACTATCTACGCCACCTAGTTTGTTGGATTTAGTCTTGGCTTCACTCTTGTTCTTCATGGTACTTTTACTTTTAAAATTTTCCTTATTATTTTCATTATCCACTATCTTCCTATTGGGAAGTTTACAAGGAGTCCTAATACTTATAGCCTCATAGGAGGGTTCTATATCTGGCGCACGCCCAGGGATAGGCCTCAGATCTTGCCCATGTGAGTAAACTTTTGGCCCATCTCTGCTATTTATATTGCCATTGTTCAGATTACTGAGTACAAACACTGTGAGCGTGGTCAGGAGCTCCTTACATTCGGCCAGGAATTTCTTTGTCAAGTTTATATCCTCTTCCCGGACAGTCTGGACAGTCAATAACCTCTCATGGTGGTTGTCTAGTAAGTTCCTAAGGAAGTATGTACCAAACACAAAATTATCTGATATGGATGAAAAGCTTAGAGGATACTGTAAAGGAACGGAGACCTTAACTATAGGCTTAAAGGGGCTGTTCTGGGGCGGGGGGGAATTAATGCTACAACTAAACTGAGGATCGGGTGGGCCTTTGGGCAGGCCACCTCTGCATCTGCATCTGCAAGTTCTGCTGCAAGACTACAGTGGCTATTAATTAGAGGTTCAGGAGGTTGCATCCTCATAAGGCACGGCAGACCCAATGATTGATCCAACATATTTGCATGCAGGACCGTAGATTCAGGGGGTTCTATACCTTGTTTCCTGGTGTGGGAAAGCTATGGGGAAACTTAGTAATTTTAGGTTGCTTAATTTCTTTCACTTGTTTACATGATTTCCTTTGGATTGTCACGTCTTCTGTATTGGGGATCAGACCCAGATGTTTATAACCCTCCCGTGTGAGAACCATAGCTCATCACAGTTCTCAGAGATTTGCTGACTTAAAATCTTTTAGAGAACTTAATAGGGAACAACAGACAGCTAGGATCAGAAACTGTTTTACCTCTCTTTCCCACAAATGCTCACACCTCTGCTGCAGACAGCAGTATTTCTATTCAAAGGTCTTAGTCAACTCAAATAGAATACACCTTAAAGGGGGTGAAAGGGAGTTGTTATCTAAAGGGAGTTGTTATCTAAAGAGGCATAAGAACATAAGAAGGGACCTGCTGGATCAGACCAAGGATTCATCTAGTCTACTACACTGTTAACACGGTGACCAACCAGCTGTTGACCAGGGACCCACAAGCAGGACACAGTGCAACAGCACCCTTCCACCCATGTTCCCCAGCAATTGGTGCATATAGGCTTACTGACTGTGATCCTGGAGGTAACACATAGCCACCAGGACTCGTAGCCATTGGTAGCCTTCTCCTCCAGAAATTTATCCAACACCCTTTTAAAGCCATCCAAATTGGTGGCCATCACTACATCTTGTGGTAGTGAATTCCATAGTTGAACTTTGCGCTGTGTGAAGAAGTCCTTTCTTTTATCTGTCGTGAATCTCCTACCAATCATCATCATGGGATGATCCCAGGTTCTAGCATTATGAAAGAGGGAGAAAAAATATATCCCTATCCACACGCTCCACATCATGCATAATTTTGTACACCCCTATCATGTCTCCCCTTAGCCTCCCATTTTCCAAGCTAAATAATCTGAGTTGATGTAACCTTCCCTCATAGGGGAGATGCTCCAGCCCCTTCATCATTTTAGTTGCCCTTTTCTGCACTTTTTCCAGCTCTATAATACCCTGTGTACATAGAACTGTGTACAGTTCTGGTGGTGACCAGAACTGTACACAGTATTCTAAGTGTAGTCGCACCATAGAGTTGTATAAAGGCAGTATGCTACTGGCAGTTTTATTCTCAGTTCCTTTTCTAATTATGCCTAATATGGGGTTTGCCTTCTTTACATTGGCTGCACACTGAGTTGACATTTTCATCGAGTTGTCCATCACAACCCCAAGATCTCTTTCTCGTTCAGTCACTGCCAGCTCAGATCCCATCAGGTTATACATGAAGTTGGGGTTTTTAAACTTTAAAATGCAAACTGGGCAGCAAGACTGTATATCCATTTTAAAAGCCTGCAATTATAACAGGGAGAAGGCATTCTGATACATGAGTGATAAAAGGAAGCCAAGTTGTATCAAAGGCCTCAGAATGTGAATGTCCCTTTGCTGTACATAAGGTGTAAGTTAGCTTTTCCATCAGGGCAAGCTTCCATATATGACTCTATCAAATCTCCAAAGTAAAATCTGAAGATTTCCACCACCATCCTGCAATTGTAAGTCGAGCTGCTAGTAACAGAAAAATTATGAGTTCCCTTTCTAATATTTTTGTGCCTGTAAATTGAAAGAGGAACTTGAGTGCTGGGGTTTGGGAAACTAATTGTTTAGTAATAAAAAATATATATCTAGAAATGTGATCCAAGAAATCAGACACATGGGGCAAAGCCACCACATGTGAAAGAAGGACCCACATTCAGTGCATCCTTCAATTAGGGGCAGCGGCAGCTCCAGGGGGGACACCGGGGTGGGGGCAAAACAAGGAGCTTGCCACCCCAGTTGCTGGCAGAGCCAGCTTTACCAGGAGGGCTCACCCAGACGAGGCAGCCTCGGCAATGCACGGCAAAGGTTAACAGTTAGCCTTGCCGAAGCCATCGCCTCCTCGAGAAGGCAGCAAAGCTCAGCTGTTTTAGAGGATCTAGGCTAGAGCAGCACCTTGGGCAGCCTCTCACCTTCAGCCTCTTAAAAGCCCTTTCCCCTCACTCAGTATTAGGGAGCCAGGCAAGCCCAGATGCCCATTGATTTTTTCTGACAATCACCTACACTTTCCAGGTACTGGTAATAGTATTTTTTTAATATTCCATCAGGACTTGTTAGGGTTATTAGGAAACCAAACCTTGGCAAAGAGAAATGTGCTCCTAATTTATTTATTTATTTAATTTCTATACTGCCCCATAGCCGAAGCTCTCTGAGCAGTTTACAAAAGTAAAAAACAGTGAACTAACATGTTAATGATGAATTAAAATAGGAGTTTTGGGCCCCAATCAGTTTAGGATGACAACATGGATCTTCTCCAAACCACAGGTGCAGGTATACCTGCAATTGTTTGTTTGTTTATATTAGGGTGACCATATGAAAAGGAGGACCGGGCTCCTGTATCTTTAACAGTTGTATTGAAAAGGAAATTTCAGCAGTTGTCATTTGAATATATGGGGAACCTGGGGAAATTTCCTCTGCCTCACAACAGTTAAAGCTGCAGGTGCCCTGCCCTCTTTTAAATCTGGTCACTCTAGTATAGCTCCTGCACCTTTAACTGTTGTGATGAAGAGGGAAGTTCACCAGGTTCTCCATATATACAAAGGACACCTGCTGAAATTCCCTTTTCTATGCAACTGTTAAAGATACAGGAGCCCTGTCCTCCTTTTCATAGGGTCACCCTAGTTTATATTAATAATACTTATATACCACTTAGGGAGCATTCCTCTGACCATGGAGCCTAGAAACTGCTCTCCCCACCCCCTCATAGCCAGCATGGTACTCACTGAGCTAGCTTCATTTCTGCACTTGGAAATGGAGTCTGGGGAGGGCAAAAAGGGGGTCCGGGGACTGGGAGAGGAGCAGGTGGCAGAAGCTGTTTTTCGCAGCTCCCTTTCAGGTCTCCAAGCCCCTCCCCTCCCCCTCCCCAAAGCTGTCCCTAGACAGGCAAAATCACCCATCTAGGCAAAAATGCAGGGTGATTGGAGCGCAGAGGAGAGGATTCCCTCAATGTTCCAGCTGCCCTGCATAAGATAATCAGCAGCCTCCAATTTCGGAAGCTGGTACCTATCCAAATAGGATTGCACCCTTAATGTAATAGGATCTCTAAGCAGTTTACATGCAAAAACCATAATAAAAATCAGTGTGAGCAGATAGATATAATACAATATAACAATAAACAGTTGCAACTTGCAACAACAAAAAGAAATAATAAATGGAGCATCATCTTGATCAGTTACAAGGGGAAGCTCACATAATAAACAAGTGTGTTTTCAGAAGAAGTTTACACCTCATCACCCCAAAGTGCATGGGGGAGGGTGTTCCAGAGGGTGAGTGCCACCACTGAGAAGGTCCCTTTCTGTGATGTTTCATGACAACATTCTGTTGGTCACCTTAACGGGTGACTGGGTGCAAAAAAGGGAAGGCAGTCTGCTAGGTTTCCAGGTCCCAAGTTATTTAGGGGTTTGTATGTCAACAACAAAACACTGAACGTGGCTCGGTGGCTAATAGGCAGCCAATGCAGTAATTTTAAATTAGGTGTAATGTAAGCATGGCTGGATGCCCCACTGAGCATCCTCACTAGTTGCAGCTCCCAAACCAGGATTAAGGGCAGCCCCACATAGAGTGCTTTACAGTAGTCTAATTATGGGGTTACCAGTGCTTGAACCGCAGTGCTATCGCAATCTACAAACAGACAGTTGTCGCACAAACAAAATTGGTAACTGGGGGCTCCAAGCCACTGAGGTCACCTGGCCCTCCAGTGACAGTGGTCAATCTAGGAGTTCCCTCAAATTACATGCCTGTTCCTTCAGAGTGAGTGTAACCTAATTCCCAGACTAGGGAACAACATTTCCGTAGGGTCTCTGTTTTATCCTAATTCAGTTTCAGTTTATGGGCCCTCATCCAGTCCATAATTGCATCCAGGCACCGGTTCAGAATATGCATGGCCCTGCCTGACTCAAATAGTACAGAGAAATAGAGCCAGGTGTCATGAGAATGCTGGTGCCACATTGTCCAAAATAACCACTCCCAAGAGTTTCATATAGGTTTTAAACAACACTGGAGACAAAATAGTATCCAGTGGCACCCCACAGTCAACTGAATGGATGAATGAATCAACGCCATAAGTAAGAGCTGAAATAGTGAAATAGGCACCCCCATTGCTTGGTCTGTGCTCAGGGTGTGAGAGCCATGGTGTGTGGAACTGAGAAAAAGGCCTTGCCTCTGCTGAGCTCCAGGTGTTGGACTGCCCACTAAATCTGCAACACCCAGCACTTCTTAGCTAAAAACTGGAGATCCCATTGATGCCAAGGGCTGAAACTTCTCAAGGTGCAATACCCCAAAGAGGAGGTTTGACAACCTGAGTTTGAAGGATACAGCTCCAGTGGTGGTGGTGGTTTTTTAAAAATAAAACCTCAAACTTTTTTAAAAAATCCTAAAAATCAATGGATGAACAGATTTGCTTCAAACTTGGCATGGCTGAAGCCCTACTTAAGAGCTATCATGGGGGCAATTTTCATCTATCTTTAAAAATGATGGAGCTGTAAGCATTTTTGTTAATTACCATTAAAGTAGAGCTGCCCTTTGGGTGGGGAGGATGGGAAAATTCTGATTTTTCTTCAAATTTCATAATTCCAACCCCTTCCCAGATTTGTTACCAAAAGTCCTAACAAAACTTTCCCCCCCCGACATATGGTCACCCTAAGTGAGCTTCATCACACCCATTAAAGTAGAGCTCCGCCCCCCCCCCCGGTTTGTTTCCACAGTTTCCTTAGTGAGTTGAGTGCTGGGCACTTTCATGTCTCTGTGTTGCTGCGCTCATGTAACTTTTCACCTATGTCGCTACTATGCTAGTGAAATCTCACACCCCACCCCCTACATTCTCCTTCCCCCTGCAGTTATCTTTTTTGCTCATTTCAAAGGGTAGGCAGATGATCAATCATTTTAATTAATTTCTTTTGTAAAGGTGGTCAGGTCCCCTCCTTTCCTCCAAGGTAACCAAAATGCTTACATCTGCGTAATTTTTAAAGATAAAGAGATCAAACTTGGCACGATGATAGCTCTTAAGGAGGGCTTTAGCCATGCCAAGGTCGAAACAGATCTGTTCATGCCTTGATTTTAAGGAATTTTTAAAATGGAAATTAACAAAAATGCTCACATCTGTGTAATTTTTAAAGATAGATGAAATTTTGACACGCCAAGTTTGAATCAGATCGGTTCATCCCGAGTTTTAAGGATTTTTGAAATTCCCCACTTAAACCATTTCCCTGCTACTCCACCAATGCGAAATTCCACCTGCTTGCAATTATAAAGGATCTATTTTCCTTTACTTTGATCATGTGAAGAACAATAGGGAACTGCTAGCTCCCTTACTCAAGAGTAAATCCCATTGATTTCAATTGCATTTACATCAAAGTCATACTAAAATCCTATGTATGCTTACCTTTGAGTAAATCCCATTGAACAGAGAGAGACTAACTTCTGAGTAAACAGAAGTAAGCATAGGGTTGACTTGGATGTAAATACAGTTGAAAATTAATGATCCACTACCTGAAGGGGTGGGGGAGGGGGAATGTGTCCCAGCCCTCTACTGGCCCTTGGGGCTTAGTACTGAAGGGAGTACTGCAGTAAGCTCCCCTCCGCCCCCCGTGAAGACTCCCAGTTGATCTAAAACAGTCATTGCTTTTCAGAGTGCTGTTTATTTTCATCTCCCCAGGGACATTATTTCTGATGGTTCTTTCATTTAATTAAGTTAAAGAATTTCAGAGATCATATGAGGATAACAAACAAGTACAGCTCTGTAAAGCTGAACTAATTTTTAACCAACTTTGTAAAAAGCAAACATGTTTCTTGTATTAATTCTTGGACTTCTTGTTGACAGATGTTTTTTCATGTCCACACTTCTGGCCACATTAAAACCATGTCTCGTTGTGCAGATCTACCCAATGGCATGGCCAAAGGGTCTGACGTGGAAGTCTGCAGCACAAGGCATGGGGGCCACGAGTGTGACCCGTGGCCAGTTGGCTCTGATGCATTCTGCAGGGCTTGTGCTCTGCCCAGTTTTTCCAAGGGCTTCCACCCCAGCCCTTTCCTCTGGGTTTGTTGTTGTGATCAAAAGAGTGCCATCGCTGTGCTCCCTGGTGCTTTACAGAACACAAGAGGGCCAGTCCTGGCCCAAGGAGCTAAAATCCAACACAAAGGAAGCAGAGGAAGGCCAGGAGGTGCCAATATTTTGTTTATTCGGTTATTACAGAAGGCCAGATGGAGGGGCTGCCAGTTTATTGGCCTCCTGACTTTCTAAAGACCTCATTTCTGGTGTTTGTTCTGTTTTTAAATGTGCTGCCCATCCCAGCCGCTCCAGCCTGGGCTGGGATGCCCCTGGCAGGAAGAGAGTGCCTGAGGTGGGGCTGATGGGGCTGGGCTTACCTGGCACCGGTGTTGTGCCCTTTTTTGTCAGCAGGTAAAGAAAGACCTTCTTATTCTCCTAGTCTTGGGAGACCTTCAATTTTTAAAAACCGTATCAGTATTCTTTCTACTGTTGGTTTTACTTTAGTTTTATTCTGTACTGGTTTTAATTTTATTTTTATAGGCTTGTAAAACTCTGTTTTGTGAACCATCCAGAGAGCTTCAGGTATCTGATGGTATGGAATGGTAGAATAGGGCATTACATTGGGCCAGTCACAGACTCTCAGCCCAACCTACCTCACAAGGTTGTTGTTGTGAGGATAACATGGAGAGTAGGAGGGTTATGTACGCTGCTTTGGGTTCCTTGGAGGAAAAAAGGCAGGATATAAATGTAATAAATAAATTAAGTAAATAAATATATTGAGCCACGCGGAGCCGTTTTAAAGGTGTCTCCTGATCAGGCATCATCCTGCCTTGTTCATGGAGGTTGACAGGAGTCCGGACGATGATGTCTTCTACTCGCGACTCTCCTGTGGGATACCAAATGTCCTCTCTGGACATGTACATAGAATACACATCCTGAGTACATCCATTAAAGAATCTCTTAACTTCAGCCAGTGTTTCTTGGCATAGGTGACTCAATAACACACACACAGGTCTCTTCACAAACAGGGAGGAATGTACTGAATACACAAGAATAAAAATGTATGCAATGATTTCTCTGGGAGGAAACTTATCCGCAAAATGCTCATACAAAATCTAGGATGGATCCAATTACTTCAGAGGAAATAAACAAACCTTAGGCAGATTAAGAAAATGTAGAGAAGTGCAAAATGAAGACTAAATATCCCAGCACTGGGGAAATTAGGCTGCAGATCCCACTCAGTGGTTAAACTGAGATGCTGTGCAAGGAAGGCTCCAGATACGTGGTGTCTGAGTGGAACTGGATAGGAGGGCTGTAGCTCTGAGGATGTGGAGGTCAGGGTTGAGCAAACTGGGAGGCCTAATGCTACGGGAGAGAGAAAGATAAATGGTCAAGAATTAGCTTGCAAGAGCTGGGAGAAAAGAGGAACGGAGCTTACAGAGGCCTGTCTCTGGCAGTGCGTGATGCATCAAGACCAGGGAAGGGTATGATTCCCATTTCCAGGGCCTTGCATATGTTCTGTTGTGCAGTTTCCAGCTCCTTTTACCCGTGGTCCCAGGACATGGTCTGAAAGCATCTGAAGCAGCCTCCTTGCTGAAGCGAAGGAGGTGTGGGACTTGTCATTGGTTGGAGGGAAGAATAGCTGGGAATCCCTTGTAGCAACCATGAGTTCCACGATGGAAGAAAAGTGGGATATAAATGTAATAAAATAAATACAAGGTTTGTTTCAGCAGTTTCCTAAGTGAGTTGAGCAATGGGCATTTTCATGTCTGTGCATTGTTGCGCTCATGTATCTTTTCACCTATGTCACTACAACCATTTTAACTAATTTCTTTTGTAAAGGTGGTCAGGTCCCCTCCTTTCCTCCAAGGTAACCAAAGTGATGGGAGAAGATTTAGGCAAAGTCAATAGCGATTTCAGACCACCAACAAAAACTGAGATTGCTCCTCGCTAAAACCATTAAGTGGCCTGAAAGGGCTGGCACATGATGGGTACAATCTAATTAAGGCAGTGCTGAGCCTCAAGACTGTGATGCTCAGGTTTGGGGAATTCCCTGTCAATGATTGAATCACACCTAGGGGGAAAGTCTCTCCCTGCCTGGGGTTTGCATATCTAGTTGTTGTGGTCATTGCAGCCCAAACTAATCATGGGCAACAGCCGAGGACTGTTTCATTTAATGTTGTTGCTCAATTTAGTATGGGCCCAATCCTATGCATGTTTAGACAGAAAAATGTCCCACAACTTCCAGCCAAGGCCAGCTGGGAGTTCTAGGGCTTTTTTGCTTTCGTTCTGGCAAGACTGCTTGGCTAACCATCCTGTCATGACTCCACGCACTGGAGGGGCTCTGCTCTTGGGCTGAATCTAGTAAAGGGAAAGTGCTACATGTCTCCAAAGACTCCCGGGAACTGGCTGTGTCGGCTCATCTTGCCAATAAAGGCTTTCTCATGGCTTCTTCCATCATTTTCCTGAACAGAAAACCCATTAAGGAAAAAAAGACAGAACAGCAGCACAGTGCCTTCCAATTGCTAGTACTAGGAGCCCCCCATCTGTATAAACCCAAGGGGCACAATCTAATGCATGTTTTGGGAGGGGGGAAGTCCTACAACTCCCAGCATGCTCCAGCCAGCATGGCTGCTTGGGAAATGATGGGACTTCTGTCTATCTAATCATGGGTTGGATTACGTGCTCATTCTGCTTCCAGCTGATTACAGAAGAAACTTTCAGCAGCACTAAAGAACCGAAGTAGGGAAAAGCCCCCCCTCCCCCGCCCTTCTAGTGTGCAAATGTATCCAGAATTTGGAACCATCAGCACAGCTCCTCCTTGCCCCCCAATCTTATATGTGCAGATGAGGGTGTCATCTGCCATTGCCAATTGCCTGCCCAAGAGACGAGGGGCAAGCAGGGTCCTTGCCTTAGCCCAGGGCGTCCACACTAGTCCCTCCCACTATTCTAGTCAGAGCAACAAGGCTGAATGGATCTCCCTTCCCTTTAATAATTGGTGTCCCCTTCATTAGAAGAAATTTTGTTGTGGCAGGAATGGGGTGGGGGTGGGGACTGGATTCAGAGGAAAGTGCTTATTTAGTGCAGAGGCTGAGAAGCACAATGCAGCTTAACCTTATGCAAGAGTTCCAGAGCCACTTGGCTCTGCTCAGGAATCCAAGGGAAAGGAAGGGGGGTGTTTTCTTTATTTCTGTGAACTTGTGCCGGCCTTTGGAAATCCCCCAGCAGTTCGGGAGGGAGGGAGAAGGAGTCTTTGTGTCCAGCTTATTGCACAATCCCTTGGTTGGAGAGTCTTCTTTGCAAAGTTGGACTTTAGGGGCTTGCGCTCCCCATGAAGAGATCTCTGGGACAAGTTTTGCTCCACTGCTCTGACATGTTTTACACTGGGGACATGTGGAGGTATTCAGGGAGCACCTTTCCACACCGCCTGCTTGCTCAGGAATTGATGTGCTTTGTTCATCCACATTTATGAACTGTTTTTCCACACAAAGCTTTTATTGTGGAATCCGTCTGCCTCTTTCGTGGAACTTTATGGGAGTACGGACAACGGCATCTTCTGTCTGTATCCCTCCTGTTCTTCTACCACTTCCTCCATCTTTTCTCTTGCCACAGAGCTGAACAATGCCTTCGAACCAGTAGTGCCAGGAGCCCCACCTCTGGGAGCACCCTGGAATGTGTTGGGCAGTGAGCAGGACAGCCAAAAGTAGATCAAGCCAAAGCCAGCAGTAGGCAGAGCCAAGTCATTCTGCTTTTATCCCTCCCACCCAACCCCATTGCAGTATCACGATGGCTGCAACCCTACACCTACTTACCTTGGACCTCCGTGGGACCTACATTTTTGGGCAAGGCATTGGAGCGTGTGGTGGCCTCCCGACTCCAGGGATTCGTGGATGAGATGGATTAGCTAGATCCATTTCAATCTGGCTTCAGGCCTGGTTATGGGACAGAAACAGCTTTGGTCGCCTTGGTAGATGATCTTCGCCAGGAACTGGACAGGGGGAGTGTGTCCCTGCTGGTTCTGCTGGACCTCTCAGCGGCTTTTGATACCATTGACCATGGTATCCTTCTGGGGGCCCTTGCTGGGATGGGTCTTGGAGGCACTGTTTTACAGTGGCTCCATTCCTTCCTGGATGGACGGACCCAGAAGGTGGCACTGGGTGACTCCTGTTCAACTCCTTGGCCATTGGCCTGTGGAGTCCCTCAGGGCTCTGTTTTGTCCCCCATGCTATTTAACATATACATGAAACCACTGGGAGAGGTTATCCGGAGTTGTGAGGTGCGGTTCCACCAGTATGCTGATGACACCCAACTCTACTACTCCTTTCCACACAATTCCAAGGAAGCGGTTTCTGTGCTAAACCGATGTCTGCTGGCAGTAATAGATTGGATGAGGGTGAACAAATTGAAGCTTAATCCAAATAAGACAGAGGTGCTCCTGGTCAGTCGAAAGGCAGATCAGGGAATAGGGATTCAGCTTGTGCTGGATAGGGTTACACTCCCCCTGAAGACACAGGTCCGCAGCTTGGGTGTACTTCTGGATTCAGCCCTGAGCCTGGATGCCCAGGTTTCGGCGGTGACCAGGAGTGCATTTGCACAGTTAAAGCTAGTGTGCTAGCTGCGCCCATTCCTAGAGATGTCGGACCTGGCCACAGTGACATCCCAATTGGATTACTGTAACGTGCTCTACGTGGGGCTGCCTTTAAAGAGTGTTCGGAAATTCTAGCTGGTTCAAAGAGCTGCAGCCAGATTGTTGACTGGGGCTGGTTACAGGGAGCATATAACTCCCCTGTTAAAACAGCTCCACTGGCTTCCAGTCTGTTTCCGGGCACAATTCAAAGTGCTGGTTATGACCCAAAAAGCCCTATATGGCTCGGGCCCAGGTTATTTGAAAGACTGTATTCTCCCTTACTTATTTTTATTTAATTACATTTATATACCACCCCACAGCCGAAGCTCTCTGGGCAGTTCACAAAAGCTAAAAACAGTAAACATTAAAAATATACAAAATTTAAAAACCAGCAGACATGAAAACAGTACGAAAACAGTACCCTTACGAGCCTGCCCGTACTTTAAGATCTTCTGGAGAAGCCCTTCTTTCAGTTCCACCATCTTCACAGGCGCGCTTGGTGGGAACATGGGAGAGGGCCTTCTTGGTGGCTGCTCCAGTGCTTTGGAACTCTCTTCCCGGGGAAGCTAGACTGGTTCCCTCCTTGATGGGCTTTCAGAAGCAGGCTAAAACTTGTTTGTTCCAGCAGGCCTTTGGAGAATAATCTACCCCCCCACCATGTATGTTAATGACTTATAATTTTGTTGTGTTTTTAAACGTTTTTTTAATACAATGTATGTTTGTATTAAAACTTTGTAAGGACGCCTTGAGGCTGCCTTGAGGCAAAAGGCAGGATACAAATAAATATAATAATAATAATTAATAATAATACATCCCAGTAGATGTGCAGAGGATTGCACTGTCAAGGGGCTTCCAGATGAGGGGTTGGATCCAGACTTAACCTAGATCAACTGCATTGGTAGAACTGACCCCTGACCCCTCCATCCCTGAAAATGCTACACTGAGAGCCAGAAAACCCTGCTGAATGGGGCAATCCCAAAATTGGATGGAGGGAACTTTGGTCAGCAGAGCCTTCCTCTTGCAAAATGCCCCTTCCTCTCGGAGAAAGCAGCCTCTTGATCCAGCCTGAGGTGTTTAATGTGCAATGGCCTCATCTCCTTTGCAAAATTTCACATCGGTTCAAGATGGGATTGCCATCAACTTGTTGAATCAAGAGTTGGAAGGGTCCATTTTGGCCATTGAGCCCAACCCCTTGCTCACTGCAGAAATCCAGTTAAAACATCCCTGGCAGATGCTTGCCCAGTCTCTGCCCAGTGTTGCCAGGGTCCTGGGAAACCTGGTGGATGACCATCTCTCACTGTATTCCTTTATTGAGAATACAGCAAGGGCCTGCGATTTCCATTTCTTGAACATCTGCCGGATTCACAGGTTCCTGTCTCAGATGGATCTCTTGGTTTGTGCCTTCGTTGTCTCAGGCCTGGATTACTGTAATCATCTCCTAATGTGTCTTCTTCTTCCCTCTCTCCTGGTCCAGAACAGTGCTGCTAGGACTGCTCTGGACCTCCCCCGATTTGCCCATACCTCCTGCCATTGTAGGGCCTTGCATTGGCTTCCATTGTAGGCCAGGGCCCAATTTAACAGTTGCACCATCTAGTTTACCTTTCCTCTCTTTTGTCCTGGTATATTTCAGGCTGAGCCACCAGATCCATGGCTCAGGCCCTCCTGACTCGTTCTACCTCACGGATCGTGGTGGTCCTGGTATTGTGAACTTCAGGACCTTGTCCACAAGATGTGGAATTCACTCCTCCTGCCACTGCGATTAACCTAGAGTTTGGAATTGTTCAAGAAAGGTTTGAAAATGGTTGTTCCTGAGGTAGAATATGCTGATGGTCCTTGTGGTAGCCACGACACATTTTATATGTGTTTTATTTTAAAGTTTTATTGTTAAGGTCTTTTATTAGAACTATTTTATTTATTGTATTTTGTAAACTGCTGACCTATTTTACTTCATGTACAGTGCTTTGTAACATAGCACTATAAAATTATTGTTGCTGTTGTTTGGTGGTATTATTATTATTATTATTATTATTATTATTATTATTATTATATTTGTTAAGGTGGGCAAAGGAACCCCACCAAAAGGCCTCCTTTCTGTGGAAAAAGTGTACACCAAGCACTCCATGCTCAGCCACCGGACCCCTCCCCTCCCCCTTTCATTAATAAAGAGTCATCAGAATGCAGTCAGCAAGTTGCTCAAGGTTGCTCTGCACTTTCTATCTCACAGAGGAATGCTCCTAATCTGCCTGGTGAAATGTAGCAATTTACAAAACCACAGCTTCTAAGGCTTGGATCCTGGATCCATGTTGTCACTATTCTAGACACTCTGGCACACTTTTGCTTGTTATCACGAAAGCCCACCCCAATGGTCAGCAGTTAGCTTTGCCTGCCCTTGCATGGGGGGCTTATCTGGTACTGTAAGTTACATAAACAAGGCATAGTGTCACAATATCATGTGTCGTTAGCTGTTGGAAATAGTTTCGTTTATGGAAAATGTATAACTCTGCAATCAATAAGGGATGGGAGGAGGGAGGAGGATAAGCTCATCAGGAGGGACGTGGAATGTTATAAAAGATGTTGGTTGTGGATGATGGGGAGAGAACCTTGCTTTCGATCCGTCGAGGGTGAGGTTCCTCCTACATGTATGACAGGGGCAGTTCAGCAGGGGAGGTCAAGGGGGAGGGGGAAGAAGAAAGAAAAACCAAAGAACACAAAAAAGTAGCAAAACCCCCCACAAAAAACAAAACAAAAAACCCAAAAATATTCTCTTTCTTCTCTTAAGACATACTCATATAGTTGTGCACTTCAGAGAGGACAGGACAAAGCACAGGCAACTCCACTATAATCAGAAAGGAAAAAAACAAAACAGAAATAGACAATATGGACGGAAAAGAGTCCCTAGAGGTGGTGACCTACAAAGGGTGTGCAATGTACATGTTCCTGCCTGAGGCCAACATGGCATACACCTGCAACAAGTGCAAGCTGGTGGCACTTTTGTAAGAAAAAGTGAGAGGACTTGAGGGGCGAGTGTCCACCCTCCAAGGAATAAGAGAAGACAAGGAGTTCTTAGACCGAACAGTGGAACTGCAACAGCAACAAGAAGCACATGAGATTGAAGAGCAACAGCCAGCTGAAGCAGAAGTGGAGTATGCTGAGGGGAGGAAAGCCAATGAAAAGGAAACTCCCTGAAAAAGAGTGACAGGAGCAGAAAAACCAGAAGGCATTCTGCACCAGTGGAACCATTAGAGTTAAGCAACCACTTTCAGCTATTGGAAGAGGCGACTGGAGGACAGTTTGCAATGGAAGAATTACAGGAGACACCGTGCAACAGTGAACAAGAGGGGGAAGGTTGGTCGATGAAGAAGAGAAGAGTAGTCATTGTGGGAGACTCGCTGCTGCATGGGATTGAAACCCAAGTATGTTATGAAGACCCATGGACTTGCCAGGTATGCTGTCTCCCTGGAGCACAGATTAGAGATGTGACTGAAGGGTTACCGAAGCTCATAAAGCCCACGGACACATACGCTTTTCTTCTCATCCTTGTGGGAACAAAGATGTCACCAAGTGGAGCTACAAAGAAATCATATCAGATTTTGAAGCTCTGGGAAGGAAACCGAAGAATTTTGGGGCCCAGGTGGTTTTCTCATCCATCCTCCCAGTTCTTGGAAGAGGATTAGAAAGGGAACGAAAAATATTCCAGGTGAACAACTGGCTATGAAGGTGGTGCCGACGTGAGAGTTTTGGATTCTGGGACCACGGGCTACGCTACTTGGAAGATGGACTGCTGGCAAGGGATGCGTTGCACCTCACAAGGACTGGAAAGAATGTGTTCTATGCTTTAGGGTGGATTCCTGCATTGAGCAGGGGGTTGGGCTCAATGGCCTTGACACCTCATGGACGTATACACACGCATGCCAAGACTCAAGCCAATCCAAGCCTCCCCTGATTTTGGGGGAATTTATGAAAATCGGACACCCCATTTTCAGACATGGACTGTTCTCCGACATTTTGACAGATAAAAAAATTGAAGCGGGCACCCTCACAGATGCCATCTAGATCCACATTCATGCCAAGACACAAGCAAATCCCATCATCCCCTGATTTTTGGCGGGGCTTTAACCTCTAACGCACCACCCATGACCCCAATTCACACCCCTTTCGATATCTCCGTCAATTTTCACGTTAGAAACCTCAAACTCGGCACCATGATAGATTATCCATGGATACACATGCATGCTGAGATTCAAGCCAATCCCATCATCCCCTGATGTTAGGGGAATTTATGAAAATCTGACACCCCATTTTCAGACATGGACTGTTCTCCAACATTTTGACAGATAAAAAAAAAATGGAAGCGGGCACCCTCAGATGCCATCTAGATCCACAATCATGCCAAGTTTCAAACAAATCTCATCATCCCCTGATTTTTGGCGGGGCTTAAACCTTTAAACTCACCCCAAATCAAGTCCCATGCTAGAACTACGTCAATTTGCACGTCAGAAACCTCACATTCGGTCCCATAACAGCTTATTCATGTGTCCACATGGACGCCAAGTTTCAAGCCAATCCCATCATCCCCTGATGTTAGGGGAATTTATGAAAATCGGACACCCCATTTTCAGACATGACTGTTCACCAACATTTTGACAGATAATTTTTTTTGAAGCAGGCACCTCACAGATGCCATCTAGATCCACATTCATGCCAAGACTCAAGCAAATCCCATCATCCCCTGATTTTTGGCAGGGCTTAAACCTTTAAACTCACCCCAAATCAAGTCCCATGCTAGAACTACGTCAATTTGCACATTAGAAACCTCACGTTTGGTCCCATGACAGCTTATCCATGTGTCCACATGGACGCTAAGTTTCAAGCCAATCCCATCATCCCCTGATGTTAGGGGAATTTATGAAAATCTGACACCCCATTTTCAGACATGGACTGTTCTCCGACATTTTGACAGATAAAAAAAATTGAAGCGGGCACCCTCACAGATGCCATCTAGATCCACATTCATGCCAAGACTCAAGCAAATCCCATCATCCCCTGATTTTTGGCGGGGCTTAAACCTCTAACACACCACCCATAACCCCAATTCACACCCCTTTCGATATCTCCGTCAATTTTCACGTTAGAAACCTCAAACTCGGCACCATGATAGCTTATCCATGGATACACATGCATGCCAAAACTTTTTTGTTCAAGCAGGCCTTTAGAGAATAATCCAGCCCTCCATCTATGTTAATGTTTTATAATTTTGTTGTGTATTTTTTAATTGTTTATGGTTTTGTTTCCCTCCCCCCCCCCCATGTATATTTTAAACTTTGTAAGGCCGCCTTGAGGCCCAGCATTGGGCAAAAGGTGGGATACAAATAAATATAATAATAATAATAATAATAATAATAATAATAATAATAATAATGCCAAGACTCAAGCCAATCCCATCATCCCCTGATTTTTGGGGAATTTATGAAAATCGGACACCCCAGTATCTCAGGGATTTAAAGCTGCAGACAGCTCAATTGGGCCATTTCAAAGGAAATCCCAACATGCCATGAATTGGGGAGTAGAGATAAACCTAAATATGAATCTTCTTCCACACTTGAAAAATGTATTTGGAACTTCCAAAAGTCTAAGTGAGCGCAGGAAGGACTTATCCCCTGAGTCAAAGCAAGACACAAACCATCCCTGCGAGGCGGGCAGAGGAGGAGGGAGGGAAGGCAGGCAGGCAGCAGACATTTCTGGGGGCACAAGGAAGTGAGCCAAGGATAGTTTCAAAGCCAGTAATGCAAACCATCTGGGAGCAGCACAGAGAGATGCCTTTTCTTTTGCATTCTTTTGCATAACTACTAGGAGGCTAGGAGGATAAGAGTAAAGCTTTGTGATCCTTGCTTCAGAGTTGATTGACTGCACTGTGATCACAGCCATTACTAAACAACAAAATAATAATGTTAATAATAGCAGTACTAATTAATATTAATAGCAGTAATAATAATAATAACAACAACAACAATAAGGAGTTGAACCACAATGAAAGCCTGCCTGACTTCACTGAAGAGGAAAAGCCAGGAGAGCTTGGGCTATGGGGTGTAAATATAAATAAATAAAGGAGGGGTAGAATTAAAAGCAGCAGTGTTGCTGAATAAACAACAGGAAGATTTTTTTTAAAAGGCTTTATCTGTCTTTTACCAGTAAGAGGGAAGTGGACGTGCCCAGGGGGAGTGGGAATTGTGCCAATTTGACTGTCCCTGTCTAGGGACCACTCTTTAAGAAGCAAACTTTCACTTCAACTCATGATAGGCATTGGCAATAGCTTGCTTCTCCACTGGTTTACCTTTGGAGGGCTCAGATGACCCTCCAAGGGTGGGAGAGTGTGTGCACTGGACATGTCCACATGCCCTAGGGGAGCTCATCCCCTTGCACCACATCTATTCAGTTGTTCATCAAGGTTATGGTGGGTAGCAGTGCTGTGTTTCCTATCTGTTATTTATTTGCTTAGTATATGATTTCAGGTTGTGTTTGTGCATTTGGTGGGGCTACTGTTTTAAAAAACACTGGGAAAAGTCCGTTCAGAGTAGAAAGAGAAGTTTCCCAGAATCCCAAGTAACCCGTTTTGCCTATCCCCTCCTCCAACTTTGGGATCATGTGATCATGACTGGGAGTAGACTCTGCCCCTCAGCACTTCGAAAAGGTACCTTTTTTTACATATTTTTTCAAAAAATTCTAGCAAGTGAACCGCACCACGCAGAGAGCTGAGAGTAGGCTCAAAATGACCCCCAGCCACGATTCTCTAAGCACAAGAAGTTTCAGAAAGATAGCTTAAAAAACAACATAGTTATCCCCTATTCTTTTCCGCAATGCAATCCTATGGGCGAAATTTTTCAAAATGGCGATCGGAGCGCTCTGCGGAAAGAAAAGCACTCCGCCTATGGGCGCTTCTCTTCGCCGTGCTTCTAAGGGTCCGCGGTCCGCTTCTACTCCACCTCTGGGCAAGGCGGAGCAGGCCAATTCACTTCTGATTCTCCGATTCTAATCAGAGCGGAGCACATCCCTAGCATTTCCCCCTAACATTATTATTATTATTATTATTATTGCTTGAAGACCTACATAACAAAAGCCCCCATTCCATAAGCCGACTGCAGGGAAAAGAAGTTTTCCCTGATAGTCAACCAAAATCTACCTTCACGTAGCTTGAGCCTGTTCCTTTTATGTCCTAGGGCATATCTATACTACAGACTTAATCCCCCATTTTATTGAGATTTCTGTTTTTGGAGTTTTTGCAGTATTACATCCCTGTTTTACATTGCTGCTTTACATATGTGTTTTTCTGAGGTGGTTTCTTTCTCTTCCTTTCCTTCTGTTCCATTACGCAAGCACTAAGAGGTGCTGTGGCATAGTGGAATTGTACGTTTTAACAAGGCTTTATTCAACCATTCTCAAATATTACCACACACTTTCCTTGAAAAAAAAAGCTACTAAAATGGTTGCAAAGCATGGGAGAGTCCCTGGAAGATGGCAATGCCATGTAAAGGACCCACAAACAAACTACCATAAGTGAAGAATCACAAGACCACAATAAATGAATTGTGGAAAGAGGTAAGCTCCTATAGTCTTGGATGGATTTAAGCATTGTCTCCTTTCTCACTCAGCAGTCCTTAATGTAGCTGTGGTCTCTCTCTCTCTCTCTCTCTCTCTCTCTCTCTCTCTCTGGCTTTTATTTATTCCTATGCTATAAATTCTATTTGCGGACCAGTTCAGACCTCAGAGGGGAACGGACGTGTTCTGCTCCAGCTCCAGTAAAAGCAAAACAAAGCAAAGCAAAGATAAGTAAAGCAAAGCAAAGTAAAGGAAACAAAGAAAACTTGAGATAAAGTAGTGAGAGAAACAGTGCAGAGAAGAAAACAGGATAAACAACAAAGAATAAAGCACAAATACAGACAGATAAGAGCCGTGAAGAGTGGAAGAGCTAACGTAAACGTAACCCAATGAGAACTTGATAAGTATTGCAAGATGTGATAAGTAATTAATACAAAT
This sequence comes from Elgaria multicarinata webbii, assembly GCF_023053635.1. Lineage (NCBI taxonomy): Eukaryota > Metazoa > Chordata > Lepidosauria > Squamata > Anguidae > Elgaria > Elgaria multicarinata. Next base: position 22,122,787 of record NC_086188.1, on the reverse strand, counting down.
TTTTAAAATACAATTTTAACTTCAATTTGTAACTAAGTGTGCGGTTTGGAATTTTAAGAGTTTTAAGAGTTAAGTGCAGCAGCATTAACAGCTCAGAAGCAATAGAGATAAGCCAAATTTGAAGATATCAACCAGCTGCTGGTGGTGTAATTGATGCTGCTTTGAGAAGGGTTTTAATTACTAATTACTAAAGTTACTACAGTTGTAGAAAGTGCAACCAAAGGGGAATTTCTTAACGGAGTAAGGGAAACCAAGCATTTAAAGGACCTGAAGTAACTGCTGGAGACTATCTGTAAGTCTTTATCCCATATATCTATTGTACTATCAAATCTTGTTGCTTTAACTCAGGGGCTGACAGTATCTATACAGCCTCAGAGATCTTTGGCTGACCTTTTACAGAATTAACTCTCACAGTGGATAACATGGTTCTTACCAGAGGTGGCTATAAACTACAGGGGATTGTCCCAGTGACCGATGATGTGGAAATCCACATCAAGGCTGCAAAACAAAAACAACTAAAAATCACAGACTTCCTTTGCCCCAATTTAGAGACACACTCAAGCCCGAAACAGGAATTTACGCAGCACAATGAGAGTATACTGGATTGGTCACTTGGCCCCCAGTGTATAATGAGGACCTCGGAGAGGAATGAGCAAGATGACTTAGCCTCTGAGCTAGCACTGATTGAAGAAGCACCATCGAGCATCATGCATATTCTACGCTCGCCTGACTGTCCTATGAATAATAGCAAACAACAGTCCAATACACAGTGCAAAGAAAGCGACCCCTTGATACCCAGTTTCTCCCTCTACCTAAACCCCTTGGAACAAAGAGTAATAACCAAATAGACTTAATAAACTTACTCAATAATCATCACGAAAGAACCAAAAGCCTATCGCTAGATCAGGCTGGAAATATATCTTCTATTAAGAAATTCCTTGCGGAATGCAAAGATCTCTTAACAACTCTAACCAGCTTTGCCATTGTCAAACTTACCGGTGAGGAACAGCTTAAATCCATAGACCCTAATTGTGGGATTTCTCAATACCACTCTAACTCTGATGTTAATGATGTAAACGTCAATGGGTCCCCCGTAACAGCTAATAATAAAGACACTAATAAGAACAAAGGTGAATATAAAGGCAAGGATAAAGGGAAAGGGAAAGCTAGAAATTATTCCAACTCCAAATACATAGATAATTCTGTAAAATATAAACAGAATCTTAAAGGTAAAATTGCCAAAGCTAAACCTCAAGTAGCAAAAAAACAAAAAACAAAAAAACCATATGCAGGTAAGAGGAGGGCAGCATCTAAACTAAACTTTGCCAGACTGTTTAAGATACTGGAAACAATGGATAATGACAAGAAGCTGAAAGAAACAACGATGAGAGCTGAAGTAGTGATTAACAGAGCCCCTATTAATGGATCTCAGTTGCCACAGAACCCCGGTCTCCAAGGGCAGGCTACACGTGATATAATTGAAGATGCCCCTCTAGATCCATGGTCACCACAGAACCTACCAAGTAAGCCTCTTTCTTCAATCTTGGCAGTTCCGAACTCTGCCCGAATGCCAACGCTTTGTACACCAAACAGCTGGCAGCTCCAATTACAAAGTCAAAGTATAGTCATTTCAAACTATCCAAAGATAAGAGGAATCTTGACATCATCGGAGCGGAAAGAACATGCTATACAAGTCTTGTCCCCTATCACCAACCTGCAATTGCATGCTGTTTCTATTCAAAAAGTAGAATATGTTTTCTACAATTACAACAACGCTCGTGCTATTGTTACATTTGCCTCCTCCGATATAGCTTCCAAAATCTTTCAAGCTAAGGAGGCATTTAATAGATATGGAATGCAGATACATAGATACTTTAAGAACATGTCTCCAGCATACCCTATAGGACCATCATCTTCAAACAGACCTCTTAGCAAGGAGCCCGCAGTAATGGATTTGATTGATTTGACATCAACTGAGGATCAAGGCATAAGCAACCGATCACCATTTAAACATAGTAATAACAAAGAAACCTCTAAAATATCTGAGTATAATGTGAACAATAAATATGGTAGTGCCCCTAATTTTTATGAGGTCCTATCGATAGATGAAATCAATCTAATTAACAGTTACAACGCTATGCCAACCCAGGAACAACTTAAAATTTTATTAAGACTTTATTCATTGAAAGAACTACTCCTGCTTAAATCACAATTGAACAATAAAATTCCAGCGTTAAACCTCCCAACGCTCTTTGAACCCATTTATCATGTAATCACAGACCCAAAGGAGGTTATTGAATTACAGCTGACAGAGCAGCCTTTAGATGGAGAATGGCACCACCAACCAGTAAAAGGAGGTCCAGTATTGAGTCCTAAAATTCTGGTTTCAAAATCTGGCCAACCATCTACAAAAGATCTGCTAACTAGTTCGACCAAAATGGACCAAATTGTAGATTCTAACAAAGGCGCTGACACTGTACATAGAAGCAAACTTCAAGCATCCATTAAATCTAATCGACTTTATACACAACATCCAGAGTCATTGATAAGCGTAACCCCAAAGTCTAACAACGATCAGCGCCCATGTAGGGCCCTAACGAGCCTACAGCCTAAATCTTCTAACGGTTGTATCCAGGAAAATATGAAAGATCACTTGGATATAATAAATGAACTCGATTGACTCAAGAAAAAGGAAGCCATGACACCCCTAAAAATCATCTCTTGGAACATTGCTGGATGGAGTACTAAATGCAGGAAAGAGGATTTCCTTGACTATCTAGCTGATGCCGATATTATTCTGCTCCAGGAAACTTGGTGCCGAGATGACATTTATTTAAATGGATATACTTCCATCTGCCTCCCTGCATACCCCTTTAGCACAAAAGGCAGAACCAGCCAGGGACTTTGCGTATTGATTTCTACTGCTTTTGATTTTAAGATCACTAATCTCCCCTGCAGAGATTCATTTATACAGGCCCTGATCCTGGAACTGAAGGTTTGTAGGATATCTATATTACTGATAAACATTTATATTATCCCACTAGCGCGCAAAGAAGAAATTTTGGCAACATGGCTTAAATTTGATTGTCTCTATTCCAGATGGACAACAAAATATCCGAATGCATATCCAATTATTGCAGGTGACTTAAATGCTAGGACAGGCAGCTACCTGGTAGATCCAGCTACCTGTGGTAATAGTTTGATTGCGCTCAAAACAAACCTAAGAGTTAACTCTCGAATTTCAAAGGACTCCTATATTAACCCTGCTGGACTATGCTTACTACAATTTGCTGCAAGGAATGACCTATTAATTTTAAATGGCCATGGTATTGATGATGAACAAGGAGAGTTTACCTACGTTTCCTCCAAAGGATCCAGTGTAATTGACTATTTTTTAATCCATAAGGAACTGGAATTATTGGGTTGTAATCTTAAAATTGCTGAGCGGCTCGACAGCGATCACTTGCCTTTGGAGCTCTATCTTACTTTGCCAGGGAATATAAAGACAACAGTACAATATCCCTTCCTTTCTAATATGAACTCTGTGCCAACTATTAAAATAATAAGATGGTCAAAAGACTCTGAATACCAGTTTAAGACCATTACCTCTGCTCCATCTACTCTAAACATCTTTAATTGTATTATTGAAGCTACATCCCCTGAAAGTGGTATGCTTGCTTATGAGGAGCTGTCTCAAATGCTGTACCCTATACTTTATAGAAATGCCACCAATCTAAATGGTACAAGACACCAGTCTAAAAAGTGGTTCGACAGAGAATGTGCCCAACTAAGAAGAGAAATCCAGGGGGTTTACCGTTCATATCGAGAGAACAACGATCCCCGATTACCTAGATTATATTATGAACTAAAAAAAGATTATAAAAAACTTCTTCAACAGAAGAAAAATGAGGCAGATAAAGAAATCTGGGAAATGCTGATAGCGGCCTCGATCTCCAATAACATGAACTCTTTTTGGCAAATAGTGTCAGGCGCCCTAGGTAACTGTAACGGAAGTGGCGACTGTCATGTTCCCCCTGAGATCTGGGAGTACCACTTCTGAGCGGTCTGTGGGAACTGTGATACGCTAAACCTTGCGCCCACTCTGCCTCCAGACACTCCTGAATGGCCAAACGTGGACTATACCACGGTAGAGGATCTAATTTTACGGCTAAAGCCAGGCAAGGCACCAGGACCTGACGGCATCCCCCCTGAAATGCTGAAATGTAACATTGGATGGTGGTCAGCTCTTTTATCATCTCTCTTCTCCCTAATAAACAAAACCGGAGTAGTTCCAGTGACCTGGCTGAAAGCATTTGTTGTTCCAATACACAAAAAGGGCCCTAAAGACGACCCACATAACTATCGTCCCATCAGCCTACTATCCATTGTGGGGAAAATTTATGCAAGTTTCCTAAATGATAAGTTAAAAGCCTGGATCAGTGAAAAGAATATCTTGGGAAGAGAACAAATTGGGTTTAAATCTGGATGCTCATCTCTTGACCACTGTCAAGTTCTGGACCACATGGCATATAAATATACTGCCCCAAAGGGCGGCAAACTTTTTGCTGCCTTTATGGATTTAAAATCTGCATTCGATTCAATCTCTCGGCCCCACCTCTGGAGGAAACTAAAACATCTCTCTATTGAAAGTAGACTTTTATGCTTGATCCAATCATTATACCATAATAATTTAATCCAAGTGTGATACAGCAAGTATGGTCATCTTACTAATGAGATTGCTGCCAAACAAGGCGTCAGACAAGGTTGCATCCTGGCACCTACTTTATTTAATCTGTATTTAGTTGATCTTCCCAACTCGCTAGCGAAAATCCAATCTCATCCGCCTAAAATCGGCTCAACCCTAGTCTCACTCCTCCTATATGCTGATGATGCCGTCCTGATATCACAAACACGTTTGGGTCTTAAACGCCTAATGAACGGCTTTGTAGACTTTTGTGAGAAGAACTCTTTAACAATCAATAACTTTAAATCCAAAGTGATGGTCTTCAGTAAGAGGAAGATTAAATTGACCTGGACTATAGGGGGGAAGAGAATCTCCCAGGTTGATTCCTATAAATACCTGGGGATTTGGTTTCGGGAAACCCTAAACTGGGGCACCCATGTTAAGCATGTAAAGACCAAGGCCGAGCAGGCAGCTGGTGCGCTTGCTCGGTTTCACTACACAAAGGGTGGGAAATTTCTACCAGCAACCATTCGGGTTTTTCGAGCCAAAACGGTGTCCCAGACTCTGTTTGGGTCACCAATCTGGCTACCTTATTACAAAGGATCTTTTGAAAGTATCCAACACCTCTTTCTAAGGTTAATATTTGGGGCCCCAAAATGTGTTTCTGGTGCAGTTTTAAATTTGGAAGCAGGATTTAATTTGCTTAATTGTCTAGTGTGGACCTACACTATATACTTTTGGCTTCGTTGCCACTTATTATTATTATTATTATTATTATTATTATTATTTATTTATATAGCACCATCAATGTACATGGTGCTGTACAGAGTAAAACAGTAAATAGCAAGACTCTGCCGCATAGGCTTACAATCTAATAAAATCATAGTAAAACAATAAGGAGGGGAAGAGAATGCAAACAGGCACAGGGTAGGGTAAACAGGCACTGGGTAGGGTAAAACTAACAGTATAAAGTCTGCACAACATCAAGTTTTAAAAGCTTTAGGAAAAAGAAAAGTTTTTAGTTGAGCTTTAAAAGCTGCGATTGAACTTGTAGTTCTCAAATGTTCTGGAAGAGCGTTCCAGGCGTAAGGGGCAGCAGAAGAAAATGGACGGAGCCGAGCAAGGGAAGTAGAGGCCCTTGGGCAGGCGAGAAACATGGCATCAGAGGAGCGAAGAGCACGAGCAGGGCTCTAGCCACTACTTAGCCACTACTTCCAATTCTCTACTCTCACTGATCCCGCTGGACACTGGTAAATCCCGCTGGGCAAAAACGATTGAAGAAAAAATCTGCACTAGCGGGCTCTCGCCTCCTCATCTGCTAGTAATGGACCTAGCAAAGGCTAAATCGATTGTTAAACAGCGATTAGCGGATATTGACCGGCAGGAACTACAGGGAGCTGCCTGTGGCCCATGCTCCCCATACTCATTAGGCCTAACTAGATACACTAATAAAGATGGTCCTCCATATTTATGCTGGTTGACTATTCCCAAGTATAGGAGGGCTTTTACCTTGGCGAGATTTAATGCCCTTCCTTCCAGGTTGATGGAAGGTAAATTTTAAAAAATTCCTTTATGCAAAAGATGCTGCCCTTGTAACGAAACTGAAGTAGAAACCATTACCCATGTCCTGTTTTTCTGTAGCTTCTATGACGATATCAGAAAAGAGCTGATACATCCTATTATACAGGCTTTGCCTGGCCGCTCCCCAGAGACCCTGATGGTTAGCCTCCTCCAGGGCCAAAATAAATCAATTACTATACAGGTTGCCAAGTTTCTGAATCTGGCCATTCTCATCAGACCACATATGATTGCTTGAATTTTCCTCCTATGTTCTGTTCAAGATCTAATGTTAATACATGTCCCATCCTTGCTCTGATCTTACTCCCTTTTACCCTTGATTTTTATGTATTACTAATGATATGTTTTATTTTTAGGTTATCTTATTGACCTTTTGCTTGAAATAACTGTACATTTCTTTTTCTGGTCTATTGACTGTAAATAAAGGATTGATTGATGATAGTCTTGGATGATACAGGTTGCAGACCTCTTCTCTGTGACAAACCTTTAGGTACTTGGAAAGTGCTCAGTCTTCTCAAAGCTAAACATAGCAAGTTCCTTCAACCTTTCCTTAGAGAATGTAGTTTCTAGTTCCTAATCATCTTTGTGGCCCTGCTCTGAACATGTTTCCAACGCATTGGAATCCTTCTGAAAGTGTGGTGTCCAGAAATGGACACAATATTTGGGTGAGGTCTGACTAGAGCAGAGAAGAGTGGAACTATTTTCCCCCTGTGGTTTAGAAACTATATAAAAACTATACTCCTATTTATGCACCCTAAAATTGTATTTGCTTCTTTTGCTGCCACATCATACTGCTGACCTTACCACAGTTTGGACACCACACTTTAAGATTCAGATGAATTGGAAACAGATTCAGAGAAGGGCAACAAAGGTGATCAGGGGACTAGAAGTGTGGAATGAATGGCAGAGGGAGAAACATGATTCAAAACCAAACCACTTCTAATGGAAAATCTCCCCCGCCACCCACCAGCCTAGGATGGGGAGGTTGCCAGGCTTCTTTGGTTTCTTCAGCTCTGTCGAGTCAGGGACCAAACTGGTTCCCTCGAGTCCCAGACCCAATAAAACGTTAGTAGCGCCAGCTGCAGAGTAACACTGAACTTAGTGCTGACCCAAACTGGAAAGAGCACATAGTTTTGTAGTTTATTTACAAGAGGGAAGGGAGAATTGGAAGTTACAAAGCCAAATTGGTATAAACAGATTTATAAAAGTACAAGACAGTTGGAAACCCAAAACAGACGTAAAATAATAACCACTATGCTGCTGACCCATGCAGCCTTCTCCTAAGTACGGGCCAGACCTGAGCACCTCCTTCTCGAAGAGGAAGAACAAAGGCAACTGGCATGATGGCCCTCCCCAATTCTATACACTAACTGTGCCAGTCTGCAGTTCTCTCCCACCTTCGTTGATGGAAGGTTGAAGAAGGGAGGGGTGACCCCTTTCACACTACCCAGCTGAAAGCAATCCCCACTCCCTCTCATGGGGCCAGGCGTTTTATGATCTTGAGGCTGGAGCTACAAGAGATAAGCCAGATCCCACTCACAGCCTTCACGCCAGTGCTTCTCCCTGGGGCCTCTCAAAAGGCGAATCAGCGCAAAAGAGCTGCATGCAGAAAATGGATCCCTAACAGAAAATGGTATCACCCCGGATCAGGGGGTTAGAAACTGAGTTCAACGTGTGATTGACTCCAACTCCAACATCCTTTTCGTATGCCAGGTGTCCCGTATCATATACCTGTTCATTTGTTTTCTCTTTCCTAAATGAATAACTTTGTACTTGTCTGTTACATTTGTGAAACAATGTAGGAGAACATATCAATGTTAAGCAACATTATTCAACAACATTTTGCCTGCTAGTTACCTGACTGCTGCTACTTATCTTTTCTGCTCACAAATTTGATTCTCTCCTCCTCTTCCTCCTTGTAGGCAATGGAATCTGAATGTTTGCCACCTTTTCTTTCCTCATTTCTTTTTCTCCAGTTTCCTCTGTTGAAGACACAGGCCCTTTCTACATCTACGGGTGTAGAGGGAGGGAGAGGGGGCAATCCTGGACTTATCTGCTTCCGGGATCATCGCTCTCAGTCTACACGGGTTGCACGATGTCACGGGTGTTGCGCCCACCATTTTTTTTAAAGGGAAAGAGCTGGAGCACACTCGCGTTCCAGGAATTTAAAAGGTTAAAAAAAAGCCCCACCCCCGCTTCCCACCCCCCACCCCCACCCCGATGGCCCTGGACTCCACCCGTCCTGGCTCCTTCCCTCTGCTGACCCCCGCTACTCGTGGGGAAGAGGGAAGAAACTGGGCAGGGCATCCACACCGTCCTCGATCCTCGGGATTGTCCCGAGACCTCAGTTATCCCAGTTTTACATGCGGTCCCGGAGAAATGGAGGGATTATACCTCCCTGATACCTGGATCCCCTATGCGTCATTTGGACTCACAGGGATGATCCCTCCAAAAAAACGATGGTGTAGAAAGGGCCACAGTGTCCCTAAAGAGTTAAGGGCATCACATAGAAGCAAGAAGGAAAGAGAGTGGGGCCTGAGGAAGGTTAGGCCACACCTACAGATTTACAGCCCCCGCCTGCTCTTTACCCTATTAGGGGTAAATGGCTGTGCACAAGGTTTTCTTAGCGGGGTAAATGGTGGCTCACAGATGTAGGTAAGAGTTGATAAGAGTGATGGTGAGGTGGAGTGACCTGGTTTGCACAATCACTGTGGTTTATTAGCAATCTTGGGTTGCGGCACCCACAGGCACCTGGTTGCCAGTCCAAGACCCTCACTTCCACAGCTTTCCATGTTGTCCAAACATGGCAAGGGTAGCCTGTCAGGGTGCTTCACAAACCAGTGTGCCTCAGCGCCTCAATGTGTCGGGTATTTTCCAGGGCAGAGAGCAATAGCTGACACTGTGTCAGCAGAAAAGATGGGCCAGCAGACTCCTGGCAAGCCTGCCCCTCAGGAGGAAACCCCCAATATTGCTGCTAAGAAATAAACAATAGGATCTATGACCTACCAGTCCAGGCTCATCTCTGCCACTGGGTGAACACAATAATGCCTGTGAGGTTTCACATTACATCACCCTGCTTTCCAGAACCCAGATGATTCTCCAATTGGCTTAAATAGAAAATGAAATGTTCTGCAATGGTTCTGCTTCAGTTATAAATCAACAGTTTACTGGAAAATCAGTCATGTTCATGAGCTGAACCAAAAGTGGAAATTACCTCTGATTTCACCTTCATGAATAGGGCAGGTCAGTTCTGATGCATAGTATATTATACAATATTCCATTAACAACAACAAAAACCCTTTCAGTTTCAGCTTCACATAGGGGCTTTCCCTATTCATTTAAATCCTAAATTCTGGGAAATTGCATCTATTGAGGGACCATACCTTCAACAGATGCATTATTTAGGCAATATCGACACGGTATGGTATCCTATGCTGTGGCTAGTTCCAGCTTCACCATCACTTTGGAGCTGGATGGCTGACAGTGTCAGAATGGTGGACCAAAATCTGAGATGTGTCTGGTTGTTGTTATTATTATTATTATTATTATTATTATTATTATTATTTATATAGCACCAACAATGTACTTGGTGCTGTACAAAATATACAAATAAAACAGCGATACCCTGCCTAGAGGCTTACAATCTAAAAGTTGTTGGAATAGACATGCGGAGTCTATGCAACTGAAGCTACAATTCCACTTGCAAGTAAACAACTGGCAACCAGTGCCTTTGGCATAGATGGACAGAGTTGGAAGTGACCTTGAAGGTCATCTAGTCCACCCCCTGCTCAATGCCACTTCCAACAAGGAAATGACCTTACCTGGCTTCCCCAGTCACAGGGCTTTGAGCAGGGACATGCATGCAGCTTGTCAGAAGGGGTTTCAGTATTTCCAACACAAGCTGAGCCCTGCAAGCAGACCATTCCACCAGTCCCACTGAAAGAGCACTTGCTTTTCCCCTCTTCCCTCCCCATCCTTTTTTCCTTTTGTGACACGTCTTTTTAGATAGTGAGCACCCACAGGCAGATGGGAATTCTACGCCTGCAAATTCCACACAAGAGCAACACATTATATCCACTTGTTGATTTCCACCGACAATCAATGTGGAGACGTCCAAAGACTTCCATTTTTGGCCTACAACTCCCAGCAGCCCTAGCCAGCGTAGCCAATCGTGAGGGATGATAGGAGTTGTAGGCCTACACATCCGGAGGGCCGCAAGTAGCCCAGCCCTGGCTAGAAAGGTCCCCACTTCAGGGCTCTGATCCAGCCACAAACCCAGCTTCGGGCGACCGAAATCCCCTCTGCCTGCAAAGCACGGAGCGGCAAGCGGCCCCACTGCAGAGAGAGGAGGGCCCCGAGGCGGCCTCTTGAGCTTGGACAGGATGAGCCAAGTCGCGAAGGGGCGCTAGGGCGGGCCGGCGGGCAGGCAGGGACGGACGGAGGCCGCCGCCTCCCGCCCGCCGGAGTCTGCATCTGGAGCAGCGAGCAGAAGCCGCTGCAGGTGCGGCGGGACGCGAGGGGGGCTCGGGGTGACTCCTGAGTAGCACCACCAGCAGGCCCGCTTTCTGGCCGGGCTCATGACGGGCCGCGGGAGAAGCGGCCCAGGCAGCCCGCAAGCTGGCCAACGCGCGTCTCTCTGCAGGTCAAAGTCTACGCGCCCGTCCCTCGGCCGCGCCTCCGCCCTGTGGCGTCACTCGAGCGCGGACGCGGGGCGGTGACGCATATGCTTGCGCCGCGGCCGGCGGTTGCGATGCCTGAGGCGGGAGAGAGACGGAGCCGCGCGGCGCCCAGCGCAGGTGAGCCGGCGCTTCCCTCACAACAGCCCTGCAAGGCAGGCACGGCACGGGCGCAGGCGCCTCCGCGGGTTCCGCACGGCTCGGTGTGGTGACTCGGAAGTCAGTGCCGCTGCGATCCGGGGAGAGCTATGAACGAGGCCGCCCGTACTCCCCTCCCCGGAGGCCCTGCAGGCCTTCGGCCTACGACTCCCCTCATCCCCAGGCAGCAGAGCCAATGGGGAGGGATGAGGGGCGTTGTAGGCCCAGACATCGGGAGGAGCGCCGGTGGAAGGCACGACCCCGTGTCCTGTCCCCACTAGGGTGACCACATGGACAGGAGGACCGGGGGGGGGGGACCGGGCTCCTGTATCTTTAACAGTTGTATTGAAAAGGGAATTTCAGCAGGTGTCGTTTGTATATATGGGGAACCTGGTGAAATTCCCTCTTCATCACACCAGTTAAAGCTGCAGGTGCCCTGCCCTCTTTTAAATCTGGTCACTCTAGTATAGCTCCTGCAACTTTACCTGTTGTGATGAAGAGGAGATTTCACCAGGTTCTCCGCATATACAAACGACACCTGCTGAAATTCCCTTTTCAATACAACTGTTAAAGATACAGGAGCCCCCGTCCTCCTTTTCATAGGGTCACCCTAGTTCCCACCCGTTGGGAAGCTCTGCGGGGGTCGGGTGAAACTGAGGTCCTGGCACTGACTGCTCGGCCCACCTCTTCTCTCCTCCTCCTGGTAGCTGGCTGAGATGACGCCTCCGTTTGGCCCCTGGAGGAGCTCCGAGATGGCCACCCCACACTTCCCACAGCCCAGTTACCTCTTGGTAAGTAGAGGGGCCTTTGGCGCCCGGAAAGTGGCTTGAGCTTGTTTTGGGCCTGTTCAGAAAACACGCTAAGCCATAGTTAGGCCACTAACCCTTTTGCAGCAAACTGTTAGTGAGCGTGTTTAAATCGTGGTTATGTAGCCACCAGGGTTAGGAATGGTTCACACAGCATGCTAAGCCATCATGTTTAGCTCAAAATGCTTAACCGTCATGGCTTAGTATGCAGTTTGAACAGGGTCTTCAGAGCTGTTTTTTACTTCTTTGAAGGGCCAAAGCAGCAAACCCTGGCCTGTAAGCAAAACGGCATTGGGATGGAGCCCTTGGGTGCAGGCAGCTGAAGGCCTGCGTTCGAGAGGGAGAGGGAGCACTCACCTGACACAGTGCCACTGTGGCACTGTCAGGTGAGCGCTCCCTCTTGAACACAGGCCTTCAGCTGGCCCACCTTCTCCAACCTGGTGCCCTCCAGATGTGTTGGCCAGAACTCCTGTAATTCCCAGCCAATGTGGCCATCACACCAGGTCTAGTCATTTGTTCTCCCATATCATCTGGAGCTTGCTGCCGGGGCTGTTTTATTTTAGAAATCTGGGAGCCTCTGCACCCCAGGGAGAGAGAGAAGGTAGAGCTTTTAGTTTTTGGTTCTATTTGGGCACCACTGTTACTGTGCAGTGGATTGAACATCTTGCATGTGACCACACACAAATGGGAACCAGAAGTACGTTGGCTATAAATTAGAATTGCTGTGAGCCCTCAAGAAAAGTCCAAGGGATTGTAAAGGCCCATGTGCCTCACAGTTTGGATCCACCTGCAGCCAAGAACTGCTGCTATAGAAGCAAACCAGGGAGCTTGTGTTCAGGCTTTCTTCCCTTCTGCAGCTGTAGCCAGCAGCTGCAGCAGTACAGAAGCATTGCTGGTGATGTTTCTGCTCTATGAAGGGTGGGTGGGGGCAGGGGTGAGATGACTCACCTCTGTGTAGACTTAGGTTTTTATCCTCCCTCCTCTGGGCCCTCTTTGCTCCATGCTTCTCTTGTTTTCCCTCTCTGTCTTTTGTCTCTATGATATGCTAATTTGTTTCACCAAGATGAGAACTGTGACTAGGTGGGCCAATTTGCACGACAATGGGCCCTCACATAACCCTATAACAGACTATGGGTTATGCACTTGGGCTTTGCATGACACAGCAAGATGTGGCAACCGTGAGTTGGAGGTTGCATATTTACCCCAGCTTCTCAGAGGGTAAATTAACCAGGTCTAAATTAACCTGGTCAATCGATTTGAGGGCTGTGCTTTGATCTGGGAGGGGGCGTAGCTCAGTAGGAGGTGGTGTACCTCAGTGGTAGAGCATCTGCTTGGCATGCAGAAGGCCCAAGTAGGGCTGGAAAAACTCCTGCCTGAAACACTGGGGAGCCGCTGCTGCCAGTCAGTGTCGATAGTGCTGGGCTAGATGGACCAAGGGTCTGACTCAGTATAGGGCAGGTTCCTATGTTCCTGAGCTCAGCCTCAGTTTTATACTTGTGAAATGGGTGTAATAATGATGTGACATCCCTTTGCATGATTGCTGTGAGGCGCCAAACTTTCACTAAGAGTAAAAGAATTGACTGATTTACATTACAATGGGAGTAACACCCAGGTAAGAGGGAAAATGTATGTGTCCTGCCTTCCAGGTTGGGGCTTGAGGCAAGTCCCAGGACTGGAGAGGTTGAAGAGTCCTGTCTAAAAGAGACAGGATTGAACTTTCCCAGCTACTATTTAATTTCCATCTTGCCTTTTGCTTGCTGGTTTTAAAAGACTGCTTCTTTTGAAGCAGATGTTATACTGGGCTTCAGCATTCTTCTAGATAGCTCAATCTCAATAAATGGAATGTTCTGCTATCTTAGCAAATGTAATTGAGTTTAATATTGAGTAGCCACTGTGAGTACCTGTAGTTCGAGATTCCCTTGGGTTAAGAATGATTTGTTAGAGCGTTCTTGGTGGCAATTAAGCATGGTGAGCTCCAGCACAACTATTTTGCTTGCAAACTAATGCCATGGCAAAATCCAGATGTTGAGTACCCTTATTTCAGTGAGTCAGACATTATGTATACAAACTTCTGGAATTCACAGCTGACCCATGTCTGCCCTACCCTCTGTGTAGGTTTGGGCCTTGAGACAGCAATGGATTGTGACAGTGCAGTGCTGATGCTGAGTAACTATTTGCCAAAGTCATAGAATCATAGAGTTGGAAGGGGCCAGTTAGATTGTCAAGTCCAAACCCCTGCTCAGTGCAGGAATCAGTTTAAAGCATCCCTGACAGATGGCTGCCTAGTGTCTGCTTGAATACTTCCAATGACACAAAGACACAGCCCCTTTACTAGGTAGTTGGTTCTGTTGTCGGGCATTTTTCCTGATGTTGGAAATCTGGCTTCCAGTAACTTAAGCCCATTATTTCTTGTCCTACAGTTTTGGATGATAGAGAACAGATTGCAGCCTTCTTCTGTGTGACAAACCCCTTAGATACTTGGAATGTGCTATCCTATCACTGCTCAGGGTTCTCTTCTCAAGTGTGAACATAACCATTTCCTTCCATCTTTCCCTGTAAGTCTTAGTTTTCAGGACTTGTATAAGGACTTTTCGCTGTGCCTGGTAAAAGTCCATCTGTTCTCTGTTTTGTCTAAAACAGGCTAGCTTAAAGAATGACTGCCTGAATAAGCCTTTTGTCCAGAGATGTCATGATCTTGTGACCGTTATAGCGGATTATCCTGCCAAGGTAGGGTGCTTGTTATCTATTCAGACCTGTAATGTCTCCTGGCATGTTCTGTTTTAGAAAGAATTACCTGATGGAGATGTATAGCCTTGAGTTGGCTTCAGGATGAGGCAGATCGTGCTGCTCAATCCCATCTAATGACTAGGCTTGGTGGGTGAACATGGGCCAACCCAGGGTGAGCTCCCATGTAAATCCAGGTGCTACAACAGATCAAATTGGTCAACTGAAATAAACTAGCTTTGAGCTGCATTTTCCCTCTGCAACATTTGCCCTTCCATTTTTTTACCTAGTGCTTCCACCAGCGGTCAATCTTGGGAGCAGTAGAGCTCTTAGATCTTTCCCTGTCAGGAAGCACAAGTGGCTTCCAGGGAAGGGGCACCTTTTTCCAGCTCTGGCTCTTCCTGGACTGGGGTAGCCTGGCCATGGTGGTCCATGTACTGGTAACTCAATGTCAGAATACTGCCATTGCACTCCTTTGAGGTTGGCCTGGAAGCTGCCACTCATGCAAAACGTTATGGCTGGGCTGCAGAGCAGGGGAGCCGGCTGGGAATCTGGCTTCCAATAAGCTACTGATCCAAGTTCAGGATGCTTGTGATGACATTTTATTTATTTATTTTATATCCCACCTTTGTTCCAAAGAATGGTATTGTGCTCAAGGTGACTAGTGACAAAATCTAGAATAAAAACAAAACCATAACTAAAACAATAAATAGTAAATTGAAAACCTAATAATAAAAGATAAGCAGCATTGACCCATTTAAAATTCAGCAGACCAGCTTATATGCCAAATAGTAGCTTGAATAAAAGAGGTTTAATGTGCTGGGGGAGGGGCAACCTAGCCTCCCTTTGTAGGGAATTCTAAGCCTGGGAGTGGCCACTGTGAATCTTCGGATCAAACAGTGCGTATTCGTTTTGATTTGACTCTCTTAATAGCATTTCCTCTTTCTTCCCTTTAAAGGAGCTGCACGCCGTCTTTCCCTGGCTTGTAGAGAGCATTTTTGGTAGCTTGGATGGCATAATTTTAGGTTGGAACCTTCGTTGTTTGCAAGGAAGAACAAACCCCACTGAGTACAATGTTGCCCTTGACTTCCTTGATCCTGGGTATGTTTGTTCGTTCCCTTCCATTCCAGCAGTTGACAGAGGCCGCTTTCCAAAGGGGGCGCTGACTGTTTCTCTCTTGCTGCTCTTTTGCAGAGGCCCAATGATGAAGCTGGTCTACAAGCTCCAAGCAGAGGAGTACAGATATGATTTCCCTGTGTCCTACCTTCCCGTTAGTGCCTGGAGAGGGATCTTATGATCTTATGGGGATAAAGTGCTAGGAATGCCACACTCAAGTATTTTGAATTCTGTCTAGAAGATGCAGTTTCACAATCTCAGTGATCTTATATCAGGGTGGAGAACCTCTTTCAGTCCGAGGGTTGAATTCAGTTTCAGAGAAGCTCTTGGGGGAGGTGGGTCAGCACATTCCAGTGGTGGGTGTGGTTGAAGGCCGGGGGTTGGGGCCAGAGACCACAGGGGCGGGGCCAAAATTGCAGGAGGAAGTGCCCAGCCCACATGTAATCTCAAAGCTGCCGCTGTCCGTACCTGAGCCGCTGGAGAGCCACTTCAACTGAGCCAGGGGGCCTGACGTTACCCACCCCTGTCTTATATGAACTTCCAGCGATAAATTGCAATACTTCTAAGCACCAGTCATTTTTTAAAGGAATCAGAATGCCAAATTATTTATGAAATCATTCCTTCTAGTAGTGACGTGTGCAGGCCTGTGCCAATCAATAGGGCAGCAAAACGGGGCCATCCCAGACAAGGGCGAAGTGTTTCTGCATACTTGGGGGAGCCATCAGGTGTGCAGAAAAACATCTTTCTCCCCAGTAATGGGAAAAACTGGGGGCAATGCCAGTGTGCTTCCCCCCTTGGGCTGCCACGCTTCTGTGGCAGTCTGAGGCCAGAGCCACGGAAGCAGATGCCTTCAGCTGTGTGTCGGCCGGGCGCTAGCTGCTGTGCAGCCCAGGGCCTGATACAGGATAAGTTTGGGGAATGTGAACCAAGACCTTTAGACTCTTTGGGGAGCTGAGCAGTTTCAAGTGTCCTCTGGGGATGGCTAATTTGCATTGAAGGGGAAAGTGTTGATTCTGACCCACATTCCCCTCCCTCCAGCTCAAAAACTGGCAAACAGCTTAAAGGATCATGGGGAGGGGGGAATGGGTAGGTCACATGGCTGACTTCCGTTTCCCTCCATGCTGACCCATACTTAGGGGTGGTTGCTTCCCTCCCTGCACTGTCTGCTTGGGTTTGGGGCCCTGAGCCCTTTTCTCCCCTCTGTGATACACAGATTCTGGGCTGGCTCCACAGCTTGCTGTGCAGGAGAGTTAAAACCTTAAAGCTGAGTACTTTCTTTGTGAACTGCCCAGAGAGCTCCAGCCAATGGCCAGCATAGAAATGCAACCAATAAATAAACATTGTGCCTTAGGAAGGTTTGGGGTTCCAAAGTGACCATTGTGTTTTCCTCCATGTACCTTCTGCCCCCCCTATTTGTAATTTTGTTGCCCAAAGTTCAAACAGATGTTTTTGTACAATGTAAATGTTGTTTCAGTCTTCACATATGTATCTGTGTATGATAATCCATGTTTTGTGTGAAGTGTTGATGTTCAACTGTTTTTCAGGGCCCAGTTAAAGCCTCAATACAAGAACGGATTTTGCCGGAATGTTCTTTATACCACAACAAAGTCCAGTTTCCTCTCTCTGGAGGCCTGAGTTTGAACTTGAGTATCCTTTGGGCAGTGGATACGTGACAGGGGCTGTTCACATGGTTTAACCAGGGTTGCAGTTGTCATGATGACGGGGTGCTCTAGTCAAGCCAACCAGCTGGCAGTCCGAGGGCAACAGGCAGTCTGGCTGGAGGGAGGCTGCCCTGATTCCTGCGTCTCAGCAGAGCCCTGTCAGTGAGCGGAAGGTGCAAGCAAGAGTGCTCCTGTTCTTAGCATGCCTGAGAAGTGAGGGTTGGACTCGATGGCCTTATAGACCCCTTCCAACTCTACTATTCTATGATCAGATCTGGTGGCAGCTGAACATTATGCATGATGCTGAGGTCCCAGGTTGGCATTGCCAGAACATCTTGCTGCCCACGGCTTCCTCCATGTAGTTCTATCTGGGCTCTGTGCAAATGGGCATGAAAACCAGCCATCTGCTGGTTCTGGAGCAGAGTGGGCCGGATGTTGTCAATGGCTGAGATCATGGCCACTGACTTTACCAGTCCGTGGTTGTTGCATCGGCTGGAGTGCCTCTAGCCAGGCCTCAGTGGGGGGCCTGGCTCTCCCTGCCATTTGGGAGGATATGGAACAAGCAAAGCTGCCCTGACCAAGGCAGTGGATGGAGGAGTGCTCCCCCCGCCTCCCCGCCACCTGGCTTCCCGGCACAGTGCACAGTGAAGCTTCTGGCTGGACGGACCGGCCTGGCAGGCAACATTGTTCTAGACGCCTGGGGGATGAGCAAATGACGAATCTGCCCCCAGTCCCCCACTCCACAGTTGCAGGAAAATGGCATTCTGGTTCATTGCATCGCAGCAGCCAGCAAACCTTGAACTTCACTCATGGGTTTGAGGCACCACAATGGATGTTGGCTATCTCGGTTTCTCCTTTAGAGCTTTGTCTTTCAGCTTTCACCACGTTTGGTTGTCTTGTGTTGCCATGCCAATAAATCTGCCATAAACTGAATTTGTTTTTAAATGGCCAGGTTAACAAAACACAAAACTGAGAACAGGATAAAATTCCAACTGGAACTAATTTGTATCAGATCGTCCTGCTTGGCCTAGAATTTCTGCTACTGCTTTGTCCCGGTTTCCCGCTGGTCTGCTCCCTTGACTCTGTTTCCCCAGATCCATATGAATATTACATGTTCTACTTCGCCCTGAGCCTTATTTCACAGAGGGTAAATGCCAAATAGCTTCCTTCAGTGCCTCACCTCTTGTTCACACAGGACAGAAGACGAGAAGCTGTCAGGTCTTGTGGCTCCCGCAGGGGATGGTGTTGCCACACTGGCCAGGTCTTTGGCAAAAGGGCAACCTGCCTAGACCCCTTTGGAGTGCTTGGAGCATCTTGCCTCTAGCCTTGGTACTGGAGTGTGTTTGCTGCTTCAGCCTGAAACCGGTGGACTATTTCTGACCCCTCCTGTGGAGGGGGGGAGGGGAAAGGTTGCTGAGGACCTGTTAGGGAGGGACTAAGCACCCTAGGAAGGACCCCTTGCAAGCAGGTCTGAGTTAGCCTCATTGCTGAACTTCCACCATAAGGGGTAGGAGGGAAGAAGGCTTTTATTTGGATCAGTAAACCTGTCCCTGGACCGATCCAGTCTGCAGGGGGAGCTCCCATGATGGAATGCTCCTCCTACCTCACATCCAGGAGGGGAGGGAGCCGCTGGCTCGGGGCCTCCGTTTGAGGGAGTGCTGCAAGAGAGCTGCTTTCCCGACTGACTGGGCCCCTTGGTCTTCTGTGTTCCAGAACATCCCCACGACCTATCACGTCAGCATGTCCAACAGCGCGTACTTCATCCTGGTGGATCGATACTTGAAGTGGTTCCTGCCCACCGAAGGCAGTGTCCTTCTGCCGCCTTCCTCTGAGCCTGGAGGGACTGTCCCTTCCCCCGCACCCCGGTAAGTGCTGCTCCAGATTGCAGGACAACGATGTTGCACCAGTCTCCTGGCTGCCAATCAAGGGAAGGCGCTTCTTGCCCCAGGCATTGGCTAGTTCTCGTTTCTGTGAAGCTCCCTTGGCAGTCCAGGTGGGGACCAGGAGGTTTGCTGGCTTGGTTGGCAAAGGCAGCCAGCCTGGAGCTGCCAATGGAACATCCACACACTTGGACTCCTTGCTTCGAAACTGTGTGGAAATATAATCAACACATTTACTAAAACTCATATAGATGTCTTCTGTTGGGTGACACTCCACAGTTTAACACATTTGGCATTATTCCACAGCCTTTACTATGGGCTGCTTCATCTGTAATTTGAGCATTCACAAAAGGCAGAGGCACTTGCAATGTGGGCCTATATTGTTCAGGAGTAAAACTGAAGGTGATTGAGCTGCTGCGCATTGTGTTGGGACATTGCTTTTTGCATGTGCACACATGCGTGCTCTTCTTGGGGGCCTTCTGGCTTCAGTTTTGTTTTTATTTTATTTCTCTACTGCCCCTTAGCGAAAGCAGTAGTGGAATTTTTGCTCTCTCCAGTTGGTTTCATGGCGTTGGATTTGCAGGCTCTGTTTAGGTGATGCTTTGCTTGGTCCCTTTTGACCCGACTTGTGCCCTTCTCCCTTTCCCAAGATCTCCGGCGATGCCTTTCACCTCCTACGGGATGCATCCCACGAGCCTTCTGAAACGGCATGTTGCCCATCAGACTTTGGTGAACGCTGACCCTGCTTCCCAAGAGATCTGGAGATCAGAAACCTTGCTTCAGGTGTGTCTTCGGCAGGGACCTGCTGGAGGAGGCTCAGCTGCATCATCTGCTGTGCCAGGCCAATGCTGCAATGTGTGGGCTGACCTGAGCTGTTCTGCTGGCTCAGCAGAGTGGAGGACTTTACAATGCCAAGGTTGTCTCCTGTGGGGGCCTCAGCAGCAGGGGAAGCAAAAGACCAGTTCTCCACGGCTGCAGATCAGAATGTGTGGACCTGTGTCAGTGATCTATTATGAGGGGATGAAGGAATCGAGAGGGGCTGGTGGGGCTGGAACCCTCCTGTGTGCCTGTCTTGGGCAAGCCGGCCCCTGGACCAACATTCCGAAACGGTGTGGATGCCCCATTTGAAATGTGAAATCAGCCTACACAGGTGTACCTATCTGCAGAACTCCTGCTTGGAGCTTGTTCTGACTGATTCAGGGATGTCCCCGCACAGTTCAGTCCAGAATCCCATGAGCAGGGGTTGCCCTCATGGCTGCCTGTCTCCTCCAGCTGATCACTTCCTTCTCTTCCTAGGTCTTTGTTGAAATGTGGCTTCATCATTACTCCCTGGACATGTACCAGAAAATGCAGTCCCCTCACATCAAGGTAAAGGGGATGGGCTTTGTTGCTTGGCTTCTTAGTTTGTGTGGCCAGGAAATTATTTATGATTACGTTTATATCCTGCCTATTTCCTACAAGGAACTCAAGGTAACATAATCTTCCTCCTCCTCTCCACTTTATCATCACAACAACAACCCTGTGAGGTAGATTGGGCTGAGAGTCTGAGTGACCCAAAGTCACCCAGTGAGCTTCCATGGCCAAGTGGAGACTAGAACCTGGATCTTCTGACTCCCAGTCCAACATTTTAGCCCCTACACCACACTGGGTGAGAAGGTCAATGGAGAGAGAGAGAGAAACTTGGTTTCCTGGAGTGCCCTATATCTTCTGCCCTTTGGATGATGCTACTTGTAGCAAGCAGCTGTCCCAAGGTCTCCCAACAGCCACTTTCCTGATTACCTGGACCTCCTTTTCCAGCAACCTTCAGCAGCACAACCCACTGTGCTACTTGGCAAGAACCTCAGGGAAGGGTCTGCCATAGAGAGGCCTGCGAATGGGGTGTCCGTCAACCTTGCCATGAGAGACGTTGCATGGAATGGTGTCTGTACTGGGGAGGCACAGCTGCTGCTTTTCCTTGTGCATAAAGGACCCAGTGTGCCAGTCCTGCTGCCGTTATTCCAAATGCAAACCATCATATGGAGATGCAGCATGTCGGCGTGGAAGCCAGTCCATGGATAAAGAGGGGCGCATGCTGCTCTTGCATACTCAAATGTCGTCTGTCCCAAAGGAAGGACCCAATCTCTCTGTACAAAGGGGAGCCCGTCAAAAAGCGGCTGGGCAGGGCATGTTAGTGTAGACATGGAGAGTTTTTCACTGGTAAGAGCCTGAAGCAGGGCAGCAGTGGTTGATGCTTGAATCTGATTTGTTGACACACACAGGAATAATTCCAGCATTTGTGAAAACTTAATATTGGATTCTGTCCTGAGTTGATAAATGAAAGCCATTTCAAAAGTTAGGAAGGACTTTAAGTTAGGAAATGTAGTTGATTTGTTTTTTTAAATATGTGCACCAGCATGTAAGTCATGGGAGGGGAACCTCGGCCCCCTGGGTTCTCCACCTGGCCCCCAGAGCCTCCTTAGATTCCTCCAGGTGGAGGGGCATGGCCTCCAAGCCCTCCCGTTACCTCTGATTGGAGATTGCTGTGGGAGGCGGAGAGCATGGCCATTACGGAGAGGAGTTGCTGTTCTTCGCAGTGCCGCCAAGTCCATTCATGTGGATGCAATGTTAGCCCTGGGAACGGGCGTTGCGTGATGTCGCCTCCAGTCAAGCAAAGGGCAGCATGACTCCTATGGCCTTAGTGGGGCTTACTCCCAGGATAGCAGCCTAAAAGCTAGAGCAGGTCTTAACATTTAGATTTCGGCTTTCAAGGATGGCTTGAGGATAGAATCTAATCAAACGTGGTGGTCAGTACGGAACCAAGAAGTCCAGAATTCCTTGTGTTGAAGTGTGTCCTTCGTTCCTCAAATCAGGAGGCTGGTTTTTTTAAACGAGCAGAGGCAGTGGCTGGGTCAAGCTCCAATCCTCCCTGACTCCTGTATCATCCTCCTCCTCCTTGAGCCCTTTGGCCACCTCCTCCTCTCTCTGTAATGGTCAGCTGGATGTGTTGGAATGGATGAAAGGCAAACAAGCTGAGACTTAATCCAAGCATGACAGAATTACTGTGGGTAGGAAAATCCACCAGTCTGGATAGAGGAATAATTTTGGAGTTAGATGGGGATGCGCTCCCTTGAAGGGCCCAACTGCACCGCTTGGGGGTGCTCCTGGACTCAGTGCTCACTAGGGAAACTCAGGTGACTGCAGTGGTCATGAGTATTTTTACCAGCGTAGGCTGGACTGCCAGCTGTCTGGAGAAGGAGGATCTTACTCTGGTTGTTCATGCTCTGCTGACATTCAGGCTGGGCTACTGCGATGTGCTCTATGTAGAGCTGGCTTTAAAGAGGGTTTGGAACCTTCCGCTAATACAGAATACAGCTGCCCAGATGATGGGGGCTGGATGGTCAGTCGGTTCATGTGACCCCGATACTGCTTCAGCTGCACTGGTTGCCGGTGGGTTACCGAGCCCAATTTAAAGTGCTTTTTTCACTTTTAAAGGCCTAAACTAGGGCAGGGGGACAGTTTTCTGGCTACATTGCCACCCAGAAGACCTGGAGCCTGCATGCAGCAGTGAGTGGAGGCGGAGCCCAAAGTAGGCATGGCCACCCCACTCTTTTTACAGCATTCCCTCTCATGCTTGTGCACCCCATAAGTCATCAACAAGGGGCCCTTCGCACTTGCTCATTGCCAGTTGATGAGCGCAAGGGAAAAGGCCTCGTGCCTCTGGAATGAGTTTCCATTGGGAGTTTGTTGGGTCCCTTCTTTGCAGGGCTTCAGGAAAGCTCTGGAGGTCCAATGGTTCTCATTGGCCTTTTATTAATTGTGTTTTTGGGCTGCTGGTTTTTATTTGTAATTGCATTTTGATTGAATGTCATGGTTTCATAGCATTTGTTTGATCTTGTACACAAGGAAGCGATCTCCCAGAGAGCGAGCAAACAGAGCGAACGATCAGAGAGATCTAACAGGAGTTTGTCAGGGGAGGTGTAGTGGAAGAGGAGACCAAGGCAAAGAGGAGAGAGGCCTTGAGTATATCCAGGAGACTGCCTGTTCAAAATCACCATATGTTCACCATGTACTGCTGAGAGCTGTGATTGAAGGGGCATGTTCTGAGGGCTGGGGCTGATTGCGCTCAGCAGCTGTGTGGGTGGGGAGTTTCATTCTGTTCCCTGACTCCTTGTTGACCAGAGTAGAAACCATGCATGTTGTGAAGACGCCAGGTATGCTGTCTCCCTGGATTAGAGATGAGACTGAAGGGTTGCCAAAGCTCATAAAGCCCACTGACATGTATCCCTTTCTTCTCATCCATGTGGGAACAAATGATACTGCCAAGCAGAGCTACAAAGAACTCATGTCAGACTTCGAAGCTTTGAGAAGGAAACTCAAGAACTTTAGGGCCCAGATAGTTTTCTCATCCATCCTTCCAGTACTTAGAAGAGGAATAGAAAGGAAAAGAAAAATACTCCAGGTGAACGACTGGCTACGAAGGTGATGCCGACATGAGAGTTTTGAATTCTGGGACCACGGGCTACTTGGAAGAAGGACTGCTGGCAAGGGACAAGGTCGCACCTCACAAGGGCTGGGAAGAATGTGTTTGGCCACAGGATTCTGGGAGTTGTAGTCCAACACATCTGGAGCGCCTCAGGTTGAGAAAGGCTGGTCTAAAGGGATGGTGGTGCCGGTATGAGACGGTCCAAGATTGAAATTCTCCTCCCTGCGCCACTGGCCCAACAAGGAGATGTGCCTCAAGACACACACACACCCAGGACCCTTCCATCTTGGTGTGTCAGGATTTCATGGTCTAATGGGCAGGGTGGCTTCTGGTTTGGGGAATTCAGCCATCTCATTTGGATGGCTTTAAAAGACGGGGTGCAATCCAACACCATCTGGTGTTGGAGTTTGCTTTTCGGGGTTGAAGTCCTGCAAGTAGTTTAGATGGCTCTTTAAAAGCTGGGGGCTAAAGTTGTAATGATAAGGCATGAGAGCTGCATGGAGCGACCACTTACAGCATGGACAAAGGAGGAAATATATCTTGGCACCGCAGCACATAAAAACTAACTTGCAGGGCGTGCTGCACCAAGATTTGGTTAGTAGCCCTGGAAAAGGTTTATATGAAGGCATGAAGGGCAGGTCTGTTGTTGCCTATCAGCAGTGCACAAGTGAAGCTACTTCTACTGTTACTTTCTACTGTTAGTTTTTCCCTACCCTGTGCCTGCTTACCCTTCCCTGTACCTGTTTCCCTACCCTGTGCCTGCTTACCCTTCCCTGTACCTGCATTCTCTTCCCCTCCTTATTGTTTTACTATGATTTTATTAGATTGTAAGCCTACGCGGCAGGGTCTTGCTATTTACTGTTTTACTCTGTACAGCACCATGTACATTGATGGTGCTATATAAATAAATAATAATAATAATAATAATAACTTCATCAGGAGGGCTTTAAATTGAATCCAATGGGGGAGGGAGATGTAAACTTCAAGGCAACAATGGATGAAGGCTTATTAATCATAGTAGAGAGAAGAGCTCTAATAATGCCCCCAAATAGTCCTCACAATAATGTAGGAACGAAGCCAGACTAAAAAGTACATGGTCTTCGATGTCTGTATACTAATGCCCAGAGTATGGGAAACAAACAGAATGAACTTGAACTCTTAATACAGGAAGGCAAATAAGACTTGATAGGTATAACTGAAACTTGGTGAGATGACTCCCATGACTGGAATATAGCAATTGAAGGATATAGCTTGTTCATAAAGAACAGAAGAAATGCTGTGTGTTAAAAAAAATACTTATCCCTGCACAGAAATACAGGAGGATGAGCCTGGGAGAGCACCTGGATTAAAATAAATGGGGCAAGGAATAAAAAGAACATAATAGTCGCAGTCTACTACTGACCACCCGATCAAGGAGAAGATGAGGATGAAACTTTTGAAAAGTAAATTGCCAGTGTTTCAAGGAAGTGCTGGGGGACTTCATTTACCCCGCTATCTGTTCAGAGACAAATTCTGCCAAAAGTGGCCATTCCAAGAAATTCCTGACATGTGTGACTGATAACTTTCTGCTACAGTGTAGCCATACGTGTACTCTGGATTTTAGGAAAGCTGATTTTCATAAACTCAGAACAATGATAAGTACGGTCCCATGGCAAGTGACCCTTATGAGAAAAGGAGTCCCAAGATGGGTGGGAGTTTCTAAGAGAGATTTTAAAGGCACAATTACAAACAATTCCATCAAGGGAAAAAGATAGAAGACTACAGAAGAAACCAATGTGGCTCCACAAAAAGATTAGTGATGACCTGAAAACAAAAAAGGACACTTAGGAAGTGGAAGGAAGGCCAGGCTACAAAAGAAGAGTGCAGACAGGTAGCACAGATGTGCAGGAATGGCATCAGGAAGGCTAAAGATCAGAATGAGCTGAGACTAGCGAGGGATGCTAAAAGCAACAAAAAAGCTTTCTTCAGGTACGTGCACAGTAAAAAGCAGGAAAGAAAGGGTGGTTCAGCTACTCAGTAAGGACAAAGAAAAGGCCAAATTGCTCAATTCCTACTTCATTCTTCTCCTGAAAGAGGATCTATCATCCCCTTGGCAAACATGAAGTACAAGCTGAAGTGGAAGGATTGAAGCTTGAGATTGATAAACAAATGGTCAAGGAACACCTAATTACTTCAAACGAATTCAGATCTCCAGGGCCCAATGAACTGCATCCTAGAGTAATGAACTGGTAGAAGAATAATCAGAACCACTGTCTATTATCTTTGCAAAATCGTGGAAGACTGGTGAAGTGCCAGAGGGATAATGTCCGTCTTCAAAAAGGAGAAACCTGGGAACTACACACCAGTTAGTCTGACATCAATCCCTGGGAAATTTTTTGGAGCAGATTATAAAGAAGAATGATCTTGGAATTGTTGTAGCTCACAAGCTGAAAATGAGCCAGCAGTGTGTTGTGGTTGTAAAAAAAGCAAATTCTATTTTGGGCTGCATTAATAGAAGTATAGCTTCCAAATCACATACGGTACTGGTTCCCTTCTATTTGGCACTGGTTAGGCCCTATTTTGAGTACTGTGTCCAGGTGAGACTGACAAAACTGGGCATGTTTAGCTTGGAGAAGACTGAGGGGAGACGTGATAGCACTCTTCAAATACTAAAAAGGTTGTCACGCAGAGGAGGACCAGGATCAATTTTCAGTCATCCCAGAGTACGGGACACGGAATAATAGGCTCAAGTGACAGGAAGTCAGATTCCAGCTGGACATCAGGAAAAACTTCCTGACTGTTAGAGCAAAACAACAGTGGAACCAATTACCCTGGGAGGTTGTGGACTTTCCCACAGTTGAGGCCTTCAAGAGGCAGCAGGACAGCCCTCTGTCCGGGATGCTTTAAGGTAGATTCCTTCATTGAGTAGGGGGTTGGACTCAGTGAACTTTTGGGGCCCTTCCAACTCTACTATTCTACGATTCTATGACTACCGTGCCAGGGTTCCACACCTAAAGGCGACTTTAAAATAGTTCTAAATACAAAATTTAGATATCTGTATATTTTTCTTTGGTGCTCCTGGGTATGGGTGAGATTTTAAAATTATCTCTTCTTCCCCTGAAAATGTCCATCTTTTCTTTCCCCAACTATCTTGTTTGTTTGTCATCCTGTTTGTTTGTTCCCCACGAGCTCGAGGTGGAGAAGGTGCACAGCATCTTTTGTCGTATTGTGTCCTGTAGTTTAACTTTTGTCTGCTTGTGTTGTGCTTCTATATTGACTTTGTTGACCAGAGAGTCAGAAAAAGTGGTGGTGGGCTTGGCCTTCTGAGATGAGATTGCCAAACCAGTGGGGGCTGAGAGTTTTCGGAGGGCTTACTTTGTCTTCAGGGTTTCCCCACTTGTTATGGTGAAAACAGTGCTCTCTGCCCTTCACCAGCACAGAGGGCTAATTTAGCCATTTTATTTTCTTGTCATTTTCACAAGCGCTAGGAGCGCAAAACCTACATTTGCATATTTGGGGTGTTATGGATTTGAGCTCTTTGCCTGCAGTTCAGTCCTTTGGAAGTATTTAGATCCTTGTTTACCACAAAGGGGCTTGTGGTAGTGGGAGATTCGATCATTAGACACATAGACAGCTGGGTTTGTGACGGGTGTCTAGACCGCATGGTAAATTGCCTGCCTGGTGCGAAGGTTGCGAACATCTAGATGGCATCTAGATAGCATAGTAGACTGCTGGGGTGGAGCCTGTTGTTGTGGTCCATGTTGGTACCAACAATGTGAGGAAATGTAGTCGTGAGGTTCTGCAAGCCAAATGTAAGTTGCTAGGCAGGAGGTTGAAATCCAGGACCACCTAGGTAGCTCTCTCTGAAACGCTACCAGTTCCATGTGCAGGACCAGCTAGACAGGCACTGCTGAGAAGTATCAATGTGTGGATGAGACAATGGTGCAGAGAGGAGGGGTTCAGGTTTGTTAGGTACTGGGGAACATTTTGGGACAAGCCGAGCCTGTACAAGAGGGACAGGCTGCACTTAAACCAAAATGGAACCAGATTGCTGGCGCTAAACATAAAAAAGGTGGCAGAGCAGCTTTAAAACTAAATCCTGGGGGAAGCATCCAGTTTGGGTTAGATCATCTAAAAGAGATGTATCTGAACATGTTTTTGATTGTCCCAATGTAGAAGGGGAGCAAAATAGGCCATCAGTACAGGATAGAACTTGATAGCCAATCAAAGAGGCTAAAGTGCATCAGGAAAAAAGTGACACGGCAGAGACAGCTGGGGAGGGACCCCATGTATAGGTGTTTCTATGCAAATGCTAGAAGCCTCTGAGCCAAAATGGGAGAATTGAAGTGCTTGGTTTCAAAGGAGAACCTGGACATAGCGGGCATTACAGAAACCTGGTGGAGTGGAGAGAACCAGTGGGATACGGTCATCCCTGGATACAAACTTTACAGGAAGGACAGGGAAGGGCGTACTGGGGGTGGTGTTGCTCTCTACGTCAAAAAGGGCATTGTGTCTAGCAGACTAGAGCACCTAAATGGGGAAGACTCTTCCACAGAAATGCTGTGGGTGACAATGCAGGGCCCCAAAACTAATGTAGTGCTAGGAACGTGGTATTGTCCCCCAGACCAAAATGCTCAAAGTGACCTTGAGATGGAGAATGAAATCAGGGAGGCCTCCAAACGAGGAAGTGTTGTAATAATGGGTGATTTCAACTATCCTCACATTGACTGGACAAATTCATATACCAGTCATGACAAAGAGGTTAAATTTCCTAAATAACTGTGCCCTGGAACAGTTGGTTATGGAACCGGCCAGAGGGGAGGCAACCCTGGACTTAATCCTAAGTGGTGCTGCCCATGACCTAATACGAGATGTAAATATTGTTGAACCAAGCGGTAACAGTGCTATCAGATTCAATATATGCTTAAGTGGGAAATTGCCCAGGAAATCCAACACATTCACACTTGACTTCAAAAGAGGAAACTTCTCTAAAATGAGGAAACTAGTGAAAAGAAAGTTGAAAGGGGGAATCAAGAGGGTTAAATCCTTGGAAAATGCATGGAGCTTACTTAAAAGCACAATAATAGAAGCCCAACTAAAATGTATTCCACAGGTTAGGAAAGGTAGCACCAAGTCCAAGAGGTCACCAGCATGGCTAACAAGCAGTGTTAAAGAAGCTATTGTAGAAAAGAGGGCTTCCTTCAAAAAAATGGAAGTCTTACCCAAGTGAGGAAAATAAAAGGAGCACAAGCTGGCATAAAGGAGTTGCAAGCAAACAATAAGAGATGCAAAAAAGCATTTTAAGAGCACATTGCTAATAATATCAAGTCCAACAATAAATAATTCTTTAAATATATCAGAAGCAGGAAACCAGAAGAAGTTGAACCGTTGGATGACAATGGAGCTAAAGGAGGACAGGGAAATTGCAGAGAAGCTGAATGAATTCTTTGCAACAGTGTTCACTGCAGAGGATACAGGACAGATGCCTGTGCCTGAACTGATGTTTTCAGGAAGGGAGACTGAGGAACTGTGGCAAATAGTGGTGACAAAAGATGAAGTTCTCAACCTTATTTTGAAAGCAAATAAATCATCAGGCTCAGATGGCATCCATCCTAGAGTTCTCAGAGAACTCAAATATGAAATTGCGGACCTCCTCACAAAAATATGCAATACAGAGCTCAGGCTCTGTACCAGAGGACGGGAGGATGGCCAATGTAACACCAATTATCAAAAAGTGATCCAGGGGGAATCCGGGAAATTACAGGCCGGTTAGTTTGACATCTGTTCCAGGTAAGTTGGTTGAAAGCATTATTAAAGACAAAATTAGTAAGCATATAGAAGGACAGGTCCTGCTGAAGAAGAATCAACATGGCTTTCGCAAAGACAACTCCTGTCTCACTATTATTATTATTATTATTATTATTATTATTATTTATTTATTTATTTATATAGCACCATCAATCTACTCTTACTAGAATTCTTTGAGGGAGTCAACAAACATGTGATCCGGTAAACATTGTTTACTTGGATTTCCAAAAGGCTTTTGATAAAGTCCGCCACCAAAGACTCCTGAATAAACTTAGAAGACATGGAATAAGAGCAGAGGTCCTCTTATGGATCAGTAACTGGTTAAAGAACAGAAAACAGAGAGTAGGAATAAATGGTCAATTCTCCCAATGGAGGGAAGTAAATAGTGGGGTCCCACAGGGATCGGTATTGGGGCTGATTATTTTCAACTTGTTCATAAATGATCTGGAATTAGGAGTGAGCTGTGAAGTGGCCAAGGCTAAGGGGAGACATGATAGAGGTGTACAAAATTATGCATGGTATGGAGAATGTGGACGGGGAGACATTTTTCTCCCTCTCTCAAAATACTAGAACCCAATGGGGTCATCCCATGAAGCTGATGGGTGGGAGATTCAGGACAAATAAAAGGAAGGACTTCTTCACACAGCGCATAGTTCAACTATGGAACTCACTACCACAAGATGTAGTGATGGCCACCAATCTGTATGGCTTTAAAAGGGGGTTGGATAAATTCCTGGAGGCAAAGGCTATCCATGGCTACTAGCCCTGATGGTTGTGTGCTACCTCCAGTATCAGAGGCAATAAGCTTGTGTGCACCAGTTGCTGGGAACATGGGTGGGAGGGTGCTGTTGCACCATGTCCTACTTGGTCATCCCTGGCCGATGGCTGGTTGGCCACTGTGCGAACAGAGTGCTGGACTAGATGGACCCGTGGTCTGATCCAGCCTCAGGGCTCTTCTTATGTTCTTAATAGCAGATTGAAGACTTCTAAATGAAGTGTGCAAATTGTTTTGTGGGTTACAATCTAGGTTTTGTACTAACAAGAATTAGTACAGGAAAATCTTATTTGATCTATTTATCTTTTGCATTAGAAATATATTTATACTATGACATTAGAATATAACTTGCATATAATGACATAAAAACATTTATTTTGTTAAACAGAGCATTGCTAAAGATCTTAATAGCTGAAAAAGGAGTAGAATCCCTTAAACATCTCTTCTTAGACTTCTAGTCTTAATACCTGAAAATGAAAGTTTTCATTCTAAGTACCAAGCTCACTATTCAGTATTGAGTAGGGCTGTTCAGCTGTTCAGCTTCTAAAAAGCAGCTCCCACATCCTAAAATCAGCACATATTTATACCGTTTTTGTACAGAAATGACCTCATAACTAACATTACCAACTGCCCCATAAATTAGGACTCACAGTCTTAATTATCTCATTGTTATTAAATATTCCTTATAAAATGGAAACATACACCTTTCAGGCTAAATAAGCTCAAATTTGAATTATACCTTTGAGAAGATAACTCTTTACTCAAAATTTGTCAATTAAACTTAAGTCTGTATCTGTATATCCAGCTTTTTGATGTGTATGCAGTACACAGTATTTTTTCTCATTAATTGATAAGCGAAAGCTTTAGGTACACTTTTGACTTAGCATAACGCAGCCCCTCACCTGTGATTGGTGCACAACCAGGGTCCCTTGCAGCACTGCAGGGGCTGATAGCACGTAGCTGCTTCTCTGAGGCCTGATAGTTGCATGTGCAGTCAGGCCAGCCTGGGACGATGTCCAGGAAAGCAAACATTGTGCAGAGGCTGCATGGAAAGGCTCATTTCTGTAATTCAGCAGCATCCTCCTGATAGCAATAGGTGGTACCTATTGCCAACCCCAAGGGGCTTTGCGTTCTGAAACAGAAGCAGGGAAGCTGCAGGGGATGGGGAAACCCAAGCAGGGCTCTGCAGGGGGACTGGCTGAACACTTTGACAGCTGCTGCCAAGTGCCGGATTTCAGAAGGCCTTTCTTTCTGGCAAGACTGCGGTCGTGCTGGGGTGGGCCCCGCCTCTCTCCCGTCCATCGGTGATGAGCCAGATGCTCCAGGAGGCCCGTCAGCAGAGCCGGCCTCCAGCGTTGTGGCCAGCCCCTTCTTCCTAATGCTTTCAGCTCACCCACCACCAGCCTTGCCACCTATCCAAATCCTATCACACATACCGATGTTTGGCTCCAGACCAAAGCTTGCTTTGAGGAGGCTTCTACAAAGCAAGTCAGTTGGCAGAATGTGTTTGGGGCTGTTGTGAGCAAAGACCGTGGAGAAGAGGGGGCTGCACGTTGTGCTCGTCAGTGGCATTGGGCTCATGCTTGGGTTTTGTTTTTTGTTTTTCCTCCCTCCTCCTTCCTGGCTCATTCTCATTGTTTGTTTTTCTGTTTTCTTTCCATTTCATTTTCTCTCCATTTCCCTTCCCCTCTTGTGTTGTCTCTCAGCTGGAGGTTCTCCACTACCGGCTCAGTATATCCAGTACCCACCACAGTAATCCTGCCCATTCCAGCTACCAGGCCCTCCACACGTATCAAGTATTTCCATCTTTTCATTTTTACTTTATTTTATTTGTTTAAAAAATCCTTCATGTAATCTGCAAAGTGTGTTGTGGACACACATAGGGTGACTGGAAGGAGAGCCCACAGTGGGGATGCAGAATCTCTGAGATGCAGACTGAATGTAGCCCATGGAGGTTCTGCTTCTGGCCATGGAGTCTCCTTGGAGGAATCCTCATTGTTCTCAGACTGGAGATGCAGGCAGGGCGATGGGTGGTGGGTGGGTTGGTCAGCACTGAGAGAAGTTCTACAGGCTGCTGGTACCAAGAGACTTTGGAAAGACCCTTTCCCTGGCAGAGGGTCAGATCCATTTCACTTGGCGTTCTCCGTCTTGTCGCAAAGAAAGACAAGGTCCAGCTCAGACCTGGAGATCTCCCTCCCTTGGGGACAAGGACCCCTGGACTCTCCCATGGGCAGCAACTATCCCCTGTGATGCCCCAGGAATAACAAATGCGAAGGGACACACAACTATTCAAGGAATATTATGAGTAACAACCCGCAACAAAAAGTAATTGTACAAAGTGTTGAGGTCGTCCGGATAAATTCCTCTCCGGTTGGAGAGATTAGCAAAGTATACAGCGTTCCAGGCAGGCTCAGAGAAAGTAAAGACAGCCACAGAGATAATCGACAGCAACAGTATTTTCTTCAGCAATATTTTACTGAGTTAAAGACATAGAGATCATATTTACAATATTATACAATATACTCACAGCAACGTCATATTCACACAGGAGAGGTAAAGACACGCTTTTACACAAGACTTATATACACAGCAGTATCTTTCTCTACCAATTTACAATTTAATTGACAATCAATCACACTTGTCAGGTCGTTAACCAATTATCTTCTGACCTTTAAGTGGCTGATGTAACTCCTTGCAACAGTTTGCACTTGCCTGGGTAACATAGAAACTATGGACACTAAAAATCAAAACCCGGACACAAAGTAAGCAGAAAATGGTGAACTGAACATTCTACACACAGAGCATATGTGTTACACATACATAAAGGACAAATAAACAGTAACTTTTACAGATGGGCGAAGGTGTGAACATAAATGGAACACAAGTTCTATACAAGCCAGATAAGGACTTTAAGCCAAGCCAAATATTTTTACAGGCACCCGGTTCAGTCCTGTTTCACCATGTTTTTGACTTTTTCAGAAAAACAAAATCATCTGTAACGAGCAAGGCTGCGGGAGTAAGGAAACACTGAAAACTTCAAGTAATCTTTCCGTCCTGGATTCTTATTGAGTCCCTCCAGAGGAGGTTTTGCTCAATCCCCGGCGACTTATTCAAACTGCTTCAATAGTGGCAAGTTCTGCAGACAGGTGTCTGAAGAAACCAAAAACATGGTGAAACAGGACTGAACCGGGTGCCTGTAAAAATACTTTGCTTGGCTTAAAGTCCTTATCTGGCTTGTATAGAACTTGTGTTCCATTTATGTTCACACCTTCGCCCATCTGTAAAAGTTACTGTTTATTTGTCCTTTATGTATGTGTAACATATATGCTCTGTGTGTAGAATTGTTCAGTTCACCATTTTCTCCTTACTTTGTACAATTACTTTTGTTACGGGTTGTTACTCATTATAATATTCCTTGAACAGTCGTGTGTCCCTTTGCATTTGTTATTCCTACTCAACTGGTGCCCTTTTTCGGTAATTCCACAGTGGGGTGGAAGACTCCACCAGTGTCTTCAATGCTTGACTGTGCTGGACAGTGTTGCTGCTTTGTCCAGTTAAATAAAATGTCAAAAAGCTTGAATGTCAGGAGGATCCTGGCAGGCGCTCCTCAGATGTGCAGAGCTGCTTTCCAAGTCCTTCGGAAGAGAGCGGCTTGTCACAGCCCATGGCTGCTGCCGGCAGGGTGCCTTGCCGGTGATTTCATGAGCCCACGCTCTCCCCTTGCTCCAGGGAGTGAGTTTTGCTTGGAAGAGGGTATTGGGGACAGCAGGCCTCTTGCCTTGACCAAGCGTTTGTGGAACATAATTGTAATCTACTCCCAGTAAACAACCCTGGAAATGACGGCTCTTCTGGGTAGGGTTGGAGCACAGTTTCTGCACAGTCATTCCTGCTGTAAGAGGTTCTGGGATTTCCTGCATCCCCTAAGTTCTTTCCTTGTGGTGCCTGGGGCCAGGACATGGGGGTGTACTTCAAGAAGGCAATGTGTATGGTTTAGTTAATCTTGGGAGCCTTGGCTTTCTTTTGTTTTAAGGGGTAACTTTCTAGTTCTCATGACTTTAGACTGGTGCTTTAAAGTGTGACTGCAGCATGTGCTTAGAGGCTGAAACTAAGCAGAATCTGGTGTTTAATGTCCCAGCTCCTAGTGCTTGGTGTTTTAACCCTCACCTGTCTGCCTTCTGTAAAATGGATCCTTGTGATGTGTCACAAGCGGAGAGGAGAAGCAAAGTGCCTCAAACTTGTAGGTTCCTGCATGATTTCAGTAGTAAATTGGTAAGACACTCTAGGCAGATCAAGTGCTGTGCCTCATCCACCATAGTGGTGGCAATCTCAAGCTACCAAAGCTTTTCCGTGGAGTGAGAAATATTGCTGATCCTCATAAGCCCCAGCTTGAGGCATCCTGTTAAAATAAACAGCATATTCTTTGTTCCTTTTCCATTTTGTCGTCCCCATGACTTCTGCAGAGGCTCTATTAGAATGTTACATTTTTGCTTCTTTAAAACTAGATCTTTGTTTAAAAGTTCTCTTTTGCCATGAAGCAGCTGGATGATGGCAATTGTCGTTTAGCCTGAGCTGTGCCCCCTGTTCAGTGCTCCATAGAACAGCCACCCATGTGAATCCACCACCTCCTTCATGCCCCCTTTTCCACTCTCCTCTCAACTTTGGAGGTGCAGTGTTTGAATCCATGACGAGGTCTCCAAATGGAGTGAACCGGCTGGTTCTTCCTAATTGACTAATTCCTGTTTCAAGGGTAAAATGTGGCATTTAAGCAGAGACTTAAACGCAGGCCTGCTGTGAGGGGATCGTTGCACTTCTACCTGATGGCTGTTTGCTCTGCTTGCTCCTTCTGCAGGCCTCTTGCTCACTTATTGGGCACAGAGCCTAAGCCCTGGTAAAGTGAGGGAGCTGTTGGCCGTTTTCTTTTTATTGTACTGGAATAAGTGTCCCCCCTTCTCAGTAGCAACCCAAACTACCTTCCTGCACTCAGGATGGAAATGATGTGCTTCACTTTTGGGCCACATGACAGTTAGGCCTAGAACCAAACTGTAGAGTCTGTGGACATATCTTTGTTCTGCTTCACCTTCTGCTCTGTGGGGCTTGAGCTCTCTGTCCTGGTCTTCCTCTGTGGTGGGGAGAGAACTTACTACTTTCTTTCTCCTGCTCCTCCTCCTCCTCCTTTCAATCCAGGAGTCATTCAAGCCCACGGAGGAGCAAGTCTTGGTTATCCGGCTGCTTGTGAAGCACCTGCATGCTTTCAGCAATAGCTTGAAACCAGAGGCCTCTTCCCCTGGAGGGCATTCCCACGCTGCCAGTCCCCTGGAGGAATTCAAAAGGTAGGTGGTGCTTCTTGCCTTGCCCACACCTTGGTCAGGTAGGCCCCGAGAAGCCAGGCTTCAGTGAATGCCGAGCACAAAATCCTCCGGGTGTGTTGGGGGAAGGGTTCAGAGACCAGGAAGCACTATAGAAACAATATGTTTAGCTTTGAATGAAAAGGATGGATTTATATTTGGACAAAAAGGCAAATCTGTTCTCTGTGGACGGACCCTTGCCAGAGCAGCCCTTCCCCCAGCGTGATTGAGATTTTATGACAAGGAAGACCAAACAACCTGTGGCAAAAAACGTTGTTTCTGATGGCCGCAGCCTTTCAGACATAGCAATACTTCCTATAAAACGACCATCTCATCCGACAGTCCCCAAAACAGCATTCTGTTAAAATGGTAGGATTCCTTTCCTGCTTGTTTGCTCAATTTCTGGGGCCTCTGTGTGTTGGATGTCTTTGCAGGATTGTGATTCCCCGGTTCGTTCAGCAGAAACTCTACATATTTCTGCAGCACTGCTTTGGCCATTGGCCTCTGGATGCCTCTTTCAGAGCCGTAGGTATTCCATTGAATGTCCTCTTGTGATCCCAGGGGAGTTATGGCTGATGTTTTCCAGCATGCAAAAGCCCTTGGGAATACTGTCTTGCGCTGCCTTAAAATGAGACCAAGTTGCTAGAAAAGAAATTAACATGGAAAGACTTAGAAAACCATCGGCATTGAGGCTGATGTCCCTGGAGGCAGCTCCAGTCCCCGCTTTCCTGATCCCTGCATGCTTTTAAGGCCAACAATCCCAATCTTTAAAATGGGGTTCATAGTAATCCTTCCTCTCCAGGCTCTTGGAGTAAGGATACAGGCATCTCCTTAAGGACAGGAGGAGCTACAACGTGAGCCTGGAGCCATTTCCTTGGGTGTAGAAGTTTGCATTGCAACACTTGAAAATAGGAACAGGGAGGGTTTGCTAGAAATGCCTTTAGGGCAACTTGAGGGCCTTTTTCCAGATCTATTAAGTGTGGGGTGTGAGGGAGGAAGTACCTAGTAAGGCAAAATGGCTCAGCTGTTCTACATGTGGGCAACTGCGGCCACAGAACTTGCTGGTAGGCCTGTTTATTTCTGTTGAGTCAAAGTAGAAGTTGCCTTTTAGTAACAGGACACCCAGGGCAGCTCACCCGTGAAAATAGAAGCAGTTGAATTGTAAAAACACACCAGCATTGCAGAAGATGCATCAAAACTATTAAAACCCAGGAAAGCTGTAGAAACACCCCTTGAACAGGTATAGAACGTGCTGGGAAGCTGGGCCAAAGAGACCTTGCCTAGCATAACAGGGCACCTGAGTGAGTGCTGGACCAGCTTCTCTAAGGAGGGTATCCCATATTTGAGAAGGCTCCCTCTCCAGTCACTACCTACCTCACGGCCGATGCTGGAGTGTGGGAGAAGGTGGTTCTTCAAGCGGCCAGGCCTGAAGCATTTTGACTTGTGTGTAGAAATGGATTGTCAAGCGGCCCTACTTAGTCAGTCCTCTAGCTGCTGTATTTTGTGCTGTGCCTGAGGAGTCTTCCTGGGTGGCCCCGTAGCAATCCAGTTGAGAAGTGGCTACCCTGGGGCGCTGCTCATCCAGGAGGGGCCGCAGCTGCTGCTTGACCTGAGCTGATGGCAGAGGTACTCGCTGCAGAGCAAGACTGCTGGTTCATCAGGTGGCCCAAGGTGCAACCCTGATCCTTTGGGAGAGTGCAAAAGCCCTGTCCATTTTGCGGGGTGGGGTGGAAGCTGGCCTCTGCGTCTGTCATGTCACGGAGAGAAACGAGATGCCGAGAGGGAGAGCGAGAAGAAAACCAAACGGGCTCTTTTGAGAGAGTGAACTTGTTCCCCCAGGTCCTGGAGATGTGGTTAAGCTACTTGCAGCCTTGGAGATACGCCCCTGAGAAACCACTGCAGAGTGCAGAGTTGCTGCCTCGCAGCGTGGCAGAAAAATGGTGAGTGCTGAGCCGGGCCGAACTGCTACAACTGGATCCAACAGTCAGGTGGAGGAGGAGGAGGCGGCAACCAAGATGGGATGGTAGCCAACAGTCCTAGGCAGTGGCTTTTGCCACAGATGGCCCCTTGTGTCCCTGTTCCAGTGTGGTGTGGTGGCTACAGTGGGGGAAGGTGGCCAGAAGGAGAAGCTTTCTTCCTGAGCTTGCCCCTGGCTGCTGCAGGGCTGCCTGCACTAAGAAAGGATGCCATCATGAAAGGGCACTTGCCACAGAGAGGCAAGCTTGCTATGCGTGGTCTCTTTGGGGTCTCACTTTCCTGGGGCGACTCCATCACTGTTTCCTCTTGGAAGGAGGACCTGGAGCACACGTGGTCTCAAATGGCGTGATCCTACTTCATAGAATCATAGAATAGCAGAGTTGGAAGGGGCCTTGGGGGTCTACAGCTTTTGGCCGGCCTTTTTGACCAAGCCACACATTTTCATTTCATTTATTACATTTCTGTAGCTGAAGCACTCTGGGTGGTTCAGAAGTGGTAGTCACCACCTCCCTCTGCTCCCTTAGCCACCCCTCCCTCGGCTGATTTTGCTCATCAGGAAAGGCCAGTGGGCAAGTAGCCAAGTAGCGGTTTTTGTGAACCGCGCAGAGCTTCGGCTGTGGGGCGGCATATAAATGTAATTAAATAAATAAATAAACTACACAACATTGGTCAAAATCAGCACTTCCGCCTGCCACGGGAAGGTGGGTGGGAGGGAGGGAGAGGGCCTTGTTGGGCACTGCTGCATGAAGGTGCCTCCTATGCAGGTCCAGCCTGCTCTGAAGCAGGAGCGGGCCAGCGGCGCAAGGCGTTTTCCAGCTTGGCTCTGAGGGGGGCTGGCCACTTCTCACGCGATGCTCCCTGTGGCCTGACCCAGTAGGGGAGGGACTGCAGCACGTCTGTTGTGTTCTCAAGATGGCTCTTCTCCTTTTAAAAGGGCGACTTTCGTTCAGGAGAACCTGCTGATGTACACCAAGCTTTTCGTTGGCTTTCTGAACCGAGCTCTCCGCACGGACTTGGTCAGCCCCAAGAATGCCCTGATGGTGTTCAGGGTGGCCAAGGTTTTCGCCCAGCCCAACCTTGCTGAAATGATCCAGAAAGGTAAAAGGGAGCACCAGAAACCTGGCTCCATTCTGTCTGCAGATGGCTCGCCAGTGTCATGTTGGTTTTCCTTTGGTGGCAAAGAAATTGCAAATCAGAGAAGATGTTTCTAGCTCTGGGGGAGGCAGTTGAGAAACCTGGCTGATTTGGTTGCTTGTCTAAATCCTTTCCTTGCTGTATCTCAAACGCTCATAGACAGCCACTGCCCTCATGACCCTTAGCTCCCCAAGTCCAAACCCTGCATCAGATCTGCTACATCCTGTTGACCTCCTGAGTGCAGTTGAAGCACCAGCAAGTGCCACAGAAGCCCTTCCTTGGGGCTGCTGGTCACAGCTGCAAGCAGTGAGGCATCCACACACAACACGAGGGCGGTCATGGATTTGCTGCTTCTCGCCTCCCTTTGCAGGAGAGCAGCTCTTCCTAGAAATAGACCTTGTCATTCCTCACCGGCAGCACCGCCTCTTCATGAGTCCCTCTCTTGGAGGGAGTTTCCTGTCATCCCGGACTCCAAACATCACAGATGCTTCATTTAAGGTGAAAAGCCATGTTTACAGCCTTGAAGGACAGGACTTCCAGTACAAGCAGATGTTTGGGCCAGAAGTCAGAAGCCTGGTAAGCTGCCATCTAGTTCGTACAGGATTGGGAAGCTCAGGACAAGCGTGGCCACTGCCGCTTGACAAACGTGGTGCTTAACTTGGGAATCCTGGAGGAGGGAACGGGGATCGATCCTGACTTTCTTCTGGGCCAGAACGACTCCAGACGATTTGCAGACCTGAAGTCTAGAACCAGTTTGTCTTTGACTACATATGCTTTTGCTCCTCCATGTTGCGTACCTGGCCAACAAAATTGTCTATGTACGAGCGCATGTGCTTCTCCCCTTCACGAGCTGTGTTCTCCCCCACCCCCCAGGTGTTGCGACTGGCACGGCTCATTGGCCAGGCCCAGCAGGCGGCTCAGTCTATCTCGGACCATTCCCTGGAGGCCATGGCCAGGCCGCCCTTCCTCTCCTGGCTCCGGCTTGGATCAGCTGACTTAAACGGCTCCTATACAGGCAATGACTTGGATGAAATTGGGCAAGACAGTATTAAAAAGACAGACGAGTACTTGGAGAAGGCCCTGGAATACTTATGTCAGATATTTCGGGTATATTTACTTCTTTTCGTTTTCCCAAAAATCTTTTTTTGGGCTGTAGCCTGGCCTGCATAAAAGCTCTTCTCAGTGAGGAGGGATGGGAAATTCTCTTTTGTACTTTCTTTCTAGCCACTGCAAAGTAATTGAAGCAAGAGCTTTTAAGAAAGAGGGTGGTCATTTAGCAGCCTTTCTTTTAAAATAAATCCTTATTTTAGGGTGATACTCATATTCCAGATCCTTGAAGGCCTTGCAACTCTCTCTGGTTTTAAGAGTTGTCTGCTTTGCAGTGCTGAGAAAGCCCAGGAAGAGGTTCTGAAACTGACAAGAGAAAAAGTAAAGGGCTGGACCTGGGCGAAATGGGGTGGTGAAAAGGGTTCCTTCCCTAGGGTGCGACCGCAGCCTGCCGCTTTCTGCCTGGCCTTCCCTAGAATGCAGGTTTTGATCATCCTAAGATGTGAGGGTATTTCATAGAACCATAGAATAGTAGAGCTGGAAGGGGCCTATAAGGCCATCGAGTCCAACCCCCTGCTCAGTGCAGGAATTTAAACTGGTGTTGGCAGAATGATTTTGCCATCGGCAGGAGGCTTTGGTTGGGCAGATGGGAAATCCATCCTTGTGCTGCTGGTTATAAAGTTTCCTTCTTCTCCACAGTCCTCTACCGGCCCCTCATGCAGCTCTGGAAGGTGCAGCATTGAGCGGCCTACTGTGGTGGCTGTTATTATGGAGGAAGGTGGTGGCTGGTCGCTGCTGCTGCAGCCGCTGGTAGTTCGCCACCGCAGACTACGACCGGTGCCCTGCCTTCGCGACTCCCTTCCCCCCAGTTGCTGCCTCAGTCCTGGCTGCTCAGGCTCTCGGCAGAATAGATAAAACTGGAAATCTGTTCACTATATGGGGAGGCATTTCAGTGCAATAGAACATGTGGGGAGATTTCAGTTCTGTGCAGTTGGGTACCTTGACTTTCAGCATGTATTTTGTT
Source organism: Elgaria multicarinata webbii (assembly GCF_023053635.1). Lineage (NCBI taxonomy): Eukaryota > Metazoa > Chordata > Lepidosauria > Squamata > Anguidae > Elgaria > Elgaria multicarinata. Next base: position 22,081,973 of record NC_086188.1, on the reverse strand, counting down.
TGCCTTTTTGTTGCATAGTAACTACATAGCTCCTTTTTCCAATTTTTGCCAGTTGAATGAAGCCCAACTGAGCCAGCTGATGTTGAATTGGGGGGCAGCTCAGGAAGAGAATGGAAAGAAGCAACTTCCAGATTGCATTGAGAGTGAAAATGGGCTAACTCTCACACCACTTGGCAGGTACCAGGTAAGACGGTGGCCTGCCCAGCCAGTTTTGCCAGGTTGCAATTAAACATTACTTTTTCAGTAGATGCGAGTGGTTCAAAACTGTGTCAAGGTCATAGGCCAAAACATCTTTTTCCAATCCTCTTTTTGAAGACTGCTGTGGGATGGAGGCACTGTGCTACAGTGATTCCAGTCTTACCTACGGGGCCATTTTCATAGAGTAACATTGGGTGACCATTTCTTGGGCCCCTTGGCAATTGAGCTGTAGGGTTCCACAGGGCGCCATCTTGTCCCCAATGTTGTTTAACATCTATATGAAGCCACTGGAAACGGTCATTAGGGGATTTGGAGCCAAGTGCCATCAGTATGCTGATGACACACAGCTCTATCTCCCTCTGACAACTGAATCAGGTGAGGCTGTGGTCTGGACCAGTGCCTAGACTCAGTAATGGGCTGGTTGAGGGCCAATCAACTGAAACTGAATCCTGGCAAGAGGGAAGCCCTGTGGGTGAATGGTTCCTGAGTCTGAGAGACAGGCTCATTGCCTGTTCTGGATGGGGTTGCACTGCCTCTGAAAGATCAGGTTTGTAGTTTGGGGGTACTCTTAGATCCATCTCTGTTGCTGGAGGCTCCAGTGGCCACGACGCCTCGGTGTGCCTTTTACCAACTTTGGCTGGTTCGCCAACTACAGCCCCTCCTGGACAGGAATAGCTTGGCTACAGAAGTACAGGCATGAGTTAGCTCAAGGCTGGATTACTACAATGCGCTCTATGTCAGGCTGTCCTTAAAGCTGCTCCGGAAGCTGGAGCTAGTGCAGAATGCAGCAGCTTGGCTGTTGCCGGGAGCTGCCCCTTTTCAGCATGCAACTGCACTGGCTTCCTATTCACTACCAGGCCAGGTTTAAGATTCTTATAATAGTGTACAAAGCCCTGAACAACTTTGGGAGCAGGATACCTGAGATACTTCTCTCCTATCATCCTGTGTGGTTACTGAGGTCATACTCATTGACGTATGGTCCAATTGCAGTCCACCAGGGGAAGAGCCTTCAGCGTGGTGGCTCCCCTCCTGTGGAATTCCTGGCCTCTGGAGGTCAGGCTGGCACCAACTTTATATTCCTTCCAGCGCCTCCTGAAAATGTCATTGTTCCAGATGCAGTTTTATTTACACTTTTATTTCTTTTAAAATGTATTTTAATGTGTTTTTATTCTGGGGTTTTTAAAATTCTATTTGTCCACTGCTCTGAAATTCTTGAGTGGGCAGTGGTGTATAAATATTGTAAATAATAAATAAATAAATAAAATTAGGGAGTTGTTTCTTTCCTCCAAAATCTACAAATAGCCATATCACAGAATTCTTGTACTTTAATAGTATTCTTATAAGAGGTATAGAACTGTTTGTTATTAAACTGAAAAAAGCAATTAAAGCCATTGGGGGAAGTTATGGAAAAATCCATGTGTACTGCTTCTAATTGAGTCTAAAAGTTGCTCTGTTGTTGCCACCCTGCCAGACTCCTGCTATGACTTCAAAGCTAATGAATGTTACCATCACCTGAGCTTTTGTAGCTCAGAAACTAGTGTCTTGGGGCTCAAAACCTTTGAAGTTGAAACTTTTGTTATTCTCCTAGATCATCAATGGTCTGCGCAGATTTTCGTTAGAATACCAAGGAGATCCTGAGCTTCAGCCTATCCGAAGTTATGAAAGCGCCACTCTCGTGCGACTGCTTTTCCGGCTGTCTTTGGCCATCAATGAACGAGTAAGTCGCAGGGGAAACGTCCCCTCTTCCTATTCAGTCACTACTCTTGCCTCTGTGTAGGGCTGTACGGAAGCATTCAGCTCTGGTTGCTTCCTCAATGGCATCTGATACTGGGAGTTTTCTGCATCTGAAAGATTCTAATCCCACTCCACAGGCAACTCATTCTCCAACCGTGTCTTAATTGCTCTCCCGAATAGTAGCTAAATTGGCATCTTTCTGCCTGGCATTCTTTGCCAAGGCCCGGATTGGCCCCCTTGTCATTAGGAGAGCTGTGCCCACCATGATGGTTGTGCTTGCCGCTTCCCTGACAGTCCTTTGGCTGCTAGCATGCGCACAGTGGCGCCTCCGTTGTGCCCTCCCTACTCTTATGCACAGGAGACATTTCTGATGGAGAGTGCGCACTGTACCTTTTCACAACTTCTGTCCCTTTTTTTAACTGAATACGGCTGAAGTGCAAGGAATTTGCACTTACCATGAGATATTTATTTATTTATTTATTGCATTTCTATACTGCCCAATAGCCGAAGCTCTCTTTCTGTATTGCAGTTGCTTTGAGCATGAAAAGACCTTAATCAGTGTTGCTGTTTTTAAATCCAACTATTTAGACTTCTAAAAAAATCACAATGGAATCATGAATCTTCTGGTTCCTTAGCACTTTTTCTGGTTTGCAATTGAATTATAAGAATTACAATATTAATTTTTATTGTTATTTATTATACTTTTAAACCGTCCAATAACTGATACTCTCAGGTGTACAATGCATTAAAACATACAGTGCAGACAATAATAAAAATAAAAATAGCACAGAATAAAATCAAGATAAAACTATTACATCATAAAATGAAATAAGCGGAATAGAATACTATTCCATCTTGCTTTTTAACTTTGTTCTACAAGTATAAGGCCTAAAAATGTTTTCTTTTAATGAGTGCTGCTTGTTTCTTCCCTAGATAGAAGTGCATGGCAGCTACTTTGTTGGTAAGCCCTGAGACCCAGTATTGGGCAAAAGGCGGGATACAAATAAATATTCTAATAATAATAATAATGCCAAGAGAAATTCTGGTGTGGGTTCTCAGATTTTGCACTTACTGTACGTTCTTCACAGGATGGTTAGAATGGCCTTACTACCTTGGCTCCTCCATATGAGACTGTGCAGAAATGCTGTCCAGTCAGTTGCATTGCCTTGTGCCGAGAAGCCTGTGGATTCATGGTTGTTGGGTTTTTCATAATTTAGTTGTAAACTGCCCAGAGAGCTTAGGCTGTTGGGCAGTATAAATATGAAATAAATAAATAAATAAATAAATAAATAAATAAATAAATAAATAAATAAATTCCTTTCACTTGCCTTGGATAAGTCACTACTCCTAAGCCCCAATTAATGGCCTACCTCGCAGAATCATAGGCATGAGAAGAGCCCTGGTGAATCAGACTAGGGGCCTCACTAATCTAAAATCCTGTTTCTCAGCGTCCATCCAGATGCCTGTCGGAAGCCCTCTCCTACTCTTGTTCTGCATCAGCTGGTATTCAGCATCATGCCCTCTGTTCTTGGAAGTAGCAGCCATCATAGCTAGTGGCCATTGATTAAGCTCCTATGAATTTGTATAATCTCCTTTTAAAGCTGTCTTAAGTTGGTGGCCATACACCACCAGCGTGAGGATGTCCTTCATTTTCTGTCCTAAACATCTCACTGTTCAGCTCAAAAGTATTTTAACAAACATGCTATATAAATGATTAAGAAAAGTAAATAAAAACAGCATGCAATTCTCCTTTTTCCTTCTTTATGTGTTGACTGAGCATTTGTCCCTTTCAGTTTGCAGACCAAATGGAGAGGGTCTGTGCCAGAGCAGACTTCCTTGGGCGCTTCTGCCGCTGTCATCTCACTGACTCCTCCTTGGTAGAGAAGGCCAGGCACAGCCCACAGAGCAAGCAGAGGCTGGGGCAGGTTCAACAACCAAGAGTCAGCCTGAGATTTCTGGGAAGCTACAGGACTCTTCTCTCTTTACTCATGGTGTACTTCATTGCCTCATGGTTCTGCATTGGTCCAGTGACCTGCACCTTCTTCATTCTCCTTGGATATCTGTTTTATGCATTAGTCATGACTTTCTTGTCTGAAAAGAGGAAGCCACATCAACACTGATATTCATTCATATTGCTAAACAGATCTTTACCACCTGATAAACAAGGCTGGGGCCTGTGGAAATCAGATTTTGGCTAAGGGTTGCAGGTTTTATGTTTGATCTCCCGTTTTGTTTCTGAAATGTTTAAATAATCCAGTGAAACAGATTCATGAATGGAAGGCTGTACTTTTATAACCATCAAAATGCTAATCTGTAAATTCTATTTTGATAAATTGACTTTTTAAAATAACGTAAGCTCTAGCAAATGCTTTGGGAAGTGGCATCCTGGTGGAATTGGCAGGGGTGAAGCTGAAACAAGAACTTCTGGCTAAATGGCAGCTTTTGAGCATAACCCCCAAGATATGCATGCTTTTGTACAGCTCCCCCTTCATCCTAAAGAGACTTGTTCAGGATGCATGCCTAATGGACTGTGCCCGTTTGCTGCAGCTATATCAATCATGGTGCAAATATGTCTGCTGGTGCCTATTATTTTTTATTACTATTACATTTATATACCGCCCCATAGCTGAAGCTCTCTGGGCGGTTTACAAAAATTAAAACACTGAACATTAAAAACAGATATACAAAACCATTACAAGCATAAAACCAGGTTAGATACAATATCCATTTAAAACAACTGTTCTGGGTCAGTTAAAAACTCAACACATGTTGTTAAATGCCTGGAAGAAGTTTAGGCTTGGCTCTCATGAGTTTTGTGAGAACAACGTGTTCACCAAGCTCTCCTCCTGCAGTTTGGGGGAGGGGGGGAATTCACATGTCCAGGTGGAGCAAGAGAGACGGTGGCCTGAAAGTGGATCTGTGCAGATTTTAACACATTGTCAAGCAGCTCAACTTGTGGTTCCTATACCCTCAAAGTGTGTAGGGGGGGAGGGAAGGGGGAAATATATTAGAATTCAAGGAAGGGAGGACTGAAACTTAATGCAAAGCAGTCAAGGCTTTAGTTGTTGCTGAGCTGCAAGTTTGGCTTTGCTTAGGAAGTTGAGTGTAGTGCAAGCAGGGAGTCCATTTTAGTAGAGGAACTGGAGGTGGATCTGAACAGCTTTGTGTCATCTGTGCTCTGCACAAAGATCAACGTACAATGGGAAGGATGTATAAAAAGCTGGTGGCCACTCAGTTAAAATTCAGCAGTATTCCTGTCCTGTGCAAAAGGCATCCTCTGCACCTCTCAAATACCCTTCCTGCTATACAAGTGTTAGAAATACGATTTGAAATAAAGATTCAAGGACAATGGTGAAAGCACTCTGTTCCTTTTATTAATACAGAATTGCAAGTCTGGGTGCTCTAGCAAAGTAGGCACACACCCCAAGCACATGTTAAGCCTTCTTATACTTTTCGCCCGGCCGAAGAGGTCCCTCCCCGGTCTCTTTATTGGTTAGAGACTTAAGGGGTTACAGCCTATCCTGGTACGCCTGTTGGTCCTGCTTTAGTTTACCTCCTTTATTTCTTAATTTGATATTCCACCTACTCTTATTTACTTATGTCCATATTTGGGTTTGATTTGGCTGGGCCCACCTACTTTATTGCTTTTTATCATCCTCCCACCCATCATGTAACCATAAGGTCATGAGTTCAGAAACAACGGATGCGTTATCAACTACTGTTTTCGGTTGGTTCTATTTTTCATTTCTTCTGACCACCAGTTCTAACCTCAAGTTCCGTTACTCTCATTATCTCAACTGAAAAAGGACCTTCCACCTGCTAAGCTATGCTTTCCTGTTTTCCTTATAATGCTTCAGTTATAACATTGCTTTTAGCTGACGCTTTTCAGAAGCCCTTATAATAATATTTTAATAATGCATTAGCCATTATATTTTCTTGGGACGGTGTAAAAGCCGGAACGGAACGGAACAGGCCGGAACAGCCCCATTATATTAAAAAACCATACCAAAAACAGTGGCATGTGTTAGCAACACTTGAGAACAATATTTTAGGACTAAAACTATGTTACTTTTCATGTTACTGGGGCGGGGTTGGAAATGACCATGTGGGAGATACTGCAACAAACTAAGACGGCTACCTCTCTAGAAATCATGACAGAAATTCAACTGGTGCAGCATTTCTCATCACTGCATCTCCGTCGGTCGATTTTTATTTTTTAGCAGTCACGAAGCACTTAAAAATGCAGGCGTCCTTGCACACAGAACAAAAACAAGGGATGGTGTAAAAGCCGGAACGGAACGGAACAGGCCGGAACAGCCCCATTATATTAAAAAACATATCAAAAACAGTGGCATGTGTTAGCAACACTTGAGAACAATATTTTAGGACTAAAACCATGCCAATATTATATCACTATTAACCCCAAAACTCCCAAAATGACGTTCGGAACAGAATGGGATGGCCGGAACGGCCACTAGGGAACGAGCGATACCACCCAAATTCACCAGTCATGCATAACTAAATGGCAGGGATGCAATAAGCCCCAAAAGTTGCCCCGAAACCACGTTCAGATACCCGTTCCACGCAAAAACACATATTGCACAAAACGGGCCGTAACGGCAGCTTCCCAATGAGATAAGTGAACCAAACTCACCAGATGCACATAACTAGGTGGGACAGATATAGAAAGCTCCAAAAGTTGCCCCCAAACCACGTTCAGATACCCGTTCCGGGCAAAAACGTGTATTGCGCAAAACGGGCCGTAACAGCAGCTTCCCAATGAGGTAAGTGAACCAAACTCACCAGATGCACTTGACAAGGTGGGGCAAATATAGAAAGCTCCAAAAGTTGCCCCGAAACCACGTTCAGATACCCGTTCCGGGCAAAAACCCATATTGCACAAAACCGGCCGTAACGGAAGCTTCCGAATGAGGTAAGTGAACCAAACTCACCAGATGCACATGACAAGGTGGGGCAAATATAGAAAGCACTTTTTTTGCCCGGAACGGGTATCTGAACGTGGTTTTGAGGCAACTTTTGGAGCTTTCTAAGGGGTTCTTCAGACATTACCTCAGTGAAATGATGATGATGATGATGATGATGATGATGATGATGATGATGAAGAAGAATCTGATTCACAATTACACTAATTAGTTAAAGAGGAGTAACTTTGTTTTGCTGTTGATTATAATAACACAAGGCTATAAGGAAATACACAGGTCGCTGTTTGACTGTTGCAGGTAAATGCTATATTTACAAAATGTGAATGTAGTAATGTCACATTAGAGCTTTATTCTGCTGTCTAAGTTGGCGTGATTTTGAGACCTTCACAAATATTCCTCCTTAGGTAAAAACTCCAGACATCCCAGGTGCAAAAGTTTCAACAAAACTAGCAAAATCCTCCAACTGGGCTGTGGAAATTGACATTCTCAAGGTGCCAACTTGCCACTGAATTCAACCTAAGAGAAAAGGAGAAATTTGGAGGCACTGGAATAGATGCTTTCTGAGGAATGTGATAGAAGTGTTAGGAGTTTAGATCTGAGGAGTGACATTTCTTAGATGGATTTCATTTGACACCTTAGTTATGAATACGTTCGAATAAGAAATGAAGATCATATCATGATTAGGCATAGATCATAGAATTAATTGGAGATTTATAAGGAGTTCAGATTACTAGGGTTGGGCAATAGGATTTAACAGGATTTTCTATTCTTGCATATATTATTGAAATAGTAAATTCGTCAGAAAACCTGTTTCAGTCAAGCAATGGAATGGTATCATAGAAGTATCTTCGGAATAAGAATGAACCATATTTTCTGTCCAGCACTAGTTCATGTTCATGGTTGCATAAACTGAGCCTGATGGAAAACAAGATATTACATTAGTTGTCCATTATAGATTATGAATGAATGAGAAGGTCTAAGCGACAGATGAACTCTTAGTAGAACCATTTTAATGGATAATTAAAATGGTGTTGTTGATATGCACCTGATACAATTTGAGTAACTATAGAATCAAGTAGTGCTGTGCACGGACCCCCCACTCCGCTCCGCTGCCGATCTGCAAATTGTGGATTCTGCCCGCTCCGCCTCGATCCGCCTAGTGTCCGCTCCGCTCTGCTGCAGAGCTTCGGCTCCAAATCGGAGCTCCGCAGCACTGTGGGATGGCGCCAGGTAAGGCCCCCTTCTTCCTCCCCCTTACCTGTGTCTGTCCTGGCCCATCGCCAGCTTCACTAGAGCCCGCAGCTCAACCTGGAACTGTAGGCCCATCTTGCGGCCTACACTTCCAGGTTGAGCCGCGGGCTCTAGTGAAGCTGGTGATGGCCCACGACAGACGCAGGTAAGACCCCCCCTCCCCCTTGCCCACTTACCTGGCTCTGCCGCTGTCGCCGCATGGGCGGCGGCCGCATGGGCGGCGGCAGCAGGGCAAGGTAAACTCCCCTCCCTCCTCCCCCTTACCTGTATCTGTCCGCTGTCCCGCAGCTGCTTCAACTGAGCCCAAGGACTCAAACAGAAAGACCAGGCCGCACTTGGGTGGGAAGCCGGCTGTTGCGAGGGGGAGGAGCAGAATAGAGGCACCCCTCATGGCAAAATGTAGACCATGTGAGGTAGGGAGGGACTGTGCCTATAAAAGGCAGCCCACCCAAGGCATCGGCCTCTTTCATTTCATAAATGGAACTGCCCTTTCCTGACTTTTTTTCCCCTCCCCTGCCCCATACTGCCTCGGAACCTAGAGGTTCTATTACATCATCGTGGCTAGCAGGCTTGGATAGAATGGCCAGGTTTGCACATAAGGGAGGACTGAGGTGCAGGCCAAATAAGCCACAATGGCTTATTTCCTCTCCCTGTGTGTGTCGGTCTCATGGTGGGAGGATTAGCCTAATTACCCCTGGGCAGCGTGGCTCTGGCGTGGGCTGGTCCATGAAGTCACGAAGAGTCGGAAGTGACTGAACGAATAAACAACAAAAGCATGGCTTGTCATGTTGTGTGAACCTGATGGCTTGTTGCCATTGGTAACAAGCCACCCAAAACCCTGCAGCAGGCCAAGCACTCATTCTAAGCTTGGTCAGGGTGGGGTGTGTGGAGGAGCAAGTACTGGACAAAAGGGAGAGAGAGGCCAGGGTAATATAGGGCAAATGTGGGCAAATGTACTCACATGCACATTGGCTTTGTTTCTGTTGTTTCAGATTTGAACTAAGGCCTTAAGCCAAAAGCTCCATGGAAGAGATTGGATTAAAGTCTAGGAAACATTATTATTGCATTTGGACTTTCATATTATTGGGAGCAATAAAGGATTTTTTTTTGGGGGGGGGGGAAACCTGCAGATATCAAGTCAAGGATATTGTTTATTATTTATTTATTTTATTACATTTATATACCACCCCACAGCTGAAGCTCTCTGGGCAGTTCACAAAAGCTAAAAACAGTAAACATTATATATATATATATATATATATATATATATATATATACACACACACACACACACACACACACACACACACACACACTTTAAAAACCATCAGAGATGTAACAACAACAGCATAAAAACAGCAGCATCCATTTAAAACAACAATTCTTGGGTCCATAAAAAAACAAACTTCGCGTTCAATGCCATTAAATGCCTGGGAGAAGAGGAAAGTCTTGACCTAGCGCCTGAAAGATATCAGGTCAAGGATTTATCTGAACAAAAATAATATTACACTAGCTGATTCTCTCCTTAAAGTAGACTAATATGTGAGCATTAATACACACAGCAAGTAAGATTGCACCTTTTATTGGATGTTTCTTCACTTAATACTGGAAGCACACTTTCAGGTTATGCTAAATGCTTCTTCAGATGTAGGTTATGAGTCTGAAACTAAACATCACACTTGGATAGTCAGGCTGATGGTTACTTAGTTGCAGAGCATTATGTGCCACTTAGTTGCAGAGCATTATGTGGCACAGGGATAACCTGGTGAGTTCAAATGTTATGCTTGAATATCATGGATGATGTCACAATCAGGATACACTTTAAGTTCTGGCAAAGTGTAAGACAGTTTACAGTCAGACTGAGTCTGAATGCAGTAAAAATGGGTCTTCGTAACAGGTATTGAAAAAGGTTTATTTTGGAGCTATATTAACTTTTACTTAGGGCTGGTTTGCAGATTGGATTTCCAATTCATAACCCACCAAAGCTAAGGGCAATTAATACACATTTTAAACACTTTTCCCATCAAAGAGCCAACCTTATATGAGAGTGGTTTGGTGAGATCCACAAAACCATATTGAAGATTTAAATATGGTTAAATATGCATTGTGATCTTGGAAAGCCAGACCCACAGGATAATATCATTTTCTGTTTTATATTATCATATAAGGAAGACTTTTCCGAGACTTCAGCTGAAATGGTTATGAAATTCACCTTTACAGCCATACTCCAAGCAATACAAGGGAAGTTACTTAGTCATGGTCTGCCTATAATTGTAGGTCTTCAAAACTACATCCATACCGTGACACTAATTTATTTTATCCTCACTGTGATCGTCATGGTGATAGTTTAATACTTCAATTCTTTGTATTGAAATGGAAGGGGTTCTCCTACTGGTTGTATAGGACCACGTATTTGACAGAGAAGAAGCCCATCAATGGAAGCTTCCTAAGGTTTTAGCTAACATTGCTGCCAAGGGGGTTCTGAGCATCTCTTGCTAATACAGAGACTTCACTCTGGGGCCTCATCTACACCAAGCAGGATATAGCACTATGAAATCAGTGTGAAAGTGGTATCTAAAAGGCAGGAGCCACACCAAGCAGGATATAGTGGTATGAAAGCAGTATAGGGTATGTATCAATGGGCCCCAACAGTTGTCAGTGCACTTCAATACCGCTATAAAGCAGTAGTGTGGCTCCTGCCTTTTAGATACCACTTTTCATAGTGGAATATCCTGCTTGGTGTAGACGAGGCCTGGATGATAACGGAAGGCTGGAATAAAATATGGTGCAGCAATCAAGAGGGGTCTTCACTAGGGTTGTTGACAGCACCCAACTGGGTCCTGGAGGCTAATGGACCTCCCCCACGTCTGGCCTTACATTTGGTTCTGGAAATCCTTTGTGGAAGGGAGGGCCAACTGGTTAGCATCAATTTGGTGTTGGTGCTAAGTAGCAGCGTTCTGTCTTTCTTTCTTGGTTTCCACAAGCTGATATGAAATTTTGAAAGAAGTTCTTGATCTACTTTCATTGCACAAAAAAGTCTTATAACCCGTGTTTCATTTTGCAACACTTCTGCAGGTTTTTCTCTTCGTTAAGAAGGCTAATGAACTGGAGGAGTCCCCATGTGTATCCAAAGGATGATTTGGGTGTATCTGGTGAGGATCTAAGTCTTGTACTTCTGGTGTCTAAGGATTGGCTTAGGCAGAATTGGGGTTTCATACCTTTGAATTGCTATTCCGTCAGTAGGAAGTCTCTTTGGGATAAGATTTGATACGCATCCAGTGCTTTATTAAACTAGAAATCATACCTTTTGACTATATTCCACATCATCTGAACACATCATTGCCCTGCACTGCTGTGGGTGGCTTCTGCAAACATTAAGGCAGGAGCCACACCAAGCAGGATCTAGTGGTATGAAAGCAGTATAGGGTATGTGTCAATGGGCCCCAACAGTTGTCAGTGCACTTCAATACCGCTATAAAGCAGTATTGTGGCTCCTGCCTTTTAGATACCCTTCCAAAATTCAGCTACAAGTGCAGATTAGCCACTGAATTCTGCCTCTTGGAACAGAGGGAGTCTGTACATGCTAAGAGACACTGTTGTTGTAAGGGAGCCTTTGTGTTCCGCCAGGCTTTTTGAGGAAGAGAATCACTAAGCCCAGAGAGGACACCAATGGGCCCCACCTGTCCATTCATTCACCAATTTAGGATTGCCATGTTTCAGACTTTGCCTGAGATTGAATCCAGGGGCAGGGCTGTATCATTCTGATGGTGACAAAATTAAATTGCAGGGATAGCCCAACAAACTTGTCCATTTTATGGAATAGCTAGGCAAACTTTTGGGGTCTGAGTGCTGTACTGGCCCTTGATGAAATGTTCAAGGGCTGCACAAGTGAGCAGGGTTGATGGTGAGAATGGCAGTGGTGGGTGGGGTAAGACCTACAATTCCCATTCATTTCTCACACACTCATGAATTCTCTCCCTCTCTTACGCACACGCACACGCACACACGCGCGCGCACACACACACACACACACACACACACACACACACGATCACTGTTTCCCCACTGCTAATACAAAATTAAATTGAAGGGTGGCCCAGACTAGGAGTGGGCACTGCTGGAGCCCCAATGCCCCATCATCTGTCCAAAGATGACATGTATTGGTGCCAGGCCTGGCTGTGTCACTACATTCGGTATTCGCTGAGGCTTTGGAACAGACTTCAAGAGCAGCCTTCCATGAAAGGGGGATAGCAGCCCTTAAGTTCTGAAGGTAGAAAACATGAGAGTTATGGGTCACAGGCATCTTTTTAAGGTAGGAGAGATCTAAAAAAAGCAAGAACTTGTTACTTGTTACTTGTTACTTATCCTTCTAGAAAAGGAGGTAGAAGTGCACATATGAGACATGATAAGGACACGCTGTCCTGTTGAACAAGAAGTCCTTGAAGTGTTTTCTGTAACTGATCTGTTAGTGTCACTTGCTGTAGGTCTTTTGTTTTCTCTTTCTTCCTAGATGCACAGCTGTGCTTTACACACCTCCAGAATTTGGGGTCAAGTAACACCAACACCTTGGCCCATTCTAACCTCAGCCTATGGGCCATGAGGATCACTCAGCCTGTGGTGGTCTTAACGAGTGCGTGCAACTACCTGCAGCAGTTTTATGGGGTACAACTCTTCTTAATCTTTTTAATATGGTATTTCTACTTGCATACTGGGCAACACTTTGGCCATAGCTAGACCTAAGGTTTATCCCTGGATCGTCCAGGGGTCAAACCTGTTCATCTAGGTGACACATAGGGGATCCAGTGCTCAGGCAGGGGCGAACCCTGGATGATCCCAAGATAAACCTTAGGTCTAGTGTGGCCTGAGTTTCTGAACAACTCCTTGCTTTATGTAAACCTTGGATGAGTGTTCCTTTCACAGAAAAGTATTGGTTGATTCTTTGGCCTACAAAGAAAAGACAAATTACACGCTGGCAGAAGAGACTACCAGCCACATTGGCAGCACAATCCACTTGCTCTTTAGAAGCTTTGTTTTAAATTCATTTTTGTGACTTTACATTTGCATACAACCCATTTTTGGGATGATCCCCTTCAGTTCAAGGGGACATAGGCCTTAGCTAGACCTAAGGTTTATCCCAAGATTGTCCCAGGGTCATCTCTGTTCATGTAAATGACACACAGGGGATCCGGGGAGCAGGCAGGGACGATCCCAGGATAAATCTTAAGTCTAGCTAAGGCCATATTGAGCTGGGGCACTATTATTTTATTTTAACACCCACTTCCATTGTTTTAAAAAACGTTTAAATGTCTTGTTTTTATTCTTAGGCTCTAATCCTAAACATGGCTACTGTGGGGTAAAATGCATTGATCGTGATGGGCTTACTTGGGCATGGGATTGCATGGTTAGACCTTTCTTATTGTGGGGTTTTTGTTTTTGTTTTTTAGCAAATAGAAATCTTGGATTTGGTGTTTCCCCCTCTTTCTCTCTTGGAGACACGGGGACACACACACACAAGCAAACTGAGAAATTATTGATTTCATTTGAATTCTTACTCATTTTTAATCCTATGCAGATCGCACCAGTACACCGGATGCGCATCAATGAACTTTTGCCATCTTTTATCAAGTCGGCCAGCGAAATAAGTGGCAATTTGGCCATGAACCTGCTCCATCTTGCCATGGAGGACATTGATAAGAAAACAGTGAGTATCGCAATGGCAAGGTTGGACATTTATATGTAGTCTGGCCTGTTTGGAGATTCTGTGAAAAACGCATGCCTCCTCATTCCAAAAATGCAGTCTCACCAGTCCAAATTGTTTGGAGGAACATGCATACGATTTGGTGAGCCATGCACTGAGAGAAACCAGGGTTCTGCTTCCACATGTTCCTATGGCTATGGTGGCCCCTGGATGAATTTAAAGAACTTTGCAAGGAGGTTCGCACAGAGTCCATGTTAATATTGAGAGTTAATGTCACACTGCTTAATTTGTGACATTAACTAGCTGAGCCCCCACACCCATTAATTTGATGGGTGTGGGGGCTCAGCTACTCTGGTTCACTTGTCAATCTTCTTCATAATCCCAGATCTGTGTATAAGGTGTTGTGGGAGGGGGTCCTTGGCGGGAGATAAAAGCCATGCCAGTTACAGGCCAAAAAGCACTCTGTGCTTGCTTTCCCACCTCCTACCCCTTGTTTTCATAAGGCCCACTGATATTGGAATGCAGGTTCCCAGATTGAGCCCTGCTTTGATTTAAGCCCTATTCCAAACATTGCCACTTGATTAACCTGTTCTGAAACTCCTCCCCTTCTTCCTTAGATGAAGCCTATGCAACTTGTGACCCACTAAGCTTAATGTACCCCATTTGCCCTGTATAGTGGCCCATGATGAGCTTGAGAAATCTCCTGAACTTGCTGCCTGCCTAGGACTGCAAGCAGGGAGGCTGCCAAGGTCCTGATGCGGTACAATACATGGATGGTGGGGTTCCATTAGCTTGATAGATCCAAAGTTGTGAGGCCTGCCTTAGATGGTTCCCAAAAGGGTATGCCAATCTCTCTTTGTGCTGTAGGATCTTCAGAATCTGTACAACGATGCAGCTGGAGCCATCGTCGAAGCTCTCTGGAGCTACATCCCAGCAGAAGTCCTCACCAAGCTGCTGGAGACTTTCCAGGGCCAGCTGTTATCAGATCGCAGCTCCTGGAAAGTGCTCAGGACACTTGCCTCCAAAGGTAGAAGAGGGTCTCCCACCATGTCACTTTGATGTTTGCAGGAGCACAGATTTCATATTACCATAACAGCAGCAGTGAATCTCTTCATATGTGTGCAGCTCACTGAGGCCTAGGCCTAATTTACCCCAAGCAGGATATTGCACTATGGAAGTGGTATGAAAGCGGTATATAAAAGGCAGGAGCCACACCGAACAGGATATAGCACTGTGAAAGCAGTATGTGGTTTGTGTCAATGGGCCCCAACAGTTGTCAGTGCAGTTCAATACCACTATAAAGCAGGAGTGTGGTTCCTGGCTTTTATATACTGTGTTTATTTATTTATTTATTACATTTTTATACCGCCCAATAGCCAAAGCTCTCTGGACTGTTCACAAAAATTAAAACCACAATAAAACAACCAACAGGTTAAAAGCACAAATACAAAATACAGTATAAAAAGCACAACCAGGATAAAAACCTCGCAGCAAAATAGCTATAAAATTAAAATACAGAGTTAAAACAGTAAAATTTAAATTTAAGTTAAAATTAAGTGTTAAAATACTGAGAGGTCTTCAGCTGGTGACAAAAGGAGTACAGTGAAGGCGCCAGGCGGACCTCTCTGGGGAGCTCATTCCACAACTGGGGTGCCACAGCAGAGAAAGCCCTCCTCCTAGTAGCCACCTGCCTCACTTCCTTTGGCAGGGGCTCACGGACAAGGGCCCCTGTAGATGATCTTAAGGTCCGGCCTACATATGGGAGGAGGCGTTCCTTCAAATAACCTGCCCCCAAACCGTTTAGGGCTTTAAATGTCAATACCAGCACTTTGAATTGGGCCCGGACCTGGACTGGCAACCAATGAAGTTGTAAAAGGAATGGCATAATGAGATCTCGCCGGCCAGTCCCTGTTATTTATTTATTTATTTATTTATTACGTTTTTATACCGCCCAATAGCCAAAGCTCTCTGGGTGGTTCACAAAAATTAAAACCACAATAAAACAACCAACAGGTTAAAAGCACAATTACAAAATACAGTACAAAAAGCTACAGCTTAGCTATAGCTTCTGTTAGTAAACGGACTGCCCTGTTCTGTACCAGCTGAAGCTTCCGGACCGTTTTCAAAGGCAGCCCCACTTATAACACATTGCAGTAATCCAAACGAGAGGTTATCAGAGAATGGATAACTGTAGCTAGGCTATCTCTGTCTAGATAAGGGCGTAGTTGGTATATCAGCCTAAGCTGATAAAAGGTGCTCTTTGCCACTGAGTTCACCTGTGACAGTTCTGGATCCAAGAGCACCCCCAAACTACGGACCCGATCCTTTAGGGAGAGTGCAACCCCGTCCAGGACAGGGCAAACATCACCTCGCTAATACCACTTTCATAGTGCAATATCCTGCTTGTTTTCTAACGTCTTAGCTATAGCTTCGGTGGACACAAACAAACCTTTCACAATGTTTTTATTTTTTAAAACACACACAATAAAACAACCCTTCTACCATAGGAATTATGGGAGGAAGAAAGGCTAGATGGGTTGGGAAGGAATATAGAATACAGAATATGTAGGCAAATAGGATGCGGTAAGCAATTATTACTATTATTATTATTATTAGTAGTAGTATTTGCGTTTTTATACCGCCCAATAGCTGAAGCTCCCTGGGGGGTTCCTCAAAACTAAAAGAATTCAAAATATAAAACAAACAGTATAAAAACATGATATAAAATACACATTAAAACAGATTAAAACATACCATACATGATTAAAACATCTTTAAAACATCCTGAAAACATTCTAAAATTTCACTGAATAGGCCTGCCACAATAGATCAGTCTTTATTGCTTTTTTAAATTCTAAAAGACTGTCAAGTTGACGAATCTCCTCTGGCAGGCCATTCCACAGTCTGGGAGCAGCAGAAGAAAAGGTCCTCTGGGTAACCGTTGTTAATCTAGTTTTTGCTAGCTGAAGGGGATTCTTCCCAGAGGACCTGAGTGTGTGGGGTGGATTGAACGGGAGAAGGCGATCCCACAGGTAGTCTGGACCCAAACCATGTAGGGCTTTAAAGGGAATAACCAACACTTTGTACTTTGCCCGGAAACTAATCGTCAGCCAGTGAAGAGATTTTAAAACTGGTGTAATGCGGTCACCCCTAGGTGTACCAGTGACCAGCCTGGCTGCCATATTTTGGACTAATTGAAGTTTCCGGACTAGGCACAGAGGTAGCCCCATGTAGAGCGCATTGCAGAAGTTGAGCAAATAGAAGGAAGAATCAGTGGGTAATGCGAAGAAGCCTTTGCCATCTTCAATTGGATCTTCCATGACCCAACTTTTAAAAGGAACTAAGCTTCTAGTTCTTATTGTTAAGTATCTTAGTTGGATAAAATGAAATCAGTGTGGGAGAAAATGACAGAAAGCTGGCAAAGAGAAGCTAATTCATGCAAATTCCTGCCACGGGTATCTAGATTAGATAGATGCAATACGCTCAATGTGGGCCTGCCTTTAGAATGTATTTGGAACGAGCAGCTGGTTCAAAAGTAGCTGCTAGATTGTACTGGGGCTGGCCATGTGGAGCATACAAATGCTGGTTTTACATGTTCTTTGGCTTCTACTTGGTTTGCAAGCCCATTCAGTTGCTCTAAACATGCTGGGGCCAAGATACTTCAAGGACTGTCTTCTCCCATAGGAACCTGCCTGCCCATTAATATCTCCCACAGCAGCCTGCTCTGTGTTTCCCTCACTGTCTGAGGGTCAAGGAGGATTTTTTTTTTTTTACTGCTGCTAACTGCCACATGGGGGTGTTTTCATCGGAGGGCCCAGTTGGGGAGAGAAGAATTAAACCTCCCCACACACTGCAGTTCCAATCCAGTTGGCAGGGAGTGTGTTTACTCTGAAATAAATAAATAATAGAAGGGGGAGCAGCACACTAGTTAGTTGATGTAACGTGTAGTTTAACCCTGAAGTATAGCGAGTACTAACATGGGACCCCATTTTTTCACAGCCTATCACATTGTTTTGGGTCAGTTAAAGCTCCCAGACATATTGTAAATGGGAGGTTTCATGCAGAGCTCATTTTAGTTATTTTACAAGTCAGGCATGTTAGTTATTTGATTTGCCAGGTCTGATTTAGAAAGAAAACCTCACAGCCATCTTGTCCAATAGAACAATATTCCTAACCAATGCATTTCTTCTTCTTCTTCTTCTTCTTCTTCTTCTTCTTCTTCTTCTTCTTCTTCTTCTACTTCTTCTTCTTCTTCCACAGAACTTTTAGAGGAGGATTCCTCAAAAGCAGAGGAATGGAGGAGCAAACTGAAGAGGGTAAGGAAGGATCTCCACCTCTTGCATCTGGGTTGCTTTCGGCTGGGTTTAACGTTGACATCAGAGAACAAAGCATAGAATTGGGAACTTCGTGGTTCTCTCTACATGATGGTCGATTTAATAAATTATTCTGGAAGTTATGCCCAGGATGGGGCCCATTAATGGCAGGGAAGCCATATTGATGTTACACCCAGGGCAGATAAAATGTTTGCTTGTCTTATGAGGCAAAATACATGGCAGGTGAAACTTCTGCCTTGCAAAACTATCCATCTTCATCAGTGGCAGCTCTGCTTTGATGGACTCCTGTATCTCCACAGCACTGTTATCTGAGGGATTCCCCCCTTTGTGCCAGCATGGCATGGCCAAGGACTGCTGATCAGAATGTGGAGCTCTGAACTAGGCTTGCTGGGTAACAAGACCTGAGATGATAGAGAAGTGTCCCTGTGTAACTCATGCCCTCCTGGAGGCCTACTCTGACTAGAACCTGTGAAGTAGTCTGTGGCATAGCCAGAACCTGTCAGCCTAAGCATGGTGGTAGTCGGGAATGACTATTTCAGTGTCAGGGATACAATGGCCATCCTCAGAGCACCTTGACCTGAGATTGGAATCCAAAATAAAAGAGAGGAACAGAAGATGACAGGGCGCAATGGAAAGGCATGCTGGATCAAGCCTGTTCGGACAGTGGGAGGGTTAGACATCCATGAATGGTGAAAGGCTTGATTTCTTTTCCAACAGCTTGGCGCCAGATCCCTTCACTACCACCAGGAGAAGGAATTATCTGGAATCCTCCACCAAGTATTCAGGGAGGAGGGAAAGACCTCAAGGGATTCTGCCCTGCCAAAGGTCAGTGGAAGCTGTCTAAAGTTTATGGTGACCAAGCTCACCGTAAAGCAAGGTGGAATAGTCCAGTTTGGAGATGTCTTTCTAGATGCAGAGCCAGTATCTGCTTCTGTATTTTCTTTTTGATAATGAGGTTTGGTCCAGAGTGGCAGGGAGGTGTCTCTCTTTTTGTCTTTTTCTCTTCACAAATGAACAGGGGGGTACAGACTAGTGCTAGTACAGTATGTTTAGACTATGACTAAGTTTAAGTGTGTGACATTGACATGACACGGAAGTCTTGCTCATTCATTCCTGCCTCCCCGTCCCTCCCCTCCCCTCCTTCTGTTATCTCCCCTATGTCAAAATAAGGATTGTATATTGACCAAAACCTGCACTTTGTAAACTACCATGAAGATGTAATGGTGGTACAATAATAGTAATATCCAACTTTCTTTAGGGCAAGATGAAATCATGAGATAATGGAGTCTATCTACATTTGCTGTCCCAATAAATGCAATCTTTGCCACTCCTTCTTGCAGCTCTTCCTGTACCAATATTATGGGGCCATTCTCCATGCCTCAGGAGATCATGCCCTCGTGGAGGAATCTCTGAACAACCTCCTGCAGTCATTGCTGACGAAACCATCAGATAAGGAGGTGAGAGGAATACAGCTGTCAGGCTTGGAACCGTGATATTTATTTTGAGCTCTATTTAGCATAATCATGATTATTAAAGTGTTACATTGATACATGCATTGATACATAACGTTGATCCATGCATTGTATTAATATTTTACAACGTGAAACCATCCTGCACTTTTAGCTTCTTGCCTTCCATCCTGGTATGATTTGAAAAGGCCCTCAAAGTGTTGCTACAGTGACCCTCTCGGATTGTGACTGTGTTTGCAGCAAGCGGGAATTTACATCCTTTGAGATCCCTCCCCCTTCGGCATCCAGGCACCTGATAAGAGGGAACTTACTTCACTGCCAATTAAATACTCCTCCTGCTTCCCCATGTGTGCACATTAGCAGTCCGCCCCTTAATCAGACCTGGGTATTTAATGCACTTCCCTACCTGCGCTACAAAGGAATATGTCTCTGAGCAGATCATAGGCTGAACAGAGCTTGGAAAGGAAACCAACTTCCCTCATACTTTGGAGAAGAGAATTTCTTGTTAGAATATGGGGAAGCATAGCAGGGGAGATCCACAGGCTTCTAGAGTGTTCTGTTTTCTCAGCCTTTGTGGGATGCACGATGAAATTATGAATGTGCGATGTCTCGAAGATATCGCGCATTGAACAGGGATCTATGACCCCCATTCACAATGGAGCTATAAATGGAGCCCCGTGTCCCTTTTCATTCTGTATTTCTTGCCCTGGAGTTGGAGAGCAGAAAGGAAGCACACCCTGGCTTCCAAAATCCACCAGGCGACTGAGGGACACTGGGAGGCTGCCTCTCCTGCTTCCCAGGAATAACACCATGCCAAGGGGGAGACCAACCTGACCCATCCTTCAGCCAGAGAAGGAGCGGTTGCAGGGAATTCTCTCCTCCCTCCTTGCCAGAAAGACCACTCAGCTCCTACTGCCTGTAGCTCTGCAACTACAGTATCAACAGAGAGAATGCTCTAGTCCCATCCATTGGCCAAATAGCCACCAAATAGTATTTGAGCAAGAACCCCAGGGAGAGAACACCCGCTTGGCCCAATGTCCATTTAAATGCCACTGCTATAGCTCAGTGCTTTGTTCTGGCCTTGAAAAACAATCTCCCTCCTCTTTACATTTTCCCTCTACTCCTTGTCTCTATTGTCTCTTTACTTTGCAACCTAATGGCAAGAACTGTCTCTCTTTTCAATTGTTGTGGACCACTTTGGGAGACAATAATTTGAAAATACATCAGATAAATGTTTTTCAGACTCTCAAGGAAATAGGAATCAACTGAATAACCCCTGATTCTTCCTAGGGCATTCTTTCTGCCATCGGGCTTATTGCATCTAGCCATATCGAGTCCGTTTTCAAAGTCCTGAAGAAGTACTCTTCAGAGGAGGTCCTTTCATCAGAACCTCATCAGGTATCATGTCAGAAAGATAATGCATTTGGGAAGAACTGTGAGCCAGCACACTAAGCATGTGCGAGAAGTTATGGTCTCTCCTCACTCACTGAACTGGGGCTCTGTACATCAGGGGTGGCCAGAAGATAGATCTCCAGATGTTTTTGACTTCAGTGTTTCATGGAGATCCATGTTCTGCTCACCCACCCCCAGCATAAATCAGGAGCTTCCAGGACAAACCTGACGACTAATCATGTATCATGATGGCCTGCCTGATGCTTGTTTACGTGGTCGTAGCCAGGCAGGCAAACCAGCCAGCCTTTGGAGGGCTTTTTAGCAGGATGACTTGAAGGAGCTTCAAAGTGTGCAGGCACTGGGAAGTTCATTTGTGAATTGATGTAACATAGGGATATCCTGTTCGTGGGATTTGATCCCTGATGGCTTCTTCATACTTGCACATAATTGTCGATTAACATCACTATACAATTTGATTAGCTAGGGAAGTTCTAAGTAAAAAGTCACTTTTACCAGTTAAGGCTGAAATCCTATACTAGGGATGTATGAGAACTTCCTTCACCTGTGAAAATGTGAGGAAAGCACCCTGAATGCAAACTTGTGCATTCTTGAGCTTGCCATCACATTTGGAAGGGTGTATCCGTTTTGAAAAATGCACACTCTAACATGAGCATTTTTCAAAAAAGGACACATTTTTACACCATGGTTAATGTGGTGTGGGGGCATTTGCATTCTTGCTTGAATAAGTGTACATTTTCCCTGTTCGGAGATGTGCACACATTTACGTGAAAAGAACTTCCCTGAGGCTTACTTCCGAGTAGTCATGCATATCTGCACCGTAAGCTTTTCACATCTTCACATTACAAAATTCTGACAAGTTTCTTTATAGCACTAGAGGGACTTAAAAGATATTCTCTGTCTATTCCACTTAGGATAACATCCAGAACATACTGGTGGAGTCTATTGAAAAGATTGCTTCAACAGTAAGTGTCAATTTGAAGGGATGGTTGCCTGTTTGACTCAGCTTTTACGGTACCCAACGTATTTCGATAATCCTTATATTTTAAAGTTTGGGATACCATGAATTGCCATTCAATGTAACTAGAGGGGATGGCTTCTTAAGAGGAAGCCAAGGACTGGGGAGTGATATGAACTGTACAATAAGCGGGCAGTGCTGTGAAGTCGTTTTTCAAAACAGGCTCTTGGATTTGCACACCAAAAATCATTCCGACTCATTTCTGTACTAATCTGCAGGATACAAATCCATGGCTTGTTTTTTGTGTGGATTATCCAAAGGTGCACATGTATGCATTTGCTCTCCCCATCAGATAAAGCGACAGTGCACGTATTTGCCCACATGACGTGCCTTTTGAAACATGCACAATTTGGGGACAGATTTTTTTTAATTGATGGAACTTTAGCCCAGCTGCCCAAGAAAGTGCAGATTTCCAGTTACAACTGCATTCTGGAATGCGTTTTGGTCTGAGGGGTGTGCCAACTGGATAGGTCTGCAGTAAAATGGAGACCCAATTAAATTCTCATCTAGCCCTAATGGCCAGTGCAGTTGAACCCACATGAGAACTAATGCTTTTTCCTTCATAACTCTTTCTCCAGGAAAGATACGGAAGCCTTTTCCAAGTTCGGCCCTTTAAGAACATGAATGAAGAACACCAGTCTTGAAGAGGGATTGATGACCTGCAATTATTTAGGCTGTCAATTCAACTGGGGCGTCTCTCTCTTTCTCTCTCTCTCTCTCTCTCTCTCTCTCTCTCTCTCCTTCTCTCCTTTGCTAGACTTACCGTTAAATCTGCAACTGAGGAGGGGAAAGCCCACGATGCAACTATCCAGATATCACGTGTGGTGAGCTCAAGAAGAGAGCAGTCACGTCTGCCATTTTTTTTGTTTTCATGCGCACAGGTATTGGTTTTTTTAAAAAAATTAAATTGATTTTCCTGCTCCCCCCACCCTGCCCCCGATGGGCGCAGCACTCCTGGGGAGCGCTGCACCCCGTGCGCGGCTCCCAGCTACCTGCGAGTAACTGCGCGGGGCCGGGGTCAATCCACAGAAACGGGCCACACCTTCCGCGGTCCTGGGCTCAGCTTGGGACTGTGGAGAAATCGGGCCCACAGGCCTTTGCTAGACCAGGCTATATCCCTGGCGTATAACCGGGATCACCCCTGTGTGTCCAGATGATGCACAGGGGATCTCAGGCTCCGGCAAGGATCAACCCTGCCTGGCCTCGGGATATAGCCCTACACTTTGGGACTGCTTTTTCCACGGTGCTGGGCTGAGCCCGGGACCGCAGAAGGTGTGGCCCATTTCCGTGGCTTGACCCCGGCTCCACGCGGTTACTCGTGCGAGGCTGGGAGCCGCGCACAGGGTGCAACACTCTCCAGGAATGCTGCGCCTATCGGGGGCAGGGTGGGGGAGTGGGAAAATCAATTTAATTTCTAAAAATAAATTACCTGTGTGCACGAGCGTTCGTGCGCATCATCCCTTTAAGAAAACAAAAAAATGGCGGATGTGATGGCTCTCTTCTTGAGCTCGTCACGCGTGACGTCTGGACTAGTGCAACAGCCCGCGATAGTTGCATCGTGGTCAATCCCCTCCTCCGTCGCAGATTTAACGGTAGGTCTAGCAAAGGCCTCTGTCTCTCTCTCTCTCTCTCTCTCTCTCTCTCTCTCTCTCTCTTTCTCTCTGACACATGCCTGACTCCAAGCAGTAGCACAGCCTGTTTTTTGAAGTGATGACACAATGTACTGCATGTATGAAAAGAAATATTAACATATTGTACATTAAAAAATATAAAGGTTTTATTGACTTCAGCTTCATTTTGTTTCATTATTACTGTTGGATCCTGGATTGGATCTGGTTTTTCTTTTTCCACTATTTTTCCAATTACCTGGAGACCTGAAGAAAATGAGGAGTCAGCAGAACATGCAATTCCCTCAAATGTCAAGGTGTCAGCTGGACAGTTATTGAATTGAACACCACAGGAGTTAACAGAGGCCGGATCAGAGTTAGAAACGCAGCCAGAACAGAAAGAGGAGGCGGCATTTATCCCCCCTCGCTCTCAGAGAGCAAATAAAGGAGTCCCGCCAAAGCGGTTTGCCTCTGAAGCCTTTAATATAAGCTTTGAGCCGAATTCTTACGCAGATGTACAAAGATTCGGTTCTTTAGAAAGGCAGAAATGGCTAGAAGCCATGGAAAGTGAGTTGAAAAGCCTAAAAGACAATGAAGTTTTTCAAGAAACAGTTTTGCCTCCAGGGCAGAAGTCTGTAATGTGTCGATGGGTTTTTAAGCGCAAACAGTTAGAGACAGGGGAAGAAAAATTCAAAGCCCGACTTGTCGCAAGGGGTTTTAATCAAGTTAAGGAGGTAGACTATACCTCAACTGTAAAAGCAGAAACTTTAAGATTATTTTTAACTATTGCAGCAAAAGAAAAGTTAAAAAATAGGCAATATGATTTCCAAACTGCATACCTGAACGCCCCAATTCAGGAAAAAATATACATGAGAAAACCTGAAGGTTTTGAGTCAGATGACAACAAAGTTTGGTTCCTGAAGAAAGCAATTTATGGCCTTAGACAGAGTGCCAGGTGTTGGAATTCTGTCCAAAACACCACTTTGGTAAGTGAGATGGGATTTGAAAGGAGCTGTGTCTGTACACAAAGGGGAGTGGTCAGAATTATAAAGCTCTCATCGTTTTTGTTGATGATGTTTTGATTGCTTGTCCTAGTGATGCAGAGGTCCAGAAAGTTGCAAATCAGCTTGGAAGCAGGTATAATTTGAAATCCTTAGGTCCAGTGAAGAATTACCTAGGAGTAGAAGTTAAACTAGCAGAAGACGGAGGTTTTTTGCTCAGTCAGAAGCAAAAAATTCTAAAGCTGCTAGAGGATTTTGGAATGCAGGATTGCAAAGGGGTCAAAAGCCCCATGGAATTGGATATCCAGAAAAACCTGCAAGGAGAAAGTTTCAGTGATCCAAGCCTGTATCACTCTGTGGTGGGTATGTTATTGTATTTGGTAAGCTGGTCAAGGCCAGATCTGTCTGCTGCGGTTGCTATCTTAAGCAGGGGGGGATCCGCACGTCACTCCCAGAGCGCTTCTATGGGACCCCAGTGCACCCCGAAAACGATAGTCTGACTTCCCTGTAAAAGAAACGAGGAAGAGCCGTCCATGCCGCCGCTGCAGAGAGCTCTCCGCCGGCGAGGAGAGCTCGGCAAAAGAGCTCTCCTCTCGGCAAAAGCTCGGTGAGGAGAGCCCGCCTTCTTTTGCCGAGCTCTCCTCGTCAGCGGAGAGCTCTCCTCCTCCTCCTCGTCTTCGGCGGCATGGACGGCTCTTCCTCGTTTCTTTTACAGGGAAGTCAGACTATCGTTTTCGGGGTGCACTGGGGTCCCATAGAAGCGCTCTGGGAGCGACGTGCGGATCCCCCCCTGGTTCATTGCCAAGCCAACAGTGCCTGCTTGGCATGCAACCAAGAGAGTGTTAAGTACCTCAAAGGCACCTTAAATTACAGTTTGAAGTTATCTGCTGAGCCAGATAAAAAGCTCTTGAGTTATGTGGATTCGGATTGGGCAGGCTGTATAGAAGACCGGAAGTCAACGTCTGGAATTGTGCTAATGTTGGGAAAAGGACTAATCTCTTAGAAGTCCAGAAAGCAGGCTTTTGTCTCCAGATCTTCCTGCGAAGCAGAGTATGGGGCACTGTCAGAGTTGTGTGGAGAAATCACTTGGCTAATGCAATTAATAAAGGATTTCAAAATCCAAATTGAAACGCCAATCACAGTGTTCTGTGACTCCCAGGCATGTATTGCGTTGGCAAACGCAGACATGTTCAAGTCAAAATCCAAACACATTGCTATTAAGTACCAAAATGTGAAAGAACACATAAGTAGTGGAACTCTGAAGTTGTGTTATTGTGAGTCACAAGAAAACTTTGCTGACATATTCACAAAACCTTTAGGAGCTACAAAACACAGGGAGATTTGGGAAACACTAGGTTTCAGGCAGGATGAAATGTAAACGTCTGTACAAGTGTTGTGTTGTAAAAACTGTTGCGTAAAAATCAAAAGAACGGGTGTTGGATCTTGAAGAAAATGAGGAGTCAGCAGAACGCGCAATTCCCTTAAATGTCAAGGTCTCAGCTGGACAGTTATTGAATTATTGTATGGAAGCATTTTCATCAATTAATCAATTAGTGATTGCATGTTTTCATGTTTCTTATTCTTCATCTTACCCCATCTTGATGTATGCTGATGTGTATTGATCGTCTGTGAGTATTTGTATATATGCTGCCATAACTAAATTATTTCAACTGTCACTAAAGGGTTTGCTTTTAACTTACAAAGAATCCTTTGCCTCATCGAGTCTTTGCTGCGTCCTAAACTGAGAGCCGCTGCTACTTCTGCTCAACTCTGGTTCAGAGTGTGATTTCCCAACAATTACGTATATTGGTTTTGGTATTTTCTTGTTTTGGTTTGCTATGCCTATTGGTTTTATATTTTTTAGGAATTATTATTATTTTTGCTCTGAACCACCTTGTCAACTAAAGAATGAATGAAGGGATGCATACATTATATTTGCCCAGGAATGAATTGAAACAGCAACTACAGTTGCTTTAATTTGCTTAACAGCCCACTTCACATGCATATGGAAGAGGGATCCTTCCCATTTAACATAAAAAATAATTTAATTATTGCGGCTGATTTTCCATTTTAATTCTGTGTTCTCCTAAACTCTTAAGTTACTTTGAAGCTGTTGCTTTTATTTCAGCTGGGCTGAATATCACACCCTTCCCTTCCACAGGACCATTTGTCCCCTGCAGAAGGGGGGAAATGCCCTTAACTTGGGAGGGCAGGAGGGAATTAAATCAAATCACTTTCTGCAGTGCTTCCCATATAACTTTAGACACCATACTATTTCATTATCAAAACACGTGTTGGTTTAAGACCAGGGTTAAGGCTACCTCATGTTGCTTGAGTTTTGCTAGAGAAATCCTGGAAGGTGACCTCTTCCTGTTCCCTCAGTAGCTGCAGGATGGGTTACTACCTCTGTTCTAGTCTGGACTAGAGTGTTACCTGTACCTTTAAGATACAGGTAGATAAAGACTAAACTAACACACCTGTCTGCAGAACTGGCCACCATTGAATCTGTTCAATAGAGTTGCTTGGGATTGAGGGTTGAGCTCCTTAATTAACATTTGGCTGTTAATTTGATCATGTTTCTGAAACTTTGTATTTGTTTTGCAGCCAAACTTCCTGGGGTGGGGAATTAATAAGATTCTGGGACAGAAAGATTACTTAAGGTGTTTCAATTTTCCCTTACTCCCACCACATTGCTTGTGAATTGCAGCGAGTCCTAACAGAAAAGTCTCTGAGCCTTATCTGTTGCTATTTGCCAATAACTTTGTCTTTGTTTTCACAGATTACGTTGCTTTTCTGAAGAAGCCAAAACATGGCAAAACAGGACTGAAATGGGTGCATGTTATACTTTGCCTATCTTGTAGAAAACCTGTGTTCAATGCACGCTCTCATGTTCTCTCCGTCGCCCAGCTGTTAAACCTCATTGCTTTTTGCACTTTATTTACGTCTTCATTTCATACTGAGTGTCTAGCATGTTTTGTGTAGACTCGTTCAAATTACTATTTTCTGTTTAATTGCATCATTCCTATGTTATGGTTTGTCACGCATTATAATATTGTTTGTAGAGTTGTGTGCTCTTTAGCATTTATTTTTAATTGCAAATTCAACTGGTGCCCCCCTTTTATTGGACTGATGATTGGTTCTCAAGCCAGAAACGGGTGGGGGAGGAGGACACTGGAAACTCTGTGCTCCCTCCTTGGCGTGAGGATCACCAAGCGCAACCCTGCAGGAGGAAAACTGCGGGCTTTAGGGGCAACATGGTGTCAATGTGGTGCCGTCAAAGCAGCCCTCTTTTCTAGGAAGGAACTTTATTAGTAGTCTCTCCCAGGCAAGCTTTTTCATGTTACTGGGGCGGGGTTGGAAATGACCATGTGGGAGATACTGCAACAAACTAAGACGGCTACCTCTCTAGAAATCATGACAGAAATTCAACTGGTGCAGCATTTCTCATCACTGCATCTCCGTCGGTCGATTTTTATTTTTTAGCAGTCACGAAGCACTTAAAAATGCAGGCGTCCTTGCACACAGAACAAAAACAAGGGATGGTGTAAAAGCCGGAACGGAACGGAACAGGCCGGAACAGCCCCATTATATTAAAAAACATATCAAAAACAGTGGCATGTGTTAGCAACACTTGAGAACAATATTTTAGGACTAAAACCATGCCAATATTATATCACTATTAACCCCAAAACTCCCAAAATGACGTCCGGAACAGAATGGGATGGCCGGAACGGCCACTAGGGAACGAGCGATATCAACCAAACTCACCAGTCATGCATAACTAAATGGCAGGGATGCAATAAGCCCCAAAAGTTGCCCCGAAACCACGTTCAGATACCCGTTCCGGGCAAAAACGCGTATTGCGCAAAACCGGCCGTAACGGCAGCTTCCCAATGAGGAAAGTCAACCAAACTCACCAGATGCACATGACAAGGTGGGACAAATATAGAAAGCTCCAAAAGTTGCCCCAAAACCACATTCAGATACCAGTTCCAGGCAAAAACGCGTATTGCGCAAAACGGGCCGTAACGGCAGCTTCCCAACGAGGAAAGTCAACCAAACTCACCAGATGCACTTGACAAGGTGGGGCAAATATAGAAAGCTCCAAAAGTTGCCCCAAAACCACGTTCAGATACCCCTCCCGGGCAAAAATGCGTATTGCGCAAAACGGGCCGTAACGGCACCTTCCCAATGAGATAAGTGAACCAAACTCACCAGATGCACATGACAAGGTGGGACAAATATAGAAAGCTCCAAAAGTTGCCCCGAAACCATGTTCAGATACCCGTTCCGGGCAAAAACGTGTATTGCGCTAAACGGCCGTAACGGCACCTTCCCAATGAGGTAAGTGAACCAAACTCACCAGAGGCACATGACAAGGTGGGACAAATATAGAAAGCTCCAAACGTTGGCCCGAAACCACGTTCAGATACCCGTTCCGGGCAAAAACGCGTACTGAGCAAAACCGGCCATAACGGCAGCTTCCCAATGAGATAAGTGAGCCAAACTCACCAGATGCACATAACTAGGTGGGGCAAATATAGAAAGCTCCAAAAGTTGCCCCCAAACCACGTTCAGATACCCGTTCCGGGGGGAAACGCATAATGGGCCGTAACGGCAGCTTCCCAATGAGTTAAGTGAACCAAACTCACCAGATGCACATGACAAGGTGGGACAAATATAGAAAGCTCCAAAAGTTGCCCCAAAACCATGTTCAGATACCCGTTCCGGGCAAAAACGCGTATTGTGCAAAACGGGCCGTAACGGCAGCTTCCCAATGAGGTAAGTCAACCAAACTTTTTGTATGTCTCTTTGCACCTGTGCTATGCAGTGGCTCACCTGTCCCTTTCCCAGCAGACATGGTGCCTGTACGGCAGTGGATTGCAAATGAACTTCTCATGCACAAATCACTTCTTCCACGGCCAAGTTTAATGCAGAGACAGCAGCAGAGAATAAAGAAGCAAAGAAATCAGAGAGAAATTAAGCAATTCAATAGTCCTGTTTCTAGAAAACCACCGAAAGGAACATTTTCTACAATCCAGTTCTTGTCTTCAGCAATACAACAGTATAACACTTCATCTTGGTCTTTGTGCTTAATGGGTGATCAGTGCATGAAACCCAAGGAGGACACCATGGTTCTGTGCGAGGGAGCCTGTCAGGACTGGCACCATCTCTCTTGCCTTGAGATAAATCAAGCTTCTCGTGGTATATTCAAATGTCCAAAGTGTTGTGAGAAATGAATAATCTACACTGTAGGCAAAAATTTATGTTAACAGGTGCTATATGTTAGCATTTACATTTACACACACACACACACACACACAGAGAGAGAGAGAGAGAGAGAGAGAGAGAGAGAGAGAGAGAGTATATAGATATTATGTACATTGTTTTTGTTCTTACTGTTTGTGGTTATTTTTCTTGTATTCATGTTTTCATAAAGAATATGACTAAAGAAGCGTATATGTTAATAAAGCTTCAGAACATCACAGCCAATGACAATGGGTTATACTGAATCAAACAAATGGTCAACCTAGCTCCCTCTTATTCACATGGGGCTAACCTATTCAAGACACCTAACATACAATTAAAAATTGTGTGATTGGCTTTTAAAAATAAATTCCATGTTTGGGGAGGGGAGGGGTACCTGTCAAGATTGTGGAATGTGGGCATTAATGCTTTGTCTCCTGGTGTGATAAGGGTGACCAGATGACCCGGAAAACCCGGGAGACCTCTGGAAAAACGGAGATCTCCAGGGCAACCGGGACTGGCACCCAATTTCCTGGGGGAAAGGGCTGAAGGGGAAGGCCTCCATCAGCCCTGGAAGGGGTTGGGGGCCGCGTTTTTGGACTTCCTGGAATGCAGCCTCCAGTACTCCCATGGCAATCCTCAAAAGACCTGGGCTTTTTTGACAGAACATTTATATCCCACCCGCCACCCAGAAACGCATGGTGAACTACAATGGCCTTTCCCAATTTTGTAATAACCCTGTGGGATAAGTTAGGTTGAAAGATGTGAATAGCCACAGGTCATTGTAAGCTTCATGATGGAATGAGACAGCCCAACCCCAACAATGCCATCATAGACTGATATTTTAAGCATACTACCAAACCACATGACAACTATGGGCTTCTGTAGGAAACCATCTTTGCAGAACTTCACTCTGGATTCTGAGAAAGTTTATTAAATGTTCCAGTTAGTACAATGAAAGTAGTTTATTTGATTGCATTCACACACATAGAAGTTGCCTTTCGAAGCAATTTCCCGACAATAGATAGTGCCTCATTTTCCTCACCCATAATTTTCTTTGCCAGCTAATTTTGGGAATATGAACTATGGCCCAGAATGGGTAACAGAACCTGACTATCATGGAAATTTCAGAGGTTATTATATCTGTCCCATCTAGTAATGTGCTTCTGGTGAGTTTGGTTGACTTACCTCATTGGGAAGCTGCCGTTACGGCTCGTTTTGGGCAATACAGACTTTTGCCCAGAACGGGTATCTGAACGTGGTTTCGGGGCAACTTTTGGAGCTTTTTACATCTGTCCCACCTAGTAATGCGCATCTGGTGAGTTTGGTTGACTTACCTCATTGAGAAGCTGCCGTTACGGCCCATTTTGTGCAATACGCGTTTTTGCCCGGAACAGGTATCTGAACGTGGTTTCAGGGCAACTTTTGGAGCTTTCTATATTTGTCCCCCCTAGTTATGTGCATCTGGTGAGTTTGGTTCACTTATCTCATTGGGAAGCTGCCGTTACGGCCGTTTAGCGCAATACACGTTTTTGCCCGGAACGGGTATCTGAACATGGTTTTGGGGAAACTTTTGGAGCTTTCTATTTTTGTCCCACCTTGTCATGTGCATCTGGTGAGTTTGGTTCACTTACCTCATTGGGAAGCTGCCGTTACGGCCCATTTTGCGCAATACGCGTTTTTGCCCGGAACGGGTATCTGAATGTGGTTTTGGGGCAACTTTTGGAGCTTTCTATTTTTGTCCCACCTTTTCATGTGCATCTGGTGAGTTTGGTTCACTTACCTCATTGGGAAGCTGCCGTTACGGCCCATTTTGCACAATACGCGTTTTCCCCCGGAACGGGTATCTGAACGTGGTTTCGGGGCAACTTTTGTGGCCTATTGCATCCCTGCCATTTAGTTATGCATGTCTGGTGAGTTTGGTTGATATCGCTCGTTCCCTAGTGGCCATTCTGGCCATCCCATTCTGTTCCGGACATCATTTTGGGAGTTCTGGGGTTAATAGTGATATAATATTGGTATGGTTTTAGTCTTAAAATATTGTTCTCAAGTGTTGCTAACACATGCCACTGTTTTTGGTATGGTTTTTTAATATAATGGGGCTGTTCCGGCCTGTTCCGTTCCGTTCCGGCTTTTACACCGTCCCATATTATTCAGTATATTGTACCTCATTGTAGTTGTGTGCCCTCGGCACCCATTGGTTGTCATTAGAACAGAGGGTAAACACTAATGTAAGTCTTAGAGTAGACCCATGTAAGTGACGGGGATTTAAGTTAATCCTGACTAATTTAAGTCAGGAGAATTTCTTCTCACTCCCATTAACAGCTCTTCTAATGCAAACCTCCTCCTGCAGCAGCTTCAAAGCAGCCTCGCTGGCTGCAGCCCCCACCAACTCTCGGAAGCAACTTCCCAGTCACCGCCTCTTTGAAGCTGCCCTTTTTGAAGGTGCCGCCTTCTCTGCGGCGCACGTGGCATCGGCTGGTCTGGTGCGAAAGCGCTCCCCCACCGCCTATCACATAGACTCAAAGCGCGCGAGACTTCATCCTTCATACTGGAAAAGCTGCAGGGGGCGTCCATTTCCCGGTCAGATTTAGAGAAGGTTTAGACGGACTTGCACAGATTTAGAGATTTTCCCTGTGGGTCTCTAGTTACCCTATTTGAGTACCTTCTGGAGAGACCACCTCAAGCGCCCCCCTGCTGCCCCCTGCTGCCCCCTTTGCCTGCCAGCGCCCCCCTGCCGTCCCTTTTCCTCTTAAGGCCCCCTATGCAATCCCACCGCCCCCAGGGGGGCGGTACCGCCCACTTTGGGAACCACTATGTTAGATGTTTCAGTTGCCCCTGATAAAGGGGAAAAGTCTCAAAACACAGTGGGAATTAGAACACCGGTGCAGCTGGCTTATGTTTTGTTTAGCCTGGTGGGCATGAAGAGAAGGGCTGGGGGCATCTTAGTGCCCACAGGAGCCATATTGGTGACTTTAGAGCTACCCCAAGAAACAACTTTGTTGCTATTTGAAGGTTAGCTGAAGGAACGCCTCCTCGCATATGTGCCTGCCCGGAGCTTAAGATCATCCACAGGGGTCCTTCCCCGTGAGCTCCTGCCAAAGGAAGTGAGGCAGGTGGCTACTAGGAGGAGGGCCTTCTCTGCTGGGGCACCCCGGCTGTGGAACTAGCTCCCCAGAGAGGTTCGCTTGGCACCTACATTGTTTTCCTTTCGTCGCCAGCTGAAGACCTTTTTATTCTCTCAGTATTTTAACACCTAAAATAACTTAAATTTAAACACTGCTGTTTTAATTTCATATTTTAACCCCTATCAATTTTTGCCGTGTGGTTGTATCCTGGTCATGCTTTTTATATTGTATTTTGTATTTGTGTTTTTAAATTGTTGGTTGTTTTATTATGCTCTTCATGGTTTTAATTTTTGTGAACCGCCCAGGCTATTGGGCGGTATAGAAATGAAATGAAATGAAATAAATAAACTTTGCATCATCTTATGATAGCGTTCCCTAGCCTGGTACTCGTGAGAGATGTTGGACTCCATCTCCCATCATTCTCAGCCACATAACCATTGGCTGGGCTGTCTGGGCATGATGGGAGTTTCATAGCTCCATCCCACGTACCTGCTTCCCTCGGATTATCCCCATAGTGCTAAGCTTTTGCCATTGTTGTTGTTTTTGCTACCGGGTGACAACAATCCTTTGCATAACAGGAAGTGCGTTTAAGGGGGGAAATGTAAAAAAAAAAAAAAATCAACGGATAACCCAATCCAATTCAAATTTGGTATGCTTAAAGCTCTCCCTAATATCTATTACTGTACCAATTTTGGTGACTTTGTCTTTAAAGCTTACGCAGATGTAAGCATTTCTTTAAAATCCTGCTCCTGCACCCCAGCAGCAGCTCGGAACATACGCTCAAAAAGTAGGGGCTAAATTAGGGTGACCATATGAAAAGGAGGACAGGGCTCCTGTACCTTTAACAGTTGCATTGAAAAGGGAATTTCAGCAGGTGTCATTTTTATGCATGCAGCCCCTGGTGAACTTTCCTCTTCATCACAACAGTTAAAGCTGCAGGAGTCCTTTATTATTATTATTATTATTATTATTATTATTATTATTATTATTATTATTTATTTTCTACAATACTTAAACATACAGCATTACAATAAAAAGAAAACAACATACTACATAAATGTTGAGTAAATATTGAATACATAATATCATATCTAATAACATAATCAAATTTAACATATAAGTGCATCCCCCACCAAGGGATCTCATTCCTGATTCCAAAATCTCATACTTTCTTCTGTTGGCGGTTTCCCACTTCCCTTAGAAAACACAAAAATTAGGAACTGTTTCCAAATTCCTTCAAAATCATTTGTTTTAGCTATACCTCTTCTCCATTTAATATTACAAGTCAATTTATCATTTATAGCTATGTCCCATACTTCTTTATACCATTCTTCAATAGAATATTCCCCTTGAATCTTCCAGTTCCTAGCTACAATCAATCTTGCTGCCGTCAGCAAATTCATTATTAATTCCTTAATTTCTTTTTTACATTTTAAATCTTCAAATAGTGACAGTAATGCAACTTTTGGTGTTCGTTCTATCTTCATTCCCACAATTTCTTCAATCTCCAAAAACACCATCTTCCACAATTTTTGTACATATTTGCATTCCCACCACATATGTAAATACGTTCCTTTCCCCCCACATCCTCTCCAACAATTTGCTGAATGCTGATTATTTATCTTATTCAATCTAACCGGGGTTAGGTACCACCTCCATATAATTTTAAAATAATTCTCTTTTATTCTTACTGACATACTGCAGGAGTCCTGCCCACTTTTGTATCTGGTCACTAGTATAGCTCCTGCAGGTTTAAATGTTGTGATGAAAAGGGAATTTCACCAGGTTCTCCATATATAACAATGACACCTGCTGAAATTCCCTTTTCTATGCAACTGTTAAAAAGACAGGAGCCCTGGCCTCCATTTCATATGGTCACCCTAGCTAAATACGGCAAATCTTTTGGCTTTATATCACAATTAAGGCAGGATGCACGGGAGGCCTTCACAATTAAAGCAGATTATAAGGTGGAAAACTTCTGAGTCCTTTGCATGCAATTCGCAGTGACTGCACAGTATAACGCTGGTGTGATAAAGCTTTCAGTCCAATTCATCTGGAGGGATACGAGCATTGGGGAGGAAGGTTGCCTTAAAGCCTAGTGGATTCATGGCAGCCTGGGGTTTTTAAAAAGGGCCATCAGCATCCGAGACGGGCCTGGATGGCAGACAGGGATGTGCCATTGAACATGGGCCTTTAAGCAGAATAGTCAGTTGGCCCCCCACCCCCAGCAACGGCTGGAGACAATTTTGCCCCTGAATCAAATCACAACAGTCACATCAGAGCTGGTCCTAGGAAAAGCACTGCCCTGGTGAGGTGTCCTTTGGTGCTCCTCCTAACCCCCCAACCCCATGGCCAGCTTTGCAGGGTTGCCAAGAAGGTTTATGGGGTCTGCTACAGGTGTGATGTCAGGGCCCCTGCTGCTGCCACCCCCTACAACAGCCTTCCTCAACCTGGGGCGCTCCAGATGTGTTGGAGTGCATCTCCCAGAATGCCCCAGCAGCTGGCTGGGGCATTCTGGGAGATGCAGTCCAACACATCTGGAGCGCCCCAGGTTGAGGAAGGCTGCCCTACAAGGACCCATATGTGTGTGTACAAAGTAAAGCTGTGTTCCACTGCTTTTGACCAAACACAAATGACATCAGAGTGGAAATTGAAAGAGAAACATACTTTAAAGCTCATTGAAGGAAGATCATTATTGGAGTTAGGACCCAAACAACCTGTACAATCGGGGGGGGGGGGGAAGGGGGGAGATTCCAAACCCTTGCTTTTGCCACCCTAGCTCACTGCAGACAGTACATTGGAAAGACACGGGATCGTTTTCCTACACAAGCCTCCTTAAAACGGAGATGTGCACAGGAATCTGGGGTTGAATCTCTGCAAAAAATAAATCCAGAAGAGCAGCCCTGTTCGAGGCGTAGCAACAAAGGGTCTAGCAGCACCTAGTAGGATTCTTCTGTGGGTGGTGGGTGGTTTCTCGTATTCTGCGAAAAGCCTACGCCGTGTGCCATTCTGACATTTTGCCTGCAATATGATGGCTACTTTACAGTTTCCTGTTAAAAATGGAGAGACTTCTGCTAACACATCCTTCTTAAATTATAGTGCCCAGAACTAGATACGATGCATCAGGTGAAGTTGGACTAATGGAGAAAGAAGTGGAAATATTAAATCTGAGGTTAGGGTGTGGCCCTGATGTACTGTTTCGCATACTCAAAGGTATCCCTTTTTGGTAAGTGACCAACAATCTTTTCTCTTGTGCGTGAAAACAGTACATCAGGTTGGACATACCAAAGCTTGACCCTTTAGGGCAGGATCCAAAAGAGTAGTAGCTGCTTCATGGCTGGGAAGACATGCCATCCACAGGCCGCCACCGCAGAGGCACAGAAGCCGAGCTTGCAATGTTTAGCAAAGGTGCTACGCCGGGCTGGGCAAAGCTGGCCGTAGGCCCGGGACAGACGGGAAATGTAGGCCCCATGTCAAACTGCTCATTAAGTCCTTTTTTTATCAGTTCTAAACACGTATGACCTAGAATGATTTACGAAAAAGCTAACGGAAGCGCTTTTATGCAAGAGGTATATAAGCCACGACTTCTTCACACTCCGAAATGCTTCACGTGCTTTTCTTTGGGCAAATTCATCATCGGCAACAGAAAAATCAAGCCACTTTGCCCAGGGGGACTCGGAGTAGCCCCCCTCCAAATCACAGCCCCCCTGCCAACTCTGCCCCCGTCTGCCCAGCTCCGGTGCTACGGTTTGAACAGGGAGCTGCGCTACGAATCTCAGGCAGCGGAAGATCAAGGGGGAAAAGCTGCTGAGGTCATTGGCTGCTCTTGTGGGATGGGCAAAGACATTGGTGGCTTAAGAGCACTCAAGGCAGGCGTAGGCTAGGCAAAGACAAGCCTTTAGCCGTCTCCTCCGAGCGGCATTGGAAACCTTCTGTCTCAAAGCCGCAGGACGGAATGACCCCCAACAGGGCATTTGTCTGACAAAGAGGTGTGGCTCTGCCTCTATAAACCTTCAGGACTCTCCTGACATCAAGGGCATGCCGTGCCATTTCTGAGGGGAGCACAGGGGAATTTGCTCCTGCTGAAAATCAAGGGAACAAGGAAGAAAAACAGGACACCGCGCACTCCCTGCAGACGCGCCTCGGAAAGAAGCAAAGGGTGTCAAAAACAGGAAAGCGAAGCCCGACCAGCAATGCAACCAATGACCTCAGGAGGTCGTGGGCTCTCCCACACTGGAGGCCCTTCAAGAGGCAGCTTGTCAGGGATGCTTCAAGGAGGATTCCTGCACTGCGCAGGGGGTTGGATTCCATGGCCTTGAAGGCCCCTTCCAACTCTGCTGTTCTATGATTCTATGAAACACCGGAACATCCCTGATGGCTTTTGTTGTGTCCCTTCCCCTATTTCCACGACATATTTGGGATGGGGATCGGTGTGTTTCACCACCGAGTGTCTTTCTTCTTGTTTTTTGAATACAAGCATAGCTCTGCGCTGGAGCGCATGTTCCTTCCCAGAAACACAGCAGGGGTAGAGGCGCCCATGTGTTGCTGCGTGTCTGCGCTCATGCGCATGGCTCCTGAGTCATTAAAAACATACGCATTTGCCCCGTAGCCAGCTGTGACGCGGCAGTGCGCAATGCTGAGGAGAGCACATCTAA
This sequence comes from Elgaria multicarinata webbii, assembly GCF_023053635.1. Taxonomy (NCBI): domain Eukaryota; kingdom Metazoa; phylum Chordata; class Lepidosauria; order Squamata; family Anguidae; genus Elgaria; species Elgaria multicarinata. The sequence goes on along the minus strand of NC_086188.1, from coordinate 22,044,280 downwards.
ACGTCACCTGCCTAGCCCCGCCCACTCCTACCCCTACACATGTGGGGGTGGCCTAATGTCGCACACGTGCTCACGCAACAACGCTCCTGTACTTGCAGTAACCAACAGTGGCGTGTGCCCCGTGAGTGGCGACCGTGGAGGCGGGAACCTTCAGGAGCATCCCTCTTCCATACTGAGAGGGCTGCAGGGGGAGATTAGCCCAGGGTCATTCACACACCCCACTGAAGCCCGTCTTCCTTCCTCTCCGTGCCCCCACGCGGCCTTCTCTAAAGTGTCCAAGGATACATTGAGCATGGCGGGGGTGGGGCCACTAACTGCCCTTAGTGAGAAATGCACTGACTCACGCTGAGCTTTCAAAGCCTTGGAATAGGACAGAGATGCAGCTGATTCTGGACACCTGCTGAAATCCCCTTTTCAATACAACTGTTAAAGATACAGGAGCCCGGTCCTCCTTTCCATAGTGTCACCCTAACTACTTCCCAGCGCGACCACTAGCCCTTCTGTGGCAGCACCTGATGGACTGCCTGCCTTTGAGAAAGGAATAAAACCGCTAAACACACCTGCCTAGAAATGGGGGCACGTTCTTCCAGGCACTGGATGACTTGCTCCGAGCAGATCTGAGCCCCAAGGATGCTCTCGGAAGAGAAGGAATTGGGGGCACACAAATCCCTCCCTCCCTCTGACCATCTTCACCTCCACTGCTCCAAGGGAATTCTCTTGCTCTGTTTCCCAGCCCTGTCCCAGCACAGCCTGCCCCACAGCAATTCCACAGGTTCCCCCTTTGCAAGGAAAAGATTCAAGCTGTGCTGGGGCTGCAGGCACAGGTGTGCTCTGGCCTCCAGGTGCAAAGAGCATTCTCCGTGAACTTCCGCCCCAAGGAGACATAGGCCACAGCTAGACCTAAGGTTTATCCTGGGATCATCCAGGGTTCGCCCCTGCCTGAGCACTGGATCTCCTGTGTGTCACCTTGGTGAACAGGTTTGACCCCAGGACAATCCAGGGATAAACCTTAGGTCTAGCTATGGCCTTAGACTCTGCAGCATTTTAAATCATGCAGAGTAAATGTGCATACACCTGTTTGTTCTGTGAATTTCTTTATTCACAAACACCTGATTAAACTCTGAAAAGAGCCAGATGCTGAAACCATGCAACGTACAGCCTGCCCAGCCCTCCAGGTCCACAACGGACGAGAACTCCGAGTTGTCGCCACAACGTGTCGGGATGAATCACCGCGGCCTTTTAGGGATGGAGCACCAGAGATCTTGGGAGTCACCGACATTCTCCAGACGTCACTTCAGAGCTGGGTTCCGCGTGCCCCTCTTCTGACTTGGGCCTTTTCTTTCTCTGGGTTTCTTCAAATGGGGAAAGTGCATTTCTGGGTGCATTTCTCAAAAGGGTGCATTTTTCCTTCATTGTATATAACATGAAAATGGGAGTCTTCAAGAGAGGGCATTAAAAACAGAGTGCCTTTCTTCAAGTGCACGTTTCCCAAACACAAGTTCGGGACTTTGCTGGCATTTTTGGAGAACACGTGCTCCCCTTCATGCTTGGCTTCAGGGGCTGGAACAGGGCATTTTCGAGTGATTTGCAAACTTCCACCAAATTCTCCTACGTCTCAGCTCCTTTTCCAATGTGAAATCCGGTGGATTCATCCACCTCTTTCAAACCCGGAGACTCTCCTCCCTATCCCAGGAGACCCTCCCTGCTCGAGTCCTGAAGGCCAGTTCACAGGTGCTGGCTTCGAGGTCCCAGTTCGCCAGCTCAGTTGGGCCTGGCCCATGGCACTGTCACAATGGCCGCCTTCTAGCTTCCATGATGACGGAGAGTTCCAAAAGACGCTGCAGGAGACCGTTGGCCTGGCGCGGAATCTCCACCTTCATAGCAAACAAGGATGGCGTGGAGGAAACAAGCATGGCCGGTAAGGAGGGGCCCATGCCCAGTGAGGGTGGAGGGAGGAGGCCAGAGCGAGGAGAGGGGGGAGATCAGGGACTGGAGGGGTGGTCCCTGGGTTTGGAGGGCTGAGGGGAACAGGAGGAGGACAGGGCCAGGGGGGAGGACGCCCCCTTGCTAAGAGTGCCCCTTGCTGAGGCCCTCCAGGCCAAAGTCTGCCCCCCTCCCTAAGGCAGGCGGGAGGGTGGGGTGCAGGGGACGGCTGGGGCCCTCCAATTAATGTCACACCTTTCTCTTTCTCGTCCTAGGAGCCAATGGATACGACTCCCCCACCCTCCCTCCGTCCTTCCCTCATCCTACCTGCCACCTTCTTCCCTCCCTGGTCTTCCCCCCCTCAGGTAAGGAAATGTTGACCCTGCCTCCGCTCTTCCTGGACAGGCAGGGCCTTAAGGGGTGCGGGATTGAGGGCTGCAGAGGTCACCTGCTGCCCTCCTATTAACTGCATTTTTCTTTTTCGTCCTAGGTCCCCATGGATACCTCCCCTGCGCCCTCCCTCCGACCTTCCCTAATCCGACCCGCCACCTTTGTCCTTTCGTCTTCCCCCCCTCAGGTAAGGAAGAATTCAACCTGGCTCAGCTCTGCCTCGACAGGCAGGGCTGGAGCTCCGTAGGCCATGTGGGGCTGTGGGGGGTACAGGGATCGTCTGGGTCCCTGTCATTAACTGTACATTTCTCTCCTTGTCATCCTAGGAACCGATGGACACGAGTCCAGCCCCCTCCTTTCCTCTCCCTGCCTTTGCTGCCCCCATCGTCCCGGTAAGTAAAGGTTTGGCCTCTCTCAGCCCTCCGCCCTTCACAGGCAGGGCTGCACCCCTCCTTGAGGGAGGTGGGACGGTGGGGCACAGAGAAATTCCAGTGCTCTGCCACTAATGCCCCCTTTTCTCTGCTTTTCCCCCTAGGAGCCAATGGTCTTCTGAAGGCTAGAAGGTAAGGAGCACCTTCATTGACGCTGCTTTTAAATTATATATTGTTTTAACTTGGATCATGGTTTACGAGGCTCAGAAGACGTATGTTTCCAAATAGACGGTTATTGGGGGACGGCCCTGGGAGTCGGGTTCTTGCCCCTGAAGAGTCCCCAAGCAGGACAAGGCGGCCTCTAGCCGGCCTCTATGGGAAACGGGGTGGACCCTCGGCCTGATCCAGCAGGGCCCTGTTTAGATGCGAAGGAAGGGTGGCGTCTCCTGCCTTGTGCCGTGAGAAAACAGTCCGTGATACAAAAGGAAGCTGACCTAGGACTTTTATAAAAGACCTAGGACTTTTATTCCATAAATACTTTCTAGCTCTGCACCAGTTGTTGGCAAGGGGCTGTCTGGGGCAGCCGTGACTCCGTGCTAACAACAGGGGCAGAGGGGTGGGAATGGGGGGGGGGGCGTGTATTGACTCCAGCATGGTGGTCCAAAATGCAAAACAGCCTTTTAAAAGGAACATCCTGCAATTCTCCGTCTCTGCCCTAGGAACCTAAAGCCGACAGATCCTGCAGTACCTTTGAGCCAACCTCCCCCAACCTGGCAGTGCTCCTGTTGTGTTGGACTACAACTCCTACCATCCCCAATTGGCTGTGCTGGCTGGGGATAATAGGAGTTGTAGTCCAACACATTGGGTGGGCATTGGGATTGGAGAAGTCTGCCTGAGGCCGAAGTACTGATTTGTTCAACTTCCCGGCTGGCATAGGAAGAAGAAGAAAACGGCAGCGCTGTTGCCACCCCTCCCATAACTCCAGCCTGTCAGGTTCCTTAACGATCTCTTCCAGCCACAACCTTGTCCTGAAACACCTGGCTGGAGCGGATCCCGAACTGGTGCTGCTCAACTTTAAGTATGAAGAGTTGCAGGTAAGACAGAATGCTGAACTCTTGCAGGCAGTGGAGGCTGGTGACTCCGATGTCAGTGGGGCAGTGAATCCACTTGGGTTTCAATCCAAATCAGGCAGTACTCTAAAGGTGGCGAAGGATAGCTCCTTAGAGTTCTGACTGAAACCCAGAGCGGATTCACTGCCCCACTGACATCGGAGCCACCAGCCTCCACTGCGTGCATCCACTGTAACCCATTTTACGGCCATGCCACGCAAAGCTTGACACCATTAGAAACTGCCAGTAGAAACTGTGTGAATGGCGTTAAGCAAACAAGTGGGACCTGGCACAAAATGTTGCACTCCCCTTCATAGAATCATAGAATAGTAGAGTTGGAAGGGGCCTAAGGCCATCGCGTCCAACCCCTGCTCAGTGCAGGAATCCACCCTAAAGCATCCCTGCTGCCTCTTGAATGCCTCTAGTATGGGAGAGCCTTCAAGATGTTCTGTTCTATTTCTTACCCTTCTTTTCTTTGGAGTACATGACATGACGCTGAAATCCTGCCTCCTTACCGTGGCTTTCTGCTTCCAGGTTCTTTGCAGGATTACAATCGGCTCAATTACTTGGGCAGACATGTGCTTTGAATTGAGTATGACTTCCTTTCTCAATTCAGTTCCATAGGTTTCATTTTACAGTCACTAGATGGTGCTGTGATTATAGCACAACACCGTTATTACACACTGCCCATATATTGGATTAACGTCCCTTATCGGTTAATGCTGATCTTTTGAAAGCAGGAGAAAGTCAGAAAGTGCAGGTCATACTTTGGAAGTTGATGATGTCGTGTAAAGGACCGGCAAACTTCCATGAGTGACGAATCATGAACATGCAATGAAAGCCTTGTGAAGAAATGCTTTGTCTCACTTCCCCTTTCACCGTGCTGTGGCCACTGGGCATGCGGACTACGCAGTGGGATATTTGTGGCCGGTGGGGCGGGGGATGGCTGCCCCCTTGGAGGTTTTCTCCTTACCTTTTTTTGTCCGATTGCAAAGATTGAGGTTCCCCCAAGCCTTCCTCTTGTGTGCAGCCAGTGATGTTTTACCTACATTAGAATGAATTCCAGTGGAGGCTGGTGGCTCCGATGTCAGTGGGGCTGCGAATCCACTTCGGGTTTCGTTCAGAACCCTTCAGAACTCTAAATGAGCTATCCAAGATGTGGAAGATATCCAAAGGTGGGACTCTTGCCTGTCTAAACATGCGTAGGATTAAACCCTAAAAGTTGCCGTATAAATTAGGCCAAAGGGGGAGAATTCTACATGATTTTTTTCTTCTAAGAAGAAAAAAGGGGCTTTTCTTCTGGAGTCCACCTCCAAAATTTCAGCCTTGCTCGGGTCTCAGGCAGAGCTGGCTGCGCAGCACCTAGCATGCCCTGAGGCCAGGCCAGGCCGGCTTGCCGCAGTTTGTAGCCACGTGCCAAGGATCCGTGGTGAGCCCCGGCGCCTGCATTTATTTTGCAGAGAATTCCATTGGCTGAAATGTCCCGGGAAGAGATCAACCGGCTGGTGAAAGAGTTGGGGTTCTACCGGAAGGAGACGCGCGACTCACCTGTTCCGGAAGAGTTCCAGCTTGCCCCCGCGAAGCCTCTGCCTGCCTCAGAAGAATCCCAGAGAGAACAGGCGGCAGAGAGGAAAGGGGCGAAGGGCAGCGAACTGTAAATCTGGGTGCCTTTGAAAACTGCAGGGGTTGTGTGTGTCGGCAAGGCGTGAGAGACTGCTGGCGTTCGGAACTTGCAGCCTCTTAAGACTTCCAGCAAGGCATCCTCTCCATCAGGGGTGGGCACCTTGTGGGCCTCCAGATGTTTTGGCCTACAACTCCCATCAGCCCTGGAAAGTATAACCAAGGATGAGGGATCATGGAAGTTCTAGGCCAAAAACATCTGGAATTGTCCATCCTGATCCAGCTGCTTCCAAGTATCTCTTCACAACAATGAGGGACAGAAACTTGCTTTAAAAACAAAAGCGGTGGATTCTTTAGTCTCTGCCACATTCTTCGGCTACTCTGCTCTCCAGGAGCAAACACACAGCCCTGCAAATGCCGCAGCAGGTCTGAAAGCTCTTGGTGCCGAGTGTGGACAGATGAACGCGCGCATGGCAGGATCTACAGAACCTGCCTCCTTTTTTTTTTTTAAAAAAAAAAATGGTTTTCTGTCCCTCACTGACGAACAGGCATAGTTCAAAGCACCCAGACGATGCCTGCTAGAAGTCTCCAGAGGCCAGGAGGTTTGCAGTGGTTCACGTGGAACACTTTAGCTCTTCAGCCCCCAAACTACCACCAGAAAAAGGTTATGCAAGATAACAGAACCAGTAAGATAGGCAAAATCAGAGAAATCAGGTACATTGGCATTATTTATACAGATTCCAGAATCCAATTTTTACCGTTCCAGGAGCTGGATTTTACTTCTTTTTTAAGCGGACTCCACGCAGCCCCAACACAAGGCGGGTTTTCGAGGGAATAGGCATAACAAAAAGTCTGGAAGAAGCTGCACCTGAGTTCTGGCTCATGGTAAGCACTTCTTGTGGGGCAAAGCCATGTCCCAGCCCCACTTCTGTCCAGGGATTACTCTGTGGCTGGCCGGCCGGCCGGTTTACTGAGCTTCAGTAGCTCACCGCTCATTAGCAGAGGCCTCCCGGCTAGCACTCTGGCTTTCTCCAGCCGCCGCTCATGCCCTGTGCCCAGAACAAGCCGTCGTATTTTCCCTGCAGCAGCACCCCGCCTGCATGGGACAGGATGAAGCCCTCTGCTGAAAGCTCTCGGTGCCGAGGGTGGATAGGTAACGTCCCATCAGGCTTGGGGAGCACGGCATGCTGGGAAACATGTTCAGGTCCCCAAATCCTCATCAACTGTGCATTAAACAATAAAATTGCCTTTATCCATTGTCTGCTGTTACCTTTCTACAGTTCGGGTGCTTAAGATCGTGAGTTGTTGGGCCTTGCTGTAGAGCAGCCTTCCCCAACCTGGTGCCCTCCAGGTGTGTTGGGATGCTGCAATGCCCATCTTTCCCCACCAGCATGGCCAATGCTTCTATTGGCTGGGAATGATGGGGCTTGCAGTTCAACACATCTAGGGGGAGGGGGGATGGCACTATCCCGTTCTCTTCCAGGTATAATTCCAGGTGCTGGTTACCATCTACAAAGCCCTAATTGGCGTTAGTCCAACATGTACCCTGTCGTGACTTCTAACGAAATCTGCCCAGGATGCCCTCGTAATAACCAGAAAGGGGTTATTATTCCTTGTCCGTAACGGAATTCCTTTCCTTGCAACCTTGCCAAAATTAGGCTCTGAGCTGGTTGACGAATTCCTGATCCGTCCAGGCTGCAGAACTCAGGATGAAGTTAAGAAACCAGAGCAAAATGAACGCAACATCTTTGCATGCAGGTTTAATCCATAGCAGCTCCAGTTTAAAGGATAGGGAAGCCCGCCCGCCCGCCCCCGCCAAAACCCTGGGGGCTGCTGCCATCCAGAGTAGGCAATACTGGGCCAGATGAGCAACCTCTGATCTGGTCTAAAGCTGCTTCTTTTGTCATTCTGTTCCGCAGGAAGGAGGGGTGGAGCTCTTTGCTACCTGCCCCAATAGCCCTTGGGCTAAGATGGGCAATATATCTGAATAAGTTCTAGGTAGTAGCCATATTAGTTTAGTGCACCAAAAAGCAAAGTCTTCTAACACCTTAAAGACGAACACATTTATTTTGGCATCAGCTTTCATGGACTATGAAAGTGCATTGGAGTATTATTGAGTCCCAAGTTTTTTATACAGTATGTATTGGGGGGGGGGGAATTCAAGACCGGGGGAGGGGGTAATGTGACAAACACATTGCAGTGGTTCCCAAACTTTTTCAGGTCACCGCCCCCTTGGTTCCACAAACTCATGCCCAGTGCCCCCCTACCCTACCCTATAAAAATCATTATTCAGAATAGTGGTTTTCGACGACCCACTAAGGAAGATAATAACAATAAAATTCAAAACAGTAACAATTAATTGAATATTTATTCAAAATCTAATTACATTTTTTAGTTTATTTATTCAATCGAACATAATTGATGAACTTTATCCAGTGATATCATCTTTTCAAAGTCTGATAGTCATTAAGCAAGGATATTAGATACCACATTTAGTAACTAGGGTAGAATACCTCACTATTCTGTAAATTCTTAATGTGATGGATGGGCTTGATGAAGTGATACATGAGTCTTAAATCACCACGTTTAGTAATCTGGAGTCGATTTCTTTGTTTGGAAAGAAGTAGGCAGACCACACTAAAACCACGTTCCACCAAATATGATGTTGGAAATGCAACCAGGAGCTTCTGAACCACTCTCCATAGTGCAGGATAGCGATCAGAAATGTCCTTCTGTAACCAAAACTCCTGGTACGATTTCTTAAACTTTGGCTTCAGCTCAATGTCATTTTGTAGCTCAATTAGTTCTTCCTCCACTACTCCAACTTCCTCAATATCTGAAAATGGATTTATCACCCAGTCTGGAATTTCCATCATAAGAAGATCCTTGAATCGCTCAGACATATCTTCATGCAGCATATTTAAATGGTCACAATAAACTTGCAGATCGTCATCTTGTATCCCGCCTTTCTGTTCTAGCTCAGACAAGCTTGGAAATTGGTATAGCTCACGACGGCCTATATTGCGCTTGAATAGAGTTAACTTTGCAATAAATGTAGATACGACGGATTTGGCCTTAATAAGATTGGTGTCATTTCCTTGCAACTGCACATTCATTGCATTGAACTCTGCAAATAGTTCAGACAAATAAGCAATGTCATGCCTGATTTCTTTGAGGTCATTACTGAGCAAAGCATTCGTGCCTTCAAAAAACTCCACAACAGTGTCAAAAAGGTTGTAAAAGCGTTTCAAACAGTTTCCTTTTGATAGCCAACGAACTTCAGTATGAAGCACCAAACGTTCAAAGTCTTCATCATTCTCAGCACAGAGCACCCGGAATAGTCGATCATTGAGAGCCTGGGCTTTAATTTTATTCACTGCAGTAATGACAGTGTGTAATGAATTGTGTAGGCGACCACTGAGGTTTTTTGCAACCAGATGTTGGCGATGAATGACACAGTGAATAGTAAAGATATTTGGCACTGATTTTTTCAAGTAAAGATATTTGGCACTGATTTTTTCAAGTAAAGATTTTTCAAGTAAAGATTTCAAGTAAATATTTTTTCAAGTAAAGATATTGGGCACTGATTTTTTCAAGGAAGCAACACACCCACGGTAGCGACCAGTCATTGATGGTGCTCCATCAGTTGCACAAGCAAGTATGTGATTAAGTGGAATTTCCTTTTCGTTGAAGAACTCCTCAACCACACGAAATATTGACTCCCCTTTAGTATCGGTTTTTAGTTGCCTTGCAAATAACAACTCTTGAGCCAAACTCCCGTCTTTTATAAAACGCACATAAGCGAGAAGCAAAGATTCATTGCCTGGTAAAGTTGACTCGTCCAGCTGTAATGCAAATTCTGTTGTCCTTAGTGTGCTGCACAGTGTATCTTCCACATTCTCAGCCATTTCATCGATGGGTCTTTGCACTGAATCGTTGCTGAGAGGAATCGTTTTCATTATATCATGTGGTGACTTATGCAAAACAGTACTCAGAACCTCACTAACTGCTGGTAGGATGAGTTCTTCACCGATTTTATGCGGCTTTCCTGACTTAGCAATCAACAAGGAGATGTTGTATGATGCACGCAAACCATCAGTTTGTTGTTGTGAAGCATTGTGAATCATGTTTAACAGTGTTGGCCGCTTTTGAAATTTGTCACGAAGTGATTGAAAAAAAGTTACGTTCTTATCTGCCTAGTCAGGATGTGCGTTCTTTAAATGTCCTTGCAGTCTGGAAGGCTCCATTGCCTCATTAGAAAACACCTTTTCGCAGAACAGGCACGTGGGCAGCTGCTGGTTTGTTGGTGCTGGTATCAATCCATACTTAAGATATCCCAAGCTATATTGTCTACATTTCTTTTTTGATTTTCCTGCTTCTGTCATTTTTATTCTAATCTAAAACAAAGAATTTAATCATTAAATATGATTGGAATAATGTCAAAATAAGTGCATAGGCTTAATTAAAATCACCAAAGTGTCAATAAAATGGGCAGAGCAGCTGAATTTCCTGCTCTTTCCTGCTCGGTCCCTGGGTTTTAGGTAGGGTGACCCTATTTTGGAAACCAAAAAGGAGGACAACACAGCCACCCCCAAGGAGGCACCCCCACCAACATGTCCAGCCCCCAAAGCTCACCAAGGTGCCCACACAAACATAGCCTTGGTCACAGGTCTGATTTCAAAGCACACAATTCAGACAAACCTGTTCTACATAACATCTTAATACCCATACTGAATTATCCATACAAATCCAATATACTCCAGAAAGCTTGGGCCAGCTTAATTGTTTGAGAGGTGGCATCCCAAAAATGGAACACCTACTCTAAAAGCACTACAGCTCCCAGGGGGATTAGAATACAGAATGCTGCAGACCTATCTATAATGTCATCAGGCAGCATTTGAATTCACTTTCAAGATCAGCTTTGCAGCCTTAAGAGCTATATTTATTTTATTTATAGTTTGTTTGTTTATTGTACTGATGCCCCATCTTTATCCCAGGGAGCTCAAGGCAACAGCTTTGAGGTTAACTGAAATGGGACGGAGGAGAACCACAACAACCCTGTGATGTAGGTTAGGCTGAGACATAGTTACTGCCCCAATGAGCTTTATGGCTGAGATGGAGGTTTGAACCTGGGTTCCTCCAGTCCTAGTTTGATACTCTAACCTAGACTCCACACTGTTTCTGTCTTTTGAGATGCTGCAAGCGAATTTCTGTGCTTGTGTGATGCAGTCACCAAATACACTTGACCCTTTTATTAAGAGCCATTTCCCCTGTTTTAAGTCCATTATAGTAGGACATCTGCTGTATCTGGTATTTACACCTCAAACTGCTCCTAGAAAAGTTGTAGTGTGAGATATGCTCTCACAACAGCAAATAGGTGGTTTAGAACAGAGAGTACAAAATTAAAGAAGGCAGTAGTTGATAAGTTAATGACAACCAATGAGTGCTGAGGGGACACAACTACAATGAGGTGCAATATACTGACTAATATTAACAACCGGGGTGGTAGAAATCTCAATAAATGGGGTTTTGTGTTTGTTTTTAATTTGCCATAAAATTCTTTCGACAGAATAACAAAATGTCACAATGTTTTTTGAACTAACATAAATTTCTTTCAATAGGCTTTTTTTAACATAAAGAAGCCTATTGAAAAATACCTATGCCTATTGAAAGTATGTTAGTGTATTGAAAGAAAATTATGTTTAAAAAGTCTAAGCTTATCGAAAGAAATCTATGTTAAAGAAGCCTATTGAAAAATATTTAGCCTACTGAAAGAAAATTAGGTTTAAAAAAAGTTTAAAAGCTTATCGAAAAAAATCTATGTAAAAAAGCCTATGGAAAGAACTTGATGTTCAAAAAAGCCCATTGAAAGAACTTGATGTTAAAAAAAAAGCCTAGAAAGAACATTGAAAGCCTATTGAAATAAATTTATGTCAGTTGAAAAAACATTGTGACATTTTGTTATTCTGTGGAAAGAACTTTATGGCAAATTAAGAAACAAAAAGACACAAAAAATTATTGAGATTTCTATCTCACACACACACACACACTGTTGTTAATATTATTCAGTATATTGTACCTCGTTGTAGTTGTGTGCCCTCGGCACCCATTGGTTGCCATTAGAACAGAGGGTAAACACTAATGTAAGTCTGAGAGTAGACCCATTTAAGTGACGGGGATTTAAGTAAATCCTGACTAATTTAAGTCACGAGAATTTCTTATCGCTCCCATTAACAGCTCTTCTAATGCAAACCTCCTCCTGCAGCAGCTTCCAAGCAGCCTCGCTTGCTGCAGCCCCCACCACCTCTCGGAAGCAACTGCCCAGTCACCGCCTCTTTGAAGCTGCCCTTTTCGAAGGTGCCGCCTTCTCTGCGACGCACGTGGCCTCGGCTGGTCTGGCGCGAAAGCGCTCCCCCACCGCCTATCTCATAGACTCAAAGCGCGCGAGACTTCAGACTTCATCCTGGAAAAGCTGCAGGGGGCGTCCATTTCCCGGTCAGATTTAGAGAAGGTTTAGACGGACTTGCACAGATTTAGAGATTTTCCCTGGGGGTCTCTAGTTACTCTATTTTAGTACCTTCTGGAGAGACCACCTCGAGCGCCCCCCTGCCGCCCCTTTTCCTCTTAACGCCCCCCTATGCAATCCCACCGCCCCCAGGGGGGCGGTACCGCCCACTTTGGGAACCACTATGTTAGGTGTTTCAGTGGCCCCTGATAAAGGGGAAAAGTCTCAAAACACAGTGGGAATTAGAACACCGGTGCAGCTGGCTTATGTTTTGTTTAGCCTGGTGGGCATGAAGAGAAGGGCTGGGGCATCTTAGTGCCCACAGGAACCACATTGGTGACTTTAGAGCTACCCCAAGAAACAACTTTGTTGCTATTTGAAGGTTATCTGAAGGAACGCCTCCTCGCATATGTGCCTGCCCGGACCTTAAGATCATCCACAGGGGTCCTTCCCCGTGAGCTCCTGCCAAAGGAAGTGAGGCAGGTGGCTACTAGGAGGAGGGCTTTCTCTGCTGTGGCACCCCGGCTGTGGAACGAGCTCCCCAGAGAGGTTCGCTTGGCACCTACATTGTTTTCCTTTCGTCGCCAGCTGAAGACCTTTTTATTCTCTCAGTATTTTAACACCTAAAATAACTTAAATTTAAACACTGCTGTTTTAATTTCATATTTTAACCCCTATCAATTTTTGCCGTGTGGTTGTATCCTGGTCGTGCTTTTTATATTGTATTTTGTATTTGTGTTTTTAAAAATTGTTGGTTGTTTTATTATGCTCTTCATGGTTTTAATTTTTGTGAACCGCCCAGGCTATTGGGCGGTATAGAAATGAAATGAAATAAATAAATAAATAAACCTTGCATCATCTTATGATAGCGTTCCCTAGCCTGGTACTCGTGAGAGATGTTGGACTCCATCTCCCATCATTCTCAGCCACATAACCATTGGCTGGGCTGTCTGGGCATGATGGGAGTTTCATAGCTTCATCCCACGTACCTGCTTCCCTCGGATTATCCCCGTAGTGCTAAGCTTTTGCCATTGTTGTTGTTTTTGCTACCGGGTGACAACAATCCTTTGCATAACAGGAAGTGCGTTTAAGGGGGGAAATGTAAAAAAAAAAAATCAAAAAAATCAACGGATAACCCAATCCAATTCAAATTTGGTATGCTTAAAGCTCTCCCTAATATCTATTACTGTGCCAATTTTGGTGTCTTTGTCTTTAAAGCTTACGCAGATGTAAGCATTTCTTTAAAATCCTGCTCCTGCACCCCAGCAGCAGCTTGGAACATACGCTCAAAAAGTAGGGGCTAAATTAGGGTGACCATATGAAAAGGAGGACAGGGCTCCTGTACCTTTAACAGTTGCATTGAAAAGGGAATTTCAGCAGGTGTCATTTTTATGCATGCAGCCCCTGGTGAACTTTCCTCTTCATCACAACAGTTAAAGCTGCAGGAGTCCTTTATTATTATTATTGTTATTATTATTATTATTATTATTATTATTATTATTATTTATTTTCTACAATACTTAAACATACAGCATTACAATAAAAAGAAAACAACATACTACATAAATGTTGAGTAAATATTGAATACATAATATCATATCTAATAACATAATCAAACTTAACATATAAGTGCACCCCCCACCAAGGGATCTCATTCCTGATTCCAAAATCTCATACTTTCTTCTGCTGGCAGTTTCCCACTTCCCTTAGAAAACACAAAAATTAGGAACTGTTTCCAAATTCCTTCAAAATCATTTGTTTTAGCTATACCTCTTCTCCATTTAATATTACAAGTCAATTTATCATTTATAGCTATGTCCCATACTTCTTTATACCATTCTTCAATAGAATATTCCCCTTGAATCTTCCCGTTCCTAGCTACAATCAATCTTGCTGCCGTCAGCAAATTCATTATTAATTCCTTAATTTCTTTTTTACATTTTAAATCTTCAAATAGTGACAGTAATGCAACTTTTGGTGTTCGTTCTATCTTCATTCCCACAATTTCTTCAATCTCCAAAAACACCATCTTCCACAATTTTTGTACATATTTGCATTCCCACCACATATGTAAATACGTTCCTTTCCCCCCACATCCTCTCCAACAATTTGCTGAATGCTGATTATTTATCTTATTCAATCTAACCGGGGTTAGGTACCACCTCCATATAATTTTAAAATAATTCTCTTTTATTCTTACTGACATACTGCAGGAGTCCTGCCCACTTTTGTATCTGGTCACTAGTATAGCTCCTGCAGCTTTAAATGTTGTGAAGAAAAGGGAATTTCACCAGGTTCTCCATATATAACAATGACACCTGCTGAAATTCCCTTTTCTATGCAACTGTTAAAAAGACAGGAGCCCTGGCCTTCATTTCATATGGTCACCCTAGCTAAATACGGCAAATCTTTTGGCTTTATATCACAATTAAGGCAGGATGCACGGGAGTCCTTCACAATTAAAGCAGATTATAAGGTGGAAAACTTCTGAGTCCTTTGCATGCAATTCGCAGTGACTGCACAGTATAACGCTGGTGTGATAAAGCTTTCAGTCCAATTCATCTGGAGGGATACGAGCATTGGGGAGGAAGGTTGCCTTAAAGCCTAGTGGATTCATGGCAGCCTGGGGTTTTTAAAAAGGGCCATCAGCATCCGAGACGGGCCTGGATGGCAGACAGGGATGTGCCACTGAACATGGGCCTTTAAGCAGAATAGTCAGTTGGCCTCCCACCCCTAGCAACGGCTGGAGACAATTTTGCCCCTGAATCAAATCACAACAGTCACATCAGAGCTGGTCCTAGGAAAAGCACTGCCCTGGTGAGGTGTCCTTTGGTGCTCCTCCTAACCCCCCAACCCCATGGCCAGCTTTGCAGGGTTGCCAAGAAGGTTTATGGGGTCTGCTACAGGTGTGATGTCAGGGCCCCTGCTGCTGCCACCCCCTACAACAGCCTTCCTCAACCTGGGGCGCTCCAGATGTGTTGGAGTGCATCTCCCAGAATGCCCCAGCAGCTGGCTGGGGCATTCTGGGAGATGCAGTCCAACACATCTGGAGCGCCCCAGGTTGAGGAAGGCTGCCCTACAAGGACCCATATGTGTGTGTACAAAGTAAAGCTGTGTTCCACTGCTTTTGACCAAACACAAATGACATCAGAGTGGAAATTGAAAGAGAAACATACTTTAAAGCTCATTGAAGGAAGATCATTATTGGAGTTAGGACCCAAACAACCTGTAGAATCGGGGGGTGGGGATGGGGAAGGGGGGAGATTCCAAACCCTTGCTTTTGCCACCCTAGCTCACTGCAGACAGTACATTGGAAAGACACGGGATCATTTTCCTACGCAAGCCTCCTTAAAACGGAGATGTGCACAGGAATCTGGGGTTGAATCTCTGCAAAAAATAAATCCAGAAGAGCAGCCCTGTTCGAGGCGTAGCAACAAAGGGTCTAGCAGCACCTAGTAGGATTCTTCTGTGGGTGGTGGGTGGTTTCTCGTATTCTGCGAAAAGCCTACGCCGTGTGCCTTTGAAAGCCCACAAATCCCGGATGCTTGGCTTGATTTGTGCACCGAATCTTTGCCATCAAAAAAGGCAGGCTTCGTTCTCCTTTTAGTGCTTTGATCAGCCGTGAAAGCTTCTCCGTGTTTTTATTTTGAGACCCACGTGTGAATGATGTAGGCATGCCTGTGTCTTATCATGTAAGCTCATTCGTTTTACTTATCAAATTTAACTTTAGTGTCCCTTCAATGTTGGGCTGAGTACTTAGGTTGATCCGTGCTGGTTTCTTCGCCTGTGCTTCAGGCGGCTTCCGGTGCACCAGAAGGCAGATGGCCGTTGCTTTGCCTGTGTCCTTCTGGCACGCGGGGCCAGGGGAGGCTTTATTTTAGAACAATGTGTCCATTTATCTGTTTCTAATAATTTCGCTTACAAGTACAAAGCAGTAAGGCCTTTTTCACTTCTAGGGTTCTACTTTTGAGCAGGCAGTCTGGAACAGGTGGATAGGGTTCTTCTAATGACAATCTCTGGAAAGGTACAGCGTAACGCTGGAGCTGAAAAAGAAAACTGCAGGGCAGTTACATATTCTTGGAATAAAACACTCCCCAATTCCCATTTATTTATTTGTCTTGTTCCCCCACTAAAACCTGAGGGGAAAAGCCAAACATTAGTTCAAAATGAAACAATTTAAGACTTTTTCTGACTTTTGACAATGCAATTGGAAATACATCCACCCATTTCAAGGAAATGTCTAATTTAAGTTTTGCTAGGGTCTCTTTTCAGGGTCCTATTCACTCTACCTGCCTACCCGACTGGAGTCTCCATAGGTATGGAGGCGCCAGTTTATTTATAGGGCTTTTGCCATGTTCTGCACTACCTAAGAAGTAAAATAGCTTTCTAGATCTGATTCTATGGTTTCAGGCAAGAAAAAAACTTCTTCTTAACCAGTCAGTTAGTCAACAAAAACAAGTAGGTATTCAAAAAAACTTTTACATTTCAACAAAGTCAATCTGGATTCCTTAAAAAAGGACAACAAGTCCATGTCTGCAGGGGCTTTTCTTTTGATGCATTTACAAATGAGGCCAGTAAAAACAATTCACTGAGCATTTATTTATATTCCTTGGCTGATCATGGTTCTCAAAAAGTCTTTCAGTCATTGAAGAGGCTAATCAATGTCCATCTTGTGAGGTCTTTAAACACCTGGTCTTTAAACAGGGTGGTCATGATGATTCTTGGCACATCAGGGGTAACAAATCATCTTTCTGGGTTCTTGAAAGCTTTGAGTTCTTGTGCTAATTCCAAGTCTTCTTTTTCATAAGGTGGATTCAAATACTGGGAAATGGGCTAGCTCCAATCATGGCAGCTTGTTTGTAGACAAATTCGCCAATTCTTTTGGCAACATGAGGGCTTCTAACAGATCTCCATGGGTCACTGGCAGTCACAAATCTTCTTTCTTTCCAAATCTGTCCATGTGATATTTTGAATCAGTAAATATAGTCTTTTGCCTGAAACAAGCATCAGGGCTTCTGTGCATACTACGAGTTCAGCTGCTTGTTGTACAATTGTAGCTGGATCCATCAGTAAACAACTCGAGGTCATCATATAGGTCTGGGCGAGGTTTGGTGCCAAATTGCAAGACTTCAAGGCATTCATGCTCTGGAACGTCTTCTTTTCTTTGTAGTTCAGGTATCAACGTGGCAGGTTTCAATAAGGCGAGCCTTGGGTCCATGAGGAGGTTGATCTCATATCTGGACTGGCAGATGGGGTTCAGGTGTGAGCTTCTTTTTGGCACAGCACACCTGAGGCTGGTTGTGCAAACAGTAATGCAAGCTGGAGTTTTTAATTGCTTGAATTATTTCACAAGTCCATTTTTAAAAAGCAATAAATAGCTGTATTCTTCTTCTGGCTTCTAATTTCAAAGGATACTGACGCAGGGACACAGGGGTACTTTTAGGCTTCTGTTGTAGTTGCATTTAGTGCTCAGGCTCAGGGCTCAAAGCATTTCAAATGTTCTATTAGGCCAAAGGAAATTTGGGCCTGCAATAAGAATATCCTTGCCCAAAAGAGCCACTGGGCAATTTTCAGAACATAATATTCAAAACACACACAAAAATACAGCAATTCAGGATTTCCAATTTTCGTCAGCAGAGGGCGCAAGATTGTCCATTCACTAACTTTTTCAAGGCAGGGCTTCACCCCCCTTTTTCCTTCTGGTCAAAAACCATGCCACGTACACTAACCTTCAAACACTTTCCTGTTTCACCTCTTCTCTTCAAATACTTTACACTTTACCACATCTTTTTCAAAACAACATTTCTAAAAGTCTTTCAAACCAACTTTCTCAGTCTCATTTTCGTTTTACATTAGCACATCTTTCTCTCTCTCTCTCTCTCTCTCTCTTTTTTTCCTCT
Source organism: Elgaria multicarinata webbii (assembly GCF_023053635.1). Taxonomy (NCBI): domain Eukaryota; kingdom Metazoa; phylum Chordata; class Lepidosauria; order Squamata; family Anguidae; genus Elgaria; species Elgaria multicarinata. Next base: position 22,026,462 of record NC_086188.1, on the reverse strand, counting down.
CCACTTTATACATTTTCCTCTGATCTTTCTCTCCTCTTGGCAAAACGGTTGACAAAACGTCTGCACTATTTGTGCTTACAAGGACTTGAGTTTTAACTCAGGCAGTGAATCTTCAAAGCTATGGAAGACATTTCTTCTGTGAAAGTGGGGTTCTACATTTTCTACATTTCTGAGGTTTATGAAAGACAAAATACACAAAGTACTACTTTCACTGAAAACAAAACATTCTTTCTGCTTATCTCTAGCTGCTAAGCACAGAAGAAGAAGCAAACTTCTGCAAAAGGAGATCCGTAGGAGGGAAACAAAAGCTTCAAATTTCTTTCACTTGGGCCGGGTGGAAACACAAACTGACAATTCTTTTTCTTCTACTTTTAACACAAACATTAACTTTTCTGTAATTCACATTCCAACACTCAAGGATCCTTTGAGAGGTACATTTCTTAACTACATTTCTATGTTTGCAAATTGATTCCAATGACACAGCTGAAATTAACTTTGGATCAAAAGATCCACAAGGGGGCAATCTAACATAAAAACACGTTCACAAAACATTTTTTTAACTCATTCATACACAGTTTCAATTTCAATTTCAGTTTCAATGAAAGCTTTCCCAAAGACAACAACCAATGGGCTTGGGGACTCTTTTCCAATACGGACTATAAGCTTCCCATTTCTGAGGTCTACAGAGTTATCACCCACTCCCTCATTTCCCTGTCACTTGGGGTCCCTGGGGGGGCTTTTTACTCACCAAATAGCCGTCTCCCATCTTCGCCCTTTCTTATCACGTCTGATTGCAATTTGTTGTTACCTGTTCCCTTCCATCTGTCGGGGTGGAGTCGGTTTTGTAACCTCGACTCGAATGGTCCCGTCAATTCGGTCTCCATGTCTGCACAGTGCACAATTCAACCTACTAGAGGCAAAAGAAATCTCTTGGCGATCGCTCCCTCAATCTAGGCCTTCGTTCCACTGGCAGGCACAGATCCGACTCTGGGTTACATCCGAGTCAGGCGCCATTTGTTAGATCAATGTTCTTTTCACCCAGGGACGAAATCCAAATAGCCCCTAAGCACGACTCCACCATTCCAGCGACAGAGGGTTTGAAAGCTCTTTATCGATTAGTAATCAAGGTCTGGTCTCTTCAAAGGGAGCAATCAGACAAAGACATTGGGAATTCAGCACAGCATTTGAAGCCTGCAAGGGGCAGGGCCCAGTAGCAGCATAAATCAATCAGAACATAACACTGGGGCATAGCTAATTATGCTAAACAATTCTCTCTGTTCTATAAACAATACCTTTGGCCTTACAGTAAGTTACAAAAAGTTAACTTTGACACAGGAGGACTGGAGCCGGAGCTCTTGTTTATATTAGATAAGACAGATGCAAGGATGCACACAAGGAGATATTTTCGCATACATGACATTCTGACATTTTGCCTGCAATATGATGGCTACTTTACAGTTTCCTGTTAAAAATGGAGAGACTTCTGCTAACACATCCTTCTTAAATTATAGTGCCCAGAACTAGATACGATGCATCAGGTGAAGTTGGACTAATGGAGAAAGAAGTGGAAATATTAAATCTGAGGTTAGGGTGTGGCCCTGATGTACTGTTTCGCATACTCAAAGGTATCCCTTTTTGGTAAGTGACCAACAATCTTTTCTCTTGTGCGTGAAAACAGTACATCAGGTTGGACATACCAAAGCTTGACCCTTTAGGGCAGGATCTAAAAGAGTAGTAGCTGCTTCATGGCTGGGAAGACATGCCATCCACAGGCCGCCACCGCAGAGGCACAGAAGCCGAGCTTGCAATGTTTAGCAAAGGTGCTACGCCGGGCTGGGCAAAGCTGGCCGTAGGCCCGGGACAGACGGGAAATGTAGGCCCCATGTCAAACTGCTCATTAAGTCCTTTTTTTATCAGTTCAAAACACGTATGACCTAGAATGATTTACGAAAAAGCTAACGGAAGCGCTTTTATGCAAGAGGTATATAAGCCACGACTTCTTCACACTCAGAAATGCTTTACGTGCTTTTCTTTGGGCAAATTCATCATCGGCAACAGAAAAATCAAGCCACTTTGCCCAGGGGGACTCGGAGTAGCCCCCCTCCAAATCACAGCCCCCCTGCCAACTCTGCCCCCGTCTGCCCAGCTCCGGTGCTACGGTTTGAACAGGGAGCTGCGCTACGAATCTCAGGCAGCGGAAGATCAAGGGGGAAAAGCTGCTGAGGTCATTGGCTGCTCTTGTGGGATGGGCAAAGACATTGGTGGCTTAAGAGCACTCAAGGCAGGCGTAGGCTAGGCAAAGACAAGCCTTTAGCCGTCTCCTCCGAGCGGCATTGGAAACCTTCTGTCTCAAAGCTGCAGGACGGAATGACCCCCAACAGGGCATTTGTCTGACAAAGAGGTGTGGCTCTGCCTCTATAAACCTTCAGGACTCTCCTGACATCAAGGGCATGCCGTGCCATTTCTGAGGGGAGCACAGGGGAATTTGCTCCTGCTGAAAATCAAGGGAACAAGGAAGAAAAACAGGACACCGCGCACTCCCTGCAGACGCGCCTCGGAAAGAAGCAAAGGGTGTCAAAAACAGGAAAGCGAAGCCCGACCAGCAATGCAACCAATGACCTCAGGAGGTCGTGGGCTCTCCCACACTGGAGGCCCTTCAAGAGGCAGCTTGTCAGGGATGCTTCAAGGAGGATTCCTGCACTGCGCAGGGGGTTGGATTCCATGGCCTTGAAGGCCCCTTCCAACTCTGCTGTTCTATGATTCTATGAAACACCGGAACATCCCTGATGGCTTTTGTTGTGTCCCTTCCCCTATTTCCACGACATATTTGGGATGGGGATCGGTGTGTTTCACCACCGAGTGTCTTTCTTCTTGTTTTTTGAATACAAGCATAGCTCTGCGCTGGAGCGCATGTTCCTTCCCAGAAACACAGCAGAGGTAGAGGCGCCCATGTGTTGCTGCGTGTCTGCGCTCGTGCGCATGGCTCCTGAGTCATTAAAAACATACGCATTTGCCCCGTAGCCAGCTGTGACGCGGCAGTGCGCAATGCTGAGGAGAGCACATCTAAACGTCACCTGCCTAGCCCCGCCCACTCCTACCCCTACACATGTGGGGGTGGCCTAATGTCGCACACGTGCTCACGCAACAACGCTCCTGTACTTGCAGTAACCAACAGTGGCGTGTGCCCCGTGAGTGGCGACCGTGGAGGCGGGAACCTTCAGGAGCATCCCTCTTCCATACCGAGAGGGCTGCAGGGGGAGATTAGCCCAGGGTCATTCACACACCCCACTGAAGCCCGTCTTCCTTCCTCTCCGTGCCCCCGCGCGGCCTTCTCTAAAGGGTCCAAGGATACACTGAGCATGGCGGGGGTGGGGCCACTAACTGCCCTTAGTGAGAAATGCACTGACTCACGCTGAGCTTTCAAAGCCTTGGAATAGGACAGAGATGTAGCTGATTCTGGACACCTGCTGAAATCCCCTTTTCAATTCAACGGTTAAAGGTACAGGAGCCCGGTCCTCCTTTCCATAGTGTCACCCTAACTACTTCCCAGCGCGACCACTAGCCCTTCTGTGGCAGCACCTGATGGACCTACGATGCTTGGGATCCAGAGGCCTGATTGTACTGGCGCTTGGGCCGGCTGGGTTCCCGCTGGCGGGGCTGTGCCTGTCCGTCTCCCATGCCCAGTGCGCACGGATGCTTCCTTGCGGAAGGAACAGCAAAAGCACAGGAGAGCCAGAGCTCCTTTGTCCACCACCATAATCTCACTTCCACCCTGAGAGGGACCCTCAAGCCATCCGCCACCAGGGGTTCGAGATCTGCAGGAATAAATTCAGAAAAAGAACAGTGCATAGTTAAACTCTGGAACTCACTACCACAAGATATAGGGATGGCTACCAGCTTGGATGGCATTAAAGGGTTTTTTTGGGGGGGGTCAATTGCTGGAGGGGAAGGCTATCCATGGCTGCTAGTCCTGACAGCAACGTGCCCCCTGCTCAATGCAGGAATCAATGTACATGGGGTTCCCTGGTAGTCACCCTTCCAGAAACTGACCAGGCCTAGACCCGCTTAGCTTCATCAAGGTCGCAGCATCCCATGCCATCACACCTTGTCAGCCCCAACCTGGAGGAATTCAGTGGGTGAATGTGCATGTGCAGACTGCCTGCCTTTGAGAAAGGAATAAAACCGCTAAACACACCTGCCTAGAAATGGGGGCACGTTCTTCCAGGCACTGGATGACTTGCTCCGAGCAGATCTGAGCCCCAAGGATGCTCTCGGAAGAGAAGGAATTGGGGGCACACAAATCCCTCCCTCCCTCTGACCATCTTCACCTCCACTGCTCCAAGGGAATTCTCTTGCTCTGTTTCCCAGCCCTGTCCCAGCACAGCCTGCCCCACAGCAATTCCACAGGTTCCCCCTTTGCAAGGAAAAGATTCAAGCTGTGCTGGGGCTGCAGGCACAGGTGTGCTCTGGCCTCCAGGTGCAAAGAGCATTCTCCGTGAACTTCCGCCCCAAGGAGACATAGGCCACAGCTAGACCTAAGGTTTATCCTGGGATCATCCAGGGTTCGCCCCTGCCTGAGCACTGGATCTCCTGTGTGTCACCTTGGTGAACAGGTTTGACCCCAGGACAATCCAGGGATAAACCTTAGGTCTAGCTATGGCCTTAGACTCTGCAGCATTTTAAATCATGCAGAGTAAATGTGCATACACCTGTTTGTTCTGTGAATTTCTTTATTCACAAACACCTGATTAAACTCTGAAAAGAGCCAGATGCTGAAACCATGCAACGTACAGCCTGCCCAGCCCTCCAGGTCCACAACGGACGAGAACTCCGAGTTGTCGCCACAACGTGTCGGGATGAATCACCGCGGCCTTTTAGGGATGGAGCACCAGAGATCTTGGGAGTCACCGACATTCTCCAGACGTCACTTCAGAGCTGGGTTCCGCGTGCCCCTCTTCTGACTTGGGCCTTTTCTTTCTCTGGGTTTCTTCAAATGGGGAAAGTGCATTTCTGGGTGCATTTCTCAAAAGGGTGCATTTTTCCTTCATTGTTTATACCATGAAAATGGGAGTCTTCAAGAGAGGGCATTAAAAACAGAGTGCCTTTCTTCAAGTGCACGTTTCCCAAACACAAGTTCGGGACTTTGCTGGCATTTTCGGAGAACACGCGCTCCCATTCATGCTTGGCTTCAGGGTCTGGAACAGGGCATTTTCGAGTGATTTGCAAACTTCCACCAAATTCTCCTCCATCTCAGCTCCTTTTCCAATGTGAAATCCGGTGGATTCATCCACCTCTTTCAAACCCGGAGACTCTCCTCCCTATCCCAGGAGACCCTCCCTGCTCGAGTCCTGAAGGCCAGTTCACAGGTGCTGGCCTTCGAGGTCCCAGTTCGCCAGCTCAGTTGGGCCTGGCCCATGGCACTGTCACAATGGCCGCCTTCTAGCTTCCATGATGACGGAGAGTTCCAAAAGACGCTTCAGGAGACCGTTGGCCTGGCGCGGAATCTCCACCTTCATAGCAGGCAACGATGGCGAGGCGACGGCAATCTTGGCCGGTAAGGAAGGGCCCATGCCCAGTGAGGGTGGAGGGAGGAGGCCAGAGCGAGGAGAGGGGGGAGATCAGGGACTGGAGTGGTGGTCCCCGGGTTTGGAGGGCTGAGGGGAACGGGAGGAAGGTAGGGCCAAGGGGGAGGACGCCCCCTTGCTAAGAGTGCCCCTTGCTGAGGCCCTCCAGGCCAAAGTCTGCCCCCCTCCCTAAGGCAGGCGGGAGGGTGGGGTGCAGGGGACGGCTGGGGCCCTCCAATTAATGTCACACCTTTCTCTTTCTCGTCCTAGGAGCCAATGGATACGACTCCCCCACCCTCCCTCCGTCCTTCCCTCATCCTACCCGCCACCTTCTTCCCTTCCTGGTCTTCCCCCCTCAGGTAAGGAAATGTTGACCCTGCCTCCGCTCTTCCTGGACAGGCAGGGCCTTAAGGGGTGCGGGATTGAGGGCTGCAGAGGTCACCTGCTGCCCTCCTATTAATTGCATTTTTCTTTTTCGTCCTAGGTCCCCATGGATACCTCCCCTGCACCCTCCCTCCGACCTTCCCTAATCCGACCCGCCACCTTTGTCCTTTCGTCTTCCCCCCCTCAGGTAAGGAAGAATTCAACCTGGCTCAGCTCTGCCTCGACAGGCAGGGCTGGAGCTCCGTAGGCCATGTGGGGCTGTGGGGGGTACAGGGATCGTCTGGGTCCCTGTCATTAACTGTACATTTCTCTCCTTGTCATCCTAGGAACCGATGGACACGAGTCCAGCCCCCTCCTTTCCTCTCCCTGCTTATCCTTCCCCCATCGTCCCGGTAAGTAAAGGTTTGGCCTCTCTCAGCCCTCCGCCCTTCACAGGCAGGGCTGCACCCCTCCTTGAGGGAGGTGGGACGGTGGGGCACAGAGAAATTCCAGTGCTCTGCCACTGATGCCCCCTTTTCTCTGCTTTCCCCCCTAGGAGCCTATGGTCTTCTGAAGGCTAGACGGTAAGGAGCACCTTCATTGACGCTGCTTTTAAATTATATATTGTTTTAACTTGGATCATGGTTTAATTTGTTTTTAACTGTGCATATTTATTGTTTAATTGTACTGAGATCTTAATGATATAAGGCTGGATATAAATGTTTTAAATAAATAAATAGACATGTACAGGATTGCACCGTTGGACCATAAAGTCCTTTGGGCAGAAAACTCTCTATAACTGCATTTGCATGGTTGGTGTTGTCATCGTGCAAGAAATAAACAGTGCCCAGCACCTCTAATCTTTGCCCTTTACTCCTGTTCTTCCAGGTGAAGGCCTTTATCACAGAAGATCTCCCTCTGTAGTATCCTTCTGGTCATTCATGCAGGCTCTGAGCGAGGCAGGTGGGCAGAAGGGGACACTTCATCTAAGCCCAAAGGCCCAGCGTAGGACGGAAGCCCGTTGCCACGAAGGGGGAAAGAGGAGGCTAAATTGTGCATCTGTGCTTGAGGTCGTTTACGCAGGCTGATTTCCCTGCATCTATATGGGGTGTTGAGACTGAGTGAGATTTTGCTGAGGTCCATCAGAAGCCGCATTGGATCCGAACAGCCAGCCACCAGAGCAGTGAGCTTCTCATCCAGGAGCAGGTGTGGGTTGCGTGCGCACGTTTGTACAGGACATTTTCAGAGCGAGAGACAGAGAGCTGAGGGCCACCGTATGCAATAGCCTTCTCGAACCTGGTGCCTTCTGGATGTATTGGACTTCAACTCCCATCGTTCCCAGCCAGCATGGCCAGTGTTCAGGGATAATGGGAATTGTCATTCAAAACTTCTACGGGGCACCAGGTGGGGAAAGCCTGGCACATAAGACCGGGCACTAATTTCCAAGACAGGGAGCAGTATTTGGAGTTCGTTTGTGAGCTGTGAATAATTCACATACAACAACATTCATAGAATCATAGAATAGCAGAGTTGGAAGGGGCCTACAAGGCCATCGAGTCCAACCCCTGCTCCATGCAGGAATCCACCCTAAAGCATCCCTGACAGATGGTTGTCCAGCTGCCTCTTGAAGGCCTCTAGTGTGGGAGAGCCCACAACCTCCCTAGGTCACTGATTCCATTGAGCTGTGAATAATTCACATACGAGCATGTACTTCTGCCGTGTCTACCTATCGGTGCAAATCAGACAGCCAGAAAATGTATAGAAGCTAAACAAGAAGAACTAAACGACAGCAATCCAACCTTCCCCCTTTTGAAGCAGACAAGGCCTTTCATGGGCGTGGGGTCGGTGTCACGTGGTTTTACTGGCCCCAGAGGCATGGCTACGTGCCGGTAAAGAATGGAGAACTGCCGCCCTTAGTAAGGATTGGGCCCACCTTGCGGCTAGTGGATGCAGCATGCCTGCCTGAAGCAGCCAGCAGCCGGCAAGGGGTGCATTCAGTAAATGGAAACGTTCACTCTGAAACCTAATGGTTTTCTGTCTTTTAATGTAAGCGCAGAACCTCGTTTTGGATACGTGTCCCGACAGGGGGAAAGGCAAGGGGGCACAAAAGCTCGATAAGATCATGCGTGGCGTAGTAGAGAAAGCGAAGTGGCTTCCCATCTTGCAAGGATGCTAAAACTTCAGAGTCACTCAATGAACTTGATTGGCATGTTTAGGGCAAAGTACCTACTTTGCAAGGGCATAGATAACTTGCGGAACTCGCTACCACAAGCTGTAGTAACAGGACAGGGCGGCCTCTAGCCGGCCTCTATAGGAAACGGGGTGGACCCTCAGCCTGATCCAGCAGGGCCCTGTTTAGATGCGAAGGAAGGGTGGCGTCTCCTGCCTTGTGCCGTGAGAAAACGGTCCGTGATACAAAAGGAAGCTGCTTTCGACCTAGGACTTTTATTCCATAAATATTTTCTAGCTCTGCACCAGTTGTTGGCATGGGGCTGTCTGGGGCATCCGTGACTCTGTGCTAACAACAGGGGCAGAGGGGTGGGAAGGGGGGGGCGTGTATTGACTCCAGCATGGTGGTCCAAAATGCAAAACAGCCTTTTAAAAGGAACATCCTGCAATTCTCCGTCTCTGCCCTAGGAACCTAAAGCCGACAGATCCTGCAGTACCTTTGAGACAACCTCCCCCAACCTGGCGGTGCTCCTGTTGTGTTGGACTACAACTCCTACCATCCCCAATTGGCTGTGCTGGCTGGGGATAATAGGAGTTGTAGTCCAACACATTGGGTGGGCATTGGGATTGGGGAAGTCTGCCCGAGGCCGAAGTACTGATTTGTTCAACTTCCCGGCTGGCATAGGAAGAAGAAGAAAACGGCAGCGCTGTTGCCACCCCTCCCATAACGCCAGCCTGTCAGGTTCCTTGACAATCTCTTCCAGCCACAACCTTGTCCTGAAACACCTGGCTGGAGCGGATCCCGATCCAGAAGGCTGCTCAACTTTAAGTATGAAGAGTTGCAGGTGAGACAGAATGCTGAACTCTTGCAGGCAGTGGAGGCTGGTGACTCTGAGGTCAGTGGGGCAGTGTATCCACTTGGGTTTCAATCCAAATCAGGCAGTACTCTAAAGGTGGCGAAGGATAGCTCCTTAGAGTTCTGACTGAAACCCAGAGCGGATTCACTGCCCCACTGACATCGGAGCCACCAGCCTCCACTGCGTGCATCCACTGTAACCCATTTTACGGCCATGCCACGCAACGCTTGACACCATTAGAAACTGCCAGTAGAAACTGTGTGAATGGCGTTAAGCAAACAAGTGGGACCTGGCACAAAATGTTGCACTCCCCTTCATAGAATCATAGAATAGTAGAGTTGGAAGGGGCCTAAGGCCATCGCGTCCAACCCCCTGCTCAGTGCAGGAATCCACCCTAAAGCATCCCTGACAGATAGTTGTCCAGCTGCCTCTTGAATGCCTCTAGTATGGGAGAGCCTTCAAGATGTTCTGTTCTATTTCTTACCCTTCTTTTCTTTGGAGTACATGACATGACGCTGAAATCCTGCCTCCTTACCGTGGCTTTCTGCTTCCAGGTTCTTTGCAGGATTACAATCGGCTCAATTACTTGGGCAGACATGTGCTTTGAATAGAGGACTTCCTTTCTCAATTCAGTTCCATAGGTTTCATTTTACAGTCACTAGATGGTGCTGTGATTATAGCACAACACCGTTATTACACACTGCCGCTATATTGGATTAACGTCCCTTATCGGTTAATGCTGATCTTTTGAAAGCAGGAGAAAGTCAGAAAGTGCAGGTCATACTTTGGAAGTTGATGATGTCGTGTAAAGGACCGGCAAACTTCCATGAGTGACGAATCATGAACATGCAATAAAAGCCTTGTAAAGAAATGCTTTGTCTCACTTCCCCTTTCACCGTGCTGTGGCCACTGGGCATGCGGACTACGCAGTGGGATATTTGTGGCCGGTGGGGCGGGGGATGGCTGCCCCCTTGGAGGTTTTCTCCTTACCTTTTTTTGTCCGATTGCAAAGATTGAGGTTCCCCCAAGCCTTCCTCTTGTGTGCAGCCAGTGATGTTTTACCTACATTAGAATGAATTCCAGTGGAGGCTGGTGGCTCCGATGTCAGTGGGGCTGCGAATCCACTTCGGGTTTCATTCAGAACCCGTCAGAACTCTAAATGAGCTATCCAAGATGCGGAAGATATCCAAAGGTGGGACTCTTGCCTATCTAAACATGCGTAGGATTAAACCCTAAAAGTTGCAGTATAAATTAGGCAAAAGGGGGAGAATTCTACATGCTTTTTTTCTTCTAAGAAGAAAAAAGGGGCTTTTCTTCTGGAGTCCATCTCCAAAATTTCAGTCTTGCTCGGGTATCAGGCAGAGCTGGCTGCGCAGCACCTAGCATGCCCTGAGGCCAGGCCAGGCCGGCTTGCCGCAGTTTGTAGCCACGTGCCAAGGATCCGTGGTTAGCCCCGGCGCCTGCATTTCTTTTGCAGAGAATTCCATTGGCTGAAATGTCCCGGGAAGAGATCAACCGGCTGGTGAAAGAGTTGGGGTTCTACCGGAAGGAGACGCCCGATTCACCTGTTCCGGAAGAGTTCCAGCTTGCCCCCACGAAGCCTCTGCCTGCCTCAGAAGAATCCCAGAGAGAACAGGCGTCAGAGAGGAAAGGGGCGAAGGGCAGCGAACTGTAAATCTGGGTGCCTTTGAAAACTGCAGGGGTTGTGTGTGTCGGCAAGGCGTGAGAGACTGCTGGCGTTCGGAACTTGCAGCCTCTTAAGACTTCCAGCAAGGCATCCTCTCCATCAGGGGTGGGCACCTTGTGGGCCTCCAGATGTTTTGGCCTACAACTCCCATGAGCCCTGGCCAGTATAACCAAGGATGAGGGATCATGGAAGTTCTAGGCCAAAAACATCTGGAATTGTCCATCCTGATCGAGCTGCTTCCAAGTATCTCTTCACAACAATGAGGGACAGAAACTTGCTTTAAAAACAAAAGCGGTGGATTCTTTAGTCTCTGCCACATTCTTCGGCTACTCTGCTCTCCAGGAGCAAACACACAGCCCTGCAAATGCCACAGCAGGTCTGAAAGCTCTTGGTGCCGAGTGTGGACAGATGAACGCGCGCCTGGCAGGATCTACAGAACCTGCCTCCTTTTTTAAAAAAAATAATGGTTTTCTGTCCCTCACTGACGAACAGGCATAGTTCAAAGCACCCAGACGATGCCTGCTAGAAGTCTCCAGAGGCCAGGAGGTTTGCAGTGGTTCACGTGGAACACTTTAGCTCTTCAGCCCCCAAACTACCACCAGAAAAAGGTTATGCAAGATAACAGAACCAGTAAGATAGGCAAAATCAGAGAAATCAGGTACATTGGCATTATTTATACAGATTCCAGAATCCAATTTTTACCGTTCCAGGAGCTGGGTTTTACTTATTTTTTAAGCGGACTCCACGCAGCCCCAACACAAGGCAGGTTTTCGAGGGAATAGGCATAACAAAAAGTCTGGAAGAAGCTGCACCTGTGTTCTGGCTCATGGTAAGCACTTCTTGTGGGGCAAAGCCATGTCCCAGCCCCACTTCTGTCCAGGGATTACTCTGTGGCTGGCTGGCCGGCCGGCCGGTTTACTGAGCTTCAGTAGCTCACCGCTCATTAGCAGAGGCCTCCCGGCTAGCACTCTGGCTTTCTCCAGCCGCCGCTCATGCCCTGTGCCCAGAACAAGCCGTCGTATTTTCCCTGCAGCAGCACCCCGCCTGCATGGGGCAGGATGAAGCCCTCTGCTGAAAGCTCTCGGTGCTGAGGGTGGATAGGCTTGGGGAGCGCGGCATGCTGGGAAACATGTTCAGGTCCCCAAATCCTCATCAACTGTGCATTAAACAGTAAAATTGCCTTTATCCATTGTCTGCTGTTACCTTTCTACAGTTCGGGTGCTTAAGATCGTGAGTTGTTGGGCCTTGCTGTAGAGCAGCCTTCCCCAACCTGGTGCCCTCCAGGTGTGTTGGGATGCTGCAATGCCCATCTTTCCCCACCAGCATGGCCAATGCTTCTATTGGCTGGGAATGATGGGGCTTGCAGTTCAACACATCTAGGGGGAGGGGGGATGGCACTATCCCGCTCTCTTCCAGGTGTAATTCCAGGTGCTGGTTACCATCTACAAAGCCCTAATTGGCGTTAGTCCAACATGTACCCTGTCGTGACTTCTAACGAAATCTGCCCAGGATGCCCTCGTAATAACCAGAAAGGGGTTATTATTCCTTGTCCGTAACGGAATTCCTTTCCTTGCAACCTTGCCAAAATTAGGCTCTGAGCTGGTTGACGAATTCCTGATCCGTCCAGGCTGCAGAACTCAGGATGAAGTTAAGAAACCAGAGCAAAATGAACGCAACATCTTTGCATGCAGGTTTAATCCATAGCAGCTCCCGTTTAAAGGATAGGGAAGTGCCCCCCCCCAAGACCCTGGGGGCTGCTGCCATCCAGAGTAGGCAATACTGGGCCAGATGAGCAACCTTTGATCTGGTCTAAAGCTGCTTCTTTTGTCATTCTGTTCCGCAGGAAGGAGGGGGTGGAGCTCTTTGCTACCTGCCCCAATAGCCCTTGGGCTAAGATGGGCTATATAGCTGAATAAGTTCTAGGTAGTAGCCATATTAGTTTATTGCACCAAAAAGCAAAGTCTTCTAACACCTTAAAGACGAACACATTTATTTTGGCATAAGCTTTCATGGACTATGAAAGTGCATTGGAGTATTATTGAGTCCCAAGTTTTTTATACAGTATGTATTGGGGGGGGGGGGATTCAAGACTGGGGGAGGGGGAAATGTGACAAACACATTGCAGTGGTTCCCAAACTTTTTCAGGTCACCGCCCCCTTGGTTCCACAAACTCATGCCCAGTGCCCCCCTACCCTACCCTATAAAAATCATTATTCAGAATAGTGGTTTTCGACGACCCACTAAGGAAGATAATAACAATAAAATTCAAAACAGTAACAATTAATTGAATATTTATTCAAAATCTAATTACATTTTTTAGTTTATTTATTCAATTGAACATAATTGATGAACTTGATCCAGTGATATCATCTTTTCAAAGTCTGATAGTCATTAAGCAAGGATATTAGATACCACATTTAGTAACTAGGGTAGAATACCTCACTATTCTGTAAATTCTTAATGTGATGGATGGGCTTGATGAAGTGATACATGAGTCTTAAATCACCACGTTTAGTAATCTGGAGTCGATTTCTTTGTTTGGAAAGAAGTAGGCAGACCACACTAAAACCACGTTCCACCAAATATGAGGTTGGAAATGCAACCAGGAGCTTCTGAACCACTCTCCATAGCGCAGGAGAGCGATCAGAAATGTCCTTCTGTAACCAAAACTCCTGGTACGATTTCTTAAACTTTGGCTTCAGCTCAATGTCATTTTGTAGCTCAATTAGTTCTTCCTCCACTACTCCAACTTCCTCAATATCTGAAAATGGATTTATCACCCAGTCTGGAATTTCCATCATAAGAAGATCCTTGAATCGCTCAGACATATCTTCATGCAGCATATTTAAATGGTCACAATAAACTTGCAGATCGTCATCTTGTATCCCGCCTTTCTGTTCTAGCTCAGACAAGCTTGGAAATTGGTATAGCTCACGACGGCCTATATTGCGCTTGAATAGAGTTAACTTTGCAATAAACGTAGATACGACGGATTTGGCCTTAATAAGATTGGTGTCATTTCCTTGCAACTGCACATTCATTGCATTGAACTCTGCAAATAGTTCAGACAAATAAGCAATGTCATGCCTGATTTCTTTGAGGTCATTACTGAGCAAAGCATTCGTGCCTTCAAAAAACTCCACAACAGTGTCAAAAAGGTTGTAAAAGCGTTTCAAACAGTTTCCTTTTGATAGCCAACGAACTCCAGTATGAAGCACCAAACGTTCAAAGTCTTCATCATTCTCAGCACAGAGCACCCGGAATAGTCGATCATTGAGAGCACGGGCTTTAATTTTATTCACTGCAGTAATGACGGTGTGTAATGAATTGTGTAGGCGACCACTGAGGTTTTTTGCAACCAGATGTTGGCGATGAATGACACAGTGAATAGTAAAGATATTTGGCACTGATTTTTTCAAGTAAAGATATTTGGCACTGATTTTTTCAAGTAAAGATTTTTCAAGTAAAGATTTCAAGTAAATATTTTTTCAAGTAAAGATATTTGGCACTGATTTTTTCAAGTAAGCAACACACCCACGGTAGCGACCAGTCGTTGATGGAATTTCCTTTTCATTGAAGAACTCCTCAACCACACGAAATATTGACTCCCCCTTAGTATCGGTTTTTAGTTGCCTTGCAAATAACTCTTGAGCCAAACTCCCGTCTTTTATAAAACGCACATAAGCGAGAAGCAAAGATTCACTGCCTGGTAAAGTTGACTCGTCCAGCTGTAATGCAAATTCTGTTGTCCTTAGTGTGTTGCACAGTGTATCTTCCACATTCTCAGCCGTTTCATTGATGTGTCTTTGCACTGAATTGTTGCTGAGAGGAATGGTTTTAATTATATCATGTGGTGACTTATGCAAAACAGTACTCAGAACCTCACTAACTGCTGGTAGGATGAGTTCTTCACCGATTTTATGCGGCTTTCCTGTCTTAGCAATCAACAAGGAGATGTTGTATGATGCACGCAAACCATCAGTTTGTCGTTGTGAAGCATTGTGAATCGTGTTTAACAGTGTTGGCCGCTTTTGAAATTTGTCACGAAGTGATTGAAAAAAAGTTACGTTCTTATCTGCCTTGTCAGGATGTGCGTTCTTTAAATGTTCTTGCAGTCTGGAAGGCTTCATTGCCTCATTAGAAAACACCTTTTCACATAACAGGCACGTGGGCAGCTGCTGGTTTGTTGGTGCTGGTATCAATCCATACTTAAGATATCCCAAGCTATATTGTCTACATTTCTTTTTTGATTTTCCTGCTTCTGTCATTTTTATTCTAATCTAAAACAAAGAATTTAATCATTAAATATGATTGGAATAATGTCAAAATAAGTGCATAGGCTTAATTAAAATCACCAAAGTGTAAATAAAATGGGCAGAGCAGCTGAATTTCCTGCTCTTTCCTGCTCGGTCCCTGGGTTTTAGGTAGGGTGACCCTATTTTGGAAACCAAAAAGGAGGACAACATAGCCGCCCCCAAGGAGGCACCCCCACCAACATGTCCAGCCCCCAAAGCTCACCAACGTGCCCACACAAACATAGCCTTGGTCACATGTCTGATTTCATAGCACACAATTCAGACAAACCTGTTCTACATAACATCTTAATACCCATACTAAATTATCCATACAAATCCAATATACTCCAGAAAGCTTGGGCCAGCTTAATTGTTTGAGAGGTGGCATCCCAAAAATGGAACACCTACTCTAAAAGCACTACAGCTCCCAGGGGGATTAGAATACAGAATGCTGCAGACCTATCTATAATGTCATCAGGCAGCATTTGAATTCACTTTCAAGATCAGCTTTGCAGCCTTAAGAGCTATATTTATTTTATTTATAGTTTGTTTGTTTATTGTACTGATGCCCCATCTTTATCCCAGGGAGCTCAAGGCAACAGCTTTGAGGTTAACTGAAATGGGACGGAGGAGAACCACAACAACCCTGGGATGTAGGTTAGGCTGAGACATAGTCACTGCCCCAATGAGCTTTATGGCTGAGATGGAGGTTTGAACCTGGGTTCCTCCAGTCCTAGTTTGATACTCTAACCTAGACTCCACACTGTTTCTGTCTTTTGAGATGCTGCAAGCTAATTTCTGTGCTTGTGTGATGCAGTCACCAAATACACTTGACCCTTTTATTAAGAGCCATTTCCCCTGTTTTAAGTCCGGTATAGTAGGACATCTGCTGTATCTGGTATTTACACCTCAAACTGCTCCTAGAAAAGTTGTAGTGTGAGATATGCTCTCACAACAGCAAATAGGTGGTTTAGAACAGAGAGTACAAAATTAAAGAAGGCAGTAGTCGATAAGTTAATGACAACCAATGAGTGCTGAGGGGACACAACTACAATGAGGTGCAATATACTGAATAATATTAACAACCGGGGTGGTAGAAATCTCAATAAATGGGGTTTTTTTTGTTTTTAATTTGCCATAAAATTCTTTCTACAGAATAACAAAATGTCACAATGTTTTTTGAACTAACATAAATTTCTTTCAATAGGCTTCTTTAACATAAATTTCTTTCAATAGGCTTTTTTTAACATAAAGAAGCCTATTGAAAAATACCTATGCCTATTGAAAGTATGTTAGTGTATTGAAAGAAAATTATGTTTAAAAAGTCTAAGCTTATCGAAAGAAATCTATGTTAAAGAAGCCTATTGAAAAATATTTAGCCTATTGAAAGAAATGCATGTTAGCCTACTGAAAGAAAATTAGGTTTAAAAAAAGTTTAAAAGCTTATCAAAAAAAATCTATGTAAAAAAGCCTATGGAAAGAACTTGATGTTAAAAAAAAAGCCTAGAAAGAACATTTGTTTTTTTAAAAAAAACCTTCTGAAAGAACATTTCTGTTTAAAAAGCCTATTGAAATAAATTTATGTCAGTTCAAAAAACATTGTGACATTTTGTTATTCTGTGGAAAGAACTTTATGGCAAATTAAGAAACAAAAAGACCAAAAAAATTATTGAGATTTCTATCTCACACACACACACTGTTGTTAATATTATTCAGTATATTGTACCTCATTGCAGTTGTGTGCCCTCGGCACCCATTGGTTGTCATTAGAACAGAGGGTAAACACTAATGTAAGTCTTAGAGTAGACCCATGTAAGTGAAGGGGATTTAAGTTAATCCTGACTAATTTAAGTCACGAGAATTTCTTCTCACTCCCATTAACAGCTCTTCTAATGCAAACCTCCTCCTGCAGCAGCTTCAAAGCAGCCTCGCTGGCTGCAGCCCCCACCACCTCTCGGAAGCAACTTCCCAGTCACCGCCTCTTTGAAGCTGCCCTTTTTGAAGGTGCCGCCTTCTCTGCGACGCACGTGGCATCGGCTGGTCTGGCGCGGAAGCGCTCCCCCACCGCCTATCTCATAGACTCAAAGCGCGCGAGACTTCATACTTCATACTGGAAAAGCTGCAGGGGGCGTCCATTTCCCGGTCAGATTTAGAGAAGGTTTAGACGGACTTGCACAGATTTAGAGATTCTCCCTGTGGGTCTCTAGTTACCCTATTTGAGTACCTTCTGGAGAGACCACCTCAAGCGCCCCCCTGCTGCCCCTTTGCCTGCCAGCGCCCCCCTGCCCTCCCTTTTCCTCTTAAGGCCCCCTATGCAATCCCACCGCCCCCAGGGGGGCGGTACCGCCCACTTTGGGAACCACTATGTTAGATGTTTCAGTTGCCCCTGATAAAGGGGAAAAGTCTCAAAACACAGTGGGAATTAGAACACCGGTGCAGCTGGCTTATGTTTTGTTTAGCCTGGTGGGCATGAAGAGAAGGGCTGGGGGCATCTTAGTGCCCACAGGAGCCATATTGGTGACTTTAGAGCTACCCCAAGAAACAACTTTGTTGCTATTTGAAGGTTAGCTGAAGGAACGCCTCCTCGCATATGTGCCTGCCCGGACCTTAAGATCATCCACAGGGGTCCTTCCCCGTGAGCTCCTGCCAAAGGAAGTGAGGCAGGTGGCTACTAGGAGGAGGGCCTTCTCTGCTGGGGCACCCCGGCTGTGGAACTAGCTCCCCAGAGAGGTTCGCTTGGCACCTACATTGTTTTCCTTTCGTCGCCAGCTGAAGACCTTTTTATTCTCTCAGTATTTTAACACCTAAAATAACTTAAATTTAAACACTGCTGTTTTAATTTCATATTTTAACCCCTATCAATTTTTGCCGTGTGGTTGTATCCTGGTCGTGCTTTTTATATTGTATTTTGTATTTGTGTTTTTAAATTGTTGGTTGTTTTATTATGCTCTTCATGGTTTTAATTTTTGTGAACCGCCCAGGCTATTGGGCGGTATAGAAATGAAATGAAATGAAATAAATAAACTTTGCATCATCTTATGATAGCGTTCCCTAGCCTGGTACTCGTGAGAGATGTTGGACTCCATCTCCCATCATTCTCAGCCACATAACCATTGGCTGGGCTGGCTGGGCATGATGGGAGTTTCATAGCTCCATCCCACGTACCTGCTTCCCTCGGATTATCCCCATAGTGCTAAGCTTTTGCCATTGTTGTTGTTTTTGCTACCGGGTGACAACAATCCTTTGCATAACAGGAAGTGCGTTTAAGGGGGGAAATGTAAAAAAAAAAAATCAAAAAAATCAACGGATAACCCAATCCAATTCAATTTTGGTATGCTTAAAGCTCTCCCTAATATCTATTACTGTGCCAATTTTGGTGTCTTTGTCTTTAAAGCTTACGCAGATGTAAGCATTTCTTTAAAATCCTGCTCCTGCACCCCAGCAGCAGCTCGGAACATACGCTCAAAAAGTAGGGGCTAAATTAGGGTGACCATATGAAAAGGAGGACAGGGCTCCTGTACCTTTAACAGTTGCATTGAAAAGGGAATTTCAGCAGGTGTCATTTTTATGCATGCAGCCCCTGGTGAACTTTCCTCTTCATCACAACAGTTAAAGCTGCAGGAGTCTATTATTATTATTATTATTATTATTATTATTATTATTATTATTATTTATTTTCTACAATACTTAAACATACAGCATTACAATAAAAAGAAAACAACATACTACATAAATGTTGAGTAAATATTGAATACATAATATCATATCTAATAACATAATCAAACTTAACATATAAGTGCACCCCCCACCAAGGGATCTCATTCCTGATTCCAAAATCTCATACTTTCTTCTGCTGGCAGTTTCCCACTTCCCTTAGAAAACACAAAAATTAGGAACTGTTTCCAAATTCCTTCAAAATCATTTGTTTTAGCTATACCTCTTCTCCATTTAATATTACAAGTCAATTTATCATTTATAGCTATGTCCCATACTTCTTTATACCATTCTTCAATAGAATATTCCCCTTGAATCTTCCCGTTCCTAGCTACAATCAATCTTGCTGCCGTCAGCAAATTCATTATTAATTCCTTAATTTCTTTTTTACATTTTAAATCTTCAAATAGTGACAGTAATGCAACTTTTGGTGTTCGTTCTATCTTCATTCCCACAATTTCTTCAATCTCCAAAAACACCATCTTCCACAATTTTTGTACATATTTGCATTCCCACCACATATGTAAATACGTTCCTTTCCCCCCACATCCTCTCCAACAATTTGCTGAATGCTGATTATTTATCTTATTCAATCTAACCGGGGTTAGGTACCACCTCCATATAATTCTAAAATAATTCTCTTTTATTCTTACTGACATACTGCAGGAGTCCTGCCCACTTTTGTATCTGGTCACTAGTATAGCTCCTGCAGCTTTAAATGTTGTGATGAAAAGGGAATTTCACCAGGTTCTCCATATATAACAATGACACCTGCTGAAATTCCCTTTTCTATGCAACTGTTAAAAAGACAGGAGCCCTGGCCTTCATTTCATATGGTCACCCTAGCTAAATACGGCAAATCTTTTGGCTTTATATCACAATTAAGGCAGGATGCACGGGAGGCCTTCACAATTAAAGCAGATTATAAGGTGGAAAACTTCTGAGTCCTTTGCATGCAATTCGCAGTGACTGCACAGTATAACGCTGGTGTGATAAAGCTTTCAGTCCAATTCATCTGGAGGGATACGAGCATTGGGGAGGAAGGTTGCCTTAAAGCCTAGTGGATTCATGGCAGCCTGGGGTTTTTAAAAAGGGCCATCAGCATCCGAGACGGGCCTGGATGGCAGACAGGGATGTGCCATTGAACATGGGCCTTTAAGCAGAATAGTCAGTTGGCCCCCCACCCCCAGCAACGGCTGGAGACAATTTTGCCCCTGAATCAAATCACAACAGTCACATCAGAGCTGGTCCTAGGAAAAGCACTGCCCTGGTGAGGTGTCCTTTGGTGCTCCTCCTAACCCCCCAACCCCATGGCCAGCTTTGCAGGGTTGCCAAGAAGGTTTATGGGGTCTGCTACAGGTGTGATGTCAGGGCCCCTGCTGCTGCCACCCCCTACAACAGCCTTCCTCAACCTGGGGCGCTCCAGATGTGTTGGAGTGCATCTCCCAGAATGCCCCAGCAGCTGGCTGGGGCATTCTGGGAGATGCAGTCCAACACATCTGGAGCGCCCCAGGTTGAGGAAGGCTGCCCTACAAGGACCCATATGTGTGTGTACAAAGTAAAGCTGTGTTCCACTGCTTTTGACCAAACACAAATGACATCAGAGTGGAAATTGAAAGAGAAACATACTTTAAAGCTCATTGAAGGAAGATCATTATTGGAGTTAGGACCCAAACAACCTGTACAATCGGGGGGGGGGGGGGAAGGGGGGAGATTCCAAACCCTTGCTTTTGCCACCCTAGCTCACTGCAGACAGTACATTGGAAAGACACGGGATCGTTTTCCTACGCAAGCCTCCTTAAAACGGAGATGTGCACAGGAATCTGGGGTTGAATCTCTGCAAAAAATAAATCCAGAAGAGCAGCCCTGTTCGAGGCGTAGCAACAAAGGGTCTAGCAGCACCTAGTAGGATTCTTCTGTGGGTGGTGGGTGGTTTCTCGTATTCTGCGAAAAGCCTACGCCGTGTGCCATTCTGACATTTTGCCTGCAATATGATGGCTACTTTACAGTTTCCTGTTAAAAATGGAGAGACTTCTGCTAACACATCCTTCTTAAATTATAGTGCCCAGAACTAGATACGATGCATCAGGTGAAGTTGGACTAATGGAGAAAGAAGTGGAAATATTAAATCTGAGGTTAGGGTGTGGCCCTGATGTACTGTTTCGCATACTCAAAGGTATCCCTTTTTGGTAAGTGACCAACAATCTTTTCTCTTGTGCGTGAAAACAGTACATCAGGTTGGACATACCAAAGCTTGACCCTTTAGGGCAGGATCCAAAAGAGTAGTAGCTGCTTCATGGCTGGGAAGACATGCCATCCACAGGCCGCCACCGCAGAGGCACAGAAGCCGAGCTTGCAATGTTTAGCAAAGGTGCTACGCCGGGCTGGGCAAAGCTGGCCGTAGGCCCGGGACAGACGGGAAATGTAGGCCCCATGTCAAACTGCTCATTAAGTCCTTTTTTTATCAGTTCTAAACACGTATGACCTAGAATGATTTACGAAAAAGCTAACGGAAGCGCTTTTATGCAAGAGGTATATAAGCCACGACTTCTTCACACTCCGAAATGCTTCACGTGCTTTTCTTTGGGCAAATTCATCATCGGCAACAGAAAAATCAAGCCACTTTGCCCAGGGGGACTCGGAGTAGCCCCCCTCCAAATCACAGCCCCCCTGCCAACTCTGCCCCCGTCTGCCCAGCTCCGGTGCTACGGTTTGAACAGGGAGCTGCGCTACGAATCTCAGGCAGCGGAAGATCAAGGGGGAAAAGCTGCTGAGGTCATTGGCTGCTCTTGTGGGATGGGCAAAGACATTGGTGGCTTAAGAGCACTCAAGGCAGGCGTAGGCTAGGCAAAGACAAGCCTTTAGCCGTCTCCTCCGAGCGGCATTGGAAACCTTCTGTCTCAAAGCCGCAGGACGGAATGACCCCCAACAGGGCATTTGTCTGACAAAGAGGTGTGGCTCTGCCTCTATAAACCTTCAGGACTCTCCTGACATCAAGGGCATGCCGTGCCATTTCTGAGGGGAGCACAGGGGAATTTGCTCCTGCTGAAAATCAAGGGAACAAGGAAGAAAAACAGGACACCGCGCACTCCCTGCAGACGCGCCTCGGAAAGAAGCAAAGGGTGTCAAAAACAGGAAAGCGAAGCCCGACCAGCAATGCAACCAATGACCTCAGGAGGTCGTGGGCTCTCCCACACTGGAGGCCCTTCAAGAGGCAGCTTGTCAGGGATGCTTCAAGGAGGATTCCTGCACTGCGCAGGGGGTTGGATTCCATGGCCTTGAAGGCCCCTTCCAACTCTGCTGTTCTATGATTCTATGAAACACCGGAACATCCCTGATGGCTTTTGTTGTGTCCCTTCCCCTATTTCCACGACATATTTGGGATGGGGATCGGTGTGTTTCACCACCGAGTGTCTTTCTTCTTGTTTTTTGAATACAAGCATAGCTCTGCGCTGGAGCGCATGTTCCTTCCCAGAAACACAGCAGGGGTAGAGGCGCCCATGTGTTGCTGCGTGTCTGCGCTCATGCGCATGGCTCCTGAGTCATTAAAAACATACGCATTTGCCCCGTAGCCAGCTGTGACGCGGCAGTGCGCAATGCTGAGGAGAGCACATCTAAACGTCACCTGCCTAGCCCCGCCCACTCCTACCCCTACACATGTGGGGGTGGCCTAATGTCGCACACGTGCTCACGCAACAACGCTCCTGTACTTGCAGTAACCAACAGTGGCGTGTGCCCCGTGAGTGGCGACCGTGGAGGCGGGAACCTTCAGGAGCATCCCTCTTCCATACTGAGAGGGCTGCAGGGGGAGATTAGCCCAGGGTCATTCACACACCCCACTGAAGCCCGTCTTCCTTCCTCTCCGTGCCCCCACGCGGCCTTCTCTAAAGTGTCCAAGGATACATTGAGCATGGCGGGGGTGGGGCCACTAACTGCCCTTAGTGAGAAATGCACTGACTCACGCTGAGCTTTCAAAGCCTTGGAATAGGACAGAGATGCAGCTGATTCTGGACACCTGCTGAAATCCCCTTTTCAATACAACTGTTAAAGATACAGGAGCCCGGTCCTCCTTTCCATAGTGTCACCCTAACTACTTCCCAGCGCGACCACTAGCCCTTCTGTGGCAGCACCTGATGGACCTACGATGCTCGGGATCCAGAGGCCTGATTGTACTGGCGCTTGGGCCGGCTGGGTTCCCGCTGGCGGGGCTGTGCCTGTCCGTCTCCCATGCCCAGTGCGCACGGATGCTTCCTTGCGGAAGGAACAGCAAAAGCACAGGAGAGCCAGAGCTCCTTTGTCCACCACCATAATCTCACTTCCACCCTGAGAGGGACCCTCAAGCCATCCGCCACCAGGGGTTCGAGATCTGCAGGAATAAATTCAGAAAAAGAACAGTGCATAGTTAAACTCTGGAACTCACTACCACAAGATATAGGGATGGCTACCAGCTTGGATGGCATTAAAGGTTTTTTTTTGGGGGGGGTCAATTGCTGGAGGGGAAGGCTATCCATGGCTGCTAGTCCTGACAGCAATGTGCCACCTCCAATATCCGAGGCAGGAAGCCAGTATACACCAGTTCCTGGGAGGGTGCTGTTGCACCCTGTCCTGCTTGTTCATCCTTGGCCGGTGGCTGGTTTGCCAAGGTGTGAAGGGAGTGCTGGACTAGATGGACCCTTGGTCTGATTCAACAGGGCTCTTCTTACGATGTTAGAAAAGGGCAAGGTCACCCAGATTGGGAGAACGGCCCAGGATATTTGCCCACCCAGGATCTCTTGCGGAGGACATAGAATCATAGAGTTGGAAGGGCCCTACAAGGCCATCGAGTCCAACCCCCTGCTCAATGCAGGAATCAATGTACATGGGGTTCCCTGGTAGTCACCCTTCCAGAAACTGACCAGGCCTAGACCCGCTTAGCTTCATCAAGGTCGCAGCATCCCATGCCATCACACCTTGTCAGCCCCAACCTGGAGGAATTCAGTGGGTGAATGTGCATGTGCAGACTGCCTGCCTTTGAGAAAGGAATAAAACCGCTAAACACACCTGCCTAGAAATGGGGGCACGTTCTTCCAGGCACTGGATGACTTGCTCCGAGCAGATCTGAGCCCCAAGGATGCTCTCGGAAGAGAAGGAATTGGGGGCACACAAATCCCTCCCTCCCTCTGACCATCTTCACCTCCACTGCTCCAAGGGAATTCTCTTGCTCTGTTTCCCAGCCCTGTCCCAGCACAGCCTGCCCCACAGCAATTCCACAGGTTCCCCCTTTGCAAGGAAAAGATTCAAGCTGTGCTGGGGCTGCAGGCACAGGTGTGCTCTGGCCTCCAGGTGCAAAGAGCATTCTCCGTGAACTTCCGCCCCAAGGAGACATAGGCCACAGCTAGACCTAAGGTTTATCCTGGGATCATCCAGGGTTCGCCCCTGCCTGAGCACTGGATCTCCTGTGTGTCACCTTGGTGAACAGGTTTGACCCCAGGACAATCCAGGGATAAACCTTAGGTCTAGCTATGGCCTTAGACTCTGCAGCATTTTAAATCATGCAGAGTAAATGTGCATACACCTGTTTGTTCTGTGAATTTCTTTATTCACAAACACCTGATTAAACTCTGAAAAGAGCCAGATGCTGAAACCATGCAACGTACAGCCTGCCCAGCCCTCCAGGTCCACAACGGACGAGAACTCCGAGTTGTCGCCACAACGTGTCGGGATGAATCACCGCGGCCTTTTAGGGATGGAGCACCAGAGATCTTGGGAGTCACCGACATTCTCCAGACGTCACTTCAGAGCTGGGTTCCGCGTGCCCCTCTTCTGACTTGGGCCTTTTCTTTCTCTGGGTTTCTTCAAATGGGGAAAGTGCATTTCTGGGTGCATTTTCTCAAAAGGGTGCATTTTTCCTTCATTGTTTATACCATGAAAATGGGAGTCTTCAAGAGAGGGCATTAAAAACAGAGTGCCTTTCTTCAAGTGCACGTTTCCCAAACACAAGTTCGGGACTTTGCTGGCATTTTCGGAGAACACGTGCTCCCCTTCATGCTTGGCTTCAGGGGCTGGAACAGGGCATTTTCGAGTGATTTGCAAACTTCCACCAAATTCTCCTACGTCTCAGCTCCTTTTCCAATGTGAAATCCGGTGGATTCATCCACCTCTTTCAAACCCGGAGACTCTCCTCCCTATCCCAGGAGACCCTCCCTGCTCGAGTCCTGAAGGCCAGTTCACAGGTGCTGGCTTCGAGGTCCCAGTTCGCCAGCTCAGTTGGGCCTGGCCCATGGCACTGTCACAATGGCCGCCTTCTAGCTTCCATGATGACGGAGAGTTCCAAAAGACGCTGCAGGAGACCGTTGGCCTGGCGCGGAATCTCCACGTTCATAGCAAACAAGGATGGCGTGGAGGAAACAAGCATGGCCGGTAAGGAGGGGCCCATGCCCAGTGAGGGTGGAGGGAGGAGGCCAGAGCGAGGAGAGGGGGGAGATCAGGGACTGGAGGGGTGGTCCCTGGGTTTGGAGGGCTGAGGGGAACAGGAGGAGGACAGGGCCAGGGGGGAGGACGCCCCCTTGCTAAGAGTGCCCCTTGCTGAGGCCCTCCAGGCCAAAGTCTGCCCCCCTCCCTAAGGCAGGCGGGAGGGTGGGGTGCAGGGGACGGCTGGGGCCCTCCAATTAATGTCACACCTTTCTCTTTCTCGTCCTAGGAGCCAATGGATACGACTCCCCCACCCTCCCTCCGTCCTTCCCTCATCCTACCTGCCACCTTCTTCCCTCCCTGGTCTTCCCCCCCTCAGGTAAGGAAATGTTGACCCTGCCTCCGCTCTTCCTGGACAGGCAGGGCCTTAAGGGGTGCGGGATTGAGGGCTGCAGAGGTCACCTGCTGCCCTCCTATTAACTGCATTTTTCTTTTTCGTCCTAGGTCCCCATGGATACCTCCCCTGCGCCCTCCCTCCGACCTTCCCTAATCCGACCCGCCACCTTTGTCCTTTCGTCTTCCCCCCCTCAGGTAAGGAAGAATTCAACCTGGCTCAGCTCTGCCTCGACAGGCAGGGCTGGAGCTCCGTAGGCCATGTGGGGCTGTGGGGGGTACAGGGATCGTCTGGGTCCCTGTCATTAACTGTACATTTCTCTCCTTGTCATCCTAGGAACCGATGGACACGAGTCCAGCCCCCTCCTTTCCTCTCCCTGCCTTTGCTGCCCCCATCGTCCCGGTAAGTAAAGGTTTGGCCTCTCTCAGCCCTCCGCCCTTCACAGGCAGGGCTGCACCCCTCCTTGAGGGAGGTGGGACGGTGGGGCACAGAGAAATTCCAGTGCTCTGCCACTAATGCCCCCTTTTCTCTGCTTTTCCCCCTAGGAGCCAATGGTCTTCTGAAGGCTAGAAGGTAAGGAGCACCTTCATTGACGCTGCTTTTAAATTATATATTGTTTTAACTTGGATCATGGTTTACGAGGCTCAGAAGACGTATGTTTCCAAATAGACGGTTATTGGGGGACGGCCCTGGGAGTCGGGTTCTTGCCCCTGAAGAGTCCCCAAGCAGGACAGGGCGGCCTCTAGCCGGCCTCTATGGGAAACGGGGTGGACCCTCGGCCTGATCCAGCAGGGCCCTGTTTAGATGCGAAGGAAGGGTGGCGTCTCCTGCCTTGTGCCGTGAGAAAACAGTCCGTGATACAAAAGGAAGCTGACCTAGGACTTTTATAAAAGACCTAGGACTTTTATTCCATAAATACTTTCTAGCTCTGCACCAGTTGTTGGCATGGGGCTGTCTGGGGCAGCCGTGACTCCGTGCTAACAACAGGGGCAGAGGGGTGGGAATGGGGGGGGGGGGCGTGTATTGACTCCAGCATGGTGGTCCAAAATGCAAAACAGCCTTTTAAAAGGAACATCCTGCAATTCTCCGTCTCTGCCCTAGGAACCTAAAGCCGACAGATCCTGCAGTACCTTTGAGCCAACCTCCCCCAACCTGGCGGTGCTCCTGTTGTGTTGGACTACAACTCCTACCATCCCCAATTGGCTGTGCTGGCTGGGGATAATAGGAGTTGTAGTCCAACACATTGGGTGGGCATTGGGATTGGAGAAGTCTGCCTGAGGCCGAAGTACTGATTTGTTCAACTTCCCGGCTGGCATAGGAAGAAGAAGAAGAAAACGGCAGCGCTGTTGCCACCCCTCCCATAACTCCAGCCTGTCAGGTTCCTTAACGATCTCTTCCAGCCACAACCTTGTCCTGAAACACCTGGCTGGAGCGGATCCCGAACTGGTGCTGCTCAACTTTAAGTATGAAGAGTTGCAGGTAAGACAGAATGCTGAACTCGTGCAGGCAGTGGAGGCTGGTGACTCCGATGTCAGTGGGGCAGTGAATCCACTTGGGTTTCAATCCAAATCAGGCAGTACTCTAAAGTTGGCGAAGGATAGCTTCTTAGAGTTCTGACTGAAACCCAGAGCGGATTCACTGCCCCACTGACATCGGAGCCACCAGCCTCCACTGCGTGCATCCACTGTAACCCATTTTACGGCCATGCCACGCAAAGCTTGACACCATTAGAAACTGCCAGTAGAAACTGTGTGAATGGCGTTAAGCAAACAAGTGGGACCTGGCACAAAATGTTGCACTCCCCTTCATAGAATCATAGAATAGTAGAGTTGGAAGGGGCCTAAGGCCATCGCGTCCAACCCCTGCTCAGTGCAGGAATCCACCCTAAAGCATCCCTGCTGCCTCTTGAATGCCTCTAGTATGGGAGAGCCTTCAAGATGTTCTGTTCTATTTCTTACCCTTCTTTTCTTTGGAGTACATGACATGACGCTGAAATCCTGCCTCCTTACCGTGGCTTTCTGCTTCCAGGTTCTTTGCAGGATTACAATCGGCTCAATTACTTGGGCAGACATGTGCTTTGAATTGAGTATGACTTCCTTTCTCAATTCAGTTCCATAGGTTTCATTTTACAGTCACTAGATGGTGCTGTGATTATAGCACAACACCGTTATTACACACTGCCCATATATTGGATTAACGTCCCTTATCGGTTAATGCTGATCTTTTGAAAGCAGGAGAAAGTCAGAAAGTGCAGGTCATACTTTGGAAGTTGATGATGTCGTGTAAAGGACCGGCAAACTTCCATGAGTGACGAATCATGAACATGCAATGAAAGCCTTGTGAAGAAATGCTTTGTCTCACTTCCCCTTTCACCGTGCTGTGGCCACTGGGCATGCGGACTACGCAGTGGGATATTTGTGGCCGGTGGGGCGGGGGATGGCTGCCCCCTTGGAGGTTTTCTCCTTACCTTTTTTTGTCCGATTGCAAAGATTGAGGTTCCCCCAAGCCTTCCTCTTGTGTGCAGCCAGTGATGTTTTACCTACATTAGAATGAATTCCAGTGGAGGCTGGTGGCTCCGATGTCAGTGGGGCTGCGAATCCACTTCGGGTTTCGTTCAGAACCCTTCAGAACTCTAAATGAGCTATCCAAGATGCGGAAGATATCCAAAGGTGGGACTCTTGCCTGTCTAAACATGCGTAGGATTAAACCCTAAAAGTTGCCGTATAAATTAGGCCAAAGGGGGAGAATTCTACATGATTTTTTTCTTCTAAGAAGAAAAAAGGGGCTTTTCTTCTGGAGTCCACCTCCAAAATTTCAGCCTTGCTCGGGTCTCAGGCAGAGCTGGCTGCGCAGCACCTAGCATGCCCTGAGGCCAGGCCAGGCCGGCTTGCCGCAGTTTGTAGCCACGTGCCAAGGATCCGTGGTGAGCCCCGGCGCCTGCATTTATTTTGCAGAGAATTCCATTGGCTGAAATGTCCCGGGAAGAGATCAACCGGCTGGTGAAAGAGTTGGGGTTCTACCGGAAGGAGACGCGCGACTCACCTGTTCCGGAAGAGTTCCAGCTTGCCCCCGCGAAGCCTCTGCCTGCCTCAGAAGAATCCCAGAGAGAACAGGCGGCAGAGAGGAAAGGGGCGAAGGGCAGCGAACTGTAAATCTGGGTGCCTTTGAAAACTGCAGGGGTTGTGTGTGTCGGCAAGGCGTGAGAGACTGCTGGCGTTCGGAACTTGCAGCCTCTTAAGACTTCCAGCAAGGCATCCTCTCCATCAGGGGTGGGCACCTTGTGGGCCTCCAGATGTTTTGGCCTACAACTCCCATCAGCCCTGGAAAGTATAACCAAGGATGAGGGATCATGGAAGTTCTAGGCCAAAAACATCTGGAATTGTCCATCCTGATCCAGCTGCTTCCAAGTATCTCTTCACAACAATGAGGGACAGAAACTTGCTTTAAAAACAAAAGCGGTGGATTCTTTAGTCTCTGCCACATTCTTCGGCTACTCTGCTCTCCAGGAGCAAACACACAGCCCTGCAAATGCCGCAGCAGGTCTGAAAGCTCTTGGTGCCGAGTGTGGACAGATGAACGCGCGCATGGCAGGATCTACAGAACCTGCCTCCTTTTTTTTAAAAAAAAATGGTTTTCTGTCCCTCACTGACGAACAGGCATAGTTCAAAGCACCCAGACGATGCATGCTAGATGTCTCCAGAGGCCAGGAGGTTTGCAGTGGTTCACGTGGAACACTTTAGCTCTTCAGCCCCCAAACTACCACCAGAAAAAGGTTATGCAAGATAACAGAACCAGTAAGATAGGCAAAATCAGAGAAATCAGGTACATTGGCATTATTTATACAGATTCCAGAATCCAATTTTTACCGTTCCAGGAGCTGGATTTTACTTCTTTTTTAAGCGGACTCCACGCAGCCCCAACACAAGGCGGGTTTTCGAGGGAATAGGCATAACAAAAAGTCTGGAAGAAGCTGCACCTGAGTTCTGGCTCATGGTAAGCACTTCTTGTGGGGCAAAGCCATGTCCCAGCCCCACTTCTGTCCAGGGATTACTCTGTGGCTGGCCGGCCGGCCGGCCGGTTTACTGAGCTTCAGTAGCTCACCGCTCATTAGCAGAGGCCTCCCGGCTAGCACTCTGGCTTTCTCCAGCCGCCGCTCATGCCCTGTGCCCAGAACAAGCCGTCGTATTTTCCCTGCAGCAGCACCCCGCCTGCATGGGACAGGATGAAGCCCTCTGCTGAAAGCTCTCGGTGCCGAGGGTGGATAGGTAACGTCCCATCAGGCTTGGGGAGCACGGCATGCTGGGAAACATGTTCAGGTCCCCAAATCCTCATCAACTGTGCATTAAACAATAAAATTGCCTTTATCCATTGTCTGCTGTTACCTTTCTACAGTTCGGGTGCTTAAGATCGTGAGTTGTTGGGCCTTGCTGTAGAGCAGCCTTCCCCAACCTGGTGCCCTCCAGGTGTGTTGGGATGCTGCAATGCCCATCTTTCCCCACCAGCATGGCCAATGCTTCTATTGGCTGGGAATGATGGGGCTTGCAGTTCAACACATCTAGGGGGAGGGGGGATGGCACTATCCCGTTCTCTTCCAGGTATAATTCCAGGTGCTGGTTACCATCTACAAAGCCCTAATTGGCGTTAGTCCAACATGTACCCTGTCGTGACTTCTAACGAAATCTGCCCAGGATGCCCTCGTAATAACCAGAAAGGGGTTATTATTCCTTGTCCGTAACGGAATTCCTTTCCTTGCAACCTTGCCAAAATTAGGCTCTGAGCTGGTTGACGAATTCCTGATCCGTCCAGGCTGCAGAACTCAGGATGAAGTTAAGAAACCAGAGCAAAATGAACGCAACATCTTTGCATGCAGGTTTAATCCATAGCAGCTCCAGTTTAAAGGATAGGGAAGCCCGCCCGCCCGCCCCCGCCAAAACCCTGGGGGCTGCTGCCATCCAGAGTAGGCAATACTGGGCCAGATGAGCAACCTCTGATCTGGTCTAAAGCTGCTTCTTTTGTCATTCTGTTCCGCAGGAAGGAGGGGGTGGAGCTCTTTGCTACCTGCCCCAATAGCCCTTGGGCTAAGATGGGCAATATATCTGAATAAGTTCTAGGTAGTAGCCATATTAGTTTAGTGCACCAAAAAGCAAAGTCTTCTAACACCTTAAAGACGAACACATTTATTTTGGCATAAGCTTTCATGGACTATGAAAGTGCATTGGAGTATTATTGAGTCCCAAGTTTTTTATACAGTATGTATTGGGGGGGGGGGATTCAAGACCGGGGGAGGGGGAAATGTGACAAACACATTGCAGTGGTTCCCAAACTTTTTCAGGTCACCGCCCCCTTGGTTCCACAAACTCATGCCCAGTGCCCCCCTACCCTACCCTATAAAAATCATTATTCAGAATAGTGGTTTTCGACGACCCACTAAGGAAGATAATAACAATAAAATTCAAAACAGTAACAATTAATTGAATATTTATTCAAAATCTAATTACATTTTTTAGTTTATTTATTCAATTGAACATAATTGATGAACTTTATCCAGTGATATCATCTTTTCAAAGTCTGATAGTCATTAAGCAAGGATATTAGATACCACATTTAGTAACTAGGGTAGAATACCTCACTATTCTGTAAATTCTTAATGTGATGGATGGGCTTGATGAAGTGATACATGAGTCTTAAATCACCACGTTTAGTAATCTGGAGTCGATTTCTTTGTTTGGAAAGAAGTAGGCAGACCACACTAAAACCACGTTCCACCAAATATGATGTTGGAAATGCAACCAGGAGCTTCTGAACCACTCTCCATAGTGCAGGATAGCGATCAGAAATGTCCTTCTGTAACCAAAACTCCTGGTACGATTTCTTAAACTTTGGCTTCAGCTCAATGTCATTTTGTAGCTCAATTAGTTCTTCCTCCACTACTCCAACTTCCTCAATATCTGAAAATGGATTTATCACCCAGTCTGGAATTTCCATCATAAGAAGATCCTTGAATCGCTCAGACATATCTTCATGCAGCATATTTAAATGGTCACAATAAACTTGCAGATCGTCATCTTGTATCCCGCCTTTCTGTTCTAGCTCAGACAAGCTTGGAAATTGGTATAGCTCACGACGGCCTATATTGCGCTTGAATAGAGTTAACTTTGCAATAAATGTAGATACGACGGATTTGGCCTTAATAAGATTGGTGTCATTTCCTTGCAACTGCACATTCATTGCATTGAACTCTGCAAATAGTTCAGACAAATAAGCAATGTCATGCCTGATTTCTTTGAGGTCATTACTGAGCAAAGCATTCGTGCCTTCAAAAAACTCCACAACAGTGTCAAAAAGGTTGTAAAAGCGTTTCAAACAGTTTCCTTTTGATAGCCAACGAACTTCAGTATGAAGCACCAAACGTTCAAAGTCTTCATCATTCTCAGCACAGAGCACCCGGAATAGTCGATCATTGAGAGCCTGGGCTTTAATTTTATTCACTGCAGTAATGACAGTGTGTAATGAATTGTGTAGGCGACCACTGAGGTTTTTTGCAACCAGATGTTGGCGATGAATGACACAGTGAATAGTAAAGATATTTGGCACTGATTTTTTCAAGTAAAGATATTTGGCACTGATTTTTTCAAGTAAAGATTTTTCAAGTAAAGATTTCAAGTAAATATTTTTTCAAGTAAAGATATTGGGCACTGATTTTTTCAAGGAAGCAACACACCCACGGTAGCGACCAGTCATTGATGGTGCTCCATCAGTTGCACAAGCAAGTATGTGATTAAGTGGAATTTCCTTTTCGTTGAAGAACTCCTCAACCACACGAAATATTGACTCCCCTTTAGTATCGGTTTTTAGTTGCCTTGCAAATAACAACTCTTGAGCCAAACTCCCGTCTTTTATAAAACGCACATAAGCGAGAAGCAAAGATTCATTGCCTGGTAAAGTTGACTCGTCCAGCTGTAATGCAAATTCTGTTGTCCTTAGTGTGCTGCACAGTGTATCTTCCACATTCTCAGCCATTTCATCGATGGGTCTTTGCACTGAATCGTTGCTGAGAGGAATCGTTTTCATTATATCATGTGGTGACTTATGCAAAACAGTACTCAGAACCTCACTAACTGCTGGTAGGATGAGTTCTTCACCGATTTTATGCGGCTTTCCTGACTTAGCAATCAACAAGGAGATGTTGTATGATGCACGCAAACCATCAGTTTGTTGTTGTGAAGCATTGTGAATCATGTTTAACAGTGTTGGCCGCTTTTGAAATTTGTCACGAAGTGATTGAAAAAAAGTTACGTTCTTATCTGCCTAGTCAGGATGTGCGTTCTTTAAATGTCCTTGCAGTCTGGAAGGCTCCATTGCCTCATTAGAAAACACCTTTTCGCAGAACAGGCACGTGGGCAGCTGCTGGTTTGTTGGTGCTGGTATCAATCCATACTTAAGATATCCCAAGCTATATTGTCTACATTTCTTTTTTGATTTTCCTGCTTCTGTCATTTTTATTCTAATCTAAAACAAAGAATTTAATCATTAAATATGATTGGAATAATGTCAAAATAAGTGCATAGGCTTAATTAAAATCACCAAAGTGTCAATAAAATGGGCAGAGCAGCTGAATTTCCTGCTCTTTCCTGCTCGGTCCCTGGGTTTTAGGTAGGGTGACCCTATTTTGGAAACCAAAAAGGAGGACAACACAGCCACCCCCAAGGAGGCACCCCCACCAACATGTCCAGCCCCCAAAGCTCACCAAGGTGCCCACACAAACATAGCCTTGGTCACAGGTCTGATTTCAAAGCACACAATTCAGACAAACCTGTTCTACATAACATCTTAATACCCATACTGAATTATCCATACAAATCCAATATACTCCAGAAAGCTTGGGCCAGCTTAATTGTTTGAGAGGTGGCATCCCAAAAATGGAACACCTACTCTAAAAGCACTACAGCTCCCAGGGGGATTAGAATACAGAATGCTGCAGACCTATCTATAATGTCATCAGGCAGCATTTGAATTCACTTTCAAGATCAGCTTTGCAGCCTTAAGAGCTATATTTATTTTATTTATAGTTTGTTTGTTTATTGTACTGATGCCCCATCTTTATCCCAGGGAGCTCAAGGCAACAGCTTTGAGGTTAACTGAAATGGGACGGAGGAGAACCACAACAACCCTGTGATGTAGGTTAGGCTGAGACATAGTTACTGCCCCAATGAGCTTTATGGCTGAGATGGAGGTTTGAACCTGGGTTCCTCCAGTCCTAGTTTGATACTCTAACCTAGACTCCACACTGTTTCTGTCTTTTGAGATGCTGCAAGCGAATTTCTGTGCTTGTGTGATGCAGTCACCAAATACACTTGACCCTTTTATTAAGAGCCATTTCCCCTGTTTTAAGTCCATTATAGTAGGACATCTGCTGTATCTGGTATTTACACCTCAAACTGCTCCTAGAAAAGTTGTAGTGTGAGATATGCTCTCACAACAGCAAATAGGTGGTTTAGAACAGAGAGTACAAAATTAAAGAAGGCAGTAGTTGATAAGTTAATGACAACCAATGAGTGCTGAGGGGACACAACTACAATGAGGTGCAATATACTGACTAATATTAACAACCGGGGTGGTAGAAATCTCAATAAATGGGGTTTTGTGTTTGTTTTTAATTTGCCATAAAATTCTTTCGACAGAATAACAAAATGTCACAATGTTTTTTGAACTAACATAAATTTCTTTCAATAGGCTTTTTTTAACATAAAGAAGCCTATTGAAAAATACCTATGCCTATTGAAAGTATGTTAGTGTATTGAAAGAAAATTATGTTAGTTCAAAAAACATTGTGACATTTTGTTATTCTGTACCGGTGCAGCTGGCTTATGTTTTGTTTAGCCTGGTGGGCATGAAGAGAAGGGCTGGGGCATCTTAGTGCCCACAGGAACCACATTGGTGACTTTAGAGCTACCCCAAGAAACAACTTTGTTGCTATTTGAAGGTTATCTGAAGGAACGCCTCCTCGCATATGTGCCTGCCCGGACCTTAAGATCATCCACAGGGGTCCTTCCCTGTGAGCTCCTGCCAAAGGAAGTGAGGCAGGTGGCTACTAGGAGGAGGGCTTTCTCTGCTGTGGCACCCCGGCTGTGGAACGAGCTCCCCAGAGAGGTTCGCTTGGCACCTACATTGTTTTCCTTTCGTCGCCAGCTGAAGACCTTTTTATTCTCTCAGTATTTTAACACCTAAAATAACTTAAATTTAAACACTGCTGTTTTAATTTCATATTTTAACCCCTATCAATTTTTGCCGTGTGGTTGTATCCTGGTCGTGCTTTTTATATTGTATTTTGTATTTGTGTTTTTAAAAATTGTTGGTTGTTTTATTATGCTCTTCATGGTTTTAATTTTTGTGAACCGCCCAGGCTATTGGGCGGTATAGAAATGAAATGAAATAAATAAATAAATAAACCTTGCATCATCTTATGATAGCGTTCCCTAGCCTGGTACTCGTGAGAGATGTTGGACTCCATCTCCCATCATTCTCAGCCACATAACCATTGGCTGGGCTGTCTGGGCATGATGGGAGTTTCATAGCTTCATCCCACGTACCTGCTTCCCTCGGATTATCCCCGTAGTGCTAAGCTTTTGCCATTGTTGTTGTTTTTGCTACCGGGTGACAACAATCCTTTGCATAACAGGAAGTGCGTTTAAGGGGGGAAATGTAAAAAAAAAAAATCAAAAAAATCAACGGATAACCCAATCCAATTCAAATTTGGTATGCTTAAAGCTCTCCCTAATATCTATTACTGTGCCAATTTTGGTGTCTTTGTCTTTAAAGCTTACGCAGATGTAAGCATTTCTTTAAAATCCTGCTCCTGCACCCCAGCAGCAGCTCGGAACATACGCTCAAAAAGTAGGGGCTAAATTAGGGTGACCATATGAAAAGGAGGACAGGGCTCCTGTACCTTTAACAGTTGCATTGAAAAGGGAATTTCAGCAGGTGTCATTTTTATGCATGCAGCCCCTGGTGAACTTTCCTCTTCATCACAACAGTTAAAGCTGTTATTTATTTTCTACAATACTTAAACATACAGCATTACAATAAAAAGAAAACAACATACTACATAAATGTTGAGTAAATATTGAATACATAATATCATATCTAATAACATAATCAAACTTAACATATAAGTGCACCCCCCACCAAGGGATCTCATTCCTGATTCCAAAATCTCATACTTTCTTCTGCTGGCAGTTTCCCACTTCCCTTAGAAAACACAAAAATTAGGAACTGTTTCCAAATTCCTTCAAAATCATTTGTTTTAGCTATACCTCTTCTCCATTTAATATTACAAGTCAATTTATCATTTATAGCTATGTCCCATACTTCTTTATACCATTCTTCAATAGAATATTCCCCTTGAATCTTCCCGTTCCTAGCTACAATCAATCTTGCTGCCGTCAGCAAATTCATTATTAATTCCTTAATTTCTTTTTTACATTTTAAATCTTCAAATAGTGACAGTAATGCAACTTTTGGTGTTCGTTCTATCTTCATTCCCACAATTTCTTCAATCTCCAAAAACACCATCTTCCACAATTTTTGTACATATTTGCATTCCCACCACATATGTAAATACGTTCCTTTCCCCCCACATCCTCTCCAACAATTTGCTGAATGCTGATTATTTATCTTATTCAATCTAACCGGGGTTAGGTACCACCTCCATATAATTTTAAAATAATTCTCTTTTATTCTTACTGACATACTGCAGGAGTCCTGCCCACTTTTGTATCTGGTCACTAGTATAGCTCCTGCAGCTTTAAATGTTGTGAAGAAAAGGGAATTTCACCAGGTTCTCCATATATAACAATGACACCTGCTGAAATTCCCTTTTCTATGCAACTGTTAAAAAGACAGGAGCCCTGGCCTTCATTTCATATGGTCACCCTAGCTAAATACGGCAAATCTTTTGGCTTTATATCACAATTAAGGCAGGATGCACGGGAGGCCTTCACAATTAAAGCAGATTATAAGGTGGAAAACTTCTGAGTCCTTTGCATGCAATTCGCAGTGACTGCACAGTATAACGCTGGTGTGATAAAGCTTTCAGTCCAATTCATCTGGAGGGATACGAGCATTGGGGAGGAAGGTTGCCTTAAAGCCTAGTGGATTCATGGCAGCCTGGGGTTTTTAAAAAGGGCCATCAGCATCCGAGACGGGCCTGGATGGCAGACAGGGATGTGCCACTGAACATGGGCCTTTAAGCAGAATAGTCAGTTGGCCTCCCACCCCTAGCAACGGCTGGAGACAATTTTGCCCCTGAATCAAATCACAACAGTCACATCAGAGCTGGTCCTAGGAAAAGCACTGCCCTGGTGAGGTGTCCTTTGGTGCTCCTCCTAACCCCCCAACCCCATGGCCAGCTTTGCAGGGTTGCCAAGAAGGTTTATGGGGTCTGCTACAGGTGTGATGTCAGGGCCCCTGCTGCTGCCACCCCCTACAACAGCCTTCCTCAACCTGGGGCGCTCCAGATGTGTTGGAGTGCATCTCCCAGAATGCCCCAGCAGCTGGCTGGGGCATTCTGGGAGATGCAGTCCAACACATCTGGAGCGCCCCAGGTTGAGGAAGGCTGCCCTACAAGGACCCATATGTGTGTGTACAAAGTAAAGCTGTGTTCCACTGCTTTTGACCAAACACAAATGACATCAGAGTGGAAATTGAAAGAGAAACATACTTTAAAGCTCATTGAAGGAAGATCATTATTGGAGTTAGGACCCAAACAACCTGTAGAATCGGGGGGTGGGGATGGGGAAGGGGGGAGATTCCAAACCCTTGCTTTTGCCACCCTAGCTCACTGCAGACCGTACATTGGAAAGACACGGGATCATTTTCCTACGCAAGCCTCCTTAAAACGGAGATGTGCACAGGAATCTGGGGTTGAATCTCTGCAAAAAATAAATCCAGAAGAGCAGCCCTGTTCGAGGCGTAGCAACAAAGGGTCTAGCAGCACCTAGTAGGATTCTTCTGTGGGTGGTGGGTGGTTTCTCGTATTCTGCGAAAAGCCTACGCCGTGTGCCTTTGAAAGCCCACAAATCCCGGATGCTTGGCTTGATTTGTGCACCGAATCTTTGCCATCAAAAAAGGCAGGCTTCGTTCTCCTTTTAGTGCTTTGATCAGCCGTGAAAGCTTCTCCGTGTTTTTATTTTGAGACCCACGTGTGAATGATGTAGGCATGCCTGTGTCTTATCATGTAAGCTCATTCGTTTTACTTATCAAATTTAACTTTAGTGTCCCTTCAATGTTGGGCTGAGTACTTAGGTTGATCCGTGCTGGTTTCTTCGCCTGTGCTTCAGGCGGCTTCCGGTGCACCAGAAGGCAGATGGCCGTTGCTTTGCCTGTGTCCTTCTGGCACGCGGGGCCAGGGGAGGCTTTATTTTAGAACAATGTGTCCATTTATCTGTTTCTAATAATTTCGCTTACAAGTACAAAGCAGTAAGGCCTTTTTCACTTCTAGGGTTCTACTTTTGAGCAGGCAGTCTGGAACAGGTGGATAGGGTTCTTCTAATGACAATCTCTGGAAAGGTACAGCGTAACGCTGGAGCTGAAAAAGAAAACTGCAGGGCAGTTACATATTCTTGGAATAAAACACTCCCCAATTCCCATTTATTTATTTGTCTTGTTCCCCCACTAAAACCTGAGGGGAAAAGCCAAACATTAGTTCAAAATGAAACAATTTAAGACTTTTTCTGACTTTTGACAATGCAATTGGAAATACATCCACCCATTTCAAGGAAATGTCTAATTTAAGTTTTGCTAGGGTCTCTTTTCAGGGTCCTATTCACTCTACCTGCCTACCCGACTGGAGTCTCCATAGGTATGGAGGCGCCAGTTTATTTATAGGGCTTTTGCCATGTTCTGCACTACCTAAGAAGTAAAATAGCTTTCTAGATCTGATTCTATGGTTTCAGGCAAGAAAAAAACTTCTTCTTAACCAGTCAGTTAGTCAACAAAAACAAGTAGGTATTCAAAAAAACTTTTACATTTCAACAAAGTCAATCTGGATTCCTTAAAAAAGGACAACAAGTCCATGTCTGCAGGGGCTTTTCTTTTGATGCATTTACA
Organism: Elgaria multicarinata webbii; assembly: GCF_023053635.1. NCBI lineage: Eukaryota > Metazoa > Chordata > Lepidosauria > Squamata > Anguidae > Elgaria > Elgaria multicarinata. The sequence goes on along the minus strand of NC_086188.1, from coordinate 21,987,922 downwards.
AATGAGGCCAGTAAAAACAATTCACTGAGCATTTATTTATATTCCTTGGCCGATCATGGTTCTCAAAAAGTCTTTCAGTCATTGAAGAGGCTAATCAATGTCCATCTTGTGAGGTCTTTAAACACCTGGTCTTTAAACAGGGTGGTCATGATGATTCTTGGCACATCAGGGGTAACAAATCATCTTTCTGGGTTCTTGAAAGCTTTGAGTTCTTGTGCTAATTCCAAGTCTTCTTTTTCATAAAGTGGATTCAAATACTGGGAAATGGGCTAGCTCCAATCATGGCAGCTTGTTTGTAGACAAATTCGCCAATTCTTTTGGCAACATCAGGGCTTCTAACAGATCTCCATGGGTCACTGGCAGTCACAAATCTTCTTTCTTTCCAAATCTGTCCATGTGATATTTTGAATCAGTAAATATAGTCTTTTGCCTGAAACAAGCATCAGGGCTTCTGTGCATACTACGAGTTCAGCTGCTTGTTGTACAATTGTAGCTGGATCCATCAGTAAACAACTCGAGGTCATCATATAGGTCTGGGCGAGGTTTGGTGCCAAATTGCAAGACTTCAAGGCATTCATGCTCTGGAACGTCTTCTTTTCTTTGTAGTTCAGGTATCAACGTGGCAGGTTTCAATAAGGCGAGCCTTGGGTCCATGAGGAGGTTGATCTCATATCTGGACTGGCAGATGGGGTTCAGGTGTCAGCTTCTTCCACTGTACTCCACTGGTCTGTGCCACTTTTTGGCACAGCACACCTGAGGCTGGTTGTGCAAACAGTAATGCAAGCTAGAGTTTTTAATTGCTTGAATTATTTCACAAGTCCATTTTTAAAAAGCAATAAATAGCTGTATTCTTCTTCTGGCTTCTAATTTCAAAGGATACTGACGCAGGGACACAGGGGTACTTTTAGGCTTCTGTTGTAGTTGCATTTAGTGCTCAGGCTCAGGGCTCAAAGCATTTCAAATGTTCTATTAGGCCAAAGGAAATTTGGGCCTGCAATAAGAATATCCTTGCCCAAAAGAGCCACTGGGCAATTTTCAGAACATAATATTCAAAACACACACAAAAATACAGCAATTCAGGATTTCCAATTTTCGTCAGCAGAGGGCGCAAGATTGTCCATTCACTAACTTTTTCAAGGCAGGGCTTCACCCCCCTTTTTCCTTCTGGTCAAAAACCATGCCACGTACACTAACCTTCAAACACTTTCCTGTTTCACCTCTTCTCTTCAAATACTTTACACTTTACCACATCTTTTTCAAAACAACATTTCTAAAAGTCTTTCAAACCAACTTTCTCAGTCTCATTTTCGTTCTACATTAGCACATCTTTCTCTCTCTCTCTCTCTCTCTCTTTTTTTTCCTCTCCACTTTATACATTTTCCTCTGATCTTTCTCTCCTCTTGGCAAAACGGTTGACCAAACGTCTGCACTATTTGTGCTTACAAGGACTTGAGTTTTAACTCAGGCAGTGAATCTTCAAAGCTATGGAAGACATTTCTTCCGTGAAAGTGGGGTTCTACATTTTCTAATTATCTGAGGTTTATGAAAGACAAAATACACAAGGTACTACTTTCACTGAAAACAAAACATTCTTTCTGCTTATCTCTAGCTGCTAAGCACAGAAGAAGAAGCAAACTTTTGCAAAAGGGGATCCGTAGGAGGGAAACAAAAGCTTCAAATTTCTTTCACTTGGGCCGGGTGGAAACACAAACTGACAATTCTTTTTCTTCTACTTTTAACACAAACATTAACTTTTCTGTAATTCACATTCCAACACTCAAGGATCCTTTGAGAGGTACATTTCTTAACTACATTTCTATGTTTGCAAATTGATTCCGATGACACAGCTGAAATTAACTTTGGATCAAAAGATCCACAAGGGGGCAATCTAACATAAAAACACGTTCACAAAACATTTTTTAAAACTCATTCATACACCGTTTCAATTTCAATTTCAGTTTCAATGAAAGCTTTCCCAAAGACAACAACCAATGGGCTTGGGGACTCTTTTCCAATACGGACTATAAGCTTCCCATTTCTGAGGTCTACAGAGTTTCCCTGTCAGGGTCCATTGGGGGGCTTTTTACTCACCAAATAGCCATCTCCCATCTTCGCCCTTTCTTATCACGTCTGATTGCAATTTGTTGTTGCCTGTTCCCTTCCATCTGTCGGGGTGGAGTCGGTTTTGTAACCTTGACTCGAATGGTCCCGTCAATTCGGTCTCCATGTCTGCACAGTGCACGATTCAACCTACTAGAGGCAAGAGAAATCTCTTGGCGATCGCTCCCTCAATCTAGGCCTTCGTTCCACTGGCAGGCACAGATCCGACTCTGGGTTACATCCGAGTCAGGCGCCATTTGTTAGATCAAGGTTCTTTCACCCAGGGACGAAATCCAAACAGCCCCTAAGCACGACTCCACCTTTCCAGCGACAGAGGGTTCGAAAGCGCTTTATTGATTAGTAATCAAGGTCTGGTCTCTTCAAAGGGAGCAATCAGACAAAGACATTGGGAATTCAGCACAGCATTTGAAGCCTGCAAGGGGCAGGGCCCAGTAGCAGCATAAACCAATCAGAACATAACACTGGGGCATAGCTAATTATGCTAAACAATTCTCTCTGTTCTATAAACAATACCTTTGGCCTTACAGTAAGTTACAAAAAATTAACTTTGACACAGGAGGACTGGAGCCGGAGCTCTTGTTTATATTAGATAAGACAGATGCAAGGATGCACACAAGGAGATATTTTCGCATACATGACATTCTGACATTTTGCCTGCAATATGATGGCTACTTTACAGTTTCCTGTTAAAAATGGAGAGACTTCTGCTAACACATCCTTCTTAAATTATAGTGCCCAGAACTGGATACGGTGCATCAGGTGAAGTTGGACTAATGGAGAAAGAAGTGGAAATATTAAATCTGAGGTTAGGGTGTGGCCCTGATGTACTGTTTCGCATACTCAAAGATATCCCTTTTTGGTAAGTGACCAACAGTCTTTTCTCTTGTGCGGGAAAACAGTACATCAGGTTGGACATCCCAAAGCTTGACCCTTTAGGGCAGGATCCAAAAGAGTAGTAGCTGCTTCATGGCTGGGAAGACATGCCATCCGCAGGCCGCCACCGCAGAGGCACAGAAGCCGAGCTCGCAATGTTTAGCAAAGGTGCTACGCCGGGCTGGGCAAAGCTGGCCGTAGGCCCGGGACAGACGGGAAATGTAGGCCCCATGTCAAACTGCTCATGAAGTCCTTTTTTTATCAGTTCTAAACACGTATGACCTCGAATGATTTATGAAAAAGCTAACGGAAGCGCTTTTATGCAAGAGGTATCTAAGCCACGACTTCTTCACACTCAGAAATGCTTTACGTGCTTTTCTCTGGGCAAATTCATCATCGGCAACAGAAAAATCAAGCCACTTTGCCCAGGGGGATTCGGAGTAGCACCCCTCCAAATCACAGCCCCCCTGCCAACTCTGCCCCCGTCTGCCCAGCTCCGGTGCTACGGTTTGAACAGGGAGCTGCGCTACGAATCTCAGGCAGCGGAAGATCAAGGGGGGAAAGCTGCTGAGGTCATTGGCTGCTCTTGTGGGATGGGCAAAGACATTGGTGGCTTAAGAGCACTCAAGGCAGGCGTAGACTAGGCAAAGACAAGCCTTTAGCCGTCTCCTCCGAGCGGCATTGGAAACCTTCTGTCTCAAAGCCGCAGGACGGAATGACCCCCAACAGGGCATTTGTCTGACAAAGAGGTGTGGCTCTGCCTCTGTAAACCTTCAGGACTCTCCTGACATCAAGGGGATGCCGTGCCATTTCTGAGGGGAGCACAGGGGAATTTGCTCCGGCTGAAAATCAAGGGAACAAGGAAGAAAAACAGGACACCGCGCACTCCCTGCAGACGCGCCTCGGAAAGAAGCAAAGGGTGTCAAAAACAGGAAAGCGAAGCCCGACCAGCAATGCAACCAATGACCTCAGGAGGTCGTGGGCTCTCCCACACTGGAGGCCCTTCAAGAGGCAGCTTGTCAGGGATGCTTCAAGGAGGATTCCTGCACTGCGCAGGGGGTTGGATTCCATGGCCTTGAAGGCCCCTTCCAACTCTGCTGTTCTATGATTCTATGAAACACCGGAACATCCCTGATGGCTTTTGTTGTGTCCCTTCCCCTATTTCCACGACATATTTGGGATGGGGATCGGTGTGTTTCACCACCGAGTGTCTTTCTTCTTGTTTTTTGAATACAAGCATAGCTCTGCGCTGGAGCGCATGTTCCTTCCCAGAAACACAGCAGAGGTAGAGGTGCCCATGTGTTGCTGCGTGTCTGCGCTCGTGCGCATGGCTCCTGAGTCATTAAAAACATACGCATTTGCCCCGTAGCCAGCTGTGACGCGGCAGTGCGCAATGCTGAGGAGAGCACATCTAAACGTCACCTGCCTAGCCCCGCCCACTCCTACCCCTACACATGTGGGGGTGGCCTAATGTCGCACACGGGCTCACGCAACAACGCTCCTGTACTTGCAGTAACCAACAGTGGCGTGTGCCCCGTGAGTGGCGGCCGTGGAGGCGGGAACCTTTAGGAGCATCCCTCTTCCGTACTGAGAGGGCTGCAGGAGGAGATTAGCCCAGGGTCATTCACACACCCCACTGAAGCCCGTCTTCCTTCCTCTCCGTGCCCCCGCGCGGCCTTCTCTAAAGTGTCCAAGGATACACTGAGCATGGCGGGGGTGGGGCCACTAACTGCCCTTAGTGAGAAATGCACTGACTCACGCTGAGCTTTCAAAGCCTTGGAATAGGACAGAGATGCAGCTGATTCTGGACACCTGCTGAAATCCCCTTTTCAATACAACTGTTAAAGATACAGGAGCCCGGTCCTCCTTTCCATAGTGTCACCCTAACTACTTCCCAGCGCGACCACTAGCCCTTCTGTGGCAGCACCTGATGGACCTACGATGCTTGGGATCCAGAGGCCTGATTGTACTGGCGCTTGGGCCGGCTGGGTTCCCGCTGGCGGGGCTGTGCCTGTCCGTCTCCCATGCCCAGTGCGCACGGATGCTTCCTTGCGGAAGGAACAGCAAAAGCACATGAGAGCCAGAGCTCCTTTGTCCACCACCATAATCTCACTTCCACCCTGAGAGGGACCCTCAAGCCATCCGCCACCAGGGGTTCGAGATCTGCAGGAATAAATTCAGAAAAAGAACAGTGCATAGTTAAACTCTGGAACTCACTACCACAAGATATAGGGATGGCTACCAGCTTGGATGGCATTAAAGGTTTTTTTTTGGGGGGGGTCAATTGCTGGAGGGGAAGGCTATCCATGGCTGCTAGTCCTGACAGCAATGTGCCACCTCCAATATCCGAGGCAGGAAGCCAGTATACACCAGTTCCTGGGAGGGTGCTGTTGCACCCTGTCCTGCTTGTTCATCCTTGGCCGGTGGCTGGTTTGCCAAGGTGTGAAGGGAGTGCTGGACTAGATGGACCCTTGGTCTGATTCAACAGGGCTCTTCTTACGATGTTAGAAAAGGGCAAGGTCACCCAGATTGGGAGAACGGCCCAGGATATTTGCCCACCCAGGATCTCTTGCGGAGGACATAGAATCATAGAGTTGGAAGGGCCCTACAAGGCCATCGAGTCCAACCCCCTGCTCAATGCAGGAATCAATGTACATGGGGTTCCCTGGTAGTCACCCTTCCAGAAACTGACCAGGCCTAGACCCGCTTAGCTTCATCAAGGTCGCAGCATCCCATGCCATCACACCTTGTCAGCCCCAACCTGGAGGAATTCAGTGGGTGAATGTGCATGTGCAGACTGCCTGCCTTTGAGAAAGGAATAAAACCGCTAAACACACCTGCCTAGAAATGGGGGCACGTTCTTCCAGGCACTGGATGACTTGCTCCGAGCAGATCTGAGCCCCAAGGATGCTCTCGGAAGAGAAGGAATTGGGGGCACACAAATCCCTCCCTCCCTCTGACCATCTTCACCTCCACTGCTCCAAGGGAATTCTCTTGCTCTGTTTCCCAGCCCTGTCCCAGCACAGCCTGCCCCACAGCAATTCCACAGGTTCCCCCTTTGCAAGGAAAAGATTCAAGCTGTGCTGGGGCTGCAGGCACAGGTGTGCTCTGGCCTCCAGGTGCAAAGAGCATTCTCCGTGAACTTCCGCCCCAAGGAGACATAGGCCACAGCTAGACCTAAGGTTTATCCTGGGATCATCCAGGGTTCGCCCCTGCCTGAGCACTGGATCTCCTGTGTGTCACCTTGGTGAACAGGTTTGACCCCAGGACAATCCAGGGATAAACCTTAGGTCTAGCTATGGCCTTAGACTCTGCAGCATTTTAAATCATGCAGAGTAAATGTGCATACACCTGTTTGTTCTGTGAATTTCTTTATTCACAAACACCTGATTAAACTCTGAAAAGAGCCAGATGCTGAAACCATGCAACGTACAGCCTGCCCAGCCCTCCAGGTCCACAACGGACGAGAACTCCGAGTTGTCGCCACAACGTGTCGGGATGAATCACCGCGGCCTTTTAGGGATGGAGCACCAGAGATCTTGGGAGTCACCGACATTCTCCAGACGTCACTTCAGAGCTGGGTTCCGCGTGCCCCTCTTCTGACTTGGGCCTTTTCTTTCTCTGGGTTTCTTCAAATGGGGAAAGTGCATTTCTGGGTGCATTTCTCAAAAGGGTGCATTTTTCCTTCATTGTATATAACATGAAAATGGGAGTCTTCAAGAGAGGGCATTAAAAACAGAGTGCCTTTCTTCAAGTGCACGTTTCCCAAACACAAGTTCGGGACTTTGCTGGCATTTTCGGAGAACACGTGCTCCCCTTCATGCTTGGCTTCAGGGGCTGGAACAGGGCATTTTCGAGTGATTTGCAAACTTCCACCAAATTCTCCTACGTCTCAGCTCCTTTTCCAATGTGAAATCCGGTGGATTCATCCACCTCTTTCAAACCCGGAGACTCTCCTCCCTATCCCAGGAGACCCTCCCTGCTCGAGTCCTGAAGGCCAGTTCACAGGTGCTGGCTTCGAGGTCCCAGTTCGCCAGCTCAGTTGGGCCTGGCCCATGGCACTGTCACAATGGCCGCCTTCTAGCTTCCATGATGACGGAGAGTTCCAAAAGATGCTGCAGGAGACCGTTGGCCTGGCGCGGAATCTCCACGTTCATAGCAAACAAGGATGGCGTGGAGGAAACAAGCATGGCCGGTAAGGAGGGGCCCATGCCCAGTGAGGGGGGAGGGAGGAGGCCAGAGCGAGGAGAGGGGGGAGATCAGGGACTGGAGGGGTGGTCCCTGGGTTTGGAGGGCTGAGGGGAACAGGAGGAGGACAGGGCCAGGGGGCAGGACGCCCCCTTGCTAAGAGTGCCCCTTGCTGAGGCCCTCCAGGCCAAAGTCTGCCCCCCTCCCTAAGGCAGGCGGGAGGGTGGGGTGCAGGGGACGGCTGGGGCCCTCCAATTAATGTCACACCTTTCTCTTTCTCGTCCTAGGAGCCAATGGATACGACTCCCCCACCCTCCCTCCGTCCTTCCCTCATCCTACCTGCCACCTTCTTCCCTCCCTGGTCTTCCCCCCCTCAGGTAAGGAAATGTTGACCCTGCCTCCGCTCTTCCTGGACAGGCAGGGCCTTAAGGGGTGCGGGATTGAGGGCTGCAGAGGTCACCTGCTGCCCTCCTATTAACTGCATTTTTCTTTTTCGTCCTAGGTCCCCATGGATACCTCCCCTGCGCCCTCCCTCCGACCTTCCCTAATCCGACCCGCCACCTTTGTCCTTTCGTCTTCCCCCCCTCAGGTAAGGAAGAATTCAACCTGGCTCAGCTCTGCCTCGACAGGCAGGGCTGGAGCTCCGTAGGCCATGTGGGGCTGTGGGGGGTACAGGGATCGTCTGGGTCCCTGTCATTAACTGTACATTTCTCTCCTTGTCATCCTTGGCATGGGGCTGTCTGGGGCAGCCGTGACTCCGTGCTAACAACAGGGGCAGAGGGGTGGGAATGGGGGGGGGGGGCGTGTATTGACTCCAGCATGGTGGTCCAAAATGCAAAACAGCCTTTTAAAAGGAACATCCTGCAATTCTCCGTCTCTGCCCTAGGAACCTAAAGCCGACAGATCCTGCAGTACCTTTGAGCCAACCTCCCCCAACCTGGCAGTGCTCCTGTTGTGTTGGACTACAACTCCTACCATCCCCAATTGGCTGTGCTGGCTGGGGATAATAGGAGTTGTAGTCCAACACATTGGGTGGGCATTGGGATTGGAGAAGTCTGCCTGAGGCCGAAGTACTGATTTGTTCAACTTCCCGGCTGGCATAGGAAGAAGAAGAAAACGGCAGCGCTGTTGCCACCCCTCCCATAACTCCAGCCTGTCAGGTTCCTTAACGATCTCTTCCAGCCACAACCTTGTCCTGAAACACCTGGCTGGAGCGGATCCCGAACTGGTGCTGCTCAACTTTAAGTATGAAGAGTTGCAGGTAAGACAGAATGCTGAACTCTTGCAGGCAGTGGAGGCTGGTGACTCCGATGTCAGTGGGGCAGTGAATCCACTTGGGTTTCAATCCAAATCAGGCAGTACTCTAAAGTTGGCGAAGGATAGCTTCTTAGAGTTCTGACTGAAACCCAGAGCGGATTCACTGCCCCACTGACATCGGAGCCACCAGCCTCCACTGCGTGCATCCACTGTAACCCATTTTACGGCCATGCCACGCAAAGCTTGACACCATTAGAAACTGCCGGTAGAAACTGTGTGAATGGCGTTAAGCAAACAAGTGGGACCTGGCACAAAATGTTGCACTCCCCTTCATAGAATCATAGAATAGTAGAGTTGGAAGGGGCCTAAGGCCATCGCGTCCAACCCCTGCTCAGTGCAGGAATCCACCCTAAAGCATCCCTGCTGCCTCTTGAATGCCTCTAGTATGGGAGAGCCTTCAAGATGTTCTGTTCTATTTCTTACCCTTCTTTTCTTTGGAGTACATGACATGACGCTGAAATCCTGCCTCCTTACCGTGGCTTTCTGCTTCCAGGTTCTTTGCAGGATTACAATCGGCTCAATTACTTGGGCAGACATGTGCTTTGAATTGAGTATGACTTCCTTTCTCAATTCAGTTCCATAGGTTTCATTTTACAGTCACTAGATGGTGCTGTGATTATAGCACAACACCGTTATTACACACTGCCCATATATTGGATTAATGTCCCTTATCGGTTAATGCTGATCTTTTGAAAGCAGGAGAAAGTCAGAAAGTGCAGGTCATACTTTGGAAGTTGATGATGTCGTGTAAAGGACCGGCAAACTTCCATGAGTGACGAATCATGAACATGCAATGAAAGCCTTGTGAAGAAATGCTTTGTCTCACTTCCCCTTTCACCGTGCTGTGGCCACTGGGCATGCGGACTACGCAGTGGGATATTTGTGGCCGGTGGGGCGGGGGATGGCTGCCCCCTTGGAGGTTTTCTCCTTACCTTTTTTTGTCCGATTGCAAAGATTGAGGTTCCCCCAAGCCTTCCTCTTGTGTGCAGCCAGTGATGTTTTACCTACATTAGAATGAATTCCAGTGGAGGCTGGTGGCTCCGATGTCAGTGGGGCTGCGAATCCACTTCGGGTTTCGTTCAGAACCCTTCAGAACTCTAAATGAGCTATCCAAGATGCGGAAGATATCCAAAGGTGGGACTCTTGCCTGTCTAAACATGCGTAGGATTAAACCCTAAAAGTTGCCGTATAAATTAGGCCAAAGGGGGAGAATTCTACATGATTTTTTTCTTCTAAGAAGAAAAAAGGGGCTTTTCTTCTGGAGTCCACCTCCAAAATTTCAGCCTTGCTCGGGTCTCAGGCAGAGCTGGCTGCGCAGCACCTAGCATGCCCTGAGGCCAGGCCAGGCCGGCTTGCCGCAGTTTGTAGCCACGTGCCAAGGATCCGTGGTGAGCCCCGGCGCCTGCATTTATTTTGCAGAGAATTCCATTGGCTGAAATGTCCCGGGAAGAGATCAACCGGCTGGTGAAAGAGTTGGGGTTCTACCGGAAGGAGACGCGCGACTCACCTGTTCCGGAAGAGTTCCAGCTTGCCCCCGCGAAGCCTCTGCCTGCCTCAGAAGAATCCCAGAGAGAACAGGCGGCAGAGAGGAAAGGGGCGAAGGGCAGCGAACTGTAAATCTGGGTGCCTTTGAAAACTGCAGGGGTTGTGTGTGTCGGCAAGGCGTGAGAGACTGCTGGCGTTCGGAACTTGCAGCCTCTTAAGACTTCCAGCAAGGCATCCTCTCCATCAGGGGTGGGCACCTTGTGGGCCTCCAGATGTTTTGGCCTACAACTCCCATCAGCCCTGGAAAGTATAACCAAGGATGAGGGATCATGGAAGTTCTAGGCCAAAAACATCTGGAATTGTCCATCCTGATCCAGCTGCTTCCAAGTATCTCTTCACAACAATGAGGGTCAGAAACTTGCTTTAAAAACAAAAGCGGTGGATTCTTTAGTCTCTGCCACATTCTTCGGCTACTCTGCTCTCCAGGAGCAAACACACAGCCCTGCAAATGCCGCAGCAGGTCTGAAAGCTCTTGGTGCCGAGTGTGGACAGATGAACGCGCGCATGGCAGGATCTACAGAACCTGCCTCCTTTTTTTAAAAAAAAAATGGTTTTCTGTCCCTCACTGACGAACAGGCATAGTTCAAAGCACCCAGACGATGCATGCTAGAAGTCTCCAGAGGCCAGGAGGTTTGCAGTGGTTCACGTGGAACACTTTAGCTCTTCAGCCCCCAAACTACCACCAGAAAAAGGTTATGCAAGATAACAGAACCAGTAAGATAGGCAAAATCAGAGAAATCAGGTACATTGGCATTATTTATACAGATTCCAGAATCCAATTTTTACCGTTCCAGGAGCTGGATTTTACTTCTTTTTTAAGCGGACTCCACGCAGCCCCAACACAAGGCGGGTTTTCGAGGGAATAGGCATAACAAAAAGTCTGGAAGAAGCTGCACCTGAGTTCTGGCTCATGGTAAGCACTTCTTGTGGGGCAAAGCCATGTCCCAGCCCCACTTCTGTCCAGGGATTACTGTGTGGCTGGCCGGCCGGCCGGCCGGTTTACTGAGCTTCAGTAGCTCACCGCTCATTAGCAGAGGCCTCCCGGCTAGCACTCTGGCTTTCTCCAGCCGCCGCTCATGCCCTGTGCCCAGAACAAGCCGTCGTATTTTCCCTGCAGCAGCACCCCGCCTGCATGGGACAGGATGAAGCCCTCTGCTGAAAGCTCTCGGTGCCGAGGGTGGATAGGTAACGTCCCATCAGGCTTGGGGAGCACGGCATGCTGGGAAACATGTTCAGGTCCCCAAATCCTCATCAACTGTGCATTAAACAATAAAATTGCCTTTATCCATTGTCTGCTGTTACCTTTCTACAGTTCGGGTGCTTAAGATCGTGAGTTGTTGGGCCTTGCTGTAGAGCAGCCTTCCCCAACCTGGTGCCCTCCAGGTGTGTTGGGATGCTGCAATGCCCATCTTTCCCCACCAGCATGGCCAATGCTTCTATTGGCTGGGAATGATGGGGCTTGCAGTTCAACACATCTAGGGGGAGGGGGGATGGCACTATCCCGTTCTCTTCCAGGTATAATTCCAGGTGCTGGTTACCATCTACAAAGCCCTAATTGGCGTTAGTCCAACATGTACCCTGTCGTGACTTCTAACGAAATCTGCCCAGGATGCCCTCGTAATAACCAGAAAGGGGTTATTATTCCTTGTCCGTAATGGAATTCCTTTCCTTGCAACCTTGCCAAAATTAGGCTCTGAGCTGGTTGACGAATTCCTGATCCGTCCAGGCTGCAGAACTCAGGATGAAGTTAAGAAACCAGAGCAAAATGAACGCAACATCTTTGCATGCAGGTTTAATCCATAGCAGCTCCAGTTTAAAGGATAGGGAAGCCCGCCCGCCCGCCCCCGCCAAAACCCTGGGGGCTGCTGCCATCCAGAGTAGGCAATACTGGGCCAGATGAGCAACCTCTGATCTGGTCTAAAGCTGCTTCTTTTGTCATTCTGTTCCGCAGGAAGGAGGGGTGGAGCTCTTTGCTACCTGCCCCAATAGCCCTTGGGCTAAGATGGGCAATATATCTGAATAAGTTCTAGGTAGTAGCCATATTAGTTTAGTGCACCAAAAAGCAAAGTCTTCTAACACCTTAAAGACGAACACATTTATTTTGGCATCAGCTTTCATGGACTATGAAAGTGCATTGGAGTATTATTGAGTCCCAAGTTTTTTATACAGTATGTATTGGGGGGGGGGGAATTCAAGACCGGGGGAGGGGGTAATGTGACAAACACATTGCAGTGGTTCCCAAACTTTTTCAGGTCACCGCCCCCTTGGTTCCACAAACTCATGCCCAGTGCCCCCCTACCCTACCCTATAAAAATCATTATTCAGAATAGTGGTTTTCGACGACCCACTAAGGAAGATAATAACAATAAAATTCAAAACAGTAACAATTAATTGAATATTTATTCAAAATCTAATTACATTTTTTAGTTTATTTATTCAATTGAACATAATTGATGAACTTTATCCAGTGATATCATCTTTTCAAAGTCTGATAGTCATTAAGCAAGGATATTAGATACCACATTTAGTAACTAGGGTAGAATACCTCACTATTCTGTAAATTCTTAATGTGATGGATGGGCTTGATGAAGTGATACATGAGTCTTAAATCACCACGTTTAGTAATCTGGAGTCGATTTCTTTGTTTGGAAAGAAGTAGGCAGACCACACTAAAACCACGTTCCACCAAATATGATGTTGGAAATGCAACCAGGAGCTTCTGAACCACTCTCCATAGTGCAGGATAGCGATCAGAAATGTCCTTCTGTAACCAAAACTCCTGGTACGATTTCTTAAACTTTGGCTTCAGCTCAATGTCATTTTGTAGCTCAATTAGTTCTTCCTCCACTACTCCAACTTCCTCAATATCTGAAAATGGATTTATCACCCAGTCTGGAATTTCCATCATAAGAAGATCCTTGAATCGCTCAGACATATCTTCATGCAGCATATTTAAATGGTCACAATAAACTTGCAGATCGTCATCTTGTATCCCGCCTTTCTGTTCTAGCTCAGACAAGCTTGGAAATTGGTATAGCTCACGACGGCCTATATTGCGCTTGAATAGAGTTAACTTTGCAATAAATGTAGATACGACGGATTTGGCCTTAATAAGATTGGTGTCATTTCCTTGCAACTGCACATTCATTGCATTGAACTCTGCAAATAGTTCAGACAAATAAGCAATGTCATGCCTGATTTCTTTGAGGTCATTACTGAGCAAAGCATTCGTGCCTTCAAAAAACTCCACAACAGTGTCAAAAAGGTTGTAAAAGCGTTTCAAACAGTTTCCTTTTGATAGCCAACGAACTTCAGTATGAAGCACCAAACGTTCAAAGTCTTCATCATTCTCAGCACAGAGCACCCGGAATAGTCGATCATTGAGAGCCTGGGCTTTAATTTTATTCACTGCAGTAATGACAGTGTGTAATGAATTGTGTAGGCGACCACTGAGGTTTTTTGCAACCAGATGTTGGCGATGAATGACACAGTGAATAGTAAAGATATTTGGCACTGATTTTTTCAAGTAAAGATATTTGGCACTGATTTTTTCAAGTAAAGATTTTTCAAGTAAAGATTTCAAGTAAATATTTTTTCAAGTAAAGATATTGGGCACTGATTTTTTCAAGGAAGCAACACACCCACGGTAGCGACCAGTCATTGATGGTGCTCCATCAGTTGCACAAGCAAGTATGTGATTAAGTGGAATTTCCTTTTCGTTGAAGAACTCCTCAACCACACGAAATATTGACTCCCCTTTAGTATCGGTTTTTAGTTGCCTTGCAAATAACAACTCTTGAGCCAAACTCCCGTCTTTTATAAAACGCACATAAGCGAGAAGCAAAGATTCATTGCCTGGTAAAGTTGACTCGTCCAGCTGTAATGCAAATTCTGTTGTCCTTAGTGTGCTGCACAGTGTATCTTCCACATTCTCAGCCATTTCATCGATGGGTCTTTGCACTGAATCGTTGCTGAGAGGAATCGTTTTCATTATATCATGTGGTGACTTATGCAAAACAGTACTCAGAACCTCACTAACTGCTGGTAGGATGAGTTCTTCACCGATTTTATGCGGCTTTCCTGACTTAGCAATCACCAAGGAGATGTTGTATGATGCACGCAAACCATCAGTTTGTTGTTGTGAAGCATTGTGAATCGTATTTAACAGTGTTGGCCGCTTTTGAAATTTGTCACGAAGTGATTGAAAAAAAGTTACGTTCTTATCTGCCTAGTCAGGATGTGCATTCTTTAAATGTTCTTGCAGTCTGGAAGGCTCCATTGCCTCATTAGAAAACACCTTTTCACATAACAGGCACGTGGGCAGCTGCTGGTTTGTTGGTGCTGGTATCAATCCATACTTAAGATATCCCAAGCTATATTGTCTACATTTCTTTTTTTGATTTCCCTGCTTCTGTCATTTTTATTCTAATCTAAAACAAAGAATTTAATCATTAAATATGATTGGAATAATGTCAAAATAAGTGCATAGGCTTAATTAAAATCACCAAAGTGTCAATAAAATGGGCAGAGCAGCTGAATTTCCTGCTCTTTCCTGCTCGGTCCCTGGGTTTTAGGTAGGGTGACCATATTTTGGAAACCAAAAAGGAGGACAACACAGCCACCCCCAAGGAGGCACCCCCACCAACATGTCCAGCCCCCAAAGCTCACCAAGGTGCCCACACAAACATAGCCTTGGTCACAGGTCTGATTTCATAGCACACAATTCAGACAAACCTGTTCTACATAACATCTTAATACCCATACTGAATTATCCATACAAATCCAATATACTCCAGAAAGCTTGGGCCAGCTTAATTGTTTGAGAGGTGGCATCCCAAAAATGGAACACCTACTCTAAAAGCACTACAGCTCCCAGGGGGATTAGAATACAGAATGCTGCAGACCTATCTATAATGTCATCAGGCAGCATTTGAATTCACTTTCAAGATCAGCTTTGCAGCCTTAAGAGCTATATTTATTTTATTTATAGTTTGTTTGTTTATTGTACTGATGCCCCATCTTTATCCCAGGGAGCTCAAGGCAACAGCTTTGAGGTTAACTGAAATGGGACGGAGGAGAACCACAACAACCCTGTGATGTAGGTTAGGCTGAGACATAGTTACTGCCCCAATGAGCTTTATGGCTGAGATGGAGGTTTGAACCTGGGTTCCTCCAGTCCTAGTTTGATACTCTAACCTAGACTCCACACTGTTTCTGTCTTTTGAGATGCTGCAAGCGAATTTCTGTGCTTGTGTGATGCAGTCACCAAATACACTTGACCCTTTTATTAAGAGCCATTTCCCCTGTTTTAAGTCCATTATAGTAGGACATCTGCTGTATCTGGTATTTACACCTCAAACTGCTCCTAGAAAAGTTGTAGTGTGAGATATGCTCTCACAACAGCAAATAGGTGGTTTAGAACAGAGAGTACAAAATTAAAGAAGGCAGTAGTTGATAAGTTAATGACAACCAATGAGTGCTGAGGGGACACAACTACAATGAGGTGCAATATACTGACTAATATTAACAACCGGGGTGGTAGAAATCTCAATAAATGGGGTTTTGTGTTTGTTTTTAATTTGCCATAAAATTCTTTCGACAGAATAACAAAATGTCACAATGTTTTTTGAACTAACATAAATTTCTTTCAATAGGCTTTTTTAACATAAAGAAGCCTATTGAAAAATACCTATGCCTATTGAAAGTATGTTAGTGTATTGAAAGAAAATTATGTTTAAAAAGTCTAAGCTTATCGAAAGAAATCTATGTTAAAGAAGCCTATTGAAAAATATTTAGCCTACTGAAAGAAAATTAGGTTTAAAAAAAGTTTAAAAGCTTATCGAAAAAAATCTATGTAAAAAAGCCTATGGAAAGAACTTGATGTTCAAAAAAGCCCATTGAAAGAACTTGATGTTAAAAAAAAAGCCTAGAAAGAACATTGAAAGCCTATTGAAATAAATTTATGTCAGTTGAAAAAACATTGTGACATTTTGTTATTCTGTGGAAAGAACTTTATGGCAAATTAAGAAACAAAAAGACACAAAAAATTATTGAGATTTCTATCTCACACACACACACACACTGTTGTTAATATTATTCAGTATATTGTACCTCGTTGTAGTTGTGTGCCCTCGGCACCCATTGGTTGCCATTAGAACAGAGGGTAAACACTAATGTAAGTCTGAGAGTAGACCCATTTAAGTGACGGGGATTTAAGTAAATCCTGACTAATTTAAGTCACGAGAATTTCTTATCGCTCCCATTAACAGCTCTTCTAATGCAAACCTCCTCCTGCAGCAGCTTCCAAGCAGCCTCGCTTGCTGCAGCCCCCACCACCTCTCGGAAGCCAACTGCCCAGTCACCGCCTCTTTGAAGCTGCCCTTTTCGAAGGTGCCGCCTTCTCTGCGACGCACGTGGCCTCGGCTGGTCTGGCGCGAAAGCGCTCCCCCACCGCCTATCTCATAGACTCAAAGCGCGCGAGACTTCAGACTTCATCCTGGAAAAGCTGCAGGGGGCGTCCATTTCCCGGTCAGATTTAGAGAAGGTTTAGACGGACTTGCACAGATTTAGAGATTTTCCCTGGGGGTCTCTAGTTACTCTATTTTAGTACCTTCTGGAGAGACCACCTCGAGCGCCCCCCTGCCGCCCCTTTTCCTCTTAACGCCCCCCTATGCAATCCCACCGCCCCCAGGGGGGCGGTACCGCCCACTTTGGGAACCACTATGTTAGGTGTTTCAGTGGCCCCTGATAAAGGGGAAAAGTCTCAAAACACAGTGGGAATTAGAACACCGGTGCAGCTGGCTTATGTTTTGTTTAGCCTGGTGGGCATGAAGAGAAGGGCTGGGGCATCTTAGTGCCCACAGGAACCACATTGGTGACTTTAGAGCTACCCCAAGAAACAACTTTGTTGCTATTTGAAGGTTATCTGAAGGAACGCCTCCTCGCATATGTGCCTGCCCGGACCTTAAGATCATCCACAGGGGTCCTTCCCCGTGAGCTCCTGCCAAAGGAAGTGAGGCAGGTGGCTACTAGGAGGAGGGCTTTCTCTGCTGTGGCACCCCGGCTGTGGAACGAGCTCCCCAGAGAGGTTCGCTTGGCACCTACATTGTTTTCCTTTCGTCGCCAGCTGAAGACCTTTTTATTCTCTCAGTATTTTAACACCTAAAATAACTTAAATTTAAACACTGCTGTTTTAATTTCATATTTTAACCCCTATCAATTTTTGCCGTGTGGTTGTATCCTGGTCGTGCTTTTTATATTGTATTTTGTATTTGTGTTTTTAAAAATTGTTGGTTGTTTTATTATGCTCTTCATGGTTTTAATTTTTGTGAACCGCCCAGGCTATTGGGCGGTATAGAAATGAAATGAAATAAATAAATAAATAAACCTTGCATCATCTTATGATAGCGTTCCCTAGCCTGGTACTCGTGAGAGATGTTGGACTCCATCTCCCATCATTCTCAGCCACATAACCATTGGCTGGGCTGTCTGGGCATGATGGGAGTTTCATAGCTTCATCCCACGTACCTGCTTCCCTCGGATTATCCCCGTAGTGCTAAGCTTTTGCCATTGTTGTTGTTTTTGCTACCGGGTGACAACAATCCTTTGCATAACAGGAAGTGCGTTTAAGGGGGGAAATGTAAAAAAAAAAAATCAAAAAAATCAACGGATAACCCAATCCAATTCAAATTTGGTATGCTTAAAGCTCTCCCTAATATCTATTACTGTGCCAATTTTGGTGTCTTTGTCTTTAAAGCTTACACAGATGTAAGCATTTCTTTAAAATCCTGCTCCTGCACCCCAGCAGCAGCTCGGAACATACGCTCAAAAAGTAGGGGCTAAATTAGGGTGACCATATGAAAAGGAGGACAGGGCTCCTGTACCTTTAACAGTTGCATTGAAAAGGGAATTTCAGCAGGTGTCATTTTTATGCATGCAGCCCCTG
Source organism: Elgaria multicarinata webbii (assembly GCF_023053635.1). Taxonomy (NCBI): domain Eukaryota; kingdom Metazoa; phylum Chordata; class Lepidosauria; order Squamata; family Anguidae; genus Elgaria; species Elgaria multicarinata. The sequence continues at coordinate 21,969,933 of NC_086188.1, read as the reverse complement.
GTGAACTTTCCTCTTCATCACAACAGTTAAAGCTGTTATTTATTTTCTACAATACTTAAACATACAGCATTACAATAAAAAGAAAACAACATACTACATAAATGTTGAGTAAATATTGAATACATAATATCATATCTAATAACATAATCAAACTTAACATATAAGTGCACCCCCCACCAAGGGATCTCATTCCTGATTCCAAAATCTCATACTTTCTTCTGCTGGCAGTTTCCCACTTCCCTTAGAAAACACAAAAATTAGGAACTGTTTCCAAATTCCTTCAAAATCATTTGTTTTAGCTATACCTCTTCTCCATTTAATATTACAAGTCAATTTATCATTTATAGCTATGTCCCATACTTCTTTATACCATTCTTCAATAGAATATTCCCCTTGAATCTTCCCGTTCCTAGCTACAATCAATCTTGCTGCCGTCAGCAAATTCATTATTAATTCCTTAATTTCTTTTTTACATTTTAAATCTTCAAATAGTGACAGTAATGCAACTTTTGGTGTTCGTTCTATCTTCATTCCCACAATTTCTTCAATCTCCAAAAACACCATCTTCCACAATTTTTGTACATATTTGCATTCCCACCACATATGTAAATACGTTCCTTTCCCCCCACATCCTCTCCAACAATTTGCTGAATGCTGATTATTTATCTTATTCAATCTAACCGGGGTTAGGTACCACCTCCATATAATTTTAAAATAATTCTCTTTTATTCTTACTGACATACTGCAGGAGTCCTGCCCACTTTTGTATCTGGTCACTAGTATAGCTCCTGCAGCTTTAAATGTTGTGAAGAAAAGGGAATTTCACCAGGTTCTCCATATATAACAATGACACCTGCTGAAATTCCCTTTTCTATGCAACTGTTAAAAAGACAGGAGCCCTGGCCTTCATTTCATATGGTCACCCTAGCTAAATACGGCAAATCTTTTGGCTTTATATCACAATTAAGGCAGGATGCACGGGAGTCCTTCACAATTAAAGCAGATTATAAGGTGGAAAACTTCTGAGTCCTTTGCATGCAATTCGCAGTGACTGCACAGTATAACGCTGGTGTGATAAAGCTTTCAGTCCAATTCATCTGGAGGGATACGAGCATTGGGGAGGAAGGTTGCCTTAAAGCCTAGTGGATTCATGGCAGCCTGGGGTTTTTAAAAAGGGCCATCAGCATCCGAGACGGGCCTGGATGGCAGACAGGGATGTGCCACTGAACATGGGCCTTTAAGCAGAATAGTCAGTTGGCCTCCCACCCCTAGCAACGGCTGGAGACAATTTTGCCCCTGAATCAAATCACAACAGTCACATCAGAGCTGGTCCTAGGAAAAGCACTGCCCTGGTGAGGTGTCCTTTGGTGCTCCTCCTAACCCCCCAACCCCATGGCCAGCTTTGCAGGGTTGCCAAGAAGGTTTATGGGGTCTGCTACAGGTGTGATGTCAGGGCCCCTGCTGCTGCCACCCCCTACAACAGCCTTCCTCAACCTGGGGCGCTCCAGATGTGTTGGAGTGCATCTCCCAGAATGCCCCAGCAGCTGGCTGGGGCATTCTGGGAGATGCAGTCCAACACATCTGGAGCGCCCCAGGTTGAGGAAGGCTGCCCTACAAGGACCCATATGTGTGTGTACAAAGTAAAGCTGTGTTCCACTGCTTTTGACCAAACACAAATGACATCAGAGTGGAAATTGAAAGAGAAACATACTTTAAAGCTCATTGAAGGAAGATCATTATTGGAGTTAGGACCCAAACAACCTGTAGAATCGGGGGGTGGGGATGGGGAAGGGGGGAGATTCCAAACCCTTGCTTTTGCCACCCTAGCTCACTGCAGACCGTACATTGGAAAGACACGGGATCATTTTCCTACACAAGCCTCCTTAAAACGGAGATGTGCACAGGAATCTGGGGTTGAATCTCTGCAAAAAATAAATCCAGAAGAGCAGCCCTGTTCGAGGCGTAGCAACAAAGGGTCTAGCAGCACCTAGTAGGATTCTTCTGTGGGTGGTGGGTGGTTTCTCGTATTCTGCGAAAAGCCTACGCCGTGTGCCTTTGAAAGCCCACAAATCCCGGATGCTTGGCTTGATTTGTGCACCGAATCTTTGCCATCAAAAAAGGCAGGCTTCGTTCTCCTTTTAGTGCTTTGATCAGCCGTGAAAGCTTCTCCGTGTTTTTATTTTGAGACCCACGTGTGAATGATGTAGGCATGCCTGTGTCTTATCATGTAAGCTCATTCGTTTTACTTATCAAATTTAACTTTAGTGTCCCTTCAATGTTGGGCTGAGTACTTAGGTTGATCCGTGCTGGTTTCTTCGCCTGTGCTTCAGGCGGCTTCCGGTGCACCAGAAGGCAGATGGCCGTTGCTTTGCCTGTGTCCTTCTGGCACGCGGGGCCAGGGGAGGCTTTATTTTAGAACAATGTGTCCATTTATCTGTTTCTAATAATTTCGCTTACAAGTACAAAGCAGTAAGGCCTTTTTCACTTCTAGGGTTCTACTTTTGAGCAGGCAGTCTGGAACAGGTGGATAGGGTTCTTCTAATGACAATCTCTGGAAAGGTACAGCGTAACGCTGGAGCTGAAAAAGAAAACTGCAGGGCAGTTACATATTCTTGGAATAAAACACTCCCCAATTCCCATTTATTTATTTGTCTTGTTCCCCCACTAAAACCTGAGGGGAAAAGCCAAACATTAGTTCAAAATGAAACAATTTAAGACTTTTTCTGACTTTTGACAATGCAATTGGAAATACATCCACCCATTTCAAGGAAATGTCTAATTTAAGTTTTGCTAGGGTCTCTTTTCAGGGTCCTATTCACTCTACCTGCCTACCCGACTGGAGTCTCCATAGGTATGGAGGCGCCAGTTTATTTATAGGGCTTTTGCCATGTTCTGCACTACCTAAGAAGTAAAATAGCTTTCTAGATCTGATTCTATGGTTTCAGGCAAGAAAAAAACTTCTTCTTAACCAGTCAGTTAGTCAACAAAAACAAGTAGGTATTCAAAAAAACTTTTACATTTCAACAAAGTCAATCTGGATTCCTTAAAAAAGGACAACAAGTCCATGTCTGCAGGGGCTTTTCTTTTGATGCATTTACAAATGAGGCCAGTAAAAACAATTCACTGAGCATTTATTTATATTCCTTGGCCGATCATGGTTCTCAAAAAGTCTTTCAGTCATTGAAGAGGCTAATCAATGTCCATCTTGTGAGGTCTTTAAACACCTGGTCTTTAAACAGGGTGGTCATGATGATTCTTGGCACATCAGGGGTAACAAATCATCTTTCTGGGTTCTTGAAAGCTTTGAGTTCTTGTGCTAATTCCAAGTCTTCTTTTTCATAAGGTGGATTCAAATACTGGGAAATGGGCTAGCTCCAATCATGGCAGCTTGTTTGTAGACAAATTCGCCAATTCTTTTGGCAACATGAGGGCTTCTAACAGATCTCCATGGGTCACTGGCAGTCACAAATCTTCTTTCTTTCCAAATCTGTCCATGTGATATTTTGAATCAGTAAATATAGTCTTTTGCCTGAAACAAGCATCAGGGCTTCTGTGCATACTACGAGTTCAGCTGCTTGTTGTACAATTGTAGCTGGATCCATCAGTAAACAACTCGAGGTCATCATATAGGTCTGGGCGAGGTTTGGTGCCAAATTGCAAGACTTCAAGGCATTCATGCTCTGGAACGTCTTCTTTTCTTTGTAGTTCAGGTATCAACGTGGCAGGTTTCAATAAGGCGAGCCTTGGGTCCATGAGGAGGTTGATCTCATATCTGGACTGGCAGATGGGGTTCAGGTGTCAGCTTCTTCCACTGTACTCCACTGGTCTGTGCCACTTTTTGGCACAGCACACCTGAGGCTGGTTGTGCAAACAGTAATGCAAGCTGGAGTTTTTAATTGCTTGAATTATTTCACAAGTCCATTTTTAAAAAGCAATAAATAGCTGTATTCTTCTTCTGGCTTCTAATTTCAAAGGATACTGACGGAGGGACACAGGGGTACTTTTAGGCTTCTGTTGTAGTTGCATTTAGTGCTCAGGCTCAGGGCTCAAAGCATTTCAAATGTTCTATTAGGCCAAAGGAAATTTGGGCCTGCAATAAGAATATCCTTGCCCAAAAGAGCCACTGGGCAATTTTCAGAACATAATATTCAAAACACACACAAAAATACAGCAATTCAGGATTTCCAATTTTCGTCAGCAGAGGGCGCAAGATTGTCCATTCACTAACTTTTTCAAGGCAGGGCTTCACCCCCCTTTTTCCTTCTGGTCAAAAACCATGCCACGTACACTAACCTTCAAACACTTTCCTGTTTCACCTCTTCTCTTCAAATACTTTACACTTTACCACATCTTTTTCAAAACAACATTTCTAAAAGTCTTTCAAACCAACTTTCTCAGTCTCATTTTCGTTCTACATTAGCACATCTTTCTCTCTCTCTCTCTCTCTCTCTTTTTTTTCCTCTCCACTTTATACATTTTCCTCTGATCTTTCTCTCCTCTTGGCAAAACGGTTGACCAAACGTCTGCACTATTTGTGCTTACAAGGACTTGAGTTTTAACTCAGGCAGTGAATCTTCAAAGCTATGGAAGACATTTCTTCCGTGAAAGTGGGGTTCTACATTTTCTAATTATCTGAGGTTTATGAAAGACAAAATACACAAGGTACTACTTTCACTGAAAACAAAACATTCTTTCTGCTTATCTCTAGCTGCTAAGCACAGAAGAAGAAGCAAACTTTTGCAAAAGGGGATCCGTAGGAGGGAAACAAAAGCTTCAAATTTCTTTCACTTGGGCCGGGTGGAAACACAAACTGACAATTCTTTTTCTTCTACTTTTAACACAAACATTAACTTTTCTGTAATTCACATTCCAACACTCAAGGATCCTTTGAGAGGTACATTTCTTAACTACATTTCTATGTTTGCAAATTGATTCCGATGACACAGCTGAAATTAACTATGGATCAAAAGATCCACAAGGGGGCAATCTAACATAAAAACACGTTCACAAAACATTTTTTAAAACTCATTCATACACCGTTTCAATTTCAATTTCAGTTTCAATGAAAGCTTTCCCAAAGACAACAACCAATGGGCTAGGGGACTCTTTTCCAATACGGACTATAAGCTTCCCATTTCTGAGGTCTACAGAGTTTCCCTGTCAGGGTCCATTGGGGGGCTTTTTACTCACCAAATAGCCATCTCCCATCTTCGCCCTTTCTTATCACGTCTGATTGCAATTTGTTGTTGCCTGTTCCCTTCCATCTGTCGGGGTGGAGTCGGTTTTGTAACCTTGACTCGAATGGTCCCGTCAATTCGGTCTCCATGTCTGCACAGTGCACGATTCAACCTACTAGAGGCAAGAGAAATCTCTTGGTGATCGCTCCCTCAATCTAGGCCTTCGTTCCACTGGCAGGCACAGATCCGACTCTGGGTTACATCCGAGTCAGGCGCCATTTGTTAGATCAAGGTTCTTTCACCCAGGGACGAAATCCAAACAGCCCCTAAGCAAGACTCCACCTTTCCAGCGACAGAGGGTTCGAAAGCGCTTTATTGATTAGTAATCAAGGTCTGGTCTCTTCAAAGGGAGCAATAAGACAAAGACATTGGGAATTCAGCACAGCATTTGAAGCCTGCAAGGGGCAGGGCCCAGTAGCAGCATAAACCAATCAGAACATAACACTGGGGCATAGCTAATTATGCTAAACAATTCTCTCTGTTCTATAAACAATACCTTTGGCCTTACAGTAAGTTACAAAAAGTTAACTTTGACACAGGAGGACTGGAGCCGGAGCTCTTGTTTATATTAGATAAGACAGATGCAAGGATGCACACAAGGAGATATTTTCGCATACATGACATTCTGACATTTTGCCTGCAATATGATGGCTACTTTACAGTTTCCTGTTAAAAATGGAGAGACTTCTGCTAACACATCCTTCTTAAATTATAGTGCCCAGAACTGGATACGGTGCATCAGGTGAAGTTGGACTAATGGAGAAAGAAGTGGAAATATTAAATCTGAGGTTAGGGTGTGGCCCTGATGTACTGTTTCGCATACTCAAAGATATCCCTTTTTGGTAAGTGACCAACAGTCTTTTCTCTTGTGCGGGAAAACAGTACATCAGGTTGGACATCCCAAAGCTTGACCCTTTAGGGCAGGATCCAAAAGAGTAGTAGCTGCTTCATGGCTGGGAAGACATGCCATCCGCAGGCCGCCACCGCAGAGGCACAGAAGCCGAGCTCGCAATGTTTAGCAAAGGTGCTACGCCGGGCTGGGCAAAGCTGGCCGTAGGCCCGGGACAGACGGGAAATGTAGGCCCCATGTCAAACTGCTCATGAAGTCCTTTTTTTATCAGTTCTAAACACGTATGACCTCGAATGATTTATGAAAAAGCTAACGGAAGCGCTTTTATGCAAGAGGTATCTAAGCCACGACTTCTTCACACTCCGAAATGCTTCACGTGCTTTTCTTTGGGCAAATTCATCATCGGCAACAGAAAAATCAAGCCACTTTGCCCAGGGGGACTCGGAGTAGCCCCCCTCCAAATCACAGCCCCCCTGCCAACTCTGCCCCCGTCTGCCCAGCTCCGGTGCTACGGTTTGAACAGGGAGCTGCGCTACGAATCTCAGGCAGCGGAAGATCAAGGGGGGAAAGCTGCTGAGGTCATTGGCTGCTCTTGTGGGATGGGCAAAGACATTGGTGGCTTAAGAGCACTCAAGGCAGGCGTAGACTAGGCAAAGACAAGCCTTTAGCCGTCTCCTCCGAGCGGCATTGGAAACCTTCTGTCTCAAAGCCGCAGGACGGAATGACCCCCAACAGGGCATTTGTCTGACAAAGAGGTGTGGCTCTGCCTCTATAAACCTTCAGGACTCTCCTGACATCAAGGGGATGCCGTGCCATTTCTGAGGGGAGCACAGGGGAATTTGCTCCGGCTGAAAATCAAGGGAACAAGGAAGAAAAACAGGACACCGCGCACTCCCTGCAGACGCGCCTCGGAAAGAAGCAAAGGGTGTCAAAAACAGGAAAGCGAAGCCCGACCAGCAATGCAACCAATGACCTCAGGAGGTCGTGGGCTCTCCCACACTGGAGGCCCTTCAAGAGGCAGCTTGTCAGGGATGCTTCAAGGAGGATTCCTGCACTGCGCAGGGGGTTGGATTCCATGGCCTTGAAGGCCCCTTCCAACTCTGCTGTTCTATGATTCTATGAAACACCGGAACATCCCTGATGGCTTTTGTTGTGTCCCTTCCCCTATTTCCACGACATATTTGGGATGGGGATCGGTGTGTTTCACCACCGAGTGTCTTTCTTCTTGTTTTTTGAATACAAGCATAGCTCTGCGCTGGAGCGCATGTTCCTTCCCAGAAACACAGCAGAGGTAGAGGCGCCCATGTGTTGCTGCGTGTCTGCGCTCGTGCGCATGGCTCCTGAGTCATTAAAAACATACGCATTTGCCCCGTAGCCAGCTGTGACGCGGCAGTGCGCAATGCTGAGGAGAGCACATCTAAACGTCACCTGCCTAGCCCCGCCCACTCCTACCCCTACACATGTGGGGGTGGCCTAATGTCGCACACGGGCTCACGCAACAACGCTCCTGTACTTGCAGTAACCAACAGTGGCGTGTGCCCCGTGAGTGGCGGCCGTGGAGGCGGGAACCTTCAGGAGCATCCCTCTTCCGTACTGAGAGGGCTGCAGGGGGAGATTAGCCCAGGGTCATTCACACACCCCACTGAAGCCCGTCTTCCTTCCTCTCCGTGCCCCCGCGCGGCCTTCTCTAAAGTGTCCAAGGATACACTGAGCATGGCGGGGGTGGGGCCACTAACTGCCCTTAGTGAGAAATGCACTGACTCACGCTGAGCTTTCAAAGCCTTGGAATAGGACAGAGATGCAGCTGATTCTGGACACCTGCTGAAATCCCCTTTTCAATACAACTGTTAAAGATACAGGAGCCCGGTCCTCCTTTCCATAGTGTCACCCTAACTACTTCCCAGCGCGACCACTAGCCCTTCTGTGGCAGCACCTGATGGACCTACGATGCTTGGGATCCAGAGGCCTGATTGTACTGGCGCTTGGGCCGGCTGGGTTCCCGCTGGCGGGGCTGTGCCTGTCCGTCTCCCATGCCCAGTGCGCACGGATGCTTCCTTGCGGAAGGAACAGCAAAAGCACATGAGAGCCAGAGCTCCTTTGTCCACCACCATAATCTCACTTCCACCCTGAGAGGGACCCTCAAGCCATCCGCCACCAGGGGTTCGAGATCTGCAGGAATAAATTCAGAAAAAGAACAGTGCATAGTTAAACTCTGGAACTCACTACCACAAGATATAGGGATGGCTACCAGCTTGGATGGCATTAAAGGGTTTTTTTTGGGGGGGGGGTCAATTGCTGGAGGGGAAGGCTATCCATGGCTGCTAGTCCTGACAGCAATGTGCCACCTCCAATATCCGAGGCAGGAAGCCAGTATACACCAGTTCCTGGGAGGGTGCTGTTGCACCCTGTCCTGCTTGTTCATCCTTGGCCGGTGGCTGGTTTGCCAAGGTGTGAAGGGAGTGCTGGACTAGATGGACCCTTGGTCTGATTCAACAGGGCTCTTCTTACGATGTTAGAAAAGGGCAAGGTCACCCAGATTGGGAGAACGGCCCAGGATATTTGCCCACCCAAGATCTCTTGCGGAGGACATAGAATCATAGAGTTGGAAGGGCCCTACAAGGCCATCGAGTCCAACCCCCTGCTCAATGCAGGAATCAATGTACATGGGGTTCCCTGGTAGTCACCCTTCCAGAAACTGACCAGGCCTAGACCCGCTTAGCTTCATCAAGGTCGCAGCATCCCATGCCATCACACCTTGTCAGCCCCAACCTGGAGGAATTCAGTGGGTGAATGTGCATGTGCAGACTGCCTGCCTTTGAGAAAGGAATAAAACCGCTAAACACACCTGCCTAGAAATGGGGGCACGTTCTTCCAGGCACTGGATGACTTGCTCCGAGCAGATCTGAGCCCCAAGGATGCTCTCGGAAGAGAAGGAATTGGGGGCACACAAATCCCTCCCTCCCTCTGACCATCTTCACCTCCACTGCTCCAAGGGAATTCTCTTGCTCTGTTTCCCAGCCCTGTCCCAGCACAGCCTGCCCCACAGCAATTCCACAGGTTCCCCCTTTGCAAGGAAAAGATTCAAGCTGTGCTGGGGCTGCAGGCACAGGTGTGCTCTGGCCTCCAGGTGCAAAGAGCATTCTCCGTGAACTTCCGCCCCAAGGAGACATAGGCCACAGCTAGACCTAAGGTTTATCCTGGGATCATCCAGGGTTCGCCCCTGCCTGAGCACTGGATCTCCTGTGTGTCACCTTGGTGAACAGGTTTGACCCCAGGACAATCCAGGGATAAACCTTAGGTCTAGCTATGGCCTTAGACTCTGCAGCATTTTAAATCATGCAGAGTAAATGTGCATACACCTGTTTGTTCTGTGAATTTCTTTATTCACAAACACCTGATTAAACTCTGAAAAGAGCCAGATGCTGAAACCATGCAACGTACAGCCTGCCCAGCCCTCCAGGTCCACAACGGACGAGAACTCCGAGTTGTCGCCACAACGTGTCGGGATGAATCACCGCGGCCTTTTAGGGATGGAGCACCAGAGATCTTGGGAGTCACCGACATTCTCCAGACGTCACTTCAGAGCTGGGTTCCGCGTGCCCCTCTTCTGACTTGGGCCTTTTCTTTCTCTGGGTTTCTTCAAATGGGGAAAGTGCATTTCTGGGTGCATTTCTCAAAAGGGTGCATTTTTCCTTCATTGTATATAACATGAAAATGGGAGTCTTCAAGAGAGGGCATTAAAAACAGAGTGCCTTTCTTCAAGTGCACGTTTCCCAAACACAAGTTCGGGACTTTGCTGGCATTTTCGGAGAACACGTGCTCCCCTTCATGCTTGGCTTCAGGGGCTGGAACAGGGCATTTTCGAGTGATTTGCAAACTTCCACCAAATTCTCCTACGTCTCAGCTCCTTTTCCAATGTGAAATCCGGTGGATTCATCCACCTCTTTCAAACCCGGAGACTCTCCTCCCTATCCCAGGAGACCCTCCCTGCTCGAGTCCTGAAGGCCAGTTCACAGGTGCTGGCTTCGAGGTCCCAGTTCGCCAGCTCAGTTGGGCCTGGCCCATGGCACTGTCACAATGGCCGCCTTCTAGCTTCCATGATGACGGAGAGTTCCAAAAGACGCTGCAGGAGACCGTTGGCCTGGCGCGGAATCTCCACGTTCATAGCAAACAAGGATGGCGTGGAGGAAACAAGCATGGCCGGTAAGGAGGGGCCCATGCCCAGTGAGGGTGGAGGGAGGAGGCCAGAGCGAGGAGAGGGGGGAGATCAGGGACTGGAGGGGTGGTCCCTGGGTTTGGAGGGCTGAGGGGAACAGGAGGAGGACAGGGCCAGGGGGGAGGACGCCCCCTTGCTAAGAGTGCCCCTTGCTGAGGCCCTCCAGGCCAAAGTCTGCCCCCCTCCCTAAGGCAGGCGGGAGGGCTGGGGCCCTCCAATTAATGTCACACCTTTCTCTTTCTCGTCCTAGGAGCCAATGGATACGACTCCCCCACCCTCCCTCCGTCCTTCCCTCATCCTACCTGCCACCTTCTTCCCTCCCTGGTCTTCCCCCCCTCAGGTAAGGAAATGTTGACCCTGCCTCCGCTCTTCCTGGACAGGCAGGGCCTTAAGGGGTGCGGGATTGAGGGCTGCAGAGGTCACCTGCTGCCCTCCTATTAACTGCATTTTTCTTTTTCGTCCTAGGTCCCCATGGATACCTCCCCTGCGCCCTCCCTCCGACCTTCCCTAATCCGACCCGCCACCTTTGTCCTTTCGTCTTCCCCCCCTCAGGTAAGGAAGAATTCAACCTGGCTCAGCTCTGCCTCGACAGGCAGGGCTGGAGCTCCGTAGGCCATGTGGGGCTGTGGGGGGTACAGGGATCGTCTGGGTCCCTGTCATTAACTGTACATTTCTCTCCTTGTCATCCTAGGAACCGATGGACACGAGTCCAGCCCCCTCCTTTCCTCTCCCTGCCTTTGCTGCCCCCATCGTCCCGGTAAGTAAAGGTTTGGCCTCTCTCAGCCCTCCGCCCTTCACAGGCAGGGCTGCACCCCTCCTTGAGGGAGGTGGGACGGTGGGGCACAGAGAAATTCCAGTGCTCTGCCACTAATGCCCCCTTTTCTCTGCTTTTCCCCCTAGGAGCCAATGGTCTTCTGAAGGCTAGAAGGTAAGGAGCACCTTCATTGACGCTGCTTTTAAATTATATATTGTTTTAACTTGGATCATGGTTTACGAGGCTCAGAAGACGTATGTTTCCAAATAGACGGTTATTGGGGGACGGCCCTGGGAGTCGGGTTCTTGCCCCTGAAGAGTCCCCAAGCAGGACAGGGCGGCCTCTAGCCGGCCTCTATGGGAAACGGGGTGGACCCTCGGCCTGATCCAGCAGGGCCCTGTTTAGATGCGAAGGAAGGGTGGCGTCTCCTGCCTTGTGCCGTGAGAAAACAGTCCGTGATACAAAAGGAAGCTGACCTAGGACTTTTATAAAAGACCTAGGACTTTTATTCCATAAATACTTTCTAGCTCTGCACCAGTTGTTGGCATGGGGCTGTCTGGGGCAGCCGTGACTCCGTGCTAACAACAGGGGCAGAGGGGTGGGAATGGGGGGGGGGCGTGTATTGACTCCAGCATGGTGGTCCAAAATGCAAAACAGCCTTTTAAAAGGAACATCCTGCAATTCTCCGTCTCTGCCCTAGGAACCTAAAGCCGACAGATCCTGCAGTACCTTTGAGCCAACCTCCCCCAACCTGGCGGTGCTCCTGTTGTGTTGGACTACAACTCCTACCATCCCCAATTGGCTGTGCTGGCTGGGGATAATAGGAGTTGTAGTCCAACACATTGGGTGGGCATTGGGATTGGAGAAGTCTGCCTGAGGCCGAAGTACTGATTTGTTCAACTTCCCGGCTGGCATAGGAAGAAGAAGAAGAAAACGGCAGCGCTGTTGCCACCCCTCCCATAACTCCAGCCTGTCAGGTTCCTTAACGATCTCTTCCAGCCACAACCTTGTCCTGAAACACCTGGCTGGAGCGGATCCCGAACTGGTGCTGCTCAACTTTAAGTATGAAGAGTTGCAGGTAAGACAGAATGCTGAACTCGTGCAGGCAGTGGAGGCTGGTGACTCCGATGTCAGTGGGGCAGTGAATCCACTTGGGTTTCAATCCAAATCAGGCAGTACTCTAAAGTTGGCGAAGGATAGCTTCTTAGAGTTCTGACTGAAACCCAGAGCGGATTCACTGCCCCACTGACATCGGAGCCACCAGCCTCCACTGCGTGCATCCACTGTAACCCATTTTACGGCCATGCCACGCAAAGCTTGACACCATTAGAAACTGCCAGTAGAAACTGTGTGAATGGCGTTAAGCAAACAAGTGGGACCTGGCACAAAATGTTGCACTCCCCTTCATAGAATCATAGAATAGTAGAGTTGGAAGGGGCCTAAGGCCATCGCGTCCAACCCCTGCTCAGTGCAGGAATCCACCCTAAAGCATCCCTGCTGCCTCTTGAATGCCTCTAGTATGGGAGAGCCTTCAAGATGTTCTGTTCTATTTCTTACCCTTCTTTTCTTTGGAGTACATGACATGACGCTGAAATCCTGCCTCCTTACCGTGGCTTTCTGCTTCCAGGTTCTTTGCAGGATTACAATCGGCTCAATTACTTGGGCAGACATGTGCTTTGAATTGAGTATGACTTCCTTTCTCAATTCAGTTCCATAGGTTTCATTTTACAGTCACTAGATGGTGCTGTGATTATAGCACAACACCGTTATTACACACTGCCCATATATTGGATTAACGTCCCTTATCGGTTAATGCTGATCTTTTGAAAGCAGGAGAAAGTCAGAAAGTGCAGGTCATACTTTGGAAGTTGATGATGTCGTGTAAAGGACCGGCAAACTTCCATGAGTGACGAATCATGAACATGCAATGAAAGCCTTGTGAAGAAATGCTTTGTCTCACTTCCCCTTTCACCGTGCTGTGGCCACTGGGCATGCGGACTACGCAGTGGGATATTTGTGGCCGGTGGGGCGGGGGATGGCTGCCCCCTTGGAGGTTTTCTCCTTACCTTTTTTTGTCCGATTGCAAAGATTGAGGTTCCCCCAAGCCTTCCTCTTGTGTGCAGCCAGTGATGTTTTACCTACATTAGAATGAATTCCAGTGGAGGCTGGTGGCTCCGATGTCAGTGGGGCTGCGAATCCACTTCGGGTTTCGTTCAGAACCCTTCAGAACTCTAAATGAGCTATCCAAGATGCGGAAGATATCCAAAGGTGGGACTCTTGCCTGTCTAAACATGCGTAGGATTAAACCCTAAAAGTTGCCGTATAAATTAGGCCAAAGGGGGAGAATTCTACATGATTTTTTTCTTCTAAGAAGAAAAAAGGGGCTTTTCTTCTGGAGTCCACCTCCAAAATTTCAGCCTTGCTCGGGTCTCAGGCAGAGCTGGCTGCGCAGCACCTAGCATGCCCTGAGGCCAGGCCAGGCCGGCTTGCCGCAGTTTGTAGCCACGTGCCAAGGATCCGTGGTGAGCCCCGGCGCCTGCATTTATTTTGCAGAGAATTCCATTGGCTGAAATGTCCCGGGAAGAGATCAACCGGCTGGTGAAAGAGTTGGGGTTCTACCGGAAGGAGACGCGCGACTCACCTGTTCCGGAAGAGTTCCAGCTTGCCCCCGCGAAGCCTCTGCCTGCCTCAGAAGAATCCCAGAGAGAACAGGCGGCAGAGAGGAAAGGGGCGAAGGGCAGCGAACTGTAAATCTGGGTGCCTTTGAAAACTGCAGGGGTTGTTTGTGTCGGCAAGGCGTGAGAGACTGCTGGCGTTCAGAACTTGCAGCCTCTTAAGACTTCCAGCAAGGCATCCTCTCCATCAGGGGTGGGCACCTTGTGGGCCTCCAGATGTTTTGGCCTACAACTCCCATCAGCCCTGGAAAGTATAACCAAGGATGAGGGATCATGGAAGTTCTAGGCCAAAAACATCTGGAATTGTCCATCCTGATCCAGCTGCTTCCAAGTATCTCTTCACAACAATGAGGGACAGAAACTTGCTTTAAAAACAAAAGCGGTGGATTCTTTAGTCTCTGCCACATTCTTCGGCTACTCTGCTCTCCAGGAGCAAACACACAGCCCTGCAAATGCCGCAGCAGGTCTGAAAGCTCTTGGTGCCGAGTGTGGACAGATGAACGCGCGCATGGCAGGATCTACAGAACCTGCCTCCTTTTTTTAAAAAAAAAAAATGGTTTTCTGTCCCTCACTGACGAACAGGCATAGTTCAAAGCACCCAGACGATGCCTGCTAGAAGTCTCCAGAGGCCAGGAGGTTTGCAGTGGTTCACGTGGAACACTTTAGCTCTTCAGCCCCCAAACTACCACCAGAAAAAGGTTATGCAAGATAACAGAACCAGTAAGATAGGCAAAATCAGAGAAATCAGGTACATTGGCATTATTTATACAGATTCCAGAATCCAATTTTTACCGTTCCAGGAGCTGGATTTTACTTCTTTTTTAAGCGGACTCCACGCAGCCCCAACACAAGGCGGGTTTTCGAGGGAATAGGCATAACAAAAAGTCTGGAAGAAGCTGCACCTGAGTTCTGGCTCATGGTAAGCACTTCTTGTGGGGCAAAGCCATGTCCCAGCCCCACTTCTGTCCAGGGATTACTCTGTGGCTGGCCGGCCGGCCGGTTTACTGAGCTTCAGTAGCTCACCGCTCATTAGCAGAGGCCTCCCGGCTAGCACTCTGGCTTTCTCCAGCCGCCGCTCATGCCCTGTGCCCAGAACAAGCCGTCGTATTTTCCCTGCAGCAGCACCCCGCCTGCATGGGACAGGATGAAGCCCTCTGCTGAAAGCTCTCGGTGCCGAGGGTGGATAGGTAACGTCCCATCAGGCTTGGGGAGCACGGCATGCTGGGAAACATGTTCAGGTCCCCAAATCCTCATCAACTGTGCATTAAACAATAAAATTGCCTTTATCCATTGTCTGCTGTTACCTTTCTACAGTTCGGGTGCTTAAGATCGTGAGTTGTTGGGCCTTGCTGTAGAGCAGCCTTCTCCAACCTGGTGCCCTCCAGGTGTGTTGGGATGCTGCAATGCCCATCTTTCCCCACCAGCATGGCCAATGCTTCTATTGGCTGGGAATGATGGGGCTTGCAGTTCAACACATCTAGGGGGAGGGGGGATGGCACTATCCCGTTCTCTTCCAGGTATAATTCCAGGTGCTGGTTACCATCTACAAAGCCCTAATTGGCGTTAGTCCAACATGTACCCTGTCGTGACTTCTAACGAAATCTGCCCAGGATGCCCTCGTAATAACCAGAAAGGGGTTATTATTCCTTGTCCGTAACGGAATTCCTTTCCTTGCAACCTTGCCAAAATTAGGCTCTGAGCTGGTTGACGAATTCCTGATCCGTCCAGGCTGCAGAACTCAGGATGAAGTTAAGAAACCAGAGCAAAATGAACGCAACATCTTTGCATGCAGGTTTAATCCATAGCAGCTCCAGTTTAAAGGATAGGGAAGCCCGCCCGCCCGCCCCCGCCAAAACCCTGGGGGCTGCTGCCATCCAGAGTAGGCAATACTGGGCCAGATGAGCAACCTCTGATCTGGTCTAAAGCTGCTTCTTTTGTCATTCTGTTCCGCAGGAAGGAGGGGGTGGAGCTCTTTGCTACCTGCCCCAATAGCCCTTGGGCTAAGATGGGCAATATATCTGAATAAGTTCTAGGTAGTAGCCATATTAGTTTAGTGCACCAAAAAGCAAAGTCTTCTAACACCTTAAAGACGAACACATTTATTTTGGCATCAGCTTTCATGGACTATGAAAGTGCATTGGAGTATTATTGAGTCCCAAGTTTTTTATACAGTATGTATTGGGGGGGGGGATTCAAGACTGGGGGAGGGGGAAATGTGACAAACACATTGCAGTGGTTCCCAAACTTTTTCAGGTCACCGCCCACTTGGTTCCACAAACTCATGCCCAGTGCCCCCCTACCCTACCCTATAAAAATCATTATTCAGAATAGTGGTTTTCGACGACCCACTAAGGAAGATAATAACAATAAAATTCAAAACAGTAACAATTAATTGAATATTTATTCAAAATGTAATTACATTTTTTAGTTTATTTATTCAATTGAACATAATTGATGAACTTTATCCAGTGATATCATCTTTTCAAAGTCTGATAGTCATTAAGCAAGGATATTAGATACCACATTTAGTAACTAGGGTAGAATACCTCACTATTCTGTAAATTCTTAATGTGATGGATGGGCTTGATGAAGTGATACATGAGTCTTAAATCACCACGTTTAGTAATCTGGAGTCGATTTCTTTGTTTGGAAAGAAGTAGGCAGACCACACTAAAACCACGTTCCACCAAATATGATGTTGGAAATGCAACCAGGAGCTTCTGAACCACTCTCCATAGTGCAGGATAGCGATCAGAAATGTCCTTCTGTAACCAAAACTCCTGGTACGATTTCTTAAACTTTGGCTTCAGCTCAATGTCATTTTGTAGCTCAATTAGTTCTTCCTCCACTACTCCAACTTCCTCAATATCTGAAAATGGATTTATCACCCAGTCTGGAATTTCCATCATAAGAAGATCCTTGAATCGCTCAGACATATCTTCATGCAGCATATTTAAATGGTCACAATAAACTTGCAGATCGTCATCTTGTATCCCGCCTTTCTGTTCTAGCTCAGACAAGCTTGGAAATTGGTATAGCTCACGACGGCCTATATTGCGCTTGAATAGAGTTAACTTTGCAATAAATGTAGATACGACGGATTTGGCCTTAATAAGATTGGTGTCATTTCCTTGCAACTGCACATTCATTGCATTGAACTCTGCAAATAGTTCAGACAAATAAGCAATGTCATGCCTGATGTCTTTGAGGTCATTACTGAGCAAAGCATTCGTGCCTTCAAAAAACTCCACAACAGTGTCAAAAAGGTTGTAAAAGCGTTTCAAACAGTTTCCTTTTGATAGCCAACGAACTTCAGTATGAAGCACCAAACGTTCAAAGTCTTCATCATTCTCAGCACAGAGCACCCGGAATAGTCGATCATTGAGAGCCTGGGCTTTAATTTTATTCACTGCAGTAATGACAGTGTGTAATGAATTGTGTAGGCGACCACTGAGGTTTTTTGCAACCAGATGTTGGCGATGAATGACACAGTGAATAGTAAAGATATTTGGCACTGATTTTTTCAAGTAAAGATATTTGGCACTGATTTTTTCAAGTAAAGATTTTTCAAGTAAAGATTTCAAGTAAATATTTTTTCAAGTAAAGATATTGGGCACTGATTTTTTCAAGGAAGCAACACACCCACGGTAGCGACCAGTCATTGATGGTGCTCCATCAGTTGCACAAGCAAGTATGTGATTAAGTGGAATTTCCTTTTCGTTGAAGAACTCCTCAACCACACGAAATATTGACTCCCCTTTAGTATCGGTTTTTAGTTGCCTTGCAAATAACAACTCTTGAGCCAAACTCCCGTCTTTTATAAAACGCACATAAGCGAGAAGCAAAGATTCATTGCCTGGTAAAGTTGACTCGTCCAGCTGTAATGCAAATTCTGTTGTCCTTAGTGTGCTGCACAGTGTATCTTCCACATTCTCAGCCATTTCATCGATGGGTCTTTGCACTGAATCGTTGCTGAGAGGAATCGTTTTCATTATATCATGTGGTGACTTATGCAAAACAGTACTCAGAACCTCACTAACTGCTGGTAGGATGAGTTCTTCACCGATTTTATGCGGCTTTCCTGACTTAGCAATCACCAAGGAGATGTTGTATGATGCACGCAAACCATCAGTTTGTTGTTGTGAAGCATTGTGAATCGTATTTAACAGTGTTGGCCGCTTTTGAAATTTGTCACGAAGTGATTGAAAAAAAGTTACGTTCTTATCTGCCTAGTCAGGATGTGCATTCTTTAAATGTTCTTGCAGTCTGGAAGGCTCCATTGCCTCATTAGAAAACACCTTTTCACATAACAGGCACGTGGGCAGCTGCTGGTTTGTTGGTGCTGGTATCAATCCATACTTAAGATATCCCAAGCTATATTGTCTACATTTCTTTTTTTGATTTCCCTGCTTCTGTCATTTTTATTCTAATCTAAAACAAAGAATTTAATCATTAAATATGATTGGAATAATGTCAAAATAAGTGCATAGGCTTAATTAAAATCACCAAAGTGTCAATAAAATGGGCAGAGCAGCTGAATTTCCTGCTCTTTCCTGCTCGGTCCCTGGGTTTTAGGTAGGGTGACCATATTTTGGAAACCAAAAAGGAGGACAACACAGCCACCCCCAAGGAGGCACCCCCACCAACATGTCCAGCCCCCAAAGCTCACCAAGGTGCCCACACAAACATAGCCTTGGTCACAGGTCTGATTTCATAGCACACAATTCAGACAAACCTGTTCTACATAACATCTTAATACCCATACTGAATTATCCATACAAATCCAATATACTCCAGAAAGCTTGGGCCAGCTTAATTGTTTGAGAGGTGGCATCCCAAAAATGGAACACCTACTCTAAAAGCACTACAGCTCCCAGGGGGATTAGAATACAGAATGCTGCAGACCTATCTATAATGTCATCAGGCAGCATTTGAATTCACTTTCAAGATCAGCTTTGCAGCCTTAAGAGCTATATTTATTTTATTTATAGTTTGTTTGTTTATTGTACTGATGCCCCATCTTTATCCCAGGGAGCTCAAGGCAACAGCTTTGAGGTTAACTGAAATGGGACGGAGGAGAACCACAACAACCCTGTGATGTAGGTTAGGCTGAGACATAGTCACTGCCCCAATGAGCTTTATGGCTGAGATGGAGGTTTGAACCTGGGTTCCTCCAGTCCTAGTTTGATACTCTAACCTAGACTCCACACTGTTTCTGTCTTTTGAGATGCTGCAAGCGAATTTCTGTGCTTGTGTGATGCAGTCACCAAATACACTTGACCCTTTTATTAAGAGCCATTTCCCCTGTTTTAAGTCCATTATAGTAGGACATCTGCTGTATCTGGTATTTACACCTCAAACTGCTCCTAGAAAAGTTGTAGTGTGAGATATGCTCTCACAACAGCAAATAGGTGGTTTAGAACAGAGAGTACAAAATTAAAGAAGGCAGTAGTTGATAAGTTAACGACAACCAATGAGTGCTGAGGGGACACAACTACAATGAGGTGCAATATACTGACTAATATTAACAACCGGGGTGGTAGAAATCTCAATAAATGGGGTTTTGTGTTTGTTTTTAATTTGCCATAAAATTCTTTCGACAGAATAACAAAATGTCACAATGTTTTTTGAACTAACATAAATTTCTTTCAATAGGCTTTTTTTTAACATAAAGAAGCCTATTGAAAAATACCTATGCCTATTGAAAGTATGTTAGTGTATTGAAAGAAAATTATGTTTAAAAAGTCTAAGCTTATCGAAAGAAATCTATGTTAAAGAAGCCTATTGAAAAATATTTAGCCTACTGAAAGAAAATTAGGTTTAAAAAAAGTTTAAAAGCTTATCGAAAAAAATCTATGTAAAAAAGCCTATGGAAAGAACTTGATGTTCAAAAAAGCCCATTGAAAGAACTTGATGTTAAAAAAAAAGGCTAGAAAGAACATTGAAAGCCTATTGAAATAAATTTATGTCAGTTGAAAAAACATTGTGACATTTTGTTATTCTGTGGAAAGAACTTTATGGCAAATTAAGAAACAAAAAGACACAAAAAATTATTGAGATTTCTATCTCACACACACACACACTGTTGTTAATATTATTCAGTATATTGTACCTCGTTGTAGTTGTGTGCCCTCGGCACCCATTGGTTGCCATTAGAACAGAGGGTAAACACTAATGTAAGTCTGAGAGTAGACCCATTTAAGTGACGGGGATTTAAGTTAATCCTGACTAATTTAAGTCACGAGAATTTCTTATCGCTCCCATTAACAGCTCTTCTAATGCAAACCTCCTCCTGCAGCAGCTTCCAAGCAGCCTCGCTTGCTGCAGCCCCCACCACCTCTCGGAAGCAACTGCCCAGTCACCGCCTCTTTGAAGCTGCCCTTTTCGAAGGTGCCGCCTTCTCTGCGACGCACGTGGCCTCGGCTGGTCTGGCGCGAAAGCGCTCCCCCACCGCCTATCTCATAGACTCAAAGCGCGCGAGACTTCAGACTTCATCCTGGAAAAGCTGCAGGGGGCGTCCATTTCCCGGTCAGATTTAGAGAAGGTTTAGACGGACTTGCACAGATTTAGAGATTTTCCCTGGGGGTCTCTAGTTACTCTATTTTAGTACCTTCTGGAGAGACCACCTCGAGCGCCCCCCTGCCGCCCCTTTTCCTCTTAACGCCCCCCTATGCAATCCCACCGCCCCCAGGGGGGCGGTACCGCCCACTTTGGGAACCACTATGTTAGGTGTTTCAGTGGCCCCTGATAAAGGGGAAAAGTCTCAAAACACAGTGGGAATTAGAACACCGGTGCAGCTGGCTTATGTTTTGTTTAGCCTGGTGGGCATGAAGAGAAGGGCTGGGGCATCTTAGTGCCCACAGGAACCACATTGGTGACTTTAGAGCTACCCCAAGAAACAACTTTGTTGCTATTTGAAGGTTATCTGAAGGAACGCCTCCTCGCATATGTGCCTGCCCGGACCTTAAGATCATCCACAGGGGTCCTTCCCTGTGAGCTCCTGCCAAAGGAAGTGAGGCAGGTGGCTACTAGGAGGAGGGCTTTCTCTGCTGTGGCACCCCGGCTGTGGAACGAGCTCCCCAGAGAGGTTCGCTTGGCACCTACATTGTTTTCCTTTCGTCGCCAGCTGAAGACCTTTTTATTCTCTCAGTATTTTAACACCTAAAATAACTTAAATTTAAACACTGCTGTTTTAATTTCATATTTTAACCCCTATCAATTTTTGCCGTGTGGTTGTATCCTGGTCGTGCTTTTTATATTGTATTTTGTATTTGTGTTTTTAAAAATTGTTGGTTGTTTTATTATGCTCTTCATGGTTTTAATTTTTGTGAACCGCCCAGGCTATTGGGCGGTATAGAAATGAAATGAAATAAATAAATAAATAAACCTTGCATCATCTTATGATAGCGTTCCCTAGCCTGGTACTCGTGAGAGATGTTGGACTCCATCTCCCATCATTCTCAGCCACATAACCATTGGCTGGGCTGTCTGGGCATGATGGGAGTTTCATAGCTTCATCCCACGTACCTGCTTCCCTCGGATTATCCCCGTAGTGCTAAGCTTTTGCCATTGTTGTTGTTTTTGCTACCGGGTGACAACAATCCTTTGCATAACAGGAAGTGCGTTTAAGGGGGGAAATGTAAAAAAAAAAAATCAAAAAAATCAACGGATAACCCAATCCAATTCAAATTTGGTATGCTTAAAGCTCTCCCTAATATCTATTACTGTGCCAATTTTGGTGTCTTTGTCTTTAAAGCTTACGCAGATGTAAGCATTTCTTTAAAATCCTGCTCCTGCACCCCAGCAGCAGCTCGGAACATACGCTCAAAAAGTAGGGGCTAAATTAGGGTGACCATATGAAAAGGAGGACAGGGCTCCTGTACCTTTAACAGTTGCATTGAAAAGGGAATTTCAGCAGGTGTCATTTTTATGCATGCAGCCCCTGGTGTACTTTCCTCTTCATCACAACAGTTAAAGCTGCAGGAGTCCTTTATTATTATTATTATTATTATTATTATTATTATTATTTATTTTCTACAATACTTAAACATACAGCATTACAATAAAAAGAAAACAACATACTACATAAATGTTGAGTAAATATTGAATACATAATATCATATCTAATAACATAATCAAACTTAACATATAAGTGCACCCCCCACCAAGGGATCTCATTCCTGATTCCAAAATCTCATACTTTCTTCTGCTGGCGGTTTCCCACTTCCCTTAGAAAACACAAAAATTAGGAACTGTTTCCAAATTCCTTCAAAATCATTTGTTTTAGCTATACCTCTTCTCCATTTAATATTACAAGTCAATTTATCATTTATAGCTATGTCCCATACTTCTTTATACCATTCTTCAATAGAATATTCCCCTTGAATCTTCCAGTTCCTAGCTACAATCAATCTTGCTGCCGTCAGCAAATTCATTATTAATTCCTTAATTTCTTTTTTACATTTTAAATCTTCAAATAGTGACAGTAATGCAACTTTTGGTGTTTGTTCTATCTTCATTCCCACAATTTCTTCAATCTCCAAAAACACCATCTTCCACAATTTTTGTACATATTTGCATTCCCACCACATATGTAAATACGTTCCTTTCCCCCCACATCCTCTCCAACAATTTGCTGAATGCTGATTATTTATCTTATTCAATCTAACCGGGGTTAGGTACCACCTCCATATAATTTTAAAATAATTCTCTTTTATTCTTACTGACATACTGCAGGAGTCCTGCCCACTTTTGTATCTGGTCACTAGTATAGCTCCTGCAGCTTTAAATGTTGTGATGAAAAGGGAATTTCACCAGGTTCTCCATATATAACAATGACACCTGCTGAAATTCCCTTTTCTATGCAACTGTTAAAAAGACAGGAGCCCTGGCCTTCATTTCATATGGTCACCCTAGCTAAATACGGCAAATCTTTTGGCTTTATATCACAATTAAGGCAGGATGCACGGGAGTCCTTCGCAATTAAAGCAGATTATAAGGTGGAAAACTTCTGAGTCCTTTGCATGCAATTCGCAGTGACTGCACAGTATAACGCTGGTGTGATAAAGCTTTCAGTCCAATTCATCTGGAGGGATACGAGCATTGGGGAGGAAGGTTGCCTTAAAGCCTAGTGGATTCATGGCAGCCTGGGGTTTTTAAAAAGGGCCATCAGCATCCGAGACGGGCCTGGATGGCAGACAGGGATGTGCCACTGAACATGGGCCTTTAAGCAGAATAGTCAGTTGGCCTCCCACCCCTAGCAACGGCTGGAGACAATTTTGCCCCTGAATCAAATCACAACAGTCACATCAGAGCTGGTCCTAGGAAAAGCAATGCCCTGGTGAGGTGTCCTTTGGTGCTCCTCCTAACCCCCCAACCCCATGGCCAGCTTTGCAGGGTTGCCAAGAAGGTTTATGGGGTCTGCTACAGGTGTGATGTCAGGGCCCCTGCTGCTGCCACCCCCTACAACAGCCTTCCTCAACCTGGGGCGCTCCAGATGTGTTGGAGTGCATCTCCCAGAATGCCCCAGCAGCTGGCTGGGGCATTCTGGGAGATGCAGTCCAACACATCTGGAGCGCCCCAGGTTGAGGAAGGCTGCCCTACAAGGACCCATATGTGTGTGTACAAAGTAAAGCTGTGTTCCACTGCTTTTGACCAAACACAAATGACATCAGAGTGGAAATTGAAAGAGAAACATACTTTAAAGCTCATTGAAGGAAGATCATTATTGGAGTTAGGACCCAAACAACCTGTACAATCGGGGGGGGGAAGGGGGGAGATTCCAAACCCTTGCTTTTGCCACCCTAGCTCACTGCAGACAGTACATTGGAAAGACACGGGATCGTTTTCCTACGCAAGCCTCCTTAAAACGGAGATGTGCACAGGAATCTGGGGTTGAATCTCTGCAAAAAATAAATCCAGAAGAGCAGCCCTGTTCGAGGCGTAGCAACAAAGGGTCTAGCAGCACCTAGTAGGATTCTTCTGTGGGTGGTGGGTGGTTTCTCGTATTCTGCGAAAAGCCTACGCCGTGTGCCATTCTGACATTTTGCCTGCAATATGATGGCTACTTTACAGTTTCCTGTTAAAAATGGAGAGACTTCTGCTAACACATCCTTCTTAAATTATAGTGCCCAGAACTAGATACGATGCATCAGGTGAAGTTGGACTAATGGAGAAAGAAGTGGAAATATTAAATCTGAGGTTAGGGTGTGGCCCTGATGTACTGTTTCGCATACTCAAAGGTATCCCTTTTTGGTAAGTGACCAACAATCTTTTCTCTTGTGCGTGAAAACAGTACATCAGGTTGGACATACCAAAGCTTGACCCTTTAGGGCAGGATCCAAAAGAGTAGTAGCTGCTTCATGGCTGGGAAGACATGCCATCCACAGGCCGCCACCGCAGAGGCACAGAAGCCGAGCTTGCAATGTTTAGCAAAGGTGCTACGCCGGGCTGGGCAAAGCTGGCCGTAGGCCCGGGACAGACGGGAAATGTAGGCCCCATGTCAAACTGCTCATTAAGTCCTTTTTTTATCAGTTCTAAACACGTATGACCTAGAATGATTTACGAAAAAGCTAACGGAAGCGCTTTTATGCAAGAGGTATATAAGCCACGACTTCTTCACACTCCGAAATGCTTCACGTGCTTTTCTTTGGGCAAATTCATCATCGGCAACAGAAAAATCAAGCCACTTTGCCCAGGGGGACTCGGAGTAGCCCCCCTCCAAATCACAGCCCCCCTGCCAACTCTGCCCCCGTCTGCCCAGCTCCGGTGCTACGGTTTGAACAGGGAGCTGCGCTACGAATCTCAGGCAGCGGAAGATCAAGGGGGAAAAGCTGCTGAGGTCATTGGCTGCTCTTGTGGGATGGGCAAAGACATTGGTGGCTTAAGAGCACTCAAGGCAGGCGTAGGCTAGGCAAAGACAAGCCTTTAGCCGTCTCCTCCGAGCGGCATTGGAAACCTTCTGTCTCAAAGCCGCAGGACGGAATGACCCCCAACAGGGCATTTGTCTGACAAAGAGGTGTGGCTCTGCCTCTATAAACCTTCAGGACTCTCCTGACATCAAGGGGATGCCGTGCCATTTCTGAGGGGAGCACAGGGGAATTTGCTCCTGCTGAAAATCAAGGGAACAAGGAAGAAAAACAGGACACCGCGCACTCCCTGCAGACGCGCCTCGGAAAGAAGCAAAGGGTGTCAAAAACAGGAAAGCGAAGCCCGACCAGCAATGCAACCAATGACCTCAGGAGGTCGTGGGCTCTCCCACACTGGAGGCCCTTCAAGAGGCAGCTTGTCAGGGATGCTTCAAGGAGGATTCCTGCACTGCGCAGGGGGTTGGATTCCATGGCCTTGAAGGCCCCTTCCAACTCTGCTGTTCTATGATTCTATGAAACACCGGAACATCCCTGATGGCTTTTGTTGTGTCCCTTCCCCTATTTCCACGACATATTTGGGATGGGGATCGGTGTGTTTCACCACCGAGTGTCTTTCTTCTTGTTTTTTGAATACAAGCATAGCTCTGCGCTGGAGCGCATGTTCCTTCCCAGAAACACAGCAGGGGTAGAGGCGCCCATGTGTTGCTGCGTGTCTGCGCTCATGCGCATGGCTCCTGAGTCATTAAAAACATACGCATTTGCCCCGTAGCCAGCTGTGACGCGGCAGTGCGCAATGCTGAGGAGAGCACATCTAAACGTCACCTGCCTAGCCCCGCCCACTCCTACCCCTACACATGTGGGGGTGGCCTAATGTCGCACACGTGCTCACGCAACAACGCTCCTGTACTTGCAGTAACCAACAGTGGCGTGTGCCCCGTGAGTGGCGACCGTGGAGGCGGGAACCTTCAGGAGCATCCCTCTTCCATACTGAGAGGGCTGCAGGGGGAGATTAGCCCAGGGTCATTCACACACCCCACTGAAGCCCGTCTTCCTTCCTCTCCGTGCCCCCACGCGGCCTTCTCTAAAGTGTCCAAGGATACATTGAGCATGGCGGGGGTGGGGCCACTAACTGCCCTTAGTGAGAAATGCACTGACTCACGCTGAGCTTTCAAAGCCTTGGAATAGGACAGAGATGCAGCTGATTCTGGACACCTGCTGAAATCCCCTTTTCAATACAACTGTTAAAGATACAGGAGCCCGGTCCTCCTTTCCATAGTGTCACCCTAACTACTTCCCAGCGCGACCACTAGCCCTTCTGTGGCAGCACCTGATGGACCTACGATGCTCGGGATCCAGAGGCCTGATTGTACTGGCGCTTGGGCCGGCTGGGTTCCCGCTGGCGGGGCTGTGCCTGTCCGTCTCCCATGCCCAGTGCGCACGGATGCTTCCTTGCGGAAGGAACAGCAAAAGCACAGGAGAGCCAGAGCTCCTTTGTCCACCACCATAATCTCACTTCCACCCTGAGAGGGACCCTCAAGCCATCCGCCACCAGGGGTTCGAGATCTGCAGGAATAAATTCAGAAAAAGAACAGTGCATAGTTAAACTCTGGAACTCACTACCACAAGATATAGGGATGGCTACCAGCTTGGATGGCATTAAAGGTTTTTTTTTGGGGGGGGTCAATTGCTGGAGGGGAAGGCTATCCATGGCTGCTAGTCCTGACAGCAATGTGCCACCTCCAATATCCGAGGCAGGAAGCCAGTATACACCAGTTCCTGGGAGGGTGCTGTTGCACCCTGTCCTGCTTGTTCATCCTTGGCCGGTGGCTGGTTTGCCAAGGTGTGAAGGGAGTGCTGGACTAGATGGACCCTTGGTCTGATTCAACAGGGCTCTTCTTACGATGTTAGAAAAGGGCAAGGTCACCCAGATTGGGAGAACGGCCCAGGATATTTGCCCACCCAGGATCTCTTGCGGAGGACATAGAATCATAGAGTTGGAAGGGCCCTACAAGGCCATCGAGTCCAACCCCCTGCTCAATGCAGGAATCAATGTACATGGGGTTCCCTGGTAGTCACCCTTCCAGAAACTGACCAGGCCTAGACCCGCTTAGCTTCATCAAGGTCGCAGCATCCCATGCCATCACACCTTGTCAGCCCCAACCTGGAGGAATTCAGTGGGTGAATGTGCATGTGCAGACTGCCTGCCTTTGAGAAAGGAATAAAACCGCTAAACACACCTGCCTAGAAATGGGGGCACGTTCTTCCAGGCACTGGATGACTTGCTCCGAGCAGATCTGAGCCCCAAGGATGCTCTCGGAAGAGAAGGAATTGGGGGCACACAAATCCCTCCCTCCCTCTGACCATCTTCACCTCCACTGCTCCAAGGGAATTCTCTTGCTCTGTTTCCCAGCCCTGTCCCAGCACAGCCTGCCCCACAGCAATTCCACAGGTTCCCCCTTTGCAAGGAAAAGATTCAAGCTGTGCTGGGGCTGCAGGCACAGGTGTGCTCTGGCCTCCAGGTGCAAAGAGCATTCTCCGTGAACTTCTGCCCCAAGGAGACATAGGCCACAGCTAGACCTAAGGTTTATCCTGGGATCATCCAGGGTTCGCCCCTGCCTGAGCACTGGATCTCCTGTGTGTCACCTTGGTGAACAGGTTTGACCCCAGGACAATCCAGGGATAAACCTTAGGTCTAGCTATGGCCTTAGACTCTGCAGCATTTTAAATCATGCAGAGTAAATGTGCATACACCTGTTTGTTCTGTGAATTTCTTTATTCACAAACACCTGATTAAACTCTGAAAAGAGCCAGATGCTGAAACCATGCAACGTACAGCCTGCCCAGCCCTCCAGGTCCACAACGGACGAGAACTCCGAGTTGTCGCCACAACGTGTCGGGATGAATCACCGCGGCCTTTTAGGGATGGAGCACCAGAGATCTTGGGAGTCACCGACATTCTCCAGACGTCACTTCAGAGCTGGGTTCCGCGTGCCCCTCTTCTGACTTGGGCCTTTTCTTTCTCTGGGTTTCTTCAAATGGGGAAAGTGCATTTCTGGGTGCATTTTCTCAAAAGGGTGCATTTTTCCTTCATTGTTTATACCATGAAAATGGGAGTCTTCAAGAGAGGGCATTAAAAACAGAGTGCCTTTCTTCAAGTGCACGTTTCCCAAACACAAGTTCGGGACTTTGCTGGCATTTTCGGAGAACACGTGCTCCCCTTCATGCTTGGCTTCAGGGGCTGGAACAGGGCATTTTCGAGTGATTTGCAAACTTCCACCAAATTCTCCTACGTCTCAGCTCCTTTTCCAATGTGAAATCCGGTGGATTCATCCACCTCTTTCAAACCCGGAGACTCTCCTCCCTATCCCAGGAGACCCTCCCTGCTCGAGTCCTGAAGGCCAGTTCACAGGTGCTGGCTTCGAGGTCCCAGTTCGCCAGCTCAGTTGGGCCTGGCCCATGGCACTGTCACAATGGCCGCCTTCTAGCTTCCATGATGACGGAGAGTTCCAAAAGACGCTGCAGGAGACCGTTGGCCTGGCGCGGAATCTCCACGTTCATAGCAAACAAGGATGGCGTGGAGGAAACAAGCATGGCCGGTAAGGAGGGGCCCATGCCCAGTGAGGGTGGAGGGAGGAGGCCAGAGCGAGGAGAGGGGGGAGATCAGGGACTGGAGGGGTGGTCCCTGGGTTTGGAGGGCTGAGGGGAACAGGAGGAGGACAGGGCCAGGGGGGAGGACGCCCCCTTGCTAAGAGTGCCCCTTGCTGAGGCCCTCCAGGCCAAAGTCTGCCCCCCTCCCTAAGGCAGGCGGGAGGGTGGGGTGCAGGGGACGGCTGGGGCCCTCCAATTAATGTCACACCTTTCTCTTTCTCGTCCTAGGAGCCAATGGATACGACTCCCCCACCCTCCCTCCGTCCTTCCCTCATCCTACCTGCCACCTTCTTCCCTCCCTGGTCTTCCCCCCCTCAGGTAAGGAAATGTTGACCCTGCCTCCGCTCTTCCTGGACAGGCAGGGCCTTAAGGGGTGCGGGATTGAGGGCTGCAGAGGTCACCTGCTGCCCTCCTATTAACTGCATTTTTCTTTTTCGTCCTAGGTCCCCATGGATACCTCCCCTGCGCCCTCCCTCCGACCTTCCCTAATCCGACCCGCCACCTTTGTCCTTTCGTCTTCCCCCCCTCAGGTAAGGAAGAATTCAACCTGGCTCAGCTCTGCCTCGACAGGCAGGGCTGGAGCTCCGTAGGCCATGTGGGGCTGTGGGGGGTACAGGGATCGTCTGGGTCCCTGTCATTAACTGTACATTTCTCTCCTTGTCATCCTAGGAACTGATGGACACGAGTCCAGCCCCCTCCTTTCCTCTCCCTGCCTTTGCTGCCCCCATCGTCCCGGTAAGTAAAGGTTTGGCCTCTCTCAGCCCTCCGCCCTTCACAGGCAGGGCTGCACCCCTCCTTGAGGGAGGTGGGACGGTGGGGCACAGAGAAATTCCAGTGCTCTGCCACTAATGCCCCCTTTTCTCTGCTTTTCCCCCTAGGAGCCAATGGTCTTCTGAAGGCTAGAAGGTAAGGAGCACCTTCATTGACGCTGCTTTTAAATTATATATTGTTTTAACTTGGATCATGGTTTACGAGGCTCAGAAGACGTATGTTTCCAAATAGACGGTTATTGGGGGACGGCCCTGGGAGTCGGGTTCTTGCCCCTGAAGAGTCCCCAAGCAGGACAGGGCGGCCTCTAGCCGGCCTCTATGGGAAACGGGGTGGACCCTCGGCCTGATCCAGCAGGGCCCTGTTTAGATGCGAAGGAAGGGTGGCGTCTCCTGCCTTGTGCCGTGAGAAAACAGTCCGTGATACAAAAGGAAGCTGACCTAGGACTTTTATAAAAGACCTAGGACTTTTATTCCATAAATACTTTCTAGCTCTGCACCAGTTGTTGGCATGGGGCTGTCTGGGGCAGCCGTGACTCCGTGCTAACAACAGGGGCAGAGGGGTGGGAATGGGGGGGGGGGCGTGTATTGACTCCAGCATGGTGGTCCAAAATGCAAAACAGCCTTTTAAAAGGAACATCCTGCAATTCTCCGTCTCTGCCCTAGGAACCTAAAGCCGACAGATCCTGCAGTACCTTTGAGCCAACCTCCCCCAACCTGGCGGTGCTCCTGTTGTGTTGGACTACAACTCCTACCATCCCCAATTGGCTGTGCTGGCTGGGGATAATAGGAGTTGTAGTCCAACACATTGGGTGGGCATTGGGATTGGAGAAGTCTGCCTGAGGCCGAAGTACTGATTTGTTCAACTTCCCGGCTGGCATAGGAAGAAGAAGAAGAAAACGGCAGCGCTGTTGCCACCCCTCCCATAACTCCAGCCTGTCAGGTTCCTTAACGATCTCTTCCAGCCACAACCTTGTCCTGAAACACCTGGCTGGAGCGGATCCCGAACTGGTGCTGCTCAACTTTAAGTATGAAGAGTTGCAGGTAAGACAGAATGCTGAACTCTTGCAGGCAGTGGAGGCTGGTGACTCCGATGTCAGTGGGGCAGTGAATCCACTTGGGTTTCAATCCAAATCAGGCAGTACTCTAAAGTTGGCGAAGGATAGCTTCTTAGAGTTCTGACTGAAACCCAGAGCGGATTCACTGCCCCACTGACATCGGAGCCACCAGCCTCCACTGCGTGCATCCACTGTAACCCATTTTACGGCCATGCCACGCAAAGCTTGACACCATTAGAAACTGCCAGTAGAAACTGTGTGAATGGCGTTAAGCAAACAAGTGGGACCTGGCACAAAATGTTGCACTCCCCTTCATAGAATCATAGAATAGTAGAGTTGGAAGGGGCCTAAGGCCATCGCGTCCAACCCCTGCTCAGTGCAGGAATCCACCCTAAAGCATCCCTGCTGCCTCTTGAATGCCTCTAGTATGGGAGAGCCTTCAAGATGTTCTGTTCTATTTCTTACCCTTCTTTTCTTTGGAGTACATGACATGACGCTGAAATCCTGCCTCCTTACCGTGGCTTTCTGCTTCCAGGTTCTTTGCAGGATTACAATCGGCTCAATTACTTGGGCAGACATGTGCTTTGAATTGAGTATGACTTCCTTTCTCAATTCAGTTCCATAGGTTTCATTTTACAGTCACTAGATGGTGCTGTGATTATAGCACAACACCGTTATTACACACTGCCCATATATTGGATTAACGTCCCTTATCGGTTAATGCTGATCTTTTGAAAGCAGGAGAAAGTCAGAAAGTGCAGGTCATACTTTGGAAGTTGATGATGTCGTGTAAAGGACCGGCAAACTTCCATGAGTGACGAATCATGAACATGCAATGAAAGCCTTGTGAAGAAATGCTTTGTCTCACTTCCCCTTTCACCGTGCTGTGGCCACTGGGCATGCGGACTACGCAGTGGGATATTTGTGGCCGGTGGGGCGGGGGATGGCTGCCCCCTTGGAGGTTTTCTCCTTACCTTTTTTTGTCCGATTGCAAAGATTGAGGTTCCCCCAAGCCTTCCTCTTGTGTGCAGCCAGTGATGTTTTACCTACATTAGAATGAATTCCAGTGGAGGCTGGTGGCTCCGATGTCAGTGGGGCTGCGAATCCACTTCGGGTTTCGTTCAGAACCCTTCAGAACTCTAAATGAGCTATCCAAGATGCGGAAGATATCCAAAGGTGGGACTCTTGCCTGTCTAAACATGCGTAGGATTAAACCCTAAAAGTTGCCGTATAAATTAGGCCAAAGGGGGAGAATTCTACATGATTTTTTTCTTCTAAGAAGAAAAAAGGGGCTTTTCTTCTGGAGTCCACCTCCAAAATTTCAGCCTTGCTCGGGTCTCAGGCAGAGCTGGCTGCGCAGCACCTAGCATGCCCTGAGGCCAGGCCAGGCCGGCTTGCCGCAGTTTGTAGCCACGTGCCAAGGATCCGTGGTGAGCCCCGGCGCCTGCATTTATTT
This sequence comes from Elgaria multicarinata webbii, assembly GCF_023053635.1. Classification (NCBI taxonomy): domain Eukaryota; kingdom Metazoa; phylum Chordata; class Lepidosauria; order Squamata; family Anguidae; genus Elgaria; species Elgaria multicarinata. Next base: position 21,938,404 of record NC_086188.1, on the reverse strand, counting down.
TGCAGAGAATTCCATTGGCTGAAATGTCCCGGGAAGAGATCAACCGGCTGGTGAAAGAGTTGGGGTTCTACCGGAAGGAGACGCGCGACTCACCTGTTCCGGAAGAGTTCCAGCTTGCCCCCGCGAAGCCTCTGCCTGCCTCAGAAGAATCCCAGAGAGAACAGGCGGCAGAGAGGAAAGGGGCGAAGGGCAGCGAACTGTAAATCTGGGTGCCTTTGAAAACTGCAGGGGTTGTGTGTGTCGGCAAGGCGTGAGAGACTGCTGGCGTTCGGAACTTGCAGCCTCTTAAGACTTCCAGCAAGGCATCCTCTCCATCAGGGGTGGGCACCTTGTGGGCCTCCAGATGTTTTGGCCTACAACTCCCATCAGCCCTGGAAAGTATAACCAAGGATGAGGGATCATGGAAGTTCTAGGCCAAAAACATCTGGAATTGTCCATCCTGATCCAGCTGCTTCCAAGTATCTCTTCACAACAATGAGGGACAGAAACTTGCTTTAAAAACAAAAGCGGTGGATTCTTTAGTCTCTGCCACATTCTTCGGCTACTCTGCTCTCCAGGAGCAAACACACAGCCCTGCAAATGCCGCAGCAGGTCTGAAAGCTCTTGGTGCCGAGTGTGGACAGATGAACGCGCGCATGGCAGGATCTACAGAACCTGCCTCCTTTTTTTAAAAAAAAAATGGTTTTCTGTCCCTCACTGACGAACAGGCATAGTTCAAAGCACCCAGACGATGCATGCTAGATGTCTCCAGAGGCCAGGAGGTTTGCAGTGGTTCACGTGGAACACTTTAGCTCTTCAGCCCCCAAACTACCACCAGAAAAAGGTTATGCAAGATAACAGAACCAGTAAGATAGGCAAAATCAGAGAAATCAGGTACATTGGCATTATTTATACAGATTCCAGAATCCAATTTTTACCGTTCCAGGAGCTGGATTTTACTTCTTTTTTAAGCGGACTCCACGCAGCCCCAACACAAGGCGGGTTTTCGAGGGAATAGGCATAACAAAAAGTCTGGAAGAAGCTGCACCTGAGTTCTGGCTCATGGTAAGCACTTCTTGTGGGGCAAAGCCATGTCCCAGCCCCACTTCTGTCCAGGGATTACTCTGTGGCTGGCCGGCCGGCCGGCCGGTTTACTGAGCTTCAGTAGCTCACCGCTCATTAGCAGAGGCCTCCCGGCTAGCACTCTGGCTTTCTCCAGCCGCCGCTCATGCCCTGTGCCCAGAACAAGCCGTCGTATTTTCCCTGCAGCAGCACCCCGCCTGCATGGGACAGGATGAAGCCCTCTGCTGAAAGCTCTCGGTGCCGAGGGTGGATAGGTAACGTCCCATCAGGCTTGGGGAGCACGGCATGCTGGGAAACATGTTCAGGTCCCCAAATCCTCATCAACTGTGCATTAAACAATAAAATTGCCTTTATCCATTGTCTGCTGTTACCTTTCTACAGTTCGGGTGCTTAAGATCGTGAGTTGTTGGGCCTTGCTGTAGAGCAGCCTTCCCCAACCTGGTGCCCTCCAGGTGTGTTGGGATGCTGCAATGCCCATCTTTCCCCACCAGCATGGCCAATGCTTCTATTGGCTGGGAATGATGGGGCTTGCAGTTCAACACATCTAGGGGGAGGGGGGATGGCACTATCCCGTTCTCTTCCAGGTATAATTCCAGGTGCTGGTTACCATCTACAAAGCCCTAATTGGCGTTAGTCCAACATGTACCCTGTCGTGACTTCTAACGAAATCTGCCCAGGATGCCCTCGTAATAACCAGAAAGGGGTTATTATTCCTTGTCCGTAACGGAATTCCTTTCCTTGCAACCTTGCCAAAATTAGGCTCTGAGCTGGTTGACGAATTCCTGATCCGTCCAGGCTGCAGAACTCAGGATGAAGTTAAGAAACCAGAGCAAAATGAACGCAACATCTTTGCATGCAGGTTTAATCCATAGCAGCTCCCGTTTAAAGGATAGGGAAGCCCGCCCGCCCGCCCCCGCCAAAACCCTGGGGGCTGCTGCCATCCAGAGTAGGCAATACTGGGCCAGATGAGCAACCTCTGATCTGGTCTAAAGCTGCTTCTTTTGTCATTCTGTTCCGCAGGAAGGAGGGGGTGGAGCTCTTTGCTACCTGCCCCAATAGCCCTTGGGCTAAGATGGGCAATATATCTGAATAAGTTCTAGGTAGTAGCCATATTAGTTTAGTGCACCAAAAAGCAAAGTCTTCTAACACCTTAAAGACGAACACATTTATTTTGGCATAAGCTTTCATGGACTATGAAAGTGCATTGGAGTATTATTGAGTCCCAAGTTTTTTATACAGTATGTATTGGGGGGGGGGATTCAAGACCGGGGGAGGGGGAAATGTGACAAACACATTGCAGTGGTTCCCAAACTTTTTCAGGTCACCGCCCCCTTGGTTCCACAAACTCATGCCCAGTGCCCCCCTACCCTACCCTATAAAAATCATTATTCAGAATAGTGGTTTTCGACGACCCACTAAGGAAGATAATAACAATAAAATTCAAAACAGTAACAATTAATTGAATATTTATTCAAAATCTAATTACATTTTTTAGTTTATTTATTCAATTGAACATAATTGATGAACTTTATCCAGTGATATCATCTTTTCAAAGTCTGATAGTCATTAAGCAAGGATATTAGATACCACATTTAGTAACTAGGGTAGAATACCCTCACTATTCTGTAAATTCTTAATGTGATGGATGGGCTTGATGAAGTGATACATGAGTCTTAAATCACCACGTTTAGTAATCTGGAGTCAATTTCTTTGTTTGGAAAGAAGTAGGCAGACCACACTAAAACCACGTTCCACCAAATATGAGGTTGGAAATGCAACCAGGAGCTTCTGAACCACTCTCCATAGTGCAGGATAGCGATCAGAAATGTCCTTCTGTAACCAAAACTCCTGGTACGATTTCTTAAACTTTGGCTTCAGCTCAATGTCATTTTGTAGCTCAATTAGTTCTTCCTCCACTACTCCAACTTCCTCAATATCTGAAAATGGATTTATCACCCAGTCTGGAATTTCCATCATAAGAAGATCCTTGAATCGCTCAGACATATCTTCATGCAGCATATTTAAATGGTCACAATAAACTTGCAGATCGTCATCTTGTATCCCGCCTTTCTGTTCTAGCTCAGACAAGCTTGGAAATTGGTATAGCTCACGACGGCCTATATTGCGCTTGAATAGAGTTAACTTTGCAATAAATGTAGATACGACGGATTTGGCCTTAATAAGATTGGTGTCATTTCCTTGCAACTGCACATTCATTGCATTGAACTCTGCAAATAGTTCAGACAAATAAGCAATGTCATGCCTGATTTCTTTGAGGTCATTACTGAGCAAAGCATTCGTGCCTTCAAAAAACTCCACAACAGTGTCAAAAAGGTTGTAAAAGCGTTTCAAACAGTTTCCTTTTGATAGCCAACGAACTTCAGTATGAAGCACCAAACGTTCAAAGTCTTCATCATTCTCAGCACAGAGCACCCGGAATAGTCGATCATTGAGAGCCTGGGCTTTAATTTTATTCACTGCAGTAATGACAGTGTGTAATGAATTGTGTAGGCGACCACTGAGGTTTTTTGCAACCAGATGTTGGCGATGAATGACACAGTGAATAGTAAAGATATTTGGCACTGATTTTTTCAAGTAAAGATATTTGGCACTGATTTTTTCAAGTAAAGATTTTTCAAGTAAAGATTTCAAGTAAATATTTTTTCAAGTAAAGATATTGGGCACTGATTTTTTCAAGGAAGCAACACACCCACGGTAGCGACCAGTTATTGATGGTGCTCCATCAGTTGCACAAGCAAGTATGTGATTAAGTGGAATTTCCTTTTCGTTGAAGAACTCCTCAACCACACGAAATATTGACTCCCCTTTAGTATCGGTTTTTAGTTGCCTTGCAAATAACAACTCTTGAGCCAAACTCCCGTCTTTTATAAAACGCACATAAGCGAGAAGCAAAGATTCATTGCCTGGTAAAGTTGACTCGTCCAGCTGTAATGCAAATTCTGTTGTCCTTAGTGTGCTGCACAGTGTATCTTCCACATTCTCAGCCATTTCATCGATGGGTCTTTGCACTGAATCGTTGCTGAGAGGAATCGTTTTCATTATATCATGTGGTGACTTATGCAAAACAGTACTCAGAACCTCACTAACTGCTGGTAGGATGAGTTCTTCACCGATTTTATGCGGCTTTCCTGACTTAGCAATCACCAAGGAGATGTTGTATGATGCACGCAAACCATCAGTTTGTTGTTGTGAAGCATTGTGAATCGTATTTAACAGTGTTGGCCGCTTTTGAAATTTGTCACGAAGTGATTGAAAAAAAGTTACGTTCTTATCTGCCTTGTCAGGATGTGCATTCTTTAAATGTTCTTGCAGTCTGGAAGGCTCCATTGCCTCATTAGAAAACACCTTTTCACATAACAGGCACGTGGGCAGCTGCTGGTTTGTTGGTGCTGGTATCAATCCATACTTAAGATATCCCAAGCTATATTGTCTACATTTCTTTTTTTGATTTCCCTGCTTCTGTCATTTTTATTCTAATCTAAAACAAAGAATTTAATCATTAAATATGATTGGAATAATGTCAAAATAAGTGCATAGGCTTAATTAAAATCACCAAAGTGTCAATAAAATGGGCAGAGCAGCTGAATTTCCTGCTCTTTCCTGCTCGGTCCCTGGGTTTTAGGTAGGGTGACCATATTTTGGAAACCAAAAAGGAGGACAACACAGCCACCCCCAAGGAGGCACCCCCACCAACATGTCCAGCCCCCAAAGCTCACCAAGGTGCCCACACAAACATAGCCTTGGTCACAGGTCTGATTTCATAGCACACAATTCAGACAAACCTGTTCTACATAACATCTTAATACCCATACTGAATTATCCATACAAATCCAATATACTCCAGAAAGCTTGGGCCAGCTTAATTGTTTGAGAGGTGGCATCCCAAAAATGGAACACCTACTCTAAAAGCACTACAGCTCCCAGGGGGATTAGAATACAGAATGCTGCAGACCTATCTATAATGTCATCAGGCAGCATTTGAATTCACTTTCAAGATCAGCTTTGCAGCCTTAAGAGCTATATTTATTTTATTTATAGTTTGTTTGTTTATTGTACTGATGCCCCATCTTTATCCCAGGGAGCTCAAGGCAACAGCTTTGAGGTTAACTGAAATGGGACGGAGGAGAACCACAACAACCCTGTGATGTAGGTTAGGCTGAGACATAGTCACTGCCCCAATGAGCTTTATGGCTGAGATGGAGGTTTGAACCTGGGTTCCTCCAGTCCTAGTTTGATACTCTAACCTAGACTCCACACTGTTTCTGTCTTTTGAGATGCTGCAAGCGAATTTCTGTGCTTGTGTGATGCAGTCACCAAATACACTTGACCCTTTTATTAAGAGCCATTTCCCCTGTTTTAAGTCCATTATAGTAGGACATCTGCTGTATCTGGTATTTACACCTCAAACTGCTCCTAGAAAAGTTGTAGTGTGAGATATGCTCTCACAACAGCAAATAGGTGGTTTAGAACAGAGAGTACAAAATTAAAGAAGGCAGTAGTTGATAAGTTAACGACAACCAATGAGTGCTGAGGGGACACAACTACAATGAGGTGCAATATACTGACTAATATTAACAACCGGGGTGGTAGAAATCTCAATAAATGGGGTTTTGTGTTTGTTTTTAATTTGCCATAAAATTCTTTCGACAGAATAACAAAATGTCACAATGTTTTTTGAACTAACATAAATTTCTTTCAATAGGCTTTTTTTTAACATAAAGAAGCCTATTGAAAAATACCTATGCCTATTGAAAGTATGTTAGTGTATTGAAAGAAAATTATGTTTAAAAAGTCTAAGCTTATCGAAAGAAATCTATGTTAAAGAAGCCTATTGAAAAATATTTAGCCTACTGAAAGAAAATTAGGTTTAAAAAAAGTTTAAAAGCTTATCGAAAAAAATCTATGTAAAAAAGCCTATGGAAAGAACTTGATGTTCAAAAAAGCCCATTGAAAGAACTTGATGTTAAAAAAAAAGGCTAGAAAGAACATTGAAAGCCTATTGAAATAAATTTATGTCAGTTGAAAAAACATTGTGACATTTTGTTATTCTGTGGAAAGAACTTTATGGCAAATTAAGAAACAAAAAGACACAAAAAATTATTGAGATTTCTATCTCACACACACACACACTGTTGTTAATATTATTCAGTATATTGTACCTCGTTGTAGTTGTGTGCCCTCGGCACCCATTGGTTGCCATTAGAACAGAGGGTAAACACTAATGTAAGTCTGAGAGTAGACCCATTTAAGTGACGGGGATTTAAGTTAATCCTGACTAATTTAAGTCACGAGAATTTCTTATCGCTCCCATTAACAGCTCTTCTAATGCAAACCTCCTCCTGCAGCAGCTTCCAAGCAGCCTCGCTTGCTGCAGCCCCCACCACCTCTCGGAAGCAACTGCCCAGTCACCGCCTCTTTGAAGCTGCCCTTTTCGAAGGTGCCGCCTTCTCTGCGACGCACGTGGCCTCGGCTGGTCTGGCGCGAAAGCGCTCCCCCACCGCCTATCTCATAGACTCAAAGCGCGCGAGACTTCAGACTTCATCCTGGAAAAGCTGCAGGGGGCGTCCATTTCCCGGTCAGATTTAGAGAAGGTTTAGACGGACTTGCACAGATTTAGAGATTTTCCCTGGGGGTCTCTAGTTACTCTATTTTAGTACCTTCTGGAGAGACCACCTCGAGCGCCCCCCTGCTGCCCCTTTTCCTCTTAACGCCCCCCTATGCAATCCCACCGCCCCCAGGGGGGCGGTACCGCCCACTTTGGGAACCACTATGTTAGGTGTTTCAGTGGCCCCTGATAAAGGGGAAAAGTCTCAAAACACAGTGGGAATTAGAACACCGGTGCAGCTGGCTTATGTTTTGTTTAGCCTGGTGGGCATGAAGAGAAGGGCTGGGGCATCTTAGTGCCCACAGGAACCACATTGGTGACTTTAGAGCTACCCCAAGAAACAACTTTGTTGCTATTTGAAGGTTATCTGAAGGAACGCCTCCTCGCATATGTGCCTGCCCGGACCTTAAGATCATCCACAGGGGTCCTTCCCCGTGAGCTCCTGCCAAAGGAAGTGAGGCAGGTGGCTACTAGGAGGAGGGCTTTCTCTGCTGTGGCACCCCGGCTGTGGAACGAGCTCCCCAGAGAGGTTCGCTTGGCACCTACATTGTTTTCCTTTCGTCGCCAGCTGAAGACCTTTTTATTCTCTCAGTATTTTAACACCTAAAATAACTTAAATTTAAACACTGCTGTTTTAATTTCATATTTTAACCCCTATCAATTTTTGCCGTGTGGTTGTATCCTGGTCGTGCTTTTTATATTGTATTTTGTATTTGTGTTTTTAAAAATTGTTGGTTGTTTTATTATGCTCTTCATGGTTTTAATTTTTGTGAACCGCCCAGGCTATTGGGCGGTATAGAAATGAAATGAAATAAATAAATAAATAAACCTTGCATCATCTTATGATAGCGTTCCCTAGCCTGGTACTCGTGAGAGATGTTGGACTCCATCTCCCATCATTCTCAGCCACATAACCATTGGCTGGGCTGTCTGGGCATGATGGGAGTTTCATAGCTTCATCCCACGTACCTGCTTCCCTCGGATTATCCCCGTAGTGCTAAGCTTTTGCCATTGTTGTTGTTTTTGCTACCGGGTGACAACAATCCTTTGCATAACAGGAAGTGCGTTTAAGGGGGGAAATGTAAAAAAAAAAAATCAAAAAAATCAACGGATAACCCAATCCAATTCAAATTTGGTATGCTTAAAGCTCTCCCTAATATCTATTACTGTGCCAATTTTGGTGTCTTTGTCTTTAAAGCTTACGCAGATGTAAGCATTTCTTTAAAATCCTGCTCCTGCACCCCAGCAGCAGCTCGGAACATACGCTCAAAAAGTAGGGGCTAAATTAGGGTGACCATATGAAAAGGAGGACAGGGCTCCTGTACCTTTAACAGTTGCATTGAAAAGGGAATTTCAGCAGGTGTCATTTTTATGCATGCAGCCCCTGGTGAACTTTCCTCTTCATCACAACAGTTAAAGCTGTTATTTATTTTCTACAATACTTAAACATACAGCATTACAATAAAAAGAAAACAACATACTACATAAATGTTGAGTAAATATTGAATACATAATATCATATCTAATAACATAATCAAACTTAACATATAAGTGCACCCCCCACCAAGGGATCTCATTCCTGATTCCAAAATCTCATACTTTCTTCTGCTGGCAGTTTCCCACTTCCCTTAGAAAACACAAAAATTAGGAACTGTTTCCAAATTCCTTCAAAATCATTTGTTTTAGCTATACCTCTTCTCCATTTAATATTACAAGTCAATTTATCATTTATAGCTATGTCCCATACTTCTTTATACCATTCTTCAATAGAATATTCCCCTTGAATCTTCCCGTTCCTAGCTACAATCAATCTTGCTGCCGTCAGCAAATTCATTATTAATTCCTTAATTTCTTTTTTACATTTTAAATCTTCAAATAGTGACAGTAATGCAACTTTTGGTGTTCGTTCTATCTTCATTCCCACAATTTCTTCAATCTCCAAAAACACCATCTTCCACAATTTTTGTACATATTTGCATTCCCACCACATATGTAAATACGTTCCTTTCCCCCCACATCCTCTCCAACAATTTGCTGAATGCTGATTATTTATCTTATTCAATCTAACCGGGGTTAGGTACCACCTCCATATAATTCTAAAATAATTCTCTTTTATTCTTACTGACATACTGCAGGAGTCCTGCCCACTTTTGTATCTGGTCACTAGTATAGCTCCTGCAGCTTTAAATGTTGTGATGAAAAGGGAATTTCACCAGGTTCTCCATATATAACAATGACACCTGCTGAAATTCCCTTTTCTATGCAACTGTTAAAAAGACAGGAGCCCTGGCCTTCATTTCATATGGTCACCCTAGCTAAATACGGCAAATCTTTTGGCTTTATATCACAATTAAGGCAGGATGCACGGGAGGCCTTCACAATTAAAGCAGATTATAAGGTGGAAAACTTCTGAGTCCTTTGCATGCAATTCGCAGTGACTGCACAGTATAACGCTGGTGTGATAAAGCTTTCAGTCCAATTCATCTGGAGGGATACGAGCATTGGGGAGGAAGGTTGCCTTAAAGCCTAGTGGATTCATGGCAGCCTGGGGTTTTTAAAAAGGGCCATCAGCATCCGAGACGGGCCTGGATGGCAGACAGGGATGTGCCATTGAACATGGGCCTTTAAGCAGAATAGTCAGTTGGCCCCCCACCCCCAGCAACGGCTGGAGACAATTTTGCCCCTGAATCAAATCACAACAGTCACATCAGAGCTGGTCCTAGGAAAAGCACTGCCCTGGTGAGGTGTCCTTTGGTGCTCCTCCTAACCCCCCAACCCCATGGCCAGCTTTGCAGGGTTGCCAAGAAGGTTTATGGGGTCTGCTACAGGTGTGATGTCAGGGCCCCTGCTGCTGCCACCCCCTACAACAGCCTTCCTCAACCTGGGGCGCTCCAGATGTGTTGGAGTGCATCTCCCAGAATGCCCCAGCAGCTGGCTGGGGCATTCTGGGAGATGCAGTCCAACACATCTGGAGCGCCCCAGGTTGAGGAAGGCTGCCCTACAAGGACCCATATGTGTGTGTACAAAGTAAAGCTGTGTTCCACTGCTTTTGACCAAACACAAATGACATCAGAGTGGAAATTGAAAGAGAAACATACTTTAAAGCTCATTGAAGGAAGATCATTATTGGAGTTAGGACCCAAACAACCTGTAGAATCGGGGGGTGGGGATGGGGAAGGGGGGAGATTCCAAACCCTTGCTTTTGCCACCCTAGCTCACTGCAGACCGTACATTGGAAAGACACGGGATCATTTTCCTACGCAAGCCTCCTTAAAACGGAGATGTGCACAGGAATCTGGGGTTGAATCTCTGCAAAAAATAAATCCAGAAGAGCAGCCCTGTTCGAGGCGTAGCAACAAAGGGTCTAGCAGCACCTAGTAGGATTCTTCTGTGGGTGGTGGGTGGTTTCTCGTATTCTGCGAAAAGCCTACGCCGTGTGCCTTTGAAAGCCCACAAATCCCGGATGCTTGGCTTGATTTGTGCACCGAATCTTTGCCATCAAAAAAGGCAGGCTTCGTTCTCCTTTTAGTGCTTTGATCAGCCGTGAAAGCTTCTCCGTGTTTTTATTTTGAGACCCACGTGTGAATGATGTAGGCATGCCTGTGTCTTATCATGTAAGCTCATTCGTTTTACTTATCAAATTTAACTTTAGTGTCCCTTCAATGTTGGGCTGAGTACTTAGGTTGATCCGTGCTGGTTTCTTCGCCTGTGCTTCAGGCGGCTTCCGGTGCACCAGAAGGCAGATGGCCGTTGCTTTGCCTGTGTCCTTCTGGCACGCGGGGCCAGGGGAGGCTTTATTTTAGAACAATGTGTCCATTTATCTGTTTCTAATAATTTCGCTTACAAGTACAAAGCAGTAAGGCCTTTTTCACTTCTAGGGTTCTACTTTTGAGCAGGCAGTCTGGAACAGGTGGATAGGGTTCTTCTAATGACAATCTCTGGAAAGGTACAGCGTAACGCTGGAGCTGAAAAAGAAAACTGCAGGGCAGTTACATATTCTTGGAATAAAACACTCCCCAATTCCCATTTATTTATTTGTCTTGTTCCCCCACTAAAACCTGAGGGGAAAAGCCAAACATTAGTTCAAAATGAAACAATTTAAGACTTTTTCTGACTTTTGACAATGCAATTGGAAATACATCCACCCATTTCAAGGAAATGTCTAATTTAAGTTTTGCTAGGGTCTCTTTTCAGGGTCCTATTCACTCTACCTGCCTACCCGACTGGAGTCTCCATAGGTATGGAGGCGCCAGTTTATTTATAGGGCTTTTGCCATGTTCTGCACTACCTAAGAAGTAAAATAGCTTTCTAGATCTGATTCTATGGTTTCAGGCAAGAAAAAAACTTCTTCTTAACCAGTCAGTTAGTCAACAAAAACAAGTAGGTATTCAAAAAAACTTTTACATTTCAACAAAGTCAATCTGGATTCCTTAAAAAAGGACAACAAGTCCATGTCTGCAGGGGCTTTTCTTTTGATGCATTTACAAATGAGGCCAGTAAAAACAATTCACTGAGCATTTATTTATATTCCTTGGCTGATCATGGTTCTCAAAAAGTCTTTCAGTCATTGAAGAGGCTAATCAATGTCCATCTTGTGAGGTCTTTAAACACCTGGTCTTTAAACAGGGTGGTCATGATGATTCTTGGCACATCAGGGGTAACAAATCATCTTTCTGGGTTCTTGAAAGCTTTGAGTTCTTGTGCTAATTCCAAGTCTTCTTTTTCATAAAGTGGATTCAAATACTGGGAAATGGGCTAGCTCCAATCATGGCAGCTTGTTTGTAGACAAATTCGCCAATTCTTTTGGCAACATCAGGGCTTCTAACAGATCTCCATGGGTCACTGGCAGTCACAAATCTTCTTTCTTTCCAAATCTGTCCATGTGATATTTTGAATCAGTAAATATAGTCTTTTGCCTGAAACAAGCATCAGGGCTTCTGTGCATACTACGAGTTCAGCTGCTTGTTGTACAATTGTAGCTGGATCCATCAGTAAACAACTCGAGGTCATCATATAGGTCTGGGCGAGGTTTGGTGCCAAATTGCAAGACTTCAAGGCATTCATGCTCTGGAACGTCTTCTTTTCTTTGTAGTTCAGGTATCAACGTGGCAGGTTTCAATAAGGCGAGCCTTGGGTCCATGAGGAGGTTGATCTCATATCTGGACTGGCAGATGGGGTTCAGGTGTGAGCTTCTTTTTGGCACAGCACACCTGAGGCTGGTTGTGCAAACAGTAATGCAAGCTGGAGTTTTTAATTGCTTGAATTATTTCACAAGTCCATTTTTAAAAAGCAATAAATAGCTGTATTCTTCTTCTGGCTTCTAATTTCAAAGGATACTGACGCAGGGACACAGGGGTACTTTTAGGCTTCTGTTGTAGTTGCATTTAGTGCTCAGGCTCAGGGCTCAAAGCATTTCAAATGTTCTATTAGGCCAAAGGAAATTTGGGCCTGCAATAAGAATATCCTTGCCCAAAAGAGCCACTGGGCAATTTTCAGAACATAATATTCAAAACACACACAAAAATACAGCAATTCAGGATTTCCAATTTTCGTCAGCAGAGGGCGCAAGATTGTCCATTCACTAACTTTTTCAAGGCAGGGCTTCACCCCCCTTTTTCCTTCTGGTCAAAAACCATGCCACGTACACTAACCTTCAAACACTTTCCTGTTTCACCTCTTCTCTTCAAATACTTTACACTTTACCACATCTTTTTCAAAACAACATTTCTAAAAGTCTTTCAAACCAACTTTCTCAGTCTCATTTTCGTTCTACATTAGCACATCTTTCTCTCTCTCTCTCTCTCTCTCTTTTTTTTCCTCTCCACTTTATACATTTTCCTCTGATCTTTCTCTCCTCTTGGCAAAACGGTTGACCAAACGTCTGCACTATTTGTGCTTACAAGGACTTGAGTTTTAACTCAGGCAGTGAATCTTCAAAGCTATGGAAGACATTTCTTCCGTGAAAGTGGGGTTCTACATTTTCTAATTATCTGAGGTTTATGAAAGACAAAATACACAAGGTACTACTTTCACTGAAAACAAAACATTCTTTCTGCTTATCTCTAGCTGCTAAGCACAGAAGAAGAAGCAAACTTTTGCAAAAGGGGATCCGTAGGAGGGAAACAAAAGCTTCAAATTTCTTTCACTTGGGCCGGGTGGAAACACAAACTGACAATTCTTTTTCTTCTACTTTTAACACAAACATTAACTTTTCTGTAATTCACATTCCAACACTCAAGGATCCTTTGAGAGGTACATTTCTTAACTACATTTCTATGTTTGCAAATTGATTCCGATGACACAGCTGAAATTAACTTTGGATCAAAAGATCCACAAGGGGGCAATCTAACATAAAAACACGTTCACAAAACATTTTTTAAAACTCATTCATACACCGTTTCAATTTCAATTTCAGTTTCAATGAAAGCTTTCCCAAAGACAACAACCAATGGGCTTGGGGACTCTTTTCCAATACGGACTATAAGCTTCCCATTTCTGAGGTCTACAGAGTTTCCCTGTCAGGGTCCATTGGGGGGCTTTTTACTCACCAAATAGCCATCTCCCATCTTCGCCCTTTCTTATCACGTCTGATTGCAATTTGTTGTTGCCTGTTCCCTTCCATCTGTCGGGGTGGAGTCGGTTTTGTAACCTTGACTCGAATGGTCCCGTCAATTCGGTCTCCATGTCTGCACAGTGCACGATTCAACCTACTAGAGGCAAGAGAAATCTCTTGGCGATCGCTCCCTCAATCTAGGCCTTCGTTCCACTGGCAGGCACAGATCCGACTCTGGGTTACATCCGAGTCAGGCGCAATTTGTTAGATCAAGGTTCTTTCACCCAGGGACGAAATCCAAACAGCCCCTAAGCACGACTCCACCTTTCCAGCGACAGAGGGTTCGAAAGCGCTTTATTGATTAGTAATCAAGGTCTGGTCTCTTCAAAGGGAGCAATCAGACAAAGACATTGGGAATTCAGCACAGCATTTGAAGCCTGCAAGGGGCAGGGCCCAGTAGCAGCATAAACCAATCAGAACATAACACTGGGGCATAGCTAATTATGCTAAACAATTCTCTCTGTTCTATAAACAATACCTTTGGCCTTACAGTAAGTTACAAAAAGTTAACTTTGACACAGGAGGACTGGAGCCGGAGCTCTTGTTTATATTAGATAAGACAGATGCAAGGATGCACACAAGGAGATATTTTCGCATACATGACATTCTGACATTTTGCCTGCAATATGATGGCTACTTTACAGTTTCCTGTTAAAAATGGAGAGACTTCTGCTAACACATCCTTCTTAAATTATAGTGCCCAGAACTGGATACGGTGCATCAGGTGAAGTTGGACTAATGGAGAAAGAAGTGGAAATATTAAATCTGAGGTTAGGGTGTGGCCCTGATGTACTGTTTCGCATACTCAAAGATATCCCTTTTTGGTAAGTGACCAACAGTCTTTTCTCTTGTGCGGGAAAACAGTACATCAGGTTGGACATCCCAAAGCTTGACCCTTTAGGGCAGGATCCAAAAGAGTAGTAGCTGCTTCATGGCTGGGAAGACATGCCATCCGCAGGCCGCCACCGCAGAGGCACAGAAGCCGAGCTCGCAATGTTTAGCAAAGGTGCTACGCCGGGCTGGGCAAAGCTGGCCGTAGGCCCGGGACAGACGGGAAATGTAGGCCCCATGTCAAACTGCTCATGAAGTCCTTTTTTTATCAGTTCTAAACACGTATGACCTCGAATGATTTATGAAAAAGCTAACGGAAGCGCTTTTATGCAAGAGGTATCTAAGCCACGACTTCTTCACACTCAGAAATGCTTTACGTGCTTTTCTCTGGGCAAATTCATCATCGGCAACAGAAAAATCAAGCCACTTTGCCCAGGGGGATTCGGAGTAGCACCCCTCCAAATCACAGCCCCCCTGCCAACTCTGCCCCCGTCTGCCCAGCTCCGGTGCTACGGTTTGAACAGGGAGCTGCGCTACGAATCTCAGGCAGCGGAAGATCAAGGGGGGAAAGCTGCTGAGGTCATTGGCTGCTCTTGTGGGATGGGCAAAGACATTGGTGGCTTAAGAGCACTCAAGGCAGGCGTAGACTAGGCAAAGACAAGCCTTTAGCCGTCTCCTCCGAGCGGCATTGGAAACCTTCTGTCTCAAAGCCGCAGGACGGAATGACCCCCAACAGGGCATTTGTCTGACAAAGAGGTGTGGCTCTGCCTCTGTAAACCTTCAGGACTCTCCTGACATCAAGGGGATGCCGTGCCATTTCTGAGGGGAGCACAGGGGAATTTGCTCCGGCTGAAAATCAAGGGAACAAGGAAGAAAAACAGGACACCGCGCACTCCCTGCAGACGCGCCTCGGAAAGAAGCAAAGGGTGTCAAAAACAGGAAAGCGAAGCCCGACCAGCAATGCAACCAATGACCTCAGGAGGTCGTGGGCTCTCCCACACTGGAGGCCCTTCAAGAGGCAGCTTGTCAGGGATGCTTCAAGGAGGATTCCTGCACTGCGCAGGGGGTTGGATTCCATGGCCTTGAAGGCCCCTTCCAACTCTGCTGTTCTATGATTCTATGAAACACCGGAACATCCCTGATGGCTTTTGTTGTGTCCCTTCCCCTATTTCCACGACATATTTGGGATGGGGATCGGTGTGTTTCACCACCGAGTGTCTTTCTTCTTGTTTTTTGAATACAAGCATAGCTCTGCGCTGGAGCGCATGTTCCTTCCCAGAAACACAGCAGAGGTAGAGGTGCCCATGTGTTGCTGCGTGTCTGCGCTCGTGCGCATGGCTCCTGAGTCATTAAAAACATACGCATTTGCCCCGTAGCCAGCTGTGACGCGGCAGTGCGCAATGCTGAGGAGAGCACATCTAAACGTCACCTGCCTAGCCCCGCCCACTCCTACCCCTACACATGTGGGGGTGGCCTAATGTCGCACACGGGCTCACGCAACAACGCTCCTGTACTTGCAGTAACCAACAGTGGCGTGTGCCCCGTGAGTGGCGGCCGTGGAGGCGGGAACCTTCAGGAGCATCCCTCTTCCGTACTGAGAGGGCTGCAGGGGGAGATTAGCCCAGGGTCATTCACACACCCCACTGAAGCCCGTCTTCCTTCCTCTCCGTGCCCCCGCGCGGCCTTCTCTAAAGTGTCCAAGGATACACTGAGCATGGCGGGGGTGGGGCCACTAACTGCCCTTAGTGAGAAATGCACTGACTCACGCTGAGCTTTCAAAGCCTTGGAATAGGACAGAGATGCAGCTGATTCTGGACACCTGCTGAAATCCCCTTTTCAATACAACTGTTAAAGATACAGGAGCCCGGTCCTCCTTTCCATAGTGTCACCCTAACTACTTCCCAGCGCGACCACTAGCCCTTCTGTGGCAGCACCTGATGGACCTACGATGCTCGGGATCCAGAGGCCTGATTGTACTGGCGCTTGGGCCGGCTGGGTTCCCGCTGGCGGGGCTGTGCCTGTCCGTCTCCCATGCCCAGTGTGCACGGATGCTTCCTTGCGGAAGGAACAGCAAAAGCACATGAGAGCCAGAGCTCCTTTGTCCACCACCATAATCTCACTTCCACCCTGAGAGGGACCCTCAAGCCATCCGCCACCAGGGGTTCGAGATCTGCAGGAATAAATTCAGAAAAAGAACAGTGCATAGTTAAACTCTGGAACTCACTACCACAAGATATAGGGATGGCTACCAGCTTGGATGGCATTAAAGGGTTTTTTTGGGGGGGGGGGGGTCAATTGCTGGAGGGGAAGGCTATCCATGGCTGCTAGTCCTGACAGCAATGTGCCACCTCCAATATCCGAGGCAGGAAGCCAGTATACACCAGTTCCTGGGAGGGTGCTGTTGCACCCTGTCCTGCTTGTTCATCCTTGGCCGGTGGCTGGTTTGCCAAGGTGTGAAGGGTGTGCTGGACTAGATGGACCCTTGGTCTGATTCAACAGGGCTCTTCTTACGATGTTAGAAAAGGGCAAGGTCACCCAGATTGGGAGAACGGCCCAGGATATTTGCCCACCCAGGATCTCTTGCGGAGGACATAGAATCATAGAGTTGGAAGGGCCCTACAAGGCCATCGAGTCCAACCCCCTGCTCAATGCAGGAATCAATGTACATGGGGTTCCCTGGTAGTCACCCTTCCAGAAACTGACCAGGCCTAGACCCGCTTAGCTTCATCAAGGTCGCAGCATCCCATGCCATCACACCTTGTCAGCCCCAACCTGGAGGAATTCAGTGGGTGAATGTGCATGTGCAGACTGCCTGCCTTTGAGAAAGGAATAAAACCGCTAAACACACCTGCCTAGAAATGGGGGCACGTTCTTCCAGGCACTGGATGACTTGCTCCGAGCAGATCTGAGCCCCAAGGATGCTCTCGGAAGAGAAGGAATTGGGGGCACACAAATCCCTCCCTCCCTCTGACCATCTTCACCTCCACTGCTCCAAGGGAATTCTCTTGCTCTGTTTCCCAGCCCTGTCCCAGCACAGCCTGCCCCACAGCAATTCCACAGGTTCCCCCTTTGCAAGGAAAAGATTCAAGCTGTGCTGGGGCTGCAGGCACAGGTGTGCTCTGGCCTCCAGGTGCAAAGAGCATTCTCCGTGAACTTCCGCCCCAAGGAGACATAGGCCACAGCTAGACCTAAGGTTTATCCTGGGATCATCCAGGGTTCGCCCCTGCCTGAGCACTGGATCTCCTGTGTGTCACCTTGGTGAACAGGTTTGACCCCAGGACAATCCAGGGATAAACCTTAGGTCTAGCTATGGCCTTAGACTCTGCAGCATTTTAAATCATGCAGAGTAAATGTGCATACACCTGTTTGTTCTGTGAATTTCTTTATTCACAAACACCTGATTAAACTCTGAAAAGAGCCAGATGCTGAAACCATGCAACGTACAGCCTGCCCAGCCCTCCAGGTCCACAACGGACGAGAACTCCGAGTTGTCGCCACAACGTGTCGGGATGAATCACCGCGGCCTTTTAGGGATGGAGCACCAGAGATCTTGGGAGTCACCGACATTCTCCAGACGTCACTTCAGAGCTGGGTTCCGCGTGCCCCTCTTCTGACTTGGGCCTTTTCTTTCTCTGGGTTTCTTCAAATGGGGAAAGTGCATTTCTGGGTGCATTTCTCAAAAGGGTGCATTTTTCCTTCATTGTATATAACATGAAAATGGGAGTCTTCAAGAGAGGGCATTAAAAACAGAGTGCCTTTCTTCAAGTGCACGTTTCCCAAACACAAGTTCGGGACTTTGCTGGCATTTTCGGAGAACACGTGCTCCCCTTCATGCTTGGCTTCAGGGGCTGGAACAGGGCATTTTCGAGTGATTTGCAAACTTCCACCAAATTCTCCTACGTCTCAGCTCCTTTTCCAATGTGAAATCCGGTGGATTCATCCACCTCTTTCAAACCCGGAGACTCTCCTCCCTATCCCAGGAGACCCTCCCTGCTCGAGTCCTGAAGGCCAGTTCACAGGTGCTGGCTTCGAGGTCCCAGTTCGCCAGCTCAGTTGGGCCTGGCCCATGGCACTGTCACAATGGCCGCCTTCTAGCTTCCATGATGACGGAGAGTTCCAAAAGACGCTGCAGGAGACCGTTGGCCTGGCGCGGAATCTCCACGTTCATAGCAAACAAGGATGGCGTGGAGGAAACAAGCATGGCCGGTAAGGAGGGGCCCATGCCCAGTGAGGGTGGAGGGAGGAGGCCAGAGCGAGGAGAGGGGGGAGATCAGGGACTGGAGGGGTGGTCCCTGGGTTTGGAGGGCTGAGGGGAACAGGAGGAGGACAGGGCCAGGGGGGAGGACGCCCCCTTGCTAAGAGTGCCCCTTGCTGAGGCCCTCCAGGCCAAAGTCTGCCCCCCTCCCTAAGGCAGGCGGGAGGGCTGGGGCCCTCCAATTAATGTCACACCTTTCTCTTTCTCGTCCTAGGAGCCAATGGATACGACTCCCCCACCCTCCCTCCGTCCTTCCCTCATCCTACCTGCCACCTTCTTCCCTCCCTGGTCTTCCCCCCCTCAGGTAAGGAAATGTTGACCCTGCCTCCGCTCTTCCTGGACAGGCAGGGCCTTAAGGGGTGCGGGATTGAGGGCTGCAGAGGTCACCTGCTGCCCTCCTATTAACTGCATTTTTCTTTTTCGTCCTAGGTCCCCATGGATACCTCCCCTGCGCCCTCCCTCCGACCTTCCCTAATCCGACCCGCCACCTTTGTCCTTTCGTCTTCCCCCCCTCAGGTAAGGAAGAATTCAACCTGGCTCAGCTCTGCCTCGACAGGCAGGGCTGGAGCTCCGTAGGCCATGTGGGGCTGTGGGGGGTACAGGGATCGTCTGGGTCCCTGTCATTAACTGTACATTTCTCTCCTTGTCATCCTAGGAACCGATGGACACGAGTCCAGCCCCCTCCTTTCCTCTCCCTGCCTTTGCTGCCCCCATCGTCCCGGTAAGTAAAGGTTTGGCCTCTCTCAGCCCTCCGCCCTTCACAGGCAGGGCTGCACCCCTCCTTGAGGGAGGTGGGACGGTGGGGCACAGAGAAATTCCAGTGCTCTGCCACTAATGCCCCCTTTTCTCTGCTTTTCCCCCTAGGAGCCAATGGTCTTCTGAAGGCTAGAAGGTAAGGAGCACCTTCATTGACGCTGCTTTTAAATTATATATTGTTTTAACTTGGATCATGGTTTACGAGGCTCAGAAGACGTATGTTTCCAAATAGACGGTTATTGGGGGACGGCCCTGGGAGTCGGGTTCTTGCCCCTGAAGAGTCCCCAAGCAGGACAGGGCGGCCTCTAGCCGGCCTCTATGGGAAACGGGGTGGACCCTCGGCCTGATCCAGCAGGGCCCTGTTTAGATGCGAAGGAAGGGTGGCGTCTCCTGCCTTGTGCCGTGAGAAAACAGTCCGTGATACAAAAGGAAGCTGACCTAGGACTTTTATAAAAGACCTAGGACTTTTATTCCATAAATACTTTCTAGCTCTGCACCAGTTGTTGGCATGGGGCTGTCTGGGGCAGCCGTGACTCCGTGCTAACAACAGGGGCAGAGGGGTGGGAATGGGGGGGGGGGGCGTGTATTGACTCCAGCATGGTGGTCCAAAATGCAAAACAGCCTTTTAAAAGGAACATCCTGCAATTCTCCGTCTCTGCCCTAGGAACCTAAAGCCGACAGATCCTGCAGTACCTTTGAGCCAACCTCCCCCAACCTGGCGGTGCTCCTGTTGTGTTGGACTACAACTCCTACCATCCCCAATTGGCTGTGCTGGCTGGGGATAATAGGAGTTGTAGTCCAACACATTGGGTGGGCATTGGGATTGGAGAAGTCTGCCTGAGGCCGAAGTACTGATTTGTTCAACTTCCCGGCTGGCATAGGAAGAAGAAGAAGAAAACGGCAGCGCTGTTGCCACCCCTCCCATAACTCCAGCCTGTCAGGTTCCTTAACGATCTCTTCCAGCCACAACCTTGTCCTGAAACACCTGGCTGGAGCGGATCCCGAACTGGTGCTGCTCAACTTTAAGTATGAAGAGTTGCAGGTAAGACAGAATGCTGAACTCGTGCAGGCAGTGGAGGCTGGTGACTCCGATGTCAGTGGGGCAGTGAATCCACTTGGGTTTCAATCCAAATCAGGCAGTACTCTAAAGTTGGCGAAGGATAGCTTCTTAGAGTTCTGACTGAAACCCAGAGCGGATTCACTGCCCCACTGACATCGGAGCCACCAGCCTCCACTGCGTGCATCCACTGTAACCCATTTTACGGCCATGCCACGCAAAGCTTGACACCATTAGAAACTGCCAGTAGAAACTGTGTGAATGGCGTTAAGCAAACAAGTGGGACCTGGCACAAAATGTTGCACTCCCCTTCATAGAATCATAGAATAGTAGAGTTGGAAGGGGCCTAAGGCCATCGCGTCCAACCCCTGCTCAGTGCAGGAATCCACCCTAAAGCATCCCTGCTGCCTCTTGAATGCCTCTAGTATGGGAGAGCCTTCAAGATGTTCTGTTCTATTTCTTACCCTTCTTTTCTTTGGAGTACATGACATGACGCTGAAATCCTGCCTCCTTACCGTGGCTTTCTGCTTCCAGGTTCTTTGCAGGATTACAATCGGCTCAATTACTTGGGCAGACATGTGCTTTGAATTGAGTATGACTTCCTTTCTCAATTCAGTTCCATAGGTTTCATTTTACAGTCACTAGATGGTGCTGTGATTATAGCACAACACCGTTATTACACACTGCCCATATATTGGATTAACGTCCCTTATCGGTTAATGCTGATCTTTTGAAAGCAGGAGAAAGTCAGAAAGTGCAGGTCATACTTTGGAAGTTGATGATGTCGTGTAAAGGACCGGCAAACTTCCATGAGTGACGAATCATGAACATGCAATGAAAGCCTTGTGAAGAAATGCTTTGTCTCACTTCCCCTTTCACCGTGCTGTGGCCACTGGGCATGCGGACTACGCAGTGGGATATTTGTGGCCGGTGGGGCGGGGGATGGCTGCCCCCTTGGAGGTTTTCTCCTTACCTTTTTTTGTCCGATTGCAAAGATTGAGGTTCCCCCAAGCCTTCCTCTTGTGTGCAGCCAGTGATGTTTTACCTACATTAGAATGAATTCCAGTGGAGGCTGGTGGCTCCGATGTCAGTGGGGCTGCGAATCCACTTCGGGTTTCGTTCAGAACCCTTCAGAACTCTAAATGAGCTATCCAAGATGCGGAAGATATCCAAAGGTGGGACTCTTGCCTGTCTAAACATGCGTAGGATTAAACCCTAAAAGTTGCCGTATAAATTAGGCCAAAGGGGGAGAATTCTACATGATTTTTTTCTTCTAAGAAGAAAAAAGGGGCTTTTCTTCTGGAGTCCACCTCCAAAATTTCAGCCTTGCTCGGGTCTCAGGCAGAGCTGGCTGCGCAGCACCTAGCATGCCCTGAGGCCAGGCCAGGCCGGCTTGCCGCAGTTTGTAGCCACGTGCCAAGGATCCGTGGTGAGCCCCGGCGCCTGCATTTATTTTGCAGAGAATTCCATTGGCTGAAATGTCCCGGGAAGAGATCAACCGGCTGGTGAAAGAGTTGGGGTTCTACCGGAAGGAGACGCGCGACTCACCTGTTCCGGAAGAGTTCCAGCTTGCCCCCGCGAAGCCTCTGCCTGCCTCAGAAGAATCCCAGAGAGAACAGGCGGCAGAGAGGAAAGGGGCGAAGGGCAGCGAACTGTAAATCTGGGTGCCTTTGAAAACTGCAGGGGTTGTGTGTGTCGGCAAGGCGTGAGAGACTGCTGGCGTTCGGAACTTGCAGCCTCTTAAGACTTCCAGCAAGGCATCCTCTCCATCAGGGGTGGGCACCTTGTGGGCCTCCAGATGTTTTGGCCTACAACTCCCATCAGCCCTGGAAAGTATAACCAAGGATGAGGGATCATGGAAGTTCTAGGCCAAAAACATCTGGAATTGTCCATCCTGATCCAGCTGCTTCCAAGTATCTCTTCACAACAATGAGGGACAGAAACTTGCTTTAAAAACAAAAGCGGTGGATTCTTTAGTCTCTGCCACATTCTTCGGCTACTCTGCTCTCCAGGAGCAAACACACAGCCCTGCAAATGCCGCAGCAGGTCTGAAAGCTCTTGGTGCCGAGTGTGGACAGATGAACGCGCGCATGGCAGGATCTACAGAACCTGCCTCCTTTTTTTTAAAAAAAAATGGTTTTCTGTCCCTCACTGACGAACAGGCATAGTTCAAAGCACCCAGACGATGCATGCTAGATGTCTCCAGAGGCCAGGAGGTTTGCAGTGGTTCACGTGGAACACTTTAGCTCTTCAGCCCCCAAACTACCACCAGAAAAAGGTTATGCAAGATAACAGAACCAGTAAGATAGGCAAAATCAGAGAAATCAGGTACATTGGCATTATTTATACAGATTCCAGAATCCAATTTTTACCGTTCCAGGAGCTGGATTTTACTTCTTTTTTAAGCGGACTCCACGCAGCCCCAACACAAGGCGGGTTTTCGAGGGAATAGGCATAACAAAAAGTCTGGAAGAAGCTGCACCTGAGTTCTGGCTCATGGTAAGCACTTCTTGTGGGGCAAAGCCATGTCCCAGCCCCACTTCTGTCCAGGGATTACTCTGTGGCTGGCCGGCCGGCCGGCCGGTTTACTGAGCTTCAGTAGCTCACCGCTCATTAGCAGAGGCCTCCCGGCTAGCACTCTGGCTTTCTCCAGCCGCCGCTCATGCCCTGTGCCCAGAACAAGCCGTCGTATTTTCCCTGCAGCAGCACCCCGCCTGCATGGGACAGGATGAAGCCCTCTGCTGAAAGCTCTCGGTGCCGAGGGTGGATAGGTAACGTCCCATCAGGCTTGGGGAGCACGGCATGCTGGGAAACATGTTCAGGTCCCCAAATCCTCATCAACTGTGCATTAAACAATAAAATTGCCTTTATCCATTGTCTGCTGTTACCTTTCTACAGTTCGGGTGCTTAAGATCGTGAGTTGTTGGGCCTTGCTGTAGAGCAGCCTTCCCCAACCTGGTGCCCTCCAGGTGTGTTGGGATGCTGCAATGCCCATCTTTCCCCACCAGCATGGCCAATGCTTCTATTGGCTGGGAATGATGGGGCTTGCAGTTCAACACATCTAGGGGGAGGGGGGATGGCACTATCCCGTTCTCTTCCAGGTATAATTCCAGGTGCTGGTTACCATCTACAAAGCCCTAATTGGCGTTAGTCCAACATGTACCCTGTCGTGACTTCTAACGAAATCTGCCCAGGATGCCCTCGTAATAACCAGAAAGGGGTTATTATTCCTTGTCCGTAACGGAATTCCTTTCCTTGCAACCTTGCCAAAATTAGGCTCTGAGCTGGTTGACGAATTCCTGATCCGTCCAGGCTGCAGAACTCAGGATGAAGTTAAGAAACCAGAGCAAAATGAACGCAACATCTTTGCATGCAGGTTTAATCCATAGCAGCTCCAGTTTAAAGGATAGGGAAGCCCGCCCGCCCGCCCCCGCCAAAACCCTGGGGGCTGCTGCCATCCAGAGTAGGCAATACTGGGCCAGATGAGCAACCTCTGATCTGGTCTAAAGCTGCTTCTTTTGTCATTCTGTTCCGCAGGAAGGAGGGGGTGGAGCTCTTTGCTACCTGCCCCAATAGCCCTTGGGCTAAGATGGGCAATATATCTGAATAAGTTCTAGGTAGTAGCCATATTAGTTTAGTGCACCAAAAAGCAAAGTCTTCTAACACCTTAAAGACGAACACATTTATTTTGGCATAAGCTTTCATGGACTATGAAAGTGCATTGGAGTATTATTGAGTCCCAAGTTTTTTATACAGTATGTATTGGGGGGGGGGGATTCAAGACCGGGGGAGGGGGAAATGTGACAAACACATTGCAGTGGTTCCCAAACTTTTTCAGGTCACCGCCCCCTTGGTTCCACAAACTCATGCCCAGTGCCCCCCTACCCTACCCTATAAAAATCATTATTCAGAATAGTGGTTTTCGACGACCCACTAAGGAAGATAATAACAATAAAATTCAAAACAGTAACAATTAATTGAATATTTATTCAAAATCTAATTACATTTTTTAGTTTATTTATTCAATTGAACATAATTGATGAACTTTATCCAGTGATATCATCTTTTCAAAGTCTGATAGTCATTAAGCAAGGATATTAGATACCACATTTAGTAACTAGGGTAGAATACCTCACTATTCTGTAAATTCTTAATGTGATGGATGGGCTTGATGAAGTGATACATGAGTCTTAAATCACCACGTTTAGTAATCTGGAGTCGATTTCTTTGTTTGGAAAGAAGTAGGCAGACCACACTAAAACCACGTTCCACCAAATATGATGTTGGAAATGCAACCAGGAGCTTCTGAACCACTCTCCATAGTGCAGGATAGCGATCAGAAATGTCCTTCTGTAACCAAAACTCCTGGTACGATTTCTTAAACTTTGGCTTCAGCTCAATGTCATTTTGTAGCTCAATTAGTTCTTCCTCCACTACTCCAACTTCCTCAATATCTGAAAATGGATTTATCACCCAGTCTGGAATTTCCATCATAAGAAGATCCTTGAATCGCTCAGACATATCTTCATGCAGCATATTTAAATGGTCACAATAAACTTGCAGATCGTCATCTTGTATCCCGCCTTTCTGTTCTAGCTCAGACAAGCTTGGAAATTGGTATAGCTCACGACGGCCTATATTGCGCTTGAATAGAGTTAACTTTGCAATAAATGTAGATACGACGGATTTGGCCTTAATAAGATTGGTGTCATTTCCTTGCAACTGCACATTCATTGCATTGAACTCTGCAAATAGTTCAGACAAATAAGCAATGTCATGCCTGATTTCTTTGAGGTCATTACTGAGCAAAGCATTCGTGCCTTCAAAAAACTCCACAACAGTGTCAAAAAGGTTGTAAAAGCGTTTCAAACAGTTTCCTTTTGATAGCCAACGAACTTCAGTATGAAGCACCAAACGTTCAAAGTCTTCATCATTCTCAGCACAGAGCACCCGGAATAGTCGATCATTGAGAGCCTGGGCTTTAATTTTATTCACTGCAGTAATGACAGTGTGTAATGAATTGTGTAGGCGACCACTGAGGTTTTTTGCAACCAGATGTTGGCGATGAATGACACAGTGAATAGTAAAGATATTTGGCACTGATTTTTTCAAGTAAAGATATTTGGCACTGATTTTTTCAAGTAAAGATTTTTCAAGTAAAGATTTCAAGTAAATATTTTTTCAAGTAAAGATATTGGGCACTGATTTTTTCAAGGAAGCAACACACCCACGGTAGCGACCAGTCATTGATGGTGCTCCATCAGTTGCACAAGCAAGTATGTGATTAAGTGGAATTTCCTTTTCGTTGAAGAACTCCTCAACCACACGAAATATTGACTCCCCTTTAGTATCGGTTTTTAGTTGCCTTGCAAATAACAACTCTTGAGCCAAACTCCCGTCTTTTATAAAACGCACATAAGCGAGAAGCAAAGATTCATTGCCTGGTAAAGTTGACTCGTCCAGCTGTAATGCAAATTCTGTTGTCCTTAGTGTGCTGCACAGTGTATCTTCCACATTCTCAGCCATTTCATCGATGGGTCTTTGCACTGAATCGTTGCTGAGAGGAATCGTTTTCATTATATCATGTGGTGACTTATGCAAAACAGTACTCAGAACCTCACTAACTGCTGGTAGGATGAGTTCTTCACCGATTTTATGCGGCTTTCCTGACTTAGCAATCAACAAGGAGATGTTGTATGATGCACGCAAACCATCAGTTTGTTGTTGTGAAGCATTGTGAATCATGTTTAACAGTGTTGGCCGCTTTTGAAATTTGTCACGAAGTGATTGAAAAAAAGTTACGTTCTTATCTGCCTAGTCAGGATGTGCGTTCTTTAAATGTCCTTGCAGTCTGGAAGGCTCCATTGCCTCATTAGAAAACACCTTTTCGCAGAACAGGCACGTGGGCAGCTGCTGGTTTGTTGGTGCTGGTATCAATCCATACTTAAGATATCCCAAGCTATATTGTCTACATTTCTTTTTTGATTTTCCTGCTTCTGTCATTTTTATTCTAATCTAAAACAAAGAATTTAATCATTAAATATGATTGGAATAATGTCAAAATAAGTGCATAGGCTTAATTAAAATCACCAAAGTGTCAATAAAATGGGCAGAGCAGCTGAATTTCCTGCTCTTTCCTGCTCGGTCCCTGGGTTTTAGGTAGGGTGACCCTATTTTGGAAACCAAAAAGGAGGACAACACAGCCACCCCCAAGGAGGCACCCCCACCAACATGTCCAGCCCCCAAAGCTCACCAAGGTGCCCACACAAACATAGCCTTGGTCACAGGTCTGATTTCAAAGCACACAATTCAGACAAACCTGTTCTACATAACATCTTAATACCCATACTGAATTATCCATACAAATCCAATATACTCCAGAAAGCTTGGGCCAGCTTAATTGTTTGAGAGGTGGCATCCCAAAAATGGAACACCTACTCTAAAAGCACTACAGCTCCCAGGGGGATTAGAATACAGAATGCTGCAGACCTATCTATAATGTCATCAGGCAGCATTTGAATTCACTTTCAAGATCAGCTTTGCAGCCTTAAGAGCTATATTTATTTTATTTATAGTTTGTTTGTTTATTGTACTGATGCCCCATCTTTATCCCAGGGAGCTCAAGGCAACAGCTTTGAGGTTAACTGAAATGGGACGGAGGAGAACCACAACAACCCTGTGATGTAGGTTAGGCTGAGACATAGTTACTGCCCCAATGAGCTTTATGGCTGAGATGGAGGTTTGAACCTGGGTTCCTCCAGTCCTAGTTTGATACTCTAACCTAGACTCCACACTGTTTCTGTCTTTTGAGATGCTGCAAGCGAATTTCTGTGCTTGTGTGATGCAGTCACCAAATACACTTGACCCTTTTATTAAGAGCCATTTCCCCTGTTTTAAGTCCATTATAGTAGGACATCTGCTGTATCTGGTATTTACACCTCAAACTGCTCCTAGAAAAGTTGTAGTGTGAGATATGCTCTCACAACAGCAAATAGGTGGTTTAGAACAGAGAGTACAAAATTAAAGAAGGCAGTAGTTGATAAGTTAATGACAACCAATGAGTGCTGAGGGGACACAACTACAATGAGGTGCAATATACTGACTAATATTAACAACCGGGGTGGTAGAAATCTCAATAAATGGGGTTTTGTGTTTGTTTTTAATTTGCCATAAAATTCTTTCGACAGAATAACAAAATGTCACAATGTTTTTTGAACTAACATAAATTTCTTTCAATAGGCTTTTTTTAACATAAAGAAGCCTATTGAAAAATACCTATGCCTATTGAAAGTATGTTAGTGTATTGAAAGAAAATTATGTTAGTTCAAAAAACATTGTGACATTTTGTTATTCTGTACCGGTGCAGCTGGCTTATGTTTTGTTTAGCCTGGTGGGCATGAAGAGAAGGGCTGGGGCATCTTAGTGCCCACAGGAACCACATTGGTGACTTTAGAGCTACCCCAAGAAACAACTTTGTTGCTATTTGAAGGTTATCTGAAGGAACGCCTCCTCGCATATGTGCCTGCCCGGACCTTAAGATCATCCACAGGGGTCCTTCCCTGTGAGCTCCTGCCAAAGGAAGTGAGGCAGGTGGCTACTAGGAGGAGGGCTTTCTCTGCTGTGGCACCCCGGCTGTGGAACGAGCTCCCCAGAGAGGTTCGCTTGGCACCTACATTGTTTTCCTTTCGTCGCCAGCTGAAGACCTTTTTATTCTCTCAGTATTTTAACACCTAAAATAACTTAAATTTAAACACTGCTGTTTTAATTTCATATTTTAACCCCTATCAATTTTTGCCGTGTGGTTGTATCCTGGTCGTGCTTTTTATATTGTATTTTGTATTTGTGTTTTTAAAAATTGTTGGTTGTTTTATTATGCTCTTCATGGTTTTAATTTTTGTGAACCGCCCAGGCTATTGGGCGGTATAGAAATGAAATGAAATAAATAAATAAATAAACCTTGCATCATCTTATGATAGCGTTCCCTAGCCTGGTACTCGTGAGAGATGTTGGACTCCATCTCCCATCATTCTCAGCCACATAACCATTGGCTGGGCTGTCTGGGCATGATGGGAGTTTCATAGCTTCATCCCACGTACCTGCTTCCCTCGGATTATCCCCGTAGTGCTAAGCTTTTGCCATTGTTGTTGTTTTTGCTACCGGGTGACAACAATCCTTTGCATAACAGGAAGTGCGTTTAAGGGGGGAAATGTAAAAAAAAAAAATCAAAAAAATCAACGGATAACCCAATCCAATTCAAATTTGGTATGCTTAAAGCTCTCCCTAATATCTATTACTGTGCCAATTTTGGTGTCTTTGTCTTTAAAGCTTACGCAGATGTAAGCATTTCTTTAAAATCCTGCTCCTGCACCCCAGCAGCAGCTCGGAACATACGCTCAAAAAGTAGGGGCTAAATTAGGGTGACCATATGAAAAGGAGGACAGGGCTCCTGTACCTTTAACAGTTGCATTGAAAAGGGAATTTCAGCAGGTGTCATTTTTATGCATGCAGCCCCTGGTGAACTTTCCTCTTCATCACAACAGTTAAAGCTGTTATTTATTTTCTACAATACTTAAACATACAGCATTACAATAAAAAGAAAACAACATACTACATAAATGTTGAGTAAATATTGAATACATAATATCATATCTAATAACATAATCAAACTTAACATATAAGTGCACCCCCCACCAAGGGATCTCATTCCTGATTCCAAAATCTCATACTTTCTTCTGCTGGCAGTTTCCCACTTCCCTTAGAAAACACAAAAATTAGGAACTGTTTCCAAATTCCTTCAAAATCATTTGTTTTAGCTATACCTCTTCTCCATTTAATATTACAAGTCAATTTATCATTTATAGCTATGTCCCATACTTCTTTATACCATTCTTCAATAGAATATTCCCCTTGAATCTTCCCGTTCCTAGCTACAATCAATCTTGCTGCCGTCAGCAAATTCATTATTAATTCCTTAATTTCTTTTTTACATTTTAAATCTTCAAATAGTGACAGTAATGCAACTTTTGGTGTTCGTTCTATCTTCATTCCCACAATTTCTTCAATCTCCAAAAACACCATCTTCCACAATTTTTGTACATATTTGCATTCCCACCACATATGTAAATACGTTCCTTTCCCCCCACATCCTCTCCAACAATTTGCTGAATGCTGATTATTTATCTTATTCAATCTAACCGGGGTTAGGTACCACCTCCATATAATTTTAAAATAATTCTCTTTTATTCTTACTGACATACTGCAGGAGTCCTGCCCACTTTTGTATCTGGTCACTAGTATAGCTCCTGCAGCTTTAAATGTTGTGAAGAAAAGGGAATTTCACCAGGTTCTCCATATATAACAATGACACCTGCTGAAATTCCCTTTTCTATGCAACTGTTAAAAAGACAGGAGCCCTGGCCTTCATTTCATATGGTCACCCTAGCTAAATACGGCAAATCTTTTGGCTTTATATCACAATTAAGGCAGGATGCACGGGAGGCCTTCACAATTAAAGCAGATTATAAGGTGGAAAACTTCTGAGTCCTTTGCATGCAATTCGCAGTGACTGCACAGTATAACGCTGGTGTGATAAAGCTTTCAGTCCAATTCATCTGGAGGGATACGAGCATTGGGGAGGAAGGTTGCCTTAAAGCCTAGTGGATTCATGGCAGCCTGGGGTTTTTAAAAAGGGCCATCAGCATCCGAGACGGGCCTGGATGGCAGACAGGGATGTGCCACTGAACATGGGCCTTTAAGCAGAATAGTCAGTTGGCCTCCCACCCCTAGCAACGGCTGGAGACAATTTTGCCCCTGAATCAAATCACAACAGTCACATCAGAGCTGGTCCTAGGAAAAGCACTGCCCTGGTGAGGTGTCCTTTGGTGCTCCTCCTAACCCCCCAACCCCATGGCCAGCTTTGCAGGGTTGCCAAGAAGGTTTATGGGGTCTGCTACAGGTGTGATGTCAGGGCCCCTGCTGCTGCCACCCCCTACAACAGCCTTCCTCAACCTGGGGCGCTCCAGATGTGTTGGAGTGCATCTCCCAGAATGCCCCAGCAGCTGGCTGGGGCATTCTGGGAGATGCAGTCCAACACATCTGGAGCGCCCCAGGTTGAGGAAGGCTGCCCTACAAGGACCCATATGTGTGTGTACAAAGTAAAGCTGTGTTCCACTGCTTTTGACCAAACACAAATGACATCAGAGTGGAAATTGAAAGAGAAACATACTTTAAAGCTCATTGAAGGAAGATCATTATTGGAGTTAGGACCCAAACAACCTGTAGAATCGGGGGGTGGGGATGGGGAAGGGGGGAGATTCCAAACCCTTGCTTTTGCCACCCTAGCTCACTGCAGACCGTACATTGGAAAGACACGGGATCATTTTCCTACGCAAGCCTCCTTAAAACGGAGATGTGCACAGGAATCTGGGGTTGAATCTCTGCAAAAAATAAATCCAGAAGAGCAGCCCTGTTCGAGGCGTAGCAACAAAGGGTCTAGCAGCACCTAGTAGGATTCTTCTGTGGGTGGTGGGTGGTTTCTCGTATTCTGCGAAAAGCCTACGCCGTGTGCCTTTGAAAGCCCACAAATCCCGGATGCTTGGCTTGATTTGTGCACCGAATCTTTGCCATCAAAAAAGGCAGGCTTCGTTCTCCTTTTAGTGCTTTGATCAGCCGTGAAAGCTTCTCCGTGTTTTTATTTTGAGACCCACGTGTGAATGATGTAGGCATGCCTGTGTCTTATCATGTAAGCTCATTCGTTTTACTTATCAAATTTAACTTTAGTGTCCCTTCAATGTTGGGCTGAGTACTTAGGTTGATCCGTGCTGGTTTCTTCGCCTGTGCTTCAGGCGGCTTCCGGTGCACCAGAAGGCAGATGGCCGTTGCTTTGCCTGTGTCCTTCTGGCACGCGGGGCCAGGGGAGGCTTTATTTTAGAACAATGTGTCCATTTATCTGTTTCTAATAATTTCGCTTACAAGTACAAAGCAGTAAGGCCTTTTTCACTTCTAGGGTTCTACTTTTGAGCAGGCAGTCTGGAACAGGTGGATAGGGTTCTTCTAATGACAATCTCTGGAAAGGTACAGCGTAACGCTGGAGCTGAAAAAGAAAACTGCAGGGCAGTTACATATTCTTGGAATAAAACACTCCCCAATTCCCATTTATTTATTTGTCTTGTTCCCCCACTAAAACCTGAGGGGAAAAGCCAAACATTAGTTCAAAATGAAACAATTTAAGACTTTTTCTGACTTTTGACAATGCAATTGGAAATACATCCACCCATTTCAAGGAAATGTCTAATTTAAGTTTTGCTAGGGTCTCTTTTCAGGGTCCTATTCACTCTACCTGCCTACCCGACTGGAGTCTCCATAGGTATGGAGGCGCCAGTTTATTTATAGGGCTTTTGCCATGTTCTGCACTACCTAAGAAGTAAAATAGCTTTCTAGATCTGATTCTATGGTTTCAGGCAAGAAAAAAACTTCTTCTTAACCAGTCAGTTAGTCAACAAAAACAAGTAGGTATTCAAAAAAACTTTTACATTTCAACAAAGTCAATCTGGATTCCTTAAAAAAGGACAACAAGTCCATGTCTGCAGGGGCTTTTCTTTTGATGCATTTACAAATGAGGCCAGTAAAAACAATTCACTGAGCATTTATTTATATTCCTTGGCCGATCATGGTTCTCAAAAAGTCTTTCAGTCATTGAAGAGGCTAATCAATGTCCATCTTGTGAGGTCTTTAAACACCTGGTCTTTAAACAGGGTGGTCATGATGATTCTTGGCACATCAGGGGTAACAAATCATCTTTCTGGGTTCTTGAAAGCTTTGAGTTCTTGTGCTAATTCCAAGTCTTCTTTTTCATAAAGTGGATTCAAATACTGGGAAATGGGCTAGCTCCAATCATGGCAGCTTGTTTGTAGACAAATTCGCCAATTCTTTTGGCAACATCAGGGCTTCTAACAGATCTCCATGGGTCACTGGCAGTCACAAATCTTCTTTCTTTCCAAATCTGTCCATGTGATATTTTGAATCAGTAAATATAGTCTTTTGCCTGAAACAAGCATCAGGGCTTCTGTGCATACTACGAGTTCAGCTGCTTGTTGTACAATTGTAGCTGGATCCATCAGTAAACAACTCGAGGTCATCATATAGGTCTGGGCGAGGTTTGGTGCCAAATTGCAAGACTTCAAGGCATTCATGCTCTGGAACGTCTTCTTTTCTTTGTAGTTCAGGTATCAACGTGGCAGGTTTCAATAAGGCGAGCCTTGGGTCCATGAGGAGGTTGATCTCATATCTGGACTGGCAGATGGGGTTCAGGTGTCAGCTTCTTCCACTGTACTCCACTGGTCTGTGCCACTTTTTGGCACAGCACACCTGAGGCTGGTTGTGCAAACAGTAATGCAAGCTAGAGTTTTTAATTGCTTGAATTATTTCACAAGTCCATTTTTAAAAAGCAATAAATAGCTGTATTCTTCTTCTGGCTTCTAATTTCAAAGGATACTGACGCAGGGACACAGGGGTACTTTTAGGCTTCTGTTGTAGTTGCATTTAGTGCTCAGGCTCAGGGCTCAAAGCATTTCAAATGTTCTATTAGGCCAAAGGAAATTTGGGCCTGCAATAAGAATATCCTTGCCCAAAAGAGCCACTGGGCAATTTTCAGAACATAATATTCAAAACACACACAAAAATACAGCAATTCAGGATTTCCAATTTTCGTCAGCAGAGGGCGCAAGATTGTCCATTCACTAACTTTTTCAAGGCAGGGCTTCACCCCCCTTTTTCCTTCTGGTCAAAAACCATGCCACGTACACTAACCTTCAAACACTTTCCTGTTTCACCTCTTCTCTTCAAATACTTTACACTTTACCACATCTTTTTCAAAACAACATTTCTAAAAGTCTTTCAAACCAACTTTCTCAGTCTCATTTTCGTTCTACATTAGCACATCTTTCTCTCTCTCTCTCTCTCTCTCTTTTTTTTCCTCTCCACTTTATACATTTTCCTCTGATCTTTCTCTCCTCTTGGCAAAACGGTTGACCAAACGTCTGCACTATTTGTGCTTACAAGGACTTGAGTTTTAACTCAGGCAGTGAATCTTCAAAGCTATGGAAGACATTTCTTCCGTGAAAGTGGGGTTCTACATTTTCTAATTATCTGAGGTTTATGAAAGACAAAATACACAAGGTACTACTTTCACTGAAAACAAAACATTCTTTCTGCTTATCTCTAGCTGCTAAGCACAGAAGAAGAAGCAAACTTTTGCAAAAGGGGATCCGTAGGAGGGAAACAAAAGCTTCAAATTTCTTTCACTTGGGCCGGGTGGAAACACAAACTGACAATTCTTTTTCTTCTACTTTTAACACAAACATTAACTTTTCTGTAATTCACATTCCAACACTCAAGGATCCTTTGAGAGGTACATTTCTTAACTACATTTCTATGTTTGCAAATTGATTCCGATGACACAGCTGAAATTAACTTTGGATCAAAAGATCCACAAGGGGGCAATCTAACATAAAAACACGTTCACAAAACATTTTTTAAAACTCATTCATACACCGTTTCAATTTCAATTTCAGTTTCAATGAAAGCTTTCCCAAAGACAACAACCAATGGGCTTGGGGACTCTTTTCCAATACGGACTATAAGCTTCCCATTTCTGAGGTCTACAGAGTTTCCCTGTCAGGGTCCATTGGGGGGCTTTTTACTCACCAAATAGCCATCTCCCATCTTCGCCCTTTCTTATCACGTCTGATTGCAATTTGTTGTTGCCTGTTCCCTTCCATCTGTCGGGGTGGAGTCGGTTTTGTAACCTTGACTCGAATGGTCCCGTCAATTCGGTCTCCATGTCTGCACAGTGCACGATTCAACCTACTAGAGGCAAGAGAAATCTCTTGGCGATCGCTCCCTCAATCTAGGCCTTCGTTCCACTGGCAGGCACAGATCCGACTCTGGGTTACATCCGAGTCAGGCGCCATTTGTTAGATCAAGGTTCTTTCACCCAGGGACGAAATCCAAACAGCCCCTAAGCACGACTCCACCTTTCCAGCGACAGAGGGTTCGAAAGCGCTTTATTGATTAGTAATCAAGGTCTGGTCTCTTCAAAGGGAGCAATCAGACAAAGACATTGGGAATTCAGCACAGCATTTGAAGCCTGCAAGGGGCAGGGCCCAGTAGCAGCATAAACCAATCAGAACATAACACTGGGGCATAGCTAATTATGCTAAACAATTCTCTCTGTTCTATAAACAATACCTTTGGCCTTACAGTAAGTTACAAAAAATTAACTTTGACACAGGAGGACTGGAGCCGGAGCTCTTGTTTATATTAGATAAGACAGATGCAAGGATGCACACAAGGAGATATTTTCGCATACATGACATTCTGACATTTTGCCTGCAATATGATGGCTACTTTACAGTTTCCTGTTAAAAATGGAGAGACTTCTGCTAACACATCCTTCTTAAATTATAGTGCCCAGAACTGGATACGGTGCATCAGGTGAAGTTGGACTAATGGAGAAAGAAGTGGAAATATTAAATCTGAGGTTAGGGTGTGGCCCTGATGTACTGTTTCGCATACTCAAAGATATCCCTTTTTGGTAAGTGACCAACAGTCTTTTCTCTTGTGCGGGAAAACAGTACATCAGGTTGGACATCCCAAAGCTTGACCCTTTAGGGCAGGATCCAAAAGAGTAGTAGCTGCTTCATGGCTGGGAAGACATGCCATCCGCAGGCCGCCACCGCAGAGGCACAGAAGCCGAGCTCGCAATGTTTAGCAAAGGTGCTACGCCGGGCTGGGCAAAGCTGGCCGTAGGCCCGGGACAGACGGGAAATGTAGGCCCCATGTCAAACTGCTCATGAAGTCCTTTTTTTATCAGTTCTAAACACGTATGACCTCGAATGATTTATGAAAAAGCTAACGGAAGCGCTTTTATGCAAGAGGTATCTAAGCCACGACTTCTTCACACTCAGAAATGCTTTACGTGCTTTTCTCTGGGCAAATTCATCATCGGCAACAGAAAAATCAAGCCACTTTGCCCAGGGGGATTCGGAGTAGCACCCCTCCAAATCACAGCCCCCCTGCCAACTCTGCCCCCGTCTGCCCAGCTCCGGTGCTACGGTTTGAACAGGGAGCTGCGCTACGAATCTCAGGCAGCGGAAGATCAAGGGGGGAAAGCTGCTGAGGTCATTGGCTGCTCTTGTGGGATGGGCAAAGACATTGGTGGCTTAAGAGCACTCAAGGCAGGCGTAGACTAGGCAAAGACAAGCCTTTAGCCGTCTCCTCCGAGCGGCATTGGAAACCTTCTGTCTCAAAGCCGCAGGACGGAATGACCCCCAACAGG
The DNA here is from genome assembly GCF_023053635.1 of Elgaria multicarinata webbii. Lineage (NCBI taxonomy): Eukaryota > Metazoa > Chordata > Lepidosauria > Squamata > Anguidae > Elgaria > Elgaria multicarinata. The sequence continues at coordinate 21,902,867 of NC_086188.1, read as the reverse complement.
GCATTTGTCTGACAAAGAGGTGTGGCTCTGCCTCTGTAAACCTTCAGGACTCTCCTGACATCAAGGGGATGCCGTGCCATTTCTGAGGGGAGCACAGGGGAATTTGCTCCGGCTGAAAATCAAGGGAACAAGGAAGAAAAACAGGACACCGCGCACTCCCTGCAGACGCGCCTCGGAAAGAAGCAAAGGGTGTCAAAAACAGGAAAGCGAAGCCCGACCAGCAATGCAACCAATGACCTCAGGAGGTCGTGGGCTCTCCCACACTGGAGGCCCTTCAAGAGGCAGCTTGTCAGGGATGCTTCAAGGAGGATTCCTGCACTGCGCAGGGGGTTGGATTCCATGGCCTTGAAGGCCCCTTCCAACTCTGCTGTTCTATGATTCTATGAAACACCGGAACATCCCTGATGGCTTTTGTTGTGTCCCTTCCCCTATTTCCACGACATATTTGGGATGGGGATCGGTGTGTTTCACCACCGAGTGTCTTTCTTCTTGTTTTTTGAATACAAGCATAGCTCTGCGCTGGAGCGCATGTTCCTTCCCAGAAACACAGCAGAGGTAGAGGTGCCCATGTGTTGCTGCGTGTCTGCGCTCGTGCGCATGGCTCCTGAGTCATTAAAAACATACGCATTTGCCCCGTAGCCAGCTGTGACGCGGCAGTGCGCAATGCTGAGGAGAGCACATCTAAACGTCACCTGCCTAGCCCCGCCCACTCCTACCCCTACACATGTGGGGGTGGCCTAATGTCGCACACGGGCTCACGCAACAACGCTCCTGTACTTGCAGTAACCAACAGTGGCGTGTGCCCCGTGAGTGGCGGCCGTGGAGGCGGGAACCTTTAGGAGCATCCCTCTTCCGTACTGAGAGGGCTGCAGGAGGAGATTAGCCCAGGGTCATTCACACACCCCACTGAAGCCCGTCTTCCTTCCTCTCCGTGCCCCCGCGCGGCCTTCTCTAAAGTGTCCAAGGATACACTGAGCATGGCGGGGGTGGGGCCACTAACTGCCCTTAGTGAGAAATGCACTGACTCACGCTGAGCTTTCAAAGCCTTGGAATAGGACAGAGATGCAGCTGATTCTGGACACCTGCTGAAATCCCCTTTTCAATACAACTGTTAAAGATACAGGAGCCCGGTCCTCCTTTCCATAGTGTCACCCTAACTACTTCCCAGCGCGACCACTAGCCCTTCTGTGGCAGCACCTGATGGACCTACGATGCTTGGGATCCAGAGGCCTGATTGTACTGGCGCTTGGGCCGGCTGGGTTCCCGCTGGCGGGGCTGTGCCTGTCCGTCTCCCATGCCCAGTGCGCACGGATGCTTCCTTGCGGAAGGAACAGCAAAAGCACATGAGAGCCAGAGCTCCTTTGTCCACCACCATAATCTCACTTCCACCCTGAGAGGGACCCTCAAGCCATCCGCCACCAGGGGTTCGAGATCTGCAGGAATAAATTCAGAAAAAGAACAGTGCATAGTTAAACTCTGGAACTCACTACCACAAGATATAGGGATGGCTACCAGCTTGGATGGCATTAAAGGTTTTTTTTTGGGGGGGGTCAATTGCTGGAGGGGAAGGCTATCCATGGCTGCTAGTCCTGACAGCAATGTGCCACCTCCAATATCCGAGGCAGGAAGCCAGTATACACCAGTTCCTGGGAGGGTGCTGTTGCACCCTGTCCTGCTTGTTCATCCTTGGCCGGTGGCTGGTTTGCCAAGGTGTGAAGGGAGTGCTGGACTAGATGGACCCTTGGTCTGATTCAACAGGGCTCTTCTTACGATGTTAGAAAAGGGCAAGGTCACCCAGATTGGGAGAACGGCCCAGGATATTTGCCCACCCAGGATCTCTTGCGGAGGACATAGAATCATAGAGTTGGAAGGGCCCTACAAGGCCATCGAGTCCAACCCCCTGCTCAATGCAGGAATCAATGTACATGGGGTTCCCTGGTAGTCACCCTTCCAGAAACTGACCAGGCCTAGACCCGCTTAGCTTCATCAAGGTCGCAGCATCCCATGCCATCACACCTTGTCAGCCCCAACCTGGAGGAATTCAGTGGGTGAATGTGCATGTGCAGACTGCCTGCCTTTGAGAAAGGAATAAAACCGCTAAACACACCTGCCTAGAAATGGGGGCACGTTCTTCCAGGCACTGGATGACTTGCTCCGAGCAGATCTGAGCCCCAAGGATGCTCTCGGAAGAGAAGGAATTGGGGGCACACAAATCCCTCCCTCCCTCTGACCATCTTCACCTCCACTGCTCCAAGGGAATTCTCTTGCTCTGTTTCCCAGCCCTGTCCCAGCACAGCCTGCCCCACAGCAATTCCACAGGTTCCCCCTTTGCAAGGAAAAGATTCAAGCTGTGCTGGGGCTGCAGGCACAGGTGTGCTCTGGCCTCCAGGTGCAAAGAGCATTCTCCGTGAACTTCCGCCCCAAGGAGACATAGGCCACAGCTAGACCTAAGGTTTATCCTGGGATCATCCAGGGTTCGCCCCTGCCTGAGCACTGGATCTCCTGTGTGTCACCTTGGTGAACAGGTTTGACCCCAGGACAATCCAGGGATAAACCTTAGGTCTAGCTATGGCCTTAGACTCTGCAGCATTTTAAATCATGCAGAGTAAATGTGCATACACCTGTTTGTTCTGTGAATTTCTTTATTCACAAACACCTGATTAAACTCTGAAAAGAGCCAGATGCTGAAACCATGCAACGTACAGCCTGCCCAGCCCTCCAGGTCCACAACGGACGAGAACTCCGAGTTGTCGCCACAACGTGTCGGGATGAATCACCGCGGCCTTTTAGGGATGGAGCACCAGAGATCTTGGGAGTCACCGACATTCTCCAGACGTCACTTCAGAGCTGGGTTCCGCGTGCCCCTCTTCTGACTTGGGCCTTTTCTTTCTCTGGGTTTCTTCAAATGGGGAAAGTGCATTTCTGGGTGCATTTCTCAAAAGGGTGCATTTTTCCTTCATTGTATATAACATGAAAATGGGAGTCTTCAAGAGAGGGCATTAAAAACAGAGTGCCTTTCTTCAAGTGCACGTTTCCCAAACACAAGTTCGGGACTTTGCTGGCATTTTCGGAGAACACGTGCTCCCCTTCATGCTTGGCTTCAGGGGCTGGAACAGGGCATTTTCGAGTGATTTGCAAACTTCCACCAAATTCTCCTACGTCTCAGCTCCTTTTCCAATGTGAAATCCGGTGGATTCATCCACCTCTTTCAAACCCGGAGACTCTCCTCCCTATCCCAGGAGACCCTCCCTGCTCGAGTCCTGAAGGCCAGTTCACAGGTGCTGGCTTCGAGGTCCCAGTTCGCCAGCTCAGTTGGGCCTGGCCCATGGCACTGTCACAATGGCCGCCTTCTAGCTTCCATGATGACGGAGAGTTCCAAAAGATGCTGCAGGAGACCGTTGGCCTGGCGCGGAATCTCCACGTTCATAGCAAACAAGGATGGCGTGGAGGAAACAAGCATGGCCGGTAAGGAGGGGCCCATGCCCAGTGAGGGGGGAGGGAGGAGGCCAGAGCGAGGAGAGGGGGGAGATCAGGGACTGGAGGGGTGGTCCCTGGGTTTGGAGGGCTGAGGGGAACAGGAGGAGGACAGGGCCAGGGGGCAGGACGCCCCCTTGCTAAGAGTGCCCCTTGCTGAGGCCCTCCAGGCCAAAGTCTGCCCCCCTCCCTAAGGCAGGCGGGAGGGTGGGGTGCAGGGGACGGCTGGGGCCCTCCAATTAATGTCACACCTTTCTCTTTCTCGTCCTAGGAGCCAATGGATACGACTCCCCCACCCTCCCTCCGTCCTTCCCTCATCCTACCTGCCACCTTCTTCCCTCCCTGGTCTTCCCCCCCTCAGGTAAGGAAATGTTGACCCTGCCTCCGCTCTTCCTGGACAGGCAGGGCCTTAAGGGGTGCGGGATTGAGGGCTGCAGAGGTCACCTGCTGCCCTCCTATTAACTGCATTTTTCTTTTTCGTCCTAGGTCCCCATGGATACCTCCCCTGCGCCCTCCCTCCGACCTTCCCTAATCCGACCCGCCACCTTTGTCCTTTCGTCTTCCCCCCCTCAGGTAAGGAAGAATTCAACCTGGCTCAGCTCTGCCTCGACAGGCAGGGCTGGAGCTCCGTAGGCCATGTGGGGCTGTGGGGGGTACAGGGATCGTCTGGGTCCCTGTCATTAACTGTACATTTCTCTCCTTGTCATCCTTGGCATGGGGCTGTCTGGGGCAGCCGTGACTCCGTGCTAACAACAGGGGCAGAGGGGTGGGAATGGGGGGGGGGGGCGTGTATTGACTCCAGCATGGTGGTCCAAAATGCAAAACAGCCTTTTAAAAGGAACATCCTGCAATTCTCCGTCTCTGCCCTAGGAACCTAAAGCCGACAGATCCTGCAGTACCTTTGAGCCAACCTCCCCCAACCTGGCAGTGCTCCTGTTGTGTTGGACTACAACTCCTACCATCCCCAATTGGCTGTGCTGGCTGGGGATAATAGGAGTTGTAGTCCAACACATTGGGTGGGCATTGGGATTGGAGAAGTCTGCCTGAGGCCGAAGTACTGATTTGTTCAACTTCCCGGCTGGCATAGGAAGAAGAAGAAAACGGCAGCGCTGTTGCCACCCCTCCCATAACTCCAGCCTGTCAGGTTCCTTAACGATCTCTTCCAGCCACAACCTTGTCCTGAAACACCTGGCTGGAGCGGATCCCGAACTGGTGCTGCTCAACTTTAAGTATGAAGAGTTGCAGGTAAGACAGAATGCTGAACTCTTGCAGGCAGTGGAGGCTGGTGACTCCGATGTCAGTGGGGCAGTGAATCCACTTGGGTTTCAATCCAAATCAGGCAGTACTCTAAAGTTGGCGAAGGATAGCTTCTTAGAGTTCTGACTGAAACCCAGAGCGGATTCACTGCCCCACTGACATCGGAGCCACCAGCCTCCACTGCGTGCATCCACTGTAACCCATTTTACGGCCATGCCACGCAAAGCTTGACACCATTAGAAACTGCCGGTAGAAACTGTGTGAATGGCGTTAAGCAAACAAGTGGGACCTGGCACAAAATGTTGCACTCCCCTTCATAGAATCATAGAATAGTAGAGTTGGAAGGGGCCTAAGGCCATCGCGTCCAACCCCTGCTCAGTGCAGGAATCCACCCTAAAGCATCCCTGCTGCCTCTTGAATGCCTCTAGTATGGGAGAGCCTTCAAGATGTTCTGTTCTATTTCTTACCCTTCTTTTCTTTGGAGTACATGACATGACGCTGAAATCCTGCCTCCTTACCGTGGCTTTCTGCTTCCAGGTTCTTTGCAGGATTACAATCGGCTCAATTACTTGGGCAGACATGTGCTTTGAATTGAGTATGACTTCCTTTCTCAATTCAGTTCCATAGGTTTCATTTTACAGTCACTAGATGGTGCTGTGATTATAGCACAACACCGTTATTACACACTGCCCATATATTGGATTAATGTCCCTTATCGGTTAATGCTGATCTTTTGAAAGCAGGAGAAAGTCAGAAAGTGCAGGTCATACTTTGGAAGTTGATGATGTCGTGTAAAGGACCGGCAAACTTCCATGAGTGACGAATCATGAACATGCAATGAAAGCCTTGTGAAGAAATGCTTTGTCTCACTTCCCCTTTCACCGTGCTGTGGCCACTGGGCATGCGGACTACGCAGTGGGATATTTGTGGCCGGTGGGGCGGGGGATGGCTGCCCCCTTGGAGGTTTTCTCCTTACCTTTTTTTGTCCGATTGCAAAGATTGAGGTTCCCCCAAGCCTTCCTCTTGTGTGCAGCCAGTGATGTTTTACCTACATTAGAATGAATTCCAGTGGAGGCTGGTGGCTCCGATGTCAGTGGGGCTGCGAATCCACTTCGGGTTTCGTTCAGAACCCTTCAGAACTCTAAATGAGCTATCCAAGATGCGGAAGATATCCAAAGGTGGGACTCTTGCCTGTCTAAACATGCGTAGGATTAAACCCTAAAAGTTGCCGTATAAATTAGGCCAAAGGGGGAGAATTCTACATGATTTTTTTCTTCTAAGAAGAAAAAAGGGGCTTTTCTTCTGGAGTCCACCTCCAAAATTTCAGCCTTGCTCGGGTCTCAGGCAGAGCTGGCTGCGCAGCACCTAGCATGCCCTGAGGCCAGGCCAGGCCGGCTTGCCGCAGTTTGTAGCCACGTGCCAAGGATCCGTGGTGAGCCCCGGCGCCTGCATTTATTTTGCAGAGAATTCCATTGGCTGAAATGTCCCGGGAAGAGATCAACCGGCTGGTGAAAGAGTTGGGGTTCTACCGGAAGGAGACGCGCGACTCACCTGTTCCGGAAGAGTTCCAGCTTGCCCCCGCGAAGCCTCTGCCTGCCTCAGAAGAATCCCAGAGAGAACAGGCGGCAGAGAGGAAAGGGGCGAAGGGCAGCGAACTGTAAATCTGGGTGCCTTTGAAAACTGCAGGGGTTGTGTGTGTCGGCAAGGCGTGAGAGACTGCTGGCGTTCGGAACTTGCAGCCTCTTAAGACTTCCAGCAAGGCATCCTCTCCATCAGGGGTGGGCACCTTGTGGGCCTCCAGATGTTTTGGCCTACAACTCCCATCAGCCCTGGAAAGTATAACCAAGGATGAGGGATCATGGAAGTTCTAGGCCAAAAACATCTGGAATTGTCCATCCTGATCCAGCTGCTTCCAAGTATCTCTTCACAACAATGAGGGTCAGAAACTTGCTTTAAAAACAAAAGCGGTGGATTCTTTAGTCTCTGCCACATTCTTCGGCTACTCTGCTCTCCAGGAGCAAACACACAGCCCTGCAAATGCCGCAGCAGGTCTGAAAGCTCTTGGTGCCGAGTGTGGACAGATGAACGCGCGCATGGCAGGATCTACAGAACCTGCCTCCTTTTTTTAAAAAAAAAATGGTTTTCTGTCCCTCACTGACGAACAGGCATAGTTCAAAGCACCCAGACGATGCATGCTAGAAGTCTCCAGAGGCCAGGAGGTTTGCAGTGGTTCACGTGGAACACTTTAGCTCTTCAGCCCCCAAACTACCACCAGAAAAAGGTTATGCAAGATAACAGAACCAGTAAGATAGGCAAAATCAGAGAAATCAGGTACATTGGCATTATTTATACAGATTCCAGAATCCAATTTTTACCGTTCCAGGAGCTGGATTTTACTTCTTTTTTAAGCGGACTCCACGCAGCCCCAACACAAGGCGGGTTTTCGAGGGAATAGGCATAACAAAAAGTCTGGAAGAAGCTGCACCTGAGTTCTGGCTCATGGTAAGCACTTCTTGTGGGGCAAAGCCATGTCCCAGCCCCACTTCTGTCCAGGGATTACTGTGTGGCTGGCCGGCCGGCCGGCCGGTTTACTGAGCTTCAGTAGCTCACCGCTCATTAGCAGAGGCCTCCCGGCTAGCACTCTGGCTTTCTCCAGCCGCCGCTCATGCCCTGTGCCCAGAACAAGCCGTCGTATTTTCCCTGCAGCAGCACCCCGCCTGCATGGGACAGGATGAAGCCCTCTGCTGAAAGCTCTCGGTGCCGAGGGTGGATAGGTAACGTCCCATCAGGCTTGGGGAGCACGGCATGCTGGGAAACATGTTCAGGTCCCCAAATCCTCATCAACTGTGCATTAAACAATAAAATTGCCTTTATCCATTGTCTGCTGTTACCTTTCTACAGTTCGGGTGCTTAAGATCGTGAGTTGTTGGGCCTTGCTGTAGAGCAGCCTTCCCCAACCTGGTGCCCTCCAGGTGTGTTGGGATGCTGCAATGCCCATCTTTCCCCACCAGCATGGCCAATGCTTCTATTGGCTGGGAATGATGGGGCTTGCAGTTCAACACATCTAGGGGGAGGGGGGATGGCACTATCCCGTTCTCTTCCAGGTATAATTCCAGGTGCTGGTTACCATCTACAAAGCCCTAATTGGCGTTAGTCCAACATGTACCCTGTCGTGACTTCTAACGAAATCTGCCCAGGATGCCCTCGTAATAACCAGAAAGGGGTTATTATTCCTTGTCCGTAATGGAATTCCTTTCCTTGCAACCTTGCCAAAATTAGGCTCTGAGCTGGTTGACGAATTCCTGATCCGTCCAGGCTGCAGAACTCAGGATGAAGTTAAGAAACCAGAGCAAAATGAACGCAACATCTTTGCATGCAGGTTTAATCCATAGCAGCTCCAGTTTAAAGGATAGGGAAGCCCGCCCGCCCGCCCCCGCCAAAACCCTGGGGGCTGCTGCCATCCAGAGTAGGCAATACTGGGCCAGATGAGCAACCTCTGATCTGGTCTAAAGCTGCTTCTTTTGTCATTCTGTTCCGCAGGAAGGAGGGGTGGAGCTCTTTGCTACCTGCCCCAATAGCCCTTGGGCTAAGATGGGCAATATATCTGAATAAGTTCTAGGTAGTAGCCATATTAGTTTAGTGCACCAAAAAGCAAAGTCTTCTAACACCTTAAAGACGAACACATTTATTTTGGCATCAGCTTTCATGGACTATGAAAGTGCATTGGAGTATTATTGAGTCCCAAGTTTTTTATACAGTATGTATTGGGGGGGGGGGAATTCAAGACCGGGGGAGGGGGTAATGTGACAAACACATTGCAGTGGTTCCCAAACTTTTTCAGGTCACCGCCCCCTTGGTTCCACAAACTCATGCCCAGTGCCCCCCTACCCTACCCTATAAAAATCATTATTCAGAATAGTGGTTTTCGACGACCCACTAAGGAAGATAATAACAATAAAATTCAAAACAGTAACAATTAATTGAATATTTATTCAAAATCTAATTACATTTTTTAGTTTATTTATTCAATTGAACATAATTGATGAACTTTATCCAGTGATATCATCTTTTCAAAGTCTGATAGTCATTAAGCAAGGATATTAGATACCACATTTAGTAACTAGGGTAGAATACCTCACTATTCTGTAAATTCTTAATGTGATGGATGGGCTTGATGAAGTGATACATGAGTCTTAAATCACCACGTTTAGTAATCTGGAGTCGATTTCTTTGTTTGGAAAGAAGTAGGCAGACCACACTAAAACCACGTTCCACCAAATATGATGTTGGAAATGCAACCAGGAGCTTCTGAACCACTCTCCATAGTGCAGGATAGCGATCAGAAATGTCCTTCTGTAACCAAAACTCCTGGTACGATTTCTTAAACTTTGGCTTCAGCTCAATGTCATTTTGTAGCTCAATTAGTTCTTCCTCCACTACTCCAACTTCCTCAATATCTGAAAATGGATTTATCACCCAGTCTGGAATTTCCATCATAAGAAGATCCTTGAATCGCTCAGACATATCTTCATGCAGCATATTTAAATGGTCACAATAAACTTGCAGATCGTCATCTTGTATCCCGCCTTTCTGTTCTAGCTCAGACAAGCTTGGAAATTGGTATAGCTCACGACGGCCTATATTGCGCTTGAATAGAGTTAACTTTGCAATAAATGTAGATACGACGGATTTGGCCTTAATAAGATTGGTGTCATTTCCTTGCAACTGCACATTCATTGCATTGAACTCTGCAAATAGTTCAGACAAATAAGCAATGTCATGCCTGATTTCTTTGAGGTCATTACTGAGCAAAGCATTCGTGCCTTCAAAAAACTCCACAACAGTGTCAAAAAGGTTGTAAAAGCGTTTCAAACAGTTTCCTTTTGATAGCCAACGAACTTCAGTATGAAGCACCAAACGTTCAAAGTCTTCATCATTCTCAGCACAGAGCACCCGGAATAGTCGATCATTGAGAGCCTGGGCTTTAATTTTATTCACTGCAGTAATGACAGTGTGTAATGAATTGTGTAGGCGACCACTGAGGTTTTTTGCAACCAGATGTTGGCGATGAATGACACAGTGAATAGTAAAGATATTTGGCACTGATTTTTTCAAGTAAAGATATTTGGCACTGATTTTTTCAAGTAAAGATTTTTCAAGTAAAGATTTCAAGTAAATATTTTTTCAAGTAAAGATATTGGGCACTGATTTTTTCAAGGAAGCAACACACCCACGGTAGCGACCAGTCATTGATGGTGCTCCATCAGTTGCACAAGCAAGTATGTGATTAAGTGGAATTTCCTTTTCGTTGAAGAACTCCTCAACCACACGAAATATTGACTCCCCTTTAGTATCGGTTTTTAGTTGCCTTGCAAATAACAACTCTTGAGCCAAACTCCCGTCTTTTATAAAACGCACATAAGCGAGAAGCAAAGATTCATTGCCTGGTAAAGTTGACTCGTCCAGCTGTAATGCAAATTCTGTTGTCCTTAGTGTGCTGCACAGTGTATCTTCCACATTCTCAGCCATTTCATCGATGGGTCTTTGCACTGAATCGTTGCTGAGAGGAATCGTTTTCATTATATCATGTGGTGACTTATGCAAAACAGTACTCAGAACCTCACTAACTGCTGGTAGGATGAGTTCTTCACCGATTTTATGCGGCTTTCCTGACTTAGCAATCACCAAGGAGATGTTGTATGATGCACGCAAACCATCAGTTTGTTGTTGTGAAGCATTGTGAATCGTATTTAACAGTGTTGGCCGCTTTTGAAATTTGTCACGAAGTGATTGAAAAAAAGTTACGTTCTTATCTGCCTAGTCAGGATGTGCATTCTTTAAATGTTCTTGCAGTCTGGAAGGCTCCATTGCCTCATTAGAAAACACCTTTTCACATAACAGGCACGTGGGCAGCTGCTGGTTTGTTGGTGCTGGTATCAATCCATACTTAAGATATCCCAAGCTATATTGTCTACATTTCTTTTTTTGATTTCCCTGCTTCTGTCATTTTTATTCTAATCTAAAACAAAGAATTTAATCATTAAATATGATTGGAATAATGTCAAAATAAGTGCATAGGCTTAATTAAAATCACCAAAGTGTCAATAAAATGGGCAGAGCAGCTGAATTTCCTGCTCTTTCCTGCTCGGTCCCTGGGTTTTAGGTAGGGTGACCATATTTTGGAAACCAAAAAGGAGGACAACACAGCCACCCCCAAGGAGGCACCCCCACCAACATGTCCAGCCCCCAAAGCTCACCAAGGTGCCCACACAAACATAGCCTTGGTCACAGGTCTGATTTCATAGCACACAATTCAGACAAACCTGTTCTACATAACATCTTAATACCCATACTGAATTATCCATACAAATCCAATATACTCCAGAAAGCTTGGGCCAGCTTAATTGTTTGAGAGGTGGCATCCCAAAAATGGAACACCTACTCTAAAAGCACTACAGCTCCCAGGGGGATTAGAATACAGAATGCTGCAGACCTATCTATAATGTCATCAGGCAGCATTTGAATTCACTTTCAAGATCAGCTTTGCAGCCTTAAGAGCTATATTTATTTTATTTATAGTTTGTTTGTTTATTGTACTGATGCCCCATCTTTATCCCAGGGAGCTCAAGGCAACAGCTTTGAGGTTAACTGAAATGGGACGGAGGAGAACCACAACAACCCTGTGATGTAGGTTAGGCTGAGACATAGTTACTGCCCCAATGAGCTTTATGGCTGAGATGGAGGTTTGAACCTGGGTTCCTCCAGTCCTAGTTTGATACTCTAACCTAGACTCCACACTGTTTCTGTCTTTTGAGATGCTGCAAGCGAATTTCTGTGCTTGTGTGATGCAGTCACCAAATACACTTGACCCTTTTATTAAGAGCCATTTCCCCTGTTTTAAGTCCATTATAGTAGGACATCTGCTGTATCTGGTATTTACACCTCAAACTGCTCCTAGAAAAGTTGTAGTGTGAGATATGCTCTCACAACAGCAAATAGGTGGTTTAGAACAGAGAGTACAAAATTAAAGAAGGCAGTAGTTGATAAGTTAATGACAACCAATGAGTGCTGAGGGGACACAACTACAATGAGGTGCAATATACTGACTAATATTAACAACCGGGGTGGTAGAAATCTCAATAAATGGGGTTTTGTGTTTGTTTTTAATTTGCCATAAAATTCTTTCGACAGAATAACAAAATGTCACAATGTTTTTTGAACTAACATAAATTTCTTTCAATAGGCTTTTTTAACATAAAGAAGCCTATTGAAAAATACCTATGCCTATTGAAAGTATGTTAGTGTATTGAAAGAAAATTATGTTTAAAAAGTCTAAGCTTATCGAAAGAAATCTATGTTAAAGAAGCCTATTGAAAAATATTTAGCCTACTGAAAGAAAATTAGGTTTAAAAAAAGTTTAAAAGCTTATCGAAAAAAATCTATGTAAAAAAGCCTATGGAAAGAACTTGATGTTCAAAAAAGCCCATTGAAAGAACTTGATGTTAAAAAAAAAGCCTAGAAAGAACATTGAAAGCCTATTGAAATAAATTTATGTCAGTTGAAAAAACATTGTGACATTTTGTTATTCTGTGGAAAGAACTTTATGGCAAATTAAGAAACAAAAAGACACAAAAAATTATTGAGATTTCTATCTCACACACACACACACACTGTTGTTAATATTATTCAGTATATTGTACCTCGTTGTAGTTGTGTGCCCTCGGCACCCATTGGTTGCCATTAGAACAGAGGGTAAACACTAATGTAAGTCTGAGAGTAGACCCATTTAAGTGACGGGGATTTAAGTAAATCCTGACTAATTTAAGTCACGAGAATTTCTTATCGCTCCCATTAACAGCTCTTCTAATGCAAACCTCCTCCTGCAGCAGCTTCCAAGCAGCCTCGCTTGCTGCAGCCCCCACCACCTCTCGGAAGCCAACTGCCCAGTCACCGCCTCTTTGAAGCTGCCCTTTTCGAAGGTGCCGCCTTCTCTGCGACGCACGTGGCCTCGGCTGGTCTGGCGCGAAAGCGCTCCCCCACCGCCTATCTCATAGACTCAAAGCGCGCGAGACTTCAGACTTCATCCTGGAAAAGCTGCAGGGGGCGTCCATTTCCCGGTCAGATTTAGAGAAGGTTTAGACGGACTTGCACAGATTTAGAGATTTTCCCTGGGGGTCTCTAGTTACTCTATTTTAGTACCTTCTGGAGAGACCACCTCGAGCGCCCCCCTGCCGCCCCTTTTCCTCTTAACGCCCCCCTATGCAATCCCACCGCCCCCAGGGGGGCGGTACCGCCCACTTTGGGAACCACTATGTTAGGTGTTTCAGTGGCCCCTGATAAAGGGGAAAAGTCTCAAAACACAGTGGGAATTAGAACACCGGTGCAGCTGGCTTATGTTTTGTTTAGCCTGGTGGGCATGAAGAGAAGGGCTGGGGCATCTTAGTGCCCACAGGAACCACATTGGTGACTTTAGAGCTACCCCAAGAAACAACTTTGTTGCTATTTGAAGGTTATCTGAAGGAACGCCTCCTCGCATATGTGCCTGCCCGGACCTTAAGATCATCCACAGGGGTCCTTCCCCGTGAGCTCCTGCCAAAGGAAGTGAGGCAGGTGGCTACTAGGAGGAGGGCTTTCTCTGCTGTGGCACCCCGGCTGTGGAACGAGCTCCCCAGAGAGGTTCGCTTGGCACCTACATTGTTTTCCTTTCGTCGCCAGCTGAAGACCTTTTTATTCTCTCAGTATTTTAACACCTAAAATAACTTAAATTTAAACACTGCTGTTTTAATTTCATATTTTAACCCCTATCAATTTTTGCCGTGTGGTTGTATCCTGGTCGTGCTTTTTATATTGTATTTTGTATTTGTGTTTTTAAAAATTGTTGGTTGTTTTATTATGCTCTTCATGGTTTTAATTTTTGTGAACCGCCCAGGCTATTGGGCGGTATAGAAATGAAATGAAATAAATAAATAAATAAACCTTGCATCATCTTATGATAGCGTTCCCTAGCCTGGTACTCGTGAGAGATGTTGGACTCCATCTCCCATCATTCTCAGCCACATAACCATTGGCTGGGCTGTCTGGGCATGATGGGAGTTTCATAGCTTCATCCCACGTACCTGCTTCCCTCGGATTATCCCCGTAGTGCTAAGCTTTTGCCATTGTTGTTGTTTTTGCTACCGGGTGACAACAATCCTTTGCATAACAGGAAGTGCGTTTAAGGGGGGAAATGTAAAAAAAAAAAATCAAAAAAATCAACGGATAACCCAATCCAATTCAAATTTGGTATGCTTAAAGCTCTCCCTAATATCTATTACTGTGCCAATTTTGGTGTCTTTGTCTTTAAAGCTTACACAGATGTAAGCATTTCTTTAAAATCCTGCTCCTGCACCCCAGCAGCAGCTCGGAACATACGCTCAAAAAGTAGGGGCTAAATTAGGGTGACCATATGAAAAGGAGGACAGGGCTCCTGTACCTTTAACAGTTGCATTGAAAAGGGAATTTCAGCAGGTGTCATTTTTATGCATGCAGCCCCTGGTGAACTTTCCTCTTCATCACAACAGTTAAAGCTGTTATTTATTTTCTACAATACTTAAACATACAGCATTACAATAAAAAGAAAACAACATACTACATAAATGTTGAGTAAATATTGAATACATAATATCATATCTAATAACATAATCAAACTTAACATATAAGTGCACCCCCCACCAAGGGATCTCATTCCTGATTCCAAAATCTCATACTTTCTTCTGCTGGCAGTTTCCCACTTCCCTTAGAAAACACAAAAATTAGGAACTGTTTCCAAATTCCTTCAAAATCATTTGTTTTAGCTATACCTCTTCTCCATTTAATATTACAAGTCAATTTATCATTTATAGCTATGTCCCATACTTCTTTATACCATTCTTCAATAGAATATTCCCCTTGAATCTTCCCGTTCCTAGCTACAATCAATCTTGCTGCCGTCAGCAAATTCATTATTAATTCCTTAATTTCTTTTTTACATTTTAAATCTTCAAATAGTGACAGTAATGCAACTTTTGGTGTTCGTTCTATCTTCATTCCCACAATTTCTTCAATCTCCAAAAACACCATCTTCCACAATTTTTGTACATATTTGCATTCCCACCACATATGTAAATACGTTCCTTTCCCCCCACATCCTCTCCAACAATTTGCTGAATGCTGATTATTTATCTTATTCAATCTAACCGGGGTTAGGTACCACCTCCATATAATTTTAAAATAATTCTCTTTTATTCTTACTGACATACTGCAGGAGTCCTGCCCACTTTTGTATCTGGTCACTAGTATAGCTCCTGCAGCTTTAAATGTTGTGAAGAAAAGGGAATTTCACCAGGTTCTCCATATATAACAATGACACCTGCTGAAATTCCCTTTTCTATGCAACTGTTAAAAAGACAGGAGCCCTGGCCTTCATTTCATATGGTCACCCTAGCTAAATACGGCAAATCTTTTGGCTTTATATCACAATTAAGGCAGGATGCACGGGAGTCCTTCACAATTAAAGCAGATTATAAGGTGGAAAACTTCTGAGTCCTTTGCATGCAATTCGCAGTGACTGCACAGTATAACGCTGGTGTGATAAAGCTTTCAGTCCAATTCATCTGGAGGGATACGAGCATTGGGGAGGAAGGTTGCCTTAAAGCCTAGTGGATTCATGGCAGCCTGGGGTTTTTAAAAAGGGCCATCAGCATCCGAGACGGGCCTGGATGGCAGACAGGGATGTGCCACTGAACATGGGCCTTTAAGCAGAATAGTCAGTTGGCCTCCCACCCCTAGCAACGGCTGGAGACAATTTTGCCCCTGAATCAAATCACAACAGTCACATCAGAGCTGGTCCTAGGAAAAGCACTGCCCTGGTGAGGTGTCCTTTGGTGCTCCTCCTAACCCCCCAACCCCATGGCCAGCTTTGCAGGGTTGCCAAGAAGGTTTATGGGGTCTGCTACAGGTGTGATGTCAGGGCCCCTGCTGCTGCCACCCCCTACAACAGCCTTCCTCAACCTGGGGCGCTCCAGATGTGTTGGAGTGCATCTCCCAGAATGCCCCAGCAGCTGGCTGGGGCATTCTGGGAGATGCAGTCCAACACATCTGGAGCGCCCCAGGTTGAGGAAGGCTGCCCTACAAGGACCCATATGTGTGTGTACAAAGTAAAGCTGTGTTCCACTGCTTTTGACCAAACACAAATGACATCAGAGTGGAAATTGAAAGAGAAACATACTTTAAAGCTCATTGAAGGAAGATCATTATTGGAGTTAGGACCCAAACAACCTGTAGAATCGGGGGGTGGGGATGGGGAAGGGGGGAGATTCCAAACCCTTGCTTTTGCCACCCTAGCTCACTGCAGACCGTACATTGGAAAGACACGGGATCATTTTCCTACACAAGCCTCCTTAAAACGGAGATGTGCACAGGAATCTGGGGTTGAATCTCTGCAAAAAATAAATCCAGAAGAGCAGCCCTGTTCGAGGCGTAGCAACAAAGGGTCTAGCAGCACCTAGTAGGATTCTTCTGTGGGTGGTGGGTGGTTTCTCGTATTCTGCGAAAAGCCTACGCCGTGTGCCTTTGAAAGCCCACAAATCCCGGATGCTTGGCTTGATTTGTGCACCGAATCTTTGCCATCAAAAAAGGCAGGCTTCGTTCTCCTTTTAGTGCTTTGATCAGCCGTGAAAGCTTCTCCGTGTTTTTATTTTGAGACCCACGTGTGAATGATGTAGGCATGCCTGTGTCTTATCATGTAAGCTCATTCGTTTTACTTATCAAATTTAACTTTAGTGTCCCTTCAATGTTGGGCTGAGTACTTAGGTTGATCCGTGCTGGTTTCTTCGCCTGTGCTTCAGGCGGCTTCCGGTGCACCAGAAGGCAGATGGCCGTTGCTTTGCCTGTGTCCTTCTGGCACGCGGGGCCAGGGGAGGCTTTATTTTAGAACAATGTGTCCATTTATCTGTTTCTAATAATTTCGCTTACAAGTACAAAGCAGTAAGGCCTTTTTCACTTCTAGGGTTCTACTTTTGAGCAGGCAGTCTGGAACAGGTGGATAGGGTTCTTCTAATGACAATCTCTGGAAAGGTACAGCGTAACGCTGGAGCTGAAAAAGAAAACTGCAGGGCAGTTACATATTCTTGGAATAAAACACTCCCCAATTCCCATTTATTTATTTGTCTTGTTCCCCCACTAAAACCTGAGGGGAAAAGCCAAACATTAGTTCAAAATGAAACAATTTAAGACTTTTTCTGACTTTTGACAATGCAATTGGAAATACATCCACCCATTTCAAGGAAATGTCTAATTTAAGTTTTGCTAGGGTCTCTTTTCAGGGTCCTATTCACTCTACCTGCCTACCCGACTGGAGTCTCCATAGGTATGGAGGCGCCAGTTTATTTATAGGGCTTTTGCCATGTTCTGCACTACCTAAGAAGTAAAATAGCTTTCTAGATCTGATTCTATGGTTTCAGGCAAGAAAAAAACTTCTTCTTAACCAGTCAGTTAGTCAACAAAAACAAGTAGGTATTCAAAAAAACTTTTACATTTCAACAAAGTCAATCTGGATTCCTTAAAAAAGGACAACAAGTCCATGTCTGCAGGGGCTTTTCTTTTGATGCATTTACAAATGAGGCCAGTAAAAACAATTCACTGAGCATTTATTTATATTCCTTGGCCGATCATGGTTCTCAAAAAGTCTTTCAGTCATTGAAGAGGCTAATCAATGTCCATCTTGTGAGGTCTTTAAACACCTGGTCTTTAAACAGGGTGGTCATGATGATTCTTGGCACATCAGGGGTAACAAATCATCTTTCTGGGTTCTTGAAAGCTTTGAGTTCTTGTGCTAATTCCAAGTCTTCTTTTTCATAAGGTGGATTCAAATACTGGGAAATGGGCTAGCTCCAATCATGGCAGCTTGTTTGTAGACAAATTCGCCAATTCTTTTGGCAACATGAGGGCTTCTAACAGATCTCCATGGGTCACTGGCAGTCACAAATCTTCTTTCTTTCCAAATCTGTCCATGTGATATTTTGAATCAGTAAATATAGTCTTTTGCCTGAAACAAGCATCAGGGCTTCTGTGCATACTACGAGTTCAGCTGCTTGTTGTACAATTGTAGCTGGATCCATCAGTAAACAACTCGAGGTCATCATATAGGTCTGGGCGAGGTTTGGTGCCAAATTGCAAGACTTCAAGGCATTCATGCTCTGGAACGTCTTCTTTTCTTTGTAGTTCAGGTATCAACGTGGCAGGTTTCAATAAGGCGAGCCTTGGGTCCATGAGGAGGTTGATCTCATATCTGGACTGGCAGATGGGGTTCAGGTGTCAGCTTCTTCCACTGTACTCCACTGGTCTGTGCCACTTTTTGGCACAGCACACCTGAGGCTGGTTGTGCAAACAGTAATGCAAGCTGGAGTTTTTAATTGCTTGAATTATTTCACAAGTCCATTTTTAAAAAGCAATAAATAGCTGTATTCTTCTTCTGGCTTCTAATTTCAAAGGATACTGACGGAGGGACACAGGGGTACTTTTAGGCTTCTGTTGTAGTTGCATTTAGTGCTCAGGCTCAGGGCTCAAAGCATTTCAAATGTTCTATTAGGCCAAAGGAAATTTGGGCCTGCAATAAGAATATCCTTGCCCAAAAGAGCCACTGGGCAATTTTCAGAACATAATATTCAAAACACACACAAAAATACAGCAATTCAGGATTTCCAATTTTCGTCAGCAGAGGGCGCAAGATTGTCCATTCACTAACTTTTTCAAGGCAGGGCTTCACCCCCCTTTTTCCTTCTGGTCAAAAACCATGCCACGTACACTAACCTTCAAACACTTTCCTGTTTCACCTCTTCTCTTCAAATACTTTACACTTTACCACATCTTTTTCAAAACAACATTTCTAAAAGTCTTTCAAACCAACTTTCTCAGTCTCATTTTCGTTCTACATTAGCACATCTTTCTCTCTCTCTCTCTCTCTCTCTTTTTTTTCCTCTCCACTTTATACATTTTCCTCTGATCTTTCTCTCCTCTTGGCAAAACGGTTGACCAAACGTCTGCACTATTTGTGCTTACAAGGACTTGAGTTTTAACTCAGGCAGTGAATCTTCAAAGCTATGGAAGACATTTCTTCCGTGAAAGTGGGGTTCTACATTTTCTAATTATCTGAGGTTTATGAAAGACAAAATACACAAGGTACTACTTTCACTGAAAACAAAACATTCTTTCTGCTTATCTCTAGCTGCTAAGCACAGAAGAAGAAGCAAACTTTTGCAAAAGGGGATCCGTAGGAGGGAAACAAAAGCTTCAAATTTCTTTCACTTGGGCCGGGTGGAAACACAAACTGACAATTCTTTTTCTTCTACTTTTAACACAAACATTAACTTTTCTGTAATTCACATTCCAACACTCAAGGATCCTTTGAGAGGTACATTTCTTAACTACATTTCTATGTTTGCAAATTGATTCCGATGACACAGCTGAAATTAACTATGGATCAAAAGATCCACAAGGGGGCAATCTAACATAAAAACACGTTCACAAAACATTTTTTAAAACTCATTCATACACCGTTTCAATTTCAATTTCAGTTTCAATGAAAGCTTTCCCAAAGACAACAACCAATGGGCTAGGGGACTCTTTTCCAATACGGACTATAAGCTTCCCATTTCTGAGGTCTACAGAGTTTCCCTGTCAGGGTCCATTGGGGGGCTTTTTACTCACCAAATAGCCATCTCCCATCTTCGCCCTTTCTTATCACGTCTGATTGCAATTTGTTGTTGCCTGTTCCCTTCCATCTGTCGGGGTGGAGTCGGTTTTGTAACCTTGACTCGAATGGTCCCGTCAATTCGGTCTCCATGTCTGCACAGTGCACGATTCAACCTACTAGAGGCAAGAGAAATCTCTTGGTGATCGCTCCCTCAATCTAGGCCTTCGTTCCACTGGCAGGCACAGATCCGACTCTGGGTTACATCCGAGTCAGGCGCCATTTGTTAGATCAAGGTTCTTTCACCCAGGGACGAAATCCAAACAGCCCCTAAGCAAGACTCCACCTT
Organism: Elgaria multicarinata webbii; assembly: GCF_023053635.1. NCBI lineage: Eukaryota > Metazoa > Chordata > Lepidosauria > Squamata > Anguidae > Elgaria > Elgaria multicarinata. Next base: position 21,883,080 of record NC_086188.1, on the reverse strand, counting down.
TCCAGCGACAGAGGGTTCGAAAGCGCTTTATTGATTAGTAATCAAGGTCTGGTCTCTTCAAAGGGAGCAATAAGACAAAGACATTGGGAATTCAGCACAGCATTTGAAGCCTGCAAGGGGCAGGGCCCAGTAGCAGCATAAACCAATCAGAACATAACACTGGGGCATAGCTAATTATGCTAAACAATTCTCTCTGTTCTATAAACAATACCTTTGGCCTTACAGTAAGTTACAAAAAGTTAACTTTGACACAGGAGGACTGGAGCCGGAGCTCTTGTTTATATTAGATAAGACAGATGCAAGGATGCACACAAGGAGATATTTTCGCATACATGACATTCTGACATTTTGCCTGCAATATGATGGCTACTTTACAGTTTCCTGTTAAAAATGGAGAGACTTCTGCTAACACATCCTTCTTAAATTATAGTGCCCAGAACTGGATACGGTGCATCAGGTGAAGTTGGACTAATGGAGAAAGAAGTGGAAATATTAAATCTGAGGTTAGGGTGTGGCCCTGATGTACTGTTTCGCATACTCAAAGATATCCCTTTTTGGTAAGTGACCAACAGTCTTTTCTCTTGTGCGGGAAAACAGTACATCAGGTTGGACATCCCAAAGCTTGACCCTTTAGGGCAGGATCCAAAAGAGTAGTAGCTGCTTCATGGCTGGGAAGACATGCCATCCGCAGGCCGCCACCGCAGAGGCACAGAAGCCGAGCTCGCAATGTTTAGCAAAGGTGCTACGCCGGGCTGGGCAAAGCTGGCCGTAGGCCCGGGACAGACGGGAAATGTAGGCCCCATGTCAAACTGCTCATGAAGTCCTTTTTTTATCAGTTCTAAACACGTATGACCTCGAATGATTTATGAAAAAGCTAACGGAAGCGCTTTTATGCAAGAGGTATCTAAGCCACGACTTCTTCACACTCCGAAATGCTTCACGTGCTTTTCTTTGGGCAAATTCATCATCGGCAACAGAAAAATCAAGCCACTTTGCCCAGGGGGACTCGGAGTAGCCCCCCTCCAAATCACAGCCCCCCTGCCAACTCTGCCCCCGTCTGCCCAGCTCCGGTGCTACGGTTTGAACAGGGAGCTGCGCTACGAATCTCAGGCAGCGGAAGATCAAGGGGGGAAAGCTGCTGAGGTCATTGGCTGCTCTTGTGGGATGGGCAAAGACATTGGTGGCTTAAGAGCACTCAAGGCAGGCGTAGACTAGGCAAAGACAAGCCTTTAGCCGTCTCCTCCGAGCGGCATTGGAAACCTTCTGTCTCAAAGCCGCAGGACGGAATGACCCCCAACAGGGCATTTGTCTGACAAAGAGGTGTGGCTCTGCCTCTATAAACCTTCAGGACTCTCCTGACATCAAGGGGATGCCGTGCCATTTCTGAGGGGAGCACAGGGGAATTTGCTCCGGCTGAAAATCAAGGGAACAAGGAAGAAAAACAGGACACCGCGCACTCCCTGCAGACGCGCCTCGGAAAGAAGCAAAGGGTGTCAAAAACAGGAAAGCGAAGCCCGACCAGCAATGCAACCAATGACCTCAGGAGGTCGTGGGCTCTCCCACACTGGAGGCCCTTCAAGAGGCAGCTTGTCAGGGATGCTTCAAGGAGGATTCCTGCACTGCGCAGGGGGTTGGATTCCATGGCCTTGAAGGCCCCTTCCAACTCTGCTGTTCTATGATTCTATGAAACACCGGAACATCCCTGATGGCTTTTGTTGTGTCCCTTCCCCTATTTCCACGACATATTTGGGATGGGGATCGGTGTGTTTCACCACCGAGTGTCTTTCTTCTTGTTTTTTGAATACAAGCATAGCTCTGCGCTGGAGCGCATGTTCCTTCCCAGAAACACAGCAGAGGTAGAGGCGCCCATGTGTTGCTGCGTGTCTGCGCTCGTGCGCATGGCTCCTGAGTCATTAAAAACATACGCATTTGCCCCGTAGCCAGCTGTGACGCGGCAGTGCGCAATGCTGAGGAGAGCACATCTAAACGTCACCTGCCTAGCCCCGCCCACTCCTACCCCTACACATGTGGGGGTGGCCTAATGTCGCACACGGGCTCACGCAACAACGCTCCTGTACTTGCAGTAACCAACAGTGGCGTGTGCCCCGTGAGTGGCGGCCGTGGAGGCGGGAACCTTCAGGAGCATCCCTCTTCCGTACTGAGAGGGCTGCAGGGGGAGATTAGCCCAGGGTCATTCACACACCCCACTGAAGCCCGTCTTCCTTCCTCTCCGTGCCCCCGCGCGGCCTTCTCTAAAGTGTCCAAGGATACACTGAGCATGGCGGGGGTGGGGCCACTAACTGCCCTTAGTGAGAAATGCACTGACTCACGCTGAGCTTTCAAAGCCTTGGAATAGGACAGAGATGCAGCTGATTCTGGACACCTGCTGAAATCCCCTTTTCAATACAACTGTTAAAGATACAGGAGCCCGGTCCTCCTTTCCATAGTGTCACCCTAACTACTTCCCAGCGCGACCACTAGCCCTTCTGTGGCAGCACCTGATGGACCTACGATGCTTGGGATCCAGAGGCCTGATTGTACTGGCGCTTGGGCCGGCTGGGTTCCCGCTGGCGGGGCTGTGCCTGTCCGTCTCCCATGCCCAGTGCGCACGGATGCTTCCTTGCGGAAGGAACAGCAAAAGCACATGAGAGCCAGAGCTCCTTTGTCCACCACCATAATCTCACTTCCACCCTGAGAGGGACCCTCAAGCCATCCGCCACCAGGGGTTCGAGATCTGCAGGAATAAATTCAGAAAAAGAACAGTGCATAGTTAAACTCTGGAACTCACTACCACAAGATATAGGGATGGCTACCAGCTTGGATGGCATTAAAGGGTTTTTTTTGGGGGGGGGGTCAATTGCTGGAGGGGAAGGCTATCCATGGCTGCTAGTCCTGACAGCAATGTGCCACCTCCAATATCCGAGGCAGGAAGCCAGTATACACCAGTTCCTGGGAGGGTGCTGTTGCACCCTGTCCTGCTTGTTCATCCTTGGCCGGTGGCTGGTTTGCCAAGGTGTGAAGGGAGTGCTGGACTAGATGGACCCTTGGTCTGATTCAACAGGGCTCTTCTTACGATGTTAGAAAAGGGCAAGGTCACCCAGATTGGGAGAACGGCCCAGGATATTTGCCCACCCAAGATCTCTTGCGGAGGACATAGAATCATAGAGTTGGAAGGGCCCTACAAGGCCATCGAGTCCAACCCCCTGCTCAATGCAGGAATCAATGTACATGGGGTTCCCTGGTAGTCACCCTTCCAGAAACTGACCAGGCCTAGACCCGCTTAGCTTCATCAAGGTCGCAGCATCCCATGCCATCACACCTTGTCAGCCCCAACCTGGAGGAATTCAGTGGGTGAATGTGCATGTGCAGACTGCCTGCCTTTGAGAAAGGAATAAAACCGCTAAACACACCTGCCTAGAAATGGGGGCACGTTCTTCCAGGCACTGGATGACTTGCTCCGAGCAGATCTGAGCCCCAAGGATGCTCTCGGAAGAGAAGGAATTGGGGGCACACAAATCCCTCCCTCCCTCTGACCATCTTCACCTCCACTGCTCCAAGGGAATTCTCTTGCTCTGTTTCCCAGCCCTGTCCCAGCACAGCCTGCCCCACAGCAATTCCACAGGTTCCCCCTTTGCAAGGAAAAGATTCAAGCTGTGCTGGGGCTGCAGGCACAGGTGTGCTCTGGCCTCCAGGTGCAAAGAGCATTCTCCGTGAACTTCCGCCCCAAGGAGACATAGGCCACAGCTAGACCTAAGGTTTATCCTGGGATCATCCAGGGTTCGCCCCTGCCTGAGCACTGGATCTCCTGTGTGTCACCTTGGTGAACAGGTTTGACCCCAGGACAATCCAGGGATAAACCTTAGGTCTAGCTATGGCCTTAGACTCTGCAGCATTTTAAATCATGCAGAGTAAATGTGCATACACCTGTTTGTTCTGTGAATTTCTTTATTCACAAACACCTGATTAAACTCTGAAAAGAGCCAGATGCTGAAACCATGCAACGTACAGCCTGCCCAGCCCTCCAGGTCCACAACGGACGAGAACTCCGAGTTGTCGCCACAACGTGTCGGGATGAATCACCGCGGCCTTTTAGGGATGGAGCACCAGAGATCTTGGGAGTCACCGACATTCTCCAGACGTCACTTCAGAGCTGGGTTCCGCGTGCCCCTCTTCTGACTTGGGCCTTTTCTTTCTCTGGGTTTCTTCAAATGGGGAAAGTGCATTTCTGGGTGCATTTCTCAAAAGGGTGCATTTTTCCTTCATTGTATATAACATGAAAATGGGAGTCTTCAAGAGAGGGCATTAAAAACAGAGTGCCTTTCTTCAAGTGCACGTTTCCCAAACACAAGTTCGGGACTTTGCTGGCATTTTCGGAGAACACGTGCTCCCCTTCATGCTTGGCTTCAGGGGCTGGAACAGGGCATTTTCGAGTGATTTGCAAACTTCCACCAAATTCTCCTACGTCTCAGCTCCTTTTCCAATGTGAAATCCGGTGGATTCATCCACCTCTTTCAAACCCGGAGACTCTCCTCCCTATCCCAGGAGACCCTCCCTGCTCGAGTCCTGAAGGCCAGTTCACAGGTGCTGGCTTCGAGGTCCCAGTTCGCCAGCTCAGTTGGGCCTGGCCCATGGCACTGTCACAATGGCCGCCTTCTAGCTTCCATGATGACGGAGAGTTCCAAAAGACGCTGCAGGAGACCGTTGGCCTGGCGCGGAATCTCCACGTTCATAGCAAACAAGGATGGCGTGGAGGAAACAAGCATGGCCGGTAAGGAGGGGCCCATGCCCAGTGAGGGTGGAGGGAGGAGGCCAGAGCGAGGAGAGGGGGGAGATCAGGGACTGGAGGGGTGGTCCCTGGGTTTGGAGGGCTGAGGGGAACAGGAGGAGGACAGGGCCAGGGGGGAGGACGCCCCCTTGCTAAGAGTGCCCCTTGCTGAGGCCCTCCAGGCCAAAGTCTGCCCCCCTCCCTAAGGCAGGCGGGAGGGCTGGGGCCCTCCAATTAATGTCACACCTTTCTCTTTCTCGTCCTAGGAGCCAATGGATACGACTCCCCCACCCTCCCTCCGTCCTTCCCTCATCCTACCTGCCACCTTCTTCCCTCCCTGGTCTTCCCCCCCTCAGGTAAGGAAATGTTGACCCTGCCTCCGCTCTTCCTGGACAGGCAGGGCCTTAAGGGGTGCGGGATTGAGGGCTGCAGAGGTCACCTGCTGCCCTCCTATTAACTGCATTTTTCTTTTTCGTCCTAGGTCCCCATGGATACCTCCCCTGCGCCCTCCCTCCGACCTTCCCTAATCCGACCCGCCACCTTTGTCCTTTCGTCTTCCCCCCCTCAGGTAAGGAAGAATTCAACCTGGCTCAGCTCTGCCTCGACAGGCAGGGCTGGAGCTCCGTAGGCCATGTGGGGCTGTGGGGGGTACAGGGATCGTCTGGGTCCCTGTCATTAACTGTACATTTCTCTCCTTGTCATCCTAGGAACCGATGGACACGAGTCCAGCCCCCTCCTTTCCTCTCCCTGCCTTTGCTGCCCCCATCGTCCCGGTAAGTAAAGGTTTGGCCTCTCTCAGCCCTCCGCCCTTCACAGGCAGGGCTGCACCCCTCCTTGAGGGAGGTGGGACGGTGGGGCACAGAGAAATTCCAGTGCTCTGCCACTAATGCCCCCTTTTCTCTGCTTTTCCCCCTAGGAGCCAATGGTCTTCTGAAGGCTAGAAGGTAAGGAGCACCTTCATTGACGCTGCTTTTAAATTATATATTGTTTTAACTTGGATCATGGTTTACGAGGCTCAGAAGACGTATGTTTCCAAATAGACGGTTATTGGGGGACGGCCCTGGGAGTCGGGTTCTTGCCCCTGAAGAGTCCCCAAGCAGGACAGGGCGGCCTCTAGCCGGCCTCTATGGGAAACGGGGTGGACCCTCGGCCTGATCCAGCAGGGCCCTGTTTAGATGCGAAGGAAGGGTGGCGTCTCCTGCCTTGTGCCGTGAGAAAACAGTCCGTGATACAAAAGGAAGCTGACCTAGGACTTTTATAAAAGACCTAGGACTTTTATTCCATAAATACTTTCTAGCTCTGCACCAGTTGTTGGCATGGGGCTGTCTGGGGCAGCCGTGACTCCGTGCTAACAACAGGGGCAGAGGGGTGGGAATGGGGGGGGGGCGTGTATTGACTCCAGCATGGTGGTCCAAAATGCAAAACAGCCTTTTAAAAGGAACATCCTGCAATTCTCCGTCTCTGCCCTAGGAACCTAAAGCCGACAGATCCTGCAGTACCTTTGAGCCAACCTCCCCCAACCTGGCGGTGCTCCTGTTGTGTTGGACTACAACTCCTACCATCCCCAATTGGCTGTGCTGGCTGGGGATAATAGGAGTTGTAGTCCAACACATTGGGTGGGCATTGGGATTGGAGAAGTCTGCCTGAGGCCGAAGTACTGATTTGTTCAACTTCCCGGCTGGCATAGGAAGAAGAAGAAGAAAACGGCAGCGCTGTTGCCACCCCTCCCATAACTCCAGCCTGTCAGGTTCCTTAACGATCTCTTCCAGCCACAACCTTGTCCTGAAACACCTGGCTGGAGCGGATCCCGAACTGGTGCTGCTCAACTTTAAGTATGAAGAGTTGCAGGTAAGACAGAATGCTGAACTCGTGCAGGCAGTGGAGGCTGGTGACTCCGATGTCAGTGGGGCAGTGAATCCACTTGGGTTTCAATCCAAATCAGGCAGTACTCTAAAGTTGGCGAAGGATAGCTTCTTAGAGTTCTGACTGAAACCCAGAGCGGATTCACTGCCCCACTGACATCGGAGCCACCAGCCTCCACTGCGTGCATCCACTGTAACCCATTTTACGGCCATGCCACGCAAAGCTTGACACCATTAGAAACTGCCAGTAGAAACTGTGTGAATGGCGTTAAGCAAACAAGTGGGACCTGGCACAAAATGTTGCACTCCCCTTCATAGAATCATAGAATAGTAGAGTTGGAAGGGGCCTAAGGCCATCGCGTCCAACCCCTGCTCAGTGCAGGAATCCACCCTAAAGCATCCCTGCTGCCTCTTGAATGCCTCTAGTATGGGAGAGCCTTCAAGATGTTCTGTTCTATTTCTTACCCTTCTTTTCTTTGGAGTACATGACATGACGCTGAAATCCTGCCTCCTTACCGTGGCTTTCTGCTTCCAGGTTCTTTGCAGGATTACAATCGGCTCAATTACTTGGGCAGACATGTGCTTTGAATTGAGTATGACTTCCTTTCTCAATTCAGTTCCATAGGTTTCATTTTACAGTCACTAGATGGTGCTGTGATTATAGCACAACACCGTTATTACACACTGCCCATATATTGGATTAACGTCCCTTATCGGTTAATGCTGATCTTTTGAAAGCAGGAGAAAGTCAGAAAGTGCAGGTCATACTTTGGAAGTTGATGATGTCGTGTAAAGGACCGGCAAACTTCCATGAGTGACGAATCATGAACATGCAATGAAAGCCTTGTGAAGAAATGCTTTGTCTCACTTCCCCTTTCACCGTGCTGTGGCCACTGGGCATGCGGACTACGCAGTGGGATATTTGTGGCCGGTGGGGCGGGGGATGGCTGCCCCCTTGGAGGTTTTCTCCTTACCTTTTTTTGTCCGATTGCAAAGATTGAGGTTCCCCCAAGCCTTCCTCTTGTGTGCAGCCAGTGATGTTTTACCTACATTAGAATGAATTCCAGTGGAGGCTGGTGGCTCCGATGTCAGTGGGGCTGCGAATCCACTTCGGGTTTCGTTCAGAACCCTTCAGAACTCTAAATGAGCTATCCAAGATGCGGAAGATATCCAAAGGTGGGACTCTTGCCTGTCTAAACATGCGTAGGATTAAACCCTAAAAGTTGCCGTATAAATTAGGCCAAAGGGGGAGAATTCTACATGATTTTTTTCTTCTAAGAAGAAAAAAGGGGCTTTTCTTCTGGAGTCCACCTCCAAAATTTCAGCCTTGCTCGGGTCTCAGGCAGAGCTGGCTGCGCAGCACCTAGCATGCCCTGAGGCCAGGCCAGGCCGGCTTGCCGCAGTTTGTAGCCACGTGCCAAGGATCCGTGGTGAGCCCCGGCGCCTGCATTTATTTTGCAGAGAATTCCATTGGCTGAAATGTCCCGGGAAGAGATCAACCGGCTGGTGAAAGAGTTGGGGTTCTACCGGAAGGAGACGCGCGACTCACCTGTTCCGGAAGAGTTCCAGCTTGCCCCCGCGAAGCCTCTGCCTGCCTCAGAAGAATCCCAGAGAGAACAGGCGGCAGAGAGGAAAGGGGCGAAGGGCAGCGAACTGTAAATCTGGGTGCCTTTGAAAACTGCAGGGGTTGTTTGTGTCGGCAAGGCGTGAGAGACTGCTGGCGTTCAGAACTTGCAGCCTCTTAAGACTTCCAGCAAGGCATCCTCTCCATCAGGGGTGGGCACCTTGTGGGCCTCCAGATGTTTTGGCCTACAACTCCCATCAGCCCTGGAAAGTATAACCAAGGATGAGGGATCATGGAAGTTCTAGGCCAAAAACATCTGGAATTGTCCATCCTGATCCAGCTGCTTCCAAGTATCTCTTCACAACAATGAGGGACAGAAACTTGCTTTAAAAACAAAAGCGGTGGATTCTTTAGTCTCTGCCACATTCTTCGGCTACTCTGCTCTCCAGGAGCAAACACACAGCCCTGCAAATGCCGCAGCAGGTCTGAAAGCTCTTGGTGCCGAGTGTGGACAGATGAACGCGCGCATGGCAGGATCTACAGAACCTGCCTCCTTTTTTTAAAAAAAAAAAATGGTTTTCTGTCCCTCACTGACGAACAGGCATAGTTCAAAGCACCCAGACGATGCCTGCTAGAAGTCTCCAGAGGCCAGGAGGTTTGCAGTGGTTCACGTGGAACACTTTAGCTCTTCAGCCCCCAAACTACCACCAGAAAAAGGTTATGCAAGATAACAGAACCAGTAAGATAGGCAAAATCAGAGAAATCAGGTACATTGGCATTATTTATACAGATTCCAGAATCCAATTTTTACCGTTCCAGGAGCTGGATTTTACTTCTTTTTTAAGCGGACTCCACGCAGCCCCAACACAAGGCGGGTTTTCGAGGGAATAGGCATAACAAAAAGTCTGGAAGAAGCTGCACCTGAGTTCTGGCTCATGGTAAGCACTTCTTGTGGGGCAAAGCCATGTCCCAGCCCCACTTCTGTCCAGGGATTACTCTGTGGCTGGCCGGCCGGCCGGTTTACTGAGCTTCAGTAGCTCACCGCTCATTAGCAGAGGCCTCCCGGCTAGCACTCTGGCTTTCTCCAGCCGCCGCTCATGCCCTGTGCCCAGAACAAGCCGTCGTATTTTCCCTGCAGCAGCACCCCGCCTGCATGGGACAGGATGAAGCCCTCTGCTGAAAGCTCTCGGTGCCGAGGGTGGATAGGTAACGTCCCATCAGGCTTGGGGAGCACGGCATGCTGGGAAACATGTTCAGGTCCCCAAATCCTCATCAACTGTGCATTAAACAATAAAATTGCCTTTATCCATTGTCTGCTGTTACCTTTCTACAGTTCGGGTGCTTAAGATCGTGAGTTGTTGGGCCTTGCTGTAGAGCAGCCTTCTCCAACCTGGTGCCCTCCAGGTGTGTTGGGATGCTGCAATGCCCATCTTTCCCCACCAGCATGGCCAATGCTTCTATTGGCTGGGAATGATGGGGCTTGCAGTTCAACACATCTAGGGGGAGGGGGGATGGCACTATCCCGTTCTCTTCCAGGTATAATTCCAGGTGCTGGTTACCATCTACAAAGCCCTAATTGGCGTTAGTCCAACATGTACCCTGTCGTGACTTCTAACGAAATCTGCCCAGGATGCCCTCGTAATAACCAGAAAGGGGTTATTATTCCTTGTCCGTAACGGAATTCCTTTCCTTGCAACCTTGCCAAAATTAGGCTCTGAGCTGGTTGACGAATTCCTGATCCGTCCAGGCTGCAGAACTCAGGATGAAGTTAAGAAACCAGAGCAAAATGAACGCAACATCTTTGCATGCAGGTTTAATCCATAGCAGCTCCAGTTTAAAGGATAGGGAAGCCCGCCCGCCCGCCCCCGCCAAAACCCTGGGGGCTGCTGCCATCCAGAGTAGGCAATACTGGGCCAGATGAGCAACCTCTGATCTGGTCTAAAGCTGCTTCTTTTGTCATTCTGTTCCGCAGGAAGGAGGGGGTGGAGCTCTTTGCTACCTGCCCCAATAGCCCTTGGGCTAAGATGGGCAATATATCTGAATAAGTTCTAGGTAGTAGCCATATTAGTTTAGTGCACCAAAAAGCAAAGTCTTCTAACACCTTAAAGACGAACACATTTATTTTGGCATCAGCTTTCATGGACTATGAAAGTGCATTGGAGTATTATTGAGTCCCAAGTTTTTTATACAGTATGTATTGGGGGGGGGGATTCAAGACTGGGGGAGGGGGAAATGTGACAAACACATTGCAGTGGTTCCCAAACTTTTTCAGGTCACCGCCCACTTGGTTCCACAAACTCATGCCCAGTGCCCCCCTACCCTACCCTATAAAAATCATTATTCAGAATAGTGGTTTTCGACGACCCACTAAGGAAGATAATAACAATAAAATTCAAAACAGTAACAATTAATTGAATATTTATTCAAAATGTAATTACATTTTTTAGTTTATTTATTCAATTGAACATAATTGATGAACTTTATCCAGTGATATCATCTTTTCAAAGTCTGATAGTCATTAAGCAAGGATATTAGATACCACATTTAGTAACTAGGGTAGAATACCTCACTATTCTGTAAATTCTTAATGTGATGGATGGGCTTGATGAAGTGATACATGAGTCTTAAATCACCACGTTTAGTAATCTGGAGTCGATTTCTTTGTTTGGAAAGAAGTAGGCAGACCACACTAAAACCACGTTCCACCAAATATGATGTTGGAAATGCAACCAGGAGCTTCTGAACCACTCTCCATAGTGCAGGATAGCGATCAGAAATGTCCTTCTGTAACCAAAACTCCTGGTACGATTTCTTAAACTTTGGCTTCAGCTCAATGTCATTTTGTAGCTCAATTAGTTCTTCCTCCACTACTCCAACTTCCTCAATATCTGAAAATGGATTTATCACCCAGTCTGGAATTTCCATCATAAGAAGATCCTTGAATCGCTCAGACATATCTTCATGCAGCATATTTAAATGGTCACAATAAACTTGCAGATCGTCATCTTGTATCCCGCCTTTCTGTTCTAGCTCAGACAAGCTTGGAAATTGGTATAGCTCACGACGGCCTATATTGCGCTTGAATAGAGTTAACTTTGCAATAAATGTAGATACGACGGATTTGGCCTTAATAAGATTGGTGTCATTTCCTTGCAACTGCACATTCATTGCATTGAACTCTGCAAATAGTTCAGACAAATAAGCAATGTCATGCCTGATGTCTTTGAGGTCATTACTGAGCAAAGCATTCGTGCCTTCAAAAAACTCCACAACAGTGTCAAAAAGGTTGTAAAAGCGTTTCAAACAGTTTCCTTTTGATAGCCAACGAACTTCAGTATGAAGCACCAAACGTTCAAAGTCTTCATCATTCTCAGCACAGAGCACCCGGAATAGTCGATCATTGAGAGCCTGGGCTTTAATTTTATTCACTGCAGTAATGACAGTGTGTAATGAATTGTGTAGGCGACCACTGAGGTTTTTTGCAACCAGATGTTGGCGATGAATGACACAGTGAATAGTAAAGATATTTGGCACTGATTTTTTCAAGTAAAGATATTTGGCACTGATTTTTTCAAGTAAAGATTTTTCAAGTAAAGATTTCAAGTAAATATTTTTTCAAGTAAAGATATTGGGCACTGATTTTTTCAAGGAAGCAACACACCCACGGTAGCGACCAGTCATTGATGGTGCTCCATCAGTTGCACAAGCAAGTATGTGATTAAGTGGAATTTCCTTTTCGTTGAAGAACTCCTCAACCACACGAAATATTGACTCCCCTTTAGTATCGGTTTTTAGTTGCCTTGCAAATAACAACTCTTGAGCCAAACTCCCGTCTTTTATAAAACGCACATAAGCGAGAAGCAAAGATTCATTGCCTGGTAAAGTTGACTCGTCCAGCTGTAATGCAAATTCTGTTGTCCTTAGTGTGCTGCACAGTGTATCTTCCACATTCTCAGCCATTTCATCGATGGGTCTTTGCACTGAATCGTTGCTGAGAGGAATCGTTTTCATTATATCATGTGGTGACTTATGCAAAACAGTACTCAGAACCTCACTAACTGCTGGTAGGATGAGTTCTTCACCGATTTTATGCGGCTTTCCTGACTTAGCAATCACCAAGGAGATGTTGTATGATGCACGCAAACCATCAGTTTGTTGTTGTGAAGCATTGTGAATCGTATTTAACAGTGTTGGCCGCTTTTGAAATTTGTCACGAAGTGATTGAAAAAAAGTTACGTTCTTATCTGCCTAGTCAGGATGTGCATTCTTTAAATGTTCTTGCAGTCTGGAAGGCTCCATTGCCTCATTAGAAAACACCTTTTCACATAACAGGCACGTGGGCAGCTGCTGGTTTGTTGGTGCTGGTATCAATCCATACTTAAGATATCCCAAGCTATATTGTCTACATTTCTTTTTTTGATTTCCCTGCTTCTGTCATTTTTATTCTAATCTAAAACAAAGAATTTAATCATTAAATATGATTGGAATAATGTCAAAATAAGTGCATAGGCTTAATTAAAATCACCAAAGTGTCAATAAAATGGGCAGAGCAGCTGAATTTCCTGCTCTTTCCTGCTCGGTCCCTGGGTTTTAGGTAGGGTGACCATATTTTGGAAACCAAAAAGGAGGACAACACAGCCACCCCCAAGGAGGCACCCCCACCAACATGTCCAGCCCCCAAAGCTCACCAAGGTGCCCACACAAACATAGCCTTGGTCACAGGTCTGATTTCATAGCACACAATTCAGACAAACCTGTTCTACATAACATCTTAATACCCATACTGAATTATCCATACAAATCCAATATACTCCAGAAAGCTTGGGCCAGCTTAATTGTTTGAGAGGTGGCATCCCAAAAATGGAACACCTACTCTAAAAGCACTACAGCTCCCAGGGGGATTAGAATACAGAATGCTGCAGACCTATCTATAATGTCATCAGGCAGCATTTGAATTCACTTTCAAGATCAGCTTTGCAGCCTTAAGAGCTATATTTATTTTATTTATAGTTTGTTTGTTTATTGTACTGATGCCCCATCTTTATCCCAGGGAGCTCAAGGCAACAGCTTTGAGGTTAACTGAAATGGGACGGAGGAGAACCACAACAACCCTGTGATGTAGGTTAGGCTGAGACATAGTCACTGCCCCAATGAGCTTTATGGCTGAGATGGAGGTTTGAACCTGGGTTCCTCCAGTCCTAGTTTGATACTCTAACCTAGACTCCACACTGTTTCTGTCTTTTGAGATGCTGCAAGCGAATTTCTGTGCTTGTGTGATGCAGTCACCAAATACACTTGACCCTTTTATTAAGAGCCATTTCCCCTGTTTTAAGTCCATTATAGTAGGACATCTGCTGTATCTGGTATTTACACCTCAAACTGCTCCTAGAAAAGTTGTAGTGTGAGATATGCTCTCACAACAGCAAATAGGTGGTTTAGAACAGAGAGTACAAAATTAAAGAAGGCAGTAGTTGATAAGTTAACGACAACCAATGAGTGCTGAGGGGACACAACTACAATGAGGTGCAATATACTGACTAATATTAACAACCGGGGTGGTAGAAATCTCAATAAATGGGGTTTTGTGTTTGTTTTTAATTTGCCATAAAATTCTTTCGACAGAATAACAAAATGTCACAATGTTTTTTGAACTAACATAAATTTCTTTCAATAGGCTTTTTTTTAACATAAAGAAGCCTATTGAAAAATACCTATGCCTATTGAAAGTATGTTAGTGTATTGAAAGAAAATTATGTTTAAAAAGTCTAAGCTTATCGAAAGAAATCTATGTTAAAGAAGCCTATTGAAAAATATTTAGCCTACTGAAAGAAAATTAGGTTTAAAAAAAGTTTAAAAGCTTATCGAAAAAAATCTATGTAAAAAAGCCTATGGAAAGAACTTGATGTTCAAAAAAGCCCATTGAAAGAACTTGATGTTAAAAAAAAAGGCTAGAAAGAACATTGAAAGCCTATTGAAATAAATTTATGTCAGTTGAAAAAACATTGTGACATTTTGTTATTCTGTGGAAAGAACTTTATGGCAAATTAAGAAACAAAAAGACACAAAAAATTATTGAGATTTCTATCTCACACACACACACACTGTTGTTAATATTATTCAGTATATTGTACCTCGTTGTAGTTGTGTGCCCTCGGCACCCATTGGTTGCCATTAGAACAGAGGGTAAACACTAATGTAAGTCTGAGAGTAGACCCATTTAAGTGACGGGGATTTAAGTTAATCCTGACTAATTTAAGTCACGAGAATTTCTTATCGCTCCCATTAACAGCTCTTCTAATGCAAACCTCCTCCTGCAGCAGCTTCCAAGCAGCCTCGCTTGCTGCAGCCCCCACCACCTCTCGGAAGCAACTGCCCAGTCACCGCCTCTTTGAAGCTGCCCTTTTCGAAGGTGCCGCCTTCTCTGCGACGCACGTGGCCTCGGCTGGTCTGGCGCGAAAGCGCTCCCCCACCGCCTATCTCATAGACTCAAAGCGCGCGAGACTTCAGACTTCATCCTGGAAAAGCTGCAGGGGGCGTCCATTTCCCGGTCAGATTTAGAGAAGGTTTAGACGGACTTGCACAGATTTAGAGATTTTCCCTGGGGGTCTCTAGTTACTCTATTTTAGTACCTTCTGGAGAGACCACCTCGAGCGCCCCCCTGCCGCCCCTTTTCCTCTTAACGCCCCCCTATGCAATCCCACCGCCCCCAGGGGGGCGGTACCGCCCACTTTGGGAACCACTATGTTAGGTGTTTCAGTGGCCCCTGATAAAGGGGAAAAGTCTCAAAACACAGTGGGAATTAGAACACCGGTGCAGCTGGCTTATGTTTTGTTTAGCCTGGTGGGCATGAAGAGAAGGGCTGGGGCATCTTAGTGCCCACAGGAACCACATTGGTGACTTTAGAGCTACCCCAAGAAACAACTTTGTTGCTATTTGAAGGTTATCTGAAGGAACGCCTCCTCGCATATGTGCCTGCCCGGACCTTAAGATCATCCACAGGGGTCCTTCCCTGTGAGCTCCTGCCAAAGGAAGTGAGGCAGGTGGCTACTAGGAGGAGGGCTTTCTCTGCTGTGGCACCCCGGCTGTGGAACGAGCTCCCCAGAGAGGTTCGCTTGGCACCTACATTGTTTTCCTTTCGTCGCCAGCTGAAGACCTTTTTATTCTCTCAGTATTTTAACACCTAAAATAACTTAAATTTAAACACTGCTGTTTTAATTTCATATTTTAACCCCTATCAATTTTTGCCGTGTGGTTGTATCCTGGTCGTGCTTTTTATATTGTATTTTGTATTTGTGTTTTTAAAAATTGTTGGTTGTTTTATTATGCTCTTCATGGTTTTAATTTTTGTGAACCGCCCAGGCTATTGGGCGGTATAGAAATGAAATGAAATAAATAAATAAATAAACCTTGCATCATCTTATGATAGCGTTCCCTAGCCTGGTACTCGTGAGAGATGTTGGACTCCATCTCCCATCATTCTCAGCCACATAACCATTGGCTGGGCTGTCTGGGCATGATGGGAGTTTCATAGCTTCATCCCACGTACCTGCTTCCCTCGGATTATCCCCGTAGTGCTAAGCTTTTGCCATTGTTGTTGTTTTTGCTACCGGGTGACAACAATCCTTTGCATAACAGGAAGTGCGTTTAAGGGGGGAAATGTAAAAAAAAAAAATCAAAAAAATCAACGGATAACCCAATCCAATTCAAATTTGGTATGCTTAAAGCTCTCCCTAATATCTATTACTGTGCCAATTTTGGTGTCTTTGTCTTTAAAGCTTACGCAGATGTAAGCATTTCTTTAAAATCCTGCTCCTGCACCCCAGCAGCAGCTCGGAACATACGCTCAAAAAGTAGGGGCTAAATTAGGGTGACCATATGAAAAGGAGGACAGGGCTCCTGTACCTTTAACAGTTGCATTGAAAAGGGAATTTCAGCAGGTGTCATTTTTATGCATGCAGCCCCTGGTGTACTTTCCTCTTCATCACAACAGTTAAAGCTGCAGGAGTCCTTTATTATTATTATTATTATTATTATTATTATTATTATTTATTTTCTACAATACTTAAACATACAGCATTACAATAAAAAGAAAACAACATACTACATAAATGTTGAGTAAATATTGAATACATAATATCATATCTAATAACATAATCAAACTTAACATATAAGTGCACCCCCCACCAAGGGATCTCATTCCTGATTCCAAAATCTCATACTTTCTTCTGCTGGCGGTTTCCCACTTCCCTTAGAAAACACAAAAATTAGGAACTGTTTCCAAATTCCTTCAAAATCATTTGTTTTAGCTATACCTCTTCTCCATTTAATATTACAAGTCAATTTATCATTTATAGCTATGTCCCATACTTCTTTATACCATTCTTCAATAGAATATTCCCCTTGAATCTTCCAGTTCCTAGCTACAATCAATCTTGCTGCCGTCAGCAAATTCATTATTAATTCCTTAATTTCTTTTTTACATTTTAAATCTTCAAATAGTGACAGTAATGCAACTTTTGGTGTTTGTTCTATCTTCATTCCCACAATTTCTTCAATCTCCAAAAACACCATCTTCCACAATTTTTGTACATATTTGCATTCCCACCACATATGTAAATACGTTCCTTTCCCCCCACATCCTCTCCAACAATTTGCTGAATGCTGATTATTTATCTTATTCAATCTAACCGGGGTTAGGTACCACCTCCATATAATTTTAAAATAATTCTCTTTTATTCTTACTGACATACTGCAGGAGTCCTGCCCACTTTTGTATCTGGTCACTAGTATAGCTCCTGCAGCTTTAAATGTTGTGATGAAAAGGGAATTTCACCAGGTTCTCCATATATAACAATGACACCTGCTGAAATTCCCTTTTCTATGCAACTGTTAAAAAGACAGGAGCCCTGGCCTTCATTTCATATGGTCACCCTAGCTAAATACGGCAAATCTTTTGGCTTTATATCACAATTAAGGCAGGATGCACGGGAGTCCTTCGCAATTAAAGCAGATTATAAGGTGGAAAACTTCTGAGTCCTTTGCATGCAATTCGCAGTGACTGCACAGTATAACGCTGGTGTGATAAAGCTTTCAGTCCAATTCATCTGGAG
Organism: Elgaria multicarinata webbii; assembly: GCF_023053635.1. Taxonomy (NCBI): domain Eukaryota; kingdom Metazoa; phylum Chordata; class Lepidosauria; order Squamata; family Anguidae; genus Elgaria; species Elgaria multicarinata. Next base: position 21,865,779 of record NC_086188.1, on the reverse strand, counting down.
GGATACGAGCATTGGGGAGGAAGGTTGCCTTAAAGCCTAGTGGATTCATGGCAGCCTGGGGTTTTTAAAAAGGGCCATCAGCATCCGAGACGGGCCTGGATGGCAGACAGGGATGTGCCACTGAACATGGGCCTTTAAGCAGAATAGTCAGTTGGCCTCCCACCCCTAGCAACGGCTGGAGACAATTTTGCCCCTGAATCAAATCACAACAGTCACATCAGAGCTGGTCCTAGGAAAAGCAATGCCCTGGTGAGGTGTCCTTTGGTGCTCCTCCTAACCCCCCAACCCCATGGCCAGCTTTGCAGGGTTGCCAAGAAGGTTTATGGGGTCTGCTACAGGTGTGATGTCAGGGCCCCTGCTGCTGCCACCCCCTACAACAGCCTTCCTCAACCTGGGGCGCTCCAGATGTGTTGGAGTGCATCTCCCAGAATGCCCCAGCAGCTGGCTGGGGCATTCTGGGAGATGCAGTCCAACACATCTGGAGCGCCCCAGGTTGAGGAAGGCTGCCCTACAAGGACCCATATGTGTGTGTACAAAGTAAAGCTGTGTTCCACTGCTTTTGACCAAACACAAATGACATCAGAGTGGAAATTGAAAGAGAAACATACTTTAAAGCTCATTGAAGGAAGATCATTATTGGAGTTAGGACCCAAACAACCTGTACAATCGGGGGGGGGAAGGGGGGAGATTCCAAACCCTTGCTTTTGCCACCCTAGCTCACTGCAGACAGTACATTGGAAAGACACGGGATCGTTTTCCTACGCAAGCCTCCTTAAAACGGAGATGTGCACAGGAATCTGGGGTTGAATCTCTGCAAAAAATAAATCCAGAAGAGCAGCCCTGTTCGAGGCGTAGCAACAAAGGGTCTAGCAGCACCTAGTAGGATTCTTCTGTGGGTGGTGGGTGGTTTCTCGTATTCTGCGAAAAGCCTACGCCGTGTGCCATTCTGACATTTTGCCTGCAATATGATGGCTACTTTACAGTTTCCTGTTAAAAATGGAGAGACTTCTGCTAACACATCCTTCTTAAATTATAGTGCCCAGAACTAGATACGATGCATCAGGTGAAGTTGGACTAATGGAGAAAGAAGTGGAAATATTAAATCTGAGGTTAGGGTGTGGCCCTGATGTACTGTTTCGCATACTCAAAGGTATCCCTTTTTGGTAAGTGACCAACAATCTTTTCTCTTGTGCGTGAAAACAGTACATCAGGTTGGACATACCAAAGCTTGACCCTTTAGGGCAGGATCCAAAAGAGTAGTAGCTGCTTCATGGCTGGGAAGACATGCCATCCACAGGCCGCCACCGCAGAGGCACAGAAGCCGAGCTTGCAATGTTTAGCAAAGGTGCTACGCCGGGCTGGGCAAAGCTGGCCGTAGGCCCGGGACAGACGGGAAATGTAGGCCCCATGTCAAACTGCTCATTAAGTCCTTTTTTTATCAGTTCTAAACACGTATGACCTAGAATGATTTACGAAAAAGCTAACGGAAGCGCTTTTATGCAAGAGGTATATAAGCCACGACTTCTTCACACTCCGAAATGCTTCACGTGCTTTTCTTTGGGCAAATTCATCATCGGCAACAGAAAAATCAAGCCACTTTGCCCAGGGGGACTCGGAGTAGCCCCCCTCCAAATCACAGCCCCCCTGCCAACTCTGCCCCCGTCTGCCCAGCTCCGGTGCTACGGTTTGAACAGGGAGCTGCGCTACGAATCTCAGGCAGCGGAAGATCAAGGGGGAAAAGCTGCTGAGGTCATTGGCTGCTCTTGTGGGATGGGCAAAGACATTGGTGGCTTAAGAGCACTCAAGGCAGGCGTAGGCTAGGCAAAGACAAGCCTTTAGCCGTCTCCTCCGAGCGGCATTGGAAACCTTCTGTCTCAAAGCCGCAGGACGGAATGACCCCCAACAGGGCATTTGTCTGACAAAGAGGTGTGGCTCTGCCTCTATAAACCTTCAGGACTCTCCTGACATCAAGGGGATGCCGTGCCATTTCTGAGGGGAGCACAGGGGAATTTGCTCCTGCTGAAAATCAAGGGAACAAGGAAGAAAAACAGGACACCGCGCACTCCCTGCAGACGCGCCTCGGAAAGAAGCAAAGGGTGTCAAAAACAGGAAAGCGAAGCCCGACCAGCAATGCAACCAATGACCTCAGGAGGTCGTGGGCTCTCCCACACTGGAGGCCCTTCAAGAGGCAGCTTGTCAGGGATGCTTCAAGGAGGATTCCTGCACTGCGCAGGGGGTTGGATTCCATGGCCTTGAAGGCCCCTTCCAACTCTGCTGTTCTATGATTCTATGAAACACCGGAACATCCCTGATGGCTTTTGTTGTGTCCCTTCCCCTATTTCCACGACATATTTGGGATGGGGATCGGTGTGTTTCACCACCGAGTGTCTTTCTTCTTGTTTTTTGAATACAAGCATAGCTCTGCGCTGGAGCGCATGTTCCTTCCCAGAAACACAGCAGGGGTAGAGGCGCCCATGTGTTGCTGCGTGTCTGCGCTCATGCGCATGGCTCCTGAGTCATTAAAAACATACGCATTTGCCCCGTAGCCAGCTGTGACGCGGCAGTGCGCAATGCTGAGGAGAGCACATCTAAACGTCACCTGCCTAGCCCCGCCCACTCCTACCCCTACACATGTGGGGGTGGCCTAATGTCGCACACGTGCTCACGCAACAACGCTCCTGTACTTGCAGTAACCAACAGTGGCGTGTGCCCCGTGAGTGGCGACCGTGGAGGCGGGAACCTTCAGGAGCATCCCTCTTCCATACTGAGAGGGCTGCAGGGGGAGATTAGCCCAGGGTCATTCACACACCCCACTGAAGCCCGTCTTCCTTCCTCTCCGTGCCCCCACGCGGCCTTCTCTAAAGTGTCCAAGGATACATTGAGCATGGCGGGGGTGGGGCCACTAACTGCCCTTAGTGAGAAATGCACTGACTCACGCTGAGCTTTCAAAGCCTTGGAATAGGACAGAGATGCAGCTGATTCTGGACACCTGCTGAAATCCCCTTTTCAATACAACTGTTAAAGATACAGGAGCCCGGTCCTCCTTTCCATAGTGTCACCCTAACTACTTCCCAGCGCGACCACTAGCCCTTCTGTGGCAGCACCTGATGGACCTACGATGCTCGGGATCCAGAGGCCTGATTGTACTGGCGCTTGGGCCGGCTGGGTTCCCGCTGGCGGGGCTGTGCCTGTCCGTCTCCCATGCCCAGTGCGCACGGATGCTTCCTTGCGGAAGGAACAGCAAAAGCACAGGAGAGCCAGAGCTCCTTTGTCCACCACCATAATCTCACTTCCACCCTGAGAGGGACCCTCAAGCCATCCGCCACCAGGGGTTCGAGATCTGCAGGAATAAATTCAGAAAAAGAACAGTGCATAGTTAAACTCTGGAACTCACTACCACAAGATATAGGGATGGCTACCAGCTTGGATGGCATTAAAGGTTTTTTTTTGGGGGGGGTCAATTGCTGGAGGGGAAGGCTATCCATGGCTGCTAGTCCTGACAGCAATGTGCCACCTCCAATATCCGAGGCAGGAAGCCAGTATACACCAGTTCCTGGGAGGGTGCTGTTGCACCCTGTCCTGCTTGTTCATCCTTGGCCGGTGGCTGGTTTGCCAAGGTGTGAAGGGAGTGCTGGACTAGATGGACCCTTGGTCTGATTCAACAGGGCTCTTCTTACGATGTTAGAAAAGGGCAAGGTCACCCAGATTGGGAGAACGGCCCAGGATATTTGCCCACCCAGGATCTCTTGCGGAGGACATAGAATCATAGAGTTGGAAGGGCCCTACAAGGCCATCGAGTCCAACCCCCTGCTCAATGCAGGAATCAATGTACATGGGGTTCCCTGGTAGTCACCCTTCCAGAAACTGACCAGGCCTAGACCCGCTTAGCTTCATCAAGGTCGCAGCATCCCATGCCATCACACCTTGTCAGCCCCAACCTGGAGGAATTCAGTGGGTGAATGTGCATGTGCAGACTGCCTGCCTTTGAGAAAGGAATAAAACCGCTAAACACACCTGCCTAGAAATGGGGGCACGTTCTTCCAGGCACTGGATGACTTGCTCCGAGCAGATCTGAGCCCCAAGGATGCTCTCGGAAGAGAAGGAATTGGGGGCACACAAATCCCTCCCTCCCTCTGACCATCTTCACCTCCACTGCTCCAAGGGAATTCTCTTGCTCTGTTTCCCAGCCCTGTCCCAGCACAGCCTGCCCCACAGCAATTCCACAGGTTCCCCCTTTGCAAGGAAAAGATTCAAGCTGTGCTGGGGCTGCAGGCACAGGTGTGCTCTGGCCTCCAGGTGCAAAGAGCATTCTCCGTGAACTTCTGCCCCAAGGAGACATAGGCCACAGCTAGACCTAAGGTTTATCCTGGGATCATCCAGGGTTCGCCCCTGCCTGAGCACTGGATCTCCTGTGTGTCACCTTGGTGAACAGGTTTGACCCCAGGACAATCCAGGGATAAACCTTAGGTCTAGCTATGGCCTTAGACTCTGCAGCATTTTAAATCATGCAGAGTAAATGTGCATACACCTGTTTGTTCTGTGAATTTCTTTATTCACAAACACCTGATTAAACTCTGAAAAGAGCCAGATGCTGAAACCATGCAACGTACAGCCTGCCCAGCCCTCCAGGTCCACAACGGACGAGAACTCCGAGTTGTCGCCACAACGTGTCGGGATGAATCACCGCGGCCTTTTAGGGATGGAGCACCAGAGATCTTGGGAGTCACCGACATTCTCCAGACGTCACTTCAGAGCTGGGTTCCGCGTGCCCCTCTTCTGACTTGGGCCTTTTCTTTCTCTGGGTTTCTTCAAATGGGGAAAGTGCATTTCTGGGTGCATTTTCTCAAAAGGGTGCATTTTTCCTTCATTGTTTATACCATGAAAATGGGAGTCTTCAAGAGAGGGCATTAAAAACAGAGTGCCTTTCTTCAAGTGCACGTTTCCCAAACACAAGTTCGGGACTTTGCTGGCATTTTCGGAGAACACGTGCTCCCCTTCATGCTTGGCTTCAGGGGCTGGAACAGGGCATTTTCGAGTGATTTGCAAACTTCCACCAAATTCTCCTACGTCTCAGCTCCTTTTCCAATGTGAAATCCGGTGGATTCATCCACCTCTTTCAAACCCGGAGACTCTCCTCCCTATCCCAGGAGACCCTCCCTGCTCGAGTCCTGAAGGCCAGTTCACAGGTGCTGGCTTCGAGGTCCCAGTTCGCCAGCTCAGTTGGGCCTGGCCCATGGCACTGTCACAATGGCCGCCTTCTAGCTTCCATGATGACGGAGAGTTCCAAAAGACGCTGCAGGAGACCGTTGGCCTGGCGCGGAATCTCCACGTTCATAGCAAACAAGGATGGCGTGGAGGAAACAAGCATGGCCGGTAAGGAGGGGCCCATGCCCAGTGAGGGTGGAGGGAGGAGGCCAGAGCGAGGAGAGGGGGGAGATCAGGGACTGGAGGGGTGGTCCCTGGGTTTGGAGGGCTGAGGGGAACAGGAGGAGGACAGGGCCAGGGGGGAGGACGCCCCCTTGCTAAGAGTGCCCCTTGCTGAGGCCCTCCAGGCCAAAGTCTGCCCCCCTCCCTAAGGCAGGCGGGAGGGTGGGGTGCAGGGGACGGCTGGGGCCCTCCAATTAATGTCACACCTTTCTCTTTCTCGTCCTAGGAGCCAATGGATACGACTCCCCCACCCTCCCTCCGTCCTTCCCTCATCCTACCTGCCACCTTCTTCCCTCCCTGGTCTTCCCCCCCTCAGGTAAGGAAATGTTGACCCTGCCTCCGCTCTTCCTGGACAGGCAGGGCCTTAAGGGGTGCGGGATTGAGGGCTGCAGAGGTCACCTGCTGCCCTCCTATTAACTGCATTTTTCTTTTTCGTCCTAGGTCCCCATGGATACCTCCCCTGCGCCCTCCCTCCGACCTTCCCTAATCCGACCCGCCACCTTTGTCCTTTCGTCTTCCCCCCCTCAGGTAAGGAAGAATTCAACCTGGCTCAGCTCTGCCTCGACAGGCAGGGCTGGAGCTCCGTAGGCCATGTGGGGCTGTGGGGGGTACAGGGATCGTCTGGGTCCCTGTCATTAACTGTACATTTCTCTCCTTGTCATCCTAGGAACTGATGGACACGAGTCCAGCCCCCTCCTTTCCTCTCCCTGCCTTTGCTGCCCCCATCGTCCCGGTAAGTAAAGGTTTGGCCTCTCTCAGCCCTCCGCCCTTCACAGGCAGGGCTGCACCCCTCCTTGAGGGAGGTGGGACGGTGGGGCACAGAGAAATTCCAGTGCTCTGCCACTAATGCCCCCTTTTCTCTGCTTTTCCCCCTAGGAGCCAATGGTCTTCTGAAGGCTAGAAGGTAAGGAGCACCTTCATTGACGCTGCTTTTAAATTATATATTGTTTTAACTTGGATCATGGTTTACGAGGCTCAGAAGACGTATGTTTCCAAATAGACGGTTATTGGGGGACGGCCCTGGGAGTCGGGTTCTTGCCCCTGAAGAGTCCCCAAGCAGGACAGGGCGGCCTCTAGCCGGCCTCTATGGGAAACGGGGTGGACCCTCGGCCTGATCCAGCAGGGCCCTGTTTAGATGCGAAGGAAGGGTGGCGTCTCCTGCCTTGTGCCGTGAGAAAACAGTCCGTGATACAAAAGGAAGCTGACCTAGGACTTTTATAAAAGACCTAGGACTTTTATTCCATAAATACTTTCTAGCTCTGCACCAGTTGTTGGCATGGGGCTGTCTGGGGCAGCCGTGACTCCGTGCTAACAACAGGGGCAGAGGGGTGGGAATGGGGGGGGGGGCGTGTATTGACTCCAGCATGGTGGTCCAAAATGCAAAACAGCCTTTTAAAAGGAACATCCTGCAATTCTCCGTCTCTGCCCTAGGAACCTAAAGCCGACAGATCCTGCAGTACCTTTGAGCCAACCTCCCCCAACCTGGCGGTGCTCCTGTTGTGTTGGACTACAACTCCTACCATCCCCAATTGGCTGTGCTGGCTGGGGATAATAGGAGTTGTAGTCCAACACATTGGGTGGGCATTGGGATTGGAGAAGTCTGCCTGAGGCCGAAGTACTGATTTGTTCAACTTCCCGGCTGGCATAGGAAGAAGAAGAAGAAAACGGCAGCGCTGTTGCCACCCCTCCCATAACTCCAGCCTGTCAGGTTCCTTAACGATCTCTTCCAGCCACAACCTTGTCCTGAAACACCTGGCTGGAGCGGATCCCGAACTGGTGCTGCTCAACTTTAAGTATGAAGAGTTGCAGGTAAGACAGAATGCTGAACTCTTGCAGGCAGTGGAGGCTGGTGACTCCGATGTCAGTGGGGCAGTGAATCCACTTGGGTTTCAATCCAAATCAGGCAGTACTCTAAAGTTGGCGAAGGATAGCTTCTTAGAGTTCTGACTGAAACCCAGAGCGGATTCACTGCCCCACTGACATCGGAGCCACCAGCCTCCACTGCGTGCATCCACTGTAACCCATTTTACGGCCATGCCACGCAAAGCTTGACACCATTAGAAACTGCCAGTAGAAACTGTGTGAATGGCGTTAAGCAAACAAGTGGGACCTGGCACAAAATGTTGCACTCCCCTTCATAGAATCATAGAATAGTAGAGTTGGAAGGGGCCTAAGGCCATCGCGTCCAACCCCTGCTCAGTGCAGGAATCCACCCTAAAGCATCCCTGCTGCCTCTTGAATGCCTCTAGTATGGGAGAGCCTTCAAGATGTTCTGTTCTATTTCTTACCCTTCTTTTCTTTGGAGTACATGACATGACGCTGAAATCCTGCCTCCTTACCGTGGCTTTCTGCTTCCAGGTTCTTTGCAGGATTACAATCGGCTCAATTACTTGGGCAGACATGTGCTTTGAATTGAGTATGACTTCCTTTCTCAATTCAGTTCCATAGGTTTCATTTTACAGTCACTAGATGGTGCTGTGATTATAGCACAACACCGTTATTACACACTGCCCATATATTGGATTAACGTCCCTTATCGGTTAATGCTGATCTTTTGAAAGCAGGAGAAAGTCAGAAAGTGCAGGTCATACTTTGGAAGTTGATGATGTCGTGTAAAGGACCGGCAAACTTCCATGAGTGACGAATCATGAACATGCAATGAAAGCCTTGTGAAGAAATGCTTTGTCTCACTTCCCCTTTCACCGTGCTGTGGCCACTGGGCATGCGGACTACGCAGTGGGATATTTGTGGCCGGTGGGGCGGGGGATGGCTGCCCCCTTGGAGGTTTTCTCCTTACCTTTTTTTGTCCGATTGCAAAGATTGAGGTTCCCCCAAGCCTTCCTCTTGTGTGCAGCCAGTGATGTTTTACCTACATTAGAATGAATTCCAGTGGAGGCTGGTGGCTCCGATGTCAGTGGGGCTGCGAATCCACTTCGGGTTTCGTTCAGAACCCTTCAGAACTCTAAATGAGCTATCCAAGATGCGGAAGATATCCAAAGGTGGGACTCTTGCCTGTCTAAACATGCGTAGGATTAAACCCTAAAAGTTGCCGTATAAATTAGGCCAAAGGGGGAGAATTCTACATGATTTTTTTCTTCTAAGAAGAAAAAAGGGGCTTTTCTTCTGGAGTCCACCTCCAAAATTTCAGCCTTGCTCGGGTCTCAGGCAGAGCTGGCTGCGCAGCACCTAGCATGCCCTGAGGCCAGGCCAGGCCGGCTTGCCGCAGTTTGTAGCCACGTGCCAAGGATCCGTGGTGAGCCCCGGCGCCTGCATTTATTTTGCAGAGAATTCCATTGGCTGAAATGTCCCGGGAAGAGATCAACCGGCTGGTGAAAGAGTTGGGGTTCTACCGGAAGGAGACGCGCGACTCACCTGTTCCGGAAGAGTTCCAGCTTGCCCCCGCGAAGCCTCTGCCTGCCTCAGAAGAATCCCAGAGAGAACAGGCGGCAGAGAGGAAAGGGGCGAAGGGCAGCGAACTGTAAATCTGGGTGCCTTTGAAAACTGCAGGGGTTGTGTGTGTCGGCAAGGCGTGAGAGACTGCTGGCGTTCGGAACTTGCAGCCTCTTAAGACTTCCAGCAAGGCATCCTCTCCATCAGGGGTGGGCACCTTGTGGGCCTCCAGATGTTTTGGCCTACAACTCCCATCAGCCCTGGAAAGTATAACCAAGGATGAGGGATCATGGAAGTTCTAGGCCAAAAACATCTGGAATTGTCCATCCTGATCCAGCTGCTTCCAAGTATCTCTTCACAACAATGAGGGACAGAAACTTGCTTTAAAAACAAAAGCGGTGGATTCTTTAGTCTCTGCCACATTCTTCGGCTACTCTGCTCTCCAGGAGCAAACACACAGCCCTGCAAATGCCGCAGCAGGTCTGAAAGCTCTTGGTGCCGAGTGTGGACAGATGAACGCGCGCATGGCAGGATCTACAGAACCTGCCTCCTTTTTTTAAAAAAAAAATGGTTTTCTGTCCCTCACTGACGAACAGGCATAGTTCAAAGCACCCAGACGATGCATGCTAGATGTCTCCAGAGGCCAGGAGGTTTGCAGTGGTTCACGTGGAACACTTTAGCTCTTCAGCCCCCAAACTACCACCAGAAAAAGGTTATGCAAGATAACAGAACCAGTAAGATAGGCAAAATCAGAGAAATCAGGTACATTGGCATTATTTATACAGATTCCAGAATCCAATTTTTACCGTTCCAGGAGCTGGATTTTACTTCTTTTTTAAGCGGACTCCACGCAGCCCCAACACAAGGCGGGTTTTCGAGGGAATAGGCATAACAAAAAGTCTGGAAGAAGCTGCACCTGAGTTCTGGCTCATGGTAAGCACTTCTTGTGGGGCAAAGCCATGTCCCAGCCCCACTTCTGTCCAGGGATTACTCTGTGGCTGGCCGGCCGGCCGGCCGGTTTACTGAGCTTCAGTAGCTCACCGCTCATTAGCAGAGGCCTCCCGGCTAGCACTCTGGCTTTCTCCAGCCGCCGCTCATGCCCTGTGCCCAGAACAAGCCGTCGTATTTTCCCTGCAGCAGCACCCCGCCTGCATGGGACAGGATGAAGCCCTCTGCTGAAAGCTCTCGGTGCCGAGGGTGGATAGGTAACGTCCCATCAGGCTTGGGGAGCACGGCATGCTGGGAAACATGTTCAGGTCCCCAAATCCTCATCAACTGTGCATTAAACAATAAAATTGCCTTTATCCATTGTCTGCTGTTACCTTTCTACAGTTCGGGTGCTTAAGATCGTGAGTTGTTGGGCCTTGCTGTAGAGCAGCCTTCCCCAACCTGGTGCCCTCCAGGTGTGTTGGGATGCTGCAATGCCCATCTTTCCCCACCAGCATGGCCAATGCTTCTATTGGCTGGGAATGATGGGGCTTGCAGTTCAACACATCTAGGGGGAGGGGGGATGGCACTATCCCGTTCTCTTCCAGGTATAATTCCAGGTGCTGGTTACCATCTACAAAGCCCTAATTGGCGTTAGTCCAACATGTACCCTGTCGTGACTTCTAACGAAATCTGCCCAGGATGCCCTCGTAATAACCAGAAAGGGGTTATTATTCCTTGTCCGTAACGGAATTCCTTTCCTTGCAACCTTGCCAAAATTAGGCTCTGAGCTGGTTGACGAATTCCTGATCCGTCCAGGCTGCAGAACTCAGGATGAAGTTAAGAAACCAGAGCAAAATGAACGCAACATCTTTGCATGCAGGTTTAATCCATAGCAGCTCCCGTTTAAAGGATAGGGAAGCCCGCCCGCCCGCCCCCGCCAAAACCCTGGGGGCTGCTGCCATCCAGAGTAGGCAATACTGGGCCAGATGAGCAACCTCTGATCTGGTCTAAAGCTGCTTCTTTTGTCATTCTGTTCCGCAGGAAGGAGGGGGTGGAGCTCTTTGCTACCTGCCCCAATAGCCCTTGGGCTAAGATGGGCAATATATCTGAATAAGTTCTAGGTAGTAGCCATATTAGTTTAGTGCACCAAAAAGCAAAGTCTTCTAACACCTTAAAGACGAACACATTTATTTTGGCATAAGCTTTCATGGACTATGAAAGTGCATTGGAGTATTATTGAGTCCCAAGTTTTTTATACAGTATGTATTGGGGGGGGGGATTCAAGACCGGGGGAGGGGGAAATGTGACAAACACATTGCAGTGGTTCCCAAACTTTTTCAGGTCACCGCCCCCTTGGTTCCACAAACTCATGCCCAGTGCCCCCCTACCCTACCCTATAAAAATCATTATTCAGAATAGTGGTTTTCGACGACCCACTAAGGAAGATAATAACAATAAAATTCAAAACAGTAACAATTAATTGAATATTTATTCAAAATCTAATTACATTTTTTAGTTTATTTATTCAATTGAACATAATTGATGAACTTTATCCAGTGATATCATCTTTTCAAAGTCTGATAGTCATTAAGCAAGGATATTAGATACCACATTTAGTAACTAGGGTAGAATACCCTCACTATTCTGTAAATTCTTAATGTGATGGATGGGCTTGATGAAGTGATACATGAGTCTTAAATCACCACGTTTAGTAATCTGGAGTCAATTTCTTTGTTTGGAAAGAAGTAGGCAGACCACACTAAAACCACGTTCCACCAAATATGAGGTTGGAAATGCAACCAGGAGCTTCTGAACCACTCTCCATAGTGCAGGATAGCGATCAGAAATGTCCTTCTGTAACCAAAACTCCTGGTACGATTTCTTAAACTTTGGCTTCAGCTCAATGTCATTTTGTAGCTCAATTAGTTCTTCCTCCACTACTCCAACTTCCTCAATATCTGAAAATGGATTTATCACCCAGTCTGGAATTTCCATCATAAGAAGATCCTTGAATCGCTCAGACATATCTTCATGCAGCATATTTAAATGGTCACAATAAACTTGCAGATCGTCATCTTGTATCCCGCCTTTCTGTTCTAGCTCAGACAAGCTTGGAAATTGGTATAGCTCACGACGGCCTATATTGCGCTTGAATAGAGTTAACTTTGCAATAAATGTAGATACGACGGATTTGGCCTTAATAAGATTGGTGTCATTTCCTTGCAACTGCACATTCATTGCATTGAACTCTGCAAATAGTTCAGACAAATAAGCAATGTCATGCCTGATTTCTTTGAGGTCATTACTGAGCAAAGCATTCGTGCCTTCAAAAAACTCCACAACAGTGTCAAAAAGGTTGTAAAAGCGTTTCAAACAGTTTCCTTTTGATAGCCAACGAACTTCAGTATGAAGCACCAAACGTTCAAAGTCTTCATCATTCTCAGCACAGAGCACCCGGAATAGTCGATCATTGAGAGCCTGGGCTTTAATTTTATTCACTGCAGTAATGACAGTGTGTAATGAATTGTGTAGGCGACCACTGAGGTTTTTTGCAACCAGATGTTGGCGATGAATGACACAGTGAATAGTAAAGATATTTGGCACTGATTTTTTCAAGTAAAGATATTTGGCACTGATTTTTTCAAGTAAAGATTTTTCAAGTAAAGATTTCAAGTAAATATTTTTTCAAGTAAAGATATTGGGCACTGATTTTTTCAAGGAAGCAACACACCCACGGTAGCGACCAGTTATTGATGGTGCTCCATCAGTTGCACAAGCAAGTATGTGATTAAGTGGAATTTCCTTTTCGTTGAAGAACTCCTCAACCACACGAAATATTGACTCCCCTTTAGTATCGGTTTTTAGTTGCCTTGCAAATAACAACTCTTGAGCCAAACTCCCGTCTTTTATAAAACGCACATAAGCGAGAAGCAAAGATTCATTGCCTGGTAAAGTTGACTCGTCCAGCTGTAATGCAAATTCTGTTGTCCTTAGTGTGCTGCACAGTGTATCTTCCACATTCTCAGCCATTTCATCGATGGGTCTTTGCACTGAATCGTTGCTGAGAGGAATCGTTTTCATTATATCATGTGGTGACTTATGCAAAACAGTACTCAGAACCTCACTAACTGCTGGTAGGATGAGTTCTTCACCGATTTTATGCGGCTTTCCTGACTTAGCAATCACCAAGGAGATGTTGTATGATGCACGCAAACCATCAGTTTGTTGTTGTGAAGCATTGTGAATCGTATTTAACAGTGTTGGCCGCTTTTGAAATTTGTCACGAAGTGATTGAAAAAAAGTTACGTTCTTATCTGCCTTGTCAGGATGTGCATTCTTTAAATGTTCTTGCAGTCTGGAAGGCTCCATTGCCTCATTAGAAAACACCTTTTCACATAACAGGCACGTGGGCAGCTGCTGGTTTGTTGGTGCTGGTATCAATCCATACTTAAGATATCCCAAGCTATATTGTCTACATTTCTTTTTTTGATTTCCCTGCTTCTGTCATTTTTATTCTAATCTAAAACAAAGAATTTAATCATTAAATATGATTGGAATAATGTCAAAATAAGTGCATAGGCTTAATTAAAATCACCAAAGTGTCAATAAAATGGGCAGAGCAGCTGAATTTCCTGCTCTTTCCTGCTCGGTCCCTGGGTTTTAGGTAGGGTGACCATATTTTGGAAACCAAAAAGGAGGACAACACAGCCACCCCCAAGGAGGCACCCCCACCAACATGTCCAGCCCCCAAAGCTCACCAAGGTGCCCACACAAACATAGCCTTGGTCACAGGTCTGATTTCATAGCACACAATTCAGACAAACCTGTTCTACATAACATCTTAATACCCATACTGAATTATCCATACAAATCCAATATACTCCAGAAAGCTTGGGCCAGCTTAATTGTTTGAGAGGTGGCATCCCAAAAATGGAACACCTACTCTAAAAGCACTACAGCTCCCAGGGGGATTAGAATACAGAATGCTGCAGACCTATCTATAATGTCATCAGGCAGCATTTGAATTCACTTTCAAGATCAGCTTTGCAGCCTTAAGAGCTATATTTATTTTATTTATAGTTTGTTTGTTTATTGTACTGATGCCCCATCTTTATCCCAGGGAGCTCAAGGCAACAGCTTTGAGGTTAACTGAAATGGGACGGAGGAGAACCACAACAACCCTGTGATGTAGGTTAGGCTGAGACATAGTCACTGCCCCAATGAGCTTTATGGCTGAGATGGAGGTTTGAACCTGGGTTCCTCCAGTCCTAGTTTGATACTCTAACCTAGACTCCACACTGTTTCTGTCTTTTGAGATGCTGCAAGCGAATTTCTGTGCTTGTGTGATGCAGTCACCAAATACACTTGACCCTTTTATTAAGAGCCATTTCCCCTGTTTTAAGTCCATTATAGTAGGACATCTGCTGTATCTGGTATTTACACCTCAAACTGCTCCTAGAAAAGTTGTAGTGTGAGATATGCTCTCACAACAGCAAATAGGTGGTTTAGAACAGAGAGTACAAAATTAAAGAAGGCAGTAGTTGATAAGTTAACGACAACCAATGAGTGCTGAGGGGACACAACTACAATGAGGTGCAATATACTGACTAATATTAACAACCGGGGTGGTAGAAATCTCAATAAATGGGGTTTTGTGTTTGTTTTTAATTTGCCATAAAATTCTTTCGACAGAATAACAAAATGTCACAATGTTTTTTGAACTAACATAAATTTCTTTCAATAGGCTTTTTTTTAACATAAAGAAGCCTATTGAAAAATACCTATGCCTATTGAAAGTATGTTAGTGTATTGAAAGAAAATTATGTTTAAAAAGTCTAAGCTTATCGAAAGAAATCTATGTTAAAGAAGCCTATTGAAAAATATTTAGCCTACTGAAAGAAAATTAGGTTTAAAAAAAGTTTAAAAGCTTATCGAAAAAAATCTATGTAAAAAAGCCTATGGAAAGAACTTGATGTTCAAAAAAGCCCATTGAAAGAACTTGATGTTAAAAAAAAAGGCTAGAAAGAACATTGAAAGCCTATTGAAATAAATTTATGTCAGTTGAAAAAACATTGTGACATTTTGTTATTCTGTGGAAAGAACTTTATGGCAAATTAAGAAACAAAAAGACACAAAAAATTATTGAGATTTCTATCTCACACACACACACACTGTTGTTAATATTATTCAGTATATTGTACCTCGTTGTAGTTGTGTGCCCTCGGCACCCATTGGTTGCCATTAGAACAGAGGGTAAACACTAATGTAAGTCTGAGAGTAGACCCATTTAAGTGACGGGGATTTAAGTTAATCCTGACTAATTTAAGTCACGAGAATTTCTTATCGCTCCCATTAACAGCTCTTCTAATGCAAACCTCCTCCTGCAGCAGCTTCCAAGCAGCCTCGCTTGCTGCAGCCCCCACCACCTCTCGGAAGCAACTGCCCAGTCACCGCCTCTTTGAAGCTGCCCTTTTCGAAGGTGCCGCCTTCTCTGCGACGCACGTGGCCTCGGCTGGTCTGGCGCGAAAGCGCTCCCCCACCGCCTATCTCATAGACTCAAAGCGCGCGAGACTTCAGACTTCATCCTGGAAAAGCTGCAGGGGGCGTCCATTTCCCGGTCAGATTTAGAGAAGGTTTAGACGGACTTGCACAGATTTAGAGATTTTCCCTGGGGGTCTCTAGTTACTCTATTTTAGTACCTTCTGGAGAGACCACCTCGAGCGCCCCCCTGCTGCCCCTTTTCCTCTTAACGCCCCCCTATGCAATCCCACCGCCCCCAGGGGGGCGGTACCGCCCACTTTGGGAACCACTATGTTAGGTGTTTCAGTGGCCCCTGATAAAGGGGAAAAGTCTCAAAACACAGTGGGAATTAGAACACCGGTGCAGCTGGCTTATGTTTTGTTTAGCCTGGTGGGCATGAAGAGAAGGGCTGGGGCATCTTAGTGCCCACAGGAACCACATTGGTGACTTTAGAGCTACCCCAAGAAACAACTTTGTTGCTATTTGAAGGTTATCTGAAGGAACGCCTCCTCGCATATGTGCCTGCCCGGACCTTAAGATCATCCACAGGGGTCCTTCCCCGTGAGCTCCTGCCAAAGGAAGTGAGGCAGGTGGCTACTAGGAGGAGGGCTTTCTCTGCTGTGGCACCCCGGCTGTGGAACGAGCTCCCCAGAGAGGTTCGCTTGGCACCTACATTGTTTTCCTTTCGTCGCCAGCTGAAGACCTTTTTATTCTCTCAGTATTTTAACACCTAAAATAACTTAAATTTAAACACTGCTGTTTTAATTTCATATTTTAACCCCTATCAATTTTTGCCGTGTGGTTGTATCCTGGTCGTGCTTTTTATATTGTATTTTGTATTTGTGTTTTTAAAAATTGTTGGTTGTTTTATTATGCTCTTCATGGTTTTAATTTTTGTGAACCGCCCAGGCTATTGGGCGGTATAGAAATGAAATGAAATAAATAAATAAATAAACCTTGCATCATCTTATGATAGCGTTCCCTAGCCTGGTACTCGTGAGAGATGTTGGACTCCATCTCCCATCATTCTCAGCCACATAACCATTGGCTGGGCTGTCTGGGCATGATGGGAGTTTCATAGCTTCATCCCACGTACCTGCTTCCCTCGGATTATCCCCGTAGTGCTAAGCTTTTGCCATTGTTGTTGTTTTTGCTACCGGGTGACAACAATCCTTTGCATAACAGGAAGTGCGTTTAAGGGGGGAAATGTAAAAAAAAAAAATCAAAAAAATCAACGGATAACCCAATCCAATTCAAATTTGGTATGCTTAAAGCTCTCCCTAATATCTATTACTGTGCCAATTTTGGTGTCTTTGTCTTTAAAGCTTACGCAGATGTAAGCATTTCTTTAAAATCCTGCTCCTGCACCCCAGCAGCAGCTCGGAACATACGCTCAAAAAGTAGGGGCTAAATTAGGGTGACCATATGAAAAGGAGGACAGGGCTCCTGTACCTTTAACAGTTGCATTGAAAAGGGAATTTCAGCAGGTGTCATTTTTATGCATGCAGCCCCTGGTGAACTTTCCTCTTCATCACAACAGTTAAAGCTGTTATTTATTTTCTACAATACTTAAACATACAGCATTACAATAAAAAGAAAACAACATACTACATAAATGTTGAGTAAATATTGAATACATAATATCATATCTAATAACATAATCAAACTTAACATATAAGTGCACCCCCCACCAAGGGATCTCATTCCTGATTCCAAAATCTCATACTTTCTTCTGCTGGCAGTTTCCCACTTCCCTTAGAAAACACAAAAATTAGGAACTGTTTCCAAATTCCTTCAAAATCATTTGTTTTAGCTATACCTCTTCTCCATTTAATATTACAAGTCAATTTATCATTTATAGCTATGTCCCATACTTCTTTATACCATTCTTCAATAGAATATTCCCCTTGAATCTTCCCGTTCCTAGCTACAATCAATCTTGCTGCCGTCAGCAAATTCATTATTAATTCCTTAATTTCTTTTTTACATTTTAAATCTTCAAATAGTGACAGTAATGCAACTTTTGGTGTTCGTTCTATCTTCATTCCCACAATTTCTTCAATCTCCAAAAACACCATCTTCCACAATTTTTGTACATATTTGCATTCCCACCACATATGTAAATACGTTCCTTTCCCCCCACATCCTCTCCAACAATTTGCTGAATGCTGATTATTTATCTTATTCAATCTAACCGGGGTTAGGTACCACCTCCATATAATTCTAAAATAATTCTCTTTTATTCTTACTGACATACTGCAGGAGTCCTGCCCACTTTTGTATCTGGTCACTAGTATAGCTCCTGCAGCTTTAAATGTTGTGATGAAAAGGGAATTTCACCAGGTTCTCCATATATAACAATGACACCTGCTGAAATTCCCTTTTCTATGCAACTGTTAAAAAGACAGGAGCCCTGGCCTTCATTTCATATGGTCACCCTAGCTAAATACGGCAAATCTTTTGGCTTTATATCACAATTAAGGCAGGATGCACGGGAGGCCTTCACAATTAAAGCAGATTATAAGGTGGAAAACTTCTGAGTCCTTTGCATGCAATTCGCAGTGACTGCACAGTATAACGCTGGTGTGATAAAGCTTTCAGTCCAATTCATCTGGAGGGATACGAGCATTGGGGAGGAAGGTTGCCTTAAAGCCTAGTGGATTCATGGCAGCCTGGGGTTTTTAAAAAGGGCCATCAGCATCCGAGACGGGCCTGGATGGCAGACAGGGATGTGCCATTGAACATGGGCCTTTAAGCAGAATAGTCAGTTGGCCCCCCACCCCCAGCAACGGCTGGAGACAATTTTGCCCCTGAATCAAATCACAACAGTCACATCAGAGCTGGTCCTAGGAAAAGCACTGCCCTGGTGAGGTGTCCTTTGGTGCTCCTCCTAACCCCCCAACCCCATGGCCAGCTTTGCAGGGTTGCCAAGAAGGTTTATGGGGTCTGCTACAGGTGTGATGTCAGGGCCCCTGCTGCTGCCACCCCCTACAACAGCCTTCCTCAACCTGGGGCGCTCCAGATGTGTTGGAGTGCATCTCCCAGAATGCCCCAGCAGCTGGCTGGGGCATTCTGGGAGATGCAGTCCAACACATCTGGAGCGCCCCAGGTTGAGGAAGGCTGCCCTACAAGGACCCATATGTGTGTGTACAAAGTAAAGCTGTGTTCCACTGCTTTTGACCAAACACAAATGACATCAGAGTGGAAATTGAAAGAGAAACATACTTTAAAGCTCATTGAAGGAAGATCATTATTGGAGTTAGGACCCAAACAACCTGTAGAATCGGGGGGTGGGGATGGGGAAGGGGGGAGATTCCAAACCCTTGCTTTTGCCACCCTAGCTCACTGCAGACCGTACATTGGAAAGACACGGGATCATTTTCCTACGCAAGCCTCCTTAAAACGGAGATGTGCACAGGAATCTGGGGTTGAATCTCTGCAAAAAATAAATCCAGAAGAGCAGCCCTGTTCGAGGCGTAGCAACAAAGGGTCTAGCAGCACCTAGTAGGATTCTTCTGTGGGTGGTGGGTGGTTTCTCGTATTCTGCGAAAAGCCTACGCCGTGTGCCTTTGAAAGCCCACAAATCCCGGATGCTTGGCTTGATTTGTGCACCGAATCTTTGCCATCAAAAAAGGCAGGCTTCGTTCTCCTTTTAGTGCTTTGATCAGCCGTGAAAGCTTCTCCGTGTTTTTATTTTGAGACCCACGTGTGAATGATGTAGGCATGCCTGTGTCTTATCATGTAAGCTCATTCGTTTTACTTATCAAATTTAACTTTAGTGTCCCTTCAATGTTGGGCTGAGTACTTAGGTTGATCCGTGCTGGTTTCTTCGCCTGTGCTTCAGGCGGCTTCCGGTGCACCAGAAGGCAGATGGCCGTTGCTTTGCCTGTGTCCTTCTGGCACGCGGGGCCAGGGGAGGCTTTATTTTAGAACAATGTGTCCATTTATCTGTTTCTAATAATTTCGCTTACAAGTACAAAGCAGTAAGGCCTTTTTCACTTCTAGGGTTCTACTTTTGAGCAGGCAGTCTGGAACAGGTGGATAGGGTTCTTCTAATGACAATCTCTGGAAAGGTACAGCGTAACGCTGGAGCTGAAAAAGAAAACTGCAGGGCAGTTACATATTCTTGGAATAAAACACTCCCCAATTCCCATTTATTTATTTGTCTTGTTCCCCCACTAAAACCTGAGGGGAAAAGCCAAACATTAGTTCAAAATGAAACAATTTAAGACTTTTTCTGACTTTTGACAATGCAATTGGAAATACATCCACCCATTTCAAGGAAATGTCTAATTTAAGTTTTGCTAGGGTCTCTTTTCAGGGTCCTATTCACTCTACCTGCCTACCCGACTGGAGTCTCCATAGGTATGGAGGCGCCAGTTTATTTATAGGGCTTTTGCCATGTTCTGCACTACCTAAGAAGTAAAATAGCTTTCTAGATCTGATTCTATGGTTTCAGGCAAGAAAAAAACTTCTTCTTAACCAGTCAGTTAGTCAACAAAAACAAGTAGGTATTCAAAAAAACTTTTACATTTCAACAAAGTCAATCTGGATTCCTTAAAAAAGGACAACAAGTCCATGTCTGCAGGGGCTTTTCTTTTGATGCATTTACAAATGAGGCCAGTAAAAACAATTCACTGAGCATTTATTTATATTCCTTGGCTGATCATGGTTCTCAAAAAGTCTTTCAGTCATTGAAGAGGCTAATCAATGTCCATCTTGTGAGGTCTTTAAACACCTGGTCTTTAAACAGGGTGGTCATGATGATTCTTGGCACATCAGGGGTAACAAATCATCTTTCTGGGTTCTTGAAAGCTTTGAGTTCTTGTGCTAATTCCAAGTCTTCTTTTTCATAAAGTGGATTCAAATACTGGGAAATGGGCTAGCTCCAATCATGGCAGCTTGTTTGTAGACAAATTCGCCAATTCTTTTGGCAACATCAGGGCTTCTAACAGATCTCCATGGGTCACTGGCAGTCACAAATCTTCTTTCTTTCCAAATCTGTCCATGTGATATTTTGAATCAGTAAATATAGTCTTTTGCCTGAAACAAGCATCAGGGCTTCTGTGCATACTACGAGTTCAGCTGCTTGTTGTACAATTGTAGCTGGATCCATCAGTAAACAACTCGAGGTCATCATATAGGTCTGGGCGAGGTTTGGTGCCAAATTGCAAGACTTCAAGGCATTCATGCTCTGGAACGTCTTCTTTTCTTTGTAGTTCAGGTATCAACGTGGCAGGTTTCAATAAGGCGAGCCTTGGGTCCATGAGGAGGTTGATCTCATATCTGGACTGGCAGATGGGGTTCAGGTGTGAGCTTCTTTTTGGCACAGCACACCTGAGGCTGGTTGTGCAAACAGTAATGCAAGCTGGAGTTTTTAATTGCTTGAATTATTTCACAAGTCCATTTTTAAAAAGCAATAAATAGCTGTATTCTTCTTCTGGCTTCTAATTTCAAAGGATACTGACGCAGGGACACAGGGGTACTTTTAGGCTTCTGTTGTAGTTGCATTTAGTGCTCAGGCTCAGGGCTCAAAGCATTTCAAATGTTCTATTAGGCCAAAGGAAATTTGGGCCTGCAATAAGAATATCCTTGCCCAAAAGAGCCACTGGGCAATTTTCAGAACATAATATTCAAAACACACACAAAAATACAGCAATTCAGGATTTCCAATTTTCGTCAGCAGAGGGCGCAAGATTGTCCATTCACTAACTTTTTCAAGGCAGGGCTTCACCCCCCTTTTTCCTTCTGGTCAAAAACCATGCCACGTACACTAACCTTCAAACACTTTCCTGTTTCACCTCTTCTCTTCAAATACTTTACACTTTACCACATCTTTTTCAAAACAACATTTCTAAAAGTCTTTCAAACCAACTTTCTCAGTCTCATTTTCGTTCTACATTAGCACATCTTTCTCTCTCTCTCTCTCTCTCTCTTTTTTTTCCTCTCCACTTTATACATTTTCCTCTGATCTTTCTCTCCTCTTGGCAAAACGGTTGACCAAACGTCTGCACTATTTGTGCTTACAAGGACTTGAGTTTTAACTCAGGCAGTGAATCTTCAAAGCTATGGAAGACATTTCTTCCGTGAAAGTGGGGTTCTACATTTTCTAATTATCTGAGGTTTATGAAAGACAAAATACACAAGGTACTACTTTCACTGAAAACAAAACATTCTTTCTGCTTATCTCTAGCTGCTAAGCACAGAAGAAGAAGCAAACTTTTGCAAAAGGGGATCCGTAGGAGGGAAACAAAAGCTTCAAATTTCTTTCACTTGGGCCGGGTGGAAACACAAACTGACAATTCTTTTTCTTCTACTTTTAACACAAACATTAACTTTTCTGTAATTCACATTCCAACACTCAAGGATCCTTTGAGAGGTACATTTCTTAACTACATTTCTATGTTTGCAAATTGATTCCGATGACACAGCTGAAATTAACTTTGGATCAAAAGATCCACAAGGGGGCAATCTAACATAAAAACACGTTCACAAAACATTTTTTAAAACTCATTCATACACCGTTTCAATTTCAATTTCAGTTTCAATGAAAGCTTTCCCAAAGACAACAACCAATGGGCTTGGGGACTCTTTTCCAATACGGACTATAAGCTTCCCATTTCTGAGGTCTACAGAGTTTCCCTGTCAGGGTCCATTGGGGGGCTTTTTACTCACCAAATAGCCATCTCCCATCTTCGCCCTTTCTTATCACGTCTGATTGCAATTTGTTGTTGCCTGTTCCCTTCCATCTGTCGGGGTGGAGTCGGTTTTGTAACCTTGACTCGAATGGTCCCGTCAATTCGGTCTCCATGTCTGCACAGTGCACGATTCAACCTACTAGAGGCAAGAGAAATCTCTTGGCGATCGCTCCCTCAATCTAGGCCTTCGTTCCACTGGCAGGCACAGATCCGACTCTGGGTTACATCCGAGTCAGGCGCAATTTGTTAGATCAAGGTTCTTTCACCCAGGGACGAAATCCAAACAGCCCCTAAGCACGACTCCACCTTTCCAGCGACAGAGGGTTCGAAAGCGCTTTATTGATTAGTAATCAAGGTCTGGTCTCTTCAAAGGGAGCAATCAGACAAAGACATTGGGAATTCAGCACAGCATTTGAAGCCTGCAAGGGGCAGGGCCCAGTAGCAGCATAAACCAATCAGAACATAACACTGGGGCATAGCTAATTATGCTAAACAATTCTCTCTGTTCTATAAACAATACCTTTGGCCTTACAGTAAGTTACAAAAAGTTAACTTTGACACAGGAGGACTGGAGCCGGAGCTCTTGTTTATATTAGATAAGACAGATGCAAGGATGCACACAAGGAGATATTTTCGCATACATGACATTCTGACATTTTGCCTGCAATATGATGGCTACTTTACAGTTTCCTGTTAAAAATGGAGAGACTTCTGCTAACACATCCTTCTTAAATTATAGTGCCCAGAACTGGATACGGTGCATCAGGTGAAGTTGGACTAATGGAGAAAGAAGTGGAAATATTAAATCTGAGGTTAGGGTGTGGCCCTGATGTACTGTTTCGCATACTCAAAGATATCCCTTTTTGGTAAGTGACCAACAGTCTTTTCTCTTGTGCGGGAAAACAGTACATCAGGTTGGACATCCCAAAGCTTGACCCTTTAGGGCAGGATCCAAAAGAGTAGTAGCTGCTTCATGGCTGGGAAGACATGCCATCCGCAGGCCGCCACCGCAGAGGCACAGAAGCCGAGCTCGCAATGTTTAGCAAAGGTGCTACGCCGGGCTGGGCAAAGCTGGCCGTAGGCCCGGGACAGACGGGAAATGTAGGCCCCATGTCAAACTGCTCATGAAGTCCTTTTTTTATCAGTTCTAAACACGTATGACCTCGAATGATTTATGAAAAAGCTAACGGAAGCGCTTTTATGCAAGAGGTATCTAAGCCACGACTTCTTCACACTCAGAAATGCTTTACGTGCTTTTCTCTGGGCAAATTCATCATCGGCAACAGAAAAATCAAGCCACTTTGCCCAGGGGGATTCGGAGTAGCACCCCTCCAAATCACAGCCCCCCTGCCAACTCTGCCCCCGTCTGCCCAGCTCCGGTGCTACGGTTTGAACAGGGAGCTGCGCTACGAATCTCAGGCAGCGGAAGATCAAGGGGGGAAAGCTGCTGAGGTCATTGGCTGCTCTTGTGGGATGGGCAAAGACATTGGTGGCTTAAGAGCACTCAAGGCAGGCGTAGACTAGGCAAAGACAAGCCTTTAGCCGTCTCCTCCGAGCGGCATTGGAAACCTTCTGTCTCAAAGCCGCAGGACGGAATGACCCCCAACAGGGCATTTGTCTGACAAAGAGGTGTGGCTCTGCCTCTGTAAACCTTCAGGACTCTCCTGACATCAAGGGGATGCCGTGCCATTTCTGAGGGGAGCACAGGGGAATTTGCTCCGGCTGAAAATCAAGGGAACAAGGAAGAAAAACAGGACACCGCGCACTCCCTGCAGACGCGCCTCGGAAAGAAGCAAAGGGTGTCAAAAACAGGAAAGCGAAGCCCGACCAGCAATGCAACCAATGACCTCAGGAGGTCGTGGGCTCTCCCACACTGGAGGCCCTTCAAGAGGCAGCTTGTCAGGGATGCTTCAAGGAGGATTCCTGCACTGCGCAGGGGGTTGGATTCCATGGCCTTGAAGGCCCCTTCCAACTCTGCTGTTCTATGATTCTATGAAACACCGGAACATCCCTGATGGCTTTTGTTGTGTCCCTTCCCCTATTTCCACGACATATTTGGGATGGGGATCGGTGTGTTTCACCACCGAGTGTCTTTCTTCTTGTTTTTTGAATACAAGCATAGCTCTGCGCTGGAGCGCATGTTCCTTCCCAGAAACACAGCAGAGGTAGAGGTGCCCATGTGTTGCTGCGTGTCTGCGCTCGTGCGCATGGCTCCTGAGTCATTAAAAACATACGCATTTGCCCCGTAGCCAGCTGTGACGCGGCAGTGCGCAATGCTGAGGAGAGCACATCTAAACGTCACCTGCCTAGCCCCGCCCACTCCTACCCCTACACATGTGGGGGTGGCCTAATGTCGCACACGGGCTCACGCAACAACGCTCCTGTACTTGCAGTAACCAACAGTGGCGTGTGCCCCGTGAGTGGCGGCCGTGGAGGCGGGAACCTTCAGGAGCATCCCTCTTCCGTACTGAGAGGGCTGCAGGGGGAGATTAGCCCAGGGTCATTCACACACCCCACTGAAGCCCGTCTTCCTTCCTCTCCGTGCCCCCGCGCGGCCTTCTCTAAAGTGTCCAAGGATACACTGAGCATGGCGGGGGTGGGGCCACTAACTGCCCTTAGTGAGAAATGCACTGACTCACGCTGAGCTTTCAAAGCCTTGGAATAGGACAGAGATGCAGCTGATTCTGGACACCTGCTGAAATCCCCTTTTCAATACAACTGTTAAAGATACAGGAGCCCGGTCCTCCTTTCCATAGTGTCACCCTAACTACTTCCCAGCGCGACCACTAGCCCTTCTGTGGCAGCACCTGATGGACCTACGATGCTCGGGATCCAGAGGCCTGATTGTACTGGCGCTTGGGCCGGCTGGGTTCCCGCTGGCGGGGCTGTGCCTGTCCGTCTCCCATGCCCAGTGTGCACGGATGCTTCCTTGCGGAAGGAACAGCAAAAGCACATGAGAGCCAGAGCTCCTTTGTCCACCACCATAATCTCACTTCCACCCTGAGAGGGACCCTCAAGCCATCCGCCACCAGGGGTTCGAGATCTGCAGGAATAAATTCAGAAAAAGAACAGTGCATAGTTAAACTCTGGAACTCACTACCACAAGATATAGGGATGGCTACCAGCTTGGATGGCATTAAAGGGTTTTTTTGGGGGGGGGGGGGTCAATTGCTGGAGGGGAAGGCTATCCATGGCTGCTAGTCCTGACAGCAATGTGCCACCTCCAATATCCGAGGCAGGAAGCCAGTATACACCAGTTCCTGGGAGGGTGCTGTTGCACCCTGTCCTGCTTGTTCATCCTTGGCCGGTGGCTGGTTTGCCAAGGTGTGAAGGGTGTGCTGGACTAGATGGACCCTTGGTCTGATTCAACAGGGCTCTTCTTACGATGTTAGAAAAGGGCAAGGTCACCCAGATTGGGAGAACGGCCCAGGATATTTGCCCACCCAGGATCTCTTGCGGAGGACATAGAATCATAGAGTTGGAAGGGCCCTACAAGGCCATCGAGTCCAACCCCCTGCTCAATGCAGGAATCAATGTACATGGGGTTCCCTGGTAGTCACCCTTCCAGAAACTGACCAGGCCTAGACCCGCTTAGCTTCATCAAGGTCGCAGCATCCCATGCCATCACACCTTGTCAGCCCCAACCTGGAGGAATTCAGTGGGTGAATGTGCATGTGCAGACTGCCTGCCTTTGAGAAAGGAATAAAACCGCTAAACACACCTGCCTAGAAATGGGGGCACGTTCTTCCAGGCACTGGATGACTTGCTCCGAGCAGATCTGAGCCCCAAGGATGCTCTCGGAAGAGAAGGAATTGGGGGCACACAAATCCCTCCCTCCCTCTGACCATCTTCACCTCCACTGCTCCAAGGGAATTCTCTTGCTCTGTTTCCCAGCCCTGTCCCAGCACAGCCTGCCCCACAGCAATTCCACAGGTTCCCCCTTTGCAAGGAAAAGATTCAAGCTGTGCTGGGGCTGCAGGCACAGGTGTGCTCTGGCCTCCAGGTGCAAAGAGCATTCTCCGTGAACTTCCGCCCCAAGGAGACATAGGCCACAGCTAGACCTAAGGTTTATCCTGGGATCATCCAGGGTTCGCCCCTGCCTGAGCACTGGATCTCCTGTGTGTCACCTTGGTGAACAGGTTTGACCCCAGGACAATCCAGGGATAAACCTTAGGTCTAGCTATGGCCTTAGACTCTGCAGCATTTTAAATCATGCAGAGTAAATGTGCATACACCTGTTTGTTCTGTGAATTTCTTTATTCACAAACACCTGATTAAACTCTGAAAAGAGCCAGATGCTGAAACCATGCAACGTACAGCCTGCCCAGCCCTCCAGGTCCACAACGGACGAGAACTCCGAGTTGTCGCCACAACGTGTCGGGATGAATCACCGCGGCCTTTTAGGGATGGAGCACCAGAGATCTTGGGAGTCACCGACATTCTCCAGACGTCACTTCAGAGCTGGGTTCCGCGTGCCCCTCTTCTGACTTGGGCCTTTTCTTTCTCTGGGTTTCTTCAAATGGGGAAAGTGCATTTCTGGGTGCATTTCTCAAAAGGGTGCATTTTTCCTTCATTGTATATAACATGAAAATGGGAGTCTTCAAGAGAGGGCATTAAAAACAGAGTGCCTTTCTTCAAGTGCACGTTTCCCAAACACAAGTTCGGGACTTTGCTGGCATTTTCGGAGAACACGTGCTCCCCTTCATGCTTGGCTTCAGGGGCTGGAACAGGGCATTTTCGAGTGATTTGCAAACTTCCACCAAATTCTCCTACGTCTCAGCTCCTTTTCCAATGTGAAATCCGGTGGATTCATCCACCTCTTTCAAACCCGGAGACTCTCCTCCCTATCCCAGGAGACCCTCCCTGCTCGAGTCCTGAAGGCCAGTTCACAGGTGCTGGCTTCGAGGTCCCAGTTCGCCAGCTCAGTTGGGCCTGGCCCATGGCACTGTCACAATGGCCGCCTTCTAGCTTCCATGATGACGGAGAGTTCCAAAAGACGCTGCAGGAGACCGTTGGCCTGGCGCGGAATCTCCACGTTCATAGCAAACAAGGATGGCGTGGAGGAAACAAGCATGGCCGGTAAGGAGGGGCCCATGCCCAGTGAGGGTGGAGGGAGGAGGCCAGAGCGAGGAGAGGGGGGAGATCAGGGACTGGAGGGGTGGTCCCTGGGTTTGGAGGGCTGAGGGGAACAGGAGGAGGACAGGGCCAGGGGGGAGGACGCCCCCTTGCTAAGAGTGCCCCTTGCTGAGGCCCTCCAGGCCAAAGTCTGCCCCCCTCCCTAAGGCAGGCGGGAGGGCTGGGGCCCTCCAATTAATGTCACACCTTTCTCTTTCTCGTCCTAGGAGCCAATGGATACGACTCCCCCACCCTCCCTCCGTCCTTCCCTCATCCTACCTGCCACCTTCTTCCCTCCCTGGTCTTCCCCCCCTCAGGTAAGGAAATGTTGACCCTGCCTCCGCTCTTCCTGGACAGGCAGGGCCTTAAGGGGTGCGGGATTGAGGGCTGCAGAGGTCACCTGCTGCCCTCCTATTAACTGCATTTTTCTTTTTCGTCCTAGGTCCCCATGGATACCTCCCCTGCGCCCTCCCTCCGACCTTCCCTAATCCGACCCGCCACCTTTGTCCTTTCGTCTTCCCCCCCTCAGGTAAGGAAGAATTCAACCTGGCTCAGCTCTGCCTCGACAGGCAGGGCTGGAGCTCCGTAGGCCATGTGGGGCTGTGGGGGGTACAGGGATCGTCTGGGTCCCTGTCATTAACTGTACATTTCTCTCCTTGTCATCCTAGGAACCGATGGACACGAGTCCAGCCCCCTCCTTTCCTCTCCCTGCCTTTGCTGCCCCCATCGTCCCGGTAAGTAAAGGTTTGGCCTCTCTCAGCCCTCCGCCCTTCACAGGCAGGGCTGCACCCCTCCTTGAGGGAGGTGGGACGGTGGGGCACAGAGAAATTCCAGTGCTCTGCCACTAATGCCCCCTTTTCTCTGCTTTTCCCCCTAGGAGCCAATGGTCTTCTGAAGGCTAGAAGGTAAGGAGCACCTTCATTGACGCTGCTTTTAAATTATATATTGTTTTAACTTGGATCATGGTTTACGAGGCTCAGAAGACGTATGTTTCCAAATAGACGGTTATTGGGGGACGGCCCTGGGAGTCGGGTTCTTGCCCCTGAAGAGTCCCCAAGCAGGACAGGGCGGCCTCTAGCCGGCCTCTATGGGAAACGGGGTGGACCCTCGGCCTGATCCAGCAGGGCCCTGTTTAGATGCGAAGGAAGGGTGGCGTCTCCTGCCTTGTGCCGTGAGAAAACAGTCCGTGATACAAAAGGAAGCTGACCTAGGACTTTTATAAAAGACCTAGGACTTTTATTCCATAAATACTTTCTAGCTCTGCACCAGTTGTTGGCATGGGGCTGTCTGGGGCAGCCGTGACTCCGTGCTAACAACAGGGGCAGAGGGGTGGGAATGGGGGGGGGGGCGTGTATTGACTCCAGCATGGTGGTCCAAAATGCAAAACAGCCTTTTAAAAGGAACATCCTGCAATTCTCCGTCTCTGCCCTAGGAACCTAAAGCCGACAGATCCTGCAGTACCTTTGAGCCAACCTCCCCCAACCTGGCGGTGCTCCTGTTGTGTTGGACTACAACTCCTACCATCCCCAATTGGCTGTGCTGGCTGGGGATAATAGGAGTTGTAGTCCAACACATTGGGTGGGCATTGGGATTGGAGAAGTCTGCCTGAGGCCGAAGTACTGATTTGTTCAACTTCCCGGCTGGCATAGGAAGAAGAAGAAGAAAACGGCAGCGCTGTTGCCACCCCTCCCATAACTCCAGCCTGTCAGGTTCCTTAACGATCTCTTCCAGCCACAACCTTGTCCTGAAACACCTGGCTGGAGCGGATCCCGAACTGGTGCTGCTCAACTTTAAGTATGAAGAGTTGCAGGTAAGACAGAATGCTGAACTCGTGCAGGCAGTGGAGGCTGGTGACTCCGATGTCAGTGGGGCAGTGAATCCACTTGGGTTTCAATCCAAATCAGGCAGTACTCTAAAGTTGGCGAAGGATAGCTTCTTAGAGTTCTGACTGAAACCCAGAGCGGATTCACTGCCCCACTGACATCGGAGCCACCAGCCTCCACTGCGTGCATCCACTGTAACCCATTTTACGGCCATGCCACGCAAAGCTTGACACCATTAGAAACTGCCAGTAGAAACTGTGTGAATGGCGTTAAGCAAACAAGTGGGACCTGGCACAAAATGTTGCACTCCCCTTCATAGAATCATAGAATAGTAGAGTTGGAAGGGGCCTAAGGCCATCGCGTCCAACCCCTGCTCAGTGCAGGAATCCACCCTAAAGCATCCCTGCTGCCTCTTGAATGCCTCTAGTATGGGAGAGCCTTCAAGATGTTCTGTTCTATTTCTTACCCTTCTTTTCTTTGGAGTACATGACATGACGCTGAAATCCTGCCTCCTTACCGTGGCTTTCTGCTTCCAGGTTCTTTGCAGGATTACAATCGGCTCAATTACTTGGGCAGACATGTGCTTTGAATTGAGTATGACTTCCTTTCTCAATTCAGTTCCATAGGTTTCATTTTACAGTCACTAGATGGTGCTGTGATTATAGCACAACACCGTTATTACACACTGCCCATATATTGGATTAACGTCCCTTATCGGTTAATGCTGATCTTTTGAAAGCAGGAGAAAGTCAGAAAGTGCAGGTCATACTTTGGAAGTTGATGATGTCGTGTAAAGGACCGGCAAACTTCCATGAGTGACGAATCATGAACATGCAATGAAAGCCTTGTGAAGAAATGCTTTGTCTCACTTCCCCTTTCACCGTGCTGTGGCCACTGGGCATGCGGACTACGCAGTGGGATATTTGTGGCCGGTGGGGCGGGGGATGGCTGCCCCCTTGGAGGTTTTCTCCTTACCTTTTTTTGTCCGATTGCAAAGATTGAGGTTCCCCCAAGCCTTCCTCTTGTGTGCAGCCAGTGATGTTTTACCTACATTAGAATGAATTCCAGTGGAGGCTGGTGGCTCCGATGTCAGTGGGGCTGCGAATCCACTTCGGGTTTCGTTCAGAACCCTTCAGAACTCTAAATGAGCTATCCAAGATGTGGAAGATATCCAAAGGTGGGACTCTTGCCTGTCTAAACATGCGTAGGATTAAACCCTAAAAGTTGCCGTATAAATTAGGCCAAAGGGGGAGAATTCTACATGATTTTTTTCTTCTAAGAAGAAAAAAGGGGCTTTTCTTCTGGAGTCCACCTCCAAAATTTCAGCCTTGCTCGGGTCTCAGGCAGAGCTGGCTGCGCAGCACCTAGCATGCCCTGAGGCCAGGCCAGGCCGGCTTGCCGCAGTTTGTAGCCACGTGCCAAGGATCCGTGGTGAGCCCCGGCGCCTGCATTTATTTTGCAGAGAATTCCATTGGCTGAAATGTCCCGGGAAGAGATCAACCGGCTGGTGAAAGAGTTGGGGTTCTACCGGAAGGAGACGCGCGACTCACCTGTTCCGGAAGAGTTCCAGCTTGCCCCCGCGAAGCCTCTGCCTGCCTCAGAAGAATCCCAGAGAGAACAGGCGGCAGAGAGGAAAGGGGCGAAGGGCAGCGAACTGTAAATCTGGGTGCCTTTGAAAACTGCAGGGGTTGTGTGTGTCGGCAAGGCGTGAGAGACTGCTGGCGTTCGGAACTTGCAGCCTCTTAAGACTTCCAGCAAGGCATCCTCTCCATCAGGGGTGGGCACCTTGTGGGCCTCCAGATGTTTTGGCCTACAACTCCCATCAGCCCTGGAAAGTATAACCAAGGATGAGGGATCATGGAAGTTCTAGGCCAAAAACATCTGGAATTGTCCATCCTGATCCAGCTGCTTCCAAGTATCTCTTCACAACAATGAGGGTCAGAAACTTGCTTTAAAAACAAAAGCGGTGGATTCTTTAGTCTCTGCCACATTCTTCGGCTACTCTGCTCTCCAGGAGCAAACACACAGCCCTGCAAATGCCGCAGCAGGTCTGAAAGCTCTTGGTGCCGAGTGTGGACAGATGAACGCGCGCATGGCAGGATCTACAGAACCTGCCTCCTTTTTTTAAAAAAAAAAATGGTTTTCTGTCCCTCACTGACGAACAGGCATAGTTCAAAGCACCCAGACGATGCATGCTAGAAGTCTCCAGAGGCCAGGAGGTTTGCAGTGGTTCACGTGGAACACTTTAGCTCTTCAGCCCCCAAACTACCACCAGAAAAAGGTTATGCAAGATAACAGAACCAGTAAGATAGGCAAAATCAGAGAAATCAGGTACATTGGCATTATTTATACAGATTCCAGAATCCAATTTTTACCGTTCCAGGAGCTGGATTTTACTTCTTTTTTAAGCGGACTCCACGCAGCCCCAACACAAGGCGGGTTTTCGAGGGAATAGGCATAACAAAAAGTCTGGAAGAAGCTGCACCTGAGTTCTGGCTCATGGTAAGCACTTCTTGTGGGGCAAAGCCATGTCCCAGCCCCACTTCTGTCCAGGGATTACTCTGTGGCTGGCCGGCCGGCCGGCCGGTTTACTGAGCTTCAGTAGCTCACCGCTCATTAGCAGAGGCCTCCCGGCTAGCACTCTGGCTTTCTCCAGCCGCCGCTCATGCCCTGTGCCCAGAACAAGCCGTCGTATTTTCCCTGCAGCAGCACCCCGCCTGCATGGGACAGGATGAAGCCCTCTGCTGAAAGCTCTCGGTGCCGAGGGTGGATAGGTAACGTCCCATCAGGCTTGGGGAGCACGGCATGCTGGGAAACATGTTCAGGTCCCCAAATCCTCATCAACTGTGCATTAAACAATAAAATTGCCTTTATCCATTGTCTGCTGTTACCTTTCTACAGTTCGGGTGCTTAAGATCGTGAGTTGTTGGGCCTTGCTGTAGAGCAGCCTTCCCCAACCTGGTGCCCTCCAGGTGTGTTGGGATGCTGCAATGCCCATCTTTCCCCACCAGCATGGCCAATGCTTCTATTGGCTGGGAATGATGGGGCTTGCAGTTCAACACATCTAGGGGGAGGGGGGATGGCACTATCCCGTTCTCTTCCAGGTATAATTCCAGGTGCTGGTTACCATCTACAAAGCCCTAATTGGCGTTAGTCCAACATGTACCCTGTCGTGACTTCTAACGAAATCTGCCCAGGATGCCCTCGTAATAACCAGAAAGGGGTTATTATTCCTTGTCCGTAATGGAATTCCTTTCCTTGCAACCTTGCCAAAATTAGGCTCTGAGCTGGTTGACGAATTCCTGATCCGTCCAGGCTGCAGAACTCAGGATGAAGTTAAGAAACCAGAGCAAAATGAACGCAACATCTTTGCATGCAGGTTTAATCCATAGCAGCTCCAGTTTAAAGGATAGGGAAGCCCGCCCGCCCGCCCCCGCCAAAACCCTGGGGGCTGCTGCCATCCAGAGTAGGCAATACTGGGCCAGATGAGCAACCTCTGATCTGGTCTAAAGCTGCTTCTTTTGTCATTCTGTTCCGCAGGAAGGAGGGGGTGGAGCTCTTTGCTACCTGCCCCAATAGCCCTTGGGCTAAGATGGGCAATATATCTGAATAAGTTCTAGGTAGTAGCCATATTAGTTTAGTGCACCAAAAAGCAAAGTCTTCTAACACCTTAAAGACGAACACATTTATTTTGGCATCAGCTTTCATGGACTATGAAAGTGCATTGGAGTATTATTGAGTCCCAAGTTTTTTATACAGTATGTATTGGGGGGGGGGGAATTCAAGACCGGGGGAGGGGGTAATGTGACAAACACATTGCAGTGGTTCCCAAACTTTTTCAGGTCACCGCCCCCTTGGTTCCACAAACTCATGCCCAGTGCCCCCCTACCCTACCCTATAAAAATCATTATTCAGAATAGTGGTTTTCGACGACCCACTAAGGAAGATAATAACAATAAAATTCAAAACAGTAACAATTAATTGAATATTTATTCAAAATCTAATTACATTTTTTAGTTTATTTATTCAATTGAACATAATTGATGAACTTTATCCAGTGATATCATCTTTTCAAAGTCTGATAGTCATTAAGCAAGGATATTAGATACCACATTTAGTAACTAGGGTAGAATACCTCACTATTCTGTAAATTCTTAATGTGATGGATGGGCTTGATGAAGTGATACATGAGTCTTAAATCACCACGTTTAGTAATCTGGAGTCGATTTCTTTGTTTGGAAAGAAGTAGGCAGACCACACTAAAACCACGTTCCACCAAATATGATGTTGGAAATGCAACCAGGAGCTTCTGAACCACTCTCCATAGTGCAGGATAGCGATCAGAAATGTCCTTCTGTAACCAAAACTCCTGGTACGATTTCTTAAACTTTGGCTTCAGCTCAATGTCATTTTGTAGCTCAATTAGTTCTTCCTCCACTACTCCAACTTCCTCAATATCTGAAAATGGATTTATCACCCAGTCTGGAATTTCCATCATAAGAAGATCCTTGAATCGCTCAGACATATCTTCATGCAGCATATTTAAATGGTCACAATAAACTTGCAGATCGTCATCTTGTATCCCGCCTTTCTGTTCTAGCTCAGACAAGCTTGGAAATTGGTATAGCTCACGACGGCCTATATTGCGCTTGAATAGAGTTAACTTTGCAATAAATGTAGATACGACGGATTTGGCCTTAATAAGATTGGTGTCATTTCCTTGCAACTGCACATTCATTGCATTGAACTCTGCAAATAGTTCAGACAAATAAGCAATGTCATGCCTGATTTCTTTGAGGTCATTACTGAGCAAAGCATTCGTGCCTTCAAAAAACTCCACAACAGTGTCAAAAAGGTTGTAAAAGCGTTTCAAACAGTTTCCTTTTGATAGCCAACGAACTTCAGTATGAAGCACCAAACGTTCAAAGTCTTCATCATTCTCAGCACAGAGCACCCGGAATAGTCGATCATTGAGAGCCTGGGCTTTAATTTTATTCACTGCAGTAATGACAGTGTGTAATGAATTGTGTAGGCGACCACTGAGGTTTTTTGCAACCAGATGTTGGCGATGAATGACACAGTGAATAGTAAAGATATTTGGCACTGATTTTTTCAAGTAAAGATATTTGGCACTGATTTTTTCAAGTAAAGATTTTTCAAGTAAAGATTTCAAGTAAATATTTTTTCAAGTAAAGATATTGGGCACTGATTTTTTCAAGGAAGCAACACACCCACGGTAGCGACCAGTCATTGATGGTGCTCCATCAGTTGCACAAGCAAGTATGTGATTAAGTGGAATTTCCTTTTCGTTGAAGAACTCCTCAACCACACGAAATATTGACTCCCCTTTAGTATCGGTTTTTAGTTGCCTTGCAAATAACAACTCTTGAGCCAAACTCCCGTCTTTTATAAAACGCACATAAGCGAGAAGCAAAGATTCATTGCCTGGTAAAGTTGACTCGTCCAGCTGTAATGCAAATTCTGTTGTCCTTAGTGTGCTGCACAGTGTATCTTCCACATTCTCAGCCATTTCATCGATGGGTCTTTGCACTGAATCGTTGCTGAGAGGAATCGTTTTCATTATATCATGTGGTGACTTATGCAAAACAGTACTCAGAACCTCACTAACTGCTGGTAGGATGAGTTCTTCACCGATTTTATGCGGCTTTCCTGACTTAGCAATCACCAAGGAGATGTTGTATGATTCACGCAAACCATCAGTTTGTTGTTGTGAAGCATTGTGAATCGTATTTAACAGTGTTGGCCGCTTTTGAAATTTGTCACGAAGTGATTGAAAAAAAGTTACGTTCTTATCTGCCTAGTCAGGATGTGCGTTCTTTAAATGTTCTTGCAGTCTGGAAGGCTCCATTGCCTCATTAGAAAACACCTTTTCACATAACAGGCACGTGGGCAGCTGCTGGTTTGTTGGTGCTGGTATCAATCCATACTTAAGATATCCCAAGCTATATTGTCTACATTTCTTTTTTTGATTTCCCTGCTTCTGTCATTTTTATTCTAATCTAAAACAAAGAATTTAATCATTAAATATGATTGGAATAATGTCAAAATAAGTGCATAGGCTTAATTAAAATCACCAAAGTGTCAATAAAATGGGCAGAGCAGCTGAATTTCCTGCTCTTTCCTGCTCGGTCCCTGGGTTTTAGGTAGGGTGACCATATTTTGGAAACCAAAAAGGAGGACAACACAGCCACCCCCAAGGAGGCACCCCCACCAACATGTCCAGCCCCCAAAGCTCACCAAGGTGCCCACACAAACATAGCCTTGGTCACAGGTCTGATTTCATAGCACACAATTCAGACAAACCTGTTCTACATAACATCTTAATACCCATACTGAATTATCCATACAAATCCAATATACTCCAGAAAGCTTGGGCCAGCTTAATTGTTTGAGAGGTGGCATCCCAAAAATGGAACACCTACTCTAAAAGCACTACAGCTCCCAGGGGGATTAGAATACAGAATGCTGCAGACCTATCTATAATGTCATCAGGCAGCATTTGAATTCACTTTCAAGATCAGCTTTGCAGCCTTAAGAGCTATATTTATTTTATTTATAGTTTGTTTGTTTATTGTACTGATGCCCCATCTTTATCCCAGGGAGCTCAAGGCAACAGCTTTGAGGTTAACTGAAATGGGACGGAGGAGAACCACAACAACCCTGGGATGTAGGTTAGGCTGAGACATAGTCACTGCCCCAATGAGCTTTATGGCTGAGATGGAGGTTTGAACCTGGGTTCCTCCAGTCCTAGTTTGATACTCTAACCTAGACTCCACACTGTTTCTGTCTTTTGAGATGCTGCAAGCGAATTTCTGTGCTTGTGTGATGCAGTCACCAAATACACTTGACCCTTTTATTAAGAGCCATTTCCCCTGTTTTAAGTCCATTATAGTAGGACATCTGCTGTATCTGGTATTTACACCTCAAACTGCTCCTAGAAAAGTTGTAGTGTGAGATATGCTCTCACAACAGCAAATAGGTGGTTTAGAACAGAGAGTACAAAATTAAAGAAGGCAGTAGTTGATAAGTTAATGACAACCAATGAGTGCTGAGGGGACACAACTACAATGAGGTGCAATATACTGACTAATATTAACAACCGGGGTGGTAGAAATCTCAATAAATGGGGTTTTGTGTTTGTTTTTAATTTGCCATAAAATTCTTTCGACAGAATAACAAAATGTCACAATGTTTTTTGAACTAACATAAATTTCTTTCAATAGGCTTTTTTTAACATAAAGAAGCCTATTGAAAAATACCTATGCCTATTGAAAGTATGTTAGTGTATTGAAAGAAAATTATGTTTAAAAAGTCTAAGCTTATCGAAAGAAATCTATGTTAAAGAAGCCTATTGAAAAATATTTAGCCTACTGAAAGAAAATTAGGTTTAAAAAAAGTTTAAAAGCTTATCGAAAAAAATCTATGTAAAAAAGCCTATGGAAAGAACTTGATGTTCAAAAAAGCCCATTGAAAGAACTTGATGTTAAAAAAAAAGCCTAGAAAGAACATTGAAAGCCTATTGAAATAAATTTATGTCAGTTGAAAAAACATTGTGACATTTTGTTATTCTGTGGAAAGAACTTTATGGCAAATTAAGAAACAAAAAGACACAAAAAATTATTGAGATTTCTATCTCACACACACACACACTGTTGTTAATATTATTCAGTATATTGTACCTCGTTGTAGTTGTGTGCCCTCGGCACCCATTGGTTGCCATTAGAACAGAGGGTAAACACTAATGTAAGTCTGAGAGTAGACCCATTTAAGTGACGGGGATTTAAGTTAATCCTGACTAATTTAAGTCACGAGAATTTCTTATCGCTCCCATTAACAGCTCTTCTAATGCAAACCTCCTCCTGCAGCAGCTTCCAAGCAGCCTCGCTTGCTGCAGCCCCCACCATCTCTCGGAAGCAACTGCCCAGTCACCGCCTCTTTGAAGCTGCCCTTTTCGAAGGTGCCGCCTTCTCTGCGACGCACGTGGCCTCGGCTGGTCTGGCGCGAAAGCGCTCCCCCACCGCCTATCTCATAGACTCAAAGCGCGCGAGACTTCAGACTTCATCCTGGAAAAGCTGCAGGGGGCGTCCATTTCCCGGTCAGATTTAGAGAAGGTTTAGACGGACTTGCACAGATTTAGAGATTTTCCCTGGGGGTCTCTAGTTACTCTATTTTAGTACCTTCTGGAGAGACCACCTCGAGCGCTCCCCTGCCGCCCCTTTTCCTCTTAACGCCCCCCTATGCAATCCCACCGCCCCCAGGGGGGCGGTACCGCCCACTTTGGGAACCACTATGTTAGGTGTTTCAGTGGCCCCTGATAAAGGGGAAAAGTCTCAAAACACAGTGGGAATTAGAACACCGGTGCAGCTGGCTTATGTTTTGTTTAGCCTGGTGGGCATGAAGAGAAGGGCTGGGGCATCTTAGTGCCCACAGGAACCACATTGGTGACTTTAGAGCTACCCCAAGAAACAACTTTGTTGCTATTTGAAGGTTATCTGAAGGAACGCCTCCTCGCATATGTGCCTGCCCGGACCTTAAGATCATCCACAGGGGTCCTTCCCCGTGAGCTCCTGCCAAAGGAAGTGAGGCAGGTGGCTACTAGGAGGAGGGCTTTCTCTGCTGTGGCACCCCGGCTGTGGAACGAGCTCCCCAGAGAGGTTCGCTTGGCACCTACATTGTTTTCCTTTCGTCGCCAGCTGAAGACCTTTTTATTCTCTCAGTATTTTAACACCTAAAATAACTTAAATTTAAACACTGCTGTTTTAATTTCATATTTTAACCCCTATCAATTTTTGCCGTGTGGTTGTATCCTGGTCGTGCTTTTTATATTGTATTTTGTATTTGTGTTTTTAAAAATTGTTGGTTGTTTTATTATGCTCTTCATGGTTTTAATTTTTGTGAACCGCCCAGGCTATTGGGCGGTATAGAAATGAAATGAAATAAATAAATAAATAAACCTTGCATCATCTTATGATAGCGTTCCCTAGCCTGGTACTCGTGAGAGATGTTGGACTCCATCTCCCATCATTCTCAGCCACATAACCATTGGCTGGGCTGTCTGGGCATGATGGGAGTTTCATAGCTTCATCCCACGTACCTGCTTCCCTCGGATTATCCCCGTAGTGCTAAGCTTTTGCCATTGTTGTTGTTTTTGCTACCGGGTGACAACAATCCTTTGCATAACAGGAAGTGCGTTTAAGGGGGGAAATGTAAAAAAAAAAATATCAAAAAAATCAACGGATAACCCAATCCAATTCAAATTTGGTATGCTTAAAGCTCTCCCTAATATCGGGGGGGCGGAGCCAGCATCCTAATGGCGTAGTAGGAGAATTTGTTCCTGCCGTGGTAGGTTTTGAATAACTCTTATCATCTAAAAGTGTCGGGGCTGGAAATGGTGAAGAACACCGATTAAAGTGTTTGGAAGCTTTGAGCCACAGACGGGGTTTGAAAGAACAATGCATTTTGCTGTGTAAAGGCTGCAATTTAAAAGCAAAGAGAGGGGGGCTAGAGCGGAGGACGTTTCTTTAAAAACTTCAAGGAGCGATATTATAAGAAGTCTCCCAGACGGAGTGCTTATCTTAAAGGGAATTTTAATTGCAGAAGCCAGCGTCGGGAGAGACTGATTAATAGCCACCCCTCCTTTAGCAAGCAGTAAATTTTGTTAAACACGGCAATAAACCCCTCAGGAGTGCGCTGATTGACTGACTTTGAAACGAAACTAATACCAGCCGTAATCACGAATATATGCCACCCAAAAAACAAGTTGCGGCCAAGCCACGGTGGATTGCCCACGCGTCAAACAATACGATTAGGAGACTACAGAGAGTAGCCGAGGCAGAAGGGGAAGATATTCAAAAAGATAAGCAAGAAGAATCCACAACAGCAACAGAAGAGCTCAAGATGGCTGCTAAAGTTGGCTCAGTGCCAGCAGAGCAGGGAGAGATGATGCAGCAATTTTCAGCTCTGTTGAAAGGGCTAAAAGATGAGTTATTTATGAAAATTGAAACGGAAGTTGGCAAAACTAACAAGAGAGTGGATGATTTGGCTGCTGAAATGGCTATAAGAGATAAGCAATTAGGCTTTTTGAAGACAGAGGTGGATCAGATGAAAAATCAATTTAAAGATCTTAAAAAGATACAAGATGACCAAGAAGTGAAATTTAACGACTATGATAAGAGGCTCATCTCCTTAGAGGACAATTCACGAAGAGCAAATTTACGCGTTCGTCATCTGGGGGAGAAGAAGGGGGAGGACCTCAGGAAGAATCTCCTAAGCTGGTTTAAAGAACTAGTCCCAACCCTGCAACTAACTGAAGAAGATGTGGAGCGCGTTCACAGGGTTGGCGGCTTTAGAAGCGGTGCAACTCCCAGAGATGTCTTGGTGAAATTTTCAAGTTATTACAAGAAAGAGCACCTTATGAGGGAGTTAAGAGCATTGGGAGAGTTGAAGTTCCAGGGAGCAACAGTGCAGGTCTTTAATGATCTGTGCCAACAAACTTTGGATTGGAGACGCAGTGTCAAGTCTATAACAGGGGAATTGAAGAAGAGGGAAATCCCCTATGCATGGGGATATCCGATTTTTCTGCGTTTCTTATATAAGGGGGAAAATCATAAGGTTTTCTCCCTTCAGCAAGGCATGGAGCTTCTGGAGAGCTTAGGTTTGGGTCCGCAAGGAGAAGCCGGTGGTAACGCAAAGAGTGATGACGAAGAAGAAAGAGGTGCAGTAGGGGGAGTGGTGTAAAGTGGATATTATAGGGATGATAAGAAGTATAATCATATTAGATCCTACTGGCTTTGGGTTCCTGGCTGCTTTCCCCCCCCCAAGGGTTAAAATAATGGCCGGAGTGTTAGACTCCCGGAGATATATTGGGGGGAAAAGAGATGGGAGGGGAAGGGGAAGTGGGGTGGGAGGGAAGGGTTTGTGTGGTTGTTGTATTTTTATGTATGTAAGTTAAGTTTTCAACACGTACGGGATCGAGAAGAAGTTCAAAGAATTAGATATGGATAAGAAGATAAGAATCTCAACACTCAATGTTAAAGGTCTGGGGGCGGTCGTAAAAAGGAGAAGGATCGAACAATTGCTAAATAGGGATGGTTCTGATATAATTTTTTTGCAAGAAACTCATCAATTTAAGGAAAAAAATAATGTTATTCGTTTGAAATGGCCAGTGTTTTACGAAGTGTCTTTGGGGACATCAAAAAAAAATGGAGTGGCCATCTTGATTTCAAAAAGAAGTGGGTTTGTGATGGAA
Organism: Elgaria multicarinata webbii; assembly: GCF_023053635.1. NCBI lineage: Eukaryota > Metazoa > Chordata > Lepidosauria > Squamata > Anguidae > Elgaria > Elgaria multicarinata. The sequence continues at coordinate 21,825,607 of NC_086188.1, read as the reverse complement.
AATATTAAAAAAGATGAGAATGGGAGATATCTTATGATAAAGGGTCAATTGGAAGGGAAAATGTATACTTTGATCAATATGTATGCTCCAAATAATAAACAAAAAGAATTTTATGAGGAGGTATTAAGAGAGATTGAAGAATTTAAGGAGGGGTATGCTATTTTGGCTGGAGATTTTAATATGGTTATGAATAATAGACTAGATAGGTCAAATCCCTCTGAGATAGAAAAAAGAAATAATATCACTATGTTAAACAAATTAATTAAAGAAAAGGATTTTGTTGATTCTTGGCGAGTTCTTAGAGGGGCTGACCCAGGATTTACATTTTATTCTCCAGTCCATCACACATACTCCAGGATTGATCATATTTTTGTATCCAGAGATTTTTTAACTAAGATATGTAAAATGGAATTGGGGACAATCAAGGTATCGGATCATGCATTAGTAAGTTTAGTTTTCGCAGTTGATAAGGATTACAAACAAGCATTAAGGTGGAGACTGAATACTAAGATATTTAAGTACGATAAAGTAATTGAGAAAATGCAGAAGGAACTGTCAGAAACATGGGAAATAAATGAGAAGGGGGGAACAAGAACGGCAGTGGTTTGGGATACCATGAAGGCTGTGTTTAGGGGGAATTGTATTAGGGAAATGTGTAATCTAAAAAGACAACAGGAGGTAAGGCAGGTTACTTTAGAGAATGAGATAATGAAGCTGGAAAATGAATTTTGGCAAACTAAAAATAAATATAAATTAATAGAAGTACAGGCAAAAAAAAGGAACTAGAAAATATTAATTTAGAAGGGGTTCAGAGGAATTTAATTTATATGAAAAGGGAATACTTTCAAAATAGTAACAGGAACTCGAAGATGCTTGCCAAACTCACACAAAAGGAAAAAGCTAAAAATGGGATAGGGGCAGTAAAAAATAAGCAGGGTAATTATTGTCATATGATGAAGGATAAAATAAAAAATTTTCAGCAATTTTTTGAAGATTTATACAAGGAAAGAGATACTCAAACGAAGAGGAAGGAAGAGTATGTGGGTAAATTTGTGAAAAAAGGATTAGAAAAAGAGCATAAGAAAATTATGGATAGTAACATACTGCAATGTGAAATAGAGGAGGTCATAGATCAGCTTAAAGTAGGGAAATCACCGGGGGTAGATGGCTTGGGACCAGAGTTTTATAAAAGATTTAAAACATTAATAGTGCCAAAGTTGTTGAAATTATATAACGCAATAATGGAAGGGGAGAAGATTCCAGAGTCATGGGAGCATTCCATAATAATTTTAATCCCGAAACCGGATAAGGATTTGACTCTCCCTGATTCATATAGACCAATTTCGTTAATAAATCAAGATGCTAAAAATTTTTCAACTATTTTGGCCAAAAGATTAAATAAATTTATAGCAAATTATGTAGTGGAAGACCAATGTGGTTTTATAGCAGGCAGACAGATGCATACATTAATAGGGAGAGTCTTAAATGCAATACAGGGGATAAAAAAGTCAAAGAATAAGGCGGGTATTTTAGCGCTAGATATTTTTAAGGCTTTTGATTGTGTGAGTTGGCAAACTTTAAAGTTGGTTTTAATCAAAATGGGATTTGGTAATAAATTCAGAGCAATAATAGAGCAGTTATACTCTAAAAACACAGCTGTAGTGGTAGTAAATGATGGAATAACGGATAAGATACGACTAGCCAGAGGGACAAGACAAGGATGCCCACTCTCGCCAGTCCTGTTTGTATTGGTGATGGAATTGTTGGCAAATGCAATAAGAGAAGATGGGGAGATAGAGGGGATAGGTAGTAGAAAGAAAATTAAGTTGAATATGTTTGCAGATGATACATTGATGACTATTAGAGATCCGATAAGCAAAATGGAAAGAATTAGACAGCAGTTAAAAGAATTTGAAGAAGTTACGGGGTTAAGAATAAATTGGGCAAAATCCGAGTTGATGTTATTTAATTACACTAAAAAGGAAGAGAAGGAATGGGAAGGGAAGGCTTCAGTTTTGAATAGTAAAGAAAAAATTAAATATTTGGGTATTAAGATTACTAAAAATTTAGAAGATTTGGAAAGTGAAAATTTAAATAGATTGAAAAAAGAGGTAATAGAAAAAAGCTAAAGAAGTATATGTTTGGAGATAATTGCAAATAGAAATGCTAATATAGAAACCTGCCGGCCAGGCGCAGCACTGCCTCCCCCCCCCCCCTTTAAAGTAGATGGCTGGAGTACTAGACTCACGGGGATATGGGGGGGATTAGAGTGGGGGGGTGGGGAGGGGGGGAAGGTAGGAGAGGAGGGATTGGGGTAGGAGGGTGGGGGTTTTATGTATGGAGTTTGTTTTTTTATGTAAGCAAGTTTGAATTGCTGAGCACAAGGGATCGGAAGAGATTTCAAAAGGGTGATTATGGATAAAAAGATAAAGGTATCAACACTCAATGTTAAAGGTTTGGGGGCAGTCGTGAAAAGGAAGAGAATAGAACAAATGCTTAATAAAGAGGGATCAGATATTATAATGGTCCAAGAAACACACCAAGGCTCCGAGAATTCGAATATGATAAAATTAAAGTGGTTAGCCTATTATGAAAAGTCATTAGGGACATCGAAAAAAAATGGAGTGGCCACTTTGATTTCAAAAAAAGTGGGTTTATATTAGAAGAAGTAAAAAAGGATGATAAGGGCAGATATCTTATGTTAAAAGGTAAAATTGAGGGAAAGGTCTATACTTTGATTAATGTTTATGCCCCAAATGAGAGGCATAGAGAGTTTTTTATAAAGTTGTTTAAAGAAATAGAAGAATTTAAGGAGGGGTATGCTATATTAGCTGGGGATTTTAATATGGTTATGGATAATAAACGGGACAGGTCAAATCCCACTAATGCTGAAAAGAGGAACAATATGACTATATTGAATAAATTAGTAAAAGAAAATGATTATTTAGATTCGTGGTGTTTACTTAACGGGAATAGGCCTGGATTTTCATACTTTTCCCCAGTTCATCATACATACTTCAGGATAGATTATATATTTGTTTCAAAAGATTTTGCAACGAGGATTTGTAAAATGGAAATGGGGGTAATAAAAGTAACTGATCATGCCTTGTTAAGTCTAGAATTTACAGTTAAGAAAGATTATAAAGAGGCATATAGATGGAAGCTGAATACAAAGATATTGAAATATAATAAAATAGTAGATAAAATTCGGAAGGAACTGTCGGAGTCATGGGAAATTAATGAAAAAGGAGGAACAGCTGGGTCAGTCATTTGGGACACCATGAAGGCTGTAGCAAGAGGAATCTGTATTAGAGAAACATGTAGTTTAAAAAGACAACAACGTGCAGAACAGGAAAAGTTAGAGATAGAAATTAAAAACTTGGAGGAAAGATATTGGCGAGTTAAAGATAAATATAAATTAGTGGAAATACAAGCTAAGAAGAAACAATTAGAAAATTTAAATATAGAAGAGATTCAAAAGAATTTAATGTATATGAAAAGGGAATATTTTGAAAACAGTGATAAGAACTCGAGGTTGCTTGCCAAGCTCACACAAAAAGAAAAAGGGAGGAATGGGATAGAAACGTTGAAAGATAGCCGAGGGAATTATTGTCATGCAATGAAAGCTAAAATAAAAATTTTTCAGGAATTCTATCAGGAATCTGGAATTACAGGTAAGCATGGTCTAGGAGAACAAAATGAAGCGGGACATAGGCTGATAGAATTCTGCCAGGACAACTCACTGTGCATAACAAACACTCTCTTCCAACAACCAAAAAGACGGCTTTATACATGGACTTCACCAGATGGCCGACACCGAAATCAGATTGACTACATCCTTTGCAGCCAAAGGTGGCGGACATCTATACAGACAGTAAAAACAAGACCTGGAGCTGACTGTAGTTCAGATCACGAACTTCTTATTGCACAATTTAGAATCAAACTAAAGAGAATAGGGAAGACCCACAGATCAGTTAGATATGAGCTCACTAATATTCCTAATGAATATGCAGTGGAAGTGAAGAACAGATTTAAGGGACTAGATTTAGTAGATAGGGTCCCGGAAGAACTATGGACAGAAGTTCGCAACATTGTCCAAGAGGTGGCAACAAAAAACGTCCCAAAGAAAAAGAAAACCAAGAAGGCAAGATGGCTGTCTGCTGAGACACTGGAAGTAGCCCAAGAAAGAAGGAAAGCAAAAGGCAACAGTGATAGGGGGAGATATGCGCAATTAAATGCAAAATTCCAGAGGTTAGCCAGAAGAGATAAGGAATTATTTTTAAACAAGCAATGTGCGGAAGTGGAAGAAGACAATAGAATAGGAAGGACAAGAGACCTCTTCCAGAAAATTAGAAACATCGGAGGTAAATTCCAGGCAAAAATGGGTATGATCAAAAACAAAGATGGCAAGGACCTAACAGAAACAGAAGAGATCAAGAAAAGGTGGCAAGAATATACGGAAGATCTGTATAGGAAGGATAATAATATCGGGGATAGCTCAGACGGTGTGGTCAGTGAGTTAGAGCCAGACATCCTGAAGAGTGAGGTTGAATGGGCCTTAAGAAGCATTGCTAATAACAAGGCAGCAGGAGACGATGGTATCCCAGCTGAACTGTTTAAAATATTGCAAGATGATGCTGTCAAGGTGATGCATGCCATATGCCAGCAAATTTGGAAAACACAAGAATGGCCATCGGACTGGAAAAAATCAACTTATATCCCCATACCAAAAAAGGGAAACATTAAAGAATGTTCAACCTATCGGACAGTGGCACTTATTTCACATGCCAGCAAGGTAATGCTCAAGATCCTGCAAGGTAGACTCCAGCAATTCATGGAGCGAGAATTGCCAGATGTACAAGCTGGGTTTAGAAAAGGCAGAGGAACTAGAGACCAAATTGCCAATATCCGCTGGATAATGGAGAAAGCCAGGGAGTTCCAGAAAAACATCTATTTCTGTTTTATTGACTACTCTAAAGCCTTTGACTGTGTGGATCATAACAAACTGTGGCAAGTTCTTGGTGGTATGGGGATACCAAGTCATCTTGTCTGCCTCCTGAGGAATCTGTATAACGAACAAGTAGCAACGGTAAGAACAGACCACGGAACAACGGACTGGTTTAAGATTGGGAAAGGAGTACGGCAGGGTTGTATACTCTCACCTTATCTATTCAACTTGTATGCAGAACACATCATGCGACGTGCTGGGCTTGACGAATCCAAGGCTGGAGTTAAAATTGCAGGAAGAAACATTAACAATCTCAGATATGCAGATGACACCACTTTGATGGCTGAAAGCGAGGAGGAGCTGAGGAGCCTTATGACAAAGGTGAAAGAAGAAAGTGCAAAAGCCGGGCTGCAGTTAAACCTCAAAAAAACCAAGATTATGGCAACTAGCTTGATTGATAACTGGCAAATAGAGGGAGAAAACGTGGAGGCAGTGACAGACTTTGTATTTCTGGGCGCAAAGATTACTGCAGACGCTGACTGCAGCCAGGAAATCAGAAGACGTTTACTTCTTGGGAGGAGAGCAATGACAAATCTTGATAAAATAGTTAAGAGCAGAGACACCACACTGACAACAAAGGTCCGCATAGTTAAGGCAATGGTATTCCCCGTAGTAACCTATGGCTGCGAGAGCTGGACCATAAGGAAAGCTGAGCGAAGGAAGATAGACGCTTTTGAACTGTGGTGCTGGAGGAAAATTCTGAGAGTGCCGTGGACTGCAAGAAGATCCAACCAGTCCATACTCCAGGAAATAAAGCCAGACTGCTCACTTGAGGGAATGGTATTAAAGGCAAAACTGAAGTACTTTGGCCACATAATGAGAAGACAGGATACCCTGGAGAAGAGGCTGATGCTAGGGAAAGTGGAAGGCAAAAGGAAGAGGGGCCGACCAAGGGCAAGATGGATGGATGATATTCTGCAGGTGACAGACTTGACCTTGGGGGAGCTAGGGGTGGCGACAGCCGACAGAAAGCTCTGGCGTGGGCTGGTCCATGAAGTCACGAGGAGTCGGAAACGACTGAACGAATAAACAACAAAAAGAAATTCAACAAGAAAAGGTGGAGGAGTATATTGGAAGGTTTATAAAGAAGGGAATAAAATTAGAATATAAGGAGTTAATGGAGTCAGTAATAACTCAAAGAGAAGTTGAAGAGGTTATTGATAAGTTAAAAGTTGGTAAATCACCGGGAGCAGATGGTTTGGGTCCAGAATATTATAAGGTCTTCAAAGACTGTTTAGTTCCAAAATTAATGGAACTTTATAATAGGATATTATCAGGAGAGAAGATACCTGAATCATGGGAACATTCAGTGATAATTCTGATCCCAAAACCAGATAAAGATTTGACTAATCCCGATTCTTATAGACCTATTTCTTTAATAAATCAGGATGCTAAAATTTTTACATCTATTATGGCCAAACGGCTAAATAAATTTTTGGCAGAATATATAGGAGCAGATCAATGTGGGTTTGTGGTAGGAAGGCATATGCATAATTTAGTGGGTAGAGTTTTAAATGTAATAAATGTAATAAAAAAAGCAAATATTAAGGCAGGTATTATGGCATTAGATATTTTTAAAGCTTTTGATTGTGTGAGCTGGCAGGCACTAAAGAGTATTATAGATAAATTGGGATTTGGAAATAAATTTAAAAATGTAATAGAACAGCTATATTCCCAAAATACGGCGGTAGTGGTGGTAAATGACGGACTTACTGAAAAGATACGACTAGCCAGAGGAACAAGACAAGGATGTCCGCTCTCGCCGGTCCTGTTTGTAATGGTTATGGAAGTTTTGGCGAAGGCACTAAGGGAGGATGAAGAGTTAGAAGGAATTGGAGAGGTAAGGGAAATAAAGTTAAACATGTTTGCGGATGACACTTTATTGACCATTAAGAATCCATTAAGAAAATTAGAAAGAATTAAATATCAGTTGAGGGAATTTGAGGAAATTACAGGGTTAAAAATAAATTGGTCTAAATCAGAGATGATGTTGTTTAACTATACCAAGAAGGAAGAAAAGGATTGGGAATTTAAGGGAATGGAATTGAAAGTTAAGAATGAGATTAAATATTTGGGAATTAAAATTACAAAAAATTTAGAGAATCTTGAAAAGGAAAATTTAACGAGGTTAAAGAAAGAGGTATTAGAGAAATTGGAGAAATATAAAAGATTAAATTTATCTTGGTTCGGAAGAATAGCCTTAATAAAAATGAAGATATTAGCTAAAATTAATTTTGTATTTAGAATGTTACCTATAAAAATATCAGAAACCGAGATAAAAAGTTGGCAAAATATTATTAATAAATATTGTAATGGAGAAAAGAGAGCAAGAGTGAATAAAAATAATTGGTACCTAAGCCAAAAAAAGGGGGGAATGGGTCTCCCAAACATAAAATTATACTACGTAGCAAATAGATTAAGACATGTTGTAGAAGCAATTATGGGAGTAGGAGATTTATATTGGATGGAAGAAAAAACCATAAATAAGGTAGAGATGAATTTGGAGAATGTTTTTTTTAAAGACGGAGGAAGAAAGTGGGTTGGAAGTATAGATAATCCACTCCTGAGGACTCAATGGGAAATTTGGAGTAAATTTAAAGGGAAGCTGCTTCCGAGCAACTCTCCCTTAGCACCGATAATAATGTTAAAGAATTTCCCAGAGGATCTAAAGGGTAGATTATGTAAAATATTAAAAGAGAAAAATAAAATAAGATTAAAGGATTGGGTAAGAGATATTAAAACAAGAGAGGATATGGAAAATTTGTTAAAGGAGAAGAAGCTATCTTGGTTAGAATATGGTCAATTAGAGCAATGGAATAAAAAGTGGATTAAAGATAATAGAATGTGCAGAAAGATGACGAGGTTTGAAGAATTAGTAGTAAGTAAGGAGGAAGGGAAAGGAGGGAGTATAGTTTCAAAAGGATTAATGAGTGAAATATATAAAATATTGTTAGAGAAGGAGTTTAGAGAGAATACAGAGAAAATGGTTTGGGAATCAGATTTGAAGATACAAATAGGGCGACAGAGCTGGGAGGGACTATGGAAACAAAGAGTGTTGAGAAGTTTATCAGTAAGAATAAAGGAGAATTATTTTAAAATCCTATGGAGGTGGTACCTAACCCCGGTTAGATTGAATAAGATAAGTGATCAACATTCAGCAAATTGTTGGAGAGGTTGTGGGGAAAAAGGAACGTATTTACATATGTGGTGGCAATGCAAATATGTACAAAGATTATGGAAGATGGTGTTCTCAGAAATTGAAGAAATAGTGGGAATGAAAATAGAACAAACACCAAAAATAGCATTGCTGTCACTATTTGAAGATATAAAGTGTGGAAAAGGAACTATAGAGCTGATATCGAATTTGTTGGTTGCAGCACGACTGATGGTAGCTAGGAACTGGAAGGTCCAAGGGGAATATTCTATTGAGGAATGGTACAAAGAAGTATGGGATATAGCCATTAATGATAAACTGACATGTAATATTAAGTGGAGAAAAGGCGTAACTAAAATAAATGAGTTCGAAGGAATTTGGAAACAGTTCCTAGTGTTTGTGTTTACTAAGGGAAGTGGGAAACCACCAGCAGAAGAAACGATTAGATTTTGGACTCAAGAATGATCCCGAGGTGGGGGGTGCACTTTTATGTTAAGAACGAAGATGTTGTAGTATGATAAGGTATATGTAATAGTTTTTGATATTTGTACTCAACAATCATTCAATATGTATGCAGCAGATATTTGATGTTTTTTTTTCTTATTGTGTTTTGTTTCAGTTATATTTTGGTAATGTTTATCTATGTTTATATAGTGTTGAAAATGAATAAAAATTTAATAAAAAAAAAATGATGAGGCAAGACCACCCTACTATAGTCAATAACATCACATGTCATGTCCAAGTGTAAAATGTAATAGTAACAGGAAAATATTGGGTGTGGGCACTCCCAGCAGTGGGTAACCTCTGCTAGCAGAAAGTTGTATTGGTATGCACTATGCTTTGTCTTGTTTACTTTTACTATTTTAAACTTTTTCAAAAGTACCATAGTATCATTTTCTTTCTTTAATATTTGCTTTTTATTAACAAATGTTTTGAAATATTATCTATGAGCATCTATTTATAAAGTATCTGCATTGTCCATGTATGACTCAGTCTTCAATGCTTCAGGAGAGCCACAATTCTCTGAACCCAAGCCAAACAGACAGGAAATAAAGGCTTGTCACTAGTAAAAAAAAAAAAAAAAAAAAAAAAAAAAAAAAAAAAAAGAAGTATAAGAAACTGAATCTTTCTTGGTTTGGAAGAATAGCTTTAATAAAGATGAAAATTTTGCCAAAGATCAATTTTATTTTCAGGATGTTACCAATAAGAATTTCAGATTTAGAGTTAAAAAGTTGGCAGAATCTTATAAATAATTACTGCAATGCGGAGAAGAAAGCAAGAATTAACAAAAGTAAATGGTATATAAATCAAAAGAAGGGTGGATTGGGTCTCCCGAACCTTGAGTACTATTATATAGCAAACAGGTTAAGACACATTGCTGAAGCAATTTTAGGGGTAGGGGACTTAGAATGGATGGAAGAAAATACATTAGATAATATTGAGCTAAATTTGCAGAATGTATTTTTTAAGGAAAAAGGGAAGGGTAATTGGCTTAACGAAATAGATAATTACTTTTTGAAGTTCCATTGGGCACTTTGGAATAAATATAAAAAGGAATTGCTTTCAATTAATTCCCCTTTAACACCAGTGATAATGCTAAAGAAATTTCCTGAAAATTTAAAGAATAGATTAGGTAAAGTTTTAAAGGAGAAAAATAAAATGAGATTAAGTGAATGGTTAAAGGGGATGAATACAAGAGAGAGGTTGGAAGATGTTTTAAAAGATTTGAAATTATCATGGTTAAACTATGGGCAATTGGAACAATGGACTAAAAATTGGGTAAAAGAAAATAGAGAGTGTGGAGAGAAGACGAAATTTGAGGAATTAATTGAAAAAAAAGGAATTGATAGGGGACAAAATATAGGGATAAAAGGGTTAATGAGTCAACTATATAATGTATTAACTGAGAAAGGAGTGTGGGATAGTAGTGGGAAAGTGGTTTGGGAGACTGATTTGAAGATACAGATAGGACAGCAGAGATGGGAGGGATTATGGAGACAGAGAGTGTTGAGAAATATGTCAGTAAGAATAAAAGAGAATTACTACAAACTGGTATGGAGGTGGTATTTAACTCCGGTCAGATTAAATAAGATTAATAATCAGCTTTCAGCAGATTGTTGGAGGGGATGTGGTGAAAAAGGAACGTATTTACATATGTGGTGGGACTGTAAACATGTGCAAAAGTTGTGGAAGATGGTTTTTTATGAGATTGAGCAGATAGTGGGATTTAAAGTAGAAGTCACACCAAGGATTGCACTACTTTCACCGCAAGAAGAACTTAAATGTAATAAAGAAACGAAAGAGCTAATAACGAATCTGTTGACGGCTGTGAGGCTGATTGTAGCCAGGAACTGGAAGATGCAAGGAGACTATTGTATTGAAGAATGGTATAAAGAAGTGTGGGACATTGCTATAAATGATAAATTGACATGTAATATTAAAATGAAAAAAGGTATAGCAAAAACAAATGATTTTGAGGGTATATGGAAAAAGTTCCTGGAGTTTGTATTTTCTAAAGGCAGTGGGAAACCACCAACAGAAGAAACTATGAGTTTTTGGAAACAGGAATGAGATCCCGAGGGGGGGGGGGAGCACTGTTATGTTTAGTACAAATACGTTTAATAGGCAAAATTTGAATATTTGATATTAAGGTAATTTTATGTTTATGTAACAAGTGTTTTTTATTTGATGTTTTGTTGTTGTTATATGTTGTTTAATAAAAAATTAAAAAAAAAAAAAAGCTCTCCCTAATATCTATTACTGTGCCAATTTTGGTGTCTTTGTCTTTAAAGCTTACGCAGATGTAAGCATTTCTTTAAAATCCTGCTCCTGCACCCCAGCAGCAGCTCGGAACATACGCTCAAAAAGTAGGGGCTAAATTAGGGTGACCATATGAAAAGGAGGACAGGGCTCCTGTACCTTTAACAGTTGCATTGAAAAGGGAATTTCAGCAGGTGTCATTTTTATGCATGCAGCCCCTGGTGAACTTTCCTCTTCATCACAACAGTTAAAGCTGTTATTTATTTTCTACAATACTTAAACATACAGCATTACAATAAAAAGAAAACAACATACTACATAAATGTTGAGTAAATATTGAATACATAATATCATATCTAATAACATAATCAAACTTAACATATAAGTGCACCCCCCACCAAGGGATCTCATTCCTGATTCCAAAATCTCATACTTTCTTCTGCTGGCAGTTTCCCACTTCCCTTAGAAAACACAAAAATTAGGAACTGTTTCCAAATTCCTTCAAAATCATTTGTTTTAGCTATACCTCTTCTCCATTTAATATTACAAGTCAATTTATCATTTATAGCTATGTCCCATACTTCTTTATACCATTCTTCAATAGAATATTCCCCTTGAATCTTCCAGTTCCTAGCTACAATCAATCTTGCTGCCGTCAGCAAATTCATTATTAATTCCTTAATTTCTTTTTTACATTTTAAATCTTCAAATAGTGACAGTAATGCAACTTTTGGTGTTCGTTCTATCTTCATTCCCACAATTTCTTCAATCTCCAAAAACACCATCTTCCACAATTTTTGTACATATTTGCATTCCCACCACATATGTAAATACGTTCCTTTCCCCCCACATCCTCTCCAACAATTTGCTGAATGCTGATTATTTATCTTATTCAATCTAACTGGGGTTAGGTACCACCTCTATATAATTTTAAAATAATTCTCTTTTATTCTTACTGACATACTGCAGGAGTCCTGCCCACTTTTGTATCTGGTCACTAGTATAGCTCCTGCAGCTTTAAATGTTGTGATGAAAAGGGAATTTCACCAGGTTCTCCATATATAACAATGACACCTGCTGAAATTCCCTTTTCTATGCAACTGTTAAAAAGACAGGAGCCCTGGCCTTCATTTCATATGGTCACCCTAGCTAAATACGGCAAATCTTTTGGCTTTATATCACAATTAAGGCAGGATGCACGGGAGTCCTTCACAATTAAAGCAGATTATAAGGTGGAAAACTTCTGAGTCCTTTGCATGCAATTCGCAGTGACTGCACAGTATAACGCTGGTGTGATAAAGCTTTCAGTCCAATTCATCTGGAGGGATACGAGCATTGGGGAGGAAGGTTGCCTTAAAGCCTAGTGGATTCATGACAGCCTGGGGTTTTTAAAAAGGGCCATCAGCATCCGAGACGGGCCTGGATGGCAGACAGGGATGTGCCACTGAACATGGGCCTTTAAGCAGAATAGTCAGTTGGCCTCCCACCCCTAGCAACGGCTGGAGACAATTTTGCCCCTGAATCAAATCACAACAGTCACATCAGAGCTGGTCCTAGGAAAAGCACTGCCCTGGTGAGGTGTCCTTTGGTGCTCCTCCTAACCCCCCAACCCCATGGCCAGCTTTGCAGGGTTGCCAAGAAGGTTTATGGGGTCTGCTACAGGTGTGATGTCAGGGCCCCTGCTGCTGCCACCCCCTACAACAGCCTTCCTCAACCTGGGGCGCTCCAGATGTGTTGGAGTGCATCTCCCAGAATGCCCCAGCAGCTGGCTGGGGCATTCTGGGAGATGCAGTCCAACACATCTGGAGCGCCCCAGGTTGAGGAAGGCTGCCCTACAAGGACCCATATGTGTGTGTACAAAGTAAAGCTGTGTTCCACTGCTTTTGACCAAACACAAATGACATCAGAGTGGAAATTGAAAGAGAAACATACTTTAAAGCTCATTGAAGGAAGATCATTATTGGAGTTAGGACCCAAACAACCTGTAGAATCGGGGGGTGGGGATGGGGAAGGGGGGAGATTCCAAACCCTTGCTTTTGCCACCCTAGCTCACTGCAGACCGTACATTGGAAAGACACGGGATCATTTTCCTACGCAAGCCTCCTTAAAACGGAGATGTGCACAGGAATCTGGGGTTGAATCTCTGCAAAAAATAAATCCAGAAGAGCAGCCCTGTTCGAGGCGTAGCAACAAAGGGTCTAGCAGCACCTAGTAGGATTCTTCTGTGGGTGGTGGGTGGTTTCTCGTATTCTGCAAAAAGCCTACGCCGTGTGCCTTTGAAAGCCCACAAATCCCGGATGCTTGGCTTGATTTGTGCACCGAATCTTTGCCATCAAAAAAGGCAGGCTTCGTTCTCCTTTTAGTGCTTTGATCAGCCGTGAAAGCTTCTCCGTGTTTTTATTTTGAGACCCACGTGTGAATGATGTAGGCATGCCTGTGTCTTATCATGTAAGCTCATTCGTTTTACTTATCAAATTTAACTTTAGTGTCCCTTCAATGTTGGGCTGAGTACTTAGGTTGATCCGTGCTGGTTTCTTCGCCTGTGCTTCAGGCGGCTTCCGGTGCACCAGAAGGCAGATGGCCGTTGCTTTGCCTGTGTCCTTCTGGCACGCGGGGCCAGGGGAGGCTTTATTTTAGAACAATGTGTCCATTTATCTGTTTCTAATAATTTCGCTTACAAGTACAAAGCAGTAAGGCCTTTTTCACTTCTAGGGTTCTACTTTTGAGCAGGCAGTCTGGAACAGGTGGATAGGGTTCTTCTAATGACAATCTCTGGAAAGGTACAGCGTAACGCTGGAGCTGAAAAAGAAAACTGCAGGGCAGTTACATATTCTTGGAATAAAACACTCCCCAATTCCCATTTATTTATTTGTCTTGTTCCCCCACTAAAACCTGAGGGGAAAAGCCAAACATTAGTTCAAAATGAAACAATTTAAGACTTTTTCTGACTTTTGACAATGCAATTGGAAATACATCCACCTATTTCAAGGAAATGTCTAATTTAAGTTTTGCTAGGGTCTCTTTTCAGGGTCCTATTCACTCTACCTGCCTACCCGACTGGAGTCTCCATAGGTATGGAGGCGCCAGTTTATTTATAGGGCTTTTGCCATGTTCTGCACTACCTAAGAAGTAAAATAGCTTTCTAGATCTGATTCTATGGTTTCAGGCAAGAAAAAAACTTCTTCTTAACCAGTCAGTTAGTCAACAAAAACAAGTAGGTATTCAAAAAAACTTTTACATTTCAACAAAGTCAATCTGGATTCCTTAAAAAAGGACAACAAGTCCATGTCTGCAGGGGCTTTTCTTTTGATGCATTTACAAATGAGGCCAGTAAAAACAATTCACTGAGCATTTATTTATATTCCTTGGCTGATCATGGTTCTCAAAAAGTCTTTCAGTCATTGAAGAGGCTAATCAATGTCCATCTTGTGAGGTCTTTAAACACCTGGTCTTTAAACAGGGTGGTCATGATGATTCTTGGCACATCAGGGGTAACAAATCATCTTTCTGGGTTCTTGAAAGCTTTGAGTTCTTGTGCTAATTCCAAGTCTTCTTTTTCATAAGGTGGATTCAAATACTGAGAAATGGGCTAGCTCCAATCATGGCAGCTTGTTTGTAGACAAATTAGCCAATTCTTTTGGCAACATGAGGGCTTCTAACAGATCTCCATGGGTCACTGGCAGTCACAAATCTTCTTTCTTTCCAAATCTGTCCATGTGATATTTTGAATCAGTAAATATAGTCTTTTGCCTGAAACAAGCATCAGGGCTTCTGTGCATACTACGAGTTCAGCTGCTTGTTGTACAATTGTAGCTGGATCCATCAGTAAACAACTCGAGGTCATCATATAGGTCTGGGCGAGGTTTGGTGCCAAATTGCAAGACTTCAAGGCATTCATGCTCTGGAACGTCTTCTTTTCTTTGTAGTTCAGGTATCAACGTGGCAGGTTTCAATAAGGCGAGCCTTGGGTCCATGAGGAGGTTGATCTCATATCTGGACTGGCAGATGGGGTTCAGGTGTCAGCTTCTTCCACTGTACTCCACTGGTCTGTGCCACTTTTTGGCACAGCACACCTGAGGCTGGTTGTGCAAACAGTAATGCAAGCTGGAGTTTTTACTTGCTTGAATTATTTCACAAGTCCATTTTTAAAAAGCAATAAATAGCTGTATTCTTCTTCTGGCTTCTAATTTCAAAGGATACTGACGCAGGGACACAGGGGTACTTTTAGGCTTCTGTTGTAGTTGCATTTAGTGCTCAGGCTCAGGGCTCAAAGCATTTCAAATGTTCTATTAGGCCAAAGGAAATTTGGGCCTGCAATAAGAATATCCTTGCCCAAAAGAGCCACTGGGCAATTTTCAGAACATAATATTCAAAACACACACAAAAATACAGCAATTCAGGATTTCCAATTTTCGTCAGCAGAGGGCGCAAGATTGTCCATTCACTAACTTTTTCAAGGCAGGGCTTCACCCCCCTTTTTCCTTCTGGTCAAAAACCATGCCACGTACACTAACCTTCAAACACTTTCCTGTTTCACCTCTTCTCTTCAAATACTTTACACTTTACCACATCTTTTTCAAAACAACATTTCTAAAAGTCTTTCAAACCAACTTTCTCAGTCTCATTTTCGTTCTACATTAGCACATCTTTCTCTCTCTCTCTCTCTCTCTCTCTTTTTTTTTTCCTCTCCACTTTATACATTTTCCTCTGATCTTTCTCTCCTCTTGGCAAAACGGTTGACCAAACGTCTGCACTATTTGTGCTTACAAGGACTTGAGTTTTAACTCAGGCAGTGAATCTTCAAAGCTATGGAAGACATTTCTTCCGTGAAAGTGGGGTTCTACATTTTCTACATTTCTGAGGTTTATGAAAGACAAAATACACAAAGTACTACTTTCACTGAAAACAAAACATTCTTTCTGCTTATCTCTAGCTGCTAAGCACAGAAGAAGAAGCAAACTTTTGCAAAAGGGGATCCGTAGGAGGGAAACAAAAGCTTCAAATTTCTTTCACTTGGGCCGGGTGGAAACACAAACTGACAATTCTTTTTCTTCTACTTTTAACACAAACATTAACTTTTCTGTAATTCACATTCCAACACTCAAGGATCCTTTGAGAGGTACATTTCTTAACTACATTTCTATGTTTGCAAATTGATTCCGATGACACAGCTGAAATTAACTTTGGATCAAAAGATCCACAAGGGGGCAATCTAACATAAAAACACGTTCACAAAACATTTTTTTAAACTCATTCATACACCGTTTCAATTTCAATTTCAGTTTCAATGAAAGCTTTCCCAAAGACAACAACCAATGGGCTTGGGGACTCTTTTCCAATACAGATTATAAGCTTCCCATTTCTGAGGTCTACAGAGTTATCACCCACTCCCTCATTTCCCTGTCACTTGGGGTCCATGGGGGGGCTTTTTACTCACCAAATAGCCATCTCCCGTCTTCTAGGGTGACCATATTTTGGAAAACAAAAAGGAGGACATGGTCGCCCCCAAGGGGGCGTGTCCAGCACCAAGGGGGCGTGCCCACCCGAACATAGCCTTGGTCACATGTCTGATTTTACAGCACACATTTAAGACAAATCTCTTCTTCATAACATCTTAATGTTAAAATCACTGAAATAAAGAACAAGTGAGAGATTCAATGTATCTGAAATTAACTTCACTCAATCCTACTTTTGTAGGTTTTGCTGTACTTTGAAGCTTTTGCTATACTCTTTGTGTTATTTTATTTATTTATTTATTTATTTATTTATTTATTTTATTACATTTATATACCGCCCCACAGCCGAAGCTCTCTGGGCGGTTTACAGCAATTAAAAATAGTAAACATTAAAAGTATACAAAAATTTTAAAAACATAAAAACAGTATAAAAACAACAGTATAAAAGTGTTACATTCTCCCCTTCCCTCAAATATTTTTTTCTGACTGTATCTTCACTCATTGCAAGCTGCTGTTGTTGTTAACAGGGTTTGCTACTGGCCCCAGATCTGTTTCAAATTTGGTATGGCTAAAGCACTACCTAAAAGCCAAGTTTCAGCTCTTTATCTTTAAAAATGACAGTTTAAAAAATAATAATTTTAAAATGTCATTTTTTAAAAAATTCCTAAAAAATCAATGGATGAGCGGATCTCTTTCAAATTTGGTGTGGCTAAAGCTCTACCTAAGTCCTTTCATGGTGCAAAGTTTCATCTCTTTATCTTTAAAAATGATGATTTTAAAAATAATAATTTTAAAACCTCAATTTTTAAAAAATTCCTAAAAAATCAATGGATGAACAGATCTGTTTTAAATTTGGTGTGGCTAAAGTTCTACCTAAGTCCTTTCATGGTGCAAAGTTTCATCTCTTTATCTTTAAAAATGACGATTTAAAAAATAATAATTTTAAAACCTTAATTTTTAAAAAATTCCTAAAAAATCAGTGGATGAACAGATCTGTTTCAAATTTGGTATGACTAAAGCCCTTCCTAAGAGCTACCATTGTGCCAAGTTTCATGTCTTTATCTTAAAAAATGACGGAGTTATAAGCATTTTTGTTAATTCCCATTAGAGCTGCTCTTTGCAAAAAACCTGGATTTCCCCTCCCCCACCCGGATCGGCCAGTTTACAACAAAAATCCGGACATATCCGGGCAAATCCGGGTCATATGGTCAGCCTACCGTCTTCGCCCTTTCTTATCACGTCTGATTGCAATTTGTTGTTGCCTGTTCCCTTCCATCTGTCGGGGTGGAGTCGGTTTTGTAACCTTGACTCGAATGGTCCCGTCAATTCGGTCTCCATGTCTGCACAGTGCACGATTCAACCTACTAGAGGCAAGAGAAATCTCTTGGCGATCGCTCCCTCAATCTAGGCCTTCGTTCCACTGGCAGGCACAGATCCGACTCTGGGTTACATCCGAGTCAGGCGCCATTTGTTAGATCAAGGTTCTTTCACCCAGGGACGAAATCCAAACAGCCCCTAAGCAAGACTCCACCATTCCAGCGACAGAGGGTTCGAAAGCGCTTTATTGATTAGTAATCAAGGTCTGGTCTCTTCAAAGGGAGCAATCAGACAAAGACATTGGGAATTCAGCACAGCATTTGAAGCCTGCAAGGGGCAGGGCCCAGTAGCAGCATAAACCAATCAGAACATAACACTGGGGCATAGCTAATTATGCTAAACAATTCTCTCTGTTCTATAAACAATACCTTTGGCCTTACAGTAAGTTACAAAAAGTTAACTTTGACACAGGAGGACTGGAGCCGGAGCTCTTGTTTATATTAGATAAGACAGATGCAAGGATGCACACAAGGAGATATTTTCGCATACATGACATTCTGACATTTTGCCTGCAATATGATGGCTACTTTACAGTTTCCTGTTAAAAATGGAGAGACTTCTGCTAACACATCCTTCTTAAATTATAGTGCCCAGAACTGGATACGGTGCATCAGGTGAAGTTGGACTAATGGAGAAAGAAGTGGAAATATTAAATCTGAGGTTAGGGTGTGGCCCTGATGTACTGTTTCGCATACTCAAAGATATCCCTTTTTGGTAAGTGACCAACAGTCTTTTCTCTTGTGCGGGAAAACAGTACATCAGGTTGGACATCCCAAAGCTTGACCCTTTAGGGCAGGATCCAAAAGAGTAGTAGCTGCTTCATGGCTGGGAAGACATGCCATCCGCAGGCCGCCACCGCAGAGGCACAGAAGCCGAGCTCGCAATGTTTAGCAAAGGTGCTACGCCGGGCTGGGCAAAGCTGGCCGTAGGCCCGGGACAGACGGGAAATGTAGGCCCCATGTCAAACTGCTCATGAAGTCCTTTTTTTATCAGTTCTAAACACGTATGACCTAGAATGATTTATGAAAAAGCTAACGGAAGCGCTTTTATGCAAGAGGTATCTAAGCCACGACTTCTTCACACTCCGAAATGCTTCACGTGCTTTTCTTTGGGCAAATTCATCATCGGCAACAGAAAAATCAAGCCACTTTGCCCAGGGGGACTCGGAGTAGCCCCCCTCCAAATCACAGCCCCCCTGCCAACTCTGCCCCCGTCTGCCCAGCTCCGGTGCTACGGTTTGAACAGGGAGCTGCGCTACGAATCTCAGGCAGCGGAAGATCAAGGGGGGAAAGCTGCTGAGGTCATTGGCTGCTCTTGTGGGATGGGCAAAGACATTGGTGGCTTAAGAGCACTCAAGGCAGGCGTAGACTAGGCAAAGACAAGCCTTTAGCCGTCTCCTCCGAGCGGCATTGGAAACCTTCTGTCTCAAAGCCGCAGGACGGAATGACCCCCAACAGGGCATTTGTCTGACAAAGAGGTGTGGCTCTGCCTCTATAAACCTTCAGGACTCTCCTGACATCAAGGGGATGCCGTGCCATTTCTGAGGGGAGCACAGGGGAATTTAATCCGGCTGAAAATCAAGGGAACAAGGAAGAAAAACAGGACACCGCGCACTCCCTGCAGACGCGCCTCGGAAAGAAGCAAAGGGTGTCAAAAACAGGAAAGCGAAGCCCGACCAGCAATGCAACCAATGACCTCAGGAGGTCGTGGGCTCTCCCACACTGGAGGCCCTTCAAGAGGCAGCTTGTCAGGGATGCTTCAAGGAGGATTCCTGCACTGCGCAGGGGGTTGGATTCCATGGCCTTGAAGGCCCCTTCCAACTCTGCTGTTCTATGATTCTATGAAACACCGGAACATCCCTGATGGCTTTTGTTGTGTCCCTTCCCCTATTTCCACGACATATTTGGGATGGGGATCGGTGTGTTTCACCACCGAGTGTCTTTCTTCTTGTTTTTTGAATACAAGCATAGCTCTGCGCTGGAGCGCATGTTCCTTCCCAGAAACACAGCAGAGGTAGAGGCGCCCATGTGTTGCTGCGTGTCTGCGCTCGTGCGCATGGCTCCTGAGTCATTAAAAACATACGCATTTGCCCCGTAGCCAGCTGTGACGCGGCAGTGCGCAATGCTGAGGAGAGCACATCTAAACGTCACCTGCCTAGCCCCGCCCACTCCTACCCCTACACATGTGGGGGTGGCCTAATGTCGCACACGGGCTCACGCAACAACGCTCCTGTACTTGCAGTAACCAACAGTGGCGTGTGCCCCGTGAGTGGCGGCCGTGGAGGCGGGAACCTTCAGGAGCATCCCTCTTCCGTACTGAGAGGGCTGCAGGGGGAGATTAGCCCAGGGTCATTCACACACCCCACTGAAGCCCGTCTTCCTTCCTCTCCGTGCCCCCGCGCGGCCTTCTCTAAAGTGTCCAAGGATACACTGAGCATGGCGGGGGTGGGGCCACTAACTGCCCTTAGTGAGAAATGCACTGACTCACGCTGAGCTTTCAAAGCCTTGGAATAGGACAGAGATGCAGCTGATTCTGGACACCTGCTGAAATCCCCTTTTCAATACAACTGTTAAAGATACAGGAGCCCGGTCCTCCTTTCCATAGTGTCACCCTAACTACTTCCCAGCGCGACCACTAGCCCTTCTGTGGCAGCACCTGATGGACCTACGATGCTTGGGATCCAGAGGCCTGATTGTACTGGCGCTTGGGCCGGCTGGGTTCCCGCTGGCGGGGCTGTGCCTGTCCGTCTCCCATGCCCAGTGCGCACGGATGCTTCCTTGCGGAAGGAACAGCAAAAGCACATGAGAGCCAGAGCTCCTTTGTCCACCACCATAATCTCACTTCCACCCTGAGAGGGACCCTCAAGCCATCCGCCACCAGGGGTTCGAGATCTGCAGGAATAAATTCAGAAAAAGAACAGTGCATAGTTAAACTCTGGAACTCACTACCACAAGATATAGGGATGGCTACCAGCTTGGATGGCATTAAAGGGTTTTTTTTTGGGGGGGGGGTCAATTGCTGGAGGGGAAGGCTATCCATGGCTGCTAGTCCTGACAGCAATGTGCCACCTCCAATATCCGAGGCAGGAAGCCAGTATACACCAGTTCCTGGGAGGGTGCTGTTGCACCCTGTCCTGCTTGTTCATCCTTGGCCGGTGGCTGGTTTGCCAAGGTGTGAAGGGAGTGCTGGACTAGATGGACCCTTGGTCTGATTCAACAGGGCTCTTCTTACGATGTTAGAAAAGGGCAAGGTCACCCAGATTGGGAGAACGGCCCAGGATATTTGCCCACCCAGGATCTCTTGCGGAGGACATAGAATCATAGAGTTGGAAGGGCCCTACAAGGCCATCGAGTCCAACCCCCTGCTCAATGCAGGAATCAATGTACATGGGGTTCCCTGGTAGTCACCCTTCCAGAAACTGACCAGGCCTAGACCCGCTTAGCTTCATCAAGGTCGCAGCATCCCATGCCATCACACCTTGTCAGCCCCAACCTGGAGGAATTCAGTGGGTGAATGTGCATGTGCAGACTGCCTGCCTTTGAGAAAGGAATAAAACCGCTAAACACACCTGCCTAGAAATGGGGGCACGTTCTTCCAGGCACTGGATGACTTGCTCCGAGCAGATCTGAGCCCCAAGGATGCTCTCGGAAGAGAAGGAATTGGGGGCACACAAATCCCTCCCTCCCTCTGACCATCTTCACCTCCACTGCTCCAAGGGAATTCTCTTGCTCTGTTTCCCAGCCCTGTCCCAGCACAGCCTGCCCCACAGCAATTCCACAGGTTCCCCCTTTGCAAGGAAAAGATTCAAGCTGTGCTGGGGCTGCAGGCACAGGTGTGCTCTGGCCTCCAGGTGCAAAGAGCATTCTCCGTGAACTTCCGCCCCAAGGAGACATAGGCCACAGCTAGACCTAAGGTTTATCCTGGGATCATCCAGGGTTCGCCCCTGCCTGAGCACTGGATCTCCTGTGTGTCACCTTGGTGAACAGGTTTGACCCCAGGACAATCCAGGGATAAACCTTAGGTCTAGCTATGGCCTTAGACTCTGCAGCATTTTAAATCATGCAGAGTAAATGTGCATACACCTGTTTGTTCTGTGAATTTCTTTATTCACAAACACCTGATTAAACTCTGAAAAGAGCCAGATGCTGAAACCATGCAACGTACAGCCTGCCCAGCCCTCCAGGTCCACAACGGACGAGAACTCCGAGTTGTCGCCACAACGTGTCGGGATGAATCACCGCGGCCTTTTAGGGATGGAGCACCAGAGATCTTGGGAGTCACCGACATTCTCCAGACGTCACTTCAGAGCTGGGTTCCGCGTGCCCCTCTTCTGACTTGGGCCTTTTCTTTCTCTGGGTTTCTTCAAATGGGGAAAGTGCATTTCTGGGTGCATTTCTCAAAAGGGTGCATTTTTCCTTCATTGTATATAACATGAAAATGGGAGTCTTCAAGAGAGGGCATTAAAAACAGAGTGCCTTTCTTCAAGTGCACGTTTCCCAAACACAAGTTCGGGACTTTGCTGGCATTTTCGGAGAACACGTGCTCCCCTTCATGCTTGGCTTCAGGGGCTGGAACAGGGCATTTTCGAGTGATTTGCAAACTTCCACCAAATTCTCCTACGTCTCAGCTCCTTTTCCAATGTGAAATCCGGTGGATTCATCCACCTCTTTCAAACCCGGAGACTCTCCTCCCTATCCCAGGAGACCCTCCCTGCTCGAGTCCTGAAGGCCAGTTCACAGGTGCTGGCTTCGAGGTCCCAGTTCGCCAGCTCAGTTGGGCCTGGCCCATGGCACTGTCACAATGGCCGCCTTCTAGCTTCCATGATGACGGAGAGTTCCAAAAGACGCTGCAGGAGACCGTTGGCCTGGCGCGGAATCTCCACGTTCATAGCAAACAAGGATGGCGTGGAGGAAACAAGCATGGCCGGTAAGGAGGGGCCCATGCCCAGTGAGGGTGGAGGGAGGAGGCCAGAGCGAGGAGAGGGGGGAGATCAGGGACTGGAGGGGTGGTCCCTGGGTTTGGAGGGCTGAGGGGAACAGGAGGAGGACAGGGCCAGGGGGGAGGACGCCCCCTTGCTAAGAGTGCCCCTTGCTGAGGCCCTCCAGGCCAAAGTCTGCCCCCCTCCCTAAGGCAGGCGGGAGGGTGGGGTGCAGGGGACGGCTGGGGCCCTCCAATTAATGTCACACCTTTCTCTTTCTCGTCCTAGGAGCCAATGGATACGACTCCCCCACCCTCCCTCCGTCCTTCCCTCATCCTACCTGCCACCTTCTTCCCTCCCTGGTCTTCCCCCCCTCAGGTAAGGAAATGTTGACCCTGCCTCCGCTCTTCTTGGACAGGCAGGGCCTTAAGGGGTGCGGGATTGAGGGCTGCAGAGGTCACCTGCTGCCCTCCTATTAACTGCATTTTTCTTTTTCGTCCTAGGTCCCCATGGATACCTCCCCTGCGCCCTCCCTCCGACCTTCCCTAATCCGACCCGCCACCTTTGTCCTTTCGTCTTCCCCCCCTCAGGTAAGGAAGAATTCAACCTGGCTCAGCTCTGCCTCGACAGGCAGGGCTGGAGCTCCGTAGGCCATGTGGGGCTGTGGGGGGTACAGGGATCGTCTGGGTCCCTGTCATTAACTGTACATTTCTCTCCTTGTCATCCTAGGAACCGATGGACACGAGTCCAGCCCCCTCCTTTCCTCTCCCTGCCTTTGCTGCCCCCATCGTCCCGGTAAGTAAAGGTTTGGCCTCTCTCAGCCCTCCGCCCTTCACAGGCAGGGCTGCACCCCTCCTTGAGGGAGGTGGGACGGTGGGGCACAGAGAAATTCCAGTGCTCTGCCACTAATGCCCCCTTTTCTCTGCTTTTCCCCCTAGGAGCCAATGGTCTTCTGAAGGCTAGAAGGTAAGGAGCACCTTCATTGACGCTGCTTTTAAATTATATATTGTTTTAACTTGGATCATGGTTTACGAGGCTCAGAAGACGTATGTTTCCAAATAGACGGTTATTGGGGGACGGCCCTGGGAGTCGGGTTCTTGCCCCTGAAGAGTCCCCAAGCAGGACAGGGCGGCCTCTAGCCGGCCTCTATGGGAAACGGGGTGGACCCTCGGCCTGATCCAGCAGGGCCCTGTTTAGATGCGAAGGAAGGGTGGCGTCTCCTGCCTTGTGCCGTGAGAAAACAGTCCGTGATACAAAAGGAAGCTGACCTAGGACTTTTATAAAAGACCTAGGACTTTTATTCCATAAATACTTTCTAGCTCTGCACCAGTTGTTGGCATGGGGCTGTCTGGGGCAGCCGTGACTCCGTGCTAACAACAGGGGCAGAGGGGTGGGAATGGGGGGGGGGCGTGTATTGACTCCAGCATGGTGGTCCAAAATGCAAAACAGCCTTTTAAAAGGAACATCCTGCAATTCTCCGTCTCTGCCCTAGGAACCTAAAGCCGACAGATCCTGCAGTACCTTTGAGCCAACCTCCCCCAACCTGGCGGTGCTCCTGTTGTGTTGGACTACAACCCCTACCATCCCCAATTGGCTGTGCTGGCTGGGGATAATAGGAGTTGTAGTCCAACACATTGGGTGGGCATTGGGATTGGAGAAGTCTGCCTGAGGCCGAAGTACTGATTTGTTCAACTTCCCGGCTGGCATAGGAAGAAGAAGAAGAAAACGGCAGCGCTGTTGCCACCCCTCCCATAACTCCAGCCTGTCAGGTTCCTTAACGATCTCTTCCAGCCACAACCTTGTCCTGAAACACCTGGCTGGAGCGGATCCCGAACTGGTGCTGCTCAACTTTAAGTATGAAGAGTTGCAGGTAAGACAGAATGCTGAACTCTTGCAGGCAGTGGAGGCTGGTGACTCCGATGTCAGTGGGGCAATGAATCCACTTGGGTTTCAATCCAAATCAGGCAGTACTCTAAAGTTGGCGAAGGATAGCTTCTTAGAGTTCTGACTGAAACCCAGAGTGGATTCACTGCCCCACTGACATCGGAGCCACCAGCCTCCACTGCGTGCATCCACTGTAACCCATTTTACGGCCATGCCACGCAAAGCTTGACACCATTAGAAACTGCCAGTAGAAACTGTGTGAATGGCGTTAAGCAAACAAGTGGGACCTGGCACAAAATGTTGCACTCCCCTTCATAGAATCATAGAATAGTAGAGTTGGAAGGGGCCTAAGGCCATCGCGTCCAACCCCTGCTCAGTGCAGGAATCCACCCTAAAGCATCCCTGCTGCCTCTTGAATGCCTCTAGTATGGGAGAGCCTTCAAGATGTTCTGTTCTATTTCTTACCCTTCTTTTCTTTGGAGTACATGACATGACGCTGAAATCCTGCCTCCTTACCGTGGCTTTCTGCTTCCAGGTTCTTTGCAGGATTACAATCGGCTCAATTACTTGGGCAGACATGTGCTTTGAATTGAGTATGACTTCCTTTCTCAATTCAGTTCCATAGGTTTCATTTTACAGTCACTAGATGGTGCTGTGATTATAGCACAACACCGTTATTACACACTGCCCATATATTGGATTAACGTCCCTTATCGGTTAATGCTGATCTTTTGAAAGCAGGAGAAAGTCAGAAAGTGCAGGTCATACTTTGGAAGTTGATGATGTCGTGTAAAGGACCGGCAAACTTCCATGAGTGACGAATCATGAACATGCAATGAAAGCCTTGTGAAGAAATGCTTTGTCTCACTTCCCCTTTCACCGTGCTGTGGCCACTGGGCATGCGGACTACGCAGTGGGATATTTGTGGCCGGTGGGGCGGGGGATGGCTGCCCCCTTGGAGGTTTTCTCCTTACCTTTTTTTGTCCGATTGCAAAGATTGAGGTTCCCCCAAGCCTTCCTCTTGTGTGCAGCCAGTGATGTTTTACCTACATTAGAATGAATTCCAGTGGAGGCTGGTGGCTCCGATGTCAGTGGGGCTGCGAATCCACTTCGGGTTTCGTTCAGAACCCTTCAGAACTCTAAATGAGCTATCCAAGATGCGGAAGATATCCAAAGGTGGGACTCTTGCCTGTCTAAACATGCGTAGGATTAAACCCTAAAAGTTGCCGTATAAATTAGGCCAAAGGGGGAGAATTCTACATGATTTTTTTCTTCTAAGAAGAAAAAAGGGGCTTTTCTTCTGGAGTCCACCTCCAAAATTTCAGCCTTGCTCGGGTCTCAGGCAGAGCTGGCTGCGCAGCACCTAGCATGCCCTGAGGCCAGGCCAGGCCGGCTTGCCGCAGTTTGTAGCCACGTGCCAAGGATCCGTGGTGAGCCCCGTCGCCTGCATTTATTTTGCAGAGAATTCCATTGGCTGAAATGTCCCGGGAAGAGATCAACCGGCTGGTGAAAGAGTTGGGGTTCTACCGGAAGGAGACGCGCGACTCACCTGTTCCGGAAGAGTTCCAGCTTGCCCCCGCGAAGCCTCTGCCTGCCTCAGAAGAATCCCAGAGAGAACAGGCGGCAGAGAGGAAAGGGGCGAAGGGCAGCGAACTGTAAATCTGGGTGCCTTTGAAAACTGCAGGGGTTGTGTGTGTCGGCAAGGCGTGAGAGACTGCTGGCGTTCAGAACTTGCAGCCTCTTAAGACTTCCAGCAAGGCATCCTCTCCATCAGGGGTGGGCACCTTGTGGGCCTCCAGATGTTTTGGCCTACAACTCCCATCAGCCCTGGAAAGTATAACCAAGGATGAGGGATCATGGAAGTTCTAGGCCAAAAACATCTGGAATTGTCCATCCTGATCCAGCTGCTTCCAAGTATCTCTTCACAACAATGAGGGACAGAAACTTGCTTTAAAAACAAAAGCGGTGGATTCTTTAGTCTCTGCCACATTCTTCGGCTACTCTGCTCTCCAGGAGCAAACACACAGCCCTGCAAATGCCGCAGCAGGTCTGAAAGCTCTTGGTGCCGAGTGTGGACAGATGAACGCGCGCATGGCAGGATCTACAGAACCTGCCTCCTTTTTTTTAAAAAAAAAAATGGTTTTCTGTCCCTCACTGACGAACAGGCATAGTTCAAAGCACCCAGACGATGCCTGCTAGAAGTCTCCAGAGGCCAGGAGGTTTGCAGTGGTTCACGTGGAACACTTTAGCTCTTCAGCCCCCAAACTACCACCAGAAAAAGGTTATGCAAGATAACAGAACCAGTAAGATAGGCAAAATCAGAGAAATCAGGTACATTGGCATTATTTATACAGATTCCAGAATCCAATTTTTACCGTTCCAGGAGCTGGATTTTACTTCTTTTTTAAGCGGACTCCACGCAGCCCCAACACAAGGCGGGTTTTCGAGGGAATAGGCATAACAAAAAGTCTGGAAGAAGCTGCACCTGAGTTCTGGCTCATGGTAAGCACTTCTTGTGGGGCAAAGCCATGTCCCAGCCCCACTTCTGTCCAGGGATTACTCTGTGGCTGGCCGGCCGGCCGGTTTACTGAGCTTCAGTAGCTCACCGCTCATTAGCAGAGGCCTCCCGGCTAGCACTCTGGCTTTCTCCAGCCGCCGCTCATGCCCTGTGCCCAGAACAAGCCGTCGTATTTTCCCTGCAGCAGCACCCCGCCTGCATGGGACAGGATGAAGCCCTCTGCTGAAAGCTCTCGGTGCCGAGGGTGGATAGGTAACGTCCCATCAGGCTTGGGGAGCACGGCATGCTGGGAAACATGTTCAGGTCCCCAAATCCTCATCAACTGTGCATTAAACAATAAAATTGCCTTTATCCATTGTCTGCTGTTACCTTTCTACAGTTCGGGTGCTTAAGATCGTGAGTTGTTGGGCCTTGCTGTAGAGCAGCCTTCCCCAACCTGGTGCCCTCCAGGTGTGTTGGGATGCTGCAATGCCCATCTTTCCCCACCAGCATGGCCAATGCTTCTATTGGCTGGGAATGATGGGGCTTGCAGTTCAACACATCTAGGGGGAGGGGGGATGGCACTATCCCGTTCTCTTCCAGGTATAATTCCAGGTGCTGGTTACCATCTACAAAGCCCTAATTGGCGTTAGTCCAACATGTACCCTGTCGTGACTTCTAACGAAATCTGCCCAGGATGCCCTCGTAATAACCAGAAAGGGGTTATTATTCCTTGTCCGTAACGGAATTCCTTTCCTTGCAACCTTGCCAAAATTAGGCTCTGAGCTGGTTGACGAATTCCTGATCCGTCCAGGCTGCAGAACTCAGGATGAAGTTAAGAAACCAGAGCAAAATGAACGCAACATCTTTGCATGCAGGTTTAATCCATAGCAGCTCCAGTTTAAAGGATAGGGAAGCCCGCCCGCCCGCCCCCGCCAAAACCCTGGGGGCTGCTGCCATCCAGAGTAGGCAATACTGGGCCAGATGAGCAACCTCTGATCTGGTCTAAAGCTGCTTCTTTTGTCATTCTGTTCCGCAGGAAGGAGGGGTGGAGCTCTTTGCTACCTGCCCCAATAGCCCTTGGGCTAAGATGGGCAATATATCTGAATAAGTTCTAGGTAGTAGCCATATTAGTTTAGTGCACCAAAAAGCAAAGTCTTCTAACACCTTAAAGACGAACACATTTATTTTGGCATCAGCTTTCATGGACTATGAAAGTGCATTGGAGTATTATTGAGTCCCAAGTTTTTTATACAGTATGTATTGGGGGGGGGGAATTCAAGACCGGGGGAGGGGGTAATGTGACAAACACATTGCAGTGGTTCCCAAACTTTTTCAGGTCACCGCCCCCTTGGTTCCACAAACTCATGCCCAGTGCCCCCCTACCCTACCCTATAAAAATCATTATTCAGAATAGTGGTTTTCGACGACCCACTAAGGAAGATAATAACA
Organism: Elgaria multicarinata webbii; assembly: GCF_023053635.1. NCBI lineage: Eukaryota > Metazoa > Chordata > Lepidosauria > Squamata > Anguidae > Elgaria > Elgaria multicarinata. The sequence goes on along the minus strand of NC_086188.1, from coordinate 21,797,101 downwards.
ATAAAATTCAAAACAGTAACAATTAATTGAATATTTATTCAAAATGTAATTACATTTTTTAGTTTATTTATTCAATTGAACATAATTGATGAACTTTATCCAGTGATATCATCTTTTCAAAGTCTGATAGTCATTAAGCAAGGATATTAGATACCACATTTAGTAACTAGGGTAGAATACCTCACTATTCTGTAAATTCTTAATGTGATGGATGGGCTTGATGAAGTGATACATGAGTCTTAAATCACCACGTTTAGTAATCTGGAGTCGATTTCTTTGTTTGGAAAGAAGTAGGCAGACCACACTAAAACCACGTTCCACCAAATATGATGTTGGAAATGCAACCAGGAGCTTCTGAACCACTCTCCATAGTGCAGGATAGCGATCAGAAATGTCCTTCTGTAACCAAAACTCCTGGTACGATTTCTTAAACTTTGGCTTCAGCTCAATGTCATTTTGTAGCTCAATTAGTTCTTCCTCCACTACTCCAACTTCCTCAATATCTGAAAATGGATTTATCACCCAGTCTGGAATTTCCATCATAAGAAGATCCTTGAATCGCTCAGACATATCTTCATGCAGCATATTTAAATGGTCACAATAAACTTGCAGATCGTCATCTTGTATCCCGCCTTTCTGTTCTAGCTCAGACAAGCTTGGAAATTGGTATAGCTCACGACGGCCTATATTGCGCTTGAATAGAGTTAACTTTGCAATAAATGTAGATACGACGGATTTGGCCTTAATAAGATTGGTGTCATTTCCTTGCAACTGCACATTCATTGCATTGAACTCTGCAAATAGTTCAGACAAATAAGCAATGTCATGCCTGATTTCTTTGAGGTCATTACTGAGCAAAGCATTCGTGCCTTCAAAAAACTCCACAACAGTGTCAAAAAGGTTGTAAAAGCGTTTCAAACAGTTTCCTTTTGATAGCCAACGAACTTCAGTATGAAGCACCAAACGTTCAAAGTCTTCATCATTCTCAGCACAGAGCACCCGGAATAGTCGATCATTGAGAGCCTGGGCTTTAATTTTATTCACTGCAGTAATGACAGTGTGTAATGAATTGTGTAGGCGACCACTGAGGTTTTTTGCAACCAGATGTTGGCGATGAATGACACAGTGAATAGTAAAGATATTTGGCACTGATTTTTTCAAGTAAAGATATTTGGCACTGATTTTTTCAAGTAAAGATTTTTCAAGTAAAGATTTCAAGTAAATATTTTTTCAAGTAAAGATATTGGGCACTGATTTTTTCAAGGAAGCAACACACCCACGGTAGCGACCAGTCATTGATGGTGCTCCATCAGTTGCACAAGCAAGTATGTGATTAAGTGGAATTTCCTTTTCGTTGAAGAACTCCTCAACCACACGAAATATTGACTCCCCTTTAGTATCGGTTTTTAGTTGCCTTGCAAATAACAACTCTTGAGCCAAACTCCCGTCTTTTATAAAACGCACATAAGCGAGAAGCAAAGATTCATTGCCTGGTAAAGTTGACTCGTCCAGCTGTAATGCAAATTCTGTTGTCCTTAGTGTGCTGCACAGTGTATCTTCCACATTCTCAGCCATTTCATCGATGGGTCTTTGCACTGAATCGTTGCTGAGAGGAATCGTTTTCATTATATCATGTGGTGACTTATGCAAAACAGTACTCAGAACCTCACTAACTGCTGGTAGGATGAGTTCTTCACCGATTTTATGCGGCTTTCCTGACTTAGCAATCACCAAGGAGATGTTGTATGATGCACGCAAACCATCAGTTTGTTGTTGTGAAGCATTGTGAATCGTATTTAACAGTGTTGGCCGCTTTTGAAATTTGTCACGAAGTGATTGAAAAAAAGTTACGTTCTTATCTGCCTAGTCAGGATGTGCATTCTTTAAATGTTCTTGCAGTCTGGAAGGCTCCATTGCCTCATTAGAAAACACCTTTTCACATAACAGGCACGTGGGCAGCTGCTGGTTTGTTGGTGCTGGTATCAATCCATACTTAAGATATCCCAAGCTATATTGTCTACATTTCTTTTTTTGATTTCCCTGCTTCTGTCATTTTTATTCTAATCTAAAACAAAGAATTTAATCATTAAATATGATTGGAATAATGTCAAAATAAGTGCATAGGCTTAATTAAAATCACCAAAGTGTCAATAAAATGGGCAGAGCAGCTGAATTTCCTGCTCTTTCCTGCTCGGTCCCTGGGTTTTAGGTAGGGTGACCATATTTTGGAAACCAAAAAGGAGGACAACACAGCCACCCCCAAGGAGGCACCCCCACCAACATGTCCAGCCCCCAAAGCTCACCAAGGTGCCCACACAAACATAGCCTTGGTCACAGGTCTGATTTCATAGCACACAATTCAGACAAACCTGTTCTACATAACATCTTAATACCCATACTGAATTATCCATACAAATCCAATATACTCCAGAAAGCTTGGGCCAGCTTAATTGTTTGAGAGGTGGCATCCCAAAAATGGAACACCTACTCTAAAAGCACTACAGCTCCCAGGGGGATTAGAATACAGAATGCTGCAGACCTATCTATAATGTCATCAGGCAGCATTTGAATTCACTTTCAAGATCAGCTTTGCAGCCTTAAGAGCTATATTTATTTTATTTATAGTTTGTTTGTTTATTGTACTGATGCCCCATCTTTATCCCAGGGAGCTCAAGGCAACAGCTTTGAGGTTAACTGAAATGGGACGGAGGAGAACCACAACAACCCTGTGATGTAGGTTAGGCTGAGACATAGTTACTGCCCCAATGAGCTTTATGGCTGAGATGGAGGTTTGAACCTGGGTTCCTCCAGTCCTAGTTTGATACTCTAACCTAGACTCCACACTGTTTCTGTCTTTTGAGATGCTGCAAGCGAATTTCTGTGCTTGTGTGATGCAGTCACCAAATACACTTGACCCTTTTATTAAGAGCCATTTCCCCTGTTTTAAGTCCATTATAGTAGGACATCTGCTGTATCTGGTATTTACACCTCAAACTGCTCCTAGAAAAGTTGTAGTGTGAGATATGCTCTCACAACAGCAAATAGGTGGTTTAGAACAGAGAGTACAAAATTAAAGAAGGCAGTAGTTGATAAGTTAATGACAACCAATGAGTGCTGAGGGGACACAACTACAATGAGGTGCAATATACTGACTAATATTAACAACCGGGGTGGTAGAAATCTCAATAAATGGGGTTTTGTGTTTGTTTTTAATTTGCCATAAAATTCTTTCGACAGAATAACAAAATGTCACAATGTTTTTTGAACTAACATAAATTTCTTTCAATAGGCTTTTTTAACATAAAGAAGCCTATTGAAAAATACCTATGCCTATTGAAAGTATGTTAGTGTATTGAAAGAAAATTATGTTTAAAAAGTCTAAGCTTATCGAAAGAAATCTATGTTAAAGAAGCCTATTGAAAAATATTTAGCCTACTGAAAGAAAATTAGGTTTAAAAAAAGTTTAAAAGCTTATCGAAAAAAATCTATGTAAAAAAGCCTATGGAAAGAACTTGATGTTCAAAAAAGCCCATTGAAAGAACTTGATGTTAAAAAAAAAGCCTAGAAAGAACATTGAAAGCCTATTGAAATAAATTTATGTCAGTTGAAAAAACATTGTGACATTTTGTTATTCTGTGGAAAGAACTTTATGGCAAATTAAGAAACAAAAAGACACAAAAAATTATTGAGATTTCTATCTCACACACACACACACTGTTGTTAATATTATTCAGTATATTGTACCTCGTTGTAGTTGTGTGCCCTCGGCACCCATTGGTTGCCATTAGAACAGAGGGTAAACACTAATGTAAGTCTGAGAGTAGACCCATTTAAGTGACGGGGATTTAAGTTAATCCTGACTAATTTAAGTCACGAGAATTTCTTATCGCTCCCATTAACAGCTCTTCTAATGCAAACCTCCTCCTGCAGCAGCTTCCAAGCAGCCTCGCTTGCTGCAGCCCCCACCACCTCTCGGAAGCAACTGCCCAGTCACCGCCTCTTTGAAGCTGCCCTTTTCGAAGGTGCCGCCTTCTCTGCGACGCACGTGGCCTCGGCTGGTCTGGCGCGAAAGCGCTCCCCCACCGCCTATCTCATAGACTCAAAGCGCGCGAGACTTCAGACTTCATCCTGGAAAAGCTGCAGGGGGCGTCCATTTCCCGGTCAGATTTAGAGAAGGTTTAGACGGACTTGCACAGATTTAGAGATTTTCCCTGGGGGTCTCTAGTTACTCTATTTTAGTACCTTCTGGAGAGACCACCTCGAGCGCCCCCCTGCCGCCCCTTTTCCTCTTAACGCCCCCCTATGCAATCCCACCGCCCCCAGGGGGGCGGTACCGCCCACTTTGGGAACCACTATGTTAGGTGTTTCAGTGGCCCCTGATAAAGGGGAAAAGTCTCAAAACACAGTGGGAATTAGAACACCGGTGCAGCTGGCTTATGTTTTGTTTAGCCTGGTGGGCATGAAGAGAAGGGCTGGGGCATCTTAGTGCCCACAGGAACCACATTGGTGACTTTAGAGCTACCCCAAGAAACAACTTTGTTGCTATTTGAAGGTTATCTGAAGGAACGCCTCCTCGCATATGTGCCTGCCCGGACCTTAAGATCATCCACAGGGGTCCTTCCCCGTGAGCTCCTGCCAAAGGAAGTGAGGCAGGTGGCTACTAGGAGGAGGGCTTTCTCTGCTGTGGCACCCCGGCTGTGGAACGAGCTCCCCAGAGAGGTTCGCTTGGCACCTACATTGTTTTCCTTTCGTCGCCAGCTGAAGACCTTTTTATTCTCTCAGTATTTTAACACCTAAAATAACTTAAATTTAAACACTGCTGTTTTAATTTCATATTTTAACCCCTATCAATTTTTGCCGTGTGGTTGTATCCTGGTCGTGCTTTTTATATTGTATTTTGTATTTGTGTTTTTAAAAATTGTTGGTTGTTTTATTATGCTCTTCATGGTTTTAATTTTTGTGAACCGCCCAGGCTATTGGGCGGTATAGAAATGAAATGAAATAAATAAATAAATAAACCTTGCATCATCTTATGATAGCGTTCCCTAGCCTGGTACTCGTGAGAGATGTTGGACTCCATCTCCCATCATTCTCAGCCACATAACCATTGGCTGGGCTTTCTGGGCATGATGGGAGTTTCATAGCTTCATCCCACGTACCTGCTTCCCTCGGATTATCCCCGTAGTGCTAAGCTTTTGCCATTGTTGTTGTTTTTGCTACCGGGTGACAACAATCCTTTGCATAACAGGAAGTGCGTTTAAGGGGGGAAATGTAAAAAAAAAAAATCAAAAAAATCAACGGATAACCCAATCCAATTCAAATTTGGTATGCTTAAAGCTCTCCCTAATATCTATTACTGTGCCAATTTTGGTGTCTTTGTCTTTAAAGCTTACGCAGATGTAAGCATTTCTTTAAAATCCTGCTCCTGCACCCCAGCAGCAGCTCGGAACATACGCTCAAAAAGTAGGGGCTAAATTAGGGTGACCATATGAAAAGGAGGACAGGGCTCCTGTACCTTTAACAGTTGCATTGAAAAGGGAATTTCAGCAGGTGTCATTTTTATGCATGCAGCCCCTGGTGAACTTTCCTCTTCATCACAACAGTTAAAGCTGTTATTTATTTTCTACAATACTTAAACATACAGCATTACAATAAAAAGAAAACAACATACTACATAAATGTTGAGTAAATATTGAATACATAATATCATATCTAATAACATAATCAAACTTAACATATAAGTGCACCCCCCACCAAGGGATCTCATTCCTGATTCCAAAATCTCATACTTTCTTCTGCTGGCAGTTTCCCACTTCCCTTAGAAAACACAAAAATTAGGAACTGTTTCCAAATTCCTTCAAAATCATTTGTTTTAGCTATACCTCTTCTCCATTTAATATTACAAGTCAATTTATCATTTATAGCTATGTCCCATACTTCTTTATACCATTCTTCAATAGAATATTCCCCTTGAATCTTCCCGTTCCTAGCTACAATCAATCTTGCTGCCGTCAGCAAATTCATTATTAATTCCTTAATTTCTTTTTTACATTTTAAATCTTCAAATAGTGACAGTAATGCAACTTTTGGTGTTCGTTCTATCTTCATTCCCACAATTTCTTCAATCTCCAAAAACACCATCTTCCACAATTTTTGTACATATTTGCATTCCCACCACATATGTAAATACGTTCCTTTCCCCCCACATCCTCTCCAACAATTTGCTGAATGCTGATTATTTATCTTATTCAATCTAACCGGGGTTAGGTACCACCTCCATATAATTTTAAAATAATTCTCTTTTATTCTTACTGACATACTGCAGGAGTCCTGCCCACTTTTGTATCTGGTCACTAGTATAGCTCCTGCAGCTTTAAATGTTGTGATGAAAAGGGAATTTCACCAGGTTCTCCATATATAACAATGACACCTGCTGAAATTCCCTTTTCTATGCAACTGTTAAAAAGACAGGAGCCCTGGCCTTCATTTCATATGGTCACCCTAGCTAAATACGGCAAATCTTTTGGCTTTATATCACAATTAAGGCAGGATGCACGGGAGTCCTTCACAATTAAAGCAGATTATAAGGTGGAAAACTTCTGAGTCCTTTGCATGCAATTCGCAGTGACTGCACAGTATAACGCTGGTGTGATAAAGCTTTCAGTCCAATTCATCTGGAGGGATACGAGCATTGGGGAGGAAGGTTGCCTTAAAGCCTAGTGGATTCATGGCAGCCTGGGGTTTTTAAAAAGGGCCATCAGCATCCGAGACGGGCCTGGATGGCAGACAGGGATGTGCCACTGAACATGGGCCTTTAAGCAGAATAGTCAGTTGGCCTCCCACCCCTAGCAACGGCTGGAGACAATTTTGCCCCTGAATCAAATCACAACAGTCACATCAGAGCTGGTCCTAGGAAAAGCACTGCCCTGGTGAGGTGTCCTTTGGTGCTCCTCCTAACCCCCCAACCCCATGGCCAGCTTTGCAGGGTTGCCAAGAAGGTTTATGGGGTCTGCTACAGGTGTGATGTCAGGGCCCCTGCTGCTGCCACCCCCTACAACAGCCTTCCTCAACCTGGGGCGCTCCAGATGTGTTGGAGTGCATCTCCCAGAATGCCCCAGCAGCTGGCTGGGGCATTCTGGGAGATGCAGTCCAACACATCTGGAGCGCCCCAGGTTGAGGAAGGCTGCCCTACAAGGACCCATATGTGTGTGTACAAAGTAAAGCTGTGTTCCACTGCTTTTGACCAAACACAAATGACATCAGAGTGGAAATTGAAAGAGAAACATACTTTAAAGCTCATTGAAGGAAGATCATTATTGGAGTTAGGACCCAAACAACCTGTAGAATCGGGGGGTGGGGATGGGGAAGGGGGGAGATTCCAAACCCTTGCTTTTGCCACCCTAGCTCACTGCAGACCGTACATTGGAAAGACACGGGATCATTTTCCTACGCAAGCCTCCTTAAAACGGAGATGTGCACAGGAATCTGGGGTTGAATCTCTGCAAAAAATAAATCCAGAAGAGCAGCCCTGTTCGAGGCGTAGCAACAAAGGGTCTAGCAGCACCTAGTAGGATTCTTCTGTGGGTGGTGGGTGGTTTCTCGTATTCTGCGAAAAGCCTACGCCGTGTGCCTTTGAAAGCCCACAAATCCCGGATGCTTGGCTTGATTTGTGCACCGAATCTTTGCCATCAAAAAAGGCAGGCTTCGTTCTCCTTTTAGTGCTTTGATCAGCCGTGAAAGCTTCTCCGTGTTTTTATTTTGAGACCCACGTGTGAATGATGTAGGCATGCCTGTGTCTTATCATGTAAGCTCATTCGTTTTACTTATCAAATTTAACTTTAGTGTCCCTTCAATGTTGGGCTGAGTACTTAGGTTGATCCGTGCTGGTTTCTTCGCCTGTGCTTCAGGCGGCTTCCGGTGCACCAGAAGGCAGATGGCCGTTGCTTTGCCTGTGTCCTTCTGGCACGCGGGGCCAGGGGAGGCTTTATTTTAGAACAATGTGTCCATTTATCTGTTTCTAATAATTTCGCTTACAAGTACAAAGCAGTAAGGCCTTTTTCACTTCTAGGGTTCTACTTTTGAGCAGGCAGTCTGGAACAGGTGGATAGGGTTCTTCTAATGACAATCTCTGGAAAGGTACAGCGTAACGCTGGAGCTGAAAAAGAAAACTGCAGGGCAGTTACATATTCTTGGAATAAAACACTCCCCAATTCCCATTTATTTATTTGTCTTGTTCCCCCACTAAAACCTGAGGGGAAAAGCCAAACATTAGTTCAAAATGAAACAATTTAAGACTTTTTCTGACTTTTGACAATGCAATTGGAAATACATCCACCCATTTCAAGGAAATGTCTAATTTAAGTTTTGCTAGGGTCTCTTTTCAGGGTCCTATTCACTCTACCTGCCTACCCGACTGGAGTCTCCATAGGTATGGAGGCGCCAGTTTATTTATAGGGCTTTTGCCATGTTCTGCACTACCTAAGAAGTAAAATAGCTTTCTAGATCTGATTCTATGGTTTCAGGCAAGAAAAAAACTTCTTCTTAACCAGTCAGTTAGTCAACAAAAACAAGTAGGTATTCAAAAAAACGTTTACATTTCAACAAAGTCAATCTGGATTCCTTAAAAAAGGACAACAAGTCCATGTCTGCAGGGGCTTTTCTTTTGATGCATTTACAAATGAGGCCAGTAAAAACAATTCACTGAGCATTTATTTATATTCCTTGGCCGATCATGGTTCTCAAAAAGTCTTTCAGTCATTGAAGAGGCTAATCAATGTCCATCTTGTGAGGTCTTTAAACACCTGGTCTTTAAACAGGGTGGTCATGATGATTCTTGGCACATCAGGGGTAACAAATCATCTTTCTGGGTTCTTGAAAGCTTTGAGTTCTTGTGCTAATTCCAAGTCTTCTTTTTCATAAGGTGGATTCAAATACTGGGAAATGGGCTAGCTCCAATCATGGCAGCTTGTTTGTAGACAAATTCGCCAATTCTTTTGGCAACATGAGGGCTTCTAACAGATCTCCATGGGTCACTGGCAGTCACAAATCTTCTTTCTTTCCAAATCTGTCCATGTGATATTTTGAATCAGTAAATATAGTCTTTTGCCTGAAACAAGCATCAGGGCTTCTGTGCATACTACGAGTTCAGCTGCTTGTTGTACAATTGTAGCTGGATCCATCAGTAAACAACTCGAGGTCATCATATAGGTCTGGGCGAGGTTTGGTGCCAAATTGCAAGACTTCAAGGCATTCATGCTCTGGAACGTCTTCTTTTCTTTGTAGTTCAGGTATCAACGTGGCAGGTTTCAATAAGGCGAGCCTTGGGTCCATGAGGAGGTTGATCTCATATCTGGACTGGCAGATGGGGTTCAGGTGTCAGCTTCTTCCACTGTACTCCACTGGTCTGTGCCACTTTTTGGCACAGCACACCTGAGGCTGGTTGTGCAAACAGTAATGCAAGCTGGAGTTTTTAATTGCTTGAATTATTTCACAAGTCCATTTTTAAAAAGCAATAAATAGCTGTATTCTTCTTCTGGCTTCTAATTTCAAAGGATACTGACGGAGGGACACAGGGGTACTTTTAGGCTTCTGTTGTAGTTGCATTTAGTGCTCAGGCTCAGGGCTCAAAGCATTTCAAATGTTCTATTAGGCCAAAGGAAATTTGGGCCTGCAATAAGAATATCCTTGCCCAAAAGAGCCACTGGGCAATTTTCAGAACATAATATTCAAAACACACACAAAAATACAGCAATTCAGGATTTCCAATTTTCGTCAGCAGATGGCGCAAGATTGTCCATTCACTAACTTTTTCAAGGCAGGGCTTCACCCCCCTTTTTCCTTCTGGTCAAAAACCATGCCACGTACACTAACCTTCAAACACTTTCCTGTTTCACCTCTTCTCTTCAAATACTTTACACTTTACCACATCTTTTTCAAAACAACATTTCTAAAAGTCTTTCAAACCAACTTTCTCAGTCTCATTTTCGTTCTACATTAGCACATCTTTCTCTCTCTCTCTCTCTCTCTCTTTTTTTTCCTCTCCACTTTATACATTTTCCTCTGATCTTTCTCTCCTCTTGGCAAAACGGTTGACCAAACGTCTGCACTATTTGTGCTTACAAGGACTTGAGTTTTAACTCAGGCAGTGAATCTTCAAAGCTATGGAAGACATTTCTTCCGTGAAAGTGGGGTTCTACATTTTCTAATTATCTGAGGTTTATGAAAGACAAAATACACAAGGTACTACTTTCACTGAAAACAAAACATTCTTTCTGCTTATCTCTAGCTGCTAAGCACAGAAGAAGAAGCAAACTTTTGCAAAAGGGGATCCGTAGGAGGGAAACAAAAGCTTCAAATTTCTTTCACTTGGGCCGGGTGGAAACACAAACTGACAATTCTTTTTCTTCTACTTTTAACACAAACATTAACTTTTCTGTAATTCACATTCCAACACTCAAGGATCCTTTGAGAGGTACATTTCTTAACTACATTTCTATGTTTGCAAATTGATTCCGATGACACAGCTGAAATTAACTATGGATCAAAAGATCCACAAGGGGGCAATCTAACATAAAAACACGTTCACAAAACATTTTTTAAAACTCATTCATACACCGTTTCAATTTCAATTTCAGTTTCAATGAAAGCTTTCCCAAAGACAACAACCAATGGGCTAGGGGACTCTTTTCCAATACGGACTATAAGCTTCCCATTTCTGAGGTCTACAGAGTTTCCCTGTCAGGGTCCATTGGGGGGCTTTTTACTCACCAAATAGCCATCTCCCATCTTCGCCCTTTCTTATCACGTCTGATTGCAATTTGTTGTTGCCTGTTCCCTTCCATCTGTCGGGGTGGAGTCGGTTTTGTAACCTTGACTCGAATGGTCCCGTCAATTCGGTCTCCATGTCTGCACAGTGCACGATTCAACCTACTAGAGGCAAGAGAAATCTCTTGGATTATAAGCTTCCCATTTCTGAGGTCTACAGAGTTATCACCCACTCCCTCATTTCCCTGTCACTTGGGGTCCATGGGGGGGCTTTTTACTCACCAAATAGCCATCTCCCGTCTTCGCCCTTTCTTATCACGTCTGATTGCAATTTGTTGTTGCCTGTTCCCTTCCATCTGTCGGGGTGGAGTCGGTTTTGTAACCTTGACTCGAATGGTCCCGTCAATTCGGTCTCCATGTCTGCACAGTGCACGATTCAACCTACTAGAGGCAAGAGAAATCTCTTGGCGATCGCTCCCTCAATCTAGGCCTTCGTTCCACTGGCAGGCACAGATCCGACTCTGGGTTACATCCGAGTCAGGCGCCATTTGTTAGATCAAGGTTCTTTCACCCAGGGACGAAATCCAAACAGCCCCTAAGCAAGACTCCACCATTCCAGCGACAGAGGGTTCGAAAGCGCTTTATTGATTAGTAATCAAGGTCTGGTCTCTTCAAAGGGAGCAATCAGACAAAGACATTGGGAATTCAGCACAGCATTTGAAGCCTGCAAGGGGCAGGGCCCAGTAGCAGCATAAACCAATCAGAACATAACACTGGGGCATAGCTAATTATGCTAAACAATTCTCTCTGTTCTATAAACAATACCTTTGGCCTTACAGTAAGTTACAAAAAGTTAACTTTGACACAGGAGGACTGGAGCCGGAGCTCTTGTTTATATTAGATAAGACAGATGCAAGGATGCACACAAGGAGATATTTTCGCATACATGACATTCTGACATTTTGCCTGCAATATGATGGCTACTTTACAGTTTCCTGTTAAAAATGGAGAGACTTCTGCTAACACATCCTTCTTAAATTATAGTGCCCAGAACTGGATACGGTGCATCAGGTGAAGTTGGACTAATGGAGAAAGAAGTGGAAATATTAAATCTGAGGTTAGGGTGTGGCCCTGATGTACTGTTTCGCATACTCAAAGATATCCCTTTTTGGTAAGTGACCAACAGTCTTTTCTCTTGTGCGGGAAAACAGTACATCAGGTTGGACATCCCAAAGCTTGACCCTTTAGGGCAGGATCCAAAAGAGTAGTAGCTGCTTCATGGCTGGGAAGACATGCCATCCGCAGGCCGCCACCGCAGAGGCACAGAAGCCGAGCTCGCAATGTTTAGCAAAGGTGCTACGCCGGGCTGGGCAAAGCTGGCCGTAGGCCCGGGACAGACGGGAAATGTAGGCCCCATGTCAAACTGCTCATGAAGTCCTTTTTTTATCAGTTCTAAACACGTATGACCTCGAATGATTTATGAAAAAGCTAACGGAAGCGCTTTTATGCAAGAGGTATCTAAGCCACGACTTCTTCACACTCCGAAATGCTTCACGTGCTTTTCTTTGGGCAAATTCATCATCGGCAACAGAAAAATCAAGCCACTTTGCCCAGGGGGACTCGGAGTAGCCCCCCTCCAAATCACAGCCCCCCTGCCAACTCTGCCCCCGTCTGCCCAGCTCCGGTGCTACGGTTTGAACAGGGAGCTGCGCTACGAATCTCAGGCAGCGGAAGATCAAGGGGGGAAAGCTGCTGAGGTCATTGGCTGCTCTTGTGGGATGGGCAAAGACATTGGTGGCTTAAGAGCACTCAAGGCAGGCGTAGACTAGGCAAAGACAAGCCTTTAGCCATCTCCTCCGAGCGGCATTGGAAACCTTCTGTCTCAAAGCCGCAGGACGGAATGACCCCCAACAGGGCATTTGTCTGACAAAGAGGTGTGGCTCTGCCTCTATAAACCTTCAGGACTCTCCTGACATCAAGGGGATGCCGTGCCATTTCTGAGGGGAGCACAGGGGAATTTGCTCCGGCTGAAAATCAAGGGAACAAGGAAGAAAAACAGGACACCGCGCACTCCCTGCAGACGCGCCTCGGAAAGAAGCAAAGGGTGTCAAAAACAGGAAAGCGAAGCCCGACCAGCAATGCAACCAATGACCTCAGGAGGTCGTGGGCTCTCCCACACTGGAGGCCCTTCAAGAGGCAGCTTGTCAGGGATGCTTCAAGGAGGATTCCTGCACTGCGCAGGGGGTTGGATTCCATGGCCTTGAAGGCCCCTTCCAACTCTGCTGTTCTATGATTCTATGAAACACCGGAACATCCCTGATGGCTTTTGTTGTGTCCCTTCCCCTATTTCCACGACATATTTGGGATGGGGATCGGTGTGTTTCACCACCGAGTGTCTTTCTTCTTGTTTTTTGAATACAAGCATAGCTCTGCGCTGGAGCGCATGTTCCTTCCCAGAAACACAGCAGAGGTAGAGGCGCCCATGTGTTGCTGCGTGTCTGCGCTCGTGCGCATGGCTCCTGAGTCATTAAAAACATACGCATTTGCCCCGTAGCCAGCTGTGACGCGGCAGTGCGCAATGCTGAGGAGAGCACATCTAAACGTCACCTGCCTAGCCCCGCCCACTCCTACCCCTACACATGTGGGGGTGGCCTAATGTCGCACACGGGCTCACGCAACAACGCTCCTGTACTTGCAGTAACCAACAGTGGCGTGTGCCCCGTGAGTGGCGGCCGTGGAGGCGGGAACCTTCAGGAGCATCCCTCTTCCGTACTGAGAGGGCTGCAGGGGGAGATTAGCCCAGGGTCATTCACACACCCCACTGAAGCCCGTCTTCCTTCCTCTCCGTGCCCCCGCGCGGCCTTCTCTAAAGTGTCCAAGGATACACTGAGCATGGCGGGGGTGGGGCCACTAACTGCCCTTAGTGAGAAATGCACTGACTCACGCTGAGCTTTCAAAGCCTTGGAATAGGACAGAGATGCAGCTGATTCTGGACACCTGCTGAAATCCCCTTTTCAATACAACTGTTAAAGATACAGGAGCCCGGTCCTCCTTTCCATAGTGTCACCCTAACTACTTCCCAGCGCGACCACTAGCCCTTCTGTGGCAGCACCTGATGGACCTACGATGCTTGGGATCCAGAGGCCTGATTGTACTGGCGCTTGGGCCGGCTGGGTTCCCGCTGGCGGGGCTGTGCCTGTCCGTCTCCCATGCCCAGTGCGCACGGATGCTTCCTTGCGGAAGGAACAGCAAAAGCACATGAGAGCCAGAGCTCCTTTGTCCACCACCATAATCTCACTTCCACCCTGAGAGGGACCCTCAAGCCATCCGCCACCAGGGGTTCGAGATCTGCAGGAATAAATTCAGAAAAAGAACAGTGCATAGTTAAACTCTGGAACTCACTACCACAAGATATAGGGATGGCTACCAGCTTGGATGGCATTAAAGGGTTTTTTTTGGGGGGGGGGGGTCAATTGCTGGAGGGGAAGGCTATCCATGGCTGCTAGTCCTGACAGCAATGTGCCACCTCCAATATCCGAGGCAGGAAGCCAGTATACACCAGTTCCTGGGAGGGTGCTGTTGCACCCTGTCCTGCTTGTTCATCCTTGGCCGGTGGCTGGTTTGCCAAGGTGTGAAGGGAGTGCTGGACTAGATGGACCCTTGGTCTGATTCAACAGGGCTCTTCTTACGATGTTAGAAAAGGGCAAGGTCACCCAGATTGGGAGAACGGCCCAGGATATTTGCCCACCCAAGATCTCTTGCGGAGGACATAGAATCATAGAGTTGGAAGGGCCCTACAAGGCCATCGAGTCCAACCCCCTGCTCAATGCAGGAATCAATGTACATGGGGTTCCCTGGTAGTCACCCTTCCAGAAACTGACCAGGCCTAGACCCGCTTAGCTTCATCAAGGTCGCAGCATCCCATGCCATCACACCTTGTCAGCCCCAACCTGGAGGAATTCAGTGGGTGAATGTGCATGTGCAGACTGCCTGCCTTTGAGAAAGGAATAAAACCGCTAAACACACCTGCCTAGAAATGGGGGCACGTTCTTCCAGGCACTGGATGACTTGCTCCGAGCAGATCTGAGCCCCAAGGATGCTCTCGGAAGAGAAGGAATTGGGGGCACACAAATCCCTCCCTCCCTCTGACCATCTTCACCTCCACTGCTCCAAGGGAATTCTCTTGCTCTGTTTCCCAGCCCTGTCCCAGCACAGCCTGCCCCACAGCAATTCCACAGGTTCCCCCTTTGCAAGGAAAAGATTCAAGCTGTGCTGGGGCTGCAGGCACAGGTGTGCTCTGGCCTCCAGGTGCAAAGAGCATTCTCCGTGAACTTCCGCCCCAAGGAGACATAGGCCACAGCTAGACCTAAGGTTTATCCTGGGATCATCCAGGGTTCGCCCCTGCCTGAGCACTGGATCTCCTGTGTGTCACCTTGGTGAACAGGTTTGACCCCAGGACAATCCAGGGATAAACCTTAGGTCTAGCTATGGCCTTAGACTCTGCAGCATTTTAAATCATGCAGAGTAAATGTGCATACACCTGTTTGTTCTGTGAATTTCTTTATTCACAAACACCTGATTAAACTCTGAAAAGAGCCAGATGCTGAAACCATGCAACGTACAGCCTGCCCAGCCCTCCAGGTCCACAACGGACGAGAACTCCGAGTTGTCGCCACAACGTGTCGGGATGAATCACCGCGGCCTTTTAGGGATGGAGCACCAGAGATCTTGGGAGTCACCGACATTCTCCAGACGTCACTTCAGAGCTGGGTTCCGCGTGCCCCTCTTCTGACTTGGGCCTTTTCTTTCTCTGGGTTTCTTCAAATGGGGAAAGTGCATTTCTGGGTGCATTTCTCAAAAGGGTGCATTTTTCCTTCATTGTATATAACATGAAAATGGGAGTCTTCAAGAGAGGGCATTAAAAACAGAGTGCCTTTCTTCAAGTGCACGTTTCCCAAACACAAGTTCGGGACTTTGCTGGCATTTTCGGAGAACACGTGCTCCCCTTCATGCTTGGCTTCAGGGGCTGGAACAGGGCATTTTCGAGTGATTTGCAAACTTCCACCAAATTCTCCTACGTCTCAGCTCCTTTTCCAATGTGAAATCCGGTGGATTCATCCACCTCTTTCAAACCCGGAGACTCTCCTCCCTATCCCAGGAGACCCTCCCTGCTCGAGTCCTGAAGGCCAGTTCACAGGTGCTGGCTTCGAGGTCCCAGTTCGCCAGCTCAGTTGGGCCTGGCCCATGGCACTGTCACAATGGCCGCCTTCTAGCTTCCATGATGACGGAGAGTTCCAAAAGACGCTGCAGGAGACCGTTGGCCTGGCGCGGAATCTCCACGTTCATAGCAAACAAGGATGGCGTGGAGGAAACAAGCATGGCCGGTAAGGAGGGGCCCATGCCCAGTGAGGGTGGAGGGAGGAGGCCAGAGCGAGGAGAGGGGGGAGATCAGGGACTGGAGGGGTGGTCCCTGGGTTTGGAGGGCTGAGGGGAACAGGAGGAGGACAGGGCCAGGGGGGAGGACGCCCCCTTGCTAAGAGTGCCCCTTGCTGAGGCCCTCCAGGCCAAAGTCTGCCCCCCTCCCTAAGGCAGGCGGGAGGGCTGGGGCCCTCCAATTAATGTCACACCTTTCTCTTTCTCGTCCTAGGAGCCAATGGATACGACTCCCCCACCCTCCCTCCGTCCTTCCCTCATCCTACCTGCCACCTTCTTCCCTCCCTGGTCTTCCCCCCCTCAGGTAAGGAAATGTTGACCCTGCCTCCGCTCTTCCTGGACAGGCAGGGCCTTAAGGGGTGCGGGATTGAGGGCTGCAGAGGTCACCTGCTGCCCTCCTATTAACTGCATTTTTCTTTTTCGTCCTAGGTCCCCATGGATACCTCCCCTGCGCCCTCCCTCCGACCTTCCCTAATCCGACCCGCCACCTTTGTCCTTTCGTCTTCCCCCCCTCAGGTAAGGAAGAATTCAACCTGGCTCAGCTCTGCCTCGACAGGCAGGGCTGGAGCTCCGTAGGCCATGTGGGGCTGTGGGGGGTACAGGGATCGTCTGGGTCCCTGTCATTAACTGTACATTTCTCTCCTTGTCATCCTAGGAACCGATGGACACGAGTCCAGCCCCCTCCTTTCCTCTCCCTGCCTTTGCTGCCCCCATCGTCCCGGTAAGTAAAGGTTTGGCCTCTCTCAGCCCTCCGCCCTTCACAGGCAGGGCTGCACCCCTCCTTGAGGGAGGTGGGACGGTGGGGCACAGAGAAATTCCAGTGCTCTGCCACTAATGCCCCCTTTTCTCTGCTTTTCCCCCTAGGAGCCAATGGTCTTCTGAAGGCTAGAAGGTAAGGAGCACCTTCATTGACGCTGCTTTTAAATTATATATTGTTTTAACTTGGATCATGGTTTACGAGGCTCAGAAGACGTATGTTTCCAAATAGACGGTTATTGGGGGACGGCCCTGGGAGTCGGGTTCTTGCCCCTGAAGAGTCCCCAAGCAGGACAGGGCGGCCTCTAGCCGGCCTCTATGGGAAACGGGGTGGACCCTCGGCCTGATCCAGCAGGGCCCTGTTTAGATGCGAAGGAAGGGTGGCGTCTCCTGCCTTGTGCCGTGAGAAAACAGTCCGTGATACAAAAGGAAGCTGACCTAGGACTTTTATAAAAGACCTAGGACTTTTATTCCATAAATACTTTCTAGCTCTGCACCAGTTGTTGGCATGGGGCTGTCTGGGGCAGCCGTGACTCCGTGCTAACAACAGGGGCAGAGGGGTGGGAATGGGGGGGGGGGCGTGTATTGACTCCAGCATGGTGGTCCAAAATGCAAAACAGCCTTTTAAAAGGAACATCCTGCAATTCTCCGTCTCTGCCCTAGGAACCTAAAGCCGACAGATCCTGCAGTACCTTTGAGCCAACCTCCCCCAACCTGGCGGTGCTCCTGTTGTGTTGGACTACAACTCCTACCATCCCCAATTGGCTGTGCTGGCTGGGGATAATAGGAGTTGTAGTCCAACACATTGGGTGGGCATTGGGATTGGAGAAGTCTGCCTGAGGCCGAAGTACTGATTTGTTCAACTTCCCGGCTGGCATAGGAAGAAGAAGAAGAAAACGGCAGCGCTGTTGCCACCCCTCCCATAACTCCAGCCTGTCAGGTTCCTTAACGATCTCTTCCAGCCACAACCTTGTCCTGAAACACCTGGCTGGAGCGGATCCCGAACTGGTGCTGCTCAACTTTAAGTATGAAGAGTTGCAGGTAAGACAGAATGCTGAACTCGTGCAGGCAGTGGAGGCTGGTGACTCCGATGTCAGTGGGGCAGTGAATCCACTTGGGTTTCAATCCAAATCAGGCAGTACTCTAAAGTTGGCGAAGGATAGCTTCTTAGAGTTCTGACTGAAACCCAGAGCGGATTCACTGCCCCACTGACATCGGAGCCACCAGCCTCCACTGCGTGCATCCACTGTAACCCATTTTACGGCCATGCCACGCAAAGCTTGACACCATTAGAAACTGCCAGTAGAAACTGTGTGAATGGCGTTAAGCAAACAAGTGGGACCTGGCACAAAATGTTGCACTCCCCTTCATAGAATCATAGAATAGTAGAGTTGGAAGGGGCCTAAGGCCATCGCGTCCAACCCCTGCTCAGTGCAGGAATCCACCCTAAAGCATCCCTGCTGCCTCTTGAATGCCTCTAGTATGGGAGAGCCTTCAAGATGTTCTGTTCTATTTCTTACCCTTCTTTTCTTTGGAGTACATGACATGACGCTGAAATCCTGCCTCCTTACCGTGGCTTTCTGCTTCCAGGTTCTTTGCAGGATTACAATCGGCTCAATTACTTGGGCAGACATGTGCTTTGAATTGAGTATGACTTCCTTTCTCAATTCAGTTCCATAGGTTTCATTTTACAGTCACTAGATGGTGCTGTGATTATAGCACAACACCGTTATTACACACTGCCCATATATTGGATTAACGTCCCTTATCGGTTAATGCTGATCTTTTGAAAGCAGGAGAAAGTCAGAAAGTGCAGGTCATACTTTGGAAGTTGATGATGTCGTGTAAAGGACCGGCAAACTTCCATGAGTGACGAATCATGAACATGCAATGAAAGCCTTGTGAAGAAATGCTTTGTCTCACTTCCCCTTTCACCGTGCTGTGGCCACTGGGCATGCGGACTACGCAGTGGGATATTTGTGGCCGGTGGGGCGGGGGATGGCTGCCCCCTTGGAGGTTTTCTCCTTACCTTTTTTTGTCCGATTGCAAAGATTGAGGTTCCCCCAAGCCTTCCTCTTGTGTGCAGCCAGTGATGTTTTACCTACATTAGAATGAATTCCAGTGGAGGCTGGTGGCTCCGATGTCAGTGGGGCTGCGAATCCACTTCGGGTTTCGTTCAGAACCCTTCAGAACTCTAAATGAGCTATCCAAGATGCGGAAGATATCCAAAGGTGGGACTCTTGCCTGTCTAAACATGCGTAGGATTAAACCCTAAAAGTTGCCGTATAAATTAGGCCAAAGGGGGAGAATTCTACATGATTTTTTTCTTCTAAGAAGAAAAAAGGGGCTTTTCTTCTGGAGTCCACCTCCAAAATTTCAGCCTTGCTCGGGTCTCAGGCAGAGCTGGCTGCGCAGCACCTAGCATGCCCTGAGGCCAGGCCAGGCCGGCTTGCCGCAGTTTGTAGCCACGTGCCAAGGATCCGTGGTGAGCCCCGTCGCCTGCATTTATTTTGCAGAGAATTCCATTGGCTGAAATGTCCCGGGAAGAGATCAACCGGCTGGTGAAAGAGTTGGGGTTCTACCGGAAGGAGACGCGCGACTCACCTGTTCCGGAAGAGTTCCAGCTTGCCCCCGCGAAGCCTCTGCCTGCCTCAGAAGAATCCCAGAGAGAACAGGCGGCAGAGAGGAAAGGGGCGAAGGGCAGCGAACTGTAAATCTGGGTGCCTTTGAAAACTGCAGGGGTTGTTTGTGTCGGCAAGGCGTGAGAGACTGCTGGCGTTCGGAACTTGCAGCCTCTTAAGACTTCCAGCAAGGCATCCTCTCCATCAGGGGTGGGCACCTTGTGGGCCTCCAGATGTTTTGGCCTACAACTCCCATCAGCCCTGGAAAGTATAACCAAGGATGAGGGATCATGGAAGTTCTAGGCCAAAAACATCTGGAATTGTCCATCCTGATCCAGCTGCTTCCAAGTATCTCTTCACAACAATGAGGGACAGAAACTTGCTTTAAAAACAAAAGCGGTGGATTCTTTAGTCTCTGCCACATTCTTCGGCTACTCTGCTCTCCAGGAGCAAACACACAGCCCTGCAAATGCCGCAGCAGGTCTGAAAGCTCTTGGTGCCGAGTGTGGACAGATGAACGCGCGCATGGCAGGATCTACAGAACCTGCCTCCTTTTTTTTTTAAAAAAAAATGGTTTTCTGTCCCTCACTGATGAACAGGCATAGTTCAAAGCACCCAGACGATGCCTGCTAGAAGTCTCCAGAGGCCAGGAGGTTTGCAGTGGTTCACGTGGAACACTTTAGCTCTTCAGCCCCCAAACTACCACCAGAAAAAGGTTATGCAAGATAACAGAACCAGTAAGATAGGCAAAATCAGAGAAATCAGGTACATTGGCATTATTTATACAGATTCCAGAATCCAATTTTTACCGTTCCAGGAGCTGGATTTTACTTCTTTTTTAAGCGGACTCCACGCAGCCCCAACACAAGGCGGGTTTTCGAGGGAATAGGCATAACAAAAAGTCTGGAAGAAGCTGCACCTGAGTTCTGGCTCATGGTAAGCACTTCTTGTGGGGCAAAGCCATGTCCCAGCCCCACTTCTGTCCAGGGATTACTCTGTGGCTGGCCGGCCGGCCGGTTTACTGAGCTTCAGTAGCTCACCGCTCATTAGCAGAGGCCTCCCGGCTAGCACTCTGGCTTTCTCCAGCCGCCGCTCATGCCCTGTGCCCAGAACAAGCCGTCGTATTTTCCCTGCAGCAGCACCCCGCCTGCATGGGACAGGATGAAGCCCTCTGCTGAAAGCTCTCGGTGCCGAGGGTGGATAGGTAACGTCCCATCAGGCTTGGGGAGCACGGCATGCTGGGAAACATGTTCAGGTCCCCAAATCCTCATCAACTGTGCATTAAACAATAAAATTGCCTTTATCCATTGTCTGCTGTTACCTTTCTACAGTTCGGGTGCTTAAGATCGTGAGTTGTTGGGCCTTGCTGTAGAGCAGCCTTCCCCAACCTGGTGCCCTCCAGGTGTGTTGGGATGCTGCAATGCCCATCTTTCCCCACCAGCATGGCCAATGCTTCTATTGGCTGGGAATGATGGGGCTTGCAGTTCAACACATCTAGGGGGAGGGGGGATGGCACTATCCCGTTCTCTTCCAGGTATAATTCCAGGTGCTGGTTACCATCTACAAAGCCCTAATTGGCGTTAGTCCAACATGTACCCTGTCGTGACTTCTAACGAAATCTGCCCAGGATGCCCTCGTAATAACCAGAAAGGGGTTATTATTCCTTGTCCGTAACGGAATTCCTTTCCTTGCAACCTTGCCAAAATTAGGCTCTGAGCTGGTTGACGAATTCCTGATCCGTCCAGGCTGCAGAACTCAGGATGAAGTTAAGAAACCAGAGCAAAATGAACGCAACATCTTTGCATGCAGGTTTAATCCATAGCAGCTCCAGTTTAAAGGATAGGGAAGCCCGCCCGCCCGCCCCCGCCAAAACCCTGGGGGCTGCTGCCATCCAGAGTAGGCAATACTGGGCCAGATGAGCAACCTCTGATCTGGTCTAAAGCTGCTTCTTTTGTCATTCTGTTCCGCAGGAAGGAGGGGGTGGAGCTCTTTGCTACCTGCCCCAATAGCCCTTGGGCTAAGATGGGCAATATATCTGAATAAGTTCTAGGTAGTAGCCATATTAGTTTAGTGCACCAAAAAGCAAAGTCTTCTAACACCTTAAAGACGAACACATTTATTTTGGCATAAGCTTTCATGGACTATGAAAGTGCATTGGAGTATTATTGAGTCCCAAGTTTTTTATACAGTATGTATTGGGGGGGGGATTCAAGACCGGGGGAGGGGGAAATGTGACAAACACATTGCAGTGGTTCCCAAACTTTTTCAGGTCACCGCCCCCTTGGTTCCACAAACTCATGCCCAGTGCCCCCCTACCCTACCCTATAAAAATCATTATTCAGAATAGTGGTTTTCGACGACCCACTAAGGAAGATAATAACAATAAAATTCAAAACAGTAACAATTAATTGAATATTTATTCAAAATGTAATTACATTTTTTAGTTTATTTATTCAATTGAACATAATTGATGAACTTTATCCAGTGATATCATCTTTTCAAAGTCTGATAGTCATTAAGCAAGGATATTAGATACCACATTTAGTAACTAGGGTAGAATACCTCACTATTCTGTAAATTCTTAATGTGATGGATGGGCTTGATGAAGTGATACATGAGTCTTAAATCACCACGTTTAGTAATCTGGAGTCGATTTCTTTGTTTGGAAAGAAGTAGGCAGACCACACTAAAACCACGTTCCACCAAATATGATGTTGGAAATGCAACCAGGAGCTTCTGAACCACTCTCCATAGTGCAGGATAGCGATCAGAAATGTCCTTCTGTAACCAAAACTCCTGGTACGATTTCTTAAACTTTGGCTTCAGCTCAATGTCATTTTGTAGCTCAATTAGTTCTTCCTCCACTACTCCAACTTCCTCAATATCTGAAAATGGATTTATCACCCAGTCTGGAATTTCCATCATAAGAAGATCCTTGAATCGCTCAGACATATCTTCATGCAGCATATTTAAATGGTCACAATAAACTTGCAGATCGTCATCTTGTATCCCGCCTTTCTGTTCTAGCTCAGACAAGCTTGGAAATTGGTATAGCTCACGACGGCCTATATTGCGCTTGAATAGAGTTAACTTTGCAATAAATGTAGATACGACGGATTTGGCCTTAATAAGATTGGTGTCATTTCCTTGCAACTGCACATTCATTGCATTGAACTCTGCAAATAGTTCAGACAAATAAGCAATGTCATGCCTGATTTCTTTGAGGTCATTACTGAGCAAAGCATTCGTGCCTTCAAAAAACTCCACAACAGTGTCAAAAAGGTTGTAAAAGCGTTTCAAACAGTTTCCTTTTGATAGCCAACGAACTTCAGTATGAAGCACCAAACGTTCAAAGTCTTCATCATTCTCAGCACAGAGCACCCGGAATAGTCGATCATTGAGAGCCTGGGCTTTAATTTTATTCACTGCAGTAATGACAGTGTGTAATGAATTGTGTAGGCGACCACTGAGGTTTTTTGCAACCAGATGTTGGCGATGAATGACACAGTGAATAGTAAAGATATTTGGCACTGATTTTTTCAAGTAAAGATATTTGGCACTGATTTTTTCAAGTAAAGATTTTTCAAGTAAAGATTTCAAGTAAATATTTTTTCAAGTAAAGATATTGGGCACTGATTTTTTCAAGGAAGCAACACACCCACGGTAGCGACCAGTTATTGATGGTGCTCCATCAGTTGCACAAGCAAGTATGTGATTAAGTGGAATTTCCTTTTCGTTGAAGAACTCCTCAACCACACGAAATATTGACTCCCCTTTAGTATCGGTTTTTAGTTGCCTTGCAAATAACAACTCTTGAGCCAAACTCCCGTCTTTTATAAAACGCACATAAGCGAGAAGCAAAGATTCATTGCCTGGTAAAGTTGACTCGTCCAGCTGTAATGCAAATTCTGTTGTCCTTAGTGTGCTGCACAGTGTATCTTCCACATTCTCAGCCATTTCATCGATGGGTCTTTGCACTGAATCGTTGCTGAGAGGAATCGTTTTCATTATATCATGTGGTGACTTATGCAAAACAGTACTCAGAACCTCACTAACTGCTGGTAGGATGAGTTCTTCACCGATTTTATGCGGCTTTCCTGACTTAGCAATCACCAAGGAGATGTTGTATGATGCACGCAAACCATCAGTTTGTTGTTGTGAAGCATTGTGAATCGTATTTAACAGTGTTGGCCGCTTTTGAAATTTGTCACGAAGTGATTGAAAAAAAGTTACGTTCTTATCTGCCTTGTCAGGATGTGCATTCTTTAAATGTTCTTGCAGTCTGGAAGGCTCCATTGCCTCATTAGAAAACACCTTTTCACATAACAGGCACGTGGGCAGCTGCTGGTTTGTTGGTGCTGGTATCAATCCATACTTAAGATATCCCAAGCTATATTGTCTACATTTCTTTTTTTGATTTCCCTGCTTCTGTCATTTTTATTCTAATCTAAAACAAAGAATTTAATCATTAAATATGATTGGAATAATGTCAAAATAAGTGCATAGGCTTAATTAAAATCACCAAAGTGTCAATAAAATGGGCAGAGCAGCTGAATTTCCTGCTCTTTCCTGCTCGGTCCCTGGGTTTTAGGTAGGGTGACCATATTTTGGAAACCAAAAAGGAGGACAACACAGCCACCCCCAAGGAGGCACCCCCACCAACATGTCCAGCCCCCAAAGCTCACCAAGGTGCCCACACAAACATAGCCTTGGTCACAGGTCTGATTTCATAGCACACAATTCAGACAAACCTGTTCTACATAACATCTTAATACCCATACTGAATTATCCATACAAATCCAATATACTCCAGAAAGCTTGGGCCAGCTTAATTGTTTGAGAGGTGGCATCCCAAAAATGGAACACCTACTCTAAAAGCACTACAGCTCCCAGGGGGATTAGAATACAGAATGCTGCAGACCTATCTATAATGTCATCAGGCAGCATTTGAATTCACTTTCAAGATCAGCTTTGCAGCCTTAAGAGCTATATTTATTTTATTTATAGTTTGTTTGTTTATTGTACTGATGCCCCATCTTTATCCCAGGGAGCTCAAGGCAACAGCTTTGAGGTTAACTGAAATGGGACGGAGGAGAACCACAACAACCCTGTGATGTAGGTTAGGCTGAGACATAGTCACTGCCCCAATGAGCTTTATGGCTGAGATGGAGGTTTGAACCTGGGTTCCTCCAGTCCTAGTTTGATACTCTAACCTAGACTCCACACTGTTTCTGTCTTTTGAGATGCTGCAAGCGAATTTCTGTGCTTGTGTGATGCAGTCACCAAATACACTTGACCCTTTTATTAAGAGCCATTTCCCCTGTTTTAAGTCCATTATAGTAGGACATCTGCTGTATCTGGTATTTACACCTCAAACTGCTCCTAGAAAAGTTGTAGTGTGAGATATGCTCTCACAACAGCAAATAGGTGGTTTAGAACAGAGAGTACAAAATTAAAGAAGGCAGTAGTTGATAAGTTAACGACAACCAATGAGTGCTGAGGGGACACAACTACAATGAGGTGCAATATACTGACTAATATTAACAACCGGGGTGGTAGAAATCTCAATAAATGGGGTTTTGTGTTTGTTTTTAATTTGCCATAAAATTCTTTCGACAGAATAACAAAATGTCACAATGTTTTTTGAACTAACATAAATTTCTTTCAATAGGCTTTTTTTTAACATAAAGAAGCCTATTGAAAAATACCTATGCCTATTGAAAGTATGTTAGTGTATTGAAAGAAAATTATGTTTAAAAAGTCTAAGCTTATCGAAAGAAATCTATGTTAAAGAAGCCTATTGAAAAATATTTAGCCTACTGAAAGAAAATTAGGTTTAAAAAAAGTTTAAAAGCTTATCGAAAAAAATCTATGTAAAAAAGCCTATGGAAAGAACTTGATGTTCAAAAAAGCCCATTGAAAGAACTTGATGTTAAAAAAAAAGGCTAGAAAGAACATTGAAAGCCTATTGAAATAAATTTATGTCAGTTGAAAAAACATTGTGACATTTTGTTATTCTGTGGAAAGAAGTTTATGGCAAATTAAGAAACAAAAAGACACAAAAAATTATTGAGATTTCTATCTCACACACACACACACTGTTGTTAATATTATTCAGTATATTGTACCTCGTTGTAGTTGTGTGCCCTCGGCACCCATTGGTTGCCATTAGAACAGAGGGTAAACACTAATGTAAGTCTGAGAGTAGACCCATTTAAGTGACGGGGATTTAAGTTAATCCTGACTAATTTAAGTCACGAGAATTTCTTATCGCTGCCATTAACAGCTCTTCTAATGCAAACCTCCTCCTGCAGCAGCTTCCAAGCAGCCTCGCTTGCTGCAGCCCCCACCACCTCTCGGAAGCAACTGCCCAGTCACCGCCTCTTTGAAGCTGCCCTTTTCGAAGGTGCCGCCTTCTCTGCGACGCACGTGGCCTCGGCTGGTCTGGCGCGAAAGCGCTCCCCCACCGCCTATCTCATAGACTCAAAGCGCGCGAGACTTCAGACTTCATCCTGGAAAAGCTGCAGGGGGCGTCCATTTCCCGGTCAGATTTAGAGAAGGTTTAGACGGACTTGCACAGATTTAGAGATTTTCCCTGGGGGTCTCTAGTTACTCTATTTTAGTACCTTCTGGAGAGACCACCTCGAGCGCCCCCCTGCTGCCCCTTTTCCTCTTAACGCCCCCCTATGCAATCCCACCGCCCCCAGGGGGGCGGTACCGCCCACTTTGGGAACCACTATGTTAGGTGTTTCAGTGGCCCCTGATAAAGGGGAAAAGTCTCAAAACACAGTGGGAATTAGAACACCGGTGCAGCTGGCTTATGTTTTGTTTAGCCTGGTGGGCATGAAGAGAAGGGCTGGGGCATCTTAGTGCCCACAGGAACCACATTGGTGACTTTAGAGCTACCCCAAGAAACAACTTTGTTGCTATTTGAAGGTTATCTGAAGGAACGCCTCCTCGCATATGTGCCTGCCCGGACCTTAAGATCATCCACAGGGGTCCTTCCCCGTGAGCTCCTGCCAAAGGAGCAGATTATAAAGAAGTCAATCTGTAAACACCTTGAAATCAATGCAGTGATTACTAGAAGCCAACATGGATTTGTCAGGAACAAATCCTTTCAAACTAATTTGATCTCATTTTTTGATAGGATAACCTCCCTTGTGGACTGTGGGAATGCTGTGGATGTCATATATCTTGACTTCAGCAAAGCTTTTGACAAAGTACCACATGACATTCTGATTAACAAACTAGCTAAAAGTGGGCTAGATGGAACAACTATTAGGTGGATCCACAGTTGGCTACAGAATCGGACTCAAAGAGTACTTATCAATGGAACCTTCTCAAACTGGGGAGAGGCAACGAGTGGGGTGCCGCAGGGCTCAGTCCTGGGCCCAGTGCTCTTCAACATTTTTATTAATGATTTGGACGAGGAGGTGCAGGGAACGCTGATCAAATTTGCAGATGACACCAAATTGGGTGGGATAGCTAATACCCTGGAAGACAGAAACAAACTTCAAAGTGAACTTGATAGGCTGGAGTGCTGGGCTGAAAACAACAGAATGAAATTTAATAGGGATAAATGCCAAGTTCTACATTTAGGGAATAGAAACCAAATGCACAGTTACAAGATGGGGGACACTTGGCTCAGCAATACTACAAATGAGAAAGATCTTGGAATTGTTGTAGATCACAAGCTGAATATGAGCCAACAGTGCGATATGGCTGCAAGAAAGGCAAATGCTATTTTGGGCTGCATTAATAGAAGTATAGCTTCCAAATCACGTGAGGTACTGGTTCCTCTCTATTCGGCCCTGGTTAGGCCTCATCTAGAGTATTGCGTCCAGTTCTGGGCTCCACAATTCAAGAAGGACGCAGACAAGCTGGAGCGTGTTCAGAAGAGGGCAACGAGGATGATCAGAGGTCTAGAAACAAAGCCCTATGAAGAGAGACTGAAAGAACTGGGCATGTTTAGCCTGGAGAAGAGAAGATTGAGGGGAGACATGATAGCACTCTTCAAATACTTAAAAGGTTGTCACACAGAGGAGGGCCAGGATCTCTTCTCGATTCTCCCAGAGTGCAGGACACGGAATAACGGGCTCAAGTTAAAGGAAGCCAGATTCCGGCTGGACATCAGGAAAAACTTCCTGACTGTTAGAGCAGTGCGACAGTGGAATCAGCTACCTAGGGAGGTTGTGGGCTCTCCCACACTAGAGGCATTCAAGAGGCAGCTGGACAACCATCTGTCAGGGATGCTTTAGGGTGGATTCCTGCATTGAGCAGGGGGTTGGACTCGATGGCCTTGTAGGCCCCTTCCAACTCTGCTATTCTATGATTCTATGATTCTAAGGAAGTGAGGCAGGTGGCTACTAGGAGGAGGGCTTTCTCTGCTGTGGCACCCCGGCTGTGGAACGAGCTCCCCAGAGAGGTTCGCTTGGCACCTACATTGTTTTCCTTTCGTCGCCAGCTGAAGACCTTTTTATTCTCTCAGTATTTTAACACCTAAAATAACTTAAATTTAAACACTGCTGTTTTAATTTCATATTTTAACCCCTATCAATTTTTGCCGTGTGGTTGTATCCTGGTCGTGCTTTTTATATTGTATTTTGTATTTGTGTTTTTAAAAATTGTTGGTTGTTTTATTATGCTCTTCATGGTTTTAATTTTTGTGAACCGCCCAGGCTATTGGGCGGTATAGAAATGAAATGAAATAAATAAATAAATAAACCTTGCATCATCTTATGATAGCGTTCCCTAGCCTGGTACTCGTGAGAGATGTTGGACTCCATCTCCCATCATTCTCAGCCACATAACCATTGGCTGGGCTGTCTGGGCATGATGGGAGTTTCATAGCTTCATCCCACGTACCTGCTTCCCTCGGATTATCCCCGTAGTGCTAAGCTTTTGCCATTGTTGTTGTTTTTGCTACCGGGTGACAACAATCCTTTGCATAACAGGAAGTGCGTTTAAGGGGGGAAATGTAAAAAAAAAAAAATCAAAAAAATCAACGGATAACCCAATCCAATTCAAATTTGGTATTCTTAAAGCTCTCCCTAATATCTATTACTGTGCCAATTTTGGTGTCTTTGTCTTTAAAGCTTACGCAGATGTAAGCATTTCTTTAAAATCCTGCTCCTGCACCCCAGCAGCAGCTCGGAACATACGCTCAAAAAGTAGGGGCTAAATTAGGGTGACCATATGAAAAGGAGGACAGGGCTCCTGTACCTTTAACAGTTGCATTGAAAAGGGAATTTCAGCAGGTGTCATTTTTATGCAGCCCCTGGTGAACTTTCCTCTTCATCACAACAGTTAAAGCTGCAGGAGTCCTTTATTATTATTATTATTATTATTATTATTATTATTATTATTATTATTATTATTTATTTTCTACAATACTTAAACATACAGCATTACAATAAAAAGAAAACAACATACTACATAAATGTTGAGTAAATATTGAATACATAATATCATATCTAATAACATAATCAAACTTAACATATAAGTGCACCCCCCACCAAGGGATCTCATTCCTGATTCCAAAATCTCATACTTTCTTCTGCTGGCAGTTTCCCACTTCCCTTAGAAAACACAAAAATTAGGAACTGTTTCCAAATTCCTTCAAAATCATTTGTTTTAGCTATACCTCTTCTCCATTTAATATTACAAGTCAATTTATCATTTATAGCTATGTCCCATACTTCTTTATACCATTCTTCAATAGAATATTCCCCTTGAATCTTCCCGTTCCTAGCTACAATCAATCTTGCTGCCGTCAGCAAATTCATTATTAATTCCTTAATTTCTTTTTTACATTTTAAATCTTCAAATAGTGACAGTAATGCAACTTTTGGTGTTCGTTCTATCTTCATTCCCACAATTTCTTCAATCTCCAAAAACACCATCTTCCACAATTTTTGTACATATTTGCATTCCCACCACATATGTAAATACGTTCCTTTCCCCCCACATCCTCTCCAACAATTTGCTGAATGCTGATTATTTATCTTATTCAATCTAACCGGGGTTAGGTACCACCTCCATATAATTTTAAAATAATTCTCTTTTATTCTTACTGACATACTGCAGGAGTCCTGCCCACTTTTGTATCTGGTCACTAGTATAGCTCCTGCAGCTTTAAATGTTGTGATGAAAAGGGAATTTCACCAGGTTCTCCATATATAACAATGACACCTGCTGAAATTCCCTTTTCTATGCAACTGTTAAAAAGACAGGAGCCCTGGCCTTCATTTCATATGGTCACCCTAGCTAAATACGGCAAATCTTTTGGCTTTATATCACAATTAAGGCAGGATGCACGGGAGTCCTTCACAATTAAAGCAGATTATAAGGTGGAAAACTTCTGAGTCCTTTGCATGCAATTCGCAGTGACTGCACAGTATAACGCTGGTGTGATAAAGCTTTCAGTCCAATTCATCTGGAGGGATACGAGCATTGGGGAGGAAGGTTGCCTTAAAGCCTAGTGGATTCATGGCAGCCTGGGGTTTTTAAAAAGGGCCATCAGCATCCGAGACGGGCCTGGATGGCAGACAGGGATGTGCCACTGAACATGGGCCTTTAAGCAGAATAGTCAGTTGGCCTCCCACCCCTAGCAACGGCTGGAGACAATTTTGCCCCTGAATCAAATCACAACAGTCACATCAGAGCTGGTCCTAGGAAAAGCACTGCCCTGGTGAGGTGTCCTTTGGTGCTCCTCCTAACCCCCCAACCCCATGGCCAGCTTTGCAGGGTTGCCAAGAAGGTTTATGGGGTCTGCTACAGGTGTGATGTCAGGGCCCCTGCTGCTGCCACCCCCTACAACAGCCTTCCTCAACCTGGGGCGCTCCAGATGTGTTGGAGTGCATCTCCCAGAATGCCCCAGCAGCTGGCTGGGGCATTCTGGGAGATGCAGTCCAACACATCTGGAGCGCCCCAGGTTGAGGAAGGCTGCCCTACAAGGACCCATATGTGTGTGTACAAAGTAAAGCTGTGTTCCACTGCTTTTGACCAAACACAAATGACATCAGAGTGGAAATTGAAAGAGAAACATACTTTAAAGCTCATTGAAGGAAGATCATTATTGGAGTTAGGACCCAAACAACCTGTAGAATCGGGGGGTGGGGATGGGGAAGGGGGGAGATTCCAAACC
The DNA here is from genome assembly GCF_023053635.1 of Elgaria multicarinata webbii. Lineage (NCBI taxonomy): Eukaryota > Metazoa > Chordata > Lepidosauria > Squamata > Anguidae > Elgaria > Elgaria multicarinata. The sequence continues at coordinate 21,766,381 of NC_086188.1, read as the reverse complement.
CTTGCTTTTGCCACCCTAGCTCACTGCAGACAGTACATTGGAAAGACACGGGATCATTTTCCTACGCAAGCCTCCTTAAAACGGAGATGTGCACAGGAATCTGGGGTTGAATCTCTGCAAAAAATAAATCCAGAAGAGCAGCCCTGTTCGAGGCGTAGCAACAAAGGGTCTAGCAGCACCTAGTAGGATTCTTCTGTGGGTGGTGGGTGGTTTCTCGTATTCTGCGAAAAGCCTACGCCGTGTGCCTTTGAAAGCCCACAAATCCCGGATGCTTGGCTTGATTTGTGCACCGAATCTTTGCCATCAAAAAAGGCAGGCTTCGTTCTCCTTTTAGTGCTTTGATCAGCCGTGAAAGCTTCTCCGTGTTTTTATTTTGAGACCCACGTGTGAATGATGTAGGCATGCCTGTGTCTTATCATGTAAGCTCATTCGTTTTACTTATCAAATTTAACTTTAGTGTCCCTTCAATGTTGGGCTGAGTACTTAGGTTGATCCGTGCTGGTTTCTTCGCCTGTGCTTCAGGCGGCTTCCGGTGCACCAGAAGGCAGATGGCCGTTGCTTTGCCTGTGTCCTTCTGGCACGCGGGGCCAGGGAGGCTTTATTTTAGAACAATGTGTCCATTTATCTGTTTCTAATAATTTCGCTTACAAGTACAAAGCAGTAAGGCCTTTTTCACTTCTAGGGTTCTACTTTTGAGCAGGCAGTCTGGAACAGGTGGATAGGGTTCTTCTAATGACAATCTCTGGAAAGGTACAGCGTAACGCTGGAGCTGAAAAAGAAAACTGCAGGGCAGTTACATATTCTTGGAATAAAACACTCCCCAATTCCCATTTATTTATTTGTCTTGTTCCCCCACTAAAACCTGAGGGGAAAAGCCAAACATTAGTTCAAAATGAAACAATTTAAGACTTTTTCTGACTTTTGACAATGCAATTGGAAATACATCCACCCATTTCAAGGAAATGTCTAATTTAAGTTTTGCTAGGGTCTCTTTTCAGGGTCCTATTCACTCTACCTGCCTACCCGACTGGAGTCTCCATAGGTATGGAGGCGCCAGTTTATTTATAGGGCTTTTGCCATGTTCTGCACTACCTAAGAAGTAAAATAGCTTTCTAGATCTGATTCTATGGTTTCAGGCAAGAAAAAAACTTCTTCTTAACCAGTCAGTTAGTCAACAAAAACAAGTAGGTATTCAAAAAAACTTTTACATTTCAACAAAGTCAATCTGGATTCCTTAAAAAAGGACAACAAGTCCATGTCTGCAGGGGCTTTTCTTTTGATGCATTTACAAATGAGGCCAGTAAAAACAATTCACTGAGCATTTATTTATATTCCTTGGCCGATCATGGTTCTCAAAAAGTCTTTCAGTCATTGAAGAGGCTAATCAATGTCCATCTTGTGAGGTCTTTAAACACCTGGTCTTTAAACAGGGTGGTCATGATGATTCTTGGCACATCAGGGGTAACAAATCATCTTTCTGGGTTCTTGAAAGCTTTGAGTTCTTGTGCTAATTCCAAGTCTTCTTTTTCATAAGGTGGATTCAAATACTGGGAAATGGGCTAGCTCCAATCATGGCAGCTTGTTTGTAGACAAATTCGCCAATTCTTTTGGCAACATCAGGGCTTCTAACAGATCTCCATGGGTCACTGGCAGTCACAAATCTTCTTTCTTTCCAAATCTGTCCATGTGATATTTTGAATCAGTAAATATAGTCTTTTGCCTGAAACAAGCATCAGGGCTTCTGTGCATACTACGAGTTCAGCTGCTTGTTGTACAATTGTAGCTGGATCCATCAGTAAACAACTCGAGGTCATCATATAGGTCTGGGCGAGGTTTGGTGCCAAATTGCAAGACTTCAAGGCATTCATGCTCTGGAACGTCTTCTTTTCTTTGTAGTTCAGGTATCAACGTGGCAGGTTTCAATAAGGCGAGCCTTGGGTCCATGAGGAGGTTGATCTCATATCTGGACTGGCAGATGGGGTTCAGGTGTGAGCTTCTTTTTGGCACAGCACACCTGAGGCTGGTTGTGCAAACAGTAATGCAAGCTGGAGTTTTTAATTGCTTGAATTATTTCACAAGTCCATTTTTAAAAAGCAATAAATAGCTGTATTCTTCTTCTGGCTTCTAATTTCAAAGGATACTGACGCAGGGACACAGGGGTACTTTTAGGCTTCTGTTGTAGTTGCATTTAGTGCTCAGGCTCAGGGCTCAAAGCATTTCAAATGTTCTATTAGGCCAAAGGAAATTTGGGCCTGCAATAAGAATATCCTTGCCCAAAAGAGCCACTGGGCAATTTTCAGAACATAATATTCAAAACACACACAAAAATACAGCAATTCAGGATTTCCAATTTTCGTCAGCAGAGGGCGCAAGATTGTCCATTCACTAACTTTTTCAAGGCAGGGCTTCACCCCCCTTTTTCCTTCTGGTCAAAAACCATGCCACGTACACTAACCTTCAAACACTTTCCTGTTTCACCTCTTCTCTTCAAATACTTTACACTTTACCACATCTTTTTCAAAACAACATTTCTAAAAGTCTTTCAAACCAACTTTCTCAGTCTCATTTTCGTTCTACATTAGCACATCTTTCTCTCTCTCTCTCTCTCTCTCTCTTTTTTTCCTCTCCACTTTATACATTTTCCTCTGATCTTTCTCTCCTCTTGGCAAAACGGTTGACAAAACGTCTGCACTATTTGTGCTTACAAGGACTTGAGTTTTAACTCAGGCAGTGAATCTTCAAAGCTATGGAAGACATTTCTTCTGTGAAAGTGGGGTTCTACATTTTCTACATTTCTGAGGTTTATGAAAGACAAAATACACAAAGTACTACTTTCACTGAAAACAAAACATTCTTTCTGCTTATCTCTAGCTGCTAAGCACAGAAGAAGAAGCAAACTTCTGCAAAAGGGGATCCGTAGGAGGGAAACAAAAGCTTCAAATTTCTTTCACTTGGGCCGGGTGGAAACACAAACTGACAATTCTTTTTCTTCTACTTTTAACACAAACATTAACTTTTCTGTAATTCACATTCCAACACTCAAGGATCCTTTGAGAGGTACATTTCTTAACTACATTTCTATGTTTGCAAATTGATTCTGATGACACAGCTGAAATTAACTTTGGATCAAAAGATCCACAAGGGGGCAATCTAACATAAAAACACGTTCACAAAACATTTTTTTAACTCATTCATACACCGTTTCAATTTCAATTTCAGTTTCAATGAAAGCTTTCCCAAAGACAACAACCAATGGGCTTGGGGACTCTTTTCCAATACAGATTATAAGCTTCCCATTTCTGAGGTCTACAGAGTTATCACCCACTCCCTCATTTCCCTGTCACTTGGGGTCCATGGGGGGGCTTTTTACTCACCAAATAGCCATCTCCCGTCTTCGCCCTTTCTTATCACGTCTGATTGCAATTTGTTGTTGCCTGTTCCCTTCCATCTGTCGGGGTGGAGTCGGTTTTGTAACCTTGACTCGAATGGTCCCATCAATTCGGTCTCCATGTCTGCACAGTGCACGATTCAACCTACTAGAGGCAAGAGAAATCTCTTGGCGATCGCTCCCTCAATCTAGGCCTTCGTTCCACTGGCAGGCACAGATCCGACTCTGGGTTACATCCGAGTCAGGCGCCATTTGTTAGATCAAGGTTCTTTCACCCAGGGACGAAATCCAAACAGCCCCTAAGCAAGACTCCACCATTCCAGCGACAGAGGGTTCGAAAGCGCTTTATTGATTAGTAATCAAGGTCTGGTCTCTTCAAAGGGAGCAATCAGACAAAGACATTGGGAATTCAGCACAGCATTTGAAGCCTGCAAGGGGCAGGGCCCAGTAGCAGCATAAACCAATCAGAACATAACACTGGGGCATAGCTAATTATGCTAAACAATTCTCTCTGTTCTATAAACAATACCTTTGGCCTTACAGTAAGTTACAAAAAGTTAACTTTGACACAGGAGGACTGGAGCCGGAGCTCTTGTTTATATTAGATAAGACAGATGCAAGGATGCACACAAGGAGATATTTTCGCATACATGACATTCTGACATTTTGCCTGCAATATGATGGCTACTTTACAGTTTCCTGTTAAAAATGGAGAGACTTCTGCTAACACATCCTTCTTAAATTATAGTGCCCAGAACTGGATACGGTGCATCAGGTGAAGTTGGACTAATGGAGAAAGAAGTGGAAATATTAAATCTGAGGTTAGGGTGTGGCCCTGATGTACTGTTTCGCATACTCAAAGATATCCCTTTTTGGTAAGTGACCAACAGTCTTTTCTCTTGTGCGGGAAAACAGTACATCAGGTTGGACATCCCAAAGCTTGACCCTTTAGGGCAGGATCCAAAAGAGTAGTAGCTGCTTCATGGCTGGGAAGACATGCCATCCGCAGGCTGCCACCGCAGAGGCACAGAAGCCGAGCTCGCAATGTTTAGCAAAGGTGCTACGCCGGGCTGGGCAAAGCTGGCCGTAGGCCCGGGACAGACGGGAAATGTAGGCCCCATGTCAAACTGCTCATGAAGTCCTTTTTTTATCAGTTCTAAACACGTATGACCTCGAATGATTTATGAAAAAGCTAACGGAAGCGCTTTTATGCAAGAGGTATCTAAGCCACGACTTCTTCACACTCCGAAATGCTTCACGTGCTTTTCTTTGGGCAAATTCATCATCGGCAACAGAAAAATCAAGCCACTTTACCCAGGGGGACTCGGAGTAGCCCCCCTCCAAATCACAGCCCCCCTGCCAACTCTGCCCCCGTCTGCCCAGCTCCGGTGCTACGGTTTGAACAGGGAGCTGCGCTACGAATCTCAGGCAGCGGAAGATCAAGGGGGGAAAGCTGCTGAGGTCATTGGCTGCTCTTGTGGGATGGGCAAAGACATTGGTGGCTTAAGAGCACTCAAGGCAGGCGTAGACTAGGCAAAGACAAGCCTTTAGCCGTCTCCTCCGAGCGGCATTGGAAACCTTCTGTCTCAAAGCCGCAGGACGGAATGACCCCCAACAGGGCATTTGTCTGACAAAGAGGTGTGGCTCTGCCTCTATAAACCTTCAGGACTCTCCTGACATCAAGGGGATGCCGTGCCATTTCTGAGGGGAGCACAGGGGAATTTGCTCCGGCTGAAAATCAAGGGAACAAGGAAGAAAAACAGGACACCGCGCACTCCCTGCAGACGCGCCTCGGAAAGAAGCAAAGGGTGTCAAAAACAGGAAAGCGAAGCCCGACCAGCAATGCAACCAATGACCTCAGGAGGTCGTGGGCTCTCCCACACTGGAGGCCCTTCAAGAGGCAGCTTGTCAGGGATGCTTCAAGGAGGATTCCTGCACTGCGCAGGGGGTTGGATTCCATGGCCTTGAAGGCCCCTTCCAACTCTGCTGTTCTATGATTCTATGAAACACCGGAACATCCCTGATGGCTTTTGTTGTGTCCCTTCCCCTATTTCCACGACATATTTGGGATGGGGATCGGTGTGTTTCACCACCGAGTGTCTTTCTTCTTGTTTTTTGAATACAAGCATAGCTCTGCGCTGGAGCGCATGTTCCTTCCCAGAAACACAGCAGAGGTAGAGGCGCCCATGTGTTGCTGCGTGTCTGCGCTCGTGCGCATGGCTCCTGAGTCATTAAAAACATACGCATTTGCCCCGTAGCCAGCTGTGACGCGGCAGTGCGCAATGCTGAGGAGAGCACATCTAAACGTCACCTGCCTAGCCCCGCCCACTCCTACCCCTACACATGTGGGGGTGGCCTAATGTCGCACACGGGCTCACGCAACAACGCTCCTGTACTTGCAGTAACCAACAGTGGCGTGTGCCCCGTGAGTGGCGGCCGTGGAGGCGGGAACCTTCAGGAGCATCCCTCTTCCGTACTGAGAGGGCTGCAGGGGGAGATTAGCCCAGGGTCATTCACACACCCCACTGAAGCCCGTCTTCCTTCCTCTCCGTGCCCCCGCGCGGCCTTCTCTAAAGTGTCCAAGGATACACTGAGCATGGCGGGGGTGGGGCCACTAACTGCCCTTAGTGAGAAATGCACTGACTCACGCTGAGCTTTCAAAGCCTTGGAATAGGACAGAGATGCAGCTGATTCTGGACACCTGCTGAAATCCCCTTTTCAATACAACTGTTAAAGATACAGGAGCCCGGTCCTCCTTTCCATAGTGTCACCCTAACTACTTCCCAGCGCGACCACTAGCCCTTCTGTGGCAGCACCTGATGGACCTACGATGCTTGGGATCCAGAGGCCTGATTGTACTGGCGCTTGGGCCGGCTGGGTTCCCGCTGGCGGGGCTGTGCCTGTCCGTCTCCCATGCCCAGTGCGCACGGATGCTTCCTTGCGGAAGGAACAGCAAAAGCACAGGAGAGCCAGAGCTCCTTTGTCCACCACCATAATCTCACTTCCACCCTGAGAGGGACCCTCAAGCCATCCGCCACCAGGGGTTCGAGATCTGCAGGAATAAATTCAGAAAAAGAACAGTGCATAGTTAAACTCTGGAACTCACTACCACAAGATATAGGGATGGCTACCAGCTTGGATGGCATTAAAGGGTTTTTTTTTGGGGGGGGGGTCAATTGCTGGAGGGGAAGGCTATCCATGGCTGCTAGTCCTGACAGCAATGTGCCACCTCCAATATCCGAGGCAGGAAGCCAGTATACACCAGTTCCTGGGAGGGTGCTGTTGCACCCTGTCCTGCTTGTTCATCCTTGGCCGGTGGCTGGTTTGCCAAGGTGTGAAGGGAGTGCTGGACTAGATGGACCCTTGGTCTGATTCAACAGGGCTCTTCTTACGATGTTAGAAAAGGGCAAGGTCACCCAGATTGGGAGAACGGCCCAGGATATTTGCCCACCCAGGATCTCTTGCGGAGGACATAGAATCATAGAGTTGGAAGGGCCCTACAAGGCCATCGAGTCCAACCCCCTGCTCAATGCAGGAATCAATGTACATGGGGTTCCCTGGTAGTCACCCTTCCAGAAACTGACCAGGCCTAGACCCGCTTAGCTTCATCAAGGTCGCAGCATCCCATGCCATCACACCTTGTCAGCCCCAACCTGGAGGAATTCAGTGGGTGAATGTGCATGTGCAGACTGCCTGCCTTTGAGAAAGGAATAAAACCGCTAAACACACCTGCCTAGAAATGGGGGCACGTTCTTCCAGGCACTGGATGACTTGCTCCGAGCAGATCTGAGCCCCAAGGATGCTCTCGGAAGAGAAGGAATTGGGGGCACACAAATCCCTCCCTCCCTCTGACCATCTTCACCTCCACTGCTCCAAGGGAATTCTCTTGCTCTGTTTCCCAGCCCTGTCCCAGCACAGCCTGCCCCACAGCAATTCCACAGGTTCCCCCTTTGCAAGGAAAAGATTCAAGCTGTGCTGGGGCTGCAGGCACAGGTGTGCTCTGGCCTCCAGGTGCAAAGAGCATTCTCCGTGAACTTCCGCCCCAAGGAGACATAGGCCACAGCTAGACCTAAGGTTTATCCTGGGATCATCCAGGGTTCGCCCCTGCCTGAGCACTGGATCTCCTGTGTGTCACCTTGGTGAACAGGTTTGACCCCAGGACAATCCAGGGATAAACCTTAGGTCTAGCTATGGCCTTAGACTCTGCAGCATTTTAAATCATGCAGAGTAAATGTGCATACACCTGTTTGTTCTGTGAATTTCTTTATTCACAAACACCTGATTAAACTCTGAAAAGAGCCAGATGCTGAAACCATGCAACGTACAGCCTGCCCAGCCCTCCAGGTCCACAACGGACGAGAACTCCGAGTTGTCGCCACAACGTGTCGGGATGAATCACCGCGGCCTTTTAGGGATGGAGCACCAGAGATCTTGGGAGTCACCGACATTCTCCAGACGTCACTTCAGAGCTGGGTTCCGCGTGCCCCTCTTCTGACTTGGGCCTTTTCTTTCTCTGGGTTTCTTCAAATGGGGAAAGTGCATTTCTGGGTGCATTTCTCAAAAGGGTGCATTTTTCCTTCATTGTTTATACCATGAAAATGGGAGTCTTCAAGAGAGGGCATTAAAAACAGAGTGCCTTTCTTCAAGTGCACGTTTCCCAAACACAAGTTCGGGACTTTGCTGGCATTTTCGGAGAACACGCGCTCCCATTCATGCTTGGCTTCAGGGTCTGGAACAGGGCATTTTCGAGTGATTTGCAAACTTCCACCAAATTCTCCTACATCTCAGCTCCTTTTCCAATGTGAAATCCGGTGGATTCATCCACCTCTTTCAAACCCGGAGACTCTCCTCCCTATCCCAGGAGACCCTCCCTGCTCGAGTCCTGAAGGCCAGTTCACAGGTGCTGGCCTTCGAGGTCCCAGTTCGCCAGCTCAGTTGGGCCTGGCCCATGGCACTGTCACAATGGCCGCCTTCTAGCTTCCATGATGACGGAGAGTTCCAAAAGACGCTTCAGGAGACCGTTGGCCTGGCGCGGAATCTCCACCTTCATAGCAGGCAACGATGGCGAGGCGACGGCAATCTTGGCCGGTAAGGAAGGGCCCATGCCCAGTGAGGGTGGAGGGAGGAGGCCAGAGCGAGGAGAGGGGGGAGATCAGGGACTGGAGTGGTGGTCCCCGGGTTTGGAGGGCTGAGGGGAATGGGAGGAAGGTAGGGCCAAGGGGGAGGACGCCCCCTTGCTAAGAGTGCCCCTTGCTGAGGCCCTCCAGGCCAAAGTCTGCCCCCCTCCCTAAGGCAGGCGGGAGGGTGGGGTGCAGGGGACGGCTGGGGCCCTCCAATTAATGTCACACCTTTCTCTTTCTCGTCCTAGGAGCCAATGGATACGACTCCCCCACCCTCCCTCCGTCCTTCCCTCATCCTACCCGCCACCTTCTTCCCTTCCTGGTCTTCCCCCCCTCAGGTAAGGAAATGTTGACCCTGCCTCCGCTCTTCCTGGACAGGCAGGGCCTTAAGGGGTGCGGGATTGAGGGCTGCAGAGGTCACCTGCTGCCCTCCTATTAATTGCATTTTTCTTTTTCGTCCTAGGTCCCCATGGATACCTCCCCTGCACCCTCCCTCCGACCTTCCCTAATCCGACCCGCCACCTTTGTCCTTTCGTCTTCCCCCCCTCAGGTAAGGAAGAATTCAACCTGGCTCAGCTCTGCCTCGACAGGCAGGGCTGGAGCTCCATAGGGCATGTGGGGCTGTGGGGGGTACAGGGATCGTCTGGGTCCCTGTCATTAACTGTACATTTCTCTCCTTGTCATCCTAGGAACCGATGGACACGAGTCCAGCCCCCTCCTTTCCTCTCCCTGCTTATCCTTCCCCCATCGTCCCGGTAAGTAAAGGTTTGGCCTCTCTCAGCCCTCCGCCCTTCACAGGCAGGGCTGCACCCCTCCTTGAGGGAGGTGGGACGGTGGGGCACAGAGAAATTCCAGTGCTCTGCCACTGATGCCCCCTTTTCTCTGCTTTCCCCCCTAGGAGCCTATGGTCTTCTGAAGGCTAGACGGTAAGGAGCACCTTCATTGACGCTGCTTTTAAATTATATATTGTTTTAACTTGGATCATGGTTTAATTTGTTTTTAACTGTGCATATTTATTGTTTAATTGTACTGAGATCTTAATGATATAAGGCTGGATATAAATGTTTTAAATAAATAAATAGACATGTACAGGATTGCACCGTTGGACCATAAAGTCCTTTGGGCAGAAAACTCTCTATAACTGCATTTGCATGGTTGGTGTTGTCATCGTGCAAGAAATAAACAGTGCCCAGCACCTCTAATCTTTGCCCTTTACTCCTGTTCTTCCAGGTGAAGGCCTTTATCACAGAAGATCTCCCTCTGTAGTATCCTTCTGGTCATTCATGCAGGCTCTGAGCGAGGCAGGTGGGCAGAAGGGGACACTTCATCTAAGCCCAAAGGCCCAGCGTAGGACGGAAGCCCGTTGCCACGAAGGGGGAAAGAGGAGGCTAAATTGTGCATCTGTGCCTGAGGTCGTTTACGCAGGCTGATTTCCCTGCATCTATATGGGGCGTTGAGACTGAGTGAGATTTTGCTGAGGTCCATCAGAAGCCGCATTGGATCCGAACAGCCAGCCACCAGAGCAGTGAGCTTCTCACCCAGGAGCAGGTGTGGGTTGCGTGCGCACGTTTGTACAGGACATTTTCAGAGCGAGAGACAGAGAGCTGAGGGCCACCGTATGCAATAGCCTTCTCGAACCTGGTGCCTTCTGGATGTATTGGACTTCAACTCCCATCGTTCCCAGCCAGCATGGCCAGTGTTCAGGGATAATGGGAATTGTCATTCAAAACTTCTACGGGGCACCAGGTGGGGAAAGCCTGGCACATAAGACCGGGCACTAATTTCCAAGACAGGGAGCAGTATTTGGAGTTCGTTTGTGAGCTGTGAATAATTCACATACAACAACATTCATAGAATTATAGAATAGCAGAGTTGGAAGGGGCCTACAAGGCCATCGAGTCCAACCCCTGCTCCATGCAGGAATCCACCCTAAAGCATCCCTGACAGATGGTTGTCCAGCTGCCTCTTGAAGGCCTCTAGTGTGGGAGAGCCCACAACCTCCCTAGGTCACTGATTCCATTGAGCTGTGAATAATTCACATACGAGCATGTACTTCTGCCGTGTCTACCTATCGGTGCAAATCAGACAGCCAGAAAATGTATAGAAGCTAAACAAGAAGAACTAAACGACAGCAATCCAACCTTCCCCCTTTTGAAGCAGACAAGGCCTTTCATGGGCGTGGGGTCGGTGTCACGTGGTTTTACTGGCCCCAGAGGCATGGCTACGTGCCGGTAAAGAATGGAGAACTGCCGCCCTTAGTAAGGATTGGGCCCACCTTGCGGCTAGTGGATGCAGCATGCCTGCCTGAAGCAGCCAGCAGCCGGCAAGGGGTGCATTCAGTAAATGGAAACGTTCACTCTGAAACCTAATGGTTTTCTGTCTTTTAATGTAAGCGCAGAACCTCGTTTTGGATACGTGTCCCGACAGGGGGAAAGGCAAGGGGGCACAAAAGCTCGATAAGATCATGCGTGGCGTAGTAGAGAAAGCGAAGTGGCTTCCCATCTTGCAAGGATGCTAAAACTTCAGAGTCACTCAATGAACTTGATTGGCATGTTTAGGGCAAAGTACCTACTTTGCAAGGGCATAGATAACTTGTGGAACTCGCTACCACAAGCTGTAGTAACAGGACAGGGCGGCCTCTAGCCGGCCTCTATGGGAAACGGGGTGGACCCTCAGCCTGATCCAGCAGGGCCCTGTTTAGATGCGAAGGAAGGGTGGCGTCTCCTGCCTTGTGCCGTGAGAAAACGGTCCGTGATACAAAAGGAAGCTGCTTTCGACCTAGGACTTTTATTCCATAAATATTTTCTAGCTCTGCACCAGTTGTTGGCATGGGGCTATGGTCCAAAATGCAAAACAGCCTTTTAAAAGGAACATCCTGCAATTCTCCGTCTCTGCCCTAGGAACCTAAAGCCGACAGATCCTGCAGTACCTTTGAGCCAACCTCCCCAACCTGGCGGTGCTCCTGTTGTGTTGGACTACAACTCCTGCCATCCCCAATTGGCTGTGCTGGCTGGGGATAATAGGAGTTGTAGTCCAACACATTGGGTGGGCATTGGGATTGGGGAAGTCTGCCCGAGGCCGAAGTACTGATTTGTTCAACTTCCCGGCTGGCATAGGAAGAAGAAGAAAACGGCAGCGCTGTTGCCACCCCTCCCATAACGCCAGCCTGTCATGTTCCTTGACAATCTCTTCCAGCCACAACCTTGTCCTGAAACACCTGGCTGGAGCGGATCCCGAACTGGTGCTGCTCAACTTTAAGTATGAAGAGTTGCAGGTGAGACAGAATGCTGAACTCGTGCAGGCAGTGGAGGCTGGTGACTCTGAGGTCAGTGGGGCAGTGAATCCACTTGGGTTTCAATCCAAATCAGGCAGTACTCTAAAGGTGGCGAAGGATAGCTCCTTAGAGTTCTGACTGAAACCCAGAGCGGATTCACTGCCCCACTGACATCGGAGCCACCAGCCTCCACTGCGTGCATCCACTGTAACCCATTTTACGGCCATGCCACGCAACGCTTGACACCATTAGAAACTGCCAGTAGAAACTGTGTGAATGGCGTTAAGCAAACAAGTGGGACCTGGCACAAAATGTTGCACTCCCCTTCATAGAATCATAGAATAGTAGAGTTGGAAGGGGCCTAAGGCCATCGCGTCCAACCCCCTGCTCAGTGCAGGAATCCACCCTAAAGCATCCCTGACAGATAGTTGTCCAGCTGCCTCTTGAAGGCCTCTAGTATGGGAGAGCCTTCAAGATGTTCTGTTCTATTTCTTACCCTTCTTTTCTTTGGAGTACATGACATGACGCTGAAATCCTGCCTCCTTACCGTGGCTTTCTGCTTCCAGGTTCTTTGCAGGATTACAATCGGCTCAATTACTTGGGCAGACATGTGCTTTGAATAGAGGACTTCCTTTCTCAATTCAGTTCCATAGGTTTCATTTTACAGTCACTAGATGGTGCTGTGATTATAGCACAACACCGTTATTACACACTGCCACTATATTGGATTAACGTCCCTTATCGGTTAATGCTGATCTTTTGAAAGCAGGAGAAAGTCAGAAAGTGCAGGTCATACTTTGGAAGTTGATGATGTCGTGTAAAGGACCGGCAAACTTCCATGAGTGACGAATCATGAACATGCAATAAAAGCCTTGTAAAGAAATGCTTTGTCTCACTTCCCCTTTCACCGTGCTGCGGCCACTGGGCATGCGGACTACGCAGTGGGATATTTGTGGCCGGTGGGGCGGGGGATGGCTGCCCCCTTGGAGGTTTTCTCCTTACATTTTTTTGTCCGATTGCAAAGATTGAGGTTCCCCCAAGCCTTCCTCTTGTGTGCAGCCAGTGATGTTTTACCTACATTAGAATGAATTCCAGTGGAGGCTGGTGGCTCCGATGTCAGTGGGGCTGCGAATCCACTTCGGGTTTCATTCAGAACCCGTCAGAACTCTAAATGAGCTATCCAAGATGCGGAAGATATCCAAAGGTGGGACTCTTGCCTGTCTAAACATGCGTAGGATTAAACCCTAAAAGTTGCAGTATAAATTAGGCAAAAGGGGGAGAATTCTACATGATTTTTTTCTTCTAAGAAGAAAAAAGGGGCTTTTCTTCTGGAGTCCACCTCCAAAATTTCAGTCTTGCTCGGGTATCAGGCAGAGCTGGCTGCGCAGCACCTAGCATGCCCTGAGGCCAGGCCAGGCCGGCTTGCCGCAGTTTGTAGCCACGTGCCGAGGATCCGTGGTTAGCCCCGTCGCCTGCATTTATTTTGCAGAGAATTCCATTGGCTGAAATGTCCCGGGAAGAGATCAACCGGCTGGTGAAAGAGTTGGGGTTCGACCGGAAGGAGACGCGCGATTCACCTGTTCCGGAAGAGTTCCAGCTTGCCCCCGCGAAGCCTCTGCCTGCCTCAGAAGAATCCCAGAGAGAACAGGCGGCAGAGAGGAAAGGGGCGAAGGGCAGCGAACTGTAAATCTGGGTGCCTTTGAAAACTGCAGGGGTTGTGCGTGTCGGCAAGGCGTGAGAGACTGCTGGCGTTCGGAACTTGCAGCCTCTTAAGACTTCCAGCAAGGCATCCTCTCCATCAGGGGTGGGCACCTTGTGGGCCTCCAGATGTTTTGGCCTACAACTCCCATGAGCCCTGGCCAGTATAACCAAGGATGAGGGATCATGGAAGTTCTAGGCCAAAAACATCTGGAATTGTCCATCCTGATCGAGCTGCTTCCAAGTATCTCTTCACAACAATGTGGGACAGAAACTTGCTTTAAAAACAAAAGCGGTGGATTCTTTAGTCTCTACCACATTCTTCGGCTACTCTGCTCTCCAGGAGCAAACACACAGCCCTGCAAATGCCGCAGCAGGTCTGAAAGCTCTTGGTGCCGAGTGTGGACAGATGAACGCGCGCCTGGCAGGATCTACAGAACCTGCCTCCTTTTTTTTTTTTTTTTTTTAAATTGTTTTCTGTCCCTCACTGACGAACAGGCATAGTTCAAAGCACCCAGACGATGCCTGCTAGAAGTCTCCAGAGGCCAGGAGGTTTGCAGTGGTTCACGTGGAACACTTTAGCTCTTCAGCCCCCAAACTACCACCAGAAAAAGGTTATGCAAGATAACAGAACCAGTAAGATAGGCAAAATCAGAGAAATCAGGTACATTGGCATTATTTATACAGATTCCAGAATCCAATTTTTACCGTTCCAGGAGCTGGATTTTACTTCTTTTTTAAGCGGACTCCACGCAGCCCCAACACAAGGCGGGTTTTCGAGGGAATAGGCATAACAAACAGTCTGGAAGAAGCTGCACCTGTGTTCTGGCTCATGGTAAGCACTTCTTGTGGGGCAAAGCCATGTCCCAGCCCCACTTCTGTCCAGGGAGTACTCTGTGGCTGGCTGGCCGGCCGGCCGGTTTACGGAGCTTCAGTAGCTCACCGCTCATTAGCAGAGGCCTCCCGGCTAGCACTCTGGCTTTCTCCAGCCGCCGCTCATGCCCTGTGCCCAGAACAAGCCGTCGTATTTTCCCAGCAGCAGCACCCCGCCTGCATGGGGCAGGATGAAGCCCTCTGCTGAAAGCTCTCGGTGCTGAGGGTGGATAGGCTTGGGGAGCGCGGCATGCTGGGAAACATGTTCAGGTCCCCAAATCCTCATCAACTGTGCATTAAACAGTAAAATTGCCTTTATCCATTGTCTGCTGTTACCTTTCTACAGTTCGGGTGCTTAAGATCGTGAGTTGTTGGGCCTTGCTGTAGAGCAGCCTTCCCCAACCTGGTGCCCTCCAGGTGTGTTGGGATGCTGCAATGCCCATCTTTCCCCACCAGCATGGTCAATGCTTCTATTGGCTGGGAATGATGGGGCTTGCAGTTCAACACATCTAGGGGGAGGGGGGATGGCACTATCCCGCTCTCTTCCAGGTGTAATTCCAGGTGCTGGTTACCATCTACAAAGCCCTAATTGGCGTTAGTCCAACATGTACCCTGTCGTGACTTCTAACGAAATCTGCCCAGGATGCCCTCGTAATAACCAGAAAGGGGTTATTATTCCTTGTCCGTAACGGAATTCCTTTCCTTGCAACCTTGCCAAAATTAGGCTCTGAGCTGGTTGACGAATTCCTGATCCGTCCAGGCTGCAGAACTCAGGATGAAGTTAAGAAACCAGAGCAAAATGAACGCAACATCTTTGCATGCAGGTTTAATCCATAGCAGCTCCAGTTTAAAGGATAGGGAAGTGCCCCCCCCAAGACCCTGGGGGCTGCTGCCATCCAGAGTAGGCAATACTGGGCCAGATGAGCAACCTTTGATCTGGTCTAAAGCTGCTTCTTTTGTCATTCTGTTCCGCAGGAAGGAGGGGGTGGAGCTCTTTGCTACCTGCCCCAATAGCCCTTGGGCTAAGATGGGCTATATAGCTGAATAAGTTCTAGGTAGTAGCCATATTAGTTTATTGCACCAAAAAGCAAAGTCTTCTAACACCTTAAAGACGAACACATTTATTTTGGCATAAGCTTTCATGGACTATGAAAGTGCATTGGAGTATTATTGAGTCCCAAGTTTTTTATACAGTATGTATTGGGAGGGGGGGGAATTCAAGACCGGGGGGGGGGGGAAATGTGACAGACACATTGCAGTGGTTCCCAAACTTTTTCAGGTCACCGCCCCCTTGGTTCCACAAACTCATGCCCAGTGCCCCCCTACCCTACCCTATAAAAATCATTATTCAGAATAGTGGTTTTCGACGACCCACTAAGGAAGATAATAACAATAAAATTCAAAACAGTAACAATTAATTGAATATTTATTCAAAATCTAATTACATTTTTTAGTTTATTTATTCCATTGAACATAATTGATGAACTTGATCCAGTGATATCATCTTTTCAAAGTCTGATAGTCATTAAGCAAGGATATTAGATACCACATTTAGTAACTAGGGTAGAATACCTCACTATTCTGTAAATTCTTAATGTGATGGATGGGCTTGATGAAGTGATACATGAGTCTTAAATCACCACGTTTAGTAATCTGGAGTCGATTTCTTTGTTTGGAAAGAAGTAGGCAGACCACACTAAAACCACGTTCCACCAAATATGAGGTTGGAAATGCAACCAGGAGCTTCTGAACCACTCTCCATAGTGCAGGAGAGCGATCAGAAATGTCCTTCTGTAACCAAAACTCCTGGTACGATTTCTTAAACTTTGGCTTCAGCTCAATGTCATTTTGTAGCTCAATTAGTTCTTCCTCCACTACTCCAACTTCCTCAATATCTGAAAATGGATTTATCACCCAGTCTGGAATTTCCATCATAAGAAGATCCTCGAATCGCTCAGACATATCTTCATGCAGCATATTTAAATTTTCACAATAAACTTGCAGATCGTCATCTTGTATCCCGCCTTTCTGTTCTAGCTCAGACAAGCTTGGAAATTGGTATAGCTCACGACGGCCTATATTGCGCTTGAATAGAGTAAACTTTGCAATAAACGTAGATACGACGGATTTGGCCTTAATAAGATTGGTGTCATTTCCTTGCAACTGCACATTCATTGCATTGAACTCTGCAAATAGTTCAGACAAATAAGCAATGTCATGCCTGATTTCTTTGAGGTCATTACTGAGCAAAGCATTCGTGCCTTCAAAAAACTCCACAACAGTGTCAAAAAGGTTGTAAAAGCG
The DNA here is from genome assembly GCF_023053635.1 of Elgaria multicarinata webbii. Lineage (NCBI taxonomy): Eukaryota > Metazoa > Chordata > Lepidosauria > Squamata > Anguidae > Elgaria > Elgaria multicarinata. Next base: position 21,749,724 of record NC_086188.1, on the reverse strand, counting down.
TTTCAAACAGTTTCCTTTTGATAGCCAACGAACTCCAGTATGAAGCACCAAACGTTCAAAGTCTTCATCATTCTCAGCACAGAGCACCCGGAATAGTCGCTCATTGAGAGCCTGGGCTTTAATTTTATTCACTGCAGTAATGACGGTGTGTAATGAATTGTGTAGGCGACCACTGAGGTTTTTTGCAACCAGATGTTGGCGATGAATGACACAGTGAATAGTAAAGATATTTGGCACTGATTTTTTCAAGTAAAGATATTTGGCACTGATTTTTTCAAGTAAAGATTTTTCAAGTAAAGATTTCAAGTAAATATTTTTTCAAGTAAAGATATTTGGCACTGATTTTTTCAAGTAAGCAACACACCCACGGTAGCGACCAGTCGTTGATGGAATTTCCTTTTCATTGAAGAACTCCTCAACCACACGAAATATTGACTCCCCTTTAGTATCGGTTTTTAGTTGCCTTGCAAATAACAACTCTTGAGCCAAACTCCCATCTTTTATAAAACGCACATAAGCGAGAAGCAAAGATTCATTGCCTGGTAAAGTTGACTCGTCCAGCTGTAATGCAAATTCTGTTGTCCTTAGTGTGTTGCACAGTGTATCTTCCACATTCTCAGCCGTTTCATTGATGTGTCTTTGCACTGAATTGTTGCTGAGAGGAATGGTTTTAATTATATCATGTGGTGACTTATGCAAAACAGTACTCAGAACCTCACTAACTGCTGGTAGGATGAGTTCTTCACCGATTTTATGCGGCTTTCCTGACTTAGCAATCAACAAGGAGATGTTGTATGATGCACGCAAACCATCAGTTTGTCGTTGTGAAGCATTGTGAATCGTGTTTAACAGTGTTGGCCGCTTTTGAAATTTGTCACGAAATGATTGAAAAAAAGTTACGTTCTTATCTGCCTTGTCAGGATGTGCGTTCTTTAAATGTTCTTGCAGTCTGGAAGGCTTCATTGCCTCATTAGAAAACACCTTTTCACATAACAGGCACGTGGGCAGCTGCTGGTTTGTTGGTGCTGGTATCAATCCATACTTAAGATATCCCAAGCTATATTGTCTACATTTCTTTTTTGATTTTCCTGCTTCTGTCATTTTTATTCTAATCTAAAACAAAGAATTTAATCATTAAATATTATTGGAATAATGTCAAAATAAGTGCATATGCTTAATTAAAATCACCAAAGTGTAAATAAAATGGGCAGAGCAGCTGAATTTCCTGCTCTTTCCTGCTCGGTCCCTGGGTTTTAGGTAGGGTGACCCTATTTTGGAAACCAAAAAGGAGGACAACATAGCCGCCCCCAAGGAGGCACCCCCACCAACATGTCCAGCTCCCAAAGCTCACCAACGTGCCCACACAAACATAGCCTTGGTCACATGTCTGATTTCATAGCACACAATTCAGACAAACCTGTTCTACATAACATCTTAATACCCATACTGAATTATCCATACAAATCCAATATACTCCAGAAAGCTTGGGCCAGCTTAATTGTTTGAGAGGTGGCATTTTATTTTTATTTATTTATTTATTTATTACATTTTTATACCGCCCAATAGCCGAAGCTCTCTGGGCGGTTCACAAAAATTAAAACCACAGTAAAACACCCAACAGGTTAAAACACAATTACGAAATACAATATAAAAAGCGCAACCAGGATAAAACCACACAGCAAAGTTGATATAAGATTAAAATACAGAGTTAAAACAGTAAAATTTAAATTTAAGTTAAAATTAAGTGTTAAAATACTGAGTGAATAAAAAGGTCTTCAGCTGGCGACGAAAGCAGTACAGTGTAGGCGCCAGGCAGACCTCTCTGGGGAGCTCGTTCCACAACCGGGGTGCCACAGCGGAGAAAGCCCTCCTCCTAGTAGCCACCTGCCTCACTTCCTTTGGCAGGGGCTCACGGAGAAGGGCCCCTGTAGATGATCTTAAGGTCCAGGTAGGTACATATGGGAGGAGGCGTTCCTTCAGATAACCTGGCCCCAAACCGTTTAGGGCTTTAAATGTCAATACCAGCACTTTGAATTGGGCCCGGACCTGGACTGGCAGCCAATGAAGTTGTAAAAGGACTGGCGTAATGTGATCTCGCCGGCCAGTCCCTGTTAATAACCTTGCTGCCCTGTTTTGCACCAGTTGAAGTTTCCGGACCGTTTTCAAAGGCAGCCCCACGTATAACGCATTGCAGTAATCCAAACGAGAGGTTATCAGAGCATGGATAACTGTAGCTAAGCTATCTCTGTCCAGATAAGGGCGCAGCTGGTATATCAGCCTGAGCTGATAAAAGGTGCTCTTTGCCACTGAGTTCACCTGTGCCTCAAGTGACAGTTCTGGATCCAAGAGCACCCCCAAACTACAGACCCGATCCTTTAGGGGGAGTGCAACCCCGTCCAGGACAGGGCAAACATCACCTCGCCGGACAGAAGAACCACCCGCTAACAGTACCTCCGTCTTGTCTGGATTGAGTTTCAGTTTATTAGCCCTCATCCAGTCCATTACCGTGCCCAGGCACTGGTTCAGAACAGCCACTGCCTCACCTGGGTTTGATGAAAAGGAAATGTAGAGCTGGGTATCATCCGCATATTGATGACACCTCAGTCCACATCTCCGGATAACCTCCCCCAGCGGCTTCATGTATATGTTAAACAGCATGGGGGATAAGATAGAGCCCTGTGGAACCCCGTGGCTTAGGTGCCACGGCACAGAGCAATAATCCCCCAGCACCACCTTCTGGAATCGGCCATCCAAGCAGGAGCGGAACCACTACAACGCAGTACCTCCAACTCCCAGCTCAGACAACCTATCCAGAAGGATACCATGGTCGATGGTATCGAAGGCCGCTGAGAGGTCTAGGAGAACCAACAGGGTCGCACTCCCCCTGTCTCTCTCCCGACAGAGGTCATCCCACAGGGCGACCAAGGCAGTTTCCGTTCCAAAACCAGGCCTGAAACCCGATTGAAATGGATCTAGATAATCCGTTTCATTCAAGAGTGCCTGGAGTTGTCCTGCAACCACCCGCTCAAGCACCTTGCCCAGGAAAGGGATATTAGCCACCGGCCTGTAGTTGTTAACATCTGTAGTTGTTAACATCCCAAAAATGGAACACCTACTCTAAAAGCACTACAGCTCCCAGGGGGATTAGAATACAGAATGCTGCAGACCTATCTATATTACAGCAGCCACGGTAGTGGCTGCTGTGTGTTAAGGCCCATCAGTAATCTGAGCATTCCACAATGTTAATTTATTTAGCGGGGGGGAAGGGGAATTTAGGGTCCTAAAATGAAAAATATTTCAGGAATCTTTCTGAAACGCGGGTACTGCCAGAAAGAAATGCTGGCTTTACATTCCCTGCGCGTTTCAGGGAGATTCCTGAAATATTGAGGTCTGGGTGGGAGTTTAAAGGAGAAAAAGGGAGAGAAAGTCTGTCCGTCACAATCTGCTTTGTTTTTCTCGGGGGGTGGCGACTTTTTTTTGCGCACTCGTAGCGCAAAAGGGGAAGCCTCCCGGTGGAATCCATAAACAGGATTAAATTCCCCTATCCATCCGATTGATGGAATGGCCTTTCTTTTTTCGAAAGACCATTCCATCAATTTTTAATTAATTTTTAAAATCCCCATGTTTCTCAATGGGGAATCTGATAAGCTCACGCATGCGCGTGAGCTTCAGAATCCCCAGAGGGAAACGGAGAAGCAGGGAGAGCGCGGCCGGCGCTCATCCCCGACGGGCCAGGTAAGTGGTGTGAGGGAGCTTGCCTGGAGCCGCTGCGGCGGACCCAGGCGTAGCGGGGGGGGGGGGGAAGCGGAGACTTACCGTCCTCCTCCACCGTCCGTCGCAAGATTAAATTTACACCATGGCTTTAAGCGGAAGTAAAGGCCAAGGTCTTTACTTCCGCTTAAAGCCACGGCCTAAATTTAATCTTGCGAACGGACGGTGGAGGAGGACGGTAAGTGATGTTGTGCGGGGTGGGGAGGGGTGATTTCTTGGTCCCCGCTGCTGCCTACCGCTGCAGTGGCGGGAGGCCAGGACCGGGTTTTGGGGGGAATCCCCTGGGCCGCGCCGCCGCCCCGTAGTTGCTACGGTGGCGGCAGGCCGGGCCCTGCGGGACGGGACTGGGCCGCGCTGGGGCATCCGCACGGTCACTTACGTTCCTATGATCACTTCCCGGTCCAGGCTTAGAAGGCAAGACAGGGGGTTGGAGCCGGATGCTTTAGAGCGCTAAAGCGTCCGCCTCCAACTCCCCGTCCTGGCTTCGAAGCCTGGACCGGGAGGTGATAATAGGAACGTAAGTGACCGTGCGGTGGGGGGGGGGGTGGACGGTGGGGGGGGGTGGACGGTGGGGGGGGCTAGCCGGGTGGGAGGGGGGGGAAGGAGGTATTACTTACCTTTCTCCGTTCACTTCCCAGTCCAGGCTTCGAAGCTAGGACGGGGAGTTGGAGGGGGACACTTTAGAGTGCTACACCATCTGGTGCACCGCTCTAAAGAGTCCACCTCCAAACCCCCGTCCTGGCTTCGAAGCCTGGAACGGGAGGTGAAGGAGAAAGGTAAGTGACCGCGCGGTGGGGGGTGGAGGGATGTTGGAGAGTGGAGGGGGGGCCTAGCCGGGGGGTGGGTGGGGGTGGGGAGAGGATTACATTACCTCGTTCCTCGTCGCAGGCCCGCTGGGAAATGGAGTTTTCAGCATAAGAGGAAGTGACGTCACTTCCTCTTATGCTGAAAACTCCATTTCCCAGCGGGCCTGCGACGAGGAACGAGGTAATGTAATCCTCTCCCCACTCCCGGCGTGTGTGTGTGTGTATATGTATCCCCTGGCCTCCGCTGCTGCCTACCGTGGCAGCGGCGGGAGGCTAAGACCTGCTGGTGTGTGTGTGTGGGGGGAGGGATTCTGCGCGATGGGCCCCCCCACACCTCACTCCCCAACGTCCCCCCACCGCGCGCTCCCTTACCTCCCTTCGCTCTCCGCCCGCTCATAGAATAGCAGAGTTGGAAGGGGCCTACAAGGTCATCCAGTCCAACCCCCTGCTCAATGCAGGAATCAACCCTATTATTATTATTATTTTTATTTATTTATTTATTTATTTATTTATTTATTTATTTATTTATATAGCACCATAACTGTACATGGTGCTGTACAGAGTATGCAGTAAATAGCAAGACCTTGCCGCATAGGCTTACAATCTAATAAAATCATAGTAAACAGTAAGGAGGGAAAGAGAATGCAAACAGGCACAGGGAAGTGTAAACAGGCACAGGGTAGGGTGAAACTAACAGTATAAAATATTATTAATTCCAGTGTGTAGTACTATTGAAAGCAAGCTCTGATGCATAAGGAATGGGCCTCTGCCCTTATTCTTTGGTACCTTTTGAGGATCGCATGTATAATTGATGGCTTTAACTTGCATCTAACTTTTATATGGAGGACAAAGAATAAAACGGGGAGGAGGATTATGTACACTATCTTGGGTTCTTTGGAGGAAAAAGGCTGAATATAAATCCATTAGATGGCATGAGGAAAGGAAGGTTTACTGCAGTGCATGTTTACTCAGAAGTAAGTACCAGAGTTCAGTGGACTTATTCCCAAGAAAGTGTGTATAGGATTTCTTGGCCCGATAGAATTAAGTGTCTAGTTCTGCCTATTATTTACTGTCTTTTAGACATGTCTCTCTTAGGCTTAGTAACAACAGGTAGTTCTTTTAAGAAAGCAAGAAGGATCTTGTTACCTACAATCCTATGCATCTTTAGACAGAAAAACCTACAATCCTATGCAAGTTTAGACAGAAACTCAGATGTATAAAATAGTTGTCAGCACTTTTGGAACAATCTATACATAGGGTGACCAAATGAAAAGGAGGACAGGCTTCTTGTATCTTTAACAGTTGCATAGAAAAGGGAATTTCAGCAGGTGTCACTTGTATGTATGCAGCACCTGGTGAAATTCTCTCTTCATCACAGCAATTAAAGTCACAGGAGCCTTCCCTCTTTTGTATCTGGTCAAGAGGGCAGGGTTCCTGCAGCTTTAACTGTTGTGACACAGAGGGAATTTCACCAGGTGCTGCATGCATACAAGTGAGACCTGCTGAAATTCCCTTTTCTATACAAGTGTAAAAGATAGAAGAGCCCTGTACTCCTTTGAAGTCATCACCCTAGCCACATGGAAAGGTATATGGGAGAAACCTTTTTTCCCTCTTGCAAGCAACCCAAGGTGGCGTACATAGTTCTCCTGTTGTCCATTTAATAGCCACAACAACCCAGTGAGGTAGGTGAGGCTGAGAGTCAGTGATTGGTCCAAAGTTAGCCAGTGAGCTTCATGATCAAGTGGGGACTAGAACCTGCCTGACACACTAACCATTGCACTACACTGCCACATATTTGGGTTTGAGTGTGTGTGAGAGAGTGAGTGAGAGAGAGAGAGAGAGAGAGCGCATAAACTACCCCAATCATAGAATCATAGAATAGCAGAGTTGGAAAGGGCCTACGAGGCCATCCAGTCCAACCCCCTTTTCTACGCAACTGTTAAAGGTACAGGAACCCTGTACTCCTTTGAATATGGTCACTCTACAGGAGCGAGACATGCTAAATCCAGCAGTGGCTTGTGATTCTGATGTCAGTGGGGTGGTGAATCCGCTCTAGGTTTCAGTTATAGCCAGTCAGAACTACAAAGGAGCTACAAGGCAAAGATAAAATATAAATATAAATATAAAATACATGTGACCATGAAATAGATGGGTATATAAAGTCACATCTGTGTTTTGTGAAAAAGCGAGTTTTTTTGGAGGGAGGTGTTGTTTATTAAAAACACTTTCTGGATACAGTAAGTACACCCGAACGCAAAAGTCCGTGACACAAACTGCAACAAACTCAGGTTTTACACTAACTAATACATTAGTATTCTATCTAACTTACCACTAATACACTCATGTATCTATCACTAAAATTTATAATTTTTAATTTATAAACATTAAAGAATCCAATTCCCTTCTTAATGCAGGAATTCAGCTGGTAGGGTTGGCAAAACGTCCGGCCTCCAGTTATCGTTGCATGTTTGGCTCACATCAGCCACAGGCAATGCACTCTGCCCATGTTCATAGAATCGTAGAATAGCAGAGTTGAAAAGGGGGCCTATGAGGGCATCTAGTCCAACCCCCTTCTTAATGCAGGAATTTAGCTGGCAGTTAGGGAGAACTTCCTCCCTCCAGTTATCGTTGCATGTTTGGCTCACATCAGCCACAGGCAATGCACTCTGCCCATGTTCATAGAATCGTAGAATAGCAGAGTTGAAAAGGGGGCCTATGAGGGCATCTAGTCCAACCCCCTTCTTAATGCAGGAATTTAGCTGGCAGTTAGGGAGAACTTCCTCCCTCCAGTTATCGTTGCATGTTTGGCTCACATCAGCCACAGGCAATGCACTCTGCCCATGTTCATAGAATCGTAGAATAGCAGAGTTGAAAAGGGGGCCTATGAGGGCGTCTAGTCCATCCCACTTCTTAATGCAGGAATCCACCTGGGATTCATCACAACATTTAAAGTCACAGGAGCCTTGCCTCTTTTGTGTCTGGTCAAGAGGGCAGGGCTCCTGCAGCTTTAAATGTTGTGATGAAGAGAGAATTTCACCAGGAGGTGCATGCATACAAATGACAACTGGTGAAATTCCATGTTCTGTGCAACTGTTAAAGATAAAGGAGCCCTGTACTCCTTTGCATATGGTCACAAGGGGGGGCTGGTGACTCTGATGTCAGTGGGTCTATCAATCCGTGGGTATATGCATAGGATTGTAGGATTTTATGTCTAACCTTGCATAGGATTGTAGGATTTATGTACACACGGATTCATAGCCCCACCGACATCGGAGTCACCAGCCCCCTGCCCCTGTGACCATATGAAAAGGAGCACAGGGCTCCTGTATCTTTAACAGTTGCATAGAAAAGGGAATTTCACCAGGTGTCATTTGTATATATGGAGAACCTGGTGGAATTCCCTCTTCATCACAACAGTGAAAGCTGCAGGAGCCCTGCCCTGTTTTAAATGGAGTCACTCTAGTATAGCTCCTGCAGCTTTCACTGCTGTGATGAAGAGGGAATTTCACCAGGAGGTGCATGCATACAAATGACAACTGGTGAAATTCCATGTTCTGTGCAACTGTTAAAGATAAAGGAGCCCTGTACTCCTTTGCATATGGTCACAAGGTGGGGCTGGTGACTCCGATGTCAGTGGGTCTATGAATCCATGGGTATATGCATAGAATTGTAGGATTTTATGTCTAACCTTGCATAGGATTGTAGGATTTATGTACCCACGGATTCATAGCCCCACTGACATCGGAGTCACCAGCCCCCTGCCCCTGTGACCATATGAAAAGGAGCACAGGGCTCCTGTATCTTTAACAGTTGCATCGAAAAGGGAATTTCAGCAGGTGTCATTTGTATATATGGAGAACCTGGTGGAATCTCCTTTTCATCACAACAGTGAAAGCTGCAAGAGCTATACTATAGTAACCGCATTTAAAAGAGGGAAGGGCTCGTTATCCTTTACAAAAAGCCATGAAATTCAATGAACAAAAAACCTACGGTTTATAAAACAACGTTAAGGCCCTACACTTTTCCACCAAGCACCAAAAAGCGGGGAAATTGGGAGTTAAGGCTCGCCAGCCTTAACGCCACATCCTCCCTAAGGAGGCAGAAAGTACCAGTGAAATTCTCATTCTGCCAAAGCAGATAAACCATGAGGACAGGATGGAGAATAGGATATGCAGAGGTGACTGTGGGGTTGTGGAAAACTGATGACGAACAACTTAGAGCCACCTACTTCTTTTTTTGTTTAGAGCAGCCCTTCCCCAACCTGGTGCCCTCCAAAGGTGTTGGACTGCGACGACGGAGCAGGTAAGAAACCCCACCCCCTCCTGCCTGGCTCTGCTGCCAGGTAAGCCCCAACCCACTTACGTGTTCCATCGTCACTGGGCCTGGACTTGAACTGAGCACCCTGGTCCATCCAGAACCTCAATTCAAGCCTGGGCCTGGGGACGATGGAGCAGGTAAGCAACCCCCTCCTGCCTGGGCCCTTACCTAGACCCACTGCCACTGCTGTGCAAACTGCAGCAACGGCTCCAGGCAAGCCCCCACCCCAGCTCACCCCACTTACCTGCTCCGTTGTCGCTGGGCCCCGGCTTGAATCGAGTGCCCTGGTCTACCCGGAAGCAAGTCCGCACCTGGGTGGACTCAGGGGCTTGATTCAAGCACGGGTCAGGCCATGACGGAGAAGGTAAGTGGTGGGGTGCGGGGGGGGGGGGGCTTGCCTGGAGCTGCCACCGCAACAGTTTGTGCAGTGGCAGCTCCAGGTAAGGGGCCAGGCAGAAGGGGGGTTGGCTGGAGCTGCCTCACTTTGTGCAGCGGTAGCAGCAGGTACAGGTAAGGGGCCAGGTGTGTGTGTGGGGGTTCTTACCTGCTCCGTCGTCACCTGGCCCAGGCTTGAATTGAGCCCCTGGGTCCACCCAGAAGCAAGGCTGCAAGTGTGGCCTTGCTTCTGGGTGCACCAGGGCGCTCTGTTCAAGGCCAGGCCCAACGACGACAGAGCAGGTAAGCGGGGTGAGGTGGGGGGGGCTTGCCTGGAGGCCCCCCCCTACGTTCCCCATCCTGCTGTCCCAGCATTCCTGACCATGGGACATACTGACTTGCAATGATAGATCGTCGCAGTCCAACACCAGGTTGGGGAAGGGCTGCTCTAAACAAAAAAAGAAGTAGGTGGCTCTAAGTTGTTCGTCATCAGTTTTCCACAACCCCACAGTCACCTCTGCATATCCTATTCTCCATCCTGTCCTCATGGTTTATCTGCTTTGGCAGAATGAGAATTTCACTGGTACTTTCTGCCTCCTTAGGGAGGATGTGGCGTTAAGGCTGGCGAGCCTTAACTCCCAATTTCCCCGCTTTTTGGTGCTTGGTGGAAAAGTGTAGGGCCTTAACGTTGTTTTATAAACCGTAGGTTTTTTGTTCATTGATCTATAATGTCATCAGGCAGCATTTGAATTCACTTTCAAGATCAGCTTTGCAGCCTTAAGAGCTATATTTATTTTATTTATAGTTTGTTTGTTTATTGTACTGATGCCCCATCTTTATCCCAGGGAGCTCAAGGCAACAGCTTTGAGGTTAACTGAAATGGGACGGAGGAGAACCACAACAACCCTGTGATGTAGGTTAGGCTGAGACATAGTCACTGCCCCAATGAGCTTTATGGCTGAGATGGAGGTTTGAACCTGGGTTCCTCCAGTCCTAGTTTGATACTCTAACCTAGACTCCACACTGTTTCTGTCTTTTGAGATGCTGCAAGCGAATTTCTGTGCTTGTGTGATGCAGTCACCAAATACACTTGACCCTTTTATTAAGAGCCATTTCCCCTGTTTTAAGTCCGGTATAGTAGGACATCTGCTGTATCTGGTATTTACACCTCAAACTGCTCCTAGAAAAGTTGTAGTGTGAGATATGCTCTCACAACAGCAAATAGGTGGTTTAGAACAGAGAGTACAAAATTAAAGAAGGCAGTAGTCGATAAGTTAATGACAACCAATGAGTGCTGAGGGGACACAACTACAATGAGGTGCAATATACTGAATAATATTAACAACCGGGGTGGTAGAAATCTCAATAAATGGGTTTTTTTTTTTTTAAATTTGCCATAAAATTCTTTCTACAGAATAACAAAATGTCACAATGTTTTTTGAACTAACATAAATTTCTTTCAATAGGCTTCTTTAACATAAATTTCTTTCAATAGGCTTTTTTTAACATAAAGAAGTCTATAGAAAAATACCTATGCCTATTGAAAGTATGTTAGTGTATTGAAAGAAAATTATGTTTAAAAAGTCTAAGCTTATCGAAAGAAATCTATGTTAAAGAAGCCTATTGAAAAATATTTAGCCTATTGAAAGAAATGCATGTTAGCCTACTGAAAGAAAATTAGGTTTAAAAAAAGTTTAAAAGCTTATCGAAAAAAATCTATGTAAAAAAGCCTATGGAAAGAACTTGATGTTAAAAAAAGCCCATTGAAAGAACTTGATGTTAAAAAAAAAGCCTAGAAAGAACATTTGTTTTTTTAAAAAAAACCTTCTGAAAGAACATTTCTGTTTAAAAAGCCTATTGAAATAAATTTGTCAGTTCAAAAAACATTGTGACATTTTGTTATTCTGTGGAAAGAATTTTATGGCAAATTAAGAAACAAAAAGACCAAAAAAATTATTGAGATTTCTATCTCACACACACACTGTTGTTAATATTATTCAGTATATTGTACCTCATTGTAGTTGTGTGCCCTCGGCACCCATTGGTTGTCATTAGAACAGAGGGTAAACACTAATGTAAGTCTTAGAGTAGACCCATGTAAGTGACGGGGATTTAAGTTAATCCTGACTAATTTAAGTCAGGAGAATTTCTTCTCACTCCCATTAACAGCTCTTCTAATGCAAACCTCCTCCTGCAGCAGCTTCAAAGCAGCCTTGCTGGCTGCAGCCCCCACCACCTCTGGGAAGCAACTTCCCAGTCACCGCCTCTTTGAAGCTGCCCTTTTTGAAGGTGCCGCCTTCTCTGCGACGCACGTGGCATCGGCTGGTCTGGCGCGGAAACGCTCCCCCACCGCCTATCACATAGACTCAAAGCGCGCGAGACTTCATACTTCATACTGGAAAAGCTGCAGGTGCCGTCCATTTCCCGGTCAGATTTAGAGAAGGTTTAGACGGACTTGCATAGGGTGACCATATTTTGGAAACCAAAAAGGAGGACAAAATGGCCGCCCTCAAGGAGGCATGACCACCCCAACATGCCCTGCCCCCAAGGCGTGCCCATCTTGACATGACCATCCCCAAGGTGGGCACAGCCTTGGTCACATATCTAATTCTACACTTCACAATTAAGACAAACCTGTTCTATATACTGTAACATGTTAATGTTAAATCACTGAAATAAAGAACAAGTGAGATAGTCAATGTATCAGAAAGTAACATTTATTTTTAGTTTTTTAAAAAAATACTAATTTAACAACAACACATAATAAAACATATACATACATAACATAACATTCCTCTTATTTCTTAGCTATACATTCTACTTCTTAATTCTTAACTCACATTAACTCAATTCTTAACTCACATTAACTCAATTCTTAACTCAATTCCTAACCTCCACCCTCGGGATCTTATTTTAATTTCCAAAATTTCTTTGAATCTTCTGGAGGTTTTCTGTATACATGTTGCTGTATACATTTTAAGACTCTTCCTCCCGACGTACCCAGAGATATTTTTCAGTAGATCTTATTTTTCTTAAAAGGGGTTGGGTGTTAACCAAGAATCTGTGGAAGTCCTTACATGACATTTGCTTATAATTATATTTCACCTGTAAAATCCCTTTCAGTGTCTCCACAGACATCTGGTTCCTTTCTTTAGTCCACTGGGCCTGCATCAATGAGAAAATGCGCTCCACATTGGCATTATGGGAAGGAACGGGGGGGGAAAAACTATGCAATTCGCAGCAGTTCGGTATAGCAGCCATTGGTTTTAGAACTCTCAAAGAATTTGCTCCATTTCTGGTGCGCAATCAATTTTTTGAATTCATCATCATCACACATGCTTTCTACAAATTTTCTCAGTTTTGCACACTGATCGAAGCACTTGACATCATCGATGGGCACTTCCTTCTCTTTTAAGTACTTAATAGTAGGCGCCACATCAGGCCATTTTGGTGCCTCAGTCAGGGCCATCCACCTAAATATCGAGAACTCTTCAAGGGGTCTCATCCACATCTCCAGATATTCAATGCAGGTGGTGTATTGACATTGTACTTGCTCACAGAAGGAGTCACATCGTGCAGCAAGTCCCACCTTCCGATTTTTCCCCAGGAGTTCATTAACTTTAAGGGATGTGAAGTTGCTGGCCTCCCGGTCACGCAGGATCTCAATTACAGAGTCCAGGACTTTTATGACTTCCACCACGGAATTGTTTGCACGTTCAATCACTTCAATGTGTTCTTGGAACATGCTCATTAGTGAATGCATATGCCACAGATAGATCTCACTAAAGTCATCCTCAAAGAACTTCTTGAGCCCAGCAGGTGGTTTGCTTTGAGAGAGAAAGAAGGACTTCAAAGCCGGAAACATCTGCAGCAGCCTTGTGATTCCGGGGAATAACGACAGCCACCGTGTCTTGCTGTGAGAAAGCAGCTTTCTGTATTCAATGTCCACAAACTCACAGTACTCCTTCAGGCTCTCAGTTCTTACTGTGTAAATGCTAAAGTACTGATATATTTTAAAAATAGCAGACTCCACATCCACATCAAGTGTGTCTGCCCCGTGATGTACACAATTGTTCAAAACGTGTGCTGGGCAACCCACACCAATCAGAGTAGTCTTCTTCAACAGCCTTTTCAATTTTGCGAAAACATTACTCCCTTCCTCATCACGCCATAGTCCACCAAACATAGTATTGCAGTTGTCACCTGTGAAGGCAATGCACTTCTCCAACAAGCCATTCTTCTCCAGAGTGTCCTTCACATATTGGGCAATTGTATCCGCTGTCTCGTTAGGTGTGTTCCTCAGTTCGATGAGCTTAGACTGCAGACCACCATTCTTCCAGTCAAAATATTGTATTACAGCTGGAAAGATTTTCACTGCACCATGGTTGCTTCCATCAGTCGAGACTCCACAGTATGGTATGTTGTCTTCTTTTATTCTTTGCAGAACGCTTTCCACTGACTGCGGTGCAAGTACAGAGTTCACAATTGCTTCAGTCTTTGTGCGAGCACTTGAGAACTTCCGGGCTATCTCTGACTCAGGGAATAGTATCTTAAACAAGCCAGAGGTACAATCCATTATTCTAAAGGAATTGTGATGCATCACAGTGTGGAAGGCCATTGTACCCTCCACTGCAGAGACCGCATCCTCAGTTTTGCTTCCAGGTCTCAGAAAGAAATCGGTCACTCTGGCGGATGAGCTCTCACCTCGAACAGCTTTCCTGTGCTTTTCTGACTCAACATGCTTCTGTAAATCCAAAGCACCTTTATGGGCAACAGACACAAATGTTCCAGGCTTGCATATAGTGCACTCAGCCTCACTCTCATCTCGACCATTCTTGAAGCCGGGAAATTTGGCCTTTAACTCAGGTGTGAATTTACACTTTCTTTTGGGCATTCTGAAGGTATTTCCTCAAGGTTTTTTACTGAATTATAGACCAGAACAGAATCTGAAAGACAACAAAGTAAGTTATTATTTAGCATCTCTGAATCCCACAACTAAACCAAACTTATTGTTGTGAAATGCAGTCAGAGTTTGGAAAAACTGGGAAAAGAAGGGGCAGGACTACGACATCACCACTGTCTGTGTTTATTTTCCAAACACACCTCTTAAAAACAAAAGTAAGTTACATCACTATCAAAGAAATCAAATACTGAGATTTCAGCAGGCCATTATGACACACTTCCAATAACATCTTTGCAGCCATAAAAGCTAAAATCCTTTTTTAAAAGAAAAGCTCAGATTCTCAGTTGGCTATTCTGGCTATTACAGAAACAGGTCAGATCACCAGTCCAATTGCTAATCCCCAGCACAGCAGACACATGGAAGCAAATGCACAGGCAAATTGCTTTTAAGTGCAATCTCAAACACTTCGCTTATTTCAGATTTATTGTGATTTTTATCACCTAGTTCTTTACCATTAATCTAAGAGAAGATCAATTATATTGAAGAGGCTAACAAGACTGCCAGAACACAGAACTGCATTAGTGTAGGGATTTTAATCATGATTGTTTCAGAAGCAGATTAGATTCAACACTCAAGAACATTTTGTATGACAACTGCATCACATCAAAGGAAACTGACCCATAATTATTCTCTTGTCTGAAAAGCCCAGTAGCTTAAAGTAGTGTGATCCTATGAAAAGGAGGACAGGGCTCCTGTATCTTTAACAGTTGTATAGAAAAGGGATTAATGATGTTTGTTCAGCAAAGAAGGTTAATGTACCTTTTGCATCACTCAGATTGGATGGAGGGTTTACCACCTTAGGGGAGTCAGCACTTTTAGATGAAGGAGATGGAGATTCCTCAGTTTCAGTCCTCAAAATTTCAAATCTATTGCTCAGAAAGATGTTAGACTTTTAACTTGGCCCCTTCTGAGTCAGTGAGAAAAAGTTGTCGATTCTACACTATTTGGATACAGTCCTCCAAGCTGCAATGATGTTTAAGTTTTTTCATCTTTGATGTAAGGGGCTCCTTTTCCAGTCGGGGTCTAGATTATCAGAAAACTCAACAGTTCAAAATGTAAGACTTAAATAGATTTATAATGTTACAAACTCACAGTTGAACTCCAGGGCCTTTCAATTCTGGCTGTTCCTGTTGAGACTTCTTATTGCCTGATATTATCTGAGCAGCAGCAGCTGTTGAGAGTTAACTCAGCAGAAAGCAACATCCCAAGCGAATCCACAGAGTTGCTCCCATATAATTGTAGTTAAATAGTAAGTTAAAATACGTTTCTTTTCTTCCTTCCTTTAGGTGCACTCCCTCGGTTAGTTTAATTTAATTTAGTTTGCTCGAAAACCACTACTTAACAGCAACAACGAAAAGAACAGATATGGGGAGGCAAGATAGCAATGTTTACAGAAAAGTCCTAGTTCACTGGCTTTGCAGACATCACGAGTCAAACCGGTATCAGAAACTCAGAGTTGAAACTCAACAGTCTGGTGTTGAAAAGTTGAAAGTTGAAAAATTAAAACAGCAATGTTAAAAAGTTAAAATATCACAGGAGCAGTTTCATAATAAAGAGGCATTGGCACATTGTAAGGGATTTACCAGGGTGTGGTGGTGCACCACAAACTGGATTAAAACGCAAAAGTAATTTGTGAGACTTGTTGGTTCATTCGGACATTGATCCACCCAACGCTATAGCCAGTACGGTTTATGGTCACTTTAAATGTGGAGGATGCACAGTCTGCATATTAGCCCTACAAACTATGATATTTGAACACCCCAGAGGCCAACGGCTCTTTAAATTGTATAACTTTTCCAACTGTGCAACCAAATGGGTGATCTATATAATCATTTGTCCTTGTGGACTTCTTTACATTGGCAAGACCACACAGAACATCAGAACAAGCATCTTGGAACACCGTTCCAAATTAAAACATAGAGTAGCAGATGCACCAATGGTTCAACATTTCATTGAAAAGGCTCACAGATATGATGATTTCCAGTTTCTTGTTACAGAAAGAATATATCCTCACAAGTATAATTGGAATAACCATGACAACATCCTTTTAAGAAAAGAAGCTCAATGGATTTTTAAACTCAACTCAGTACATCCTCATGGTTTAAATGTCAGCTTGGAACTATCATCCTTCCTTGGAAAGTGACTTCATGATTGTGCATTAATCTGCATCAATAGGACCATATTTGCATGATTGTGTATCAACCTCCATTAACAAGACCATATTTGCTTGCCTATCAGGATGAGGAATGACCATGTTGCTGTACCTTTAAGTCTCATATATATAATTCTAATGAACAAGCCTGAGCGAGATCACCTGATGGACTGTTTGTTCGCCGCCTGGAAGCTAATGAATTTTCAGCCGGGGCATAAGGTTTGATGTTTATAACTCTCCTCCGTAGTTGGTCTCTATAAATTCACTAGACAGCTAAAGAATTTTCTTTATTACTCAGAAAGAATTACCTGTCTGTAAACTGGAAGTTATTTAGGGAGCATTATCTTCTGTCTACACCCCCACGGCATGCGGCGGTGAGTGCTTTATCCATGTGTAATCCATATATGGTACCTCAGTGCTTTTTTTGAATGCTTTTTTGAACATTTTTTTTTCTGGCTGTTTTTTATGAAAGTTAATTTTGTCGCCCAGTAAGTTTATTTACTCAAGTAATGTTCATGTATTTACAGACTTGGAAGATTGTACATCCGAAGAAGTCTGAAATGACGAAACAGGAAAGATAACTGGAATCCTGTTATAATAATTAATAATTTAGTACATCAATAATATTAGTCTGTTGTTATAAATTTATTGTTAAGGTATCATAAAAAAGCAACTATTTGCTTTATGTTTTGTCACCTTTACAAATTTGTATGTTTAAATTGTTCTAATTGATATAATATAAAATAGAAGTCATTATTTTGACTCTTTATACTATTACTGTCTGATTTAATTGTTAAAACTGTTATGCAGTTGTGTGCCTCTTTGCATTCCTTATAATTGGTCATCCTGAAGGAAATATACGTCATGCCAAAATATACGTCATGCCAATTATATCAAACAAATTGGAGAGCAAGGTCTATGGGTCTATAACTTCTGTATAAATATTTTATTAAAGCATAAAATTAGTTGTGACCACAACTCTCAATATATTTACTGCTGTCCCTTATCCTTGGCTTATCAGAGTTGACTTTATTTTTTGCCGCTCCTTTGTATCTTTATAATAATAAGGCAGTATATGAAACAGAAATATAATTTGAGGCTTGCTGAATGAGTTCATCTTAGATGATGTCTGGTGGATAAAGAAAGTTACTTCATATAAAGCAATGTTATTTTTTCAGGAATTAATTTCAAAGCTCGAAATATTATCAGCTTGACTGGTTATATTTTGTTTTATGGACTTTCTAAAATAGTAATTAGAATCATGGAATAGGAGAGTTGGAAGGGGCCTACAAGGCCATCGAATCCAACCCCCTGCTCAATGCAGGAATCCACCCTAAAGCATCCCCGACAGATGGTTGTCCAGCTGCCTCTTGAATGCCTCTAGTGTGGGAGAGTCCACAACCTCCCTAGGTGACTGATTCCATTGTCGTACTTCTTTAACAGTCAGGAAGTTTTTCCTGATATCCAGCTGGAATGTGGCCTCCTGCAACTTCAGCCCGTTATTCCGTGTCCTGCACTCTGGGATGATCAAGAAGAGCTCCTGGCCCTCCTCTGTGTGACAACATTTTAAGTCTTTGAAGAGTGCTCTCATGTCATCCCTCAATCTTCTCTTCTCCAGGCTAAATATGCCCAGTTCTTTCAGTCTCTCCTCATAGGGCTTGGATTTGGAACCTATACTTCTATGAATGCAGCCCAAAATAGCATTTGCTTTTTTTGCAGCCACATCACACTGTTGGCTCATATTCAGCTTGTGATCTTCAACAATTCCAAGATCCTTCTCGTTTGTAGTATTGCTGAGCTAAGTATCACCCATCTTGTAACTGTGCATTTGGTTTCTTTTTCCTAGCTATGTAGAATTTTGCATTTATCCCTATTAAATTTCATTCTGCTGTTTTCAGTTCAGCACTTCAGCCCATCAAGATCACTTTTAAGTTTGTTTCTGTCTTCCAGGGTATTAGCTATCCTAACCAATTTTGTGTCATCTGCAAATTTGATAAGCTTTCCCTGTACCTCCTCATCCAAATCATTAATAAAATGTTGAAGAGCACTGGGCCCAGGACTGAGCGCTGCGGTACACCACTCGTTACCCACCCACCCCAGTTTGAGACGGTACCATAGATAAGCACTCTTTGAGTCCGGTTCTGTAGCCAACTTTGAATCCACCTAATAGTTGTTCCATCTAGCCCACTTCTAGCTAGTTTGTTAATCAAAATATCATGGGGCACTTTGTCAAAAGCTTTGCTGAAGTCAAGATATATTATGTCCACAGCATTCCCACAGTCCACAAGGGAGGTTACCTGATCAAAAAATGAGATCAGATTAATCTGACAGGATTTGTTCCTAACAAATCCATGTTGGCTTCTAGTAATCACTGCATTGTTTTCAAGGTGTTTACAGATTGACTTCTTTATAATTTGCTCCAAAATTTTCCCAGAAACAGATGTCAGACTGACTGGTCTGTAGTTCCCAGGTTCCTCCTTTTTGCCCTTTTTGAAGATAGGGACAACGTTAGCCCTCCTCCAGTCGTCCGGCACCTCACCCGTCTTCCATGATTTTGCAAAGATAATAGACAAAGGTTCTGTAGTTCTTCTGCTACTCCTTCATTACTCTAGGGTGCAGTTCATCGGGCCCTGGAGATTGAACTCATTCAAAGAAATTAGGTCTTCCTTGACCATTTTTTTTATCAATCTCAAACTGTAATCCTGCCCCCTCAACTTCTGCTTCACTTTTTCCAGGGAGGGTCATAGACCCGCTTTTGGGAGAAGACTGAGCCAAAGTACGAATTGAGCACTTCTGCCTTTTCTTTGTCATCTGTTATCAATTTCCCATCCTCAGTAAGCAGTTGAACCACCATTTGTTTCCTCTGTCTTTTACTACTCACATATCTGAAGAAAGCCTTTTTATTTCTTTTAGTCTCCCTTGGTAATCTCAGCTCATTCTCAGCTTTAGCCTTTCTGACACCATTTCGGCACTTCTATGCTACCTGTCTGTACTCTTCTTTTGTAGCCTGGCCTTTCTTCCACTGCCTATATGTATCCTTTTTTGTTTTCAGGTCATCTCTAAGGTTTTTGTGGAGCCACATTGGTTTCTTCTGTTGTCTTCTATCTTTTCTCCTCGTTGGAATTGTTTGTAATTGTGCCTTTAACATTTCCTTTTTTAAATACTGCCACCCATCCTGCACTCCTTTTCACATCAGGACCTTACTTATCATAGTTCAGAGTTTATTAAAATCAGCTTTCCTAAAATCCTGAGTATGTACAGTATATGGCTACTCTCAGCTTTTGCTTCCTTTATAATCAAGAATTCAAGTATGACGTGGTCACGTTCCCCCAGAGTTCCTGTAACTGCCACTTTATCCACAAAGTCATCCCTGTTGGTCAATATCAAGTCAAGGATTGCCAATCCTCTAGTTCCTTCCTCCTATTTCTGTAGGAGAAAGTTATCACACACACATTTCAGGAATTTCTTGGAAGGGCTGCTTTTGGCAGTATTTGTCTCCTAACAGATATTGGGGAAATTGAAGTCCCCTATCACTACAACATCAGACTTACTTGAAACACTGGCAATTTGTTCCTCAAAAGTTTCATCCTCATCTTCTCCTTGATTGGGTGGTCTGTACCATGTTCTTTTTATTCCTTGCCCCATTTATTTTAATCCAGATGCTCTCGATGGGGCTCCTGGGCTCATCCGCCTATATTTCTGTGCAGGGATAGTTTTTTTTTTTTTAACATATAGTGCAACTCTGCTTTCCTTTTTATTTCTTCTGTTGTTTTTGAACAAGTTACATCCTTCAATTGCTATATTCCAGTCATGGGAGTCATCCCACCAAGTTTCAGTTATACCTATCAAGTCGTATTTGCATTCATGTAATAATTTATTTTATTTATTTATTTATTTATTACATTTTTATACCGCCCAATAGCCGAAGCTCTCTGGGCGGTTCACAAAAATTAAAATCATCATAAAACAACCAACAAGTTAAAAATACAAATACAAAATACAATATAAAAAGCACAACCAGAATAAAACCACGCAGCAAAATTGATATAAGGTTAAAATACAGAGTTAAAACAGTATAATTTAAATTTAAGTTAAAATTAAGTGTTAAAATACTGAGTGAATAAAAAGGTCTTCAGCTGGCGACGAAAGGAGTACAGTGTAGGCGCCAGGCGGACCTCTCTGGGGAGCTCATTCCACAACCGGGGTGCCACAGCGGAGAAAGCCCTCCTCCTAGTAGCCACCTGCCTCACTTCCTTTGGCAGGGGCTCACGGAGAAGGGCCCCTGTAGATGATCTTAAGGTCCGGGTAGGTACATATGGGAGGAGGCGTTCCTTCAAATAACCTGGCCCCAAACCGTTTAGGGCTTTAAATGTCAATACCAGCACTTTGAATCGGGCCCGGACCTGGACTGGCAGCCAATGAAGTTGTAAAAGGACTGGCGTAATGTGATCTCGCCAGCCAGTCCCTGTTAGTAAACGGGCTGCCCTGTTTTGTACCAGCTGAAGCTTCCGGACCGTTTTCAAAGGCAGCCCCACGTATAACGCATTGCAGTAATCCAAATGAGAGGTTATCAGAGCATGGATAACTGTAGCTAGGCTATCACTGTCCAGATAAGGGCGCAGTTGGTATATCAGCCTAAGCTGATAAAAGGTGCTCTTTGCCACTGAGTTCACCTGTGCCTCAAGTGACAGTTCTGGATCGAAGAGCACCCCCAAACTACGGACCCGATCCTTTAGGGAGAGTGCAACCCCGTCCAGGACAGGGCAAACATCACCTCGCCGGACAAATGAACCACCCGCTAACAGTACCTCCGTCTTGTCTGGATTGAGTTTCAGTTTGTTAGCCCTCATCCAGTCCATTACCGTGCCCAGGCACTGGTTCAGAACAGTCACTGCCTCACCTGGGTTTGATGAAAAGGAAAGGTAGAGCTGGGTGTCATCCGCATATTGATGACACCTCAGTCCACATCTCCGGATAACCTCCCCCAGCGGCTTCATGTATATGTTAAACAGCATAGGGGATAAAATAGAGCCCTGCGGAACCCCATGGCTTAGGAGCCACGGCACAGAGCAATAATCCCCCAGCACCACCTTCTGGAATCGGCCATCCAAGTAGGAGCGGAACCACTGCAACACAGTACCTCCAACTCCCAGTTCAGACAACCTATCCAGAAGGATACCATGGTCGATGGAATCGAAGGCCGCTGAGAGGTCCAGGAGAACCAACAGGGTCGCACTCCCCCTGTCTCTCTCCCGACAGAGGTCATCCCACAGGGCGACCAAGGCAGTTTCTGTTCCAAAACCAGGCCTGAAACCCGATTGAAATGGATCTAGATAATCCGTTTCATTCAAGAGTGCCTGGAGTTGTCCTGCAACCACCCGCTCAAGCACCTTGCCCAGGAAAGGGATATTAGCCACCGGCCTGTAGTTGTTAACATCTTCCGGGTCCAGATTAGGCTTCTTCAGGAGTGGTCTAATTACCGCCTCTTTTAAAGAGGCCGGCACCACTCCCTCTCTCAAGGAGGCATTTACAACCTCCTGGACCCAGCCGGCGATCCCCTCCTTATTTGATGTAATGAGCCACGAGGGGCAAGGGTCAAGCACACAGGTGGTTGACCGGACTTGGCCAAGCACCTTGTCCACATCCTCGGGCCTCAATAACTGAAACTCATCCAATAAAACTAAGCCGGACGGCGCTCTGAACGCCTCTACTAGTGGTGCTGCATTAAGTGTGGTGTCCAATTCATGACGAATCTGAGCGACTTTATCTTCAAAGTGCCATGCAAACTCGTCACAGCGTGCTACCGAGGGTTCAACTATCTCACGCCCTGGCCCAGAGTGTAACAGGCCACGAACCACTCGGAAAAGCTCCGCCGGACGACACCGAGAAGACGCAATGCTGGTGGAAAAGAACTGCCTCTTTGCCACCCTCACCGCCACAGAGTAGGCTCGATAGTGAGCTCTAGCCCGTGTTCGATCAGACCCAGCACGAGTTTTCCTCCACCTGCGTTCTAGCCGTCTCCCCTCTTGCTTCATCGCCCTCAGCTCAGATGTATACCAAGGAGCTGACCGGGCTCTGCTCAGAGGGAAAGGACGCTTGGGCGTGATCGTGTCAACCGCCCGAGTCATCTCTGCATTCCACAGAGCGACCTGGGCTTCGACAGGAGCACCGGCCATATCAGCAGGAAAATCCCCCAGAGCCCTCTGGAATCCATCGGAGTCCATTAGCCTCCGGGGGCAGACCATTTTAATAGGCCCCCCACCCTTGCAGAGGGGAAAGGCCGCCGAGAGTCTAAACCTCAGCAGGAAGTGATCCGACCATGACAAGGGGGTAGATGTTAGTTCCCCCACTTCCAGATCACCATCCTCCTGTCCAGTCGAGAAAACCAGATCAAGTGTGTGTCCCTTTGCATGTGTTGGGCCGATGACATGTTGAGACAGCCCCATGGTTGTCATGGCAGCCATGAAGTCCTGAGCCGCTCCGGATACAGCAGCCTCGGCATGGAAGTTGAGATCCCCCAGAACCACCATCCTGGGGGTCCTCAACACCAGGTCCGAGACAACCTCCGTCAGCTCAGGCAGGGAGACTGTTGGGCAGCGGGGTGGACGGTACACCAGCAGAATCCCTAATCTGTCTCGAGTACCCAACACACAGTACAAACACTCCAGACCAGCACTCGACTGAACAGGAAGCCTAGAGAGGGAGATTGTATTCCTATAGACCACGGCAACCCCCCCTCCCCGGCCCTCGAGTCTGTGCTGGTGCTGCACCGAGTACCCAGGAGGGCAGAGCTGGGTGAGAGCAACCCCACCCAGTTCACCCACCCAGGTCTCAGTGATGCATACCAGGTCAGCCCCCTCATCCACAATCAAATCATGGATGAGGGAGATTTTATTCTGGACTGACCTGGCGTTCAGCAGCAGCACCACCAGACCCGAGAGCAAGCTGATATGGCCACCAGGAACTATCCGGTTGGGGTAGGAACCAGAAGAGGGAATAGCTGTAAGGAATCTATCCCCTCTTCTCCTCATCTGGCCTGTTCCTCCCCTAGCACCATACCTCCCCCTACCCGTGACCACAGTTATGTGGGCATCCCCGTATCCCCCAGAGCTCCCCAGGCACATATTAAAAAGTAATTAAAATGTATTTTACAATTTGCTGCTGGTTGGCTGGTTGGAGATCTTGCAGGTACAGTAGTATGGTATCTCCTATGTGCGCCACTCGGCGCCGCACTCTGCGCGTCGCCGAGGCGCGCGCCGAGGCGCAGCCTCTGGCAGGCTGCAGATGTACCTGTTAGGGAGAGGTGGAGCACTCAGTCAGCTGATGCCCAGCAGGTGAGGGGAGAGACTGCAGAGGGAAGCCCCAGCAGTCCCTGTTCTTCTTTCCCCCCCACCAGCCAAACACACCCCACCTTCCCAGCCTCTGGCAGGCTGCAGATGTACCTGTTAGGGAGAGGTGGAGCACTCAGTCAGCTGACGCCCAGCAGGTGAGGGGAGAGACTGCAGAGGGAAGCCCCAGCAGTCCCTGTTCTTCTTTCCCCCCCACCAGCCAAACACACCCCACCTTCCCAGCCTCTGGCAGGCTGCAGATGTACCTGTTAGGGAGAGGTGGAGCACTCAGTCAGCTGACGCCCAGCAGGTGAGGGGAGAGACTGCAGAGGGAAGCCCCAGCAGTCCCTGTTCTTCTTTCCCCCCCACCAGCCAAACACATAATAAGAGTTCAATTTCGTTCTGTTTGTTTCCCATGCTCTGGGCATTAGTATATAGACATCGAAGACCATGTGTTTTATAGTCTGGCTTTATTCCTACATTGTTGCGGACACTATTTTTGGGCACTATTGGAGCTGTTCTCTGTATTGCGGTGCATTGGCCTTCATCCATTGTTGCCTCGAGGTTTACGTCTCCTGCCCCCGTAAGATTCAGTTTAAAGTCCTCCTGATCAAGTTCTTCATGCTGTGGCCGAACTCATTCTTTCCAGCCCTTGTGAGGTGCAACCCATCCCTTGCCAGCAGTCCATGTTCCAAGTAGCGTAGCCCGTGGTTTCAGAATCCAAAACTCTCACGACGGCACCACCTTCGAAGCCAGTCGTTCACCCAGAATATTTTTCTTTCCCTTTCTAATCCTCTTCCAAGAACCGAGAGGATGGATGAGAAAACTACCTGGGCCCCAAAGTTCTTAAGTTTCCTTCCCAGAGCTTCAAAGTCTGAAATGATTTCTTCGTAGCTCTGCTTGGCGACATCATTTGTTCCCACAATGGTGAGGAAAAAGGGTATGTGTCAGTGGGCTTTATGAGCTTTGGCAGCCCTTCAGTCACATCTCTAATCTGTGCTCCAGGGAGACAGCATACCTGGCGAGTCCATGGGTCTTCACGGCATACTTGGGTTTCAATCCCACGCAGCAGGGGGTCTCCCACAGCGACTACTCTTCTCTTCTTGGTCGACTGATCTTCTGCCTCTTGTTCACTGTTGCATGGTGTCTCCTGTAATTCTTCCTCTTCAGATTGTCCTCCAAAGACCCCCAATGTCCTGCTGACCCAATTCAAGTAGCAGATACATAGGTGAAGACTGGTTGCAAAATCTAAAAATCTTTGAAGATTTACATTGCTGTTGTGTGAGAAAAAGGATCCTGTTTTGTGTGTGTCTCTTGCCCCCTCTCTTTCTTCCTTTCCCCTTCATTCTCTCCCTTTTTCTCTTCCTCCCCCACCACTTTTTTTCCAAGTTTGTAAACTTAAATGCATCTGACAAGATTAAAATATGTCTCAATGAATGTCAATTGCTTAAATCACATTGTTAAAAGGAAGAAGATTTCTCAGTACCTAAGTAGACAGTCAGCTAATATTGTTTGTATACAAGAATCTCATACTGCATCTATTGATAGTCACCTTCTAACTAAGCTCTGTAAGGGGCATCTGATTCATTCTTGTGCTGTTAATAAAACTAAAGGGGTTGCAATATACATTAAGGAGGAATTTAATTGGACCCTTTAATGATCAGAATGGGAGGTATATTATGGTTAAGGGGCAATTGGATAATGTTTTAGTCACAATTGTGAGTATATATGCTCTTTACGTGTCCCAGGCTGACTTTTTTTTTTTTGCTAAATTTGTGAAAGATCTAGATTCAGAGAAGGTGAAAGCACATTAGGAGGATCCGAGCGCTCTATGTAAGACAATTGGTCATTATGCATGCATAACACAATGCTTTCGCGTGTTCCGCTTGCCGATCCCACTCACTTTGATCTTCACGCTCCAATGCTCTCGGCCGTGGATTAGCAACCACAAACCACAGACCATCCTTTTTTAGTGTCATCTCCATCTTAAAAGACCAAGATAAATAATTAGTGTCTGTTAACTGCTCCATAGGAACATTGGTACTCATCTGGTTCTGTGTCTGTGCCATCTTTCCGAGTTTATTTCCAGCCTCCTCTTCGCTTAACTCTTCCAAGTCCGACCGGCTCTCACTTTCAAAAACCTTGGCATTTGAGTCAGCGAACTCAGCCTCTCCCTCCAGCGTCCAGACCACCACACCGACTTTTCAAGGCAAACAGCCTTCCCAATGACACAGCCGTCGCTCCAGGGTTCTTAGTCGGCTCCACGGCTCATCGTAGCTGGCGTTACTGAATCCAACACACTGCTGCAAACCTCTGCTGGTCTCGTCCTGGTCAGTCACACTCTGGGTAGCCACAGCCTGGGCCCATAACCTGTCGGTAGCAAAGTTATGAGAGAACACAGCTGGAAGATTTTACGTGCACAGTGGCAGCCACAGAGAGATTATAGACAGATCACAGCAGACAGCAGTTCATCAATAGTGATTTTTATTGAGGCATAAGACTTAGGTTATTCAAAGATTTATACAGCACAGCATTCTATACTCACAGTACCACGGACATCAATTTACATAGGAGAGAAGAATAGACATTTCTATACAGGACATATACAATACATTATCTTCTTAGACAATTTAGCCCTAATTGGCAATCAGACCACTCCTGCCAAGGTTCTGACAATTAACCTTGACATTTCAGTTGGTTGATGAAACATCCTGTAAATCTTACATCAGGGAGGGTGAGTCTAAAACTGTGGACAATGGAAATCCAATCCCAGACAAAAAATACTAGGAGGGGTGTGATTACCAAAATATTTTTTAAAAAAAACATGAATGGCTGATCACTTGGAACTTGATAGATGTTTGGAGGTTCAAATTCCCTTTAAAAAAGATTTCACATATTATTCAGAAAGACATTTGTCTTATCTATAATTGATTATATATTTGCTTCACCTGGCCTTTGTCACGGCATGTATGAAGCAGAAAGTGATACAAAAGTTGGTTCAGATCATTCTCTGGTTGCTGTGGAATGAAAGGAATAGACACCAGAGAGCATAGATAAGATTTGGTGGTTCAGTCCCAATATTCTTTAAGGAGATATGATCAAATTCAATCAGCTATTGTTGAATATTTCAGATTTAATAGCGGTTCAGTTAATTCTATTGTGACACTTTGGGATGCTTTTAAAGTAGTCATAAGAGGGGCTATTATTAATATAGAGGCAGGGAAGAGAAAACTGTTCAGGACGAGACGGAAAGATCTGGTTTTGGAACTGGTAGACCTGGAAAAGAGACATAAGCGAGACCCCTCAGCTAATAAAAATTCTACAAACTCTAGTTCCACAGCAGTAGCTGAGCACCAGGGATAAATATAGAAATATGTTGTGTCCTGGAGTTTCACCATGGACTTCAATCATAAAGCACCCAAATTTGCATAGTAACGCTCAATTAGAGGATTTTCAGAATTGGGAGCCTAAAGGAATCTCAAGATTAGGTGAACTTATTAACCAAGGAAGATTATTGACCAGACAGGAAGTTTCAATTAAAACATCAAGATAGACTCCACCTTGGTTCCAGTATTTTCAAGTATTTTTTTAATTAATTTACTGAGCCCAAGGTTGATTCTTAGGGAACTAACAAACTGGGAGAAGACAGTTGAAGGTGGGAGAAGATTGTTATCAGTGAATTATAAAATATTATTGGATTTGAAAATTTGTATTATAATTATTCTTTTTTCTTTATTAAGAGTTGTAAAAATGTTTATTGTGTATGGAAATGCTTTGTGACATGTTCTTACTCCCCCCTTTCTTCTCCTTTCCTGCTTCTCTATTAGAGGCTTCCACTTTTGTCTTGTTTTCTTGTGCTTGTTATTGTTATATTTGCAAATTAAAAATAAAATTTATTTTAAAAGAGAAGTTGGCTGATGGCGTGTAAGCACAAGAGCAATTGAATGTATGCCTGAGATATGTGTATCATATGCATATATAATAAATATACCTATACCTAGGGGGGAAAACTGGTATTTTTATAAATTTCAAAAGATCTGGCCAAATTGGAGGATGGATCCTTTTCTTGACTGGCAACATTGCACCGGCCATGAGGAAGCCCAGATCGCCACATAGGAGGGGCTTGGAGGCTGCGAATTTTCCATACATTTTATGAATTAATGAGATTTCCCCCCGGATCCTGGTTTGGGCCCCCATTTTCCTGCCCTTTGGTGAAATTGGTTTTGGTTCGTGCTGAACACAATGGGCTCAAAGAGGGTGTAGTGCTTTGGGCCCAGACCCCACATCAGCCTTGTATTCAGTATTTCATTTGGGCAGCTTACATGTCTTCTGTGATTAGTCACACCTCCAATGGCAGCTATTTTGTTGTGGTGCCCTGGACAGTTTGGCAAATTGCCAATTCTGCCCACAGGCCCTAAAAGGTTGCCTACCCCAAATTAGATGGACGTTTTGATCTGATCCAAGCTGGCAGTTCCTGCATTCCTACATGATTAGGGTGACCATATGGCCAGATTTGCCCGGATTTGCCTGGGTTTTTTATGGCAAATCCGGGAGGGGGAGGGGAAATCTAGATTTTTTCCCAAAGAGCAGCTTTAATGGGAATTAACAAAAATGCTTATAACTCTGTCATTTTTTAAGATAAAGATATAAAACTTGGTACAATGGTAGCTCTTAGGAAGGGCTTTAATCACACCAAATTTGAAACAGATCCGTTCATCCATTGATTTTTAAGGAATTTTTTAAAAATTGAGGTTTTTAAATTATTATTTTTTAAATCGTCATTTTTAAAGATAAAGAGATGAAACTTTGCACCATGAAAGAATTTAGGTAGAGCTTTAGCCACACCAAATTTGAAACACATCCATTTATCCATTGATTTTTTAGGAATTTTTTAAAAATTGAGGTTTTAAAATTATTATTTTTAAAATCGTCATTTTTAAAGTTAAAGAAATTAAACTTTGTACCATGATAGGATTTAGGTAGAGCTTTAGCCACACCAAATTTGAAACAGATCCGTTCATCCATTGATTTTTTAGGATTTTTTTTAAAAAATGAGGTTTTAAAATTATTATTTTTAAAACTGTCATTTTTAAAGATGAAGAGCTGAAAGTTGGCACCATGATAGCTTTTAGGTAGAGCTTTAGCCATACCAAATTTGAAACAGATCAAATTGCCAGTAGCAAACCCTGTTAACAACAACAGCAGCTTGCAATGAGTGAAGATACAGTCAGAAAAGATATTTGAGGGAAGGGGAGAATGTAAAACACAGAGTATAGCAAAAGCTTCAAAGTACAGCAAAACCTACAAAAGTAGGAGTGAGTGAAGTTAATTTCAGATACATTGAATTTCTCACTTGTTCTTTATTTCAGTGATTTTAACATTAAGATGTTATGTAGAACAGAATTGTCTTAAATGTGTGCTGTAAAATCAGACATGTGACCAAGGCTATGTTTGGGTGGGGACGCCCCCTTGGTACTGGACATGCTCCCTTAGGGGCAACCATGTTGTCCTCCTTTTTGGTTTCCAAAATATGGTCACCCTATACATGATGGCTGATGTTTTCTCCTGCTCCTCTTCTGTAACTAGAAAAGAAGCATATGCACCAGAAGTATATGTGCCAGATATGTGCCAGAAATGGAAGACGAACCTGGAGCCATGCAGTCTGTTCTGAAAGCTCTTTTGATCTGTGTCAGTAGCTTGAGGAACAAAATTGTCTCTGTAGCTGTTATTTTTCAAGAAAATGTTATTTCCAGTTTGGCTGAAAACTAAAGACTGGTCAAAGATGGTTCCCTTCTGGCAGCCATGACTCTGACAGGGCTGGTCTCTTCCTCCAACTACTGCTGCTGAGACCCCTGCTGTTGAGCCCACACCCACTACCACCTCTTTCTCTCTCCTTCCTTTACTGATAGCTCTGCTGCCATCAGGGAGGTCTTAAAATCTTGACAGGCCTTTAAATGGTGGAAGTTAAATCTTTCAAAATTCCTTGCCATAACCCTAACCTAGCTGTTTTATTTATTTATTTATTTATTTATTTATATCCCGCCTTTTTCCTCCAAGGAACCCAAGGCGGCATACATAATCCTCCTCCTCTCCATTTTATCCACACATCATCCACCCTGTGAGGTAGGTTTGTTAGAAAAAGGAAAGCTATGTTAGCCAAAGTGAAGCCATTTTAGAAAGGAATCCAATCAGAGAGGCCATTTTACTTCTCAGATAGTGCAGGACATAGCAAAAGCCTTACAGATAGACTGGCACCTCCATACCCCATGGAGACCCCAGTCTAGTGGACAGGTAGAGAGAATGAATAGGACTCTAAAAGAAACTTTAGCAAAAATTCAATCAGAAACCTCCTTGAAATGGGTGGATGCACTTCCTATTGCATTGTCAAAGGTCAAGAAACCCCCCAGAAAAGGTCTTAAATTGTCTCGTTTTGAACTAATGTTTGGTTTTCCTCCTCGAGTAAAGGGGGCAAGAAGAAATTAAATGGGAATTGTGGGATGACCTACTCCGAGAATATGTAATCTCTCTACAGTCTATTCTCTTTCAGCTACATCGCTACGCCATGCCCTTCCAGAGATTGCCGCTAGAAGGACCCATCCATCCGTTCCAGCCTGGTGAGGAGGTCCTGCTCAAGAAGTGGAATCCTGAAAAGTTGGGAGAAAAGTGGGAAGGGCCTTACCGCATTGTACTTGTGAGTTATTCTGCAGTAAAACTGTTGGAGACACATAAATGGACACATTGCTCTAGAATAAAGCCATTTCATCGGCCTCTGCCTCCCCTGGGTACCAGAAACTCAGAGGACACAGGCGAAGCTGAGAACAACAGCCCTCTGCCTTCTGGCGCACCAGAACCCACCAGAA
This sequence comes from Elgaria multicarinata webbii, assembly GCF_023053635.1. Taxonomy (NCBI): domain Eukaryota; kingdom Metazoa; phylum Chordata; class Lepidosauria; order Squamata; family Anguidae; genus Elgaria; species Elgaria multicarinata. Next base: position 21,719,152 of record NC_086188.1, on the reverse strand, counting down.
ACACAGGCAAAAAAACCAGCACGGAGCAGCCTAAGTACACAGCTCAACACTTGGGGGGCACAAGGATTAAATTTCACAAACAGAACCAATGAGCCCACAATCATGTGACGATATTGTAACTGTGGTTTTAATTATTTTGGTCCTGTTTACAGGTTTCCTGCTTTAGAGGTTCGAAGTTCCTCTTTGAAAACATGATAGAAATCAGCACTCATCTTACAGAAAAAGAGAGTGTCCAAAGCAAAAGCCTTTAAAATAGAGTTTTGTTTGTATTTGTGCGTTTTTAGCCTTACTTGGCCCTACAATGGCCAAGCACTCTATGCAAATCCCCTTAACCACCCTCACCTCCCTGCCCTTCAGAAGCTTGTAACAGCAGCACAAGCCAAAGATTGTTGGGTCTGTGAAAAATTAAGAAAAAAATATGTAAGTAATAAACTACTTCCAGTCCCTGTGCCTTTGAAATACTGGACCACAAGAGAAATCACAGCATGGGTAGCTGATTGGAGTTATGAGTTAAATCATGCTCGGGCCACCCGAAGTCAGTGGGTACGAGATCCTCTTTCAACCGGACTTGTGGCCTACCAAGTGATACCTAATGACATAAAGCATTCAATGTGTATAGAATCACAGGATTCAACTGGTGAAGATGTAGGATGGCTAAGAGTTCAAAATTGTGCACACATGCTATGGTTTGATTCTACTCAAGGACTCTTAGAATCCTACTTTGTTGATGGAAAAAGTAAGAGCAAGAAAAAGTCTACATGCTATCACACATACAGCTTTAATGACATGACTACCTATACTCTTACCAATCCAACTCTTTATAGTTTGAACTTCACAGATGTCATTTGGGAGAATGAATTAACAACTTTGTTAAACAACTCTGTATTCTTTTTCAGTGAAAATGGAGCCACTGCCAAGACTTCATTTAATAGTTCTTGTTCAAGAGAAAATCAGACCAGTAAACTCTCACCAGACTTGGTTCCCAGAAGCCTTTTAGAAACCTTAGCCACTTCCATCTTTTGTGGATTTAAGCTCACCCTAAAATGAGAAGAGCAAGTAAAACCGTGGCATAAGAGTACTAATCATTTCTTTAAATGTGCACACCACTATGTTGATAAAACAAGTATTGGGATAAAGATGGGACCTAGAGGTAACAAAATGTAAAAGGGTATCCTTTCTCTCTTTCTTGCTGAGCAAGGATTATAATAGAGTTGTCCAAAGATCTGCTAACCCTTTAGCTAGATGCAACACTGGATTTCATTCTAAGGGTAGCAGAATTAGAGAAAGCTGTCAAGAACATCTCATTAGAATTAGAAAAGGCCTTTAACAGTACACTAGATGCTATAGAGAATTTGCAAACTGAAGTTTCCTCTCTCAGCAATGTAGTCCTACAGAATCGTATGGCTTTAGAGTTATTATTGGCACAACAAAGAAGTGTGTGCGCCATAATTAATGAATCTTGTTGTTTTTATGTAAATGAAGAAAGCAGAATTGAAACTGATGTAAAGAAAATAAAGCAAGCAGTACAGGTCTTTCATGAAACAGGAAAACCTCCTACTTATGACCTGTTTAGATGGCTTACTAGTTGGTTACCAAATCTTGGATGGTTAAAAGAAAGATTTATTGCAATATGTCTTATTGTAATGGTTTTGCTCATTTTAGCCTTTTGTCTCCCCTGTTTGTTGTCCCTTGTGAAGAATCTTGTAAAGTCTGTAATCCATCACCAGATGTATATGCATTATGAAGCTTTAGCCATAGAAGATTTAGAAAGAACTATCAGCTTGAGTTTTAAAATGCTTTAAAAGAGGGGAAACTGTTAGAAAAAGGAAAGCTATGTTAGCCAAAGTGAAACCATTTTAGAAAGGAAGTAGAATAGCAGCCATTTCACAGCAAGCGAGAAGTCACGTCTATCCATAGGTGTCAGCTTGTTTCCCCCTTTATCTAACAAAAACAGTTACTTCTAGCTCCGGCCTAGAAGGTCATTGTTGATGTGGAACAAAGGAATAGTGTTGGTTGTTGTAAGACGAAAGGAATACAGAGCAAGATAACTGTTATGCTAAACTTTATGTTCTGATTGGCTAACATTGTCACTGGGCAAAGCCCAGACACTAACTATATAAGGGTACTTAACTTTCAATTTCTTTGTCTGACCACTCGCCTTTCTAGAGCTCAGATCTTGATTTAAATCAATAAAGCACTTTTTGAACCCTCTGTCGTTGTGAAAGTAGAGTCGTGCTTTGGGGCTAATTAGATCTCGTCCCTGGGCGAAGAACCTTTGTCTAACAAATTGGGCTGAGAGGTTGTGCCTGGCCCAAAGTCACCCAGTGGGTTTCCATCGCCAAGTGGGGACTAGAACTAAATGTATTAACATTTAAAGCCCTAAACGGCTTGGAGCCAGGCTATCTGAAGGAACGCCTCCTCCCATATGTACCTGCCCGGACCCTAAGGTCATCCTCAGGGGTCCTTCTCCGCGAGCCCCTGCCAAAGGAAGTGAGGCAGGTGGCTACCAGGAGGAGGGCCTTCTCTGCTGTGGCACTCCAGCTGTGGAATGAGCTTCCTAAGGAGGTTCGCTTGGCACCTACATTATATGCCTTTAGACGCCAGGTAAAGACTTTTTTATTCTCCCAGTATTTTAACAGTTTATAAATAAATTTTAACTTGGCGTTTTAAATTTGTAATTTTGCATTGCTGCTGTTTTTATCTGGTTGAGCTTTTATATTGTATTTTATATTATGGTTTTATACTGTTGTTTTATACTTCGAATGGTTTTAATTTTTGTGAACCGCCCAGAGAGCCCTGGCTATTGGGTGGTATAGAAATGCAATAAATAAATAAATAAATATATCCAGATCTCCTGACTCCCAGTCCAACACTTTAGCCACTACACAAAACTGACTCTCTTTTGACTAATAAGAACCTAAGAAGAACCCTGAGGCTGGATCTCAGCTAGTCCAGCATTCTGTTTGCAGGGTGGCCAGCCAGATGTCCCCGGGAAGCCCACGGACAGGACATCAATCATAATCCAGGTACTGACACTCTAAGCAGAAATGTAAGCACAAGGATTCCCTCCAAGGATTCCAGCCTTCAAACATGACTAACGCTGGCTGGGATGCTACTACCACAAAACAACCACAGCTGAGGAGCAGCAGTTTTAATGGGTTTCTCCAGGGTGCGTGTGTGTCAGTGGCAGGGTTTGGCTCCCTGGCAGTTCCCTCTGATCTGAGACAGCAGTGTAGATGTGGGCAGTGGAGGACTCAGCTGGAACTACAAGGAGTGCTGTTTTAAATCCTTGTGTGCAGTACGCATTGCCCTTCTCTCGGCCCCACCACCATCACAGGCATGCCTGGTGGGGACATGGGAGAGGGCCTTCATGGGGGCTGCTCCAAGGCTCTGGAACTCCCTTCCCAGGGATGCTAGACTGGCCCCCTCCTTGCTATGCTTCCGGAGGCAGGCAAAAACATTTTCATTCCAGCAGGCCTTTGGGGAATAGTTCTGCATAAACCTCACAACAATCCTGTGAGGTAGGTTAGGCTGAAAGTGCCAGATACTGGCCCAGAACTTTGATCTCTCCAGTCCTAGTCCAAGGCGTTAGCTAGTCTGCGACGGAGGAGGGAAGTGGCCATTTCTCCCTATTTATTTTGCATCCCTCCTTTTCCCCAATACTGGGACTAAAAACGGCTTTATGAAATGAAAACATGTATAATTGAAACATATAAATAGAAACATACAAAAGTTAAAAATAAAATTAAACCTGTTGCATCATTAAAACATTTTAAATACAAAAAACTTTTTAAAAAAATCCAATGCATAAACAGAGGCCCAGACTATTCCCCAAAGGCCTGCTGGAACAAAACCATTCTTGCCCGCCTCCGGAAGCATAGCAATGTTGATTAACGTGAGATCCTTCCTCTTTTTACACGTGAGGCACGATGACCTCAGGAAGAGAGGCATCGCGCCCACCATTTTTTTATGTTTAAAGAAACAGGAGCACATGAATGGTTGTGTGCAAAGGTAGGTCCTTTAAAAAAAAAATTAATTTCCCCACTCCCCCCACCCTACCCCTGATAGGCAGCTCCCACCTCCACATGAAGAATCGTGCAGAGCTGGGTCAAGCCGCAGCAACAGGCCACACATTCCGCGGTCTCGGGCTCAGCTCGGGACCACGGAAAAAGGAGGCCCAAAGAGGAGGGTGAGATCCCGGGGCAAGGGAGGGATCATCCCTCCCTAATCCCAGGATCCCCTGTGTGTCATGTGGATGCACAGGGATGATCCTAGGGTTCTCCCAGGGATTTCACCCGGTCTAGCTAAGGCCCAAGACTCTAACCCAGTGGTTCCCAAAGTTGATGGTACCGCCCCCTTGGGGGCAGTGGGATTGCATAGGGAGGCGTTAAGAGGCAAGGGGATGGCAGGGAGGTGCTCGAGGTGGTCTTTTCCGAGAAGCGCCTCTCCAGAAGGTCTTAAAACCCAGGGACATTTTTATGGGAGAATGTAGTTTGGTCCCAAGCCATATAGGGTAAGAATCCACACATGTATTAATACCGTTTAAGAAGAGTCCTTTTAACAGTGAATTGAAACGCTAATGAAGAGACATACCCTGCTTAGTGTGCCCCGCCACACCAGCTGCAAAACAGAGGCGTTCGCTCTTTTTTCCCTCCCTCCCTCAGCAAGCCTGCGGCAGGTGCTTCAGATTTTGAATAAATATTCAATTAATTGTTACTGTTTTGAATTTTATTGTTATTATCTCCCTTAGTGGGTTGTTGAAAATCGCTATTCTGAATAATGATTTTTATAGCGTAGGGTAGGGGGCACTGGGCATGATTTTGTGGAACCAAGGGGGTGGTTACCTGAAAATTTTTGGGAACCACTGCTCTAACAGCTACACTGTACTGACTTTCCACTGTATGGAGCCTGGCACCTTCCCCTCATTCATAGCTTTTGGGTGTATGGATGAATTTGGTAAATGCCTTAACTCTTGTGTAGGTTTCTTGGGTTTTAAAAAAGGGAATTAAACAAAATGCATGAGACATCACGTTGAGGGGAGGTAGTCTTATGGACCAGTAACTGGTTAAAGAACAAAAAGCACAGAGTAGGAATAAATGGTCAATTCTCCCAATGGGGGGATAAATAAGGGGGACACACAGGCATCTGCCTATGCTTTTTAACTTATTCAAAAATTATCTGGAATTAGGAGTGAGCAGTGAGGCAGCCAAGTTGCTGATAACACCAAATTATTTAGGGTGGTTAAAACAGAAAGGGATTGCAAAGAGCTCCATAAGGTCTCTCCAAATTAGGAGAATGGGCATCAAAATGGCAAATGAGTTCAATGTAAGCAAGGGTAAAGTGATGCACCTTGGGGCAAACCATTCTAAGTTCACACATGAGCTGATGGGATCTGAGCTAGCAGTGACTGATCAAGGAAAAAAAACCTTGGGGTTGTGGTGGGACAGCTTGATGAAAATGACAACCCACCATGTGGCTGCTGTGAAATTATGTTCTTGTGAAGAAGTACTGTTACCATAATAAAGTGATCTGCTATATTAAGTTGAGATTTGCTTCTTTGATTACACAGTTTGACATGAAGCATCTCCATACAAAACAGGAAATGGATCTGCTGTCTTGAAAGACAGTTCATTTCAGTTGACATTTTATTTATTAAACCAGGTGGGGGTGGGGTGGATGTGTGACCCTGTCCACAGGGCATGCATTAACCTGCTGACTTGCTCCTTTGCCAAGTACCCTAGAAAGGCACTTTGCTGAGTCACTTTGCTGGCATCTGGTCAAGTCTGGTTCTGCAGCAAAAGGGCTGCACCTTGCCTCCAATTTCTGGAACAAAGGGCTCGCATGATGCAAGGTCTTCTGAAAGGAAGGCAGGGTTGCTCTGCATGACATGTGGCATACTGAAGTCTTGCAAGTGAGCCCTGCTTCATCAATTCACTTTTTTTTTCTGTCACTTTTCTCTCTAGTGGGATTTGAGTTGGGTGGGAGGTGTCCTTCTGTGGCCTTCCTGTCGTTCTCTCTACAAAGACCTCATTATTGCCTGTGCTTTGCTAAAGGGTCAGAAAAAGCATGATCTACACCGCATGACTAAAAAGGATCCTCTCACAAGAACAGCATGGAGATCCAAAGTGGTCATAGAATTGTAGAGTTGTAGAATCGCAGAGTTGGAAGGGGCTTCTAAGACCATTGAGTCCAACCCCCTGCTCAATGCAGGGATCCACCTCAAAGCATACCTGACAGGTGGCTGTCCAGCTGCCTCTTGAAGGCCTCTAGGGTGGGAGAGCCCACGACCTCCCTAGGTCATTGGTTCCATTGTCAACTTCACACAAACGCAAGGGAAACCAGCTGCTTAATTGCACAAGATTTCTTTGCAGTGATAGAAAACATGTTGCAAACACTTCCCTTTCCTAAGGTCTGTTTAGGAAAAAAATGTCCAGGGCAGAAGCTTGGGTTGCTCAGTGTGGGATCTGTTGCTTTCTTCCCTTCCTGTCCATATTTGGGCTTTCTAAGCAGGTACCTCTACCACTTTTCTCCATATGCCCTGGGGTCATCTATGAGTAGGACCAGAGAACTCAAGATCCTGGATCTGCAACATTAATCCTTGAATGCTGCTAGATTTTACCTTGGTCCTGCCTAGAATACTGCTGGGTTTTGTGGTCTTCCTCCCTTGAGCAGCCAGACACAGCTCTGTAGATGGTGCACTATACCAAGAAAGGGCAGCAGGAACGGGAGGAAGTGATGGTCCAGTTCTTTTTCTTATTGATGAATAAAGCCCACGATGTTGCAATATGGGAAGTGTGCCAGGAGAGATGCACGGGAGAGTTTCTCTTTTCCCTAGCCTGATCCCTGTCCAAGATGCCAAAACTAAAGGGGAGAGAGAATTGACCTCATAATAACTTAGAATGGTGTCTTACGGTTCTTGAAATAGTTAACCAAAGTGAAATTGTCCTTATCCAATAGCTGAAGAGAGCATGGATGATGACATCCCAGAAAGGATACATTTAACTCCAGTGCCCCCTGAGCTACTCCTCAATGCTCTTGACTAAGGCAAGACCAGGAGCTCCCAAACCACCAGACAGCCATCTGTCACCAGCTGGGCAAGATTTCCCGCAGATCATGGCAGCCAGTTTCCTCTCAGACCTTGTGAGTAGCCTGTGCATCAGCTGGGCACATTGATTGACTCCTAGTCTTGCACACACACCTTCTAGTTGTCACAGAATAGTGCTGGGAATAGCCCTCTAAGCAAATTTGGACAGGGTGTGTGTGTTCCACCTCTGAACTCAGAGGTTCTTTCCTGCCCTCAGTGCAGCTCAGTTTGTAACAAAACCCTTGCATTGTATTTAGCTCTTCTCTGAAGCTGACTTTGGCTAGTAAGCATGCAGATAATATCCCAGCTGCCAGCTGCTGCCGGCGAAAGAGCGCAGGAACCAACACGCAGGAACCAAAAATCTGTGTGCGGGTGTGTGTGTGTGCGGGTGTGTGTGTGAGAGACCCGGGTGGCTCTTTCGCCGGCAGCAGGAGGCCGGCAGGGAGGTGGGCGGCGGCGGCGGCAAGGACGCGGCCGGATTCCCCAGCCTCCTCCTCCTCCACCTCTTCCTCCGTCTCTTCTGGGCGGGGATCTACACAATCGTTTTGGGGGCGGACTGGAGGCGCACGCAAGCGCCTTCAGTACGACGTGTAGATCCCCTGGCTCCTGGCTCTCCCGTGAGCTTGGGGGAGGCTAGCTGCTGGCAGCCCCCAGTCCTGTGCTACATGCATGACTGAGGCTTTAGAATCTGAAGACCTGCCCTCTTGCTTTATCTGCACTAGAAGATGGAAGATACGAAACTGTGTTCTGAGCATATCTGATGTGGCTAAAACCAGGGAAAGAGCTTGTACAGATGAGTATGTGCCAAGAGTATATTTTGGTCACATTTTAGAGAGACATTTTATTCTTAGTTGTTTATTATTACATTGATATCCTGCCCTTTTCCATCTTGCACGGCAGCTTACATGGTCTTCTTCCTCTTCATCTTATCCTCGCAACAACCCTATGCGAAACGTTAGGTTGAGACTCAGTGACTGATCCAGTGACCTAGGGAGCTTCATGGCCAAGCAGGGGCTAGAACTCGCATCTCCCAAGTCTAGTCGCATCCCAAGTCCAGTCGCATCTCCAGTCGCACCACACTGCCTCTCATGTGGTTCATGAGGCTGTAATCTACCTGCTCAGTGGCCAAGATAGATCTCTAACTGCAAAGAATACATGATGGGTTCATAACAGGTAGAATCATAGAATAGTAGAGTTGGAAGGGGCCTATAAGGCCATTGAGTCCAACCCCTGCTCAATGCAGGAAATGCAGGTATTCTTTGTTAATTCTATTGTCTTGTGATGACTGCTGACAAAAAACTAATCTGTTCTTCTCTGCTTTTATTTGACCCCTGATCACTCAGTGTCAGGGAAAGGAAATGCTGGCTAGCCTGTGTTCAATGTTGCACCTAGCATGTTCCAGTATTGATCACCATTGGGTCAGGGTGACATGCAGGGTGAGATGCAGGTGGTCTGGATGGTGCCCTGTGTCTTTGCAGGTGCAGTACCAGCGGCTCTTCCAGATGTTCCTTGTGTTAGGCATAGGTGGGACCCTCCTTATTGGCTTCCAGGTCTCTGTGATCACCTATCCGTCACAGGTAAGCTTTTGTAGCTGAGGATTTGGCCTGCAGGGCACAAGCTGAAGGACGTCTGTCAGACAATGGTCCAGAGGGCAGCTTCTCTGGTGGGACTATTTGGCTGATAAAGATTCTGTGTGTGCAAGCGGCTGCTGTGAAGGATTTAAAACACACACACACACACACACACACACACACACACACACACCCCGCACGTGCTGTGATCTTGCCTATCCTGAGGGCATGGTTGGCTCAGATGGTGCTGATCACCCTCACTGCCCCTTCAACAGGCGATCACACTGTCAGAGTTCGACATACCATATGTTTGGCACACATCAGATTTTATGTCCCACTTTGGTTTGGGCCAAAATGTTGAGCACATAGAAATCAAGGGTCCCCCACGCCCCCAGCTTTCTCAAATCAGCATAAGAGTGTTGTAGTAGTTCATTTCCAGCATCAGCAGGGTTTGGACCACAGACCTTTGCTGTCCCTTCAAACTCTATCATAATATTACATAACATACGGACATCAGAAGAGCCATGCTGGATCAGACCATCTAGTCCAGCACTCTGTACACACTCTGTTCAACCAGCTGTTGACTAGGAACTCACAAGCAGTGACACAGTTGCAACAGCACCCTCCTGCCCATGTTCCCTAGCATATAGCCTCACTGCTTCTGATACTGGAGGTTGCACATTTCCATCAGGACTAGCCATTGATAGCTTTCTCCTCCAGGAATTTATCCAACCCCCTTTTAAAGCAATCCAAATTGGTGGCCATCACTGCATCTTGTCATAGTGAATTCCATAGATTCTATGATGAAGGCATGTACGGATAGATCAATAGATATTCTTATCTCTTCTAGTTCATTAGCTAAATTCTAGCTAGGTTAACTGTGAGGTTACAGCACATTGAACTTTAGCTAAGGATCCAATCATGTACTGAAGATCTTCTGGCCAAACATATATGAACTGAGCAGCTGGCGGAGTCATAATAATAATAATAATAATAATAATAATAATAATAATAATTTATTCCCCACCTCTCCCTCTGGATCGAGGCAGGGAACAACACTAAATAAAATGTAATACATAAAATTAGTTAAAAGAGCATATAAAACCAATACAGTATTAAAATAACAATCACAATATTTTAAAATTCTTAGGTTTAAAATTCATCTGGGTAGGCTTGCCAGAAGAGACTAGTCTTTACAGCTGTCTTAAACTCAGAGAGATCTCTTCCGGCAGGCCATTCCACAGTCTGGGGGCGGCAGAAGAAAAGGTCCTTTGGGTAACAGTTGCCAGCCTAGTTGTGGCTGACTGGAGTAAACCCTTCCCAGAGAACCTGAGTGTGGGAGAAGGCGATCCCACAGGTAACCTGGACCCAAACCATGTAGGGCTTTAAAGGTAATAACCAACACTTTATACTTCGCCCGGAAACTAATTGGCAGCCAGTGAAGTGATTTTAAAGTTGGTGTAATATGGTCACCGCTAGGTGTACCAGTGACCAACCTGGCTGCCATATTTTGAACTAGTTGAAGTTTCTGGACTAGGTACAATGGTAGCTCTATGTAGAGCACATTGCAGAAGTCAAGCCTTGAGGTTACCAGCGTGTGCACTACCGTCTTTAGGTCTTCCAACTCTAGGATGGGGCGCAGGTTGGTTGGCCCAAGGGAGGACAAGTACACAATATCCTCTATCCACAACCACACTCTCATCTAGATCAGAATTTTATTCTGGACAATAAGATCATCAATGGCTACTAGTTATGGTGGCTACCTCCAGTATCTGTGGCTGTACTGGCATAATACGACAGGGAGGGTGCTGTTGAACTCATGTCCTGCTGGTGGGCTTCTCATTGAGACATCTGGTTGAGCACAGAATGTGGGAACAGAATGCTGGACTAGAGGGTCTGATCCAGCATGGATGTGTCTGACTGCTGTCTTCTGCTATGGCTGAGTGGTTAGGGAGCTGCTCAGTGGTGTTTGCAGTGTGGATTTAACACCTCTGGCTGTTTTGGGCCAAGTATGTAAAATGGTTGTTTCTCCACCCTTCCCACTGGTGGTCTCCATCTCCCACCTCCTGCTTTTTGAGCCTATGTCCTGGGAGCAAGCCACAGGAGGCTTCTTTATATTAAAGATGGAGGCCCTTTAAATTAAAGGGAAATAGTGTTTGCTTCTTGTTGCTTTGCTTCCTGCTTGTCTTCTGCATTTGAAATGAGCTGAATTACACAGGAGGAGAGCAGCAACTACTTGTCTGTTATTTGAAACCTCCAATGTCATACAGTTGAATGGAACAGCGCCCTCTAGTTTTGTAGCGCAACTTTGATGCACATGGCAGGAAGAATCAAGATATTTCAGAAGTGCAAGAGGCTCACAATGTCGTCAAAATGACGCGCAAACTTCCAGAGTGCCCGACTATGAGCGTGCTATAAGTTGCTCATTTGAAGAAGCCCTATTTGTCTTTGGTCCTTATTTGCACATGTCTGTCCTGGCCATTTGAGTTTGGCTGCTGGGTGAGTCATGAACTCCTGCTCCAAGAGGGCTGTGTGTGAATTCTGCAGTCCTTCTGCCCAGGGAGCTATTGGCTGTGTTGTGTGGCTCTTTTTCCTTGCCTTTGTGTTCCAAAATGGTGGTTGTGAGGCGCATCAAAGGAGTTGAAGCTGGGCTATGAGCAGATTACTATTTAGTTATTGATTACATTTCTACACTGCCCAAGCTCTCTGGATGATTCATTAAAACTACATGTACAGCATAAAACAATATATAAGAACTTAAAAACTACAATATAAAAGTACAACCAGAAGAAAAAAACTCTTAGCAGCAATGCAGAGATTTAAAATACAGATTTCAAACAACGGAGCTAAAAGATTAGAATGCTAAAATACTCAAGAAAAGAAAAAGGTCTTCGCCTGGCACTGAAAAGAATACAACATAGGCACCAGACGAAACTCCCTGAGAAGCTCATGTCACAGCTAGGGTGCCACAGCAGAAAAGCCCTCTTCCTGGTAGCCACCCACCTCCCTTTTTTTGGCAGGGGCTCTCAGAGAAGGCCCACTGAGAATTATCTTAGGGTCCGGGTATTTCCATATGGGAGGAGACGATCCTTCAAATAACCTGGCCCCAAGCCTTTTAGGGCTTTATGGGTTATTACCAACACTTTGAATCAGGCCTGGAAATGGACTGGCAGCCAGTGCAGCTGGAAGAGTACTGGCATAATATGATCTCATTGGCCAGTTCCTGTTAACAATCTCACTGCTCTGTTTGGATTAGCTGAAATTTCAGGACTGTTTTATAATGCATTGCAGTGATTCTTTAGGGAGAGTGCAACACCCTCCAGAACAGGTTGAATGTCATCTAGCTGGGCAGACAAACCACCCTCATCCATTCCATTACTGTACCCTGGTGTTGCATAAATTATGCTGAATCCGAGTGCATCACAGTCCAATATTGAAGCACTAGTGAAAGATCACAGGCAAAGCGTTGGGCTCCAAATGTTTATTCTCGAGAATTGGGTAATGACCTGGCACTCACGCAGCAAAGACAGGATCACAGCGCACTACATTCAAACCACAGCATATATAGTCCAAATGTTACACGTCATTTGCCCACATCCTATTGGTCCACCTCACATCACTCTAGCATGCCCAGTTGTGCTCAAGTTGTGTCAAGGGAGGAACTGCAGTGGGGAAAACATCTGGCTGTCGCCATCACCACATGTGAAATACTTGCTTCCAGGTGTGCTTTGAGCCGCATACCTGCACGTAACCCTTTCCTTATATGGGCAGCTAGCTGGTGGAACGAATTTGGCAGGATTAACTTAATCAGTGTCTTCTGGAGCTGACAAGGCTAAGGGGCTTGATGAGTGCCTACGTGCAACTTGCGTGGGGTAAATGGGGGTACTGGCAGCATCTGGCCACTCCCCCCTCCCTGCCTTGTGTACCCCTTTACCCTTTCCAGGTGTCCCTATGTGTGTTCCTGCGCAGGCTTCCAATGGGGGTAGACCGGGTCCTCTTTGGAATTGAGCTAGCTGGGTGGTTTGCAGCCATGCACGTCTTTGTTTACATTCACAGTTAATTGACCGTGGCGCTATTCTCAAGCAGCAGATAAGACACGTGTGGCTGAAGTTACAAAGTAGCAGCTATTTTACTGTTGGCAGGCTGCCAAAACCACAAATAGGAAGTTGAAGGGAATGAAGTGTTCCTAGAAAGAACTGGGGCTTGCGAAGGGGGAAATATGAAGCAAATAGTCATAGCTCTTAGTGGAGTGTCCTGGGGGGAGGCGTTGCGGGTGTGCAGGTGTGTGAGGGTGCACATGTACGCATGCATGTATGTGCATGTGCAAATGCGTGTATGGATGCGTGTCTGTGTGTCAGGGGGAAATGGACATTCTAGATTTTACGTCACTGGTACTGGTTCAGAACAGCCACTGCCTCACCTGGATTTGATGAAAAAGAGAGGTAGAGCTTAATTACACCTCAGCCCTCACCTCCAGATAACCTCCCCCAGCAGTTTTATGTAGATGTTGAACAGGAAAGGAAATAAAATAGAGCTCTGTGGAACCCCATGGCCTAGTTGCAACAGAACAATAATCCCCCAGCACCATCTTCAGGAATTGGCCATCCTAGTAGGAGTGGAACCACTGCAGCACAGTGCCTCCAACTCCCAACCCAGACAAACTATTGAGAAGGATACTGTTATGTCTAGCCCTGATCCCCCTGTTTTGGAAGAATGTATTTCAGGTAATCAGTCAGAATCAGACTCTAGAGTAGAGGAGTTGGCCCCAGACACAGGCCAGCCTGTACCAGTGGGGGACAGAGCTCTCACGCTTTCTCCTCCAGCTGGTCCTGATCTCTCTCCAGAACTTATCTCATCAAGGGCAAATCATACAGAGGCAGTGGGAAGCCAACATTCTTCTGAAGGACAGGCCACCGACAGGCTAACTGAACCTAGGGTGTGGTGCAGGCTAAAACAGGCAGAGCGAAAGGAAGGCGAGAAAAAGTCAGCCCGGCTCACATTGTACCTCTCTAAAGTTAACGCCTTTTGGGAAAAGGCTTTTCATTCTCCTTGAAACAACAATTGTCTTGCTTAATTTGCATAGTTTTGCCTAGGGAGAAGTTTCCAAGAGATTAGACCCTCTTCAGGCGGGAAGAAATGTTTATTGCTTAAACAAAGCTTTGTGGATTACTTAGCAGGCCTCGTTTTTTGTCTTCTAAGAAGGTAGGAGGTTTTTTATGAAACCTGACAGATACCATGATTGATGGTATCGAAAGCCACTAAGAGGTCCAGGAGAATAAAGAGGGTCAAACTTCACCTGTCCCTCTCCTGGCAAAAGTCATCCCACAACCAAGTCAGTTTCCATTCCAAAATCAGGCCTGAAGCCCAAATGAAATGGATCTAGACTTCAACAGCTTATGGCTGCAATAGCATTTAACCCAATAGAAGGAGCAGAACAGTGATATGTGTGGAAATTCCAATTGTTCTCATTAAATACTTTCTCTGGAGGTAAAATAATGGACAAACATACTAGGGCTGTGCTCCGCTTCTCTTTGGGTCGGAGAAGCAGAAGCGGATCGGGTTGCTTCTCCTCCCCTTAAGGCGGAGGCGAAGAGCATCAGGGGGGCAGCAGAGCGTCGTGGAGAGGATCGAGATGAAGGTGGATTCTTCATCTCAATCCAGAGCTCTGAAAAAAAGGTAAGAGGGCATTACCTGGCTCTGCAGCCACCCGTAAGAGGGCAGGGGGAGGGGGGGTTTACCTGGTCCGTTGCAGCCCATTGCCGGCTTCACTTGAGCTCACCGCTCAACCTGGAAGTGTAGGCCGCGGGGCCTACACTTCCGAGTTGAGCCGCAGGCTGAAGTGAAGCTGGCGACGGGCCGTGACGGACCAGGTAAGTGGTGTGCGCAAGGGGGGGGCTTACCTGGCCCTGCCACGGCTGCCACAGTTTGTGTGGCGACGTTGGTGCAACCAGGTAAGTCTATGGGTGTGTGTGTGTGGGAAACGGAGATCCGTAATGAAGCAGACCGGGCCACAGGCGGATCATGGCGGGGTGGATCGACCTGATCCAGAAGTTGCAGATTGGGCCATGAAGAGGATCGGGAGGTCCGTGCACAGGCCTAAAAAATACAATGTCAGACCAGTTCTTATTGTTAAAGAACGTATTTAAAGAAAATTTTAAGATTTAAATTTGTTAGTAATAAAGCTAAGAAGACAAAAGCATTACAGGGAAAACACCAAAGTCAAGGTCAACACATTCAATGTCAAGGTCAAACGCATTCCAAGTTCCTGACTTCCCAACAATGGTGTCAACACACTCTTGATATTTGCAAGCAAAGGAAGCAGTAGAACTGAATAAGAATACTTAAGTGTCCTACTTGAAACCCTTATTCTTCTTGACTGTATTTCTGGTTATCTGAATATTTTAAGTCCCTCTCTCCAATAGAATAAATGAAGGTTTGAAAATGAGCTAGGGCAGGTTCCCTCCCCCGCCGCCAAGTCTGCTCTCTGGATAAATAATTGTGTTGTGTGTGTGTTTTTTAAAAAAAATGAAATAAGGAGACTTTCATATACAACAGTCATATATATATATATATATATATATATATATATATATATTTAACTTTAAAGTCTTTTTTGTCAGGACATAAAGAGATTTATCAACGAGACGTGGGTAAAACGACATGGCTCTCCTCTCCTTCCAGACATGCTCACCCTGCTCTGGTCTTTTGTTGTGTCCATCTACTGCCTAGGTGGGCTGCTGGGATGTCTCTGGAGTGGACCCCTAACCACAAGATATGGAAAGTACGCCTCTTTCTCATCAATTCACCTATCAGAATATATTAGTGGCATTACCCTTGTGCTTCCATGACTTTACATAATTTTTTTATTCATAAATCTTATAGAATTTATTCACAACATTTTCTCTTGTCTCTCCATTCCACAATCGAATTAAAAGCCTAGTGGATAAGAAAATAAATTAAAACAGCAAGTGATCAATCAGAGTTTTCTTTGCCTATTCAGTGAGGAAATAAGGGGGGAAGTATAAATGGAATTAACACTAAAAATTTGTTTATTACAGAAAGAAAAGTTTAATGTGCAACAATTTTATCGTAATTGTAGCTGCCCTTCTCATTGGTTCCAGTAAGATGGCCCACTCTTTTGAACTGATTCTGATGGGTCGCTTCTTTTATGGCATCAGTGCAGGTGGGATGTTTGAACTTTGGGGTCTTTGATGAAGCTGTTTGATCCCTTACAGAACTAATAGCAAAATAAGAAACACAGGGGTAGGAGAAGAGACTGAGTGAGGAGTGTAGAAAAAAGGTGGAGAGCTCTCTGAGGGTAAAAGGTGAAGCACTCGCACTTCAAGACCAACTGCCCTCTCCTCCTGGAAAGGAAACCTGTTTTCAAACCTTAGTTGATGAGAGGGATTTATTCCCAACAGAAAGAGGATCAAAACAAATCTAGGGTACTGAGATCTCTTGGCATTGGTCCACGTGCAAAAGGGCACAGAGGTTCTAGGTTACGATTAATCTCTAGAGCAAAGCATTAGGAGGGAGGGGGGGTTCCCATCCTTAATGGATGTTAATAAGTTTGCTAATAAGTTTGCTTTCAGGGCTTTTGACTGGCCAGTTCAGAATTGACCTCAAGTAACTTAATTAGGGCCAGAACTACACCTTGCGTCAAATATTTACGAATGTGGGATAAAAAGCAGGAAATAACACTATGAACGTGATATATGGAATGTTGTGCCCCAACAATTGTCAGTCCACTTTAATACCACTTTAAAACAGTAGCATGGGGTGGGGGGATCGCTTTTCCCTACTGTCGCTTTTCTGTCTCACAATAGGAACAAACAGCTTCCTCTTTCTTCACACGGGGAAGAAAAAGGAAGCAGCAACGACCACGTGGCCCATTCAGTGGGTGTCTTTATCGTGCTGCTTTTCTTGCACACTGCAGGAAATGGGGGCAAGTTTCACTTTAATTAAAAAAAATGGATTTTTTGGGTCTTATTTTGCTACGGAAAATAGAGCAGAAGGAGTGGGAGATGCACAGAAGGTCAAAGGGACCTTCTGTGTCAAAGGGACCCGCGGACATTCATAAGTGGCCAGTAACGAGGGGAAGAAGATGCGAGGGAGACTGGAGCAGGCAGGCACCATCAGAGCCTGCTTCAGTTGGACCCCTCCCCTACAGGGCTAAGATGAGAGGACAGAGCAGGGCCTTCCCACCAGCCTAAGCAGTCTCCTTAATTTCTTTTTATTTTCTCCCTTTTCCCTCTCCATACACTTTTTCTTGTGTGTCATGTCTTTTTTAGAATGTAAGCCTGAGGGTAGGGACTGTCTTCTTTATTGATACATTGTAAGCTGCTCCGAGAGCCTTTTGGCTGAGGTGCGGGATAAAAAATACTCTAAATAAATAAATAAATAAATAAAAAATAAACGAGCATGCTATAAATACTTGTCTGATGATGCTCCAAATTTGCAGGTTCCAGGGACCCCAATTTTTGTATACCAAAGTGTTGGGATTAGCTTTATGCAGCAGAATATGTGGGCTTGGAGATATAAAGAATACATAAAGAGAAACTGGCGTTTATCTTAAAAGGCAAACGTATTTATTGGGAAAATACATAGGATAGGAAAGCCTCATTCTATCATTTTTATTTATACAAGAGTTTAATGTAGGTTGAAGGATTTTAATGGTAATTGTTTTATGTGTATTTATTTACTTATTTATTTATTTCTATATCACCCAATAGCTGGAGCTCTCTGGGCAGTTCACAAAAATTAAAACCATTCAAAGTATAAAACAACAGTATAAAACCATAATATAAAAGCTCAACCAGATAAAAACAGCAACAATGCAAAATTACAAATTTAAAACACCAAGTTAAAATTTATTTATAGACTGTTAAAATGCTGGGAGAATAAAAAGGTCTTCACCTGGCGTCTAAAAGCATATAATGTAGGTGCCAAGCAAACCTCCTTAAGGGGCTCATTTCACAGCCGGTGTGCCACAGCAGAGAAGGCCCTCCTCCTAGTAGCCACCTGCCTCACTTCCTTTGGCTCTTTATTATAAAGAGCCACAATGCCAGAAATGGTGAGGTGGCACTATGAAAATGTTTAAAATAAATAAATAAAATGGAGGAGAGAGCGAGAGCAGCTGCATGCCATGGCAGCCCTTTGTTGAGAGAGAGAGGACTGTGGGAAGAAGACAGGAAGTGGAAGTGATAATAGTTAGCAGAGAGTCATTCTAGACATTCTAGTTTGCAGAGAGCCCCTGTCTGATCAGGCAGGGACTCTCTACTAACTAGAACTATTGCACCCTATTGGTGGCAAATAGATATAGTGAGACAATGCTTGTTGAAGTCCAACTTCTAACACCCCTTCTCATCGTCTCGTACTCACAACTCCTATAACTTCACGAAGATGCTGGAAGCTATCTTTAGGTAGTGGCTTTGCAAGAACATCTGCCAGCATCTCTTCTGTCAGGCACCGGCAAACCTAAACTCTTACATTATTCTGTCTTCTACCTTGGCTTAATTCTTAATTCTTGCTCAACCACACTGCCAGGACAAAGTGGAGATTCTAAAGGCAACCCACACACAGATGCATGCATGCACATACATGCGTACGTACACACACACACACACACACACACACACACACACACAAGTAACAGTGCAACACCACTGTTTGGTGACACAACTTGATTACTTCTGAAAGCCAGCTTTCATGTACCCGTCATGTACGGTTCAAACTGGCAGGTTTCATGTGTGGTAGAATATTGTAATACAATTTCAGAGGTTTGGTGTTAAACCTTTCTAATAATAATAATAATAATAATAATAATAATAATAATAATAATAATAATAATAATAAATGTAACTTTTCTCTTCATTGTAGGTATATGCCTGAACATCCATGGACCATACCTTGGAGAAGTTTCTCCCAAAAAGTTTAGAGGTTTTGCAATTGCCACAGCCTCTGTGTTTTTTTCACTAGGAAAGGCCTTGGGGCAAATTATGGGTTTAAGGTAAAGTCACCATAGTCACTGGCACGCCACACCACCTCTATTTATTCTCTCCCCCCTCCCATCACACACACACACATACACTCCCTCTTTCTATCCATATTTAGGACAACTAACTACAATGGATTACCTTGTAGTTGACACTGCAAAGCTGGGCTCTCCAACATGGTGCCTTTGAGTCTTGGTGCCTCCACCCAAGCTCACTGTCCCTCCTATAAAAATTAATTGGAAGACTGGCATGATGGAAATTGAGGCCCGGCCCGGCCCTCCAGCACCATCTTTACTTGGATTTCAAAGAGTGGTTTTGTGTTTCAGAGTCCAGAGCTCCACCGCTACCTTTACTGTGGTTCTTTTCTTTTAGTCTCACCAGTTTGTAATGTTTCAGTGTTTCAGCTAACAGGAAGTTTTTCTTAGTATTTTGGCCAGGTATGTCCAATCTAAACTTCATAGAGTCATCCCATGAAGCTGATTGGTGGGAGATTCAGGACAGATAAAAGGAAGTAGTAATTAAACTATGGAACTCACTACCACAAGATGTAGTGATGGTCAACAATTTGGATGGCTTTAAAAGAGGGTTAGACAAACTCCTGCATGAGAAGCCTATCAATGGCTCCTAGTCCTGATAGCTATGTGCTACCTCCAGTATTAGAGGCTGGAAGTCTATGTCCACCAGTTCCTGGGGAACATTGGCAACAGAATGCTTTTGCATTTGTGCCCTGGTTGCTGGTTGGCCACTGTGTGAACAGAATGCTGGACTAGGTGGACCTTTGGTCTGATCCAGCATGGCTCTTCTTATGTTATGTTCAAACATGTAACTTTTCTTCCTCTTTCCTCTTGAACCATTTTTATTATTACAATATCCTCTTTGGGATATTGTGGAGAGCCAGTGTGGTGTAGTGGCTAAAGTGTTGGACTGGGAGTCGGGAGGTCTGGGCTCTAGCCCCACTGGCCAGGGAAACCCACTGGGTGACATTGGGCCAATAATAAAAATAAAAATAAAATTGTGTATTGACCATATCAGAGCTGCACGTTGGGATTTTGGGGGTGGTGATTCTCTAACTGTGAGGCCTGGAATACCGTTGGGTTTGGGTTTTTTAGCATGGAAATGAGGTATTCTTAGCTTTTGTCTCCTAGCCCCTATCACAGAATTCTCTGATAAAACACAGATGCCTTTTCTTGACAGAGATCTTTTAGGCACCACATCTTTATGGCCTTTCCTGTTGGCTCTGTGTGGAATACCAGCACTGCTGCAGCTGCTCCTGTTGCCGTTCTTCCCAGAATCTCCTCCATTCCTGTTGATTCAAAAGGATGATAAAGTAGGCTGCTTAGCAGGTAATATTTAGGTTTTTTTGCTTACAGTGAAGGGAAAGGGATGAGTCTCACCACCTAATTGTAGTCATTCAGTGATTATGTGAAGGATGCTGGAATGTAGGAACTAAGCCAGGCCAGCAAAAAAACATTGTGGTATGTTACTGAAAAACATGTGCTGTTTTTCACTGAAAAACATGTGCTTCAGTAGTGGAGACTGGGGATCTGTGAACTGGATATCTCATTGAAGTGATTTTGCCCAGGTTCCTGATGACAGGTCAGGGAGCAGAATCGATCTTAAAGCCAGCCAGTGCTGAAGCAACATCCGGTCATCAGTTGGAAAGTAATCTAGTCCAACCTCCCATTGCCAATGCAGGAATTCCATTGCTGCAGCATCCCTGATAGGTGGTCTTCCAGCCTCTGCTTAAGAAATTCTAAAGAAGGAAAGAGGGAAGTCTGTTAGACAACTCAAACCATCAGGAAGTTTGTCCTAATGTTTAGTCAACATCATTTAGAATTGCCTGCCTGGTGGAAATGTTGCAGATATCATGCAACATTTAGATAGCATAGTGCCTAGGCAGAGTCAGTTTTCATGGTCCATGTTGGTACCAACGATTTAGTCATGAGGTGCTGGAAGCCAAATTTAACTTGTTAGGTAGGAGGCTGAAATCCAGGACCGTCGAGGTGGCTTTCTCTAACAGGCAAAGCTGAGAAGTCTCAATGCTTGGATGAGACAGTGGTGCAGAGGTTCAGATTTGTTAGGCACTGGGGAACATTTTGGGACAAGCTGGGCCTGTACAAGAGGGGACGGCTCCACTTAAACCTAAATGGAACCAGACTGCTGATGCTACACATAAAACAGGTGGCAGAGCAGTTTTTAAACTAAACCCTGGGGAAAAGCAACAGGCACTAGAACCATCCAGTTCAGGTTAAATCATCCAGAGGGGTTAAAGATGAAAATGTTTTTGATTCCCCAGATGTACAAGGAGATAAATAGGCCCTGAGTATATGGTAGAACATAATAGCCAATCATGATGGCCTAAGTGTAAAAAATTCACATGCCAGAGACATCTGGAGAGGGACACCGTGTATATATGCAATATATATGCACCGTGTTTATATGCAAATACTCTGAGCCAAAATGGGAGAATTGGAGTGCTTGGTTTCAAAGGAGAACCTGGACATAGCAAGCATTACAGAAACCTGGTAGAATGGAGATAACCAGTGGGATATGGCCATCTCTGAATATAAACTCTACAGGAAGGACAGGGAAAGGCGTACTGGGGGCGGTGTTGCTCTGTACATCAAAGAGGGCATAATGTTGAGCAGACTAGACCACCTAAATTGTGGTAAGAGCGGGAGTCCCACTCCTCCTATGGAGGGAGTTCGTTGTCTAGCCGTGAGTCAATGTGAGACAGACAAGCGGGTAAGGTTCAAACAACAGTTTCTGTTTATTGAGGCAATTGCATCAAGCTCACACAAGCAAGATAGTGAGAGCCCCGTTCTGTTGTTACAAGCTGTTATTTTATACACATTAGATCTTTCAAGGCTCACATCTTTTTGATATATTTCAGAAAATGGCAGTGTGCCAAGTTTTCTCAGTTAAAAGTGATACTTCCTGCTTTTGCTAGGTAAGCAGCTGGAAAATTCCACTCAACCCCCAAATTTGGGTGTCTGTAGTTTTCTTGCTGGATACACACTTTGCACTTCTTTTATCTAATCTAAAGCAAGAGTTGTTTATAGCTGGCTGGGTGGTTTAGAAGACGTCTTCTAGTGACACTTCAAGAGCTTAGTAAATTTTCCACAAAATGGGTCACATTCTTCCACAGAAGTGCTGTGGGTGACAATTTATTTATTTTATTTTATTTATTACATTTCTATACCGCCCAATAGCCGGAGCTCTCTGGGCGGTTCACAAAAATTAAAAACATTCATAATATAAAACAACAGTATAAAACCATAATATAACATACAATAAAAAGCTCAACCAGATAAAAACAGCAGCAATGCAAAATTACAAATTTAAAACACCATGTTAAAATGTATTTATAGATTGTTAAAATGTTGGGAGAATAAAAAGGTCTTCACCTGGCGTCTAAAAGCATATAATGTAGGTGCCAAGCGAACCTCCTTAGGGAGCTCATTCCACAGCCAGGGTGCCACAGCAGAGAAGGCCCTCCTCCTGGTAGCCACCTGCCTCACTTCCTTTGGCAGGGGCTCACGGAGTAGGACCCCTGAAGGACAATACAGGGCCCCAAGCAAAATTTAGTGCTAAGAACATGCTTTCGTCCTCCAGACCAGAATGCTCAGGGTGACCTTGAGATGGAAAATGAAATCAGCGAGGCCTCCAAACGAGTGCTGGACTAGATGGATCCTTGGTCTGATCCAGAATGGCTCTTCTTATGTTCTGATCTCTGGAGCAGCAGAAAACAAATTTATTCCATCACCTGTGTGACAGCCCTTGAAATATTTGAAGACGGTCATCAAACAGCCTCTTCATTGTCTCTTCCCCAGACTAGACATACCCAGTGTAAAGGAAGAGCGCCCAGCAACCAGCTGGCTTCTTGACTGGATTTAGCACGGATCCCTGGGCCCAGACACTCACAGCTCACAACGTGAGGTTTAAGACCATTTATTAGGAAAAGGGTAGGAATACATTGGGATTAGCAGAATAAAATATCATAAAAGCATGCATATATATGAGAACCCAGTGCAAGCAAGCTAAAAACTAAAACTACAATTTCATACGTCACCCCAGACCGAACTCAGCCGACACCCCCTGTTCCCTTCACAGGGGATAACTTTATACCATTCTTTTCATTCCTTCCCCCCTCCCTTCAGCTTTGATGCATGGAGTGTCTTCACACCTCTCGCCCGGGATGGTTAATCACTCAAGGACAAGACAGTTACAATCGGCCTAGCTCCAGTCTTCTCCCCCATACAGCTGTCTGGTTCTTATCTCTCTTCCTATGAAACCATAAAATTCACAAATTAAAAGACATGCCAGTCCCAAGGTCCGGTTAACCCTCACCTTACCCTTACACCCAGCTTTCCTCATAGGACTCCAGGCTCCTTACCATTTTTCTTGGCTCCTCTGCACATATTCCAGTTTGTTGAAACTCTTGTTAAACTACCGCAAGGTGGCAGAAATGCTTGCCAAGGAGCAAGTGGCTTCTGCACATGAACAGTCTCTCCTAGCATGGCTGCAGGACAAGCCCACACTGTGCTAGGCAGGCCTCACGTTTCAGCCTCCATAGTATGGGTGGATGATTTAATTACTAAAGGGACCTGCACATCCACCCACTGTGGGGCTTTTGAAGCATATAGACAACCTCCAGACCAGAATTCTGTCAAATTCCAGCTCAAAACCAGAAGTTTGGGAAAGAATCCAAAGCCCCAAATTCAATCCTGCTGATATGTTTCTTCTAATCAATGCTTCTTTAAACCCAACTTCTCTTCACAAATGTGGTGCTGTTTCTCCAATCAGGTCCTATTCTGTCTATAACTTTCCATTGCGGGTGAGGCAGATGGAAGGTGCAGATGATAATTATTTGGCTGCACCTGTGTGATATCTGGTTTCTTTTAATGACATTGAAATGTTATCTTTTTGATCAGCTGACATATTGATAATTGAATGGATCAATCTTTGAATCACTGTGCTATGTTTTTTCTCCCACAAAGCCATGAAGGACCTCTGGGGTGAAGGACATTACCAAGTTGAGATGGAGGACATGATGAAGGAGAAGGTGGCCACAAGGAATGCCAAGACCTTGACTGTCCTGGAAGTGATGAGGGAGCCATTGTTGCGGTGGCCCTTGTACATCACCATTCTGCTGATCATGAGCATACAGCTCTGTGGCTTGAGTGCAGTTGAGTAGAAACAATAATTAGAATCAATAATTAGAAGCAAGTGAAACTTCTCTTCTTCAGGCTCCCACATTCTCCTATTTATTAACTATCTGATTTATTTTGGGTGCATCCATATTAGAAGTTGGATCTAGGAAACTACCTTCCTTGGGTATTAAAATATTTGTGCTTACATGGAGCCTGCCTTCATGGCGGTATCATTGTTGTGGGGTGGCGGTGAGTAATCTTAATGAAGGCAGGCTGGAGGAGGCAGCGTGGATTTTCTGGTGGCCATTCAGCTCTCTGTACCTCGCCTGGTTTCTGGCAACCAACGAGAGGTTGCTGCCTGTCCAGGAATTCCCGCTACATGACATGTAGTCAGATGGTGGAAGAGCCGTAGCAACCTCGCTCCAGTGGGAAAAGTCAAGGTAAGTTCCTGACTTTTCTGCTGTGCATGTTTGTGTATTTGCCCAGCGGTGGCTGTGAATCAGCAGCTGTGTCATATAATCAATGCGGCGCTGATTTGCAGGCACCACGGGGCAAAGACCATGTTTAGACAACCCCATGAAAGAATTACAGCACTATTTTGTCTGTAAAGAGATAGGCTTTAAAAAACCACACTCTGTGACCTTTCCGCTATCGCCATTTCTGCCATTTGCATGTTTTGGATTTGTGCTAAAAGAGTTAATAATTTAAAACTTTTTTTAACTTCCTGGAGAAATTTTGCAATAGGGGGTTAATTATAAAAACATTACAGCACAAATGTCAAAATATGCTTTAAAAAATACAAATTTGATTTAAAAATGACATGCTCAGATGGATTGGCCTTTTTACTGCCCACATAGCAGAAGAAAAATTGTCATGTCTGCTGTTGGCTGGAAAGTCAAATGCAGTTCCACTTGAACCTTACAGCAGAAGGACCTGCCTATTTGGGAACACTCTGCCTTTAATACCCTGCACTTTCAGACCTGTAGGACTCCCAAGGCAGTTTACAAAATATATTAAAATAACAAAATATGAAACACTATAAAATAAAACACCACACATTTATAGGAACAGTAGTGTTGTCAAAAACAAAATGGCAGGTGTGATGTCTCATTCCTCCTAGGATGTTGTACGCCGCGTGTAGACAGAGGGGAAGATCTCACAATAACGATATTGTGAGATCCTCCTTCCTCCATCGCGCTAGACCTGGTAGGTCTAGCCATGGCTTTAGAATACTGATTATCTCCCTCAAGATCTGATGTGGGAACAAAAGGGGATTGTGGCTATTATTATTATTATTATTATACTGCTGTGCCTCCACCTATGCTCAATTGACCTTTATATTTGTAAATAAATACAAATATTAACAAATGCCATTAAACCTACGGTGGCCTCTTTCTAAAGGAAATCAAAGCTGCATACCCTTAGAACTTGTCATTGTTTAGAGAAGTGGGCAACCAAAGCCACATTTGAAAATAATAATAACAATAATAATAATAATAATAATAATAATAATAATAATAATAATAAATTTATTTCTTACCCGCCTCTCCATTCTGATCGAGGCAGGGATCAACAATAAACGATAAAATACATAAAACTGAATTAAAACATAATGATCCCCTTTTCAAAAGCAAACACATGGCTGCTGACAAATAGCACATGACAGTACAGCAAAAGCAAGATAAAATCCAGCACATAATAAACAAACCGTACAGCAAGATACAAAGCAACTTTAAAACTAGAGCCATAAAGTCAGAGTCCTTTTATTAGAGGAGTTTTAAACACTTTTGCCAGCAATATCATTAAAGCAATGTTCATCCCCTCTATCCTTACACCCTTCTCACAATATTTTGATTTGGCTATTCCAGATCTACTTCTATGCCTTTGAAGTTTTCCGTACAGCCAAGCTTGAGGAAGCACTCATCCCTTATGTGACCCTAGGGGTCGGCATATGTGAATTTGCCTCTGTCATCCTGTGTGTAAGTCCCACCTAGCTGAGGATTGGAAAAAGAGAATAATAGAAATCGCAAGCAGTCTGATGTCTTGGTTTGAAGTGTTGGCTCCTTCTGATGATGAACATGATCATAGAGAACCAAGCAAGGAAGAGCCACAGTGATGACTCATGGTGGCTGCATGTCCATGGCCTGGTTGGATATATGAGGGGAGTGGGCAGAGGGACTGGTCTCAGACCTGAGGCTCACCATGGCCTAGAAGCTCTATTATGAATGGACCACTTGTTGGATGGAAAAGTGGTTGTGCTTGAAAAAAATCCCCCCTCCAAATTATCCTGAGCAAACATCACATGCTCAGTAGACTCACCCCAGTGACCTTGCTGGCTGGAATTTTGCTCCCAATGATGATCTTTTTCAACCAAACAGAGCACCATCATTGACCACGTTGGCAGGAGAATTCTACTGTGGGGAGGTTATGGGATGATGGCTTTGGCAATGGCACTCCTCATCCTGACCCTCTCTCTTCAGGTGAGCAAAGTCTTCTTTTCTATTCTTCTAAGCGGTCCCTGTTTCCATCTACCATATGTGAATTACTATGTGAATTACCCTGTCCTGCTCAGGGTAGGCAGTTTCCTCCTTGATAACAGTGTTTTGTTTTTATGATGGGATGTGGGGTGTGGATCAAATGTCCTGCAATTTGAGAACCATTTGTCCCCCCTGACAAAAGGCCAGTCACATGTGGCAGGGAGTTGGACTCGATGGCCTTATAGGCACCTTCCAACTCTGCTATTCTATGGTTCTATGATAATTTGTGGAAATGAGGGACACTAGAATCTAGCATTCCTGGAAGGGCAGACTGGAGGTTAGGCCTATGGCAGCATTGAATTTTGCACAAAGCACAAACACTTCCATGCTCCCCAAGCAATCAGAGAAAGAAAATGGGGGTGGGGGTGGGGAGAGATTGGGATAGCTAACCATATTTATGAAATGTCCTCCCCCCACCATGTTGGTTCAGCTCGAGATGTGCCAGAACATCATCACAGAACATATGCATTGCAATCATATGTTCTGAGATTTGAACACCCAAGATTGTTGGCTTTTTAACAAAAAGAATATCAGGTTTGGAAATGTCTCTGCTTGACAGCTACTCAAAATATGCAATACTGGGCTAGATGGATCATCCAAATGCCCATCTAGTCCAGAGCACAACATGTGGAATTGTGGATGATTATGGTGGTTCTGTTGAACAGAATTGTAGGTGGGTGCTTTAAATTGCAGTTTCCATGCTTTTCAGTGCATAATTTGTAAGTCCCTTTTCTTAAATGGGGGAGGGGGTTGACGTTAGAGTATAAAGTATGTTCCTACTCTAATCTTTGTTGCTAAATCTCAGAAGCACCCACTGCTATTGCCTTCACCTTCTTGACTTGGTTGCCTATAATTAACCTTCACAGTACCCCAAACCTAGGATACATCCAGGCAACTGATCTTAATAATTCACAGCAGCATCTAATAGAACCAAATTTCCTGAAGGGTTCTTTGGTTATCAGACAAGCTGGAAATGCCATATCATAGTGGCATCGGAATCCGTTGTAGCCATCTTGACTACCATTCTTTGGCAGACAGGGGGGAGTCGCGAGGAGGGCACTTTTCTGGAGTCCCAGAGAAGCGCCTCCTCGCCGCCACCCCCTCACATGCTCCCATCGCAGGGGCTTAGAAAAGGCCCCTCCTTAGGGAGGACTCCATAGAGGCTTTCCCCCCTCCCACTCTTATGGCCGCTGCCAATGAGTGGAAGAAAAAAAAAGCTTCCCTATGGAGTCCCTGTGGATGTCAGCTACTGCTTGCAATCAGGGTGCTGTTTCTCCGTGTTGTCTCCCAACACGGAGAAACAGCTTCCGGTTTTGTTTTATTTTTGTTTACAGAGCAATCCTCTGTATGTTTATTCTGAATTAAGACCCACTGAGACTTTCTCCCAAGTAAATGTGCACAGAACTGCAGCCTTTACATTTGTTTTAATTCTTGGGGACTATGTGCGTGCAAACACAAGAGTGCCATGCATCTAGTTTAATGCATCTCAGTGCTTGCAGATGGGTGTTAAGATGATTACATGTGGTTGAGGTTTTTTAATTTGAGAAGAATAAAGCTTTGCATGTAAACATCACAATATTAAAGACAAAATACTACAAAGCAATGTACTGTTTTCAACCTTTTTCCATTTTAGGGGTGTGTGGAGGGAGTACTGAGACTGATTTCTTAATTTCATGGTTTGATCTGTATACAAAACTAAACGCAGAAATAAATAAATTTGAAAGGTCCATCCACAGCCCCTTTCCTAACAATTAATTAGCTTCTAGCTAGAATGACAAATGTGAAAGATTAATATGAATATAGAATAAAAGTGGCAAACTTCAAGAGGCAGCTGTAGGCCCCTTCCAACTCTGCTATTCTATGATTCTATGAACTGAAGATCTGAAAAACTACGCGTTTAGCTACTGAATCCATTTTCTTCAACAGAAAAGTACTCAGCAAAATTAGCCTGTACATTGCACTAATAACCAACAAATAACCTACTCCAAAAACTGAACTTTTCTGAGAATATTGTACAATCCTATATGTAGTTTTTAAGGTGTGTTCCCCCACCCCACCCGAGATCTAACTATACAGGCAAAAAATAAAAATAAAGGCATAGCTTCTATGCATATCTTCTTGGAAGTAAGTCCTATAAAACACATAAACTTACTTCTGAGTATATATGCTTAGAACTCTGCTGTAAGGTAAACTTTTCAGGAAATAAAATTATCAATGTACTAAAAATGAAGATTAATCTAACTATTTATGAACCTAGCCAGACTTCTTTAATAATAATAATAATAATAATAATAATAATAATAATAATAATAATATCAACGGCTTATATTTTCTACTCTGGCATATGGTAGTAACAATTATCCTAGATGTTTATATACATGAATCATATTATTCCAAAAGTATTAGAGAGCCAAACATAGAAATGCTTGCATTTATTTAGTGGGAACACCACATTTCTATCACCATGATCATTTTGGGACAAATTAGGTTTCTAAAACCCCAGAGAAAAAGGAACCCAAGGATATACAAATCTGTTTTCCAGTCTGGGATAAGTATCTTATAAAACACAGTCAACATTGCTCTTCAGGTGTTATTATTTCTTAAATAATCATTATCAAATGCTATTTCTTTAATGTACTTGTCATCCCCAGCTCTTCACTGGCAAGTGAAGAATGACTTACGTAAAAATATTAAAAGAAATCATAATTACAATTTTAGAAAGCCCATAAGACAAAACATAACCAGTCAAGCTGATAATATTTCCAGCTTTAAAATGAATTCCTGGAAAAATAACATTGCTTTATATGAAATAACTTTGTTTATCCACCCGACATCATCTAAGATGGACTCATTCAGTAAGCCTCAAATTATATTTCTGTTTCATATACTGTGTCATTATTATAAAGAAACAGGAAACATTAGGAAAAACTTCCTGACTGTTAGAGCAGTACGACAATGGAACCAGTTACCAGGAGGTTGTGGTCTCTCCCACACTAGAGGCATTCAAGAGGCAGCTGGACAGCCATCTGTCAGGGATGCTTTAGGGTGGATTCTTGCACTGAGCAGGGGGTTGGACTCGATGGCCTTGTAGGCCCCTTCCAACTCCACTACTCTATGATTCTGTGATTCTAATTACAATTTTAGAAAGCCCATAAAACAAAACAAGCTGATAATATTTTGAGCTTTAAAATGAATTCCTGACGTTCCTGATGTTGTGTTTAACATGAGATCCCTCCTTTGTTTACACGTGAGGCACGACGACCTCAAGAAGAAAGGAGTCACACCCGCCATTTTTTATTATTTAAAGGAGAAGCAGCGCATGAACACTCGTGCGCTTAATTTAGTTTCCCCACTCCCCCCACCCTAATCCCGATGGGCGCAGCGGGTGCGTGTGTGGCTCCTGGCTCCACGCGAGGAATTACGCAGAGCCAGGTCAAACCGTGGCAACGGGCCACACGTTCCGCTGTCTTGGGCTCGGCCCAAGACCATGGAAAAAGCGGGCCCAAAGGGGAGGGCTCTACCCCAGGGCAAGGGAGGGATCACCCCTCCTTGGTCCCGGGAGCCCCTGTGTATCGTGGATGCACAGGGACGATCCCGGGGTTCGCCCCGTGATAAATCCTGGTCTAGCTAAGGCCATAGTTTATCCACCAGACATCATCTAAGATGAACTCATTCAGCAAGCCTCAAATTATATTTCTGTTTCATATACTGCCTCATTATTATAAAGAAACAAAGGAGTGGCAAAAAATAAAGTCAATTCTGATAAGCCAGGGATAAGGGACAGCAGTAAATATGTTTAGAGCTGTGGCCACAACTAATTTTATGCTTTAATAAAATATTTATACAGAAGTTATAGACCCATAGACCTTGCTGTCCAATTTGTTTGATATAAGTAGTACTCTGAATCCGGTAATCACTGCTGAGCGTGTCACCGTTATTTTAATCATCTCTTCCCTTTTGCCTGCTTTCCAGGATCAGTTCACATGGATGTCTTACTGCAGCATCACCCTCATCTTCTTGTTCACTGTCTTCTATGGAATTGGCCCATGTGAGTAAATCAGAACAAGGTGACATGGGCTGGACCAGAGGATGATTTAGGCACTGCCAGGTAGAGTTTTGTTAAAAGGGCAGGGGAAGGGGTACACCAAACAGAACTGAAAATCTAAACAATGGGTGATCTTCTTGTTGTTGTATTTATAGGCCACCCTATAGCAGAGTTCTCAGGGAAGCTTAATCATTCAATAGCAATAAAAAAACACCCAACAATAACGTAATAAAAAAAGAGAAAAACAGAGGAAAAACAGCAGCAGGTGTTCAATTTGAGATTCAACAAGCCAGGGCCCAAATCTCACTTTGAACCAAAGGTGTCTCTTGCTAAAGAAATTAGTACTCAGTGGGCACAATCCAGAACACCCTGCAGTTCTGCTCTAGAATTCCACTGGGGTTTTGAACTGCTGGGAGAGATAATCCAGGGAAGTACACTTGGGCCTTTGCTGAAACTGAAAATCTAACTGAAAATCCAGGGGAGAGGAGAGGAAACCTTGCGTTGTGAATAACGTGAGATCTCACCCTCGTTTACACATAAGGCGCGACGGCCTCAAGTAGAGAGGCGTTGTGCCCGTGATTTCTTTTATTTTTTAAAGGGCCGTCTGCGCACGAGCGCTGGAGCAACTAAAGGTAGGGATTATTTTTTTAAAAAATATATATATATTTCCCCGCTCCCCCCACTCTAGCCCCAATGGGTGCAGTGGCTCCTGGCTCCGCGCAAGTAATCGCGCTGAGCCAGGAAAAGATACAGAAACGGGCCACACGCTCACAGTCTTGGGCTCAGCCCGAGACCGTGGGAAAAACCGGGCCCAAAGTGTAGGGCTGCTTCCTGCGGCCAGGGAGAGAAGATCCCTCTCTGATTCTGGGATCCCCTGTGCGTCATCTGGACGCACAGGGGCGATCCCGGGTATCAGCCCGGGATAACCGCTGGTCTAGCTAAGGCCTTGATCTCAACCAGGAAAGCTGTGTCCACATACACCAAACAGTCCCCTGAGCTGGGGTTAACCAGGCAAAATTGGTGTTTGTAAGTTGTTGAAATACCACTGATGGGTTCACTTTTGTGAAGCACATAATATGAAAATTCCAGTTAGAAAAAGGATGACCATTATTTTTTTATTGTCCTTTCTAGCTGGCGCTATCGTCTCTGTTATGATAGAGGTTTTCAACCAATCAGCCAGACCATCAGCATTTGTCATCGCAGGCTCCATCAGCTGGGTGGGCCTCTTTGTCACTGGGATGGGCTTCCCATTTGTTGTGGTGAGTGCTCCCTTGTGGTGGTGGCCATTTCGTGGCCAGAAGCAGAAATATGAAACATTCCAGATATAAGAACATGGCTGCCCTGAATGTGCCAGTAGGGGTTTAGAGGAATGTGTTATTTCAGAGCTTTCGCACCTTCTCAGAGGTCTGTATTTAATTTCAGAGAAATGTGTTAGTTTTACACAGCATGTTTCAGAGTCTTTCCCCCTCTAACTAATTTCAGAGATCTGATTTTAATGCAGCACTTTTAATGCATTTCCACCACTACATTATACTTTAATTTCAGAAAAGGATTTGTGTTTTAAAGGAATGTTAAAGGAATGTTAAACACAGGAACCCCCCTGCTTTCCTTCTCCCTTTCATCCCAAACTCTTTGCTACCTTCCCCCCATGACATTTCTGAAAAGTTCAGGGGAGGCTCAGGGTGGGCAATGTGTACCTCAGAAATCTTAACAATAGCAGAAACACTTGAGAACAATATTTTAAGACTGAAAACCTTGCAAAGAACTTTGGTATAGAAATGTAATACATAAATATTATATTATTATTAACCACATAATGCCTTGAACCCACCTGGAATAGAAAGGAATGGCCTGGAATGGCAACTTCCCAGCAACCCAAGCCAACCAAATTCACTAGTCATACATAACTACATGGGAGGGATGCAAGGAGCCACAAAAACTCCACAGAAACTATGATCCAATACTGGAGGATTTTGTGTGATTGGAGAATTTTTGTGCTCACTTGCAGGGTGGGTAAAAATCAATGGTTTTTTAAAAAATCAGATTTTTTTTGAGTTAAATTGGATTTTTTTGAGTTAAATTGGATTTTTTTGAGTTAAATTGGATTTTTAAAATAAAATGCTTTTTGAGGAAAATCTATCTAAAGATAGTTTTCTATTTAAGATACATAACCAAAGGTTATTCATCATGAAATAAGGATTAGTTTTTAATTATGTAGCATGAGGCTGTTTAAATTTTTTGGTAAATGAATTCCATTAATCCATTCACAATGTCATGCTCTTCCAGAGGCGTCTGTAAGATTATTTTTCTCCTTCCAATAAAGTACAGCAGAAAAGTTGTCCAAATATGAATGATTAACCTATTAAACTGGAGATAGTTCACCTTGCAATAATTTTGTAATTATCTATATATGATGTGTTTCTAATAGTATAACCAAATCAGTATTTTTTTTATATAACTGTAGGACTAATCTGAAAAGTTGCTATTCTAAAAATGAAACCATCTGGTTGTAAATATTAAGATTATACCAGCAAGAATGAGTCTTTGGTAACTCTGAGTTGTGTAAAATATAGCGAGGAAAAGTTCACTTTTGGGGGGTGGGGTGGAAGTCACATGATTAAATTGAGTCTTTCTGAGTAGTGATTTAAATTGTGATTTAAATCAAATTGATTTAAATCGAATGCACCCTGCTCACTTGGGAGTTGCCTTTCTGGACTAGTTTGAATCATTTAGACTATTGCCCGGAACAGACATAGTTCATGAGGACATTTTGTGGCTCATTGCATCACTCCCAAGCAGTTCTATGTGACTGAAGAATTTTGTTGGTTTGGCTCACTTTGAAGTTGTCGTTCCAGACCTTTTTCCAGAATATGGACTATTGCCTAGAATGGTTACTAAAATGTGGCTTCTGCAGCTGTTTTGTGGGTTATTGCATCCCCCCTATTAAGTTATGTGTGCCTGGCTAATTTGGTTGATTTGGTTTACTTGGAGGTTGCCATTTTGGGACATTTTCCAGAATATGGATGATTGCCCAGAATGGGTACCAAAGTGTATGGAATCTTTGTGGCTCATAGAAACACTCCCAACCAGTTATGTGTTACTGGTGACTTCGGTTGATTTGGCTCACTTAAAAGTTGCTGTTCCAGACCATTTTGTGGAATATGGACTATTGCCTGGCATGGCTACTGAAACATGTTTTCTGGGTACATTTTGTAGCTTGATTATATTAATCCCATCTAGACATGTGTGACTTTTCAGTTTGGTAGATTTGGCTCACTTGGAAGTTGCCATTCTGGGCCATTTTTTCGGGAAGATGGACTATTGCCTGGAATGGGCACTGGAATTTGGTTGGCTTGGAAGTTGCCATTCCAGGCCAGTCCATTCTATTCCAGGTGGGTTCTGGGCATTGGTCAATAATCTTTTATAATACAGTAGCATAGGACTTATTACTCGAGATCTACCAGACTCTTTTTGCTAGTTTTTGTTTTAAATTGAAGCTTGAGTATTGTAGACATGCAGAAAATTGTGAACGTTTGAAAACGTTCAAATTCAGACTTTAATAGCTATTAATTTCCTCCATGCCAAACAGGGAGGACAGCCCCTACACCAGTGGGATGATGGACAGCCCTGCTTGGCCAATCAGTGTGGTGCGAAGTTGGGCCCCAGCCATAGCTGCAGGGTTATGCTGTTGCCGCCAGCGCGGAGGGGGAAGAGGATGAGGCAACCAATTGGGGCACGCAAGAAAGGGGTTGTGTGCCATATGCACATTTTGGAGAATGGATTCACTATGCATGAGCCACATCTGCGTTATTCATGAGCCCCTCTGTGGTGAGGGGACTAAGAAGCGGTAAAGAAGTAGGACTACTTGCACCCACGGTGACATGGGTTTTACACTATACAATATTGTAAGAGTCCTAAAATATTGTTCTCAAGTATCCCTAACACGTGCATTATTTTTGATATATATATTTTAAAATAGAGATTGTTCTAGCCCATTCCTTTCCGGCTTTTACACCCTTGCAACAGGTGAAAGAACTGATGTAATTAATTTACAAGGTCCCAGTATTGAGGAAAAGATGGGATACAAATAATAATAATAATAATAATAATAATAATAATAATAATAATAATAATTGGATTTATTTTAAAAGCATTTATACCCCAACTTTTGTCCTCAAAAGGACTCCCAACATAGTGAACAAATACAATTAATAGTTCTTACACAGCACATTGAAAGCCTGTATGCCGATGATACACAATTATATCTCTCATCTCCGGAACTTTCTCCTGATGTTCACGATCGTATCTCGGCATGTCTCTCAGATATCTCAGCCTGGCTGCTTCATCGTCGTTTGAAACTTAATATGGCAAAAACTGAACTGCTTGTTTTTCCTCCTAAACCTTCTCCTCACCTCTCATTCTCTCTTACTGTCAACGATGTCATGCTTACCCCGGTCAAGGAAGCTCGTAGTCTTGGCTTTATATTTGATTCCTCGCTCTCCTTTATTCCTCATATCGAGGCAGTAGCTAAATCCTGTCATTTCTTCCTGTATAATATTGCCAGGATTCGACCATTTTTGTCTGTCTCTTCTACCAAGACTCTTGTTCACGCACTGGTTATCTCTCGGTTGGACTACTGCAACCTTCTTCTCTCTGGCCTTCCTTCGTCTCACATCAGTCCGCTGGTCTCTGTCCACCACTCTGCCGCCAAGATCATCTTCTTGGCCCGCCGCTCTGACCATGTCACTCCACTTCTGAAATCTCTTCATTGGCTTCCAATTCACTCCAGAATCCAATATAAACTTCTCCTGTTGACCTTCAAAGCTTTTCACGGTCTAGCTCCTGCCTATCTCTCCTCTCTCATCTCACACTACTGCCCCGCCCGTGCTCTCCGCTCCTCTGATGCCATGCTTCTCGCCTGCCCAAGGACCTCCACTTCCCTTGCTCAGCTTCGTCCTTTTTCTTCTGCTGCCCCTTACGCCTGGAACGCTCTTCCAGAACACTTGAGAACTACAAACTCAATCACAGCTTTTAAAACTCAGCTAAAAACTTTTCTTTTCCCTATAGCTTTTAAATATTGAGTTTGTTCTGACTCTATACTGTTAGCTTCACCCTACCCGGTGCCTGTTTACCCTACCCTGTGCCTGTTTGCATTCTCTTTCCCTCCTTATTGTTTACTACAACTTTATTAGTTTGTAAGCCTATGCGGCAGGGTCTTGCTATTTACTGTGTAATCTGTACAGCACCATGTACATTGATGGTGCTATATAAATTAATAATAATAATAATAATAATAATAATAATAATAATAATAATAATAACAATCCTATAATCACCAGCAGAAAATTTCTCAAGAGAGACCTTAAAACTGGCAGCAGAGGGTTGCTTTTAGAGACCTTAATACATAACAGTAACAATATCATGCAACCCTTCCTCAGCATCTTGTACCCTTATAAAACAACAACAGTGTTCCACTGTTTAATTTTATCACCTTCTAGGGTATAGCCAGTTACAGGGTGACCATATTTTGGAAACCAAAAAGGAGGACAACATGGCTGCCCCCCAAGGGCCTTGGTCACATGTCTGATTTCACAGCACACAATTAAGACAAACCTGTTCTACATAACATCTTAATGTTAAAATAAAGAACAAATGAGACATTCAATGTATCTGAAAATTTCACTCACTCCTACTTTTATAGCTTTTGCTGTACTTTGATCCTATACTTTGTGTAGCAAAAGTCTCCCCTTCCCTCAAATATAATTTCTGACTGCAAATTCTTCACTGTGTGACCATAGTCTCACCTTTCCTAACATTTAACACTTGTTCCTTTCTCAATATCCATTTTAAGTCAGGATCCATACTCTTAGATTTAGCATACTGCTACCACTAAACAAATGAAGCAGTTGATAAGTGCAGAAAAATCTAGTACAGCAACTAGCATCCAGAAAGAGTATAAAATCCTATTACCCTGCAATCATTAGCCATGGAACCAAATGGACGAAAGGCGTCACTTCTCACTAGTACTTCTTAGCTTGTTTCAACTTCTGGTTTTTCAGTGAGAAACTAATCTAAAAATGTGTGGTTATATCTATGGTTCATACAAGACCATGGTCAGTAGCAATACAAAGAAAGGCCAGAATGGATGACCATTATCACAATGTTAGACAAGGATCTTTCCCTCCTTTTATCCAAATATCTCCTGAATTTACACTGCCTCAGTGCACAAAGAACAGAAATCCTAATCAGGGACCCAAAGAAAACTGCCCAAAGAAATGACAGAAGCAAGTCGCATTGATTTCAATGAAGCTTACTCCCAGATAAATGAATATAGGATTCACATCGCCTCTTCACATCTGTTCATCTTACTCTAGTTAGTGCAAGCCCCTCCTGTCAAGGACAACTACGCATTCAAAGAACCTGGCCTCCTGGATCATGCAACCAGCAGGTGCTCAGAGCCTAGGAGATCCAGACACACTCAAACAAATCAAGCCAAGCCACACTTTGCCGGGACAGAACAATTCTGGGACAAGACAATACTTAGCTATTGACCAGACATAACAGTCATAAACAAAAAAGAAAAACACAATTACTTCATTGAAATAGCAATACCTAATGACAAAAATGTTGTAGAAAAGGGAGAGGAAAAGAGATAAAAATATACCCCACTGGCTATGGAAATTAAAGAACTGTGACAGCAGGTAAAAGTTACAATTATTCCATTAGTCACATCAGTCACCACCATCACATTATTATTATTATTATTATTATTATTATTATTATTATTATTATTATGAAAACCTTCAGAAATTAGGCCTACACCAACATCCAGAAAGTAGTCAAAGTTAAAACTTGTTTAATAGTCAGGAAATTTCTGAATCAGTAAAAGACAGCCTGACTTGGCAAAGCTCATCTTGTTCATCAACCACCATGAGCAAGAAAAGAGACATAATAATAATAATAATAATAATAATAATAATAATGGCAACCCTGTTAATTTTTTAAAAGATTTTTTTTAAAGAAGGATGAACAATTATCAGCAATTCTTACAAAACATATGTCATGCCAATTATATCAAAGCAAATTGGAGAGGAAGGTCTATGGGTCAAAATTTATTATTACAAAAATGAATTACTATCTTATAGCATGAGCTAGAGACCCACTTCTTCCTTGGCACTACAGAGCAAGTAAGCCCAAATCACTCAAGCAAGCGAGCCAAATGACATACCACACAGGATTGCTAAAAACAACTATCTATGTTGGGAAAGAATTTCCTTCACGACCCAAAATTCCTGATCCCAAGTATGATGACCCAGCAAAGGTTGTGATATTTTGCTGGTCAGAATTTTTTTCAGTAAAACTCCAATGGAAATACCTTAATGAGAGACTTGCCAGCGAGACTGTGGCAAGGCAGCTGTAAAGCCAAGGCCATGCATATTTATTCAGAATTAAGTCCCACAGAGTTCAATGAGATTTAAGGCCCTTAATCACAAATATGTGGTTTCAAAGGTTGCATCCATTTCCAGTTTCATTCAGTTTCAGGCTTCAGAAATGCCTTTTTAGAAATGCTTTTAAAATTAGTTGTAAATGATCTACCACATTTTTTCTTTAATCTTTAAATCCTCTCCAAAGGGTCCTTCCATTAAAAAACAAAAACAAAACCCTGTGGATTCTAACAAGACTTATACTAGGGTGACCATATAAAAAGGAGGACAGGACTCCTGTATCTTTAACAGTTG
Source organism: Elgaria multicarinata webbii (assembly GCF_023053635.1). Lineage (NCBI taxonomy): Eukaryota > Metazoa > Chordata > Lepidosauria > Squamata > Anguidae > Elgaria > Elgaria multicarinata. Next base: position 21,681,028 of record NC_086188.1, on the reverse strand, counting down.
TATTGAAAAGGGAATTTCAGCAGGTGTCATTTGTATGCATGTCTCACCTGTTGAAATTTTCTCTTCATCTCAACAGTTAAAGCTGCAGGTGCTCTGCCCTCTTTTAAATCTGGCCACAGTATAGCTGCAGTATAGCTCCAGCAGCTTTAACTGTTGTGATGAAGAGGAAATTTCACCAGGTGCGACATGCATACAAATGACACCTGCTGAAATTCCCTTTTCTATGCAACTGTTAAAGATACAGGAGCCCTGTCCTCCTACTTATACATTCAAAAATACTTACAGTCTTTCAGGCAGACCTTGAATTTCCTGAAGGGGAATAAGAGGTAAACTGCCCACTTACTGCCCCCACCCCAACACAGAGATTCAGAGACACACAAAAGAATACACAATCAGAGCAGTCTAGGAATTTGGACACGTAGGCTGTTTCTACACCTGCCTTTTTCCCTGGGATTGTCCCAGGATCATCCCTGTGCATCCAAATGAGACACAGGGTAGGGTGACCATATGAAAAGGAGGACAGGGCTTCTGTATCTTTAACAGTTGCATAGAAAAGGGAATTTCAGCAGGTGTCATTTGGATATATGGAGAACCTGGTGAAATTCCCTCTTCATCACAACGCTTAAAGGTGCAGGAGCTATACTAGAGTGACCAGATTTAAAAGAGATCAGGGCACCTGCAGCTTTAACTGTTGTGAGAAAGAGGAAATTTCACCAGGTTCCCCATATATACAAATAACACCTGCTGAAATTTCCTTTTAAATACAACTGTTAAAGATACAGGAACCCTGTCCTCCTTTTCATATGGTCACCCTAACACAGGGGATCCCGGGAGCAGGTAGGGATGATCCCTCCATTTTCCTGGGATAATCCTTAGGTGTAGAAAGGGCTTTAGCATTAAATCCCCATGTGCTCCAGGGCAGAGAGACAGAGGAGCAAGTAGAACCAATCAAACACATGACACATACCACATGACTTAATGCATCAGCCTTCCCCAACCCATTCTGGCTGGAAATGATTGGAGTTGTAGTCCCAACACATCTTGAAGGCACTGGGTTTAGGAATACGTAATACACAATTGGTTTACTGGACTCCTGCAGTAAACACATTTTTTCTTTCTCCCCCAATCATCTCTCTTTGTCCCCTCCCCTAATTTTCTCTCCCCCTCCTAAATTCTGTGTTTGTGTGTCCCCTAAATTATACCTATTCCTTAATTCAGAAAATAGCTTTTTAAAAAAGTTGGCACTGAGCCTACCAGTTGATTTAAAGCAGCATCCCGCAATGTGGGGCCCTCCAGATGTTTTGGATTACAACTCTCATCATCCCTGATTGCCCATGCTTGCTCAGTCTAATGTAAGTTGTAATCCAACACATATGGACATCACCAGATTGGGTGGGGGCTAGATGGATGGAGAGAAAGAGACAGAGAAAGGGGAAATGGAGTGTCAGAAAGAGAGAGAGAGAAAGCTCCATCCGACGAGCATTTTACTGCACGCTTATTACTGGGCACTGAAGTGGACATTTGTTTCAGGCTGGAAGTGTGGGGAGAAAGGCATAACTTCTGTTTTTTCTGAATGATCTTTCAAGTGTTTACACTCTGTAATAAGATCACAATAACTTCTGAGTGAACTGAGGTTAAAATAGCTTTATGTGCACAGGGACGGTGCCAGACTATTTTGCACCCTAGGCAGGTGAGCTGCTTTCACCCACCCACCCCCACTCCAGCGTACCCTGGCAAGGGGTGCCATCTTGCCCAGCCAGCCGAAGTGAAGCCAGGACACTGGGGTGGGGGGGCCGGCGGGCAGGCGACTTCGGAACTGTGCGCCCAGCCGGAAGCCACTCTGGGAGAGCGACTTCTGAGCGCGCTGTTCCCAAGCCGCCCCCCAACCCCAGCGTTCTGGCTTCGCTTCGGCGCCCACCCAGCCAAAGTGAAGCCAGGACACTGGGGGGGGGGGCGCGGAAGCCGCCCTCTCAGAGCCGCTGTGGGAGAGCTGCTTCCAGGTGCAGCGTTCGGTGCCCCCCTTACCTTGGCGCTCTAGCCTGAGTAGCCTCTATGGTAGCACCGGCCCTGCCTGTGCAGGGAGAAAAATAGTGAAATTGCTCATTTGTTATTACCACAAGCAATAAATCTCTAAAACAGCCTACTCCTGTTATTTCTCCAGATGAGACCAAAACCTACATGGTCCACTGGCTCTACTCTTAATTTTTTTTCTTTTTTATAATTTTATTGTAGCCAAAAAGTGATCAGTTCCCTAACAATTGATATCTAAACAACTGTTATATAAGAATAAGAAAAAAAATTAGAACAATTTTAGGGGGGAAACCACTACAAAAAAGAGAAAAGATAAAGAAAAAAAGATAATAATATAAAAATAACTAAATAAACATATACTAATTAATAACTGTGCTGTATGATCGTCATCTGTTGTTATAATATCTGAATGTACAAAGCTGAAGTGGGCATATATTGTTGTAAGTCCAGTTGTGGTGTGTGTTGAATAAATCTCCACCATATAGCATAAAAGGATAGTGATTCTGTTTTTCCTTGGATTAGAAGCAGATTGTGAATTATTTTTTCTGATATTGCCACTGACCATATATTTCGGTACCATGCCAATAAATTCAAATTGTCCAATTTTTTCCACTGCTGTGTAATTGTCTGGCAAGCGGCGGTTAGTAAAAAATAATAATAAATCTTTACATTTCAACTTACATTAGATCCTTTGTATATAGATAATAAGAATAATTCTGGATCATATATAATCTTTCTCTAGTAATAACCATTAATTCTCTTACTAACATCCAGAATCCCTGTATATGTGGACAAGTCCACCATAAATGAAAATATGTGCCTTTTATCCTACAGGCTCTCCAACAAAGGGGGCTGCATGTTGAAGTAAAATGTGCTAGCTGTATTGGTGTTGCTAGTTGTATTGGTATTGGTGTACTGTGTAGTATTTTCCAAGAAGTTTCTCGAATAGAAGCTGATATTGATCTAAATGGTCTATTGTTCCATAATTTATTCCAGCTAGCCTAATTCCCTTCCAAAATCTCCTTCCCACACTTTCTTCAAGCCCACCATCAGACCCATCTGGGTATCTATTAGGATAGTATAAACTAGAGATATTCCCTTCCCTCCTTCTCCTACCATTAGCATTGCTCGTTCTAATCCTGTTAAGGTTCTCAGTGCATATGTCTTTGTTTTGGGGTCTCTGGTGGGATAAATGTATTTCTTGTAGCCATCCTAGGCCTTGGTTTCCTAGATCAGCTCTAAGCTGTTCTATTGATTTACGTTTATCCTGAGCGTAAAAATCTCTCTATCAAAAATATCCCTTTTTCAAAGATTTAGTGGGTGATAGTAGTATCTATATTACTGGGATATATTTGTAATGGGGTGAGGGGAGACCACACTGAAGACAGTTTGGATTGCCACTTTTTTCAAATTGTAAAAATAGTCTTAGTGTATGGATTTTGAATAGTGTTTAGCACCTTTGTTTTTAAAGGTTGAAAAGGCAGGCCCTATAAAGGGCCCATATTCAACATTTCTTCTTCCAGACGTATCCAGTTTTTGTTTGCCTTCATAATGATAAAGTGGAACTGCTGTAACTGAAATGCTTCATAATATAGGGTGACCATATTTTGGAAACCAAAAAGGAGGACAAAATGGCCGCCCTCAGGAGGCGTGGCCACCCCAACATGCCCACCCCCAAGGCGGAGCCAACTCAACATGTCCGGCCCCCAAGGGGGCGTGGCCTCAGTCACATTTATTTATTTATTACATTTTTATATTGCCCAATAGCCGAAGCTCTCTGTGTGGTTCACAAAAGTAAATGATAGCAACCAATGAGTGCCAAAGGCACACAACTACTATAATAATATACTAAATACTAAAATAAGAATTAACACTTACATAAATCCATTTCTTTATTTTTATAACATAATAAACAACCACAACCAGCAATCATCACCAGCAAGAGAAGGAGCATTATTAATATTAGAATCAGCATCCATTATCACCATCACCAGCAAGAGAAGGAGCATTATTAACAAATGAAGCAGAAAATTCATATTAACAAATGAAGCAGAAAAATCTAGTACAATAAAAAGAAAGCCATACTGTAAAATAACCATAATCTCAAAGACATAGGGCTCATCTACACCAAGCAGGATATAACACTATGAAAGTGGATGGAAGTGGTGTATAAAAGGCAGGAGCCATACTACTGCTTTATAGTGGTACTGAAGTGCACTGACAACTGTTGGGGCCCATGACACATCTATACCAAGCAGGATATTACATTATAAAAGTGGTTATGAAAGCAGTATATGGTACATGTCAATGGGCCCCAACAGTTGTCAGTGCACTTCAATACCACTATAAAGCAGTAGTGTAGATCCTGCATGTTATATACCGCTTTCATAGTGGAATATCCTGCTTGGTGTAGATGAGCCTTAAGTCAAAAATAAAAATTCATTCACACACACACTCAAGGTAAAATAACAACAGCAATACACACCTCACATATGCTCATCAAAGACAATAAAAATTAAAATCCACACACCCTACACACTCACCCAGCATGGAAAAAACTCCACACCCTCCCCAAGACGATCTAAAAAAAACCAAAACTCCACACATACTTAACTGGGGGTGGGGGATAAATCCATCCCACACTCACCAAAGGCAAAATAATAAAAATCTACAGCAACACCCCCCAAGGCAAACAATAAAATAACATCAAAAGTGCAATACTTACTCACCCAAGGCATCATCATCAACAACAACATCATCATAGTGCGGTGTAGTGGCTAAAGTGTTGGACTGGCAGCTGGGAGAATCGGGTTCTAGTCCCCACTCAGCCATGGAGTGACTTTAGGCCAGTCACAAACTCCCCAACCCACCTCACAGGGTTGTTGATGATGATGATTTACATTTATATACCGCCCCATAGCCGAAACTCTCTGGGTGGTTTACAAAAGTTTAAAACAGTGAATGTTAAAAACTAATACACAAAATTTAAAACCATAAAAAGCAGGAGGGAGGAAGCAAGCCCGCCACAGCCACGTACCTTGTTTCCTGATGAACTGAACCGGGCTGCTGCTTTGTCCACCTGGGCTCCGCTTGAAGCAGGGAGGGGAGGGGAGGCGAGCTATTCTCAGAAGTCCCTGGGCCGATCTGAATCAAGCTCCCCACCCCACCCCATGCACTGGGCGCAGCTGCAGGCCCAGGCGCTGGAAGCCTGGGCCCAGCCGAGGCGAGCCCCGCGTGTGGCGGGCGCAGCTGCAGGCCCGGGTGCCGGGAAGAAGCCTGGGCCCAGCTGAGCATAAATATATTGTGTGAAGCATATGATATATGGGCCTTGTTCACAACAAGTAATACGACCCTAACAACTAATAGTTAGAATCATGCAGCAGCAAGTCCATGCGCTGCCTCCCATCTGCTCATCCCTTCCACTTTCCATCCACCACCACTTCCATTTTCCATCCACCTTCATTAACCCACCCTCTGGAAAACTCTCCCTTGTGTGGTTCGGGAGGCTGAAACTGTAGTAACTTTTAAACGCCTCCTAAAAACATATATTTTTAAACAAGCCTTCCCTCAACTGTGATTTATTCTGGTCTTATGTGATTTTAAAGTTTTAAAGTGGATTTTATGGTTTTAGTTGTATACTGCCTAGAGAGCTTAGGCTGCTGGGCAGTATAAATATGTAATAAATAAATAACGCAGGAATGTTCCCCAATGTGCCAACCAGAACGACAAACCATGCGCTAGTCAATAAGGCTCCTCTATTCTTCTCTTCCATCAAAAAACATTTCAATAAAGAATGTTTCTTACACAATCCATAAATTGGTATTATGCACAAACCAGAACATACTAAGCTACTGTGTATGTGCTTGATCATACTTCTAAAACAGCTCCTACTTCTAAAACAGTTAAAAATATTATCCAAAAATGTTTCAATTGGATAATAAAGATTTTGAGAACGCACCTGAACATGGGACACTTCTGCCTAGTTACCTACATAGAAGTAGCAGAACGTGGATTTTCACCTAATTCTGTTGCGTTTATATGGAAAATTCTAACACTTGAATGTAAAGACAGGATCAGGGAGCTGGAAGACGTTCTATATGAAATTATCCGCAATAAACGGCGTTTAAAATGTTTGTATTTACCTTTCAATTAAAGGTAGAAATTATCAACATGGCATTCAATTTAAAACAGACCATAATAAAATAAAGTATGATAAGATCCAAGGACTCTGAGCTTATGAAAACTGCCTTACTAGGAGACTTACCAAAGGACAGTATTTACAAGCAACTCTTTCCATGTTTATACTACCCTTCCATAGTATAAAAATTAAATGTTCACTTCTCTCTATTTCCACCCCAGGGTGGGTCAGGGATAGAATTAAGCAAAATGTGGCTCAGATTCACTTCTCAGATAAATACAAGCTGTCTTTAAGACATGTATGCCAGTGTTTAACTTCAAAAGGCACACTTTTAAAATTCATAAAAATAGAGACAGCAACAAAACAGCCCCACCACCACCACCAAAAAAACCCCCACTCAGGATCTAAATACCAGCAGCAAAACATAATCTCATAACTCAAATGATTCTGAAAACCTTTTGAAATAACATTCTTGTAAATTGATGCATGGCTATTAATAGAAAATGAGAAGAGACTCCCAAGGGAGCAGGTCTCATAACTCAGGTGCATTTACAGAGTGCTTTAAGTCCCTTTTTGTTGGCAGGTTTATTGTGTGCCTATCAGCTATAGAACCGGTAGAGATTTAAGGGGTGCAGCATTACCTCCATCCCTACACCTCTATGGAATTTCCTCCTGTCAAGCAGCTAGAGAAGGAGCAGCAATTTATGGTGCAATCCGATCCATGCTTACTCAGAAGTAAATCTCACTGTGCTCACCTCCAGGCTCCGATGTAACAGCGCTGCGTTCAGCTGGGTATTATGCACAATATTGCAAAGCCACCAGGAGCAGCGACTTCATACAAACTGCTGCGCCTCTGGACCCCACAGACGACGACGGCGCCCGCCTGCGCCTCTCAAAAACTCATATTTGGTGCCCTGGCCTCCATTTTGCTGCTGCTGCCCACTCCGAGAAAGCGCCGCCAGCACCAGCCGGAAGCCACCTCTCCTCCGCCGGGTCTTGGTGCATGCTGGGAGCGGGCAACAGGTCTCCCAGCTCCTCCCCGCCAGCAGAGAGGAGAAGGGGAGGGCGTCGCCAGGGGCGGGGGCTGCGAGGCCCGTTCTCAGAGAACGGGTCTCCCAGCTCCTTTTCCCCCAGCGACACCAGTCTACGCCTCTGCTGACGCGCGTGCGTCAGCACAGAGTAGTAGACCGAGTAGTAGACCAGCATCGCCGGGGGCGGGGGCTGCGAGGCCCGTTCTTGGAGAACGAGTCTCCCAGCTCCTTTTCCCCCAGCGACGCCGGTCTACTCCTCTGTGCTGACGCGCTTGCGCCACCATAGAGGATAAGGGGAGAGCGTCCCTGGGGGACGCAGGGCTGGGCCAGGGCCCCAATTTTCCCAGGCATTTGGGGGGATTTTGAAATCTCCCCCTGGATCTTGCTTGGGGGTGGGATTTCCTGTCATGTCCGGGCCAATCCGGACGTTTGGTCACCCTATCATAATATAATGCAAGGTGTGGGGGTCCCCAGCCTCCTCCATTTGTGGATTGTAAGCCTATGTGGCAGGGTCTTGCTATTTACTGTGTAATCTGTACAGCACCATGTACATTGATGGTGCTATATAAATAAACAATAATAATAATAATAATAATAATAATAATAATAATAGTATATATATCTTTTGTGGTATAGTTTTAGTGCCAAGCAAGGTGCTTTAGCTTAGAAGACAAAATGTATTGTTTTGACTTTGCCAGGACTTCATCATTTTTGGCTGGAGGAGGATAGGGAGGACGTGAAATAAGAATAAAAATCTGGGAATCAAGGACATTTGTATTGCAGCAATTCAGTCTACTCTTAAATGTCAGAGCAGAGAAGCTCATGGGTTTTCTCAATTTTTGCTCTCTAGGAGGCCCTGAGTCACTTCTGCTTCCTCATCTTTCTGGCTGTGCTGACTGGGATGGGAATTTTCATCTATATCTTCCTTCCAGAGACAAAGGGGAGGTCAGTCATAGACATAACAGAAGAACTCAACAGGATACATTTGGGGAAGAAACTTGTTTTAACTGCCCTGGAAAAGAATTCTTCCACGGACAACAGTTTTTCTACCAAGTTATGATCTGCAGAGGTAAAAATAAGGTCACTATAACTGGGGTGAAATAAATAATATTTTTACTGATTTTAATATTTTAAGTGCTTTTATGTATTTCTGCCCTGAAATGCAGCTAATAAATCTTTTAAAAACAATGAACAAATAAATTAATTAATTAAAGAGACCCTTCAGGCTAAATTAGGCATAATGCCTAATTTAGGCATTAAATTTAGGTGGGGGGGTTATAATGCAAATTGTATCAATGATTGGAGCAGGCACACAGAGGAATTGTGTTTTTTCCTCCTTTGCAGTAGCGCCAATGGGGGATTTCCCCTCAAAGAAAGTACCAGATTTAGAAAAGGGGTTTCCCTCAGGACTTTCCCTCCCTATGCCTTCTCTTATCCTATTAATTATCGCCCAGCTGATACAATTCGCCTTGCAGAAAACCTGCATTTTAGATGCGAAGACATATTTAAGCATTTAGTCAGGTGTAGTTTGGCCCTTATTTGAGGAGTCCATGTCCTGAAAAGGTATGCACAGCAGCTCCTTTCATAGCCTTAGGCTTTTGTCCACTACAAGTCAAATTCCTTATGAAATTAAATTCTTCATGAAGGGAGAGAATCTCGCCGGTCCTATTTGTACTGGTTATGGAATTGTTGGCAAATGTGATAGGAGAGGAGAGGATTATAGAAGGAGTAGGTTTGAAAAAGGAAGTAAAATTACATATGTTTGCAGATGACATGTTGTTAACCGTTAAGGATCCACTTGAGATAATGGGAAGAATTAAACAACATTTGAAAGAGTTTGAAGAAGTTACGGGATTAAGAATAAATTGGGTAAAATCAGAAATGGTGACATTTAACTACACAAAAAAAGAAGTGAAAGATTGGGAAGGAAAGGAAGAGAAAATGAGAGTTAAAGAACAAATTAAATATTTGGGAATTAAAATTACTAAAAATTTAGAGGATTTAGAAAAGGAGAATCTATATAAGCTGAAAAAAGATATTATAGATAAAATAGAAAAATATAAAAGGTTAAATTTATCGTGGTTTGGGAGGATAGCTTTAGTAAAAATGAAAATTGTATCTAAGCTTAATTTTGTATTTAGAATGTTACCAATAAGAATATCGGAAAAAGAGATAAAAAGTTGACAGAATCTGTTAAATAATTATTGTAATGGAGGTAGGAAAGCGAGAATAAATAAAAAGTGGTGGTACTTAGCACAGAAGAAAGGAGGACTGGGAATCCCCAATATAAAGGCATAGTAGAAGGTATTATAGGAGTAGGGGAATTAGGTTGGTTGGAGGATGGGGTAAGAAAAGATAGAGATTGGCAATTGGAAAATATATTTTTTAGAGAGGACAGTAAAAAGAGGGGGGAAGAAATAGAAAACTCTCTTTTGAAAAAGCATTGGGAAATTTGGCGATTACATAAAAAGGAGTTATTTTCGAGTATATCTCCATTAACACCTGTGATAATGTTAAGGAACTTTCCTGGGAATTTAAAAGAGAGATCGAGTAAAATTTTAATAGAGAAAAAAATAATGAGGTTAAAAGATTGGTTGAGAGAGACGAACACTGGTAGGAAATTAGAAGAGGTGTTTAAGGGGGAGAATTTAACTTGGTTAAATTATCGGCAGTTAGAGCAATGGACAAAAAAATGGGTAAGAGATAATGGGGAGTGTAGTAAAATGACGAAATTTGAAGATTTGATTTTGAGGAAAGAAATTGAGAAAGGAGAAAATAAAAGGATAAAAGGCTTAACAAGTGAAATATATAGAATATTGGTTGAAACGGGAGAGATAGGGGAAATGGGGAAGATGATATGGGAAACCGATCTGAGGGTGCAGATAGGGCAGCAGAGTTGGGAGGGAATATGGAGACAAAGAGTGTTGAGAAATATGTCTGTGAGAATAAAAGAAAATTACTATAAAATTGTATGGAGGTGGTATCTGATTAAACAGATTAAACAGAATAAATAAGACGAATTCAGCAAATTGTTGGAGAGGATGTGGAGGGAAAGGAACGTATTTGCATATGTGGTGGGAATGCGAATTTGTGCAAAAATTGTGGAAAATGGTGTTTATTGAGATAAAAAAAATTGTGGGAATAGAGATTGAAGAGATACCTACAGTGGCATTACTATCACTATATGGTAATTTAAAGTATAATAAAGAGACTAAAGAACTGATAACAAATTTGTTGACCGCAGCAAGGTTAATCATATGTAGGAACTGGAAGGTGCAGGGAAACTATCATATAGAAGAGTGGTATAAGGAAATATGGGATATAGCTATTAATGATAAATTGACATGTAGTATAAGGTTAAGAAAAGGTATAACAAATGTAAACGAATTTGAGGGAATTTGGAAACAGTTCCTAGAATATGTATTCTCTAAAGGGGGTGGAAAACCACCACCAGAAGAAACAATGAGATTTTGGAAGCAGGAATAGATCCCGAAGGGTGGTGGGGTGCATTTATGATATGTTATGTGATTATGTAAAATTAGATAAGTATAATCTGGAATTATAAGCAATTTATGTTTTTTTTAATGTGTTAATTGTATTATGTGGTTGTATTTTAAGATGTGAAATTATTAATAAAAATTATATATAAAAAAAATGAAGGGAGAGAATTCGTACCTTTCGGCAACATAAATGCCACCAATTTATGTGAGACAGAGATTGGGTTCGCACAACATGCTAACCCACACTCAGTGGTTAAGTGTTTTGTTGTTGTTGTTGAACCGTGGGTTGTTAGTTGTCTGAATCCATTTTGTGCAGGGTTCACAAAAACCATGCAGTCTGGCTTATTTCCCTCCTGACTTCTCCCTACAATCTCCTATGGGTTAGCCTCTGGCTACCCATTGATTGGCAGAATGTTTCAAATTTTCAAAGAAAGATTCAGGGGGGCCCTTCCTTCGCTCCTCCTCTGGCTCAAATTCTCCAGTCTCTCGCTTCTGCCAGCTGAGGGCAGATGTTGTGTTGGAGCTCGCAAGCTGCAAGAGGAGAAATGTGGGAGAAACTCCTGACAGGGAATTAAGGTAGCATCCCTCCACCCATGCCCCCAATTTAAGAGGTACCCAGTGCTGGGGTGGACTGCCAGACCCTCAGACCCCTACTAAGAGGGGACCCAGTTTCTTGTCTTCCCACCACAGAGCAGTTTGGAAGGGAGGGCGTTGGCACATGTGCTACTAAGCCCCTTTCCCCTTCCTCAGACCCACTTTTCACTGCCAGCCACATACCTCCTTCTCCTACCAGCCTCAGCTCTCCTTTGGCGCCAAGCAATCACCCCTCTCGCAGCTGAGGAGGGACCCTCCTGCCATGAGGCTTTGTTCTTAGCTCAAAGCCTTGAGGGCATTCCAATGCAGCCTTGTGGCTGAAGCTAAGCAGAGCTGAGCCTGGGCAGTAACTGGATGGGAGACCAGGCCTAAACTTTCTTCTCAAATAGCTAGTGTAGCACAGTGGGGAAATGAAACCAGTTATGTAGCCAGAGGTTGGCAGTTTCAATGCCCTCTGGGAGAGGAGCCTTCACTTCATAGAATAATAGAATAACAGAGTTGGAAGGGGCCTACAAGGCCATCGAGTCCAGCCCCCTGCTCAATGCAGGAATCCACCCTAAAGCATCCCTGACAGATGGTTGTCCAGCTGCCTCTTGAATGCCTCTAGTGTGGGAGAGCTCACAACCTCCCTAGGTAACTGATTCCATTGTCGTACTGCTCTAACAGTCAGGAAGTTTTTCCTGGGGGGGCGGAGCTTGGCAGCCTGAGCGATGGCGGGTTTCTTCTGAAGCTCTGAACGGCGCTTGCCGGAAAAGGCAATTATCTCTCTTCTAATGGGCATAAATCTTTGAGCAACTGACAGAAAATGATTATAAAACCAACAGGAGCCGGGAAAGTGGAGAGATTTGGAGAGATTTGGAGAAGGGAGGTGAGATGAACTATGATTAATGCAATGTCTGTCTAAACGGCAACCTTGTCAAAAGTGAAAGTAAAGTAAACGCTGACTCTGACGCAGTTTAAAAAGAAGGAATTTACGCTTGCTGGACATTGATTTGTGTTATAACCTCTCATCTTTATCTCACATGGGAACGATTGAAATGCTGGCTTTCTAAGGTTGAAGTGGTTGACTGGTTTATTGGCGTGGCGAGAAGGGGGGGTGAAGGGGCGAAAAAAGCTGCATTTGGCATTCGGTGAGGGAGATGTGGGATGCTGAGAGACTTTGAATGATTAAATCTGATCCCCTCTAGTGAATGCTGTTGTGAACTGGATCTTTCCCCCCTCCTCGTGAAGAAGGAGCTGTGAGTGCTATATAATAGAGAAGCCAGCATAAGTTGCTAAGGAAGAGAGTTGGACTCTAAGATTTATGCCCTACCCAGAAGGGACCCATGCCCAACGTTAAAAAAAAGATCAAAAGTTGGGAAAAGCTTAATATACAAAAAAAGAAACCTTCAAATCATAATTTGGCTTACCTCTCCTTCCTGGAAAGTACAGCCCCTGGAGTTGAACAGGAAGAGGAAGATATAGACCCAGTCTCTTTGGATACAATACCAAATAAAGAAGAAAACATGGCAGAAGGGGGGAACGAAAGTGGTAGTAACCCTCCCTCTTTAATGGAAATCAAGGCGATTATAGCAGAAAATAACATTATTATTTTTAAAAAAATGGATCAGCACATGAGTGAATTCAGAAAACAAATGCGTACTATTGCGGGTAAAGCGATGGAAAATTCGGATAAGATCAAAAAGATAGAGGCTAAAGCGGATCTGGACCAGAAGAAACAAGAGGCTTTCGAAAAATCAATTAATATACAATTTAAAGAATGGGAATTGCGTTTGATTGCCGTGGAAGATCAATCTCGTAGATCTTCGCTTCGAATAAAGCAGCTGAAGGAGACGCAAGGAGAAGATCTTAGAGAAATTATCGTGAACTGGTTCAAGGAGCTGATGCCTGACATACCAACAGATGGATCGGATCTGGACCGAGTCCACCGTGTGGGGGGGAAAAACTACAAAGGGACTAGAGACATATTGGTGAAATTTGGTAACTATTACAAAAAAGAGCAAATTATGAAAGAATTGAGATCTAAGGTTCAGATACAGTGTAAAGGCAAACCAGTGCAAATTTACAATGATCTTTCTCAACGCACATTAAATTGGAGACGTAGTCTTAAACCAATAACGGAAACATTAATGAAGAATAAAATTCCTTATGCATGGGGTTACCCGGTTTTTTTTAAGATTTACATATGGGAGGAGGGAACACAGAGTAACCTCATTGGATCAAGGTAAAGATTTGCTGAAGAGGCTGGGTCTGGATGGGGAAGCAGATGGGGCTGGAGTGGGTGGGGGAGGGAATGAGGCTGGGACATCTGGAGAGTAAGAGAATTCTTAATTATGTTTGGAGATAATTGCAAATAAAAAATGCTAATATAGAAACCTGCCGGCCAGGCACAGCACTGCCTCCCCCCTCCCCCTTTAAAGTAGATGGCTGGAGTACTAGACTCACGGGGATATGGGGGGGATTAGAGTGGGGGGGTGGGGAGGGGGGGAAGGTAGGGGAGGAGGGATCGGGGTAGGAGGGTGGGGGTTTTATGTATGGAGTTTGTGTTTTTATGTAAGCAAGTTTGAATTGCTGAGCACAAGGGATCGGAAGAGATTTCAAAAGGGTGATTATGGATAAAAAGATAAAGGTATCAACACTCAATGTTAAAGGTTTAGGGGCAGTCGTGAAAAGGAAGAGAATAGAACAAATGCTAAATAAAGAGGGATCAGATATTATAATGATCCAAGAGACACACCAAGGCTCCGAGAATTCGAATATGATAAAATTAAAGTGGTTAGCCTATTATGAAAAATCATTAGGGACATCAAAAAAAAATGGAGTGGCCACTTTGATTTCAAAAAAAAGTGGGTTTATATTAGAAGAGGTAAAAAAGGATGATAAGGGTAGATATCTTATGTTAAAAGGTAAAATTGAGGGAAAGGTTTATACTTTGATTAATGTTTATGCCCCAAATGAGAGGCATAGAGAGTTTTTTATAAAGTTGTTTAAAGAAATAGAAGAATTTAAGGAGGGGTATGCTATATTAGCTGGGGATTTTAATATGGTTATGGATAATAAAATGGACAGGTCAAATCCCACTAATGCTGAAAAGAGGAACAATATGACTATATTGAATAAATTAGTAAAAGAAAATGATTATTTAGATTCGTGGCGCTTACTTAACGGGAATAGGCCTGGATTTTCATACTTTTCCCCAGTTCATCATACATACTCCAGGATAGATTATATATTTGTTTCAAAAGACTTTGCAACGAGGATTTGTAAAATGGAAATGGGGGTAATAAAAGTAACCGATCATGCCTTGTTAAGTTTAGAATTTACAGTTAAGAAAGATTATAAAGAGGCATATAGATGGAAGTTGAACATAAAGATATTGAAATACAATAAAATAGTAGATAAAATTCGGAAGGAACTGTCGGAGTCATGGGAAATTAATGAAAAAGGAGGAACAGCTGGGTCAGTCATTTGGGACACCATGAAGGCTGTAGCAAGAGGAATCTGTATTAGAGAAACATGTAGTTTAAAAAGACAACAACGTGCAGAACAGGAAAAGTTAGAGATAGAAATTAAAAATTTGGAGGAAAGATATTGGCGAAGTAAAGATAAATATAAATTAGTGGAAATACAAGCTAAGAAGAAACAATTAGAAAACTTAAATATAGAAGAGATTCAAAAGAACTTAATGTATATGAAAAGGGAATATTTTGAAAACAGTGATAAGAACTCGAGGTTGCTTGCCAAGCTCACACAAAAAGAAAAAGGGAGGAATGGGATAGAAACGTTGAAAGATAGCCGAGGGAATTATTGTCATGCAATGAAAGCTAAAATAAAAAATTTTCAGGAATTTTATCAGGAATTGTACAAGGGTAAAGAAATTCAACAAGAAAAGGTGGAGGAGTATATTGGAAGGTTTATAAAGAAGGAAATAAAATCAGAATATAAGGAGTTAATGGAGTCAGTAATAACTCAAAGAGAAGTTGAAGAAGTTATTGATAAGTTAAAAGTGGGTAAATCACCAGGAGCAGATGGTTTGGGTCCAGAATATTATAAGGTCTTCAAAGATTGTTTAGTTCCAAAATTAATGGAACTTTATAATAGGATATTATCAGGAGGGAAGATACCTGAATCATGGGAACATTCAGTGATAATTCTGATCCCAAAACCAGATAAAGATTTGACTAATCCTGATTCTTATAGACCTATTTCTTTAATAAATCAGGATGCTAAAATTTTTACATCTATTATGGCCAAACGATTAAATAAATTTTTGGCAGAATATATAGGGGCAGATCAATGTGGGTTTGTGGTAGGAAGACATATGCATAATTTAGTGGGTAGAGTTTTAAATGTAATAAATGTAATAAAAAAAGCAAATATTAAGGCAGGTATTATGGCATTAGATATTTTTAAAGCTTTTGATTGTGTGAGCTGGCAGGCACTAAAGAGTATTATAGATAAATTGGGATTTGGAAATAAATTTAAAAATGTAATAGAACAGCTATATTCCCAAAATACGGCGGTAGTGGTGGTAAATGACGGACTTACTGAAAAGATACGACTAGCCAGAGGAACAAGACAAGGATGTCCGCTCTCGCCGGTCCTTTTTGTAATGGTTATGGAAGTTTTGGCGAAGGCACTAAGGGAGGATAAAGAATTAGAAGGAATTGGAGAGGAAAGGGAGATAAAGCTAAACATGTTTGCGGATGATACTTTATTGACCATTAAGAATCCATTAAGAAAATTAGAAAGAATTAAATATCAGTTGAGGGAATTTGAGGAAATTACAGGGTTAAAAATAAATTGGTCTAAATCAGAGATGATGTTGTTTAACTATACTAAGAAGGAAGAAAAGGATTGGGAATTTAAGGGAATGGAATTGAAAGTTAAGAATGAGATTAAATATTTGGGAATTAAAATTACAAAAAATCTAGAGAATTTAGAAAGGGAAAATTTAACGAGGTTAAAGAAGGAGGTACTAGAGAAATTGGAGAAATATAAAAGATTAAATTTATCTTGGTTTGGGAGAATAGCTTTGATAAAAATGAAGATATTAGCTAAAATTAATTTTGTATTTAGGATGCTACCTATAAAAATATCAGAAACCGAGATAAAAAGTTGGCAAAATATTATTAATAAATATTGTAATGGAGAAAAGAGAGCAAGAGTGAATAAAAATAATTGGTACCTAAGCCAAAAAAAGGGGGGAATGGGTCTCCCAAACATAAAATTATACTACGTAGCAAATAGATTAAGTCATGTTGTAGAAGCAATTATGGGAGTAGGAGATTTATATTGGATGGAAGAAAAAATCATAAGTAAGGTAGAGATGAATTTGGAGAATGTTTTTTTTAAAGATGGAGGAAGAAAATGGGTTGGAAGTATAGATAATCCACTCCTGAGGACTCAATGGGAAATTTGGAGCAAATTTAAAGGGAAGCTGCTTCCGAGCAACTCTCCCTTAGCACCGATAATAATGTTAAAGAATTTCCCAGAGGATCTAAAGGGTAGATTATGTAAAATATTAAAAGAGAAAAATAAAATAAAATTAAAGGATTGGGTAAGAGATATTAAAACAAGAGAAGATATGGAAAATTTGTTAAAGGAGAAGAAGCTATCTTGGCTAGAATATGGTCAATTAGAACAATGGAATAAAAAGTGGATTAAAGATAATAGAATGTGCAGAAAGATGACGAGGTTTGAAGAATTAGTAGTAAGTAAGGAGAAAGGAAAAGGAGGTAGTATAGTTTCAAAAGGATTAATGAGTGAAATATATAAAACATTGTTAGAGAAGGAGTTTAGAGAGAATACAGAGAAAATGATTTGGGAATCAGATTTGAAGATACAAATAGGGCGACAGAGCTGGGAGGGACTATGGAAACAAAGAGTGTTGAGAAGTTTATCAGTAAGAATAAAGGAGAATTATTTTAAAATTTTATGGAGGTGGTACCTAACCCCGGTTAGATTGAATAAGATAAGTGATCAACATTCAGCAAATTGTTGGAGAGGATGTGGGGAAAAAGGAACGTATTTACATATGTGGTGGCAATGCAAATATGTACAAAGATTATGGAAGATGGTGTTCTCAGAAATTGAAGAAATAGTGGGAATGAAAATAGAACTAACACCAAAAATAGCATTGCTGTCACTATTTGAAGATATAAAGTGTGGAAAAGGAACTATAGAGCTGATATCGAGTTTGTTGGTTGCAGCACGATTGATGATAGCTAGGAACTGGAAGATCCAAGGGGAATATTCTATTGAGGAATGGTATAAAGTAGTATGGGACATAGCCATTAATGATAAACTGACATGCAATATTAAGTGGAGAAAAGGCGTAACTAAAATAAATGAGTTCGAAGGAATTTGGAAACAGTTCCTAGTGTTCGTGTTTACTAAGGGAAGTGGGAAACCACCATCAGAAGAAATGATTAGATTTTGGACTCAAGAATGATCCCGAGGTGGGGGGTGCACTTTTATGTTAAGAATGAAAACGTTGTAGTGTGATAAGGCATATGTAATAGTTTTTGATATTTGTACTCAACAATTATTCAATATGTATGAAGCAGATATTTGATGTATTTTTTTTTCTTATTGTGTTTGTTTCAATTATATTTTGGAAATGTTCATTTATGTTTATATAGTGTTGAAAATGAATAAAAATTATTAAAAAAAAAAAAAAAAGGAAGTTTTTCCTGATGTCCAGCTGGAATCTGGCTTCCTTTAACTTGAGCCCGTTATTCCGTGTCCTGCACTCTGGGAGGATCGAGAAGAGATCCTGGCCCTCCTTTGTGTGACAACCTTTTAAGTATTTGAAGAGTGCTATCATGTCTCCCCTCAATCTTCTCTTCTCCAGGCTAAACATGCCCAGTTCTTTCAGTCTCTCTTCATAGGCCTTTGTTTCCAGACCCCTGATCATCCTGGTTGCCCTCTTCTGAACACGCTCCAGTTTGTCTGCGTCCTTCTTGAATTGTGGAGCCCAGAACTGGATGCGATACTCTAGATGAGGCCTAACCAGGGCCGAATAGAGAGGAACCAGTACCTCACATGATTTGGAAGCTATACTTCTATTAATGCAGCCCAAAATAGCATTTGCCTTTCTTGCAGCCATATTGCACTCTTCAGCCTGTCAAACACACACACATGGGAAATCAACTGAACAAGAGGGACCATGTGTCCACCTGGCCCGCCTCTCACTACAGGCACACCCCATTTTAAGGGGCCGTGACTGAGGTAGAGCACCTGCCCCTCATGCAGAATATCCCGGGTTCAATCCCCACCCTCCCCAGGTAGAGCTGGAAAGGTCTTCCACCTCTCAAGTCCCTGTCCCTCAGATCTCTCCAAAGATGAACAGGATCGCTTCTTGGAGAAATCTGAGAAATGGGACAGGCAGGATTGGGCCCCATTCCAATTTAGGGCATTCCGGACAGAGGCCAAGGTTTTGGAAGTATCCCCACAGACAGGGATTTGACTCAATCCCAGCCAAGAGGAGGAGGAGGAGGAGGAAGATGATGATGATGATGATGATGATGATGATGATGATGATAATAATAATAATAATAATAATAATAATAATAATAATAATAATAATAATAATTTCTTACCCACCTCTCCCTTTGGATCGAGGCGGGGAACAACATTAGAACAGGAATCAATACATCTTAAAAATTCTTGGTTTTATGTTGATCTGGATAGACCTGCTGGAAAAGGCTAGTCTTTGAAGCTGCCTTAAAATCACACAGAGAGTTAATTTTACGAATCTCCTCTGGCAGGCCATTCCACAATCTGGGAGCGACAGAAGAAAAGGTCCTCTGGGAAACTGATGTCAGCCTAGTTTTAGCTGACTTAAGTAAGTTCACCCCAGAGGACATGAGTGTGCGGGGCGGACTGTATGGGAGAAGGCGATCCCACAGGTAACCTGGACCCAAACCATTTAGGGCTTTAAAAGTAATGACCAACACTTTGTACTTTGCCCGGAAACTAATTGGCAGCCAGTGGAGTGATTTTAATGTTGGGGTAGTATGCTCACCCCTAGATGTACTGGTGACCAACCTGGCTGCCATATTTTGAACTAGTTCAAGTTTCCGAACTAGATACAATGGTAGCTCTATGTAGAGAGCATTGCAGAAGTCAAGCCTTGAGGTTACCAGCGTGTGCACTACTGTCTTTAGGTCTTCTGACTCTAAGAAGGGGCGCAGCTGGCGTATCAGTCAAAGCTGATAGTAGGCACTCCTGGCCGTCACACCTTTCTGGAGCGACGGATCCAGGAGTACCCCCAAACTGTGAACACAGTCTTTCAGGGGAAGTGTAGCCCCTTCCAGAACTGGTTGACACACCTCCAAAACTAGGTCAGAGCCCTTGACAGCAAGCACCTCTGTTTTGTCTGGATTCAGCTTCAGTTTGTTTTTCCTCATCTAGCCCCTCCAAGCATTCATTCAGAGGAGACACACTGTCCTTAGCTGATGCTGTTATTGAAGGCATAGAGAAATATATTTGGGTGTCATCAGCATACTGATAGCACCCCGCCCCATGCCTCCGGATGATCTCTCCCAGCGGTTTCATGTAGATGTTAAACAGCATTGGGGACAGTGAGAATAAAAGAGAATTACTTTAAAATTTTGTGGAGGTGGTACCTAACCCCGATTAGATTGAATAAGATAAATAATCAGCATTCAGCAAATTGTTGGAGAGGTTGTGGGGAAAAAGGAACGTATTTACATATGTGGTGGGAATGCAAATATGTACAAAGATTATGGAAGATGGTGTTTTTTGAAATTGAAGAAATAGTGGGAATGAAAATAGAACAAACACCAAAAATTGCATTACTGTCACTATTTGAAGATTTAAAATGTGGAAAAGAAATTAAAGAATTGATATCGAGTTTGCTGACTGCAGCACGATTGATGGTAGCTAGGAACTGGAAGATTCAGGGGGAATATTCTATTGAAGAATGGTATAGAGAAGTTTGGGATATAGCTATTAATGATAAATTGACTTGTAATATTAAGTGGAGGAAAGGTATAACTAAAATAAATGAGTTTGAAGGAATTTGGAATCAGTTCCTAATATTTGTGTTTTCTAAGGGAAGTGGGAAACCGCCAGCGGAAGAAAGCATGAGATTTTGGAAGCAGGAATAGATCCCGAGGTGGGGGGTGCACTTATATGTTAAGAATGATTATATTGTATGATAGGATAGGTTATAGTTAATATTTACTCAATATATATGTATTCAACATTTATTCAAAATGTATGTAGTATGTTGCGTTGTTGTTTCTTTTTTGTAAGATGTTTTAATTTGTGGTAAATAAAATTTATTAAAAAAAAACAGCATTGGGGATAGGATGGCACCTTGTGGTACACCATTCAACAGCTCCTTTTTTGAGGAGCAACTATCCCCAAGCATCACCATCTGGAATCTACCTGAGAGGTAGGAGCACAGTGCCCCGGATTCCCAAACCCCTCAGGCATTCCAGAAAGATACCATGGTCGATGGTATCGAAAGCCGCTGAAAGGTCCAAAAGTACCAGCAGGGACACACTCCCCCTGTCAATACTCATGTGAAGATCGTCCACTAAGGCGACCATAGCTGTCTCAACTTCGTATCCCGCCCTAAAGCTGGTTTGAAATGGGTCTAGAAAATCTGTATCATCCAAGACTGCTTGGAGTTGGAAGGCAACTGCCCTCTCAATCACCTTGCCCATAAATGGAAGATTTGATACCGGTCTGTAATTATTAAGGTCCAGGGAGGGCTTTTTTAGAAGTGGCCGTACCACTGCTTCTTTTAAACATGGTGGAAAACTCCCCTCCCTGAGAGATGCATTAATAATATGGTGTAGTTGTAGTCTAACTGCATCTCCTCCCTGGGCGACCAGCCAAGAAGGAGAGGGATCAAGAGGACAAGTTGTCTTCCTTACTCGTCCAAGCAGCTTGTCCACGTCATCAGTACTCACCAACTGAAACTGATCCAGTGTAATCCTACTCATGGAGTTGCTGGACACTTCAGCTTTAGCTTGTGTTATAACGACGGCATCTAAATTGGCTCTTATCCGTGAGATTTTATCTGTGAAATGATCATTAAGTGCATCACAGCACTTAAAGGCTCTAAAACTGGGTTCAGGGGAGGAGGTGCCTGAGTTAGACCCCTCACCACCCTAAACAGTTCTGCTGGACACGAATTCGCAGATGCAATGCGGTCAGAGAAGAAAGCTTTCTTCGCTGCACGTATTGCCACCCCATAGGAACGAAGATGTTCTCTATGATGTGCCTTGTTGGATATGAGACGAGATTTCCGCCATCGGTGCTCCAGTCGTCGACCTTCCCACTTCAACTTCCTGAGATCTTCTGTTACCAAGGTGCCCAAATGTCCTCTCTGAAGCAGGGCAGAGAGGACATTTGGGGTCAATCGTGTCGATAGCCCTAGTTAGGTCTTGATTCCATCTATTGACCAGGGCTTAAACAGGATCGTCGACAATACCAGCCATAGCACCCTCTAAGGCTTTCTGGAATCCAAGAGTATCCATCAGCCTTCAAGGGCGGACCATCTTAATAGGTCCGCCACCCCTGCAGGGCGGATGGTAGCCATGATATTAACCCTGATCAGAAAATGGTCTGTCCATGACAACGCAGAGGTATTTATCACCTCTGCTCACAGATCTGTCTGTTTGGAACTGAAAACAGCATCGAGGGTGCAACTTGCTGAATGTTTGGGTCCAGAGACCAATTGGGATAGGCCCATGTGTGTCATGGATGCCATGAACTCCCGAGCTGCACCTGACAAACCATTCCCGAAAGGGATGTTGAAGTTGCCAAGGACCAAAAGCCTGGGCAACTCCAACACCAGTTCCGTGAGCTCGGCCAGGGAGTCTGATAGGCAGTGGGGTGGCTGGTACACTAACAGAATCCCCAGTCTATCCCTGGTCTTTAGACTCAGGTACACACACTCGATGTGATTCAATTCCCAGACAGGAAGTCTGATCAGGTTGAGATTATCCTTATAGACCACAGCTACTCCGCCCCCCCTTTTCCTTACCTGCTCGCTAACACAGTACCCAGCTGGGAGGGCCTGGGCACATGCTGGGCCACTGTCAACTCCCAGCCAGGTCTCTGTGAAGCATGCCAGGTTGGCCTCCTAATCTGTGAGGAGATCATAAATTATATTTGTTTTGTTTTTAACCAACCTGGCATTGCATAGGAGCAAGGAGAGGGTCCGTGGGTGGCTTGGTTCGTTCTCCAAGTTCCCCAGGGTGGCAGGGCGACCGGAAGGAAAGATGGTGTTAAATATCTATCTCTCCTTCCCCTGTAATGGCACTTCACCCTGCCATCACCATATCTCCCTCTGCCCTGCACAACTTGTATTGTTGCCTCCTTTCCATTATACATTATACTTCTACAATAACTTCACAATAGCAAATTAACAAGAATACAAGAATGCACAATTAACAGGGAAATTAACAGTTAATTAGCTCAATTTGACAGGGGGGAGGGAAATGGAATGGCTGCTGCCAGGTGACCATTGCTGGAAGGGAGCAGGAGGGGTGGCTGAGCAGGTGGCTGAGCAGAATGAACTTTCCACACCCAAGATGGCAAACACACCTTTAAGTCTAAAAGACCTTTCTAGGGTTGTTGTTGTTATGTTTTAAATTGCAGAACAACCAGAGAAATTATTTTATGAGGCATTTAATAAATTAAATAAAGCTCTTCCAACTTCCTGAGTTTGCTTCTAAACCATGAGAATGAGCCTTGTTCTGTTCCTTCAAATGAATGCTAGATTGCGCCGGCAAGTCCCACAGCAGAGCCATAGGTGTGCACAAGGGGTGTGCCAGGTGTGCCCAGGCACACCTTAATGTCTCAAGCAATAAGCATCTCCTCAATTGTCCCCTCATCTGCAATGACCCTCCCACAGTCAGACAAGCCGAATGCATAATAGGGCATCAGTGTCTATAGTGTTTAATAAATAAATAAATTTTAAAAATGTCCTTTACGATTGAGTATTCAATCAATCTTCACCTTTAAAAAAAATTCCCTATATGAAATGTGAAATGTGCTACGCATACCTATGAGCCGAGCCGAGACAGGGCTCAGCTGTGTGCCCTGCTGGATATGTCGGTGGGCAGCAAGGGGATGGGCATCCCTGTCCGGCTGCTGCTGCTCCATGGCAGCATGGCCACAGAGACAGGGAGTTGGGATGCAAACGGTGGTGGCAGGCAGCAAGTGAAAGTAGCGGCGGCAGCAGCAGCTGGCTGCCACCCCAGCAAGGCAAAGGGACACATTGCGCCCAGCAGACGTGGTGCACCCAACAGACACCCAGCCCAAGCTGCTGCTCCCTGGCTTTCCAGGCTCTTGGTCTCGTGTCTCCTGAGACTTCTGCGATGAGGTCATCCTGGAAGTCTTGCGAGATGAGGGACTTCCGGGAGAGGCGGGGAAGCTTCTGAGTGATGCCTCTGCCTAGTGCTGCCTCTGTCTCCTGAGCTGGTTCAGGATGCAGCAAGTCAGAGCACTAGGAAGATGCATTGCTTGGCGGCTTTCCTGTCTCTCCTGGAAGTATTGCAAAATGCTAGATTTCTGGCGCAGTTGGGACGATGGGAATCTGGACATTTAAAAAAAATTAAAAACCCACCCAGACATCCCAGGAGGGGCAAAACCCGAGAAAAATGTGGGGGAAATCAGGCGTATGGTCACCCTAATTTTACCTTAATACAATGCATTTTAATGTATTTCTCCATATACACATTTTCTTAATATTATGCTCATTTTTTAGTTGTGAATTGCATCACAAAATTCTGAAAAATGTGAATGTTGGTGAGCAAGTGTATTTCAATTCATATATATGTTTAAGCAAAGCAAATTGGGGGGTGTTTGCATACAAAAATGGCCCAAAAACATCTCATCCAACCCTACGTGCAGCAGGAAAATGCATTGGATATAGAAGACCTTTCTAGGATTGTTGTTGTTATGTTTTAAATTGTAGAACAACTAGAGAAATTATTTTATGAGGCATTTAATAAATTAAATAAAGTTCTTCCAACTTCCTGAGCTTACTTCTTAACCATGAGAATGAGCTGTTCCTTTAAATGAATGCTAGGAAGAACAACTGGTATATGTGCTAAATGCTGCACTGTTTCAGAGTGCAGTTAGGGCTGTGGGATGAACTAGTTGCCCCGCTCCCCCATGCACAAATAACTTCCTACTATACACCACTTTGAGCCTCAGGGTTGTTAAAGATATCATCTCGCAATACCTGAGCCACTGCTCTAACAGTGAGGAAGTTTTCCTGATGTCCAGCTGGAATCTGGCTTCCTGTAACTTGAGTCCATCAGTCCTTGTCCTGCACTCTGAGATGATGGAGAAGAGATCCTGGTCCTCCTCTGTATTCAACCTTTCAACACCAAGCAGGATATTGCACTACAAAAGCAGTATGAAAGGTAGGACCCACACTATTGCTTTATAGCAGTATTGAAGTGCACTGCCAACTGTTGAGGCCCATTGACACATACCACATACCACTATCACACAGCTTTCATAGTGCAATATCCTGCTTGGTGTAGATTAGGCCTTCAAGTACTTGAAGAGTGCTATCCTGTCTCCGCTCAGCCTTCTCTTCTCCAGGCTAAACATGCCTGTTAGATCAATGTTCTTTTACCCAGGGATGAAATCCAAACAGCCCCTAAGCACGACTCCACCATTCCAGCGACAGAGGGTTCAAAAGCGCTTTATTGATTAGTAATCAAGATCTGGTCTCTTCATAGGGAGCAATCAGATAAAGATATTGGGAATTCAGCACAGCATTTGAAGCCTGCAAGGGGCAGGGCCCAGTAGCAGCATAAACCAATCAGAACATAACACTGGGGCATAGCTAATTTTGCTAAACAATTCTCTTTGTTTTATAAACAATCCCTTTGCCTTACAGTAAGTTACAGAGAGTTAACTTTGACACAGGAGGACTAGAGCCGGAGCTCTTGTTTATATTAGATAAGACAGATGCAAGGATGCACTCGAGATATTTTCGCATACATGACATTATGACATTTTGCCTGCAATATGATGGCTACTTTACAGTTTCCTTTTAAAAATGGAGAGACTTCTGCTAACATGCCCAGTTCTTTCAGTCTCTCCTCATAGGGCTTTGTTTCCAGACCCCTGATTATCCTCGTTGCCCTCCTCTGAACACACATAGAATCATCAAACGAATGACACCCACTGAAATTCCCTTTTTATTCAACTGTTAATGACAGAGGAACCATGTCCTACTTTGGGGGAGTATACAAACTCATAAAACGGGCTCCTGCTAATCATCAAGAATAAAGGAACATTCTACATATTATTCTATATTATGTTGTTATTTTAAGTTTGCTCTGGTTACTCCTCTCCTCCCAATAACAAACTCTCTAGTCCTGAAAATCACTTAAGATTCACTCCATAAAGCCTTGCCCAGTGAGCCAGAGGTGCTCCCCTTATGTGTTAAATAGGTCCTACTTCTCAATGACAACTGCCAGAGGCATCCTATCTCAGGCCAACCAATGGCAGCTGGAGATGACCTTTAAGTAAATTCCATATCTCTATCTCCTGGGAATCCTACAAAATTGTCTTTCTAGTCTTCTCTGTTTGTAAGCTCTCTAAGCATATTTTTTTTTTTTTTATAATTTTTATTCATTTTCAACACTATATAAACATAGATAAACATTACCAAATATAACTAAAACAACACAATAAGAAAAAAAAATAACATCAAACATCTGTTACATACATCTTGAATAAATGTTGAGTACAATATCAAAAGCTATTACATATACCTTATCAAACTATAACATCTTCGCTCTTAACATAAAAGTGCACCCCCCCACCTCGGGATCATTCTTGAGTCCAAAATCTAATCGTTTCTTCTGCTGGTGGTTTCCCACTTCCCTTAGTAAACACAAACACTAGGAACTGTTTCCAAATTCCTTCGAACTCATTTATTTTAGTTATGCCTTTTCTCCACTTAATGTTACATGTCAATTTATCATTGATGGCTATATCCCATACTTCTTTATACCATTCTTCAATAGAATATACCCCTTGGATCTTCCAGTTCCTAGCTACCATCAACCGTGCTGCTACCAACAAACTCGATATCAGCTCTATAGTTCCTTTTCCACACTTTATCTCTTCAAATAGTGACAGCAATGCTATTTTTGGTGTTAGTTCTATTTTCATTCCCACTATTTCTTCAATTTCTGAAAACACCATCTTCCATAATCTTTGTACATATTTGCATTGCCACCACATATGTAAATACGTTCCTTTTTCCCCACAACCTCTCCAACAATTTGCTGAATGTTGATCACTTATCTTATTCAATCTAACCGGGGTTAGGTACCACCTCCATAAAATTTTAAAATAGTTCTCCTTTATTCTTACTGATAAACTTCTCAACACTCTTTGTTTCCATAGTCCCTCCCAGCTCTGTCGCCCTATCTGTATCTTCAAATCTGATTCCCAAACCATTTTCTCTGTATTCTCTCTAAACTCCTTCTCTAACAATATTTTATATATTTCACTCATTAATCCTTTTGAGACTATACTATCTCCTTTTCCTTTCTCCTTACTTACTACTAATTCTTCAAACCTCGTCATCTTTCTACACTTTCTATTGTCCTTAATCCACTTTTTATTCCATTGTTCTAATTGACCATATTCTAACCACGATAGCTTCTTCTCCTTTAACAAATTTTCCATATCCTCTCTTGTTTTAATATCACTTAACCAATCCTTTAATTTTATTTTATTTTTTTCTTTTAATATTTTACACAATCTACCCTTTAGATCCTCTGGGAAATTCTTTAACATTATTATCGGTGCTAAGGGAGAGTTGCTCGGAAGCAGCTTCCCTTTAAATTTACTCCAAATTTCCCATTGAGTCCTCAGGAGTGGATTATCTATACTTCCAACCCACTTTCTTCCTCCATCTTTAAAAAAAACATTCTCCAAATTCATCTCTACCTTACTTATGTTTTTTTCTTCCATCCAATATAAATCTCCTACTCCCATAATTGCTTCTACAACATGTCTTAATTATTTGCTACGTAATATAATTTTATGTTTGGGAGACCCATTCCGCCCTTTTTTTGGCTTAGGTACCAATTATTTTTATTCACTCTTGCTCTCTTTTCTCCATTACAATATTTATTAATAATATTTTGCCAACTTTTTATCTCGGTTTCTGATATTTTTATAGGTAACATCCTAAATACAAAATTAATTTTAGCTAATATCTTCATTTTTATCAAAGCTATTCTCCCAAACCAAGATAAATTTAATCTTTTATATTTCTCCAATTTCTCTAATACCTCCTTCTTTAACTTAGTTAAATTTTCCCTTTCTAAATTTTCTAAATTTTTGGTAATTTTAATTCCTAAGTATTTAATCTCGTCCTTGACTTTCACTTCCATTCCCTTAAGTGCCAAATCCTTTTCTTCCTTCTTAGTATAGTTAAATAGCATCATCTCTGATTTAGACCAATTTATTTTTAACCCTGTAATTTTCTCAAATTCCCTCAACTGATATTTAATTCTTTCTAATTTTCTTAATGGATTCTTAATGGTCAATAAAGTATCATCCGCGAACATGTTTAACTTTATTTCCCTTACCTCTCCAATTCCTTCTAACTCTTCATCCTCCCTTAGTGCCTTCGCCAAAACTTCCATAACCATTACAAACAGGACCGGCGAGAGCGGACATCCTTGTCTTGTTCCTCTGGCTAGTCGTATCTTTTCAGTAAGTCCGTCATTTACCACCACTACCGCCGTATTTTGGGAATATAACTGTTCTATTACATTTTTAAATTTATTTCCAAATCCCAGTTTATCTATAATACTCTTTAGTGCCTGCCAGCTCACACAATCAAAAGCTTTAAAAATATCCAATGCCATAATACCTGCCTTAATATTTGCTTTTTTTATTACATTTATTACATTTAAAACTCTACCCACTAAATTATGCATATGCCTTCCTACCACAAACCCACATTGATCTGCTCCTATATATTCTGCCAAAAATTTATTTAGCCGTTTAGCCATAATAGATGTAAAAATTTTGGCATCCTGATTTATTAAAGAAATAGGTCTATAAGAATCGGGATTAGTCAAATCTTTGTCTGGTTTTGGGATCAGAATTATCACTGAATGTTCCCATGATTCAGGTATCTTCTCTCCTAATAATATCCTATTATAAAGTTCCATTAATTTTGGAACCAAGTAATCTTTGAAGACCTTATAGTATTCTGGACCCAATCCATCTGCTCCCGGTGATTTACCAACTTTTAACTTATCAATAACCTCTTCAATTTCTCTTTGAGTTATTACTGACTCCATTAACTCCTTATATTCTAATTTTATTCCCTTCTTTATAAACCTTCCAATATACTCCTCCACCTTTTCTTGTTGAATTTCTTTACCCTTATACAATTCCTGATAAAATTCCTGAAAAAATTTTATTTTGGCTTTCATTGCATGACAATAATTCCCTCGGCTATCTTTCAACGTTTCTATCCCATTCCTTCCTTTTTCTTTTTGTGTGAGCTTGGCGAGCAACCTCGAGTTCTTATTGCTATTTTCAAAATATTCCCTCTTCATATACAATAAATTCTTTTGAACCTCCTCTATATTTAAATTTTCTAATTGTTTCTTCTTAGCTTGTATTTCCACTAATTTATATTTGTCTTTAACTCTCCAATATCTTTCCTCCAAATTTTTAATTTCTATCTCTAACTTATCCTGCTCTACCCGTTGTTGTCTTTTTAAAGTACAGGTTTCTCTAATACAGATTCCTCTTACTACGGCCTTCATGGTGTCCCAAATGACTGACCCAGCTGTTCCTCCTTTTTCGTTTATTTCCCATGACTCCGACAGTTCCTTCTGAATTTTCTCTACTACTTTATTATATTTCAATATCTTTGTATTCAACTTCCATCTATATGCCTCTTTATAATCTTTCTTAACTGTAAATTCTAAACTTAACAAGGCATGATCAGTTACTTTTATTACCCCTATTTCCATCTTATAAATCTTCGTTGCAAAATCTTTTGAAACAAATATATAATCTATCCTGGAGTATGTATAATGAACTGGGGAGAAATATGAGAACCCAGGCCTATTCCCATTAAGTAAACGCCACGAATCTAGATAACCATTTTCTTTTACCAATTTATTCAGTATAGTCATATTATTCCTCTTTTCAACCTTAGTGGGATTTGACCTGTCTCGTTTATTATCCATAACCATATTAAAATCCCCAGCTAATATAGCATATCCTTCCTTAAATTCTTCTATTTCTTTAAACAACTTTATAAAAAACTCTCTATGCCTCTCATTTGGGGCATAAACATTAATCAAAGTATAAACCTTTCCCTCAATTTTACCTTTTAACATAAGATATCTGCCTTTATCGTCCTTTTTTACTTCTTCGAATACGAACCCACTTTTTTTTGAAATCAAGGTGGCCACTCCATTTTTTTTAGATGTCCCTAATGACTTTTCATAATAGGCTAGCCACCTTAATTTTATCATATTCGAATTCTCGGAGCCTTGATGTGTTTCTTGGACCATTATAATATCTGATCCCTCTTTATTAAATAATTGTTCTATTCTCTTCCTTTTCACGACTGCCCCCAAACCTTTAACATTGAGTGTTGATACTTTTATCTTTTTATCCATAATCACCCTTTTGAAATCTCTTCCGATCCCTCGTGCTCAGTAATTCAAAATTACTTACATAAAAACACAAATTCCACACATAATACTCCCCCCTCCTACCTCATAAACAAATACAACAACAAATATAACAATAAACCCTAACCCCCCCATCGTCTCCCTCCCTCCCTCCCTAATAACCCCCCTCCCCCTCTCCCACCCCCTACTTTCCCCCTCCCCATATCCCCGTGAGTCTATTACTCCGGCCACCCAATTAGGGGAGAGGGGGGAGGCGGTGCCCCGCCATGACGACCCGATCTCTGTATTTAATTAATTATCATATCAATTATCTCATAACATTTCTCTTTACCCCATCCCAGATGCTCCTGCCATTGCTCCATTCTCTTCCCCAGCTCCAACACTTCCATTCTTCATTAACCCCAATCTCTTCAGCAGCTCCCTTCCTTGCTCCAGAGAGGTTACTCTATAATCATTCCCAGCATGGGAGAACTTTAAAAAAACCGGGTAACCCCAAGCATATCTCACTACATTTTTTATTAATATTTCAGTTATTGGCTTGATGCTGCGCCTCCATTGGAGTGTTTGCTGACAAAGATCGTTGAAAACTAGCACTGCTTTGCCTTTATATTTAATCATAGCCATAGCTCTCAGCTTCTTCATTACTAACTCCTTCTTATAATAACTGCCAAATTTCACAAGCAAATCTCTAGATGATCCCTTGTACTTTACTCCTCCCACTCTGTGGATTCTTTCCAAGTCGCTGTCCTTTATATCCGCATCAGGCATCATGTCGTTGAACCACTTCAATACAACTTTCCTCAAATCTTCTCCTGGTTCTTCAGCAAATTGCTTGATGCGAATGTTACAACGTCAAAGCTCATCCTGAAGCTGAATCAGCTGTGAATCTTGAGCATTTAACTTTGCCTCAGAACATTTTTCAAATACATCCTGTTTTTTTGCAAGAGCTTTAACTTCAACCCCAACCTTCTTTAGCTCTTTCTCATTATCAGCCAGCCTGTTCGCTAGCGCCCCCATCCGTGCCTCTGCATTCTTTTCATTATCAGCGATCTGCTTGCTGAGTGCAGCCTTGGTTTCCAGAATCAGCTTTTTAAGTTCATCCATTGTAACAGAAGAAGCTGGTGCCTTGCCAGAACCTTCCGCCATCTTCACCGACTCGTCTGAGCCTGAAGCTGAATCGCTACCCGAAGATTGTGACTCTTTTCTGGCAGGCACTTTCTCCAGACGGGCCAAATTATGATTAGAAGGGTGTGCTCTTTGCCAAGCAGCCTTTCCCGGGGTTTTTTTCTTTCTAATATACGGCATGGATTATGTTTACGTTTCGTCAAAGTCCCGTTTCACTTCCCCCCTTCTTATCCAAACAAGTCCGTTTCAAATACTTTTTTTTCTTCCTTAAGAAGGGTGAATTTACTACCAGAACATCTCTCTCAGATTAGGGGTATATAAATCAGCTTCTATCAGACTGGAAAACAGGAGAGCTCCAACATTCCAAACATTCCAAGTTGCTTGCTCCCCCCTCCTTCCGTCTGCTTACAGTCAGAAAACAGCCAAGAACAGTCTATTTTCTCCCCTTAATCTGTGATTTCTTTCACAAAAAACAGGATTTCCATCTTCACTCAACACTCATAAGCATCATCCAACACTTTAATTTATAATCCACGCCTCATTAAGTGAGATAATAAGCTTTTCATATCCCCCCTGATGGGAGAATTCACACAGCGATCTTACCCGTCATAACGTCCGGCTCTGCCCCCCGCTCTCTAAGCATAATTGACTTGAAACAGATTGATTCCCAGGTTTATGTTGCTCATGACTTATAGCTCAATCACACCAGCATTGTAGCCCTCTGTCACTGTGCATTGTATGCAAAGGACTCAGATGATGTCACCCATGTCCTGCTGTGATCGTGGTTCTTCCCCCCAAGTGATTTTTTTGGCGCGCGGAAAATCTGTTTCTTCCGGTAATACAAAAGCACACCGTTCAAACTTCAACGTTTTCAATCTGATGTTCTGTGGGCATGTTTTCGAGGGACTGTATTGCTGACGAAAGTGTGTTCAAGGGGCAGTATTGATGACGAAAGAGAGGGGCATGCCTTTTCTCCAGCAGGACTGGGCTGGCTGTGTAGCTTCTCTCCCCTCCCTCTCTCCCCTCCTCCTCCTGCATCTCTTTCTCTACCTCTCGCAGCCCCAAAGCCTCTAGCGAGTGAGCGAGAGATTAACGTGGACTTGGCAGTTAACTGCCCTTTACTTCTGAGTAAACGCAGCTCAGGTTGGGCTGCAGCCCGAGCCACGCTTGCTTAGGAGTAGAAGCACTCCTACTGAAGGGGGGCACTGCCAGACAAGATCTTCCCACTTTAGGCAGCCCGCCTTGCGCATGACCCAGCCAGGGATCCATCGCCCTCACACTGCACCTTCTCCCCAATCCTTTTCAATAAAAGGGGGGCTGCAAATTGCCCTCAATCCAAGGCTCTGATATGGCTTACTCCCAAGTAAGCACATGCAGCCAGGCTCCCCCTCTCGTGAAGCAAGTCGTCCCTTCCTTCCCACCTTCCCTCAGCTCAGTATCCAAAGGGAGCCCATTGAAATGAACTGTGAATGAGCGCACCCGCGGTCTTTTGTGCGATTGGAAGTGTGTGACAAGGGGAACATTATCCAACCTCCAGTGGCAGCTGATAGGAGTTTTAGTTGATTAATCCATTAATCTATGGATTAAATTTGTATGTGGAGCAAGAAGAGGTCCCATTGAACTCTATGTAATGCCTAAGTAGGCATTTCCTGTGTAGGCATTTTCACCTTAAAAGAAATGTGGAAAATACACCCTCCTTGCCAGCAGCACCCTCATTTTTAAAGATAAAGAGATGAAGCAGAAATGCAGAAATCACCTGGGCAGTTGACAGGATTGCTTCTGAGTGCCCTCTCCTGAGTAGAGCTCATACGGCTCCGTGGTATACCCCAGAGCTGAGAGCGATGAAACAAAATAGGAGACGGCTTGAGGGCATGTGGATACGAACTCCTAGTGGATGCAATCAAATATTGGTAAGTGCCTATAGTAAGGCATATTCAGGGGCACTGAGGGCAGCAAAAAAACCAACACTTTGCTGCCACTATTAAATTTGCCGCCCAGTGGAGCATTTTAGAGTTGTCTGGGGGCTATTACATGCTGGCCCCAAGGACATGGTAGAATCATCTGAGGCCTGTTGTAATGAATTTGCTAGGCACTTCCAGAACAAAATCTTTTGCATCCGCCAGGACTTAGACTCCAGTGTTATAGCAGGTGAATCTAGTGAGGTGTCCAGAGTACAGTCTTGTCCAGTTTCCTTGGATCAGTTTCAGTTGGTACAGCTCGAGGATGTTGACAAGGTGCTTGGCCAGGTCCGCACAACCACCTCTGTACTGGATCTTTGCCCCTCTTGGCTAATAAAAGCTAGTAGGGATGGAACAGCTGGCTGGGCCAAAGAGGTGATTAATGCCTCTCTGTGGTAAATAACTGGCAAGGAGTCCAACTGCATGAAGATGAGGCATCCCAAACAGGTCGCCCCGTCCTGATTTTATTAAGAGCTAAATGGTTACATTCCTTGTTCACAAGCTATGATTGGTTGTTGAATACATGATTACCTCGTGCACAGAAGGTGCTTGTTAATGTGTGTTCAGCATGAATATACCATATAAGGGTTAAGGAAACGCGTGATCATGGTGCCTTCAATACTGTATTGTTTTCTCTATGGCTCTTGCGTCAGCACATTCTCAGCATGGTTAGCCAGTGCCAAGAAGTTCCTTAGCAAGGCCTATCTTATCATTGTCCTCAGCACATCTCAGTATGGTCTGCCAATACTGAATGTGTGCCAGAGAGGAACAACAATAACCCCCACATCTCCCCTTTTTTTATTCTTTCAATTGTAAAGCCTTGTAAGCATAATAAATTTGACGTTTGCTTGGTTTTGAAGCTCTGGGACGGCAAGAGGGAACACACCATGACAGTAATCTTGGGATACATTGTATGAAACAGCAGAGGGTGATTAATAAAAATACAATCAATACAGCATATTGAAATATAGTTTTGAACCATCTTGTTGGAAACCAGGACCATAAAAACTTCTACCACTCAGGTGCAATATCTTGTTTGACTGCATGTGCATATGTTTTAAGTAATTCCAGTTGGTGTTGAATTTGGTTACTATTGTCTGTGAGATTGAAACAGCACATGTTTCCACAGCTTCGCAGCCAAGATGTCTTTGTAACAACAAAAAGTCAATTGCAGCTCGATTGTCCAGTACAGCATGTCTTAAATCTTGTTGTTCTTGAATCAAAAGTCTAATAGCAATGGAATTGTCTTTGCTAGTAAACATGCCAGATGCCCAAGTTGTTTGGCATTTCCTACAGCCAATCTAGGAACCCCGACAAGACTCATAGCCAGGGAGATATACTCTGCTGGACTCATAACAGTGACATTGCCATCACAACCTGTATTCATAGTCTCAGTCTCTCTTTTCTGTTGAGTGCTTTTAGTAGGCCGGGGTGGTAGAATCACTGTCAAGCGACTAAGACAACATTGTGTTAAGGTTATATTAGCTGGTACATAATTATAAGTACGAGACCCACATGTGAAAAACCATCTAATTGGCAATATAATGTGTCCATAATTACTTGTTACATTTTCTATCTTTGAACAATTCCACAAAGAAGGTCCTGGGGACAAACAACCTTTTAGTGGACGGTGAATAGAGCAATTTACTATTCTAGCACATGTGTTATTCTTGTGGTTTACAACATATGGGGTGTATAACTGTATTGCATTTTGAGGCAACTGGTATGTAGCAATTCCCCATTGGGCCATGGTATGATAATGAATTTCACTAAAGTTCAGAAATTTACTCAACCCAGTAACGTTACCAAGAGAACCAGGAGCTTTGCATATGGGAATGAGACATGTACTATGTAATCCATGCATATCTGGGGCATCAGAAAGACAGAAATCAGTGGTGTTTACTATTTTTGCTAACTTTATCCATACATTGTACTGCAATCTATCATGTAGTGGAGTGCTTATAACTGGGCAAGTTATACAGCTAAATAGCATAATTATTGTCAGCAAAGAATTAGCATTTAAGCAAGCAAATGCAGCAACTAGAAAATTCTCTGGAGTTGGATCAACATGCTGTTGCTCCATTAACTTTTGAGCTTGGAGAGATAACGCCTTTATCTCTCCCCATGTTGGTTTATGTTTTTGGACGTGCGCCCTGCCACGTGCTTTCAGGGGGTCCTCCTGGAGTTGTAGGGAGAATTCTGGAATCGGGTTGATCAATCTTTGATGCCACGACATGCTCTTTCCAGGGCTTTACACACCGTGCTGGAACCCACATTGGTCCTGTTGGAGTAAGTACAGCAGCATAACCCCGACCTCAAGTGATCAAGGGGACAGGGCCGTGCCAGACAGGATTAGGTAGCCGCTGGTACGTAACCAGCGGCTGCGGCAAAGGGGTATGCATTTGGAAATGTTGTTGTAATCGGGTAGTATTAGTTGGTAGGAGAACATTCAAATGGTTAATAGTGAACAACACTTTCGCCAGCCATTCCTGGCGGGAGCCCAAACCAATGGGGATCCCTGCTTTTTGTTTTTGTTTATATAAATGCTCTTTTAGGGTACGGTTGGTGCGTTCAACAATAGCTTGACCAGTGGAATTATATGGAATGCCAAAAGTATGTGTGATCTGCCAGGTTTCACAAAACTGTGCAAAAGAAGTACTGCAATAAGCAGGTCCATTATCTGTTTTTAAGGCAGAAGGAATTCCCATTAATGAGAAACTTCTAATGCAATGATTAATTACATGTTTTGTTTTTTCTCTTTTTTGACATGTGACCCAAATATATCCTGAGTAAGTGTCAACTGACACATGAAGGTATTTCTAAGGAGTGAAAGGACTAAAATGAGTAACATCTATTTGCCATAGCTCATTGGCTACTGTGCCACGAGGATTAACATCTATATCAGGGGCTGAATGCACCTTTGTACATTGTGGGCATGATTGAACAACGGCACGAGCTTGATCTAATGGCAATTGAAATTGTTTTGCTAAAGCTTTAGCGTTTTGATGATGAAACGCATGACTTTCCCATGGAGTCAGTTTTTGCACAGTTTTTGATCAGCCACTTGATTACCAGTGGAGATCTCCCCGGGGAAGGGTTGATGACTACGGATGTGAGCAATAAAATATTCATTGGTGCGATGAGCCAACAGAGTCTGCAAGGTTAAAAAGAGACCTAAAAGGTTCTTATCTATGACTGGGGTTACATAACTTCCTGGAAGACCACGTACTACATTGTTAACATATAAACTGTCTGTAATTAGGTTTATTGCTTGAGGAAATGTGCGGAAGGCCAAAATAACTGCAGCTAGTTCAGCTCATTGAGGTGATTTTTGGGGCAGTGTGAACATGGTTCTCCACTGATCTTCCTGTTTCCATGCCACTACTCCTCTCTTTGGGCTTCCATCAGTGTAAACAGTAAGGGCTTTTTTAATACGGAAGTCATTTTGTAAAGGCTTGATTTTAACAGACAATTGATTTAAACATTGCAGTCGAGGATCAGCAGGAATATGATATGCAACTTGTCCTACAAAGCCTGCTAAGGCAGCTTGCAATTCTTCAGAAAATGACACTGATCGTTCCCACATATGAAGAGGCATGGGAACTATTAAAGTTTCTGGATCTTGGGCTAAAAGCGCTCTTGTACGCTCTCGAGCTTTAATAATCAGATTGGCATACATAACTGGTTTTGTAGAGATTGTACAGCTAGGGCTATGACTGAGATACAGCCATTCAAGTATTAATATTAATATTGCAAGGTCTACTCCTGAACTGAGTGTCACAGGTTTCAATTCGTGTCTGTGTAATAACTGCATATGGTTGACTTAACCCTGTAAGTATAAGAACTTGACAAGGTTGATCTAACACCTGGTGATCTACCCAAATCTCTTTTAAACGTTCATTTACTAAGGACAAAACGTGCAATTGATTAGTGGTTAAAGAAATTTTATCAGCTGGGTGTTTGCCTTGTTTTAGGGTGGCAAACAAAGGTGAAAGTTCATCAGTTGTGAGCTTGCAGTAAGGTCTGAGCCAATTAATAGCTCCTCATTGTCAATTTGTCTCTGCAAGGCTTCTTTTAACCTGTCTATAAATTGATGGTAAGGCTCACTAGGTCCTTGGCATGTGATAGTAAAGGATTTTGAAGGTTTTCCAGACACTGGCACCCTTTGAAATGCTTTCAGGATGCAGCGGTTAATGGCCTGAAAGGTAGGCATAGGTAGTTGCGCCTGCGCCTCTATCTCTGCAAACTGTCTACTGCCATATAACTGCTCTGCTGTTATCACTCCATTAGAGCTAAGGGCTATATGGACAGATTCTTTTCTATATTCACTGTCCCAAACTACATATTGGGCTGGACTCAGGATCATGCGATACAAATCTTTCTAATCTTGAGGAAGCATAGTGTATCCATTGCCAATACCATGCCTTGGGCATAAGTAGAGCGTATGCCTGTCTTTTGAATAGCTTTATTTAATTCTCTAAGTACTGAATAAGGCAATGATGTCCAATTGACAACTACCTGTCCTTGGTCATTTTGATGTGAGGTTATAGGATAAGCTGAAGGAAAGTTATTAAGACCTTCAAACAACTCATCAGAGGTTAGTGTTCCCTTCCTCTTTTCCTCTTCAAAAGCCTCACGGACTTTGCTAAGTTTTGACAACACTGTACTATTTGCTTCCAACACTTTGCTATTTGCTTCTTCTCCTCTCAGCTGTGAAGCTGATGCAGGAGGCAATAACTGGGGATATGAGAGTGATGTTTGAGAAATGGGAGCAATAAAAGATAATGAGCTGGAGGATGCCTCGGTTCCTACCTTCTCCAGCGCATCTTTGCATCGCTGCCACAGCAACAAGTGCTGTATGGGAGCTCGTGGTTCAGTATATAGGTGTGTACCTATTTTTAACCAATCTGTGAGCTGAAGTGTCCCTGCCTCGGGATACCAAGGGCATTGCAACTCTATTTCACTTTACTATGTCACTAACATGACTGAGGGATACAGTTGTACAACCTTGCTCTTTTAAAATTTTATGTAGCTCTTGTGCATGAAGCTTCTGTGGAGCTGACAATTCCCCCCCCCATACTCACGATAAGGGAGCATCGTAACGCTGAGGTGCACCAAAGCTATTCCAGCCGATGAGCAGGGGGCTTCTTGGATCCGATCACATCGGGGTCACCAGATGTGGTAAATAACTAGCAAGGAGTCCAACTGCATGAAGATGAGGCATCCCAAACAGGTCGCCCCGTCCTGATTTTATTAAGAGCTAAATGGTTACATTCCTTGTTCACAAGCTATGATTGGTTGTTGAATACATGATTACCTCGTGCACAGAAGGTGCTTGTTAATGTGTGTTCAGCATGAATATACCATATAAGGGTTAAGGAAACGCGTGATCATGGTGCCTTCAATACTGTATTGTTTTCTCTATGGCTCTTGCGTCAGCACATTCTCGGCATGGTTAGCCAGTGCCAAGAAGTTCCTTAGCAAGGCCTATCTTATCATTGTCCTCAGCACATCTCAGTATGGTCTGCCAATACTGAATGTGTGCCAGAGAGGAACAACAATAACCCCCACACCTCTCTATGAGAGGGAGTGGTCCCAGACCATCTGAAAAAGGCGGTAGTGAGACCACTCCTGAAGAAAACTTCCTTGAACCTGGAAAATCTTAGTAACTACAGGCCGGTAGCAAATGTTCCATTCCTGGGCAAGGTCCTTGAGCGGGTGGTGGCGAGCCAGCTCCAGACACTCTTGGATGAGACTGATTATCTGGATCCATTTCAGTCGGGTTTCAGGCCTGGCTTTGGCACGGAAACAGCCTTGATCGCCCTGTATGATGACCTATGTCGGGAGAAAGACAGGGGGAGTGTGACTCTGTTGGTTCTCCTTTATCTCTCAGCGGCTTTCGATACCATCGACCATGGTATCCTTCTGGAATGTCTGGCTGAGTTGGGAGTTGGGGGCACTGCATTGCAGTGGTTCCGCTCCTACTTGGCAGGTTGGCTCCAGAAGGTGGTGCTTGGAGGACATTGCTCAGCCCCATGGACTCTCCAGTATGGGGTTCCGCAGGGGTCGGTCTTGTCCCCCATGCTGTTTAACATGTACATGAAACCGTTGGGTGCGGTCATCCGGAGTTTTGGAGTGCGCTGTCATCAGTACGCTGACGACACGCAGCTCCACTACTCCTTTTCATCCTCATCAGGTGTGGCTGTGGATGTGTTGAATCGGTGCTTGGCTGCGACAATGGACTGGATGAGGGCTAATAAACTGAAACTCAATCCAGACAAGACTGAGATGCTGCTGGTGGGTGGTTCCTCTGATCGGATGGGGGCATTCAACCGGTACTGGATGGGGTTGCACTCCCCCTGGAGGAGCAGGTTCGTAGCTTGGGGGTTCTCCTAGAACCATCTTTGTCACTTGAGGCACAGGTGGCCTCGGTGGCACAGAGTGCTTTCTACCAACTCCGGTTGGTGGCCCAGCTACGCCCCTATCTGGACAGGGATAACCTAGCTTCAGTTGTCCATACTTTGGTAACTTCCAAATTAAATTACTGCAATGCCCTCTACATGGGACAGCCTTTGAAGACAGTCCGGAAGCTGCAGCTTGTGCAAAATGCGGCGGCCAGATTGATAGCTGGAACAGGGAGGTTTGAGCATATAACACCGATTCTGGCCCGCTTGCATTGGTTGCCTATATGTTTCTGAGCCCAATTCAATGGGCTGGTTTTAACCTATAAAGCCCTACATGGCTTGGGACCGCAATACCTGATGGAACGCCTCTCCCGACATGAACCTACCTGTACACTGCGCTCAACATCTAAGGTCCTCCTCCGAGTGCCTACTCTGAGGGAAGCTCGGAGGATGGCAACAAGGGAGAGGGCCTTTTCAGTGGTTGCCCCCCGACTGTGGAATGATCTTCCCAATGAGACTCGCATGGCGCCAACATTGTTATCTTTTCAGCGCCAGGTCAAGACTTTTCTCTTCTCCCAGGCATTTTAACAGCATTTAACAACGTTAAGTTTGTTTTTAATGGACCCCAGAATTGTTGTTTTTAAATGGATACTATTGCTTTTATACTGTTTTTTATGTTTTTAAAATTTTGTATACTTTTAATGTTTACTATTTTTAATTGTTGTAAACCCCCAGAGAGCTTCGGCTATAGGGCAGTATATAAATGTAATAAAATAAATAAATAAATAAATAAAATTAGCACAGTGATAGCTCTTATGGAGGGCTTTAGCCACACCAAGTTTGAATCAGATTGGGTCATCCCTTGATTTTAAGAGATTTTTAAAATGGAAATTAAACAAATGCTTACAACTGCAAACGTTTTAAAGACAAAAACATCAAAATTGGCACAGTGATAGCTCTTAAGGAGGGCTTGCAGTATGCTGAATTTGAATCATATTGGGTCATCCCTTGATTTTACATGATTTTTTAAATCCCTCCCCAAACCCTTTTCCTGGTAGTGTACAAGTTTGAAGGATTGAAGGATCGATCTTCCATGGCTTTGGTTATATGAAGCTGTGCATCTTCAAGTTCATAAACTACAGATCTGCTGGTTCCCTTACTCAAAAATAAATCTCATTGATTTCAACTGCATTTACATCCCGGTCATACTAAAATCACATGCAGGCTTACCTTTGAGTAAACCCCATTGAACCGAGAGAGACTTACTTCTGAGTAAGCACATATAGAACTGATTCTTCTTCGTGGTCTCTGTGCATCACACATATGGGCTCTGCGCCTGCGCAGGACCAGCTCCGGAAATTTCACTAGCTGAAAACATTTTTTAGGCAGGAACCCCTCCCCCACCGTCCACTGAGCATGCTCAGGGGTTCCGCCCTATCTCCTAAGTTCTCTTCAACCACCTGTGGGTCAACAGCTTTCTTGGAGACTTCTAGGTTAGGTTTTTACCTTTTCGCTGAGAACTGTCGTTTTTTCTTCCTTTTTCTTCTTCTCCAGTTTTTCTAACTTTTCTGAATATAAAATAAAATAAAATAAAAATTTCCTTATATTTCTTATTAGTAGTTAGGTGCCTATGGCACAAACAGGACTCTTCAAAAAGTGTTCATCCTGTGGACAAAAAATCTCCCAGACGGATGGACATTCGTTGTGTTTATTGTGCTTGGGGGAAGCACACATAGTTGAATCCTGGGTGTTTTGCTTAAAATTCTCGAGGCAAGCGAGAAAAAAATGCTCAGACCGCCTTCGAGCAATTCTCTGGGAAAGGGCCTTGGTGGCAGTAGATAAACAGAGACCGGCTTGAGTTTCTATTTCTCCTAACAAAATGGAGTCAATGCCCCAACCTCCTCCTACTCGGAGTGAAGCCCTATCGGTTCCCCCTACATCCTCTCATTCCGCTTCTAAAAAAGTAGCGAAGAAAATCTCTAAGAGAGCGAGAGAGCACAATGAGGCAGAAGAACCGCAAAAGAAAAAGAGCAAGCTGAAGGCTAAATATGCAAAGACAAAATTACCTAATCCAGCTTCGGCGATACCAAAGAGTCCGGTACCGAGAACTTCAATACCGAGATCATCACTACAAAGGTCCCCTCCGATACCGAAGAGCCCGATACCGAGGCTTTCGCTACCGAAGTCCTATTCGATACTGAGACGGGCAACACCGTTGTCACCGCCGGTATTGACCTTGCCAACACCGCAAGCTGAGGAAGCTCTGGACTCCCCGGTACCATCACCCTTCGAAATAGTTAAAGTACCGGTGGAGGACCCCGCCTTAATGGCATCTGTTTCAGAGGATGAAATAAGAGACTCCTCTTTGGACTATGCAATGTCGAACTGGAGCCCTGCTTCCCCTCGATACCAAGAGGAGCCGCCTCCGCCAGTCAGTACCGACAGACATCGGTACCGATCGATGTCTCCATACCGACATGCCCGGGATCACTCACCAAAGTCTTAATTTATTATTGCTATTTCACCCTCCGGTGATCTGGGATCGCATCAGGGAGGGCTCGCATGGCTGTTAAGACCTTTTTTGCTGAAGATGTGTCAGCAAGCTTCCCCAACAGACAGAAATTCTCTCGATTTGTTTGGGAGAGGCTTGCATCATCGAGACCTGTCGCTTAAGCCTTCTGAGGGCTAAATGCTTAATGGCGATTCTGAGGAAAAATGCTCTAGAAGCCACGGATTCTCCAAAGCAATCAATGCAGCCGCTCATGGCGGAGGCTCCTCAGCCTATGTCTCCTCAGTGTCCTCGGACCCTGACTCTAACCATAGGTCATTCCGATCTTCAAATACTGGACGCTCTCTAGCTGTATCTGCAGCAAAAGAGATATCTAAGAAGGTCGGATCACTTAAGCCTTCTGGGACTGATTGCTTGGAGCGATTCTGAGGAGAAATGCCCTGGAAGCCACGGATTCTTCAAAGCAATCAATGCAGCCACTCATGGCGGAGGCTCCTCAGCCTATGTCCCTTCAGCATCCTCGGACCTTGACTCTAACCATGGGTCATTTCGATCTTCAAATACTGGACGCTCTCTAGCTGCTTCTGCAGCAAAAGAGATATCTAGGAAGGCCAGGTCACTTAAGCCTTTGGGACATACAACAACAACAACAACAACAACAACAACAAAAGCCTCATTCCAAGGCTGTATGGAAGCCAGATCTAACCACTAAAGTTAGAGCCCCCATGGGTGGCCTCCTCAGTAGCAATAATATAACTAGTTTCTTCAGTACACTAAAACTCTCGATACCGGGGGGGCGGAGCTGGCCGCCTGAGCAATGGCGGGTTTCTTCTGAGGCTCTAAGCGGCGTTTGCCGGAAAAAGCAATTATCTCTCTTCTAATGGGCATAAATCTTTGAGCAAACGACAGAAAATGATTATAAAAGTCACAGGAGCTGGAAAAGCGGAGAGATTTGAAGGAGGGAGGTGAGATGATTGATATTTAATACAATGTCTTGTAAGCGGCAGCACTGTCGAAACCGAAAGTTAAAGAGCAAACACTGACGCAGTTTAAAAAGAAGGAATTTGTGCTTGCTGGACATTGATTTGTGTTACAACCTTTCATTCTTATCTCACATGGGAACGATTGAAATGCTGGCTTTGTAAGGTGGAAGTTGTTGATTGGATTTATTGGCGTGGTGAGAAGGGGGGGAGAGAAGGTGGAAGAAGCTGCATTCGGCATTCGGTGAGGGAGATGTGGGAAGCTGAGAGGCTGCGAATGATTAAACTGATCCCCTCTAGTGAATGCTGTTGTGAACTGGATATTCCCCCCCCCTCATGAAGAAAGAAAAAGTGTTTGATATATAACAGAGAAGCCAGCATAAGTTGCTAAGGAAGCGAGTTACACTCTAAGATTTATGCCCTACCCAGAAGAGTCCCATGCCTAACGTTAAAAGAAAGATCAAAAGTTGGGCAAAGCTTAATATACAAAAAAAGAAAAAGAAAAAAAAAGAAAAAAGAAAAAAAAGAAGAAAAAAAAATAAGAAACCTTCAAATTATATAAAAAAAAGGAACTTTCAAATCATAATTTGGCATGCCTCTCCCTCCTGGAAAGGACAGCCCCTGGAGTTGAGCAAGAGGAGGAAGATAAAGACCCAGTCCCTTTGGATACAATACCAAATAAAGAAAAAATATGATTGAAGGAGGAGAAAGTGGTAGTAACCCTCCCTCGTTGATGGAGATCAGGCCCATTATAGCTGAAAATAACATTGTTATATTTTAAAAAAATGGATCAGCATATGAGTGAATTTAGACATTAATTGTGTATTTAGCGGATAAAAAGGTGGAAAATTCGGATAAGATCAAAAAGATAGAGGCTAAAGCGGACATGGACCAGAAGGAATAAGAGGCTATTGAGAAATCAACTAATATACAATTTAAAGAATGGGTACTGTGATCGATTGCCTCGGAAGATTAATCTAGTAGATCTACTTTTTGAATAAAGCAGCTAAAGGAGTCGCAGGGAGAAGATCTTAGAGAAATCATCATGAACTGGTTCAAGGAGCTGATGCCTGATATATCAATAGACGGATTGGATCCGGATCGAGTCCATCGTGTGGGGGGGCAAAACCACAAAGGGGCAAGAGACATTTTGGTGAAATTTGGTAATTATTATAAAAA
This sequence comes from Elgaria multicarinata webbii, assembly GCF_023053635.1. Lineage (NCBI taxonomy): Eukaryota > Metazoa > Chordata > Lepidosauria > Squamata > Anguidae > Elgaria > Elgaria multicarinata. The sequence goes on along the minus strand of NC_086188.1, from coordinate 21,636,875 downwards.
AGAGCAAATTATGAAAGAATTGAGACTTAAGAATCAGATATAATATAAAGGTAAACCAGTGTAAATTTACAATGATCTTTCTCAACGTACATTAAATTGGAGACGTAGTCTTAAACTAATAATGGAAACATTAATGAAGAATGAAATTCCTTATGCATGGGGTTACCCGGTTTTTTTAAGATTTACATATGGGAGGAGGGAACACAGAGTAACCTCATTGGATCAAGGTAAAGATTTGCTGAAGAGGCTGGGTCTGGATGGGGAAGCAGATGGGGCTGGAGTGGGTGGGGGAGGGAATGAGGCTGGGACATCTGGAGAGTAAGAGAATTCTTAATTATGTTTGGAGATAATTGCAAATAAAAATGCTAATATAGAGACCTGCCGGCCAGGCACAGCACTGCCTCCCCCCTCCCCCTTTAAAGTAGATGGCTGGAGTACTAGACTCACGGGGATATGGGGGGGGGATTAGAGTGGGGGGGTGGGGAGGGGGGGAAGGTAGGGGAAGAGGGATTGGGGTAGGAGGGTGGGGGTTTTATGTATGGAGTTTGTGTTTTTATGTAAGCAAGTTTGAACTGCTGAGCACAAGGGATCGGAAGAGATTTCAAAAGGGTGATTATGGATAAAAAGATAAAGGTATCAACACTCAATGTTAAAGGTTTAGGGGCAGTCGTGAAAAGGAAGAGAATAGAACAAATGCTTAATAAAGAGGGATCAGATATTATAATGATCCAAGAGACACACCAAGGCTCCGAGAATTCGAATATGATAAAATTAAAGTGGCTAGCCTATTATGAAAAGTCATTAGGGACATCAAAAAAAAATGGAGTGGCCACTTTGATTTCAAAAAAAAGTGGGTTTACATTAGAAGAGGTAAAAAAGGATGATAAGGGTAGATATCTTATGTTAAAAGGTAAAATTGAGGGAAAGGTCTATACTTTGATTAATGTTTATGCCCCAAATGAGAGGCATAGAGAGTTTTTTATAAAGTTGTTTAAAGAAATAGAAGAATTTAAGGAGGGGTATGTTATATTAGCTGGGGATTTTAATATGGTTATGGATAATAAAAGAGACAGGTCAAATCCCACTAATGTTGAAAAGAGAAACAATATGACTATATTGAATAAATTAGTAAAAGAAAATGATTATTTAGATTCGTGGCGCTTACTTAACGGGAATAGGCCTGGATTCTCATATTTTTCCCCAGTTCATCATACATACTCCAGGATAGATCATATATTTGTTTCAAAAGACTTTGCAACGAGGATTTGTAAAATGGAAATGGGGGTAATAAAAGTAACTGATCATGCCTTGTTAAGTTTAGAATTTACAGTTAAGAAAGATTATAAAGAGGCATATAGATGGAAGTTGAACACAAAGATATTGAAATACAATAAAATAGTAGATAAAATTCGGAAGGAACTGTCGGAGTCATGGGAAATTAATGAAAAAGGAGGAACAGCTGGGTCAGTCATTTGGGACACCATGAAGGCTGTAGCAAGAGGAATCTGTATTAGAGAAACATGTAGTTTAAAAAGACAACAACGTGCAGAACAGGAAAAGTTAGAGATAGAAATTAAAAACTTGGAGGAAAGATATTGGCGAAGTAAAGATAAATATAAATTAGTGGAAATACAAGCTAAGAAGAAACAATTAGAAAATTTAAATATAGAAGAGATTCAAAAGAATTTAATGTATATGAAAAGGGAATATTTTGAAAACAGTGATAAGAACTCGAGGTTGCTTGCCAAGCTCACACAAAAAGAAAAAGGGAGGAATGGGATAGAAACGTTGAAAGATAGCCGAGGGAATTATTGTCATGCAATGAAAGCAAAAATAAAAATTTTTCAGGAATTTTATCAGGAATTGTACAAGGGTAAAGAAATTCAACAAGAAAAGGTGGAGGAGTATATTGGAAGGTTTATAAAGAAGGAAATAAAATCAGAATATAAGGAGTTAATGGAGTCAGTAATAACTCAAAGAGAAGTTGAAGAGGTTATTGATAAGTTAAAAGTGGGTAAATCACCAGGAGCAGATGGTTTGGGTCCAGAATATTATAAGGTCTTCAAAGATTGTCTAGTTCCAAAATTAATGGAACTTTATAATAGGATATTATCAGGAGAGAAGATACCTGAATCATGGGAACATTCAGTGATAATTCTGATCCCAAAACCAGATAAAGATTTGACTAATCCCGATTCTTATAGACCTATTTCTTTAATAAATCAGGATGCTAAAAATTTTACATCTATTATGGCCAAACGATTAAATAAATTCTTGGCAGAATATATAGGAGCAGATCAATGTGGGTTTGTGGTAGGAAGACATATGCATAATTTAGTGGGTAGAGTTTTAAATGTAATAAATGTAATAAAAAAAGCAAATATTAAGGCAGGTATTATGGCATTAGATATTTTTAAAGCTTTTGATTGTGTGAGCTGGCAGGCACTAAAGAGTATTATAGATAAATTGGGATTTGGAAATAAATTTAAAAATGTAATAGAACAGCTATATTCCCAAAATACGGCGGTAGTGGTGGTAAATGACGGACTTACTGAAAAGATACGACTAGCCAGAGGAACAAGACAAGGATGTCCGCTCTCGCCGGTCCTTTTTGTAATGGTTATGGAAGTTTTGGCGAAGGCACTAAGGGAGGATAAAGAATTAGAAGGAATTGGAGAGGTAAGGGAAATAAAGCTAAATATGTTTGCGGATGATACTTTATTGACCATTAAGAATCCATTAAGAAAATTAGAAAGAATTAAATATCAGTTGAGGGAATTTGAGGAAATTACAGGGTTAAAAATAAATTGGTCTAAATCAGAGATGATGTTGTTTAACTATACTAAGAGGGAAGAAAAGGATTGGGAATTAAAGGGAATGGAATTGAAAGTTAAGAACGAGATTAAATATTTGGGAATTAAAATTACAAAAAATCTAGAGAATTTAGAAAGGGAAAATTTAACTAAGTTAAAGAAGGAGGTACTAGAGAAATTGGAAAAATATAAAAGATTAAATTTATCTTGGTTTGGGAGAATAGCTTTGATAAAAATGAAGATATTAGCTAAAATTAATTTTGTATTTAGGATGTTACCTATAAAAATATCAGAAACCGAGATAAAAAGTTGGCAAAATATTATTAATAAATATTGTAATGGAGAAAAGAGAGCAAGAGTGAATAAAAATAATTGGTACCTAAGCCAAAAAAAGGGGGGAATGGGTCTCCCAAACATAAAATTATACTACGTAGCAAATAGATTAAGACATGTTGTAGAAGCAATTATGGGAGTAGGAGATTTATATTGGATGGAAGAAAAAATCATAAGTAAGGTAGAGATGAATCTGGAGAATGTTTTTTTTAAAGATGGAGGAAGAAAGTGGGTTGGAAGTATAGATAATCCACTCCTGAGGACTCAATGGGAAATTTGGAGTAAATTTAAAGGGAAGCTGCTTCCGAGCAACTCTCCCTTAGCACCGATAATAATGTTAAAGAATTTCCCAGAGGATCTAAAGGGTAGATTATGTAAAATATTAAAAGAGAAAAATAAAATAAAATTAAAGGATTGGGTAAGAGATATTAAAACAAGAGAAGATATGGAAAATTTGTTAAAGGAGAAGAAGCTATCTTGGCTAGAATATGGTCAATTAGAGCAATGGAATAAAAAGTGGATTAAAGATAATAGAATGTGCAGAAAGATGACGAGGTTTGAAGAATTAGTAGTAAGTAAGGAGAAAGGAAAAGGAAGTAGTATAGTTTCAAAAGGATTAATGAGTGAAATATATAAAATATTGTTAGAGAAGGAGTTTAGAGAGAATACAGAGAAAATGATTTGGGAATCAGATTTGAAGATACAAATAGGGCGACAGAGCTGGGAGGGACTATGGAAACAAAGAGTGTTGAGAAGTTTATCAGTAAGAATAAAGGAGAATTATTTTAAAATTTTATGGAGGTGGTACCTAACCCCGGTTAGATTGAATAAGATAAGTGATCAACATTCAGCAAATTGTTGGAGAGGATGTGGGGAAAAAGGAACGTATTTACATATGTGGTGGCAATGCAAATATGTACAAAGATTATGGAAGATGGTGTTTTCAGAAATTGAAGAAATAGTGGGAATGAAAATAGAACAAACACCAAAAATAGCATTGCTGTCACTATTTGAAGATATAAAGTGTGGAAAAGGAACTATAGAGCTGATATCGAGTTTGTTGGTTGCAGCACGATTGATGATAGCTAGGAACTGGAAGATCCAAGGGGAATATTCTATTGAGGAATGGTATAAAGTAGTATGGGACATAGCCATTAATGATAAACTGACATGTAATATTAAGTGGAGAAAAGGCGTAACTAAAATAAATGAGTTCGAAGGAATCTGGAAACAGTTCCTAGTGTTCGTGTTTACTAAGGGAAGTGGGAAACCACCAGCAGAAGAAATGATTAGATTTTGGACTCAAGAATGATCCCGAGGTGGGGGGTGCACATTTATGTTAAGAATGAAGATGTTGTAGTGTGATAAGGCATATGTAATAGTTTTTGATATTTGTACTCAACAATTATTCAATATGTATGCAGCAGATATTTGATGTATTTTTTTTTTCTTATTGTGTTAGTTTCAGTTATATTTTGGAAATGTTTATCTATGTTTATATAGTGTTGAAAATGAATAAAAATTATTAAAAATAAAAATAAAACTCTCGATACCGAGACTGGCAACAACATAACTAGCTTCTTCAGTATCGAGCCTGAAACTCTCGATAACGAGACTACTCTCAATACCGAGACTGGCAACAATATAACTAGCTTCTTCAGTACTGAGCCTGCAACCTCTCGGTACCGAGACTGGCAACAATATATCTAGCTTCTTCGGTACACAGACTAGAACCTTCGATACCAAGAGTGGCAATAACATAACTAGCATCTTCAGTACAGACGCTGGAATTCTCAATACTGAGATTGGCAATAACATAACTGGCTTCTTCGGTACCAAGGTTGGAACTTTTGGTACTGAGACTGACAATAACATAATTGGTTTCTTCTGTACCAAGGCTGGAACCCTTGATACCGAGATTGGCAATAACATTAATAGCTTCTTTGGTTCAAAGGCTGGGACTCTTGATACCAAGAGTGGCATCTCGCATGCAGCTTCAATGTCAGAGGGTGAGATGTGATCTCTCTCCCCTCCAAAGCCAATGGACATCTGTCCACCACATCAGGCAGTATATCCTTTGCAGGCTAACCACCAATTTCAGGGTCTCCTTCCAGAGTCTCTACACTCTGAGTGCTTTGCTTTCAATGGAGAGTGTTTTATTACCATGTCTGATGTCATCATTTTTGCCCCCCCCTTGTGAGAGGAGGGGACACAATGTCAAATGGGCCATGTCTCCTGAGAATAGGAGAACAGGGGGATTGTAGGGGAAGAGGAGACCAAGTGACCTCATTCTGCTTCCTGACTTAGAGCTGAGCAAAAGCAGGGAAGAGCAGCTGGCCCAGCTCAAGTAGGAGCTATAAAAGTTAGCCAGATTCCCATGGAGCGAGCGAACAGGAGTTTGACAGGGGGAGTGTAGGAGAAGAGGAGACCAAGGTAAGGCGGAGAAGAGAAACCTCAAGGAAATCCAGGAGGCTGCCAATTCAAAGAGGCTGTGTGCTTGCTGAGTGAGTGAGGGAAGGGTTGGGTGTGGAGAGTTGCTGCAGGACCTGAAGGGGGTGTGGCCTGATTGTCAGTTGGAATCAACAATCAGTGCCTGATTGCTGTTGATTGTTGTTGGTCTTTCAGTGACCTCATTCTGCTTCCGGACTTGGAGCTGAGCAGAAGCAGGGAAGAGCAGCTGGCCCAGATCAAGTAGGAGCTATAAATGTAAGCCAGATTCCCAGGGAGTGAGCGAACAGGAAGAGCAAACAGGAGTTTGATGGGGAGTTCAGCAGGGGAGGTCAAGGGGGAGGCCTCTAAAAAAAATAAAAAAAATAAAAAAAAAATAAAAAATAAAAAATAAAAAAAAACAAAGAGGGGCAAAAACAAAGAAAAACATGAAGAGAAAAAAAACCCCACAAAACCACCACCACCACCAAAAAAAAAAAAAAAAAAAAAAAAAACCAACCAAAATATCTTACTTTCCCTTAAGACATACTCATATAGTTGTGTACCTTCAGAGAGGACACAACAAAGCAAAGGCAATTCCACTATAATCAAAAAGGGGAAAAACCAAAGCAGAAATCGACAATATGGATAGAAAGGAGTCCCTAGAGGTGGTGACCTGCAAAGGGTGTGCAATGTTAGTGTTTCTGCCTGAGCTCAACATGGCGTATACCTGCAACAAGTGCAAGCTGGTGGCACTTTTGGAAGAAAAAGTGAGAGGACTTGAGCGGCGAGTGTCCACCCTCCAAGGAATAAGAGAAGACGAGGAGTTTTTAGACCGAACGGTAGAACTGCAACAGCAACAAGAAGCACATGAGATTGAAGAACAACAGCCAGCTGAAACAGAAGTGGAGTATGCTGAGGGGAGGAAAGCCAATGAAGAGGAAAATCTCTGGAAAAGAGTGACAGTTAGGAGCAGAAGAATTAGAAGGAATTCTGCACCGGTGGAACCATTAGAGTTAAGCAACCGCTTTCAGCTTCTGGAGAATGAGACTGAAGGACAGTTTGCAGAGGAAGAAGTGCAGGAGACACCATGCAACAGTGACCAAGAGGCAAAAGGTAGGTTAACCAAGAAGAAGAGAAGATTAGTCGTTGTGGGAGACTCCCTGCTGGGTGGGATTGAAACCCAAGTATGTCGTGAAGACCCATGGACTCGCCAGTTGTGCTGTCCCCCTGGAGCACAGATTAGAGATGTGACTGAAGAGTTACCGAAGCTCATAAAGCCCACGGACACATACCCCTTTCTTCTCATCCATGTGGGAACAAATGATGTCGCCAAGCAGAGCTACGAAGAAATCATTTCAGACTTTGAAGCTCTGGGAAGGAAACTGAAGAACTTTGGGGCCCAGGTAGTTTTCTCATCCATCCTCCCGGTTCTTGGAAGAGGATTAGAAAGGGAAAGAAAAATACTCCGGATGAATGACTGGCTTCGAAGGTGGTGCCGTCGTGAGAGTTTTGGATTCCGAAACCACAGGCTACGCTACTTGGAACATGGACTGCTGGCAAGGGATGGGTTGCACCTCACAAGGGCTGGAAAGAATGAGTTCGGCCACAGCATGAAGAACTTGATCAGGAGGGCTTTAAACTGAATCTTACGGGGGCGGGAGATGTAAATTTCAAGGCAACAATGGATGAAGGCCAATGCACCACAGTACAGAGAACAGCTCCAATAGTGTCCCAAAATAGTGTTTGAAACAATGTAGGAACAAAGCCAGACTATAAAAAACATGGTCTTCGATGTCTATATACTAATGCCCAGAGCATGGGAAACAAACAGAATGAACTTGAACTCTTATTACATGAAGGCAAATACGACTTGATGAGTATAACTGAAACTTGGTGGGATGACTCCTATGACTGGAATATAGCAATTGAAGGATATAACTTGTTCAAAAAGAACAGAAGAAATAGAAAGGGAGGTGGAGTTGCACTATATGTTAAAAATACCTATCCCTGCACAGAAATACTGGCAGATGAGACTGAGAGCCCCGTCGAGAGCGTCTGGATTAAAATAAATGGGGCTAGGAATAAAAAGAATATGATAATCGGAGTCTACTACCGACCACCCAATCAAGGAGAAGACGAGGACGAAACTTTTGAGAAACAAATTGCCAGTGTTTCAAGGAAGTGTGATGTAGTAGTGATGGGGGACTTCAATTACCCTGATATCTGTTGGGAGACCATTACTGCCAAAAGCGGCCCTTCCAAGAAATTCCTGACATGTGTGGGTGATAACTTTCTCCTACAGAAGGTGGAGGAAGGAACTAGAGGATCGGCAATCCTTGACTTGTTATTGACCAATAGGGATGACTTAGTGGATAAAGTGGCAGTTAAGGGAACTCTGGGGGAAAGTGACCACGTCATACTTGAATTCTTGATTATGAAGGAGACAAAAGTCGAGCGTAGCCATACACGTACTCTTGATTTTAGGAAAGCTGATTTTAATAAACTCAGAACTATAATAAGTAAGGTCCCATGGCAAGGGAGCCTAATGAGAAAAGGAGTGCAGGATGGGTGGGAGTATTTAAAAAAGGAAATTTTAAAGGCACAGTTAGAAACAATTCCAACAAGGAGAAAAGATAGAAGACAACAGAGGAAACCAATGTGGCTCCACAAAAAGCTTAGAAAACAAAAAGGGATACATATAGGAAGTGGAAGGAAGGCCAGGCTACAAAAGAAGAGTACAGACAAGTGGCGCAGAAGTGCTGAAATGGCGTCAGGAAGGCTAAAGCTGTGAATGAGCTGAGATTAGCGAGGGTTGCTAAAAGCAATAAAAAGGTTTTCTTCAGATACGTGAGTAGTAAAAGACAGAGGAAATAAATGGTGGTTCAACTGCTTAATGAGGATGGCAAATTGATAACAGACGACAAAGAAAAGGCTGAAGTGCTCAATTCCTACTTTGCCTCGGTCTTCTCCCAAATGCAGGTATATGACCCCCCCCGGGAAAAAGTGAAGCAGAAGTTGAGGGGGCAGGATTGCAGTTTGAGATTGATAAACAAATGGTCAAAGAACACCTAATTTCCTTGAATGAGTTTAAATCTCCAGGGCCCGATGAACTGCATCCTAGAGTAATGAAGGATCTAGCGGAAGAAGTCTCAGAACCTTTGTCTATTATCTTTGCAAAATCATGGAAGACGGGTGAGGTGCCGGACGACTGGAGGAGGGCTAACGTTGTCCCTATCTTCAAAAAGGGCAAAAAGGAGGAACCTGGGAACTACAGACCAGTCAGTCTGACATTCATCCCTGGGAAAATTCTGGAGCAGATTATAAAGAAGTCAATCTGTAAACACCTTGAAATCAATGCAGTGATTACTAGAAGCCAACATGGATTTGTCAGGAACAAATCCTGTCAGACTAATTTGATCTCATTTTTTGATAAGATACCCTCCCTTGTGGACTGTGGGAATGCTGTGGACGTCATATATCTTGACTTCAGCAAAGCTTTTGATAAAGTACCACATGACATTCTGATAAACAAACTAGCCAAAAGTGGGCTAGATGGAACAACTATTAGGTGGATTCGCAGTTAGCTACAGAATTGGACTCAAAGAGTACTTATCAATGGAACCATCTCAAATTGGGGAGAGGCAACGAGTGGGGTACCGCAGGGCTCAGTCCTGGGCCCAGTGCTCTTCAACATTTTTATTAATGATTTGGACGAGGAGGTGCAGGGAACGCTGATCAAATTTGCAGATGACACCAAATTGGGTGGGATAGCTAATACCCCGGAAGACAGAAACAAACTTCAAAGTGATCTTGATAGGCTGGAGTGCTGGGCTGAAAGCTTCTTCTGCTCTCTCCTCCACCTTCTTCCGCCGAGCTATCCGTCCCAGGCGGGAAGCAGGAAGCTGGGTAGCGGCGGCGGCGGTGCCGGCGCGGAGGACGTCTTTTCGTCGTTTCTTCTACAGGCAAGTTTCACGATCGTCCTCAGAGTGCACTGAGGTCGAATAGATGTGCTCGGGGGATGACATGTGGAAGGGCCCTTGAAAAGGGAATTTCAGCAGATGTCATTTGTATATATGGAGAACCTGGTGAAATTTCCTCTTCATCACAACAGTTAAAGCTGCAGGAACCCTGCCCTCTTTTAAATCTGGTCACTCTAGTATAGCTTCTGCAGCTTTAATTGTTGTGATGAAGAGAAAATTTCAACAGGTTCTCCATATATACAAATGACACCTGCTGAAATTCCCTTTTCAATGCAATTGTTAAAGATACAGGAGCCCTGTCCTCCTTTTCATATGGTCACCCTAAATTGGGGGCGGGGGGACTTCTTTAATTAATTGGCTCACCTCAGGCTCTTAGTCTGAGTTAGGCTTTTTCTACACCATACAAGATCATGCTTGTGAGATCCTCCCCCAGCTGACACCCCTTTCTAGGAATGGCCGTTCCCAACCACAAAACCACGTGGGGAGGTTTGCTCTCGTGGAGGGCCCATCTCTGCAGTCACTGCCATCTCCTCATGGAACAGAGCCCCACCACCTCTGCAACGATTATGTGGTAACAGCATGGAGGTCACTGTTGTTCACCACCAGAGGCTTCCAGGCACTGTGTGGGCCGAAGAAACACAGCAAGCTGGAACTGGGGTGGGGAAGCTTCTCTGAGCCACTTGTGGGTTTCAGTGTACTCTCCCAAAATCTGCACATGTGGAGCCCTGAATTTTTATGCGAGCTAGAAACACTTTAGGGTAGCACATGGAGCCAGATGGAACAGTGCTGAACAAAAACAGCAGCAGTAGCAGCAGAGCAGATAAGACTGAAATCATCAAAGAAGGACACTGGCTACCAATAGAATTGGCTGGTATGTTTAGATTTCAAAGCTAAATAAGTTTCACCTTTCTGCTCTTTCACTGTGAAGAATTCCACTCTTGTGCAGTGTATATGTTAATGGTTGATTTAATTCTCAGTCTCGCCCAATGGACATGAAAGGTCACGGCGAGGCAGTTAATGTTAACAACTCTGGTGTCATGGTTTTTGCCCACAAGGCATCAGGAAATCTTGCAGGCCAGCTGCTCTTCACCACTAAAAGCTGCTCTTGGACGTAAGATGGAGGCACTATGCTCCACAATGGTGAGTCGCACATGCTTTATTATGAGCGCTACGGCAGTGGTTGTGGCTCGTCCTTTAAGCACAAGAGCACACCAGAGGATGTGGCTGTTTACCCAGGGCCCTGCTTGGTTGGTGGGGCCACCTTGCCAACCCTGCCCTGCAGTTGCTGCCACTCCTGATTGTGTGTGTGTGTGTGTGTGTGTGTGTGTGTGAGAGAGAGAGAGAGAGAGAGAGAGAGAGAGAGAGAGAGAGAGTCCATCGAGCAAGCCTCTTTCCCTCACATTCACACCACCCTATGAGGTCTGTCAGGCATTCCATGGGCCTCAGCAGTGTTGATCCACCCTTTTGATTTTTAATTAGATCCAAGTGACTGTTAGTCAGTTTTCCTTTGTTATTCTCTTGCCCTGAGGAGACTCTTGAGGTCCTGAAATCATTTGGCACAGCTGCCATCCAGCCCCGTCTGTATGTTTCCCCTCCTCAGGCCTTTCTTGCCCGGCTCCAAACATTTGCCTCACAAAACAATGTTCAACAAAAATAACAACCATAACTTCTAAAAACATTGTGCACCTATGCCACTTATGTGAGCATACTAGTGAAATACATTAAATCAAATATGCTCTCCAAGTTGAATTTATTTCAGTGGCAGAACTTGGGCTTTTACTAGTGCAGAGCTCCAGCTCTCTCCACCACCAGCCGGTTACCTTCAACAGCAACACCCTATGAATTGGAAGGGCTTGACTGGGCAGATGAGGGACATTTGTGTCTTTGTGCTTGACCTCCCTTTGCAGGCTCAGTACCGGACATTTTTTCAAATGATCCTTGTGCTGGGAATTGGTGGGAACCTCCCAATTGGCTATCAGATTTCTGTGATCAACTACCCCTCTGTGGTAAGTGGCATCTTAAGCAGGTGCATCTGCTGGACTGGGGAAATGATTGACAGCCCTCCTGCACTAGATGGTGCTCCCTGCAGTCCCATGCTGTCTTCCCTGGGGCAGGAGGTGGAACGTTTTGTGGATGCTTCTGACTTAGGGTCTGTTTATATGACTTCTAAGCCCTGTGGGGACTTAACCTGACTCTTCCTGAAGAAGCGAAGTCACCACAGCCCTTCTGCTGTGTGACCTTGCTCTGGGGTTGATTTGGGGGCTTTCCTGAGCAGATCCTGGGCAGATGACCACTAGTCACCAGAAGAGGGCTCTCAGATGACTGCTCCCTCCATGCTCCCTCCTGGCACGGGGTTTTCCTGCCCCCACGACGAAGCAGGGGAAGGAGCAGCAAAGCGGTGCAGTGAAGAGAGGCCCAAGACTGGAAGGAAGTCAAACTCAGATTAAAGCCCTTCTCTGTTCACGAGACTTCCTGCCAATGGATTAATAGAAAGGACACCTGTTTTGGGAGGGGCCCCTGCTTTGCATGCAGAAGGTCCCAGTGCCGACCTCCAGAAGCATCTCCAGGTAGGAATAAATCCTACCTGAATACTGGACGGAAAGTGCCACTGCTGCCAGTCACTGCTGAGAAGTAGTGTCTGACTCTGCAGTATCTCTATATTAAGGTAGCTTCAAATATTCTGAAGCGAAGGCTATAGCTTTTAATTAGCACATTGTTGTGGTAGGCAACAAAAAAGTGTGACAATCAAATGATCCCCAGCATTGAGCAGGGGGTTGGACTCGATGGCCTTGTAGGCCCCTTCCAACTCTGCTATTCTATGATTCTATGATTCTATGACAAGGAAGTGCACATGAAGTAGTTTTCAAACTGGTGAAAAAAGGAAAGGGTGAGGGAGGCAGGGAGGAAAGAGCCAGCTGACACAGAAACTGAAAAACTCCCTGAAACAATTTGTAGTATTTTTACCCACTTCCACAATACAACACACATTCACACCTATTTCAAGGGGCATGAATTTGGAAGAACCCGCAAATTTGAGTTCAGAGTTAGTTAGGATTTATATTCTGCTTTTCTTTTGGAAAACAAAGCAGTTTATAATAAAATAATATAAAATGCAACATCACCCAGCCCTAGGTTATTAGTTTACTAGTCATTATCTTTTGGTGGTTTTGAACTTTGGGCTGAAGTCTCATTAATCAAACCTCTTTTCCATCCCTTCCCAGTACATTAAGAGGTTTATGAATGAAACATGGTTTGAGCGCACTGGATCCCCCCTCCATGAGAAGACCCTCCTGTTCTTGTGGTCCTTCATTGTGTCTATCTATGGTGTAGGAGGATTGATGGGATGTGTCTGCAGTGGCTTCCTGACCGTGAAATACGGGAAGTATGGAAATCAAACGGATGGCTATAAATAACTTCCAAACATTTCATCACATCCCAGAAAAAAAACACTTAATGAGATATCTTCCTTTTCATAAGTTTAAGTGTTGTTTAGCTCTCTGTTGCTTTATTATTGTGTTTTTATTGCATATGGCATTTTAGCATTACTGTAACCTGCCTTGATGTTGAAAGGCATGTTTAAAATGACAGTGCAATTCTATGTAAAGGATTGTATCGTAAATGAAATTGCGAGCCATTTTAATGCTACTTTCCAAAACATGCTGGTTGTTGTTGTAGTAGTAATGATAGCAGTTCCGCTCATGAAAGATGATGCAGAACCAGACTTGGTGGGTTCAGAAGTGTGGCTGTGCTAGAGCCCAGAGTCCTTTCCTTCTAGCCCAGAGATGAGGAGGGTGTGGCCCCCAGATGTTGCTGGATTGCAACACCCAGCATACCTCACTATTGGCTATGTTGCTAAAGCTAATGGGACTTCTAGTCCAACAACACATTCTCTGTCCCTTGGGGATTCTAGGCAGTTGGAGAAGGGTGGCTGTTTCCCACTGGGTAGACTCCATGAAGGGATGCTCCATACACAATGAGGCCCCAAAGGGACTGTTTAGTGGAAGATACAAGAGCAGAGTGACTAACAACAATATTTTCTCCCCCCACCCCACCCCAAATCCTGTGCCCTGCCTGAATGCAGAAAGAAAAGCCTTCTGGGCACAGACCTGCTCATCCTAGCAACGGCCATGTTTGTGGGCTTCAGTAAAAGAGCCAAGTCCTTTGAGATGATTCTGATTGGACGATTCCTCTATGGAGTGAGTGCTGGTAAGACGTTTTCTTAGGACAATCAGATGGATGGTGGTTCACATCAACAAGGTGGCAGAGCAGCTTTAAAACTGACGCCTGGGGGAAAGCCAGCAGGAGATTCATAGAAGTGGGAGCTTATGTATTTGTTAGTTGGTTTATTGTATTTTTTTTAATTCTTTTTATTAACTTTTACAACAGTTAACAAAATTAAAAAAAACATAATACATAAACATAAAATAGCATTTGTAACTTATATTCAAACTAGTCTATTAAACATATTCATGCTAAACATAAAAGTGCACCCCCCACCTCGGGATCTCATTCCTGTTTCCAGAAACTCATAGTTTCTTCTATTGGTGGTTTCCCGCTTCCCTTAGAAAACACAAATACTAAGAACTTTTTCCAAATTCCCTAAAAATCGTTCTTTTTTACTATACCTCTTTTCATTTTAATATTACATGTCAATTTATCATTAATAGCAATATCCCACACTTCTTTATACCATTCTTCAATACAATAATCTCCTTGTGTCTTCCAGCTCCTAGCTACGATTAACCTTGCAGCCGTCAGCAAATTCGTTATCAGTTCCTTAGTTTCTTTAGTACATTTAAGATCTTCTTGCAGTGAGAGTAATGCAATCCTTGGTGTGTCCTCTATTTTCATTCCAACAATCTGCTCAATCTCAGTGAACACCATCTTCCACAACTTTTGCACATATTTACAATCCCACCACATATGTAAATACGTTCCTTTTTCACCACAACCCCTCCAACAATCTGCTGAATGCTGATTATTAATCTTGTTTAATCTAACCGGAGTTAGATACCACCTCCATACAATTTTATAATAATTCTCCTTTATTCTTACTGACATATTTCTCAACACTCTCTGTTTCCATAGTCCTTCCCAACTCTGGGAAGACTCATTAACCCTTTTGTCCCTATATTTTGTCCCTTATCGATTTCTTTTTTTTTCCAATTAATTGCTCAAACTTCGTCATCTCTCCGCACTCTCCAATTTCTCTTACCCAATTTTTAGTCCATTGTTCCAATTGTCCATAGTTTAACCACGTTAATTTTATATCTTTCAAAACCTCTTCCATCTTCTCTCTTGTATTCATCCCTCTTAACCATTCTCTTAATTCTCTTAATTTCATTTTATTTTTCTCTATTAAAACTTTACTTAATCTATTCTTTAAATCTTCAGGAAAATTCTTTTACATTATCACCGGTGTTAAACAGGAGCTGCTTGAGAGCAATTCCTTTTTATATTTGTTCCAAAGTTCCCAATGGAACTTCAGAAACTGATTACCTAAATCATCAACCCATTTTCTTTTCCCTCTTTCCTTAAAAAATACATTCTGCAACTTTAATTCTATATTGCTTGTGCTTTTTTCCTCCATCCAATCTAAATCACCTACACCTAAAATTGCTTCAACAATATGTCTTAACCTATTTGCTACATAGTAAAAATTAATGTTTGGGAGTCCCAGTCCTCCCTTTCTTTGGCTTAAATACCATTTACTTTTATTAATCCTTGATTTCTTCTGTGCATTACAATAATTATTTATAATATTCTGCCAACTTTTTAACTCTAAATCTGAGATTCTTATTGGTAGCATCCTAAAAACAAAATTAATCTTAGGTAAAATCTTCATCTTTATTAAAGCTATTCTCCCAAACCAAGAAAGGTTCAGTCTCTTATATTTTTTAAATTTTTCTAATATCTCTTTTTTTAAACCACTTAAATTCTCGTTTTCTAAATCTTCTAAATTTTTAATAATCCTAATTCCCAAATATTTAATTTTTTCTTTACTTTTCAAATCTGTAACATTCCCTTCCCACTCCTTTTCTTCCTTTTTAGTATAGTTAAATAACATCAATTCCGATTTTGCCCAATTTATTCTTAACCCCATAACTTCTTCAAATTCTTTCAACTGCTGTTTAACTCTCTCCATCTTATCAATAGGATCTTTAATAGTTATCAAAGTATCATCTGCAAACATATTCAATTTAATTTTATTTCTGCTACCTATCCCCTCTATCTCCCCATCCTCTCTTATTACATTTGCCAATAACTCCATAACCAATACAAACAGGACCGGCGAGAGTGGGCAACCTTGTCTTGTCCCTCTGGCTAGTCGTATCTTGTCCGTAACTCCATCATTTACTACCACTACGGCTGTATTTTGGGAATATAACTGCTCTATTATTGCTTTAAATTTATTTCCAAAACCCATTTTATTTAGAACCATCTTTAATGCTTGCCAACTCACACAATGTAATTCAGGGGATAAGAAAGTCAAAGATTAAAGCGGGTATCTTAGCGTTAGATATTTTTAAGACTTTTGATTGTGTGAGTTGGTTTATTGTATTTTTAATCCACCCAATAACAAGCATTCTCTGGACAATCTGTTAAAAGAATAAAATACAAAATAGCTTCCAGCCACAGGGGACAAGGGGGAAAGTTTCTGTTCATCCAAATGAGACAGGATAGAAATAGTGTAACCCTTGGGTCGGTACCCAGGGCCGGGTTCTATGTCTAGGGGTTGTTTGTTTTTCCCTTAAGGTTAGCTCAGGCTCAAGCCCCCACCCAGGAAACCTGGGACACCAATTTAGAGATGTCTGAGTAGCAACCTCACCCACACACCTGAGGTATAAGTACTGGTATTTATTCAGTTTGACAACAAGCAACAAAAATAGAACATGGGAGACAACCTTTTGATTAACACATTTCCCTCCCAAGGTCTAGGTAGGCCGATGGAAGCCTGTGTCCTTTAGCCTTATTCACAAGCCCAGGAGACAGTGAATGAATAGGGATCCTCCAGGCATGCAATAAGGTGGATGGTAGGTGGCAGCAACCGAAACTGGGGTGCGCTGCAAAAGAGAGCTGATTCAGCAGGCCCAAAACAGGAACCACCTCCAACACTAAGCATGTCAAAGTTCAGCTCCTCCTTCTGCAGCCAGAGACTGTTGCATGCACAACACTGTATGCAAATGAGCTCCTTCATGTTAGGGCATGTTTTCCCTGCTCCCCCGCACCGGGTGGTGTGTACTCATTTCTCTACTGCTTTACAATAGGGCCATGAGGCCATATGACAGCTAGTCAAAGACGCTGAAGGACCATAGTGGAAATGCACAAGCCAGAGATATCTAGGCCCCAGCTACATGGAGATGCTTTCTTAGGTGATTCAGTTTTAAACTAGTTTTTCACAATTTTGGATCTGCTTGTCCTGTGGCACATGTTGCCAGCTAATGCAGGGCATGTCTACATCAGGGGAGGGAAGAGGGGAGGATCTCATGATATGCTGATTGCGAGATCCTTCCCTTTGTCCACACATGGCGTGCGACATCCAGGGGGGAAGGAGGACGTCATGCCTGCCATTTTCTTTTTTCCATTTTTTACTGAAGATAAGCACACGTGCGCTCCAATGAAAAGGTCAGCAAAAAACCAACCCTGATCCTCCGCACCCCCCCCCAATGGGCAAGGAGCACCTGAAGAGCTCTGTGCCTGGCTCCTCAGTTTACTCGCAAGGACCTGGGAAGAAACCAGGACGGCTGCCCACACCACCTGCGTTCCCAAGACAATCCCAAGGCTGCAGGGAAAATTGAGCTAAAAGCCATCCCGGTTATCCTGGGGAAATGGAGGAATCTTCCCTCCCTGACCCCAGGATCCCCTGTGCATCATGTGGACACACAGGGATGATCCTGGGACAATCCCCAGGATAAGGCATGGTCTAGACATGCCTGCACTGTATATCGGCAGGGGACTGCTGTTGCCGGGCAAAAGTCAGCAAGACAAACCACATTTTGTGCATGTGGGTGGATTCCCACAACCAAACAGTCAACAAGTGTCCAGTGAAGGAGAGAATTGGGAAGGCTGGGTGGTGGTGGTAAGTGCAACTGAAGACAATGTGATTTATTTCCAAGCAGACATGCTTATCTGGCATTTTCAGTTAATTCTGCTGAGCAGAACCATGCAAGAGGTGTGTGTTATTCACACAGCTGAACATGCAAAATAGTGAATGACTGGTAAAGCAGCAAAAGACCCAATTGCCTCTCTCTCCAGGGCAATTAGACATGCTCATCCAGGGTTTTCAGCTTGTTCCTTGAGGCAAGGAAATAATAATGATGGAGAGAACTGGGAAGGTTTGCTGGCTCGCCGAAAAAGGCAGAGAGTATAGGAGGCAGCTTTGCATTCATTCTTTAGTTCACTGGGCAAAGCTGCTGGTGAACCATGGAGGAGGGAAATGATGAGGAAAAGGTTACCTCCTCAGTCTCCTCCCTTTGCTGAAGGCAACTTTCCATTCTTCCTCACAGCACCACTTGGGTGACCAACTCTCTAGCTTTGCCTGGATATATCCAGGTTTTTGCACCCTCTGGGGGGATTTTTAATTGTTTTAAAAAATGTCTAGGAAAGGTGTGGGGGGTGGAGCAGAGCGGAGAGCTGGGCATACATTTCAGCCACACCATTAGCTTGGCTGGGAGGATATTTGCACACATGTACTGCTTTCAAGTATTTGAAGAGTGCTATCTTGAAATGTTGTCACACAGAGGAGGGCCAGGATCTCTTTTCGATCATCCCAGAGTTCAGGACACGGAATAACGGGCTCAAGTTAAAGGAAGCCAGATTCCAGCTGGATATCAGGAAAAACTTCTTTACTGTTAGAGCAGTTGCAACAATGGAATCAGTTACCTAGGGAGGTCGTGGGCTCTCCCACACTAGAAGCCTTCAAGAGGCAGCTGGACAGCCATCTGTCAGGTATGCTTTAAGATGGATTCCTGCATTGAGCAGGGAGTTGGACTCTTTGGCCTTATAGGCCCCTTCCAACTCTACTAAAGAACATTCAAGGTATCTAAAATTAACTTATATTTTTAGTTGCTGTACAAATTTCTTTGTGGTAGTTCTTTTTGCTGTCGTCATACAAGCTCAATAGAAAAGAAAATCTATTTTTTCCCATTTTTCTAAAGAAAACAGGTCCTGGATTAGAAAAAAAATAGCTAAAGATTTTAACATTAACATATTATGTAGAACAGGTTTGTCTTAATTGTGAGCAGTAGAATCAGACCAAGGCCATGCCTCCTTGGGAGACATTCATGTCAGGATGGCCCCCACCTTGGGGCTGGGCATGTTGGAGTGGGCACACCTCCTTCAGAGGAGGTCATATTATCCTCCTTTTTGGTTTCCAAAATATGGTCACCCTAAGCACCACTCCCCCAGCCAGCACTAAAGCCACACCTCTTTCAATACCACAAGCTTAGACTTTGCAAATTTTGGGGTTTTATGAAATGGTTGCTGCAGAGAGGGAGGAACGTCATGTGCCATTATCGTGTGTAGCGCTGGAGCGCATAGTTAAACTATGGAATTCACTTACCACAAGATGTAGTGAGGGCCACCAATTTGGATGGCTTTAAAAGGAGGTTGGATATATTCCTGGAGGAGGCTATCAATGGCGACTAGCCCTGATTGCTATGTGCTACCTCTAGTATCTGAGGCTATATGCACCAGTTGCTGGGATACATGGTTGGGAGGGTGCTGTTGCACCATATCCTGCTTTGTTGGTCTCTGGCTGACTGATGGTTGGCCACTGCATGAACAGAGTGCTGGACTAGAAGGACCATCGGTCTGATACAGGATGGCACTTCTTATATTCTTTAGTAAATCCCCCATGCAGATTCAGCCCTGGAGAATGGCACCCTTCTATACTAAATGCTAGAAGCTTCCAAGGGAGAGTTAGAGCGCTTATTTTAAAAGGAAAACCTATTTATAGTGGGCATAATGGAAACCTGTTAGAATGGAGAGACCCAGTGGGTTACAATCATCTCTGGATCTATAGGAAGGACAGGGAAGAGTGTACTGGAGGCAGTGTCACTCTGTATGTCAAACAACAAAAAACAAAGGTAGCTGCGCTGGTCCATAAGAAAGAGGACACAGAGCTTCTTTAAATGAGCATTTTATAGTATGCTCATGACTGGCAACTCACAGATGTTTGTGGGTCATTTTGACAATGCCGTGAGCTTCCTGTGCATCTCCTGCTCCATTTCCTGATTTTAGCAATAAAAAATAAGC
Organism: Elgaria multicarinata webbii; assembly: GCF_023053635.1. Taxonomy (NCBI): domain Eukaryota; kingdom Metazoa; phylum Chordata; class Lepidosauria; order Squamata; family Anguidae; genus Elgaria; species Elgaria multicarinata. The sequence continues at coordinate 21,617,062 of NC_086188.1, read as the reverse complement.
CTCAGAAAACCCAACTCTTCTGAAATATGTTGGGATTTGTCAGGATTTCCTGCTGTGTGCAGGCAAAGTGGTGCTATAAAATGCCCGCTAGAGGGTAATGTCCCATTAAACTGCATTGAACTGTACAAGCCACGTGGTCACTGCTCTCTTCTCCATGTAATTTCAGCTTGTTTCAAATGCAGAAGAGGAGCAGGAAGCAGAGCCACAGTAAGGAATGTGATTTTCCCCCATCACCACCTCTTCTTTGCTTTTAGAGAAGTGTATCCAGCCAGGACCTGTTTTAAAAAGCAAAATGTATAAATGATATACTATTTGTTGTTAATTTCCCTTAGTTAATTCAGCTGTAAGAGGAAGTACAACAGTATGTTGAGGGCAACCTCTTTCTGATGCCAGCTAAGAATTGTTTATTGGTTTTGAGACATGAGGAGTCACCTGTGGGAGCATGTGATATTATGGGTTCACCTTCTAATGAATTTGCTCTGAGAATGTGCCTTATGGGGTTGTAAAACGTTGAACAAGCATCCGGGGGTGGGGGTGGGGTGGGATTGCAAGGCATTAGAGATGGCTATCATGATCTGTTTGGACCAGAAACAACAATATCAACATAGCATCTGTGTGGTGCTATTTTATTTCCTAGTCCTCTTTTCATATTGTCTTTCCTCTTCTAGGCTCCTGCATGGCCATTCATCCCCAGTATGCTGGTGAAATTTCCCCCAAGAAGCTACGAGGATTTGCAAATGCCACATCAGGATTCTTTTGGTCACTGGGGAAATCCTTGGGCCAAATCCTAGGGCTCAGGTACAGCAAGGCCATTGGGCCTCCTGGGATGGAGAATGGAGGTGGAGCCTCCCTTGGACGGCTCGCCAGCTTTGCCTGGCCACAGCAACTAATTTCCGGCCCTCCTACTCTCCAGGGAGTTTCTGGGGACAGAATCCTCATGGCCATTGCTGCTGGGCTTTGTGGGTGCTGCAGCGCTTCTCCAGCTGCTCACCTTACCATTCTTCCCTGAATCTCCACCGTACCTCTTAATCCAAAAGGGAGATGAAGGAGGCTGCTTGAAGGGTAAGTTCTTCACAGGTTTCCTTGAGAAAATTGGGCTGAATCATCTTGGAACATGCCTGATCCCAAACCAATATGTGCCAAGACAATGAGGAACTGCGGGAAGTGTGTGTGTGTATGTGTGTGTGTGTGTGTGTGTGTGTGTGTGTGTGTATCTGTGTGCTTAAATCATTCCCATGCCTCCCAGTTCTTCCTCCAAATCAGCCTCCTTTTCTCCACAGTACTATGTATTTTTATTTTTTATTATTACTGCTTTGTTTCATATTCCCTCTGAGGTGTTTGGGGTGTTTTGTCCTTATAACAATCCTATGAGGTAATTTAGCTAAAAGAGACCGCAGAGAGTCAGGTTGGGGAAGTGTTAAGCCCCCATTTCCGCCCCGAAAAATGCCCCACCAGTCCCTGCATTAGAGTATTATGAGGGAGAGAGGGGTTCGGAAGATACTCATGCACACACATTTCCAAGATGGCCTATCCAGGCTACCTGAGATTGGCTCAGAAGTAGTTGGACCAGAGGGCCAATCCAGAACCTTGCATTGTGATGGTGGCTGCTGCTTCAGCCCCTCATTTGTGCCCCTTGAGGAATCATGTGCACACCAGCTCCCTACCGTCCACCACCTTTCCACCCACTTCTGGATTTGGCATGAAGGTCTTTCCTCTTCTCTGCTCTTGCAGCCATGCATGAGCTCTGGGGCCAAGGGAGTCACCAGGAGGAACTCAGCGATTTGAAGAAGGAAGTGGTCACAGGGAAGAACAGCAACGCATTGAGTGCAGGAGATCTGCTCAGAGATGGATCCCTGCGGCGGCAGCTGCACGTTCTCATTGCCGTTGTCCTCACCCTGCAGCTCTGCGGCATCAATGCAGTTAAGTGTCCACCTAGCTCAATGCCCGCAAAACTCCCCTTGTACATGACAGGCAAAGTAGTAGGCAATATAGTAGTAGTATTCTTATTCCTGTTGTCATTTACATTTAAATCTCTGCTGGAATCCAATGAGCCCAAAGAGTTCAATACATGCTCCCCTCCTTTCCATTTTACCTTCATGACAACCCTGTGAGGTAGGTTTGGCTGAGAGTCAGTCACTGCCCGAAAGCCACCCTGGGACCTTCATGGCTGAGTGGGAACTTGAACATGGGATGTGCCAGTCCCAGTCCAACACTCCAACCACTTCAGGCTTCTCTAAAAAAACTATTTGCCTGAAAACCTGGAGAGCTGAGAAATAGAGGCAACAGGTTGTGGCATGTCTGACTGGGCTGGATTAGATCATAAGGGAAGAAGCTACAGAAAGTCAGACTGTTTAGTGCCAGAGAATGTACAGGACAATTCAGCAATGCAATAAGGTGACTACAACAACATTTGGCCCTCCACATGTTGTTGGACTCCATCTCCCATCAGCCCCAGCCAGCATGACAAAATGTTGAGGATGATGGGAGCTGAAGTCCATCAGGGCCAAAGTCCCCCAACCCCAGGACTAGAGAAAGGGATTATGGGGACCCTTTCGTGGGCCAGGCCTCTGTCAGGTGAACCTCAGGGCAGAGGCCAGGTAAGGTCGCCCCTGGCATTCCGTCCAGCTCTTTATTTCTTACACTGTTTTGACATGTTACCATTGATCTCTTCTTGTACTACTTATACTGAATCAGAAGAAAGGTCTTTGTAATGTGAATGAGCATTGTGGCCAATGTAGGATTTGTATTTTCATGATGTGCCAATTTGAAGCAAGAGTTGCTTTGGGGCTCATGTGAGAAAATGCCCTTTGATGGCCTTTACTGTCTGGGTTCCAGCAGAAGATGAGGCCTTCAGGCTCTTTTGCTTCTAAGCTACCCCTGGGGACTCCCAGAAGACAACAGCTAAAAGAAAAAATAGTTCAGCCCATGAACTTCAGCACCAAAAATATACATCCTCGTGTGGCGCAGAGCGGTAAACCAGGGCCAGATTTACACGTCGTTGCGAAGGCGCTTCCGTGCGCCTTTTTTAAAGACGTACCTAAAAGAAGCGCCTCTTTCTTTACTGTGTGTACTGTGAGCTAGGCAGCGCCACCTGCGGAAGAATCTCTACCCCATTCAAAGATGCTGCTTGGGCCGCTTCCCCCTCGCGTGTTCTTCCATTCGAATAATCCCCCCTCCCACCCGGCGGCTCTTCTTGCGTGTCCCAGCGGCGGTAGCTCCTCCTGCAAAACACTTTTCTCCCTCGGTGTTTGTATTGGCGTTTGCGTGCGCGCAGCAGACGAGTTCAGCTCCTGCCTCTCGCTCTCCCCCGCAGTGTCATCTCCCCGGGACTCTCTTCGGTGTGTGCTCGAGCACACAAACGCAAATACAAACACACCGAGGGAGAAAAGTGTTTTGCAGGAGGAGCCGCCCCCGCTGGGACGTGCCAGAAGAGCCGCCGGGTGGGAGGGGGAATTATTTGAATAGAAGAACACGCGAGGGGGAAGCGGCCCAAGCAGCGTCTTTGAATGGGGTAGAGATTCTTCCGCAGGCGGTGCTGCCTCGCTCACAGTACACACAGTAAAGAAAGAGGCGCTTCTTTTAGATACGTCTTTAAAAAAGGCACACGGAAGCGCCTTTGCAACGACGTGTAGATCTGGCCCAGCAGTTTCTGCAGCTGAAACTCTCCCCACGGCCTGAGTTCGATCCCAGCGGAAGCTGGTTTCAGGCAGCTGGCTCAGGTTGACTCAGCCTTCCATCCTCCTGAGGTCGGTAAAATGAGTACCCAGTTAGCTGGGGGAAAGGTAATAATGGCTGGGGTAGGCAACAGCAAACCACCCCGCTATAAGGCCAGCCAAGAAAACGTCAGCGAAAGCTGGCGCCCCTCCAAGAGTCAATAATGACTCAGTGCTTGCACGAGAGGTTCCCTTCCTTTCCCAAAGATGTAAAATACTTCTGAACTATCTATGGCATATTTACTGTTTCTTTACAACTTTACATATTGTTGTGGCTACACCAGGCGTAGTAGCACAGGAATGCCAAGCACAGAAGAGCAGGGTCAGAAATGGGTCAGAAACGAGCATGGTCCACCCAGAAAAAAATCTGTTGCCCTATTTGGCATCAACTTGTTTTTCCATAGGTCTATTTCTACACATTTGAAGTTTTCCGCAGTGCTGGTTTTGAAGAGGACCTCATCCCCTACATCTCACTGGGCGTTGGCCTCTGTGAGCTCTCCTCTTCTTTGCTCTGCGTAAGACCAGCCAGTTTGATTCTGCAATGAATGTACTCTCCCTCTGCCTCCTTTGCACAAATAACAAGAGAAGATTTTATTTCATTTTTAATTGTGGGGAATCCTTTCCTGTGGCAGTCAATGCACCCTCTCTAGTCACCTAGCTCTTACGTAGCTGGCTCGAAGTACTTTGTGCATCTTTGTTGAGTAAACTAGAATATGACCTAGACAGGCCCTCAACAACACTCCCTTTTCCTTCCTTATCTCAGGAGGGTGGGCAGCCTTTGTTCCCAATCCTCCTCCCAGAAGCTGTCCCTGCCTGCTAGGCCTAGTGTCAGCACCAGGCATCCTGGGGCAGTTGTTGGGCCACACACATCCTGGCGGGGCCCAGTGATACATAGGAACACGCAGTAATGCTTCAATTAAAAAACAAGCTGGCAAGGCAGTAGACAAAGCTTTAGCCGCTCGACACACCTTGTCAGTGTCAGCAGAAATGGAGACGGGGACAGTGCAGGAAATGGCAGTGGAGTGAAGGCCAGCAGGCACGTCAATGAAGCTTTGCACTGTTATTATTATTATTATTATTATTATTATTATTATTATTATTATTTATATAGCACCATCAATGTACATGGTGCTGTACAGAATAAAACAGTAAATAGCAAGACCCTGCCGCATAGGCTTACAATCTAATAAAATCATAGTAAAGCAATAAGGAGGGGAAGAGAATGCAAACAGGCACTGGGTAGGGTAAACAGGCACTGGGTAGGGTAAACTAACAGTATAGAGTCCAAACAACATCAGGTATTAAAACTGCTGTTGAATGGAAGCTCTAGGCAGGGATAAAAAACCTCTTATACTTAAAAAAAGAGATGACAGCAGGGAAATGCTTTGCCAATACACCCAAGAAAGTGCCTGTTGTACGGGGAAGTGCCTGTTGTGGGCAATCTCATTTCTTTAGCACAGACTTCTGAAGTGGGTACTTGTGATGTGAATGAACTGCAGTGCCATGAATGTTATGGGGGCCAAACCTGACAGAGACACAGCCTGCCCTCCCCCATACTTGCCCCATTTAATGAACTTTAGACAAATATTAACTTTTAAAACGTTTATTTTTAAACATATTTATCATTTATTTTACACATTTCCAGTACAATTTAATTTAACATTGATATCAGATTTTAATAAGAATGCAAGTGAAAACATGGCTTTTTAACAAAGCTTTTAATGGTTAAACTCACTAAGATGGCACATTGTTTTAATAGTTTTAATTGTTCTACTGCTTTTAAATTAAGTTAAAGGAAGCCAGAGTCCAGCTGGACATCAGGAAAAACTTCCTGACTGTTAGAGCAGTACGACAATGGAATCAGTTGCCTGGTGAGGTTGTGGCCTCTCCCACATTAGAGGCCTTCAAGAGGCAGCTGGTCAACCATCTGTCAGGGATGCTTTAGGGTGGATTCCTGCATTGAGCAGGGGGTCGGACTCGATGGCCTTGTAGGCCCCTTCCAACTCTGCTATTCTATGATTCTATGATTCTATGAAATTATACAGTTGTGTGAAAAAGAAAGTACACCCTCTTGGAATTGTATGATTTTACATATCAGGACATAATAACAATCACCTGTTCCTTAGCAGGTCTAAAAATTAGGTAAATACAACTTCAGATGAACAACAACACATGACATATTACACCGTGTCATGATTTATTTAACAGAAATAAAGCCAAAACGGAGAAGCCATGTGTGAAAAAGTAAGTACACCTTATGATTCAATAGCTTGTAGAACCACCTTTAAAAGCAATAACTTGAAGTAATCGTTTTCTGTATGACTTTATCAGTCTCTCGCATCGTTGTGGAGGAATTTTGGCCCACTCTTCTTTACAACGTTGCTTCAGTTCATTGAGGTTTGAGGGTGTTTGTTTATGCACAGCTCTCTTCAGGTCCCGCCACAGCATTTCAATCGGGTTGAGGTCTGGACTTTGACTGGGCCATTGCAACAGCTAGATTCTTTTCTTTTTCAGCCATTCTGTTGTAGATTTGCTGGTGTGCTTGGGATCATTGTCCTGTTGCATGACCCAATTTCGGCCAAGCTTTAGCTGTCGGACAGATGGCCTCACATTTGACTCTAGAATACTTTGGTATGCGGAGGAGTTCATGGTCGACTCAATGACTGCAAGGTTCCCAGGTCCTGTGGCTGCAAAACAAGCCCAAATCATCACCCCTCCACCACTGTGCTTGATAGTTGGTATGAGGTGTTTGTGCTGATATGCTGGGTTTGGTTTTCGCCAAACGTGGCTCTGTGCATTATGGCCAAACATCTCCACTTTGGTCTCGTCTGTCCAAAGGACATTGTTCCAGAAGTCTTGTGGTTTGTTCAGATGCAACTTTGCAAACCTAAGTCGTGCTGCCACATTCTTTTTAGAGCGAAGAGGCTTTCTCCTGGCAACCGTTCCAAACAAACCATACTTGTTCAGTCTTTTTCTAATTGTACTGTCATGAACTTTAACATTTAACATGCTCACTGAGGCCTGTAGAGTCTGAGATGTAACTCTTGGGTTTTTTGCAATTTCTCTGAGCATTGTACAGTCTGATCTTGGGGTGACTTTGTTGGGACGTCCTCTCCTGGGAAGATTGGCAACAGTCTTGAATGTTTTCCACTTTTGAATCATCTTTCTCACTGTAGAATGATGGACTTTAAATTGTTTGGAAATGGCCTTATAATGCTTTCCAGATTGATGGGCAGCAGCAATTGCTTCTCTAAGATCATTGCTGATGCCTTTCCTCCTTGGCATTATGTTAACACACACACACCCCGAATGCTCCAGACCAGCAAACTGAAAAAACTTCGACTTTTATAGAGGTGGTCATACTTGCTGATGATCAATTAATCACGGGCATTTGATTAGCAGCATCTGTCTGCTACTTAGCATCTTAATTCCTATGGAAGCAGTAAGGGTGTACTTACTTTTTCACACATGGCTTCTCCATTTTGGCTTTATTTCTGTTAAATAAATCATGACATGGTGTAATATGTCATGTGTTGTTGTTCATTTGAGGTTGTATTTACCTAATTTTTAGACCTGCTAAGGAACAGATGATTGTTATTATGTCCTGATATGTAAAATCATACAATTCCAAGGGGGTGTACTTTCTTTTTCATATGACTGTATATTGTTTTAACTTGTTTTGTGGTTTAGTTTGTTTTTAGCTGTGTATATTTACTGTTTTATACTGTATGCTTTTATCTGTTTACTGCCCTGAGATCTTAATGATATAGGGCAGGATATAAATGTCTTAAATAAATAAATAATATATGAAATACAGTCTTCTGCAGAAGCTAGAGGGATCAGATGTAAAAAATGGTAAAAGTAGACACCTACTTAATCATAGAATCATAGAATAGCAGAGTTGGAAGGGGCCTACAAGGCCATCGAGTCCAACCCCCTGCTCAATGCAGGAATCCACCCTAAAGCATCCCTGACAGATGCTTGTCCAGCTGCCTCTTGAATGCCTCTAGTGTGGGAGAGCCCACAACCTCCCTAGGTAACTGATTCCACCGTCGCACTGCTCTAACAGTCAGGAAGTTTTTCCTGAAGTCCAGCCGGAATCTGGCTTCCTTTAACTTGAGCCCGTTATTCTGTGTCCTGCACTCTGGGAGGATCGAGAAGAGATCCTGGCCCTCCTCTGTGTGACAACCTTTTAAGTATTTGAAGAGTGCTATCATGTCTCCCCTCAATCTTCTCTTCTCCAGGCTAAACATGCCCAGTTCTTTCAGTCTCTCTTCATAGGCCTTTGTTTCCAGACCCCTGATCATCCTGGTTGCCCTCCTCTTAACACGCTCCAGCTTGTCTGCGTCCTTCTTGAATTGTGGAGCCCAGAACTGGACGCAATACTCTAGATGAGGCCTAACCAGGGCCGAATAGAGAGGAACCAGTACCTCACGTGATTTGGAAGCTATACTTCTATTAATGCAGCCCAAAATAGCATTTGCCTTTCTTGCAGCCATATCGCACTGTTGGCTCATATTCAGCTTGTGATCTACAACAATTCCAAGATCTTTCTCGTTTGTAGTATTGCTGAGCCAAGTGTCCCCCACCTTGTAACTGTGCATTTGGTTTCTATTCCCTAAATGTAGAACTTGGCATTTATCCCTATTAAATTTCATTCTGTTGTTTTCAGCCCAGCACTCCAGCCTATCAAGATCACTTTGAAGTTTGTTTCTGTCTTCCAGGGTATTAGCTATCCCACCCAATTTTGTGTCATCTGCAAATTTGATCAGCGTTCCCTGCACCTCCTTGTCCAAATCATTAATAAAAATGTTGAAGAGCACTGGGCCCAGGATGACACAAGTCAGACTTAATCATATTTGAAGAAGACCCATTGCTATCAGTGGCTCTTTTCTAAGTATAACTAAGTCTGAATCTAGACCATTAAGCCAAATAATAATAACACAGTCCAATTCAGCATATTATCTTTAATTATTTGGCATGCACGCCGCAGTACCCTGTTGGAATACTAGTATAATTCTTTGCTAACTTGCTGGCATTTGGCACTTTTCTCTCCCTCTCCCCACCCATCTCTCGCACCCACCCCCATGCCCATAGAGGCGCCTCCCAAGGTCTTACCCTGTCATAAGCCTTTTCCCAAGGAAGAAAGCGTGTTCCCTCACTGCCCTGCTCCAGACTGTTTTAAGAAAGCCCATCCCAGCAAGGGATATCTTGGAGCTTCCCTGCACGAGGCCTTTATTGTGCACTCATCCTTCCCTATTCACAGTTCTTTATGGGTTCTTTAGGTGACATTGAGGACTTTCAGACAGGGAGGAATCGCATTTCCTTACCTCTGCTTCCTGTTTCTCTTCCGAATTTGAAACAAGCTGAATTACATGGGAAGAGAGCAGAAACTCCGTGGCCTGTAATTTAAAACCTCCCAGCCCATATAGTTCAATGGAACAGCATCCTCTAGTGAGTGCTTTATAGTGTAACCAACTGCATCTGGCAGCAAATCCCAACGTATTTCAGAAGAACCGGGTTTTCCAAGGTTTATTTTTGAACAGATTAACTGGGAAAAGGAGCAAGAAACATGCAGGAGGCTCACATCATCGTCAAAATGACCCACAAACTTCTTTCATGAATGGCCAGTCATGAGTGTGGTATAAATCACTCATTTAAAGAAGCCCGTTGTGATTCTCCAGTTTCAGTTCCGCTTTCAAATAGCGTTTTCAGTGAGTTTTTTTAAAAAAATCCTGCATAGAGTGCAGTATTAGGGCTCATCTACGCCAGCAGTATATTCTACTATGAAAGCGGAATATAAAAGGCAGGAGCCACACTACTGCTTTATAGTGGTATTGAAGTGCACTGACAACTGTTGGGGCCCATTGACACATACCACATAACGCTTTCATACCACTTTCATAGTGTTATGTCCTGCTTGGTGTAGAGGTGTCATGGGCCCCAACAGTTAACAGTGCACTATAAAGCAGTAGTGTAGATCCTGCAGTGCACTTCAATACCGCTATAAAGCAATAGTGTGGCTCCTGCATTTTATATACCGCTTTCGTAGTGGAATATCCTGCTTGTTGTAGATGAACCCATGATTAAAGAAAGTAAAACTGTAATTTCCTCTTGTGTATTTGTGCTATTCTGCTATAGTGCAGTGCCACCTAAAGGTAGCAGAAAAGCAGGAAAGAAATGCTGTTTAGTTCTTCAATGAAACCAGAAGTAGAAACAGTGGATTAACAGTAGGGCTGTGCATGGACCCCCCTGATCCGCTCCAGATCCCAATCCGCAACTTCCAGATCGGGTCCACTCCGCTCCACATTGATCCGCCTATGGTCTGCTTTGCTCCGCTGCGGAGCTCTGGATCCGGATCAGAGCTCTGTGTTTTCCCCATAGACTTGCATTGAAATCCAAAAGCCTATAACTTTTTTTGTTAATGTTAGAAACCTCAAAATCAGCACCATGAGAGTTTATCTATGTATCCACATTCATGCCAGTTTGAAGCAAATCCGAACCTCCACTGATTTTGGGGGGATTTTTGAAAACCCTACACCCCATTTTCAGAAATGGGATTTACTCCAACATTTTTACAGATACAAACTTGCAAATGGGCACCCTCACAGATGCCACCTAGATCCAAATTCATGGCAAGTTTCAAGCAAATCTGAATACGCTCTGATTTTTGGCGATTTTTTTTCATTTTCAGCATCACCCCCTAACCCCCATTCACACCCCTTTCTAGAACTCCGTCAGTTTTCAAGTTACAAACCTCAAAAATAGCACCATGAGAGCTTATCCATGTATCCACATTCTTGCCCAGTTTGAAGCAAATCCAAGCCTCCAGTGATTTGGGGGGGAATTTTGAAAATCCCCCACCCCATTTTCAGAAATACGTAAAAAAGCAAAGGATAGTATTTGCCCATAGGGAAAACAAACTTGCCCACAGGGATCCATTGCAAAGAGCTTGCCCATTGCAATCAATAGGACAATATCTCTGTCATTTGTCTACATACAGATGTATTTATTATTTGGGGAAATGTGAAAAGTGTGTATTGTGCTTTGCCCATACTTTATTTGAATGCTCAAATGTTATTTGCTTTGTGCACTTAACAAGCAATGCAAAGCAAACCCAGTCACAGCCCCAACAAACACACACACACAGAGTGAGAGAGAGAAAGAGAGAGAGAAAGAGAGGATAGATTGGGAAGGGAAGGGCTTATGGGTGGGAAACAACAAACAAACGCTCCAAATGAAGAATTATAAATTTATATAAAGCAATAAGTCAAAACAGAACAAAGGAAAGCTAAGCAAAAAGTCAGAAACAAACACACACACACACACACACCCAAGCAAATGCAGCGACAACTAACCCTCCAGAGAAAGGAAACTGTCTCTGGTTCCCTCTGGCTTAGTCCCACCCTCTTCCAGCATTGGGATTGGAGGGTGCTTCACATTATCATCATGATAGGGACTTGAATCTGTCAATCAAGGGAGAAAACAAGAGCTTCCCTTCTCCCGCTTTTAGCCATTCTAAAGAAATTAATAGCAAGCAAACCCCATGATGAAAAATTCTGAAAATTGACACAAATGACCCCAAATCATCACTCTCTAAGCACAGTAAGTTGTTTTTTAAGTAGCTTAAAAAACAAAGAAATAGTCATGTTTTTGCCTAATGCAATCCTATGGGGGGGAAATCCAAGATGGCAGATGGAGCTCCGAAAAGACGTGGAGTTCAGCATAATGGTCGATCCACTCCGTGATGCTCCGCTGCCCCCCAATCCACTCTGCCTCCGCCTTAAACGGAGGCGAAGCACCCCGATTCGCTACCGCTTCTCCAACCCGAAAAGGAGCGGAGCACAGCCCTAATTAACAGCCTTGTGTAGAAAAGCTGTTGGGGGGCTAGAGTATCATTGTGCAGAAAGGTGCTGGATTCCTGCTCACAGTGAAATGCCAACATTTTCCCTCCTTCAGATTTTTACCATTGAAAGATTTGGCCGGAGAACCCTCCTCTGGAAAGGCTGTGGGATGATGGCTGTTGTGCTGTTTCTCCTCACAGTGACTCTCTCTCTGCAGGTAGGAAGAATGACATCCTCTGGGGGTTCTTTTTTCCAATCCCTTCTTCTCATATCTCAGTAGTGCAGGGCTGTGGAACAGGCAGCAAATAGCTAATTCTTCTTCGAATTGAATTAAGATAGGGCCAAACAGAAAAAGTGATGTCCTTTCTGGTGATGAGGAAGAATCTCCTGGCCTTTTGCTCCTGCTTGGGAGTAGCAGCAAGGCCTTTTCTTTCTTCTTTTTTCTTCAAAATTGGGATTTGTTTTATCTTTCCCCCCTACCCTCCACCACGCTCCCTTACATCAGAGGGAATTGGGAAAGCTGCCTGTTAGACACCTGCCAACGTGGCTTGGCACCCTGTGCTGCGTTTCTCTGCTGCAAGGGGGGGCACGCTGGAGAGTCACAACACTCTTCTCTGTGCTGTACTTCAGAGAATCACACAATCACAGAATAGTAGAGTTGGAAGGGGCCTATGAGGCCATCGAGTCCAACCCCCTGCTAGATGCAGGAATCCACCTTAAAGCATCCCTGACTGGTGGCTTTCCAGCTGCCTCTTGAAGGCCTCCAGTGTGGGAGAGCCCACAACTTCTAGGTCATTGGTTCCATTGTCATACTGCTCTAGCAGGAAGTTTTTCCTGTTGTCCAGCCAGAATCTGGGTTCCTGTCACTTGATCCCATTATTCCATGTCCTGCGCTCTGGGATGATCGACAGGAGATCCTGGCCCTCCTCTGTGTGACAACCTTTCAAGCATTTGAAGAGAGCTATCATGTCTCCCCTCAGCCTTCTCTTCCCCAGTCTAAACATGCCCAGTTCCTTCAGTCTCTCTTCATAGGGCTTTGTTTCCAGACCCCTGATCATCCTCGTTGCCCTCCTCTGAACACGCTCCAGTTTGTCTGCGTCCTCCTTAATTGTGGAGCCCAGAACTGGACACAATATTCAAGATGAGGCCTAAGCAGTGTCGAATAGAGAGGAACCAGTACCTCGTGCAATTTGAAAGCTATATTTCTATTAATGCAGCCCAAAATGGTATTTATTTTTTGCAGCCACATCACACTGTTAGCTCATATTCAACTTGTGATCTGCAACTATTCCAAGATCCTTCTCGCTTGTAGTATTGCTGAGCCAAGTGTCCCCCATCATGAACTGTGCATTTGTTTCCTTTTTCCTAGGTGTAGAACGTGGCATTTATCCTTATTAAATTTCATTCTGCTGTTTTCAGCCCAGCACTCCAGCCTATCAAGATCACTTTGAAGTTTGTTTCTGTCTTCCAGGGTATTAGCGTATTCCCTGCATGGTTGTTAAGGATTTTGACCTAATTATGGTGGCTTAGGAGGGCATTTCTTCTTGCGGTCATCATGGTTTGGTCACTGGTTTTCCCGCAAGCTTTACACAATGCTGTTGCCATGTTGTCTTCTGTCTTCCCCCCTTTTTGTATGTTATTTTGCTATGAGGAAAACGCAATATTTTTTGTGGTCATGCAATGAAACTGCCATTGTTTCCTCGTGTAATCCTTCCATCTCACTACGTCCTGCTTTGTGTGGGTGAGTGTTGGGTGGTGCAGTGCTGATGTCATTACTGACAAGGATAATTTGGAGTGTCTCCACCCCTCCGCGGCTCTGTATTTCAGGAATGCCCAAGCAAATGGGCAATGGGGGAGGGGGGTGGTTGCAGTGGACGTGAGCACAGGCAACCTTTCCATTTAATCCCCCTACTCAAATGAGAAAAATGCTGCTGCTTTTAGAGTGTTTTCAGATGGGAAGGAAATCGCATGGCCAAAGCTGCAAAGTCACTCTTACAGGGACAATACTGAGTTGCACGTGGGGTTGGGGGAGGTGGACTTCTGAACTTGTGAAGAATCAGCACTTAGCAGTGGGATGGGGGCTGATCTGCACGGGCCTCCTGGGAAACTTTTAGACCTTTCTATTCAGTCCCCACGTGCACACACACACACAGGAGAGAAGTGTAACCCCCTTCAACACAATCCCATCTCCCAATGTATACAAAACGAGAAAATTGTTTCTGTTGCTTTTACAGAGACATAACTGGCTTGCATGGGGGCGGGGGGGTGCAGATCCCCAAAGACGCAGACTTCTGAACTTGTGAGGAAGTGTTTCATTCCACCCTGAGAGAGCAGAGGGGCTACGCCAGAGGGGCAGACGACCGATAACACCATGCCAGTCTCCACCCGCCCTTGCAAATGGCATATAGTGTTATACATAAAAATACAAAAATGGCCGTATTAACACACCGTTTAAATCCCGGGGAAAAATCTCGAACAGGAAGAAGCAGTAAAGCCCCGTCTGAAGATGCCCTTAGTGTATCGTGGCAGTGGGGATGCCACAATAAAAATTAAGGAACTACCCCAGCTAGCCACCCTGCTGTTAAGGGGTGGCTTACCATGACATGTGGTGGGCTCTCTGGTAGTTAAAACAAGGGTCTTGGGTGGTTATAACCATGAATTCCACCTGCAAGAGCGACTGCCACTTCCAGGGACACTCTTGCCATGGAGTTTCTCTATGGTCATACAGCCATGGTTACGTGGTGGGTAAGTGTGTTGTCTGAACCCATTCAGAAAGTGTTTGGATTACTTAACAACAGCATACTAAGTTCACAGAACCAATAGAGTGTAGGCTTTTTAAGAGTGGCTTAAACATACACACACACACACACACACACACACACACACACACATTTCTCCACAGTATATAAAAGTATATAAAATGCAGAGAAAGCTGTTTATAGAAGAGCCTGGTTGGGGAAACCATGGGGAGGGGCGGTAGCAGAACCACTGCAAGTGGGTCTGCCACATGATGGTGGAACCATATGGTGCGGTGTGGTTCAACCCCCAGCCCACCCCATAGTTAGCGGACAGACCTCTGCTTCCCCCATGGCACAAACAGGCTCTTCAGGGCTGTGTCGCCAGAAGTGGTGGTCGCTCTTTGGCTGCTCAACCACCCCTCCCATGATAGTTTAAACAGCCCCCCTCCCTTGCAGTCATTGACCTTAATTGCTTACTGCCTCAGTTCGTCTCTGTGTTAAATGGGTTTCTTGCCCTCCCCACCTTGTTGTCTGTCTTGGAGAAATGGGCTCTGCCACATATTGCTTTCTCAGTGTTGTTACTCTGAAGAAATTTCTGAGTTGGTGAGTTGAACTGTGTAGGAAAGGGCTTGTGGGGTTTGTGTAGGAAAACAGGTGTCCTTGGCTCTATATCTGGTGACCTGCATTCTGCCCCACCAGAAAGCACCATCCTTCACTGCTAGGACCTTAACTAGTGTTATCCTCTCTCCTGCTCAGTCTTGTCTTCTCAAGACTAAGCATACACAGTTCTTTCAATCTTTCCTCTTAGGACTGAGATTTTAGTCCCCTGATCATTTTTGTTGCTCTTCTCTGAACTCAGACTAGATGATCTCCAAGGTCCTTCTGATTCTAAGATTGTTGCATTGTTGTTTGGTCATTCTTTTCATAATTGTTTTCCAGGCTGAAGCCAACAAGGAGATTCCTCTTCTCCTGGAAGGATTTAACTTACTTTAAAAAAAATGAGCAGGGCCTGAGTCTATACAAGCCCCTGTCCCACCATCATCCCTCCCGTGGGCCCATCCATGTCGTGGTGCGGGGGAGGGGGAGAGAAAATGAACAGTCTAAAGTATGAGGGCAATTTGTAACTCATGCTTTCAGGCTAGAGGGTTGTTGGTCTTCCCCATCCTTTGAAGACCCTGTAGTAATGCTTGTTGTCTTTGTTCCCCCCTTTTAGAATAAATATAATTGGATGTCTCATTGCAGCGTCACTCTGGTTTTCTTGTTTGTTATCTTCTTTGGAATTGGACCAAGTGAGTAAAAGAGGTCTTTCCACAAGGTAACCCTAGAAAGAACCTGAGAGCAGCATTTGGAAGGGGGCAGCAATAGCCACACCTGAGTGGTGGGAATTCTTCTGCTAAGTAGCAGCACTGGGGGAGGAAATAAAGCCAATAAGGTAAAGACCTAGCAACTTGCAGGGATGTGCAATAAGAATGGGAGAAAAAGAGCCCAGAGAACCCTTGAGGGCAGGGCAGCCAAGAAGCAGAACAGGGTGAGAAGCAGCCTCCCCCTCGAGCTCTCATGATTGGTACTTAGGGGAGGCTGGTTAGTTGAGGATAGCTGGCTTGACGCTGGAAAAAGGGTTAAAATGCCTTATCGGTTTGGGAAGGGAGAAGTAAGATGCATGATAACCATATTTTCTCTATTGTGCCAAACCCCAAGTGTCCAAAAGCATCCTGGTCTGGGCTGCTGAAGCCACTTCCAACTTCTGTCTACAGAATGTTCTGCAAATTACTCCCAATACAAATTACAACCATAACCAATGAATGGAGGTTATCCCTTCTTATAACTGGCAGTGTGTGTGTGTGTGTGTGTGTGTCTTGTTCACCTGCCCTCCCTGCGTACTGCTCCAAATCTCTGTGTGAAACAGACAGTGCAGAGTACCCCAGTGGTGTCATGAAAGTCCTGGGCTAGGGTTGGCTCCCCTAACCAATACTCTGCTACTTTTGTCTTGCCTTAGATGGAGCCACAATGTCTGTCATGATGGAAATTTTCAGCCAGTCCGCCAGACCAGCAGCTTTCATGATTGGTGGCTGCCTGAACTGGGCAGGTCTCTTTGTCATTGGAATAACCTTTCCATTTGCCGTGGTCAGTGTCCCACTTATTTCCTGCCTTGCTTCTGCTCTCTCTCTCTCTCTGCTTCTGTCCTCTCTGAGTGGCTTCCATAAGGAATATTCTTAAGAGCTTTAGTTGGGGAGAGATGCACCATATATAGGATGGCAGTTGATCACTGGATCACCTGAAATATTTTATTTATTTATTTATTTATTACATTTTTATACCACCCAATAGCTGAAGCTCTCTGGGTGGTACACTAAAATTAAAACCATAATAAAACAACCAACAGTCTGAAAACACAAATACAAAATACAGTATAAAAAGCACAACCAGGATAAAATCACACAGCAGAAATTGATATAAGATTAAAATACAGAATTAGAACAGTAAAATTTAAATTTAAGTTAAAATTAAGTGTTAAAATACTGAGAGAATGAAAGGGTCTTCAGCTGGCGATGAAAGGAGTACAGTGTAGGTGCCAGGCGGACCTCTCTGGGGAGCTCATTCCACAGCCGGGGTGCCACAGCAGAGAAAGCCCTCCTCCTAGTAGCCACCTGACTCTTGAGAACCATTTCCTCAAAATAGCTTCATAGAACACCTCCTCCATTACACACCATCACTGTGAGAGCCAGTGTGGTGTGCTGGTTTTAGATTGGGGATCTAAATACTCATTCAATCAGGGATCTAACTGTCTGACTTTATTTTATTTGTTAAATGTGTACCCCCACCTTCCCATCAAATTATGCTCAATGCAGCAATGAATACAAAAACCACGAGTAAAACAGAAACCATATATATATATATATATATATATATATGAATGAATCAGGTAATAAAATATCAATGTAATTGATAAAAACAACCAGTTAAACCATGACAATATATTTACAAATCAGCTTATGTGCCAAAGGCCTTTGCCAGTGGAAAGTCAGTAGACGTGGGGCTATTCAGGTCTCCCTTGGCAAGAAGTTGCAGAGAGAGAGCATGGCCACTGTGAAGGCTGCCTTTTGAGTTCCTGCCAAAAGTGCTTCAGCTGTTAGCAGCAGAGGAGAAAAGTCCTCTCCTGAAGGTCTTAAAACCCAGGCAAGTTCATATGGGGGGATGAGGTAAATTGGTTCCAAGTCATGTAGGTCATAAACACATTGTGCCTGGAAACTGACTGGAATCCAGGCACAATGTCGTTTAGGTATGTTTCCGTAAAGACTTCAGCTGATACAGGTTGCTAAGCAACAGTAACAACGTGTAACGTCAGCTGATACAGGTTGCTAAGCCCCTCACCCAACTCCTTCTGGCTTTCCAAGATAATCCTACCCTCCTTTCTGCCTCTTTGCTCCCCCCCCCCCCACGAAGGGAGCAGCGCATGGTCCAGATCATGAGCGAAGCACAGCTGGGTCCCTTGGGCCAGATCTAAACGTCGTTGCGAAGGCGCTTCCATGCGCCTTTTTTAAAGACGTACCTAAAAGAAGCGCCTCTTTCTTTACTGTGTGTACTGTGAGCTAGGCAGCGCCGCCTGCGGAAGAATCTCTACCCCATTCAAAGATGCTGCTCGGGCCGCTTCCCCCTCGCGTGTTCTTCCATTCGAATAATCCCCCCTCCCACCCAGCGGCTCTTCTGGTGCGTCCCAGTGGCGGCAGCTCCTCCTGCAAAACACTTTTCTCCCTCGGTGTGTTTGTATTTGAGTTTGCGTGCACGTGTGCGAGCACACACCGAAGAGAGTCCCGGGGAGATGACACTGTGGGGGAGAGCGAGAGGCAGGAACTGAACTCGTTTAGATTATTCGAATGGAAGAACACGCGAGGGGGAAATGGCCCAAGCAGCGCCTTTGAATGGAGTAGAGATTCTTCCGCAGGCGGCGCTGCCTAGCTTACAGTACACACAGTAAAAAAGAGGCGCTTCTTTTAGGTACGTCTTTAAAAAACCTTTCTCTGCCCATGTAATGCAGACCATAACTATCGTGCCAAAGAATCAGGAAGCACACAGCCACGGGTAAGCAACATTATTTCCTTTTAATTTAGAGATCTCTTTAAATCCAATCAAAGATTATGGTTGGAGGCCAGTACTTCACTTTGCAGCATGCCAGCTGCCCAATTAAATTTAAAAAAGAAATATTAAGAAATTAAATAGAAATCAGTTAGGCACCACCTTGGAGACCCCCAGGGCTACTGTGTGTTTCTAGTCTTCATATGCTCTCATGCCAGACTTGGCACCTTCACTACAACAGCAAAAACTTCCCTCAGTGACTCAGCCTTAAAGAAGCAAACTCACCCCCATCTGCCTATTTAATTAATTAATTTATTATTATTATTAATAATAATATAATAATATTTATTACCCGCCTCTCCCTCTGGATCGGGGCGGGGAACAACATGGAATACAAAACATTATAAAATACATAAAACTGTTTAAGACATACAAAAACTAATACATTATTAAAATAACAGCCAGCGGTCTTAAAATTCGACTGGGTAGACCTGCCAGAAGAGATCTGTCTTGATTGCTTTTTTATATTCAGAAAAACTATTGAATTGGCGGATCTCTCCCGGCAGGCCATTCCACAGTCTGGGAGCGGCAGCAGAGAAGGTCCTCTGGGTAACAGTTGTTAATCTAGATTTTGCTGGCTGAGTGTGAGGGGCGGATTGTATGGGAGAAGGCGTACTTGGACTTGTTCAAGGGATTAATCATTGCTCTCTTATTTGTGTCCATTTCCAGGAAAGCCTGGGTCCCTTTTGTTTCCTCATCTTCATGGTTGTCCTAGTGGGGTCAGGAATGTTCTTCTACCTGTTCCTTCCAGAGACTAAAGGAAAATCTGTTGTAGAAATCACTGAGGAATTCAACATACAACCACCTTTTGGAAAGAAACTTGCTGCTGTTCTTAGGAAAGGTTTCCATGAAGATCATTCTGTCTATACAAACTTCTGAGCCAACCAGAACTCCTTGGAGGCATCCAAACAGATTTGTCAAACTGATGCAGGGCAGAAGAGAAGCAACGGGCTGCTCTCATTCTGTAGAGTGTCATTGTTTCAGCTGTGCTCCCCCTTGTCCACTGCCTTCCTTTGCTGGAGTCGTTCTTCCCCTGATGAATCCATTAACCACTCTTGACTGCATCTCATTCAGCAACTCCTCTTGTTAATGGCACCTGCTAATTTCTTTTTAGCTGAAGCTAAACCACCTGGCAATATCATAAGTGGAACTGTAGCACAGAGGCAGTTTCCAGACCATAGACAAGATGCCTTACCTATCTACTTTGATGACATTTGGGTGTTACACAGGTACAATAGCAAGAGTTTATTAATTCTGCTTTGGAGCTAGACATACACTGCTGCTATACAGTGAAACAGTGCCTACTCAGCCTGGGCAAAGGGAGGGAACATAGTCAAAATGAAAATAGAAAAATGGTGGGAAGTTACAGTCATGCCTGGAAAAAACACCACAGCCCACTAATCAGGCACTGGGCTGGCAGCAATACTTGCCCCATGGACACAGAGGCAGCCAATAATGATTGGGTCATGCCCTCACCACACACTCCTGCATCACCACACACACCACACATGTTTAGGATACATGTTTACAGCAACACCAGCGGCTCATTCCATAGGGCAAAAGTGACTGAGAAGCAGGAGATGGAAATTTGAGCCCCACCAGGGAAAAGCGGAAACATGCCCCCACTCACCTTTCACATACCTGCTCTTGAGGACCCCAAGGTCTTGAGAACCCCACAGTAAGGCCATGTTGGCTGGAGCAGCTCAGGCTTTCATGGTCACCACAGCAACCACTCAAGCTATACCTAGCCTAAAGCATAAAACACTGGCCTTGATTTTCCATTGTGGTACTGGGGAAAGTGATCTGTGGGTAGGCGGTACAAGTATGGCTCCATTGACAAGGACAGATTACTCTCTGGTCTTGTTTGGAATCAATGCTGCCTTGAACCTCTGTAGGGGATGGTGGACCAGTTCTGATGGCCCGTCCCTGTTTCTTGGTGTCTCTGGGAAATTTTCCTGCCGATTTGGCAGATGATCCTGCTTGAAGCTCTGGCCAATTCCTGGAAGCAGGAAATGGATTGTGCTGTAGACACAGTTGCTCCCAAATGTCCTCGACTAAGCCGTAATTCCAACTCCATGGAGATAGCAAGAGATCATATGGCAGAAGACTAGGGATGAATATGATCAAATGCAGGCTGGAGCCCATCTCAGGGCCTATTCTGTGACAGTGATGGTGGCAAAGAAACATATTTCTCCTCCACCATTGCATCTACTCAGTGTCAACTGATGTATACCCAGTTGTCCATTAGGCTGAACCTTTGAAGGCCTGTTGTGAACAGTTGCCTTACATTCTCTCGATAAAACCATTGGCATCACAATCCCATGAACCAGGAGAAAATTCCAGTGTAATTTAGGGTGACCATATGAAAAGGAGGACACGGCTCCTGTATCTTTAAAAGTTGTATTGAAAAGAGAATTTCAGCAGGTGTCATTTATATTCATACAGCATCTGGTGAAATTCCCTCTTCATCACAACCATTAAAGCTGCAGGAGCCCTGCCCTCTTTTGTATCTGGTCACTCTAGTATAGTTCCTGAAGCCTTAAGTGTTGTGGTGAAGAGGGAGTCTTTTCCCCCTCAAACCATTCTCCTAATACTCCAATGCGAAATTCCACCTGTTTGCATTTGTGGAGGATCTTTTTCCTTTTACTTTGATAATGCACAACTGTGCATCTCCCAGTTCATAAAAATAGAAATCTGCTGGGGTCCTCAGGGACCTGGGGTCCTCCCCCTACTCTGCTCTGGCTTTGTTGTCTAGCAATTTACTGATTTAACGTTTCATCGGCTGGGGTCCGTTTCTGTGAGCAATGAGGTGGGGTTGGAGCACTAAAAAGTCCATTCAACTGACTAAGCACAAGTCCATTTGTTCAACACTGGCGTACTGGAGGAGAACTGCCCCACCCTCCCCTTTCGTCAGCAACACTCCTTTCAAAGCATACACCCCCAACAAAGGAAAAGTGGGAGGACAGCACTATATGGAGGCTTCAAGGTGCATTAAATCTGCTTGGGAAAATAATCCAGACTTTCCCCACACCAAAATAATATGCAAAATGGAGGGGGAAAGGCAGGTGAGTACAGGACATGGACGACGTCATGTGAGTCCTGTGCTGCAATACCAGATGTGGTGAGAGTGCATTAAACTGCTGGTGTGATGGAGCTTCAAATCTTGGGCATGCCTGTCACCAGGTACTCCTTTAATGTTCCCATTGAGGGCCTTGCTAGACCTACCTGAAAATTGGTGCTTCAGGCGCAGCAAGGCTGTGCTACAATTAGCACGGCCCATCGCGTCTCTCTACACGTCAGACGCAACGAAGCCCCATCGCGTCCGCATTATTGTTGTTGTTGTTGTTGTTGTTGTTAAAGGGGCCGGTATGCACAGGAGCGCACCACTGGAAAGGTAAGGGTTTTTAAAAAAAAAAAAAAAAATTGTGTCCCCCCCCCGTCCCCATCCCCCGATTTCCCCACCCACGACCTCACCTGGCCTGCGATCCCCCCCTGTCCCCACCTCCTGTGTCCTGCCGCCACCATGCTGCTGCTGTCCCCAGCCGCTCTGTCCCGCTGCTGCCGCCACTGTCCCCAACTGGCGTTTCCTGTTATCGCCATGTCCAGCCTGCAGGACATGGCGACAGCAGACATCACAGGCCAGACATGGCGACAACAGAAAATGACCTGAGATGTCCTGCAGGCTGGACATGGTGATAACAGGAAACGCCGGCTGGGGACATTGGCAGCGCGGCAGCGGCAGATCACAGGAGGTGGAGACGGGAATCGGGGGATGGGGACAGGAGCGCTGTGGCCCGTCTGCCGCTTTTCCTGGCTACTCGTGCGTAAGTGCAGTAGCCGGGAAAAGCGGCGGAACAGACCACATGCCCGCGGTCCCGGCCTCAGCCCGAGTTGAGGCCGGTACTGCGGGGAAAACCAGGCTAAATGGGGTTTCATTTACCCCGCGCCCAGGGAGGTTTCACCCCTGCCTGACCCCGGGATCCCCTGTGCGTCCCCTGTCATCTGGACGCACAGGGGCGAGCACTGGGCTAAACCTCTGTCTAGCAAGGCCCTGAGAGATGTCCATGAGCTCTGTGATGGAATCGCTCTGTTTGACTCAGCAATTCCCCGGCCAGAGAAGGGGGGTCTGACTCAGCCAGTCCAGACACACGCCCCTTCACTGCCGCTTGTTAACCCTTTGTAGCCTAGGTTCTCAAGGAAACACACCACACTCCAGAAATAGGGACCAAACACTTTTATTCTTTACACCACACACTAAGGTAAACACACCACACATTAAGGTAAACATGTAAGAGGTTTTGGGGGAAAACACGGACAAAGGAATGACACACTTAGAACAGCAGGGACTAATACCTCCCCCTCCCCCTTTACACACTCAGGCCAATAGAATTCGCAATCACTCCCCACTTTAACCACCCACCAACCGTAACTCTGGCAAGGTCTCTTGCCCAAACCTAAACTAAAACAAAACAAACATTTAATTCTGCGACTCAACCCCTTATTGCTCACTCCAACTTGACTTTATGTCACTTGAATTAAGATTCTTTCCCTCAGCGGCCGCGTGGAGCCTCTGCCATCCAGCCGGCCTGGCCTGGATGCTCTGACTCACACACTGGACTCCTGACACCCACAGGAAAGAGACCGGACCCGTAGGGGCTTTTTATCCCTTTCTGGGACCCCCTTGTCACCAGACCCACCCTGACCAATAGAAACCCCATAGCAACCCACACCTCTCCTGAAGGGAGAGGGGAATGCTCCCAGACATTGCACAGCTGTAACTTGTTACTCTCCCCCAGATACCAACCCGGGGAAGTGTTATCAGATGCCAGCCGCTTCTCGCCCAGCACGGCCTTGGCATTTCACTTGCCCCTTCAGTGGCATTCCTCCAACCTCATTGATTCGCCTCACCAGGGCACCCCCCCTTGCCCGAAAGCAAGCAGTTAACATTCCCCGTACCCAGGGTGGCTACCGCACACACCCTCCACGGCGTCTCTCACCCAGGGCAATGCACCTCCCTGTTCCTTCCTCTCACCTCCTCCAGCAGGAATTCCCAAAGTAAACCGATACTTTTGCTCCTTCCCCCCCAAAGCAGGTCCACTAACTCCCCTGAAGGGCAAGTGGTAGAGTTACGACTTCCCCTCAGAAATGGACTAAACACACCCCTCCGGAAGCCCCCTCCCCACCAAGGCACTCACTTATGGTTCCCCTAAACACCGTCCAGCAACTGCCAAGACCCGGAGTCAAACTCCACCTTCCTCCATGGGTTGAGGTTAGGGAAGGATCCATATTTCACCCAAAAGTGAACGGTGTAGTGGGTTAGCCCCCGTAATATAATCAAAATCACCACTTCAGCACCCAAAAACACCAGATTGCTCCCACATGTTCCTCCCCACAAAATCCCAGATTCAACATCTGTACAACCAGACCGAAATCGATCTTACTATGACTCATTCACTCCCAACCCATTTAAGTAATTGCCACACATTTTATTCCACCCCATCATCGATCACTGTCGATACCCCAGCTGCAGAGACTCAACCATTGATTTTCCAATTAACACCCTCCGCCCCCAATGTCTTGAAAAGCTGCTTCCCCCTCCACACTCTGCAAAAGCAACAGCAGAAAGAGGTCCTGCTTCCACCAGGCAACTTCTCTCCCTCCCTTCAGAGCTCTGCAACCACCCTAAGGGAACAACAATCTTGGGTTGCGACTTCAACAACCCCAAAGTTCACCACTCCATTTAACTCCAGTCCATGGCTCCTGAACGACGATGCCATTTCACGTTCACATTTTCAGCTCGAACGACCCCCATCGAGTGGCTTGTCGAGTTGCACCAGACGAGCCACTCAATGCCCCCGGGGAGCCTCCGCAGGGATTTCTTCCCCCTCAGAGCTGATTGTCCTTCGCCCCCTCTTCCTTCTTGCTCATCTTTCTCCCAATCTTCCTCCTCTTGCACTTGGTCGGCCCAAAGCTGGCCTACTTTGGGTCCCGTACTTCCATCACCCTGCCTTTGGGCCAGTAACTTTGGGCACTCACGTTTCATGTGTCCCAGTTCATGACAAAAGTAGCAAGTCCACACCGCTGATGCTGCTCCCTTGCTCAGACTCTCCACCTTTCACTCCCACCGACTCAGCAAGGTTGCACATGACCCAGGGGAACTTCGAGACACGCCCGCTGCCGATGTTGTTAACTCAACTCCCGGACGCCTCGGCCAACTCTGACTCGCCGCCTCTCGGCGCCGGTACACCCCCATTTGGTCGGCCAGCAGCGCTGCTTTGTGCAGAATCTTTGGACGGTGATCACTCACCAGGGTTGCCCAGCCCTCTGGAAGGCCTGCATAGAACTGCTCCAAATTCAGAGCCTCCACCAATTTGGCATAGGTGTCAAACCCCCTGGCATCCGTCCATGCGCCAAGTGCTTTCTCCACTCGCAATGCAAAGGCCACGCAGCTTTCGTTGTTTCCACATTTCAAGTCCAGATATTTCTGCCAACAATTTTCAGCTGACAATGTGAACTGCTGCTGCACTGTTTGTTTAAACTTCTCATAGTCATTTGCCTTGGCACAGGGAACCATCCCCAGCAGGTCGGTCAGGTCTCCACCCACCTGCGCCCACAACACTGACATCCACTGTTGCGGTGGCACTCCCTGATCTTCACAGGCCATTTCGAACAATGTCAGATAATTCATAATGTTCTGTTGGCCCTGATACACAGGAATTAGCTTCCAGTCCAAGGCAGAATGCCCTTGCAGCCCCACTGGGCTCTGCATTTGGATTTGCATAGCCCTGACTTGCAGCTCAAGAGCTTCTACCTGTTTTTTCTGCAGGCGCTCAGCACTCATCCTCATCCTCCTCACCCACTGCCTTTCTTGTTCTTCTGCAATCTGCTCGTCTTGATCACTTTTGCTTTCTGCTCTTCCAGACTCACTCTCCACGGGGAGTGCCCAGATGGTTCTCCACTCCTCCCCACCAGAGCATTGACCACCACAGACGATGACACTCTGCTCCCTCACCCACCATTGGGCAGCAAGACCAGCTCATGTTCCGGGACTCCTTCTCTTGCCTGCATCTTACTGCCTGGTCCTATGCTGCAACTGTTTGGGTACTTTTGGCCAAAGCAATCCTTCTCTCCCCACACTCACACCTGTTTCTTGAGAACGTTCAACTATCCCACTGCTACCACCATGTGATGGAATCGCTCTGTTTGACTCAGCAATTCCCCGGGCAGAGAAGGGGGTCTGACTCAGCCAGCCCAGACTCATGCCCCTTCACTGCTGCTTGTTAACCCTTTGTAGCCTAGGTTCTCAAGGAAACACCACACTCCAGAAATGGGGACCAAACACTTTTATTCTTTACACCACACACTCCCATAAGGGTCCACACATCAAGGTAAACACGTAAGAGGTTTAGGGGGAAAACACAGACAAAGGAATGACACACTTAGGACAGCAGGGACTAATACCTCCCCCTCCCCCTTTACACAATCAGGCCAATAGAATTTGCACTCACTCCCCACTTTAATCACCCACCAGCCATAACTCCGGAAAGGTCCCTTGCCCAATTGTACCCAAACCTAAACTAAAACAAAACAAACATTTAATTCTGCAACTCAACCCCTTGTTGCTCACTCCGACTTGACTTTACATCACTCGAATTAAGACTCCTTCCCTCAGCAGCTGCATGGAGCCTCTGCCAGCCAGCCGGCCCGGCCTGGATGCTCTGACTCACCACACACACGCTGGACTCCTGACACCCACAGGAAAGAGACCGGACCCTTAGGTTTCTAGGCTTTTTATCTCTTTCTGGGACCCCCTTGTCACCAGACCCACCCTGACCAATAGAAACCCCAAAGCAACCCACACCTCTCCCAAAGGGAGGGGGAATGCTCCCAGACATTGCACAGCTGCAACTTGTTACTCTCCCCCCCCCCGGTACCAACCCGGGGAGGTGTTATCAGATGCCAGGCGTTTCTCGCCCAGTGCGGCCTTGGCATTTCACTTGCTACTCCCTTTTCAGACACAAAGAAACCCCTCTCCTTCTCCCTCTCCCTCTCCCTGGGATGAAGCAAAAGATGACAAGCTCCATCACACCTATTATTTATTTATATAGCACCATCAATGTACACTGTGCTGTACATAGTAAAACAATAAAACAGCAAAATCCCTGCCACATAGGCTTGCATTCTGACAAAATCGTAATAAATCAATAAGAAAGGGAAGGAATGCACCAAACAGACATGGGATCAAATCAAGTTCTAAAAGCTCTAGAAAAAAGAAAAGTTTTCAACTGAGCTTTAAGAAGCAAACCAGTTATAGATTGAGGCTTTAGCTAGACCTAAGGTTTATCCTGGGGTCGTCCCTGTTCATGTAAATGACACACAGGAAATCCCGGGAGTAGGCAGGGTCGATCCTGGGATAAACTTTAGGTCTAGCTAAGGCCAGAGCCACAAGATCCAAGGTCATGAAGGAAATCCGACAGAAGATCATGATCAACTGTGTCGAAGGCTGCAGTAAGATCCAGGAGAATAAGAAGAGAATAAAGGTCTTTAGAATATAATTTGTAATCTTCGTAAGGGCTGTCTCAATGGAATGCAAAAGATGGAAGCCAGATTGAAAAGGATCCAGAGCAAAGTTCTCCAGTTTTCATCCTTGGTTTCCCCTTCCATTTCCTTAGCAAGTTGAGCGCTGGGCACTTTCATGTCTGTGCATTGTTTAGTACAGCGGCTTAATGACAATTTCTGGCCAAATCATGCACATTGTGATACAAGTGTGAAATTTTGTATGGTGGCATTTATGACCATGTAGTTTAAAATGAGATATAGGGGCATTTTGGGAAATCATCATAACAGCCACCATCTTGGAAAATGGCAGCCAAAATCCAGTTTTCGCACAATAACTCTATTATTTGTAATCTCACAGAAAAGATGTCTCAATACAAAATTAAAGAGCATAAAATTTGCTACTAAAAAGTCATTAACATTTTTATGAAAGTCTTTTCATAGGAGAAATGCTCATCGAGATATAAAGGTTTGATTCCTACCCATTTGTCTGAGAAGTCTACAAGATACACTATCTCACCCTCATTCCAATCTTGCACTTTGTGTTGCAAGCCTGAAACTTTCACAGGTCACATTTTACCCATTTTTCAACATTATCAAAGTAAAGGAAAACCGATCCATCACAGATGCAAACAGGTGAAATTTCACATTGGTGGACTATCAGGACAATGGCTTAAGGGGGGAATTTTTTAAAATCCTAAAAAATCAAGGGATGGGCCGATCTGATTCAAGCTTGGCATACCCAAATCCCTACTTAAAAGCTCTCAGGGTCACAAGTCATCTGTTTATCTTTAAAAATAAGGGAGCTGTGGGCAAGGAGGGGGTAGGGTTGGAGCAGCAAAAGTATGTTACACCGGCTCAGCCCCTTGGTTTGAAAGACATGGAGGAGGAGAACCGCCCCACCCTCCCCTTTCATCAGCAAGCTCTCTCTTACAGCACACACCTCCAGCAAAGGAAAAAGCAGGAGGGCAGCACTACATGGAGGCTTCAGGGTGCATTAAATTCACTTGGGGAAAATAATTCAGACTTTCCCCATTCTAGGAAAAGACAGAAAAGTGATCTGACTGTTTCTGTTATAGCCAGAAGCGTAGAATGAGATATTGCTGGACCAGAGTTCAGCCAACTGAGAATTTGAGCTTTTCTTTTAAAAAAGGATTTTAGCCTTTATGGCTGCAAAGATGTCATTGGAAGTGTGCCATAATGGCCTGCTGAAATCTCAGTATTTGATTTCTTTGATGGTGCTGTACCCCACTTTTGTTTTTAAGAGGTGTGTTTGGAAAATAAACACAGACAGTGGTGATGTCGTAGTACTGCCCCTTCTTTTCCCAGTTTTTTTCCAAACTCTGACTGCATTTCACAATAAGTTTGGTTTAGTTGTAGGATTCAGAGATGCTCAATGATATCTTACTTTGTTGTCTTTTAGATTCTGTTCTGGTCTATAATTCAATAAAAACCTTGAGGAAAATACCACACTCCCAAAATTATGAAATAGTGTTAAATTTTTGAAAATATTTGCCAGGTATGGATAGAGGAATCCCATATATAACATAAACAATCTGAAGTATAATATTCATCTTGAGTGTATTTACCTTACCCAACAAACTCATCTTTAAAGATGCCCATCTATCTCTGGCCGATGAGATCTCATTAATCAACTTATTCAAATTTAGTGTGATCATTTCAGACATGTCTCTGAGAATAAGTATTCCCAAATAAGTAATAACATCTGGGTATCATCAAAATTGAAGAATGAGATCTTGGCCACATCTATACCAAGCAGGATATAACACTTTGAAAGTGGTTTGAAAATGGTATATGGAATGTGTCATGGGCCACAACAGTTGTAAGTGCACTTTAATACCATTATAAAGCACTAGTGTAGCTCTTGCCCTTGTATCTCCAATTAGCATCAATTCAGACTTTGACCAGTTAACTGAACAAATTACCAAAAGCATTAATCTACTGCATCAAAGCCAGAACAGACAATTGGAATTTTGAGATAAACAATAAAAGATCATAAGCATAAAGAATAATTTAAATTTCTAAACAATCATGCATAAAAGCATGAATACTACTGTTTTGTCTAATAGCACATGAACATAAGAATCATAGAACCATAGAATAGCAGAGTTGGAAGGGGCCTACAAGGCCATTGAGTTCAACCCCCTGCTCAATGCAGGAATCCACCCTAAAGCATCCCTGACAGATGCTTGTCCAGCTGCCTCTTGAATGCCTCTAGTGTAGGAGAGACCACAACCTCCCTAGGTAACTGATTCCATTGTCGTACTGCTCTAACAGATAAAGTAGATAGAAGGCTGTGGTTGAAATTAACAAGGCACAATAAGGATGATAATACTCAACCACAAAAAATCACTTGGAAATGTAAAATAGACACAATATATTAGAGATATAAGTGATATATACAACATATATACAGTTTGTAATCAATCTACAGAACAACTTCTCCTAGCTGGTACATAATCTTAAATCCCTTTAAACAAATCCAACAGTGCAAAACCTCCACAATAACAATTAATAAAGAAAAACAGAAACAGAAAAAATGTCCAATGTCACCAGCACTGAAGTTCGCAGTAGCATTTTACATTTTTACAAAACTGCCTAAGAGCAAAAATTTTAAATAAATAGTTCAGGAGTATATCACTTTACACATGCTCAAAGACAGGCATCTAGATGACATTCATAAGACGTCTATCAAACATTCATAATGAAGCATCTAATAAATAGGGCATCTATTAAACATTCATGATAAGGCATCTAATAAATTCATAATAAGGCATCTAATAAAACAGTTGTCCGGTACACATCCTGTTTCGAAATATCTTTGTCAGTTGGCCGCTGTAAACGATACAAAAATACCTCTCTCAACATTGGTAACCAGTCACATAAGTTGTCATATACTACAACCAATACAACAAATACAAAGAATCAGATTATATTGGCCTCACCAACTTGTTCATAAAGGGAGCTGTGGCAGTACATTGAGGGTGGAACCCTCCAACATTGTCTATGGAAGAACATAGTAAAACTTGTAGTTATAATGATAAAATATCCCAAACTTAAATTGGTTATACAAAACTGTACAAAAAATTATTAAGGCTTACCACCATATTATTTTCACATTTCAGACCGCCAGATAATGCTCTCAACTACTTGAAGAGGCTTCAAAAGCTCCCGGTTCTTATAGAGTGTAGATAATGTAGCTTAATTGGATAATAAATCACCTCTATGGGAGGAAAGCTGTGAGATCTAAGCTGGCGTTAAGTCCGAGAGGTTGAACACAATTAAGTCGATGAATCCACTCAGCTTCCTTTTGAAGAAGCTCTTTGTTCAAATTACGATGGTTATACTGAAGAGGAAAGATCCTGTCAATAACTAAAACCTGAAAATCATAATATTGATGATGATGCTCAATGAAATGCTGGACTAATGGTGCCTCTATTATCCTATTTCTAAGTTTGGAATGATGTTCAATGATTCGTGCTCGTACACTCCGCATAGTTTTGCCTGTGATATGTGGATGTATGTATCTTTAAGAGGCCTGTAGCTGCTAGTCTCCAGGTCCTCATCGAAGGCCTGGGCAGGGCCTCTGTTTTTTCTACTTGGTGGTGTGGGCCTTGTTGCAGGGAGTTTGGTGTGTCACTGTTCCAGGAGGTTTCAGTAATAAAAAAATCCAGCAAGGAAAAGGCTCTGAAGTTATTGCCTGGTAGTCTAGGGGCAAGCGACAGGCTCAGCAGGTAAGCTCACCCGTATGGTCCCTATGCCTGAAGGTGGTGTCAGAAGTGGACTATCCCCTTCAGAAAACCACAGATAATGATGTAAACCACCCTCTCTGTGGAACAATTAGAAAAGTATCTTAAATCAAAGGTTCGATTATCTGTGGGATGTTGAAAGTTCTTGATTTGTAACGCCAGGTCGCACACTGAGCAGCCCACACATCTATAATGTCCTTTAATGTTATGTGTGGGGTTTTTTGGAGGGTCTATATCTGAATGTATAAGATAATCTCTAAGATTCTTAGTCCTTTTCCAACCAATCCATCCTGGGAGATGGTTAATAATATGGCAATGCCGTTGGATAATTCTCATAATGGTGTGTGCAGATGATGAGTACTCAAATGCACATGTGAATCGGTCACTGATTGGACGTGTAGATCTAGTTAGTAGAGTGTTCCTGGAAATGGCGTTCACTCGTCATTCAGCCTCAGTAATAACCGTATGGGTTTTTTTTAAGGGATTTAAGAACATGTACCAGCTAGGAGAGGTTGTTCTGTAGATTGATTACAAACCATATATATGTTGTATATATCACTTATATCTCTGATATATTGTGTCTATTTTACATTTCCAAGTGAATTTTTGTGGTTGAGTGTTATCACCCTTATTGTGCCTTGTACTGCTCTAACAGTCAGGAAGTTTTTCCTGATGTCCAGCCGGAATCTGGCTTCCTTTAACTTGAGCCCGTTATTACGTGTCCTGCACTCTGGGAGGATCGAGAAGAGATCCTTGCTCTCCTCTGTGTGACAACCTTTTAAGTATTTGAAGGGTGCTATCAAGTCTCCCCTCAATCTTCTCTTCTCCAGGCTAAACAGGCCCAGTTCTTTCAGTCTCTCTTCATAGGGCTTTGTTTCCAGACCCCTGATCATCCTGGTTGCCCTCCTCTGAACACGCTCCAGCTTGTCTGTGTCCTTCTTGAATTGTGGAGCCCAGAACTGGATGCAATACTACTAGATGAGGCCTAACCAGGGCCGAATAGAGAGGAACCAGTACCTCCCATGATCTGGAAGCTATACTTCTATTAACGCAGCCCAAAATAGCATTTGCCATGCTAGATTAGACCACGGGCCCATCGAAGTCCAGCATTCTGTTTCACACAGTGGCTAGAAGTTCCAAACATAGATTGATTATCAAAGGAGAAACTGGACATGTCTGGTACTTCTCCCAAAGCCAAAAAAAGGACATTGGTCATAATTCTAGCTCTTTGAGTAAAATATAAAATAATTTTAAAAATTATACAGGAAAGCCGAAATTACTCAACATGGCAAAAATAAATTTCCAGTGAATTTTGTCAAAGGCCTTTTCATCATCCAAAGAAACAATAACAGCCTGATCTGTTCTATCAGTTTTTAAAGCTATTGGATCAACAACTAATCTATCAGCCCCCTGTCTAGGTTTAATAAATCCCACCTAACCTGCTTGAACCATTGTTGTGATATGTAGCTATATTTCCCCCACCTTTCTTTATGGTTTGGTTTTATTTTATTTTGTTTTGGTGAACTTTAAGGAAAAACAGACCAAAAATATTGGATCAATGGGTTTATATCTGCTATTATATTTCTGAGCCACCTGAATAGAGTTTATTACAGTCATTGACCAATACCAGCAGTACATTTAATAAACAGACACTCTATACAAGAGCCACCTGAAATGTAGCATAGGAAGGATACAGGTGTACAAAACCAACCATAAACCAGATGACCAATGAGCAAAGAG
Source organism: Elgaria multicarinata webbii (assembly GCF_023053635.1). Lineage (NCBI taxonomy): Eukaryota > Metazoa > Chordata > Lepidosauria > Squamata > Anguidae > Elgaria > Elgaria multicarinata. The sequence goes on along the minus strand of NC_086188.1, from coordinate 21,584,567 downwards.
CAGCCCTGGGGTTGGGCTTCCAGTTGTACCGTGAGGCAGAACTCTGCATTCAGGGTCTGAGAGCACATTTACCTGTCCTAATGCAGTCAGTGAGTCAGAATCTCTTCTGACTTTTGACTGACTTCTTTCCACAGAACAAAGTTCAAGTACAAAGCAAAGAAACAATCATTGTCACGTTAATAGAGCCTGCACTGCAAGGGGAAGGATTTTCAAAAAGATTCCCATGAGATATGCCAGTCTCTGATGAATGTACAGACAGACATAGAATCATAGAACCATAGAATAGCAGAGTTGGAAGGGGCCTATAAGGCCATCGAGTCCAACCCCCTGCTCAATGCAGGAATCCACCCTAAAGCATCCCTGACAGATGGTTGTCCAGCTGCCTCTTGAAGGCCTCTAGTGTGGTTGTCGTACTGCTCTAACAGTCAGGAAGTTTTTCCTGATGTCCAGCTGGAATCTGCCTTCCTTTAACTTGAGCCCGTTATTCCGTGTCCTGCACTCTGGGAGGATTGAGAAGAGATCCTGGCCCTCTTCTGTGTGACAACCTTTTAAGTATTTGAAGAGTGCTCTCATGTCTCCCCTCAATCTTCTCTTCTCCTGGCTAAACATCCCCACTTCTTTCAGTCTCTCGTCATAGGGCTTTGTTTCCAGACCCCTGATCATCCTGGTTGCCCTCCTCTGAACACGCTCCAGCTTGTCTGCATCCTTCTTGAATTGGGGAGCCCAGAATTGGATGCAATACCCTAACCAGGGTAGAATAGAGAGGAACCAGTACCTCCCATGATTTGGAAGCTATACTTCTATTAATGCAGCCCAAAATAGCATTTGCCTTTCTTTCAGCCATATCGCACTGTTGGCTCATATTCAGCTTGTGATCTACAACAATTCCAAGATCCTTCTCGTTTGTAGTTTTGCTGAGCCAAGTATCCCCCATCTTGTAACTGTGCCTTTGGTTTCTATTTCCTAAATATAGAACTTGGCATTTATCCCTATTAAATTTCATCCTGTTGTTTTCAGCCCAGCACTCCAGCCTATCAAGATCACTTTGAAGTTTGTTTCTGTCTTCCAGGGTATTAGCTATCCCACCCAATTTTGTGTCATCTGCAAATTTGATCAGTGTTCCCTGCACCTCCTCGTCCAAATCATTAATACAAATGTTGAACAGCACTGGGCCCAGGACTGAGCCCTCCGGTACCCCACTCATTGCCTCTCCCCAGTTTGAGAAGGTTCCATTGATAAGTACTCTTTGAGTCCGATTCTGTAGCCAACTGTGAATCCACCTAATAGTTGTTCCATCTAGCCCACTTTTAGCTAGTTTGTTAAACATAATGTCATGTGGTACTTTGTCAAAAGCTTTGCTGAAGTCAAGATATATGACGTCCACAGCATTCCCACAGTCCACAAGGGAGGTTACCCGATCAAAAAATGAGATCAAATTAGTCTGTCAGGATTTGTTCCTGACAAATCCATGTTGGCTTCTAGTAATCACTGCATTAATTTCAAGGTGTTTACAGATTGACTTCTTTATAATCTGCTCCAGAATTTTCCCAGGGATGGATGTTAGACTGACTGGTCTGTAGTTCCCAGGTTCCTCCTTTTTGCCCTTTTTGAAGACGTGACATGGTTAAGGGTGTGTGAATCAAAGGGTTGTATTGAATCAAAGGGGCGGCCATGAGCCACGTTGGGTCTCTTGCTGCTTACACACACTTGGGCTAGATCTACACCAAGCAGGATATGTCACTTTGAAAACTGTATGTAGAGTGTGTCCTGGGCCACAACAGTTGTCACTACTGTTATAAACTGGTTTAAAGCAGTAGTGTAGATCTTCACACACACACACACACACACACACACACACACGGCATTAGAAGAGCCAGAGCAAATGCTTTCATATTTCTAGGCCTCTGGAAGTATCCCTGTTTAAGAAGTATCCCTGCTTGCTGGGGGGGGGGTGAGGTGGGGGACAGCTGGTCATAAAATGTCTCTGTAGGTGTGCCTGTGAGATAGGTGTAGGTGTGCTTTCACATTTTGACTGCTTCCTCTGGTCTCTCTCTCTCTCTCTCTCTCTCTGCCTGGCTGGCTGCTTTTCTCTTCCCCATAGGTTCTTCCCTGCCCCAGCACTCCCCATGATTCCCTTAGCCCCCCATGACTTTCCCACCCCTGCATTGAGTTTAAGTGTGGTGGAACCCGAAACCACGGGTTCCTGTGGTTCACTGAGTGGTGGTCACAGACTCTCAAGACACAATTTCTCTCTCTTTAGAAGGTTTATTCCGAGCAGCCTGCAGTGCTGCAAGGTGACAGTCCCAGAAGACCTGAGGAACTGCCCAACAATTTTAGGAAACGTCAACATATTTATAGGGTCAGTTCTCCTTAGATACAATGGCAGAACTTTCCCACCAATCATAATACAGCTCTGAAACACAACAACCAATGAGAAGCCAAGAATTTAGGCATGTACAGAGTTTGAATGCTTCTCTGACTAGAAGATACTATATTACCAGTTACAGGAAAAAACATCTCTATCTGTTACTTTCTCGGTTGCCTTGCAGACATCCTCCACCCTCTGACTGCCGGGGTGGACACCACCTGTTTTGTCACACAGTTTCAGCATCAACTTAATTCTAAAAGCAATTGCAGCATTAAAAATATGTTTTGAAAGAACAGGAAGCCATGAACTTTATGGTTTCTATAGCTAAGGATTATAGGCCATTTTCCTATACCTAGGGGCATAGTAAAAGAACCAGCTTGATTTCCTCGACACTAAGCCCTGCCCCCATCTTACTGGTGAGGGGGTCCCTTTTTCTTTTCATTCTCCTTTTTTGTTATCAGGGCATGCGACACAGCAAAGGTCCAACTTATAGCCGCCCCCATCTTTTTCTTAGAATGTTTCTCAGCCAATCTGGGGCCCAGAAGCATTGTGTGGAAACAAACGTGGTGGCAGCTGGAGGTCAGAGGTTTGACTAGAAGTAATTCCAGCCACCCTGGGGAGGGGGATCTACACAGCGTCGTGAAGGCGCTTGCGTGTGCCTCCAGTGCACCCTGAAACTCACTGTGTAGATCCTGGCCAGAAGAGGCAGAGGAGGTGGCGGCGGCAGCGGCCCCACATCGCCCCTCGTGGGGACGGGGCGAAAAGTTTCCGGGCTCGGCGGCTTCGCTGGGGAATCCGGCTGCCGCCGCCGCCGCCCACCTCCCCTCCGGCCGCCTGCTGCCGGCGAAAGAGCCACCCGGGTCAGAGAGCTCGGCGGAAGGGGGTCAAAAAAATTGTGAAGGGTCAGCTGCCTCAGTAGCAACAAAGGTGATGTGCAGGGGGTGCACCTGCCTCCTGTGGGCTAAAGCCTGCAGGGCTATAGCATATCAGGCAGAGACCCTGCTCTGCAGGCAGGGGGTCCCTGGTTCAACCCCAAGCAGCATCTCCAGGCAGGGCTAAGAAGAACTCCTGCATGAAACCCTGGGGGAGCTGCAGCTGCCAGTCGCTGAGACAGATGGAGCCTGGCCTGACTCCATAATAAAGCACTTTTCTATTTTCCTCTGCCTCTCCGCTCCCCATTTTCAGGTTTGATCCCTGGCAGCATCTCCAGGTAGACCCCTACTTGAAATCCTGGAGAACTGCTGCCAGTCAGTACTGGGCTAGATAGATGAATACCAACAATACTGAGCCAGATGGACCAGTCGGATCTGACTCAGTAGAAGGCCGCTTCCCATGTTCCTCAAGTGTCTGAGTGGGGGGGCCCTCCAGCCACTCACGGTGGCTTCCACTCTACTGGTGCTTCAGGACATTCACCACCATCTTCTGCACTGCGTGCTGTAAGAGACAGCCTCTCGGGTTTGCCTCACATTAAATCAGACAGGCGCCACAGCAGACTGTGTGAAAACAAGCCACAACCCTCTGTAGGCAAATGAACCCCATCTTCCCTGTACAACTGTGGGAAATTGGCCCTGATTCCAGTGGATGGAATGTCCTCACCTCCTCCCTTCAGCAACCAGTTTCTGATATGCAACGGGCAGCCCTATCAATTTTGTTAGGGTGCTGTGCACACATAAGAACATAAGAACAGCCCTGCTGGATCAGACCAAGGGTCCCTCTAGTCCTTCACTCTGTTCACGCCGTGGCCAACCAGCCATCAACCAGGGACCCACAAGCAGGACATGGTGCAACAGCAGCCTCCCACCCATGTTCCCCAGCAACTCCCATCCATGTTCCCCACATCCTCCCTTCTAACATCTCAGATCAAATTATCAGCAAGCCCAGTTAATTAATTGTGCTAAGTCCTGCCAGATCTGAAGTCTCAAATCTAAAACCATACTTTGCACTAAATTATTTTCTCCTGGCAAAACCTGAATATGGCTTTTACAGAGAGTCCAGACGATGTTGTCTTCTGCTCATAACCCTCCTGTGTTTTCCCACCCCTTTTCCTTTACCACCCAAAATCCATTAAGGGAAGAAAGACAGAATTGCTGCACAATGCCCCCCTAGAACACAGCAGAAGGGCTGCAGATGAGGACACTGGCAGAATGAGGCCCAAACTTTCAACAAAAGAATCAGGCATGCCTCTTTAGTTGCCATACTTGACACAGAAGTATCCCACGTGGGCGTATCCAGGCTCCCACATTGGAAAAGATTCAAGGGTCCCATGCTTTTAATAACTGGGAGAATTTCAAGTGAAAGTATGCAGGTAATATCATAGGCAGCAGGTCTAAGGCTATGGGTTGTGAAGGGGCACTCACTGCTTAGATCTATCTCTGACCCATATTCTTCCTCTGCTTTCCCCATTCCAGTTCAATGACTGTTCCCACATTAGTAAACATTATCTCAGACATAGAAGCCTCGCCCCATGTTAGATTGGACGAGGCACAGCTGACTGGTGTACCATTTAATCCAACCTTCTTCCAATCATTGAAACAAACAAAGGGCAATGATAAAACATTAACCCTGGGCAGTCTGGGATCAAGCCAAACCAGGACGAAGAAAATTCAGCAAATTCAGGGGCCATCATCCACCCATAGAGGCAGCCACAGGGTGGACCTAGAAGAGCAGGGCTGCTGAGCAGACATGGCTGCTGCCTTCCTTTGGGACTTGGTGAGTAATGGCTGACTGGCATCACCATTGGCTGTTGAGGTGTCTGGTAGGATGACTTTCACATCACACACATGCACACACATGCCTGGTCTTGCTTATTGTGCTGGGATTCTTCCTTGCTGGGATTGCAAGGGACAAAAAGGTTGGCTATGAGTTCAGGTTGAAGTGTTCACTTAGTGGATGGAGTGCAAGAGAGCTGCTGCTTCCAGTGGTACAACTTTGGCTTACAGAAGTAGTTAGTAAATGTGATTATAGCTGCACATCATGAGGGAAAATGGGCGTTCTTCCATCATGCAAATCAGGGTCTGGTGGACAACCATTTCCAGTTTAAAGCAACATCAGTGAGTCCTTCCACTGTTACTTTTTCATCATGGAACTTACTTGCAGCTGCACAACTCATTGATTCTATTGATGTCAAAGGCTATTTTGTCCGATCTTCAAATAGATACAAAGCCAGCTATCCTTTCTGCAATCCAAATTCATTGTATGATAAAATGGAATTATAATGGGTTTGTTAAACCGCTGCCTCTATTTTTGGTTTTGTGGCAGCATTGGAGATCCAACCACTACATGAGAAGTGTTTCCTTTCTTGCTTTACTACTACATAACCTCTAGGTGGCACTGTGGTATAGTGGAATAATGCAATTACACAAGGGAAGAAACATTTGCTTTCACTTTAAGAAATAAATACATTTTCCCTGCTTTAAAGAAATCACAAAAAGTGCTCTTTAGACATAGAAACAAAACTGGAGGGTCATGACGTCATATAAAGAACCCACAAACAACTGTGAATAGATAATAACGAGCGCACAGTAAATGCCTTGTGTTGAAAAGCTCAGTGTATTTCATCCTATATCAGTTTGCTGGTAGATATTTGCTCAGTTTCACCTTCCCATGTAACATGCGAAACCACCTGGCTTCCTTGACCCATTTAAATTTGGGCAAAAGGCAGGATACAAATAAATTAATAATAATAATAATAATAATAATAATAATAATTAATAATAATAATTTGTATTACAAATCAATTACTTGCATTGCTTGGGCACCTCCAGACGACACTGGAACCTTCATTCATGCTTGCTCTCTTTTTTTGGTATAAACGGAGTTTCAAAGTGAGTCTTCATAGAGTTCAAATTGAGCTTTGGGTAGAAGAACTGTTGCCTCTCTCTCTCTCTCTCTTTCTCTCTCTCTCTCTCTCCAGATTCAGTACCAGAGACTTCTTCTAATGATGCTTGTTTTGGGAATTGGTGGGTCACTCCAGCTTGGCTTTCAAGGTTCGATGATCCCCTTCACTTCTCTGGTAAGCATCAACAGGTGCAGCAAAACCCTTTCAGTGGCTGCAGCAACATGAGAGAACTGGTACTCAGCCAAAATGCTCCTTCACGACATCATCCCTGCTGTCGTTGCCTGGAAAGGAGCCGTGCTCAGGCTGCTTCACAACTGCTTTGGCCTTGCGCAGCCTTGCTAAGTCAGTTTGGCTGAATGGATTGGCCTTGACATCCACATGATGCACAGCCAGACATGTAAACCTCCATAGTGTTCTGGGCAGAATTTTTGCTGTCCTTTTCCCTTGTTTGCCTCAGTGCCTCTTTGCCATTTGTTTCTAGTTTTGTTGCCCACTGCATGGCGTATGTCTTGAGAAAAATGCTTCTGGCTAACCACATTTCCTCTTTTCCAGCATGTTAAAACGTTTATCAATGATACCTGGCTGGAACGGTCTGGCCATCCTGTCCACCCCGAAACCCTCACATTGCTGTGGTCCTTGATTGTGTCTATCTTTGGCTTAGGGGGACTCCTGGGCTCTATGGCCAGTGGACATCTGACTGCAAAATATGGAAAGTATGTCAGTTTAAAACAAAATTCTTGATGGAGAGCCAATTTGAGCCACAAGATGATGAAACAGGAATGACATGGGCATGGCTCCATCAGAGTGAGGGTTCAGCCCCAGAGCCTCCTGGGTAATGCTCCTCCTTCCTGGAACTAACCACAGCTGCTAATGGACCAGATCTGATCAGAATTCCCAGGATTGGTAAAAGGGTTGACGAGATTCCAGCAGAGCTACAGTGTTTGTTAGCGCCCTTGTGCCCGTCGCACAAGCATGGGCACAGGGTTGGGGATGGGTGGTGTCCTTTGTGTCTGTATATCAGGGTTGGGGAGCCTCTTTTAGGCCAAGGGCTGATTTCCCTTTCAGAGAAGCTCCCGGGGCCACTTCCAGTGGTGAGCGGGCCCCAAAAAGGGACATGCCAGCCTGTGGTAGCGTAAAGCTCTCACAGCCATAGTGGAGGCATTTTTATCTCTTAGAAGGGGGGAAGCTGCACAAAAGCCAGAAAGCTGAAGTCTCAAATCTAAAACCATACTTTGCACTAAATTATTTTCTCCTGGCAAAACCTGAATATGGCTTTTACAGAGAGTCCAGACGATGTTGTCTTCCGCTCATAACCCTCCTGTGTTTTCCCACCCCTTTTCCTTTACCACCCAAAATCCATTAAGGGAAGAAAGACAGAGAGCCGGACGTGGCCTCTGGAACTGAGGGTCTGGTCCCCTCCCCCCAGTGCACTGTAGGTGTCCTGTGTTGCCACGTGAAGAGCTGCCCTGAGAAGCAGGCACACCGTCTGGCATGGTGGGATGGCCACCTTCTTCTCTCTTGGCAGTGCTGCCAGCCTAGGCAGGGAAGGCAGGACATTGACAAGAAGAGTGTTGAGTAGGGCAGGAGTGGCCTCCTCTCTCTTCTGAATGTGCCCCCACTGAACTCAGGGAATGGTGGGTGGATTTGCACCGACCCTTTCTGGGTCCCTGCTAGATGTGGTCTTTCCCTGTTGGAAACCGCTGAGCTGCCTTGAAATGGAAGCCAAGGTGTCAGGCCCTGAGCTGAAGTCCTTTGGGTGTGTCTGGGTGGGGCCACCAGTCTCATGCCACCCGCGCAATGGGGAGCAGCCGGCCTCCAACGGAGCAGCTGCCCTCCCTGGAGCGGCTGGCTGCACATTCCATGGGCTCCTTTGGAAGGCTGGCAGGGCCCCGCCTGGAGGGGGGGCATTCTTGCCTTTGCCCCCTTTGCTCATTGCCTCACAGCTGCCCCCGCCCTTGTGTCCACAGAAAGAGATGCCTCCTGGGCAACAATGTGCTCATGCTGGCGAGTGCCTTCCTGGTGGGCTTCAGCAAGGTGGCCAAGTCCTTTGAGCTGATTTTGGCGGGACGCTTCCTGTGTGGCATCAGCACAGGTATGCACCTACCTCTCACAAGTGCTTTCTACTCCCTGGCAATGCTCAGTTCACATCCGTCCTAGCAGCTGAGGTGTCCAGGGAAGGGGAAACAGCAGCCTGCTCCAAGTCCTGATACTTCGCTTCAGCCCAGCTGCCTTCATCTCTACCCTGTTTTCCGACGTTCAGCTCTTTAGCCCCCTTCCCACACATTGTGTCAGTTTCTCCAGAAACAGTTTTGAAAAGCAGGAATCCCGAAAGTCCCGCAGTGGGTGCGTGGTGGTACTGCATTGGTTATACGACACAGCAGCCACCTCAAAGTCACCGTGGGGCTTTCCTGCGAAGTTCCGCATTTAAAAAGTCAGGACTAAACCCGACTTTTTAGGCTGGAGCGAGGTGAACACGGCTCTTCTGCTGTCTAACCTTGCTCCAGCATCAATGTGGAGGTGTTCCTGGGCGGAAGGAATTCCTTGATTGCTCAGCATCTACCCGGGCAGGGGTTGAGCTGCATGGCCACCAAAAACCCCTCGCCCTCCTTCTGCATTGGGATTAGCCGCCACCACCTCACAGCAGAGTTTCAGGAGAAGTGGCAGTAACCCGGCGCCATATAGGCACCCACAACAACTGAGAAATGGATATCTGATTATACATTATGCAGTTTGGCTTTGTTTATGCCTAACAGTCCTTTGATTTGCCTTCAATTCAAGGTATGGCTATCCCTCTCCATCCCCAGTACCTTGGGGAAGTTTCCCCTAAGAAGCTCCGTGGATTTGCAGGTTCAACTGCCTCACTCTTTTGGAGCCTGGGCAAAGTCTTAGGTCAGGTTTTGGGACAAAGGTAGAGTGACATTTACATTTTTATTTCATTTTTACATTTGCATTGATGGCTGCAACCCAGAGGACAACAAGGGTGTTTTCCTGGGTGCCATGGGGCTTCATACATTCTCTCCCAGTTGTTGCACTATGTGGTTTTGGGGCCACCCCCTATTTTAGCCAGCTGTTTGCCCTGTGTTGCCTCCTATCTGGCCAGTTTTTTTGGGGGGGGGCATTCTGTGTGTGTAGACTTGTAAGATTTTTGTTGCCACAGACCCAGTTGAGCACCCGCAACCTGTGGTTGGGCTTCACGGGCCAGGGCCCAAAGCCAATGCTGGTTGTTGAATGGCCAAAACATGCCTGCTAGTGTGGATGCTACTGCTGTCTTTGAGATTATACAATGCAACAGCCACCTCAAAGGCATCGTGGGCCTTTCCAGAAAAGCCCCACTTTTTTGAGGGTGGAGCAAGGTGAATAAGGCCCTTCAGCCATCATGGCCAGATGGATGGAGACCTCTGATTGGTCACTGTTGGCCTCGGCAGAGGGCAGGGGTGGGCCCAGGCACCGGAAATCCTGTGCTTTTGCTGCAGCGTTGGGATTAGCTGCTGCCATCCCCAAAGCAGCAAAAACATGGGGCTCATTGCAGCGGCAACTCAATGCCATGTAGGCAGCCCCGAGATCTAGCCCAAGTCTAATTAGCCAATCAGTTGGGCGAAACAACGCTGCATACTGTTTTTCACCTACTTCTAAGGTCCTCCTCCGGGAAGCTCGGAGGACGGCAACAAGGGAGAGGTCCTTTTCTGTGGGGTGTCCCCCCTCCACACACACACAATTATGGAACAATCTCCCTGATGAGGCCTGCCTGGCGCCAACATTGTTATCTTTTCAGCGCCAGGTTAAGACTTTCCTTTTCTCCCAGGCATTCAACAGCATATGCTGAGTTTTAACTGACTGCAAAACGAGCTTTCGCCTGGCTGAGTGTTTAAAAATCATTTTAAATGTTAGCTGTTTTTATGTTTTTGTTTTTAAATTTTGTATATTGATTTTTAATTGTTCAGTCTTTTTAATCTAATCTTTTTATTTTATTTATTTACTGCCCAATAGCCGAAGCTCTTTTTAATCTTTGTAAACTGCCCAGAGAGCTTCAGCTATGGGGGGTATATAAATGTAAGGAATGAATAATCATAAATAATACTTCTTAATATAGATGAGCTTTTGATCTGCCTTATGACCTCCACAGCCGATGCACAAGCTGGTTTGCACTTATGTTCCCACTCAACACTTATGTCAGGAACGGGGCACAATTGCCCCTCTTTTGATCTGACTGCGCTGCTCATCGATGCAACTCTTGCCACGTGGGGGGCCATCTGGCCAATTATTAGCCATGTACATTTGTTATGCCCTTCTTGTTTCTGGGTATGATACACTCCAGGTCAGACATGCATATGCCAATATCATGAATATATCTTAGTGGAGATATTTATATAAGTTGGGACCCAACCTCATGTGGTGCTTGGTTGGGCAAAACATCGTACAGGTACACAAGCATAGAATGTCCCCCAAGAAGGTATAGATAGAAGGCAATGCAGGGCAAACAGATGATTCAAATAGGTGGCTGCCCCAAATCCCTATAATACTGATGGGTTCTGCTGCCTGTTGAGTAAAAACAAAAAGGCAAAACAGAATTAGCATTTACCTGTCCCACATGCACACGAAAGGCTAAAATAAAAAGAAACTAATCTTTCTTTTAGTGAAGAAAGAAAACAGTGTTACTCACATGTATTCTTGCACATAAGATGCAGACACAGTATCATTTCAAAAAGGGAGTGTGTTCAGTCTGTTTGTGTTGTATAACACAAGGCAGGAGAGAGAGCACACATGCCATGTGCTTCCAGCAATGGAGGAAGGCAGAAAGGGCAGGGGAGACAGAAAGCCATGTGGTAGGCCAGCTAGAGAGATTCTAAAGCCCCCAATTCCCATGCATTAACTAGGAAGCTGCCTTATACTGAGTCAGGCCCTTGGTCCCTCTATTGTTGACACTGACTGGCAGCAGCGGCTTTCCAGGGTTTCAGACAGGAATTTTTCCAGCTGACCTGGAGATGCTGTCAGGGATCAGAGCTGCGATCTTCTGCATGCAGAGCAGGTGCGCTACCACTGAGCCACGGCCCCTCCTGTGGCTAACTTCCAAACTGCTCCCTTCCTGTAACTTGCAGATGAGGTTGCAGTATTCCCAACAAATACATCTACTACTCCCCCGCCCTCGTCCCCAGACACCATAATCAGCTCCCACCATCACATGCTAGTCCAATAGGCATCACTCCCTGGTAAGCAGTCCCACATGGCAACAGGATAGCTTCTCACTCTGCCCCTCCTGGCCTCGAGTATCCTGCAAGAGCTCTGAAGGATTGTGTATCTTCTGGTTTGCTTTACCCAGAGAGCTCCTGGGAAGTGCCTCCCTGTGGCCACTCTTGATGGCCTTCAGTGGCTTTGCAGCACTGGTTCAGCTGCTCACTCTCCCATTCTTCCCTGAGTCACCACCACACTTGTTCTTGCACAAAGGAGACGAAGAAGGATGCTTGAAAGGTAATGGATGGTATGGATTCATTCTGACTATTAGAAATATCTATACAACTGAAAAAGATCCCTAAAACATTTTTGGGGTACTCATTTTTGAGTCAGATGGCCTAGATTGAGAGCTTTTCTGCCCGAGGCTGTAAACAGCTGTTAATAAGCTGTGTCTACTTTTGGATTCATCACAGAATTGAGATCTGAGCACTTCATGAGGAGTGTTCCCTTTACTGCTTTTCTAATACATAACCCCTAGATGGCACTGTGATATAGTAGAATAGTGCAAATACACAATTAAATGCTGCATTTTCCATACTCTAACAAAAACTTGCGGCAAGTGCTGGTCAGACACACAGAAACAAAACTGGAAGGTCACAACATCATCTAAAGAACCTGTAAACAATTGTGAGTAGGCAATGACAAGCGCACAATAAGTGGCTCATGTAGAAAACCCCCATGGCCCTTCTATTTTTCTTCCTTTTTTGCCTTCCCTTGTAGCTTGCGTTGCTGCCTTGAGCTATCTAAATTGCTTTGCTAAATGATTCCTTCCATTGAACAAGCACCTCTGCCTTTTCTCTATGCCATAATTATAAACTGGATAAACATAGGTCCTCTCTGCAAGAACCTCCTGCATTGAGCAGGGGGTTGGACTCGATGGCCTTGTAGGCCCCTTCCAACTCTGCTATTCTATGATTCTATGATTCTATGGTCAGCCTCTGGGTGCAATGAGGACCCTGTTGATGTGCAGGAGGTTGGCTGTGGTGTGTGCCTTCCACCTTGGGGTTTCACGGTGGGATTGCTGGAATCCTTGCCTATAAGAGACGGCCACGGCACTCTGGCTTCTCCACAAAGGGGAAACTTGCACAAGGCTCTCTTCTGCCTTCTCTTTCACAGCAATGAAAACACTTTGGGGGGAAGGATCTCACCAAGCAGAGCTCGAAGACCTGCGTAAAGAGCAGGCTGCCATCCAGAGCAGCCGCAGCAAAAGCGTCCTGGAGCTGCTGAAAGAGCCGTCCTTGCGCTGGCAGCTGTACGTGCTGGTCCTCTTGGTGGTGTCCGGGCAGCTGAGTGGCATCCAAGCAGTTGAGTGTCACAGGCTTTTGGCTTCCTTGAAGGCCTCTTTCTCTAGCAGGACTGGAGAAAAGAAGCTGGGGAAAAGACAAGGACTTAAACCAAAGTGTTTCTGCCTTGGAGCTGAGATCCCTAATTTTATCTTTCCAAGCCCAAGTGAGCTATTCCTCTTGCCCAGGCTCTCATTTCAATATATATGATTCTTTTCTTTTTGGTGCAAGATCTTGATTGCTCCACATCACATCCCAAACTCACTTGCATGAAAAATAATTTTCCTTCCTAAGTAAGCCATGTGGCCTGGACAGCTCTGCCTAGGCACTGCCGCCCGCCTCTGCCTCCATCCCCTCAGTGGTGGCCTCTGGACTGATCTCCCTGAGGTGGCTCGTTTGCCTGAGGCCTTCCTCTTCCTTTCAGATTTACTTCTACATGTTTGAAGTGCTGCACACGGCTGGCTTGGACAACAACGAAATCCCCTACTTGTCCCTAGGGGTCAGCCTCAGCGAACTGTTCTCTGCTCTGCTTTGTGTGAGTGGGAAGCTGTACAGGGGCATGGAGCGTGGGGTGATGGGTGCTGTTCTGGGTGGGACCGGGCAGAGTGCCAGAGAGCAGCAGCCACCGCCACCATCTTGGATTGAGGGGCGGTCACTCTGCATGCCATAGTTCCCCTTCCCCTTGAGTGGTGGGGCGGGGGTGGCACCAGGAGAGAGTCTGAGAGCCCCGTGTCATGCTCTACGGCCAGGTTGGGGGAACTGTTTCAGCCTGAGAGCCAAACTGACTCCAGACAAGCGCATCGGGGGCACATCCCAAAGGGGCAGGCTGCCACACTGCTGGCAGGTCGCCCCCAATGCGGTTGCCCAGTCCCATAGATGCTCATGCACAGCCCCCACCTCAGGAAAATGCTCTGGGCGGTTCACAACAATTAAAGCCATAAAATACATGTGAAATCATTAAAAACAAAAAATCTACAGTATAAAACCAAAGTAAAAACCAGAAGCAGTGTGAAGATTTACCAATACAATAGCAGATTTTAAAACAACAACAACTAAAGGACTAAACTGCCTGAGAGAATAAGCAAGTCTTCACCTGGCACCAAAAGGACCATAACACAGGTGCCAGACAAGCTTTTCTGGGGTACATTCCACAACAGGGGTGCCACAACAGAAAAGGCCCTCTCCTTAGTAGCCTCACCTCATTTGAGGGCACACCCCCAGAAGTGTAGCTTAGTGTTTGGCCGGGTGAATATGGAACGAAGTGCACTGGCTTCTGTATCCCCTGACTCTACCCATCATCATACAAGATCCAACATGTGACTAATCCAGTAGGAGCAGATGCCTAGGGGGAGTTTGTAATCTTGGACTGTCCACCTCTCCTGGTATCCTACTCATGCCCCCTTCCCAGCAGGGGTGCCCTTCTGTCAGTTGGGACAGGCATACTGGAAAGCAATAGGCGGGCGGCAGCCCGGCAGCAGTGCTGACCCTGGGAGTGTTAGGCCTGTGAAACATCCTTGCCAGCACCATGATCATTTCCCCACAAAGTGCAAGTTGCAGGGCTTTGCATTGTGGGGAAATCAACATAGTGCCTGTGTTGGCAAGTCCAGATACATGCCCCAGCACTCCTGTCAGTGCCGCAACCCCTAAATGAAAGGGGGACCAGGGGCCTGGTGTCATCCATGGTGGGCCCCTTTGGAGCCCCGTCCCTTGCCCAAGTATGCCATGCATGGGCCTGGGCCTGGGCCTGGTGTCCACAGAGTATTGGTGCTGCAGGTGCACCTGAGAGGTCCTTTCCCACCTTTGTAGAGCCTTCACTGTCATTTCTCTCCACAGAGTTTCCTCATTGAGCGGGCTGGAAGGAGGGTGCTGCTATGGGGAGGTTACGGTCTGATGGCCACTGTGCTGGCTGCCATCACCTTGACCTTCTCCCTGCAGGTAAGAGAACGGCCTGCCAGGATTTTCCTACCAACCCTTCATCGAAGATAGAACCAGTAGTCTCCATTCAAACTGCCAGCTGTAGCTGTCTCACCAGGGCTGCCAAGGCACTCGTTCTGGCCCTAGTCAGAGGAGGAGCCAAGCCAAATCTAGGGCTGAGGACCTAAATTGGGTCCCTGACACTGATGCTAGTTGTGAGGAGTCTGTGCTACCTGAGTCAAGGCCCTCCGACCTGCCAAGTCTGTTTCTCCCCCTCCACTGCACCTCTCACAGGTGAGAGGCCCCAGAGAGAAGGAGAAGGCCTCACCTCAAGACCCTTTAAGTATTCACCCACTTCAGGCGGGGGGGTTGAGATTAGGAAGGGTAGACTGAATGGATGGACTCCATTCACCTCCAGTCACCTTGGGCAAAACAAGAGCATTTTCTTTCTTTTAAAATATATTTTATTTTACTACAATAAGATATCAGAAAGTCCTGGTGTTTCTAAAAGGCATGAATGGGACAAGTGCAGCTACAATGCATTTTTCTTCAAACTAGCCATAGAATCATAGAATCATAGAATAGCAGAGTTGGAAGGGTCCTACAAGGCCATTGAGTCCAACCCCCTGCTCAATGCAGGAATCCACCCTAAAGCATCCCTGACAGATGGTTGTCCAGCTGCTTCTTGAAGGCCTCAAGTGTGGGAGAGCCCACAACCTCACCAGGCAACTGATTCCATTGTCATACTGGTCTAACAGTCAGGAAGTTTTTCCTGATGTCCAGTTGGAATCTGGCTTCCTTTAACTTGAGATTGTTATTCCGTGTCCTGCACTCTGGGAGGATCAAGAAGAGATCCTGGCCCTCCTCTGTGTGACAACTTTTTAAGTATTTGAAGAGTGCTATCATGTCTCCCCTCAATCTTCTCTTCTCCAGGCTAAACATGCCCAGTTCTTTCAGTCTCTCTTCATAGGCCTTTGTTTCCAGACCCCTGATCATCCTGGTTGCCCTCCTCTTAACACGCTCCAGCTTGTCTGCATCCTTCTTGAATTGTGGAGCCCAGAACTGGACGCAATACTCTAGATGAGGCCTAACCAGGGCTGAATAGAGAGGAACCAGTACCTCACGTGATTTGGAAGCTATACTTCTATTAATGCAGCCCAAAATAGAATTTGCCTTTCTTGCAGCCATATCGCACTGTTGGCTCATATTCAGCTTGCGATCTACAACAATTCCAAGATCCTTCTCATTTGTAGTATTGCTGAGCCAAGTATCCCCCATCTTGTAACTGTGCATTTGGTTTCTATTTCCTAAATGTAGAACTTGGCATTTATCCCTATTAAATTTCATTCTGTTGTTTTCAGCCCAGCCTATCAAGATCACTTTGAAGTTTGTTTCTGGCTTCCAGGGTATTAGCTATCCCACCCAATTTTGTGTCATCTGCAAATTTGATAAGTGTTCCCTGAACCTCCTCGTCCAAATCATTAATAAAAATGTTGAAGAGCACTGGGCCCAGAACTTATCCCTTCGGTACCCCACTCATTGCCTCTCCCCAGTTTGAGAAGGTTCCATTGATAAGTACTCTTTGAGTCTGATTCTGTAGCCAACTGTGAATCCACCTAATAGTTGTTCCATCTAGCCCACTTTTAGCTAGTTTGTTAATCAGAATATCATGGGGCTCTTTGTCAAAAGCTTTGCTGAAGTCAAGATATATGACATCCACAGCATTCCCACAGTCCACAAGGGAGGTTACCCGATCAAAAAATGAGATCAAATTTGTCTGACATGATTTGTTCCTGACAAATCCATGTTGGCTTCTAGTGATCACTGCATTGATTTCAAGGTGTTTACAGATTGACTTCTTTATAATCTGCTCCAGAATTTCCCCAGGGATGGATGTCAGACTGACTGGTCTGTAGTTCCCAGGTTCCTCCTTTTTGCCCTTTTTGAAGATAGAGACAACGTTAGCCCTCCTCCAGTCGTCCGGCACCTCACCCGTCTTCCATGATTTTGCAAAGATAATCGACAGCAGTTCTGAGAGTTCTTTTGGTAGCTCCTTCATTACTCTTGGATGCAGTTCATCTGGCCCCGCAGGTTTGAACTCATTCAAGGAAATTAGGTGTTCTTTGACCATTTGTTTATCAATCTCAAATTGCAATCCTGCCCCCTCAACTTCTGCTTCACTTTTTCCAGGGGGGTCATAGACCCGCTTTTGGGAGAAGACTGAGGCAAAGTAGGAATTGAGCACTCAGCCTTTTCTTTGTCATCTGTTATCAATTTGCCATCCTCATTAAGCAGTTGAACCACCATTTCTTTCCTCTGTCTTTTACTACTCACGTATCTGAAGAAAGTATTTTTATTTCTTTTAGCATCCCTCGCTAATCTCAGCTCATTCACAGCTTTAGCCTTCCTGACGTCATTTTGGCACTTCTGCGCCACTTGTCTGTACTCTTCTTTTGTAGCCTGGCCTTCCTTCCACTTCCTATATGTATCCTTTTTTGTTTTCAGGTCATCTCTAAGCTTTTTATGGAGCCACATTGGTTTCCTCTGTTGTCTTCTATCTTTTCTCCTTGTTGGAATTGTTTCTAACTGTGCCTTTAAAAATTCCTTTTTTAAATACTCCCACCCATCTTGCAATCCTTTTCTCATTAGGTTCGTTTGCCACGGGACCTTACTTATCATAGTTCTGAGTTTATCAAAATCAGCTTTCCTAAAATCCAGAGTACGTGTATGGCTACACTCAACTTTTGTCTCCTTCATAATCAAGAATTCAAGTATGATGTGGTCACTTTCCCCCAGAGTTCCCATAACTGCCACTTTATCCACTAAGTCATCCCTGTTGGTCAATATCAAGTCAAGGATTGCTGATCATCTAGTTCCTTCCTACACTTTCTGTAGGAGAAAGTTATCACCCACACATGTCAGGAATTTCTTGGAAAGGACGCTTTTGGCAGTAATGGTCTCCCAACAGATATCAGGGTAATTGAAGTCCCCCATCACTACTACATCACACTTCCTTGAAACACTGGCAATTTGTTTCTCAAAAGTTTCATCCTCGACTTGAAATGACATCTTCAACTTGAAATAACATCTTCAAGTTGGCTGTTTTTTCTTGGAATCAGCCATGAGCATCATCACATGAATTCATGTGTGGGAATGGGTGCATGAAGGGACACATAATGGGAAAGGAGTTAAAAGGGATTGGATAAGGTCCATAGCACCGAAGCCTCCTTTACTGATGCAACAGATATTGGGATTATCATGAATACAGGCTCACTCAGGAACTACAAGCGGTTAGAGAGCTACTTCTAGTTTGGGAATCCAGTCTTTGAAGAACAGCATTTCATGGGCTCTAGCCTGTCCCTAGGCTCAAGCAAAACTCACACAACAATAGGTATCAAATGAACCACTGACATGGGGCTGGTCCCTATGGAAGTTGGCAATTTAGACCATCCAGATTTCTCCCCGTGAAGTGGTGCTGGTGGCCTAGTGGTGCCTCAAGATGCCTTTTATGGTCCTTTCCAGATCATGCTGCATTTACTGTTGGTGACAGTAGAAACCACTCAAATTGTCCAGATCTTTCCCGGGGTCTCCCAAAGTGGACACTGATTTGGTTATGTATCACAGAGACTCCAGCAGGTGGGAACATATGAAGAACATAGATTGAGATACTGTTAGTGTACAGGGTTGTATAAAACAGGTAAATTTGGGATGTACATTTGAGATGTACATACTTTATGCGTAAAGGAGAAAGACGCTGTGCCAGAAAATACCATCCAATGAAAATCCAAGAAAAACTAGCACCTACAACTCCCTCCTCCCTTGTTCATCAAGTTGAGGATAGCTATGCAGTTTCAAAAGAACTTTACTGGAGTTCAAAATTCGAGCCATGCAAAAATTGCTTTGTTAGCTGATGTAAAAAGTGGCTGATAACAATGCAAATAAAGTGAGCAGTCCAGGCTCTTCTAGAACCCTAAGACCTGATCCAGCAGCCACATTCAACTTCCATCGCTAAACACCCAGCCCACAGACTCCACTGCTACTCTCTAGAGCTGCCTTCCCCAAAAGGGCGCCCTTCAGATGTTTTGGACTTCAACTCCAATCATCCCCAATCAGCATGGCTTCAACTCCAATCATCCCCAATCTGTTCTACTCAGAAGTAGGCAATCTTTTCAGCCCTGTGGTCAAATTTGTAATTTGGGGGCAAGGGGCTCCCCTCTCTCCCTTGCCTGGATAAAACAGACTCTACCTCAACTGCACTTTGAAAAAACTAAGCATTTACACAAACATCCCAAATTCCCCATCTCCTAGCAGGTTTTGCCTAGAAGTCATTTTAAAGCTGCTCCTCAACCTTTTTAAACTAACAGCAGGAAAGAGCCCACCTGAAAAACATGAAATGTGTTTTTGTTATAGCCATGGTTCTCCTGGATGCCGTACTGCAGCCTCACCCTGATTTTCTGCTTGGTGATCTTCTTTGGAATGGGCCCAGGTCAGTTATTTATTTATTCGTTGCACTTTTATACTGCCCCATAGCTGAAGCTCTCTGGGCAGTTTACAAAAGTTTAAAACAGTAAATATTAAAATAAATATACAAAGTTTAAATACATAAAAAGCATAAAAACAACAGTATCCTTATAAAAACAGCTATTCTGGGGTCCGTTGAAAACAAACAAACTCAGCATATGTTGTTAAATGCTGTAAATGCCTGGGAGAAGATAAAGGTCTTAACTTGGTGCCGAAAAGATAATAATGTTGGCATCTGGCAAGTCTCATCGGGGAGATCATTCCATAATTGGCGGGGGGGCACCACTGAAAAGGCCCTCTCCCTTGTTGCCATCCTCTGAGCTGGACAACTAAAGTTAGGCTATCCCTGTCCAGATAGGGGCGTAGCTGGGCCACCAACTGAAGTTGGTAGAAGGCACTCTGTGCCACCGAGGTCACCTGAGCCTCAAGGGACAGAGATGGTTCTAGGAGAACCCCCAAGCTAAGGACCTGCTCCTTCAAAGGGAGTGCAACCCCATCCAGAACAGGTTGAAAACCCACTAACCAGTCAGAGGAACCACCCACTAACAGCATCTCAGTCTTGTCTGGATTGAGTTTCAGTTTATTAGCTCTCATCCAGTCCATTGTTGCAGTCAGGCACTGGTTCAGCACATCCAGAGCCTCACCTGATGAAGATGGGAAGAAGTAGAGTTGTGTGTCATCAGTATACTGATGACAATGCACTCCAAAACTCTGGATGACCGCACCCAATGGTTTCATGTACATGTTAAACAGCATGGAGGACAAGACTGACCCCTGAGGAACCCCATACTGGAGAATCCACGGGGCCGAGCAATGCTCCCCAAGCACCACCTTCTGGAGCTGACCGGCCAAGTAGGAGCGGAACCACTGTAACGCACTACCTCCCACCCCCAACTCAGCCGGTCATCCCAGAAGGATGCCATGGTCGATGGTATTGAAAGCCCCTGAGAGAGTTGCTTAACATTTATTTATATTGATGTTTATAGAGGGCTCTTCTGCTCAAGGCCTTCAAAGCAGTGCACAAAATAAAAGAAATGCATCCACAAAACAATAAATTTTCACAACTGTGCTCTTTAATTTGAGAGGAGGACGAACCCTGACCGCAACTGTACCTTCTGGCACGTTCAAAATGCTCCAATGCACGCAGTGTACATGGTTTTGGATTTTGAAAACGTTGTACCTGAATTTCTTTGGCCAAGTACACACACATAGAAAGAAAGCCAGCCATACCCATCTACAACAGCCCTGCATATGCAGAATGAGGCTTAGCTGGCACTGGGCGGGCAAAACTAGTCGACTCCAATCTCTTTAACACAAGAATACGTCATGACCACTTCTAGACACTACCTAAAACCTAGCCTCTTTCATCCCCAATTCTCTCCTCTCCACTCCTAACAAAGTGGCAGTTTGCACCATGTCTTAAATGGCATTGCGCAGGTGGCAGAAGCGTGTCTGTTGAAAGCAAAATGGTGGTTGCTGCACACACAAAATGTGGTGGCAAAGCCTCACACGATTATCTTGAGAACATAAGAGCCATGCTGGATTAAAGCAAGGGTCCATCTAGTCCAGCAGTCAGCTGAAACTGTGACCAACCAGCTGTTGACCAGGAACCCACAAGCAGGATATGAGGTAACATAGAGCCATCAGGACTAGTAGCCATGGATAGCCTTCCTTCCAGGAATTTATCTAACCCTCTTTTAAAGCCATCCAGATTGGTGGCCATCACTACATCTTGTGGTAGCAAATTCCATATTTCTCTGCACTATGTGAAGAAGTCCTTACTTTTATCTGTCCTGAATCTCCCAACTATCAGCTTCATGGGATGAGCCAATTTAGTCTAGAATTGTAAGACATCGTTTCTAGTATGCCCAGTATTCTAGTAGCAGCAGTATTGGCCTCTGTTTTCCTCTACAGCTGGTGCCACAGCATCTGTTAGAATGGAAATCTTTGACCAGTCCTCCAGATCATCGGCCTTTGTGATCAGTTCAGTCCTAAATTGGGTTGGAGTCTTTGTGATAGGGATGGCATTCCCATTTATTGTGGTAAGTGATCCTTTTCCAAAGCCTGCTTCTTCTGCAGGAAGATAGTGGGACATACACTGCCATGCCATAACAATTTGCTGAAACAGGCTTGCAAAATGGTGCAAAGTCTGCAATATCAGACACATCCTATGGCTTGGTGTCTTGGGAACTTAGGTAGTCATGTTGGTAGGATCTTTTTGGGAATCACACAAGAAGCAGCATACCTAATAAACAATTGCTTCATAATTCTATGGGGCTGGGTGTGTGTCTGTTTTTCTCCCCCAGGAAAGCCTTCGTCAGTTCAGCTTCCTTGTCTTCATGGGAGTCCTTTACATGGCAGGATTTCTTACTTACTTCTTCCTGCCAGAAACCAAGGAAAAGTCAATCCTAGAAATCCGAGAAGAGTTTGATAAACTTAATTTTAAGAAAAAGCCTCTCGTCTTAGAAACAAGCCACATTGAGGGCCGTACATTCTGCACCAAGCTATAACTGGACCTATATAGGCTTTATGGCATTGGAAGAGTCAAAAGCATTTCTCGTCCAGCACCCTGTTTTCCACATGGGCCAACCAGATGCCCCCTATGGGAAGCCCATGCACAGGACAAGAGCCCTGTACCCAAGCCTTTGGGTTCAGAGCCGTGTTGCTCCCCTTTCAAACCCAAATTGACCGCATCTTGAGGAAATAAATTCCATTGTTTAACTCTTTGTTGTGTGAAGTACTTCCTTTTGTAGTTTCCTGTATCCTGAATCTCTCACCATTCAGCTTCATTGGATGATCCCAGTTTCTAGTATTTGGAGTATACATGTTGGAGTAAAACTTATCTGTATAGTTTTTCTACAATATGTATCACTTAAATACCTCTGTCATTTCAATCCTTATTTGCTTTATTTCAAAACTAAGAAGTTCCCATAAGAGAGTTTCTCCAGACCCTGCCCTGATCAAGGTTTGCCATTTCTGCACCTTTTCTAGCTCTACAATATCCTTTTTGAGAGGTGGCAACCAGAACAGCAGACAATTCTCCAAATGTGGTTGCACCACAGATTTAATAAAGGCACTATGATTAGGTTCAGACCCCAAATCTGTGATTCGGAAAAATGCATGCTTTGGCTCAGATTGATTTGGATGCTATCCCACTTCAATTTCGGTTCAAATCTGAATCACTATTCAGAAATCCAAACCTTCATGCCTCTGACTATTATTAAAAATAAACAAACAGCTATAACTATTTTCCTTCTTGTCATAACTGGATGAATGTTGCAAGCAAATTAGTCCCTTATGAGAGAAATAGGCCACCAAATTTCAAACAAATGGGTGCAGGGATTATACACACACACACACACACACCAATGGGAGCAGCCAATAACTTTTTTTATTTCTTGTCAGAGTTGGATGAAATTTGCAGGTGTAAGTTGCTCTTTCAGAAGAGAATGATCCTGCTAGGTTTCAGATGAACAGATGCAGAAATCTTTTGTGCAAGAGCTGCCTTTACAGTTTCAGAGTTTCCCCCAAAAAAGGTGGTTTATCCCCTTACATTTTTGTGGGCAATTATTATAAAAATGACATACAGCATAGAGATGGCCATAGTTAAGACATCTGAAATTTTTCAGAAGGACAGGTGCACCATTCTTTGTGGAAGGGGAGTATTCAAATTTATGAGCTGGGAGTGATTCACTTCCCCTTGTTGCAAAAATATGCTGGTTTTACAAGTGCAACAATCCAATTTTGGTACACTTGCGAAAAATCACAGATGAAGCATTGGACTAACAACTTTTATTCTCAAGAATAAGGTGATCTCCTGGCGCTCACACTGCTGAAACAGGGTCACGCTGCACCAGGGCAAGACAATAGCTTATACCTCCAGATGTTACACATCATTAGCTCACATCCCATTGGCCCACATCATCTGTCATGTGCTGTCATACACAAGCAGTGGTCAAAAGGAGAATTGCAACAGAGGAACATTTGGCCGCTGCCATTGCCACGTGCGTTGTTTACCTATTCCCAGGTAGCCTTTGTGCTGTATACTCATGTTCCTGCATGTAGCCCCCTTCTTAGGGGGCTACATGTACCTAGGGTGCAGTCCTAAGGACTTGGTTGGGTTTAACTGGTCAGTGTCATTTGAAACTGACCTATGATATGTAGCCAAGCCAGACTTATTATGCAAGTGGCTGAGGGCTCAAAGAGGTACAATGTAACAGCTTGCGTTTATGCTGGAGCGCTGCCAAACTGAGTGTTCCAGTGATTAAAATGGAGAGGCAAGGGGCACAGGAAGGAAATGGACATTTTGGGGAGTTCACCCCAGGTGAATTTACACAACACCCTTATAACCCCCCATAGGTTTTTTTGTGGCAGTTTGTATGAAAATGGCATGTGTCACAGAAACATCCTTAGGAAAGTAACCTACAAAAGGTCAGAAAGATCATTGCAAGGGCTAGGAAGTTACGACAAAGGAAGCTTTTTATTTTCTGCTCCATTGGCACCAAAGTCAAAGACAGGACGGCGTGGATGATGTTAGCATAAAGTGGCAGAGGAAGAAGGACCTGAACATCCATCATTTCCCAAACAAGTTTCACCTCTCAGTCCCAGAGATTTCCATCGACACTCCTTGAATGTCCCTGCTCCTGGGTGAGATTGCATCAGCAAAGCACACTGGTGATTGGATCAGTCCTTCAACAGTCTTCTCCCAAATCTGAGGGACTGGAGAGCCCTAGTGCAGTTATCCATTGTGATTAGTTTAAAAGCTTCCACTGATAGCAAAAGCCTGTTTTTATTTATTTATTTATTTAGAGTATTTTTATGCCATTCTTTGGCGAAAAAGGCTCAGAGTCGCCACAGAAGGAAAAAGGCATGAGGAGGGAAAAGGATTAACTCTTTCAGTCAAGCTGGCAGATGGCTCTGCTCTCCTTCTCATTTCCCTCAGCCTGCTGGAATGGCTGCTGGTGGTGAGAGGGAAGAGGAGCCTTCTTGAGGGAGCACTTTCAGCAGGGCTGGTGGAATGGATTGTGGTGGGGGAAGGGGGCATTTCAAGGGGGGGGCAGTCACAGCCTTGGGGAGGGGCGAGTTGACCTTTCACATCCCCAGCGGTCACCCACCTTCGTTGCAGTTATCATATAACTATTTAAAAATATAGAAAGATGGACACTTCTGGAGGGATGTTTACACGTTGCCGTTTCCACTGCTGATTCCTCCCCAAATTGGCAGCATCGCTGTTTTGCAGCAACAACAACCACTGCGATACATGAGCAGGATTGAATGTGCTCTGAAGCGTCGCAGGATCAGTTACATGGCAGTAATGTGGATCAAATAGCGACTAAGGATTGGGCTCTGAAAGTAGTTCTTCTTCTCCTGCTCAATTCTGTGGCAGTGAAAGGATGGTTCTGTGCTCCTGCGAAGCTACGCAGCTTTGAATCAACAGGTTCCCACCCTCTCTCAGCTGTGCTCTGTTGTAGGTGGGAAGCTTTGAATCAACATGATTCCCCTCCCCCCAGCTTGTGTGCTCATAAAATGTGAACAGAGGAGTTACTTCTGAGTAGACATACAAACATCCACCTTTGCATGCCTCTCTCTCCCTGTGGTGGGAGGGTCGCCCTAAACCCAATATTTTGAACGACTGAGCAGCAGCAACAACAACAATAATAAATATCAGACCCGTGGCTGCTCCTACATCTCCTTTCCTCTCCTTGCCCTCTATAGATGTGGCTGTCTGGGGGGCGGGATCAGGAAATGAAATGGAGAGAGAGAGATCACAGATTTTTCCTACTACTAATAATAATAGCAGACACTGCCCTTGCCCTGAATGACTGAGAGCAGCAGCAGAAGGAGGAGGAGGAGGAGGAGGAGGTGCAGTTTTTGCATTTCCTTTTCTCCACTAGCTGTGGCTGCAGCCCAGAGAGAGGGCAGGGAGGGAAGAGAGAAAGAGGGAGTGAGAGAGGTGTTTACAAAGCCCTGCTTGCCCATCCCTACTTCAGAGTAAGCATGATTACCCAGCGCTCAATGACTACTTAAAACAAGAGGCAGCGATTGAGCCCACATTCCCAACACTGCAGTTTTTAATGAAAACTCCAGAACCCTCTGCTCCTGTACTCCCAAAGTACCAATTGAAACCAAGGACTTGTTTCCAGATTGACATGGTTACACCTCTGGTCTCCCCACACGACTTTCCCTTCTGCCAATCAGTGCCAATCAGGCCCACCATCCTAAGCCATGTTCACCCCACCAATGACACAACCATAGAGAACCATGATGCAAAATTAAAATATGTGGTAAAATGGGACCAAGAAAATGTGCAGCTTTGAGATGGAAACCAGGATGTGGCTGTGAATTGGTGGTTGCATTATCTAAACAAAGGTGTGCAAATATCCCGCGTAGACATGCCCCCAGTCCCGTACAAACCAAAGGATAGAACAGCAGCTGCCTCACCACCTCTCTGGCATCTCTGGAATTACTGCAACACAGTCCCCATAGCCCTGTTCCCTCAAGGCAAGAGAGAAGGATACCATGGTGGGTGGCATCAAAAGCCACTGAGAGGCCCAGGAGTATCCTTAGGCCCATGCTTCCCAGATCCATTTCCAAGCACTGCTAAGCACCAGAGAGATCAAAGCAGCTTCCATTCCAGTGCCAGGCTGAAAATCATATTGAACAGAATCCAAGTAATCCATTTTATTCTAGAATATCTGGAATGATGAAACCCATGAGTCACTCACTTTACCAAATTAAGACAGGTAAATTGTAAATTTGTTCATGGCCTGTGTGGGGAAGGGGTTTCTGGCCCTTGAGCACCAAAGTGTGGTGCTAAGGGCCCAAACATATTTTGGAGCCCAGTTCAAACTTGTGAAATGGGCACCCTCTCACATCACAATCTATCCCATAATACAATCTCATGAATGGTGAAAGGTACATTTTCTATTTTAATTCCAAAACTATTGCGCCACCCCACTGTTGCATAAATTATGCTAAATCCAAGTGCACCAAGGTCCAATATTGAAACACTCGTGAAAGATCACAGGCAAGGTGGTGGACTCCAAACATTTATTCTCGAGAATAGGGTGATGACCTGGTGCATTCAACCCACAGCATACATAGTCCAGATGTTATACATCATTTGCCCACATCCCATTGGTCCACCTCATCTGTTACATCACTCAGGCATGCGCAGATGCACTCAATCAGTGGTCAAGAGAGGAACTGCAGTGGGGAAAACATCTGGCCACTGCCATCACCACATGCGATATACCTGCTCCC
This sequence comes from Elgaria multicarinata webbii, assembly GCF_023053635.1. NCBI lineage: Eukaryota > Metazoa > Chordata > Lepidosauria > Squamata > Anguidae > Elgaria > Elgaria multicarinata. The sequence continues at coordinate 21,558,151 of NC_086188.1, read as the reverse complement.
AGGTGTGCTCTGCATGTAGCCCTTCCCTATGGTGATGTCTGGGCAGTTATTTATTTATTTATTACATTTTTATACCTCCCAATAACTGAAGCTCTCTGGGCGGTTCACAAAAATTAAAACCATAATAAAACAACCAACAGGTTAAAAGCACAATTACAAAATACAGTATAAAAAGCACAACCAGGATAAAACCACACAGCAAAATTGATATAAGATTAAAATACAGAGTTAAAACAGTAAAATTTAAATTTAAGTTAAAATTAAGTGTTAAAATACTGAGAGAATAAAAAGGTCCTCAGCTGGCGATGAAAGGAGTACAGTGTAGGCGCCAAGCGGACCTCTCTGGGGAGCTCATTCCACAACCGGAGTGCCACAGCGGAGAAAGCCCTCCTCCTAGTAGCCACCTGCCTCACTTCCTTTGGCAGGGGCTCATGGAGAAGGGCCCCTGTAGAAGATCTTAAGGTCCAGGCAGGTACATATGGGAGGAGGCGTTCCTTCAAATAACCTGGCCCCAAACCATTTAGGGCTTTAAATGTCAATACCAGCACTTTGAATCGGGCCTGGACCTGGACTGGCAGCCAGTGAAGATGGAAAAGGACTGGCGTAATGTGATCTCGCTGGCCAGTCCCTGTTAGTAACCAGCTGAAGCTTCAAAGGCAGCCCCACGTATAACGCATTACAGTAATCCAAACGAGAGGTTATCAGAGCATGGATAACTGTAGCTAGGCTATCTCTGTCCAGATAAGGACGTAGTTGGTATATCAACCTAAGCTGATAAAAGGTGCTCTTTGCCACTGAGTTCACCTGTGCCTCAAGTGACAGTTCTGGATCCAAGAGCATGCCCAAACTACAGACCCGATCCTTTAGGGAGAGTCCAGGACAGGGCAAACATCACCTCATCGGACAGATGAACCACCCACTAACAGTACCTCCGTCTTGTCTGGATTGAGTCTCAGTTTGTTAGTCCTCATCCAGTCCATTACCGTGCCCAGGCACTGGTTCAGAACAGTCACTGCCTCACCTGGGTTTGATGAAAAGGAAAGGTAGAGCTGAGTATCATCCACATATTGATGACACCTCAGTCCACATCTCCGGATAACCTCCCCCAGCGGCTTCATGTATATGTTAAACAGCATGGGGGATAAGATAGAGCCCTGTGGAACCCCGTGGCTTAGGTGCCACGGCACAGAGCAATAATCCCCCAGCACCACCTTCTGGAATCGGCCATCCAAGTAGGAGCGGAACCACTGCAACGCAGTACCTCCAACTCCCAGCTCAGACAACCTATCCAGAAGGATACCATGGTCGATTACCTCCGGGTCCAGATTAGGCTTCTTCAGGAGTGGTCTAATTACCGCCTCTTTTAAAGAGGCCGGCACCACTCCCTCTCTCAAGGAGGCATTTACAACCTCCTGGACCTGGCGGGCGATCCTCTCCTTATTTGATGTAATGAGCCATGAGGGGCAAGGGTCAAGCACACAGGTGGTCAACCGGACTTGGCCAAGCACCTTGTCCACATCCTCGGGCCTCAATAACTGAAACTCATCCAATAAAACTGAACTGGACAGCGCTCTGAACACCTCTACTAGTGGAGCTGCATTAAGTGTGGTGTCCAACTCAAGATGAATCTGAGTGCCGTGCAAACTTGTCACAGCGTGCTACTGAGGGTTTAACTATCTCATGCCCTGACCCAGAGTGTAACAGGCCACGAACCACTCGGAAAAGCTCCGCCGGACACCACTGAGAAGATGCAATGCTGGTGGAAAAGAACTGTCTCTTTGCCACCCTCACCGCCACAGAGTAGGCTCGATAGTGAGCTCTAACCCGTGTTCGATCAGACCCAGCACGAGTTTTCCTCCACCTGCGTTCTAGCCGTCTCCCCTCTTGCTTCATTGCCCTCAGCTCAGGTGTATACCAAGGAGCTGGCCAGGCTTTGCTCAGAAGGAGAGGACGCTTGGGCGTGATCGTGTCAACCGCCCGAGTCATCTCTGCACTCCACAGAGCGACCTGGGCTTCGACAGGAGCACTGGCCATATCAGCAAGAAAATCCCCCAGAGCCCTCTGGAATCCATTGTAGTCCATTAGCCTCCGGGGGTGGACCATTTTAATAGGCCCTCTACCCTTGCAGAGGGGAAAGGCCGTCGAGAGTCTAAACCTCAATAGGAAGTGATCTGACCATGACAAGGGGGTAGATATTAGTTCCTCCACTTCCAGATCACCATCCTCCTGTCCAGTCGAGAAAACCAGATCAAGCGTGTGTCCTTTTGCATGCGTTAGGCCAGTGACATGTTGAGACAGCCCCATGGTTGTCATGGCAGCCATGAAGTCCTGAGCCGCTCCGGATACAGCAGCCTCAGCATGAAAGTTGAGATCCCCCAGAACCACCATCCTGGGGGTCCTCAACACCAGGTTCGAGACAACCTTCATCAGCTCAGGCAGGGAGACTGTTGGGCAACAGGCTGGATGGTACACCAGCAGAATCCCTAATCTGTCTCAAGTTCCCAACACACAGTACAAACACTCAAGATCAGCACTTGAATGAACAGGAAGCCTAGAGAGGGAGATTGTATTTCTATAGACCACGGCAACCCCCCCTCCCCGGCCCTCGAGTCTGTGCTGGTGCTGCACTGAGTACCCAGGAAGGCAGAGCTGGGTGAGAGTAACACACACACCCCAGTTCACCCACCCAGGTCTTAGTGATACATACCAGGTCAACCCCCTCATCCACAATCAGATCATGGATGAGGGAGATTTTGTTTTGGACTGACCTGGCAGTTAGTCAGTGGAGTGGGTTCAGCAGGGTTAATTCAATCAGTATCCTCCGACTAGGCTAGGGGGCTGGGTAAGTGCCTACATGCCAATTGCACAGGGGTAAATGGAGTTTTTATTGAGGGGCATCTGGCCACTCTTCTTCCCTGCCTTGTGCGCCCATTCACCCTTTCCAGGTGCTCTCCTGCACAGGCTTTCAGTGGTGCTCTCATTTGAGTAGACCAGGTCCTCTCTGAGGGTTTCTCGTGCCTCTGCAACTGAGCTAGCCAGCGGTTTGTAGTCATGTGTGTCTTTGTTTACATTCATGATTAAATGACCATGGTGCTGTTCCATGGTAAGGCACACGTGGTGGGGAGATACAATGTAGCAGCTATGTTATTTTTGGAGGGCTGCCAAAACCGCAAATGGGAAGTTGAAAGGAACAAGGTGTTCTTAAAGGGAAGTGGGAAAATATGAAGGGGAATGGACGTAGATCTTGGTGGAGTGTCCTGGGGGCATGTGTGTGATGGTGCATGTGTGTGAGAGAGCGAATGGGTGCTTGCGTGTACACGTGTGCAGGCATAAGTGTGTGGATTCATGTATCCGTGTCAGGGGGAAATGGACATTCTAGATTTTACATCACCACCCTGCTCCTTCCCTGCCCCCTCCAGTTCATTGGTTCTTGTCGGGTGATGGACATGGTTGCCTTCCACCCCCCACCCCCCATTGCTCTGGCTTTGTTGTCTAGGGTTTTACTGATTCAGCGCTGTTTCCGTGGGCAACAAGGGTGGGATTGTTGCTCTGTGGGCAACAAGGGTGGCAAAAGTCCGGTCATCCAGCTCTGTTCATTCAACTGACAGACTCGTCAAGCTGGAGGAGGACCTCCCCAAACAAAAGCAACATAGCAGGAGGACAGCAATACATGGGATGGAAGGGTGCTTTTATTTCACATGGAGAAAATATATCAGACTTTCTGAGGTTTTTTTGTGGCGCAAGGAAGGCCAGAAGGGGCAGACAACATTGTGACAGCAACCCGTGACAATATGTGAGTGCCCAACAATGAATATGCAATAAAACGCTTGTCTGATGGAGCTCTGTGCAAAAAATCTATAAAAATCTATAAGGCTATGCATAACTTCACAGAAAATTAGTTGTAATTCTAATTTATTTATTTATTTATTTATTACATTTTTATACCGCCCAATAGCCGAAGCTCTCTGGGCGGTTCACAAAAAATTCTTCAGAACGAAGGACTACAGAAGGAAGCCAGCTCCCAGAAAGAGTGCGATCAGAGCAAGCAAACAGCGGGAGCAAACAGGATTTTGTCAGGGGGCGTTTAGCAGGGGAGGTCAAGGCAGAGGTCCTCAACAAAATTGTCTTCTCTTATGACACACTTATATATGATGATGATGATTTATTACATTTATATACCGCCCCATAGCAGAAGCTCTCTGGGGACTTTGTAGGGGACTTTGGGCTCATCTACACAGGCACTTTACCCTGGGGTAGCTTTGGAGTGGCGGCAGGTGATCTCCATCCACTCCGAAGGGATCCAGAGGCAAAGCCCCAAAGCTCCGCACTAAAAAAGTCAGGTACCCCACAATGGAGTATCCTGCAAGTCTCTAGTTTAGTATGTCTGGTGAGTATGGAATGTTAGAACTGAGTGGGTGTGGTTTTGTGATGTAATAGGTAGGGTGGGGGAAGGAGTATATAAAGAGTGATGGAGGGAGTGGTAGTTAGCATATTAGTATGTTGGGTTAGTAGTTGTTGGGAGTGGGGATTGGAGTTGTTTGTAGAGTGAGGAGAGATTAATTGGTAGGGATTTAGGATTGGTGTGGAGAGAGAGAGTAGGGGTTGGTGTGTGGGAGGTTTGGATTAGGCAGGATTGGAAGCATTATTTTTTTCATTTGAAGCTTTTAACATTACAATAAACTTATTATTTTGTTAGCTACCAGTTACCACATGTCAGCTTGGCATTGTTTACCTGCCTCATAGTTGTCAAACACCCTCACCAGAATATACCCATAATACATTTAAAAACAGTTCCTTTATATAACCTGTTTCCCTCATAGCTAGGGGAAAGGTTTTATTTAACCCTCCCTCAGGTTTTCCAGTGGTGGTGCTTACCTGAGAAGGGTTTATGCGGCAGGGTAAGACTTCCATTTCTTTTTTGAAGGAAGCCTTCTTTTCTACAATAGCTTCTTTTGTTGTGTAAATTCACCTGGAGTGAACTCCCGAAATGTCCATTTCCTCCCTGTGCCGGATCCCCACTCTGTTCTCCCTCTCTGTAAGCGCTACAGTGTTACAGCTCTTTATGGTGGAGCACTGCCAAACCACAGCTAGTATCAAGTTACTGTCTTCTGGTACAAGAAGTGGCCAATCAACTCTTGAGCAGGAACCTACAAGCAGGACATGTGTAACAGCACCCTCCTGCCCATGTTCCCCAGCAACTTGCTGCCTCTGATACTGGAGGTAGCATATAACCACCAGGACTAGTAGCCATTGATAACCTTCTCCATTAATTTCTCCAATCTCCTTTTGAAGCTATCCAAAGTGGTGGCCATCACTACACCTTGTGAAGGTGAATTCCATAGTTTATGTGCTTTGTGAAGAAGTACTTCCATTTATCTGTCCTGAATCCCCCACCAATAAGCTCCACAGGATGGCCTAGTGTTATGAGAGAAGGAGAAAAATGGTTCACCAGTCACATTGTCCACACCATGCATAACTGTATCATGTCTCCCTTTTCCCTCCTTTTTTCCAACCTAAACAGTTTCAGCTGTTGTAACAACAAACCATGGGTTCTCTTCATGGGTTCTTTGTGGTTAATAAACCATAGTTAACTCATAGTTTTGGATTTGCATATAACAACAACCCACAATTCAACAAAACATGATTAATTAAACCATGCAAATAAGATCTTGGTGAAAACCCAACTTTAATAGCTTGGGCAGGAGAGACATTAGACTGCTAGGCTTAATTAAACATTTTCTGATTAAACAAAGGTAAGAGAATAAATATGACTCCATATCCAGAGAAGGGCACCAGAGAGACCTAAAGAGACCAAACCAAGTGCTCATGGCATCGATTCAGATGGCTCAAGCTCAAGGCATAACAAAACCAAACACGCCTCGAATCCTGGAGTGCTCCTGCACTAGTTTTCGATTTTAAAAAATGGTGGGTGCGACGTCCTCTTCCTCCTGGGACGTCGCGCACCGTGTGTAGACTCAGGGGGAGGATTTCACGATCAGCATATTGCGAGATCCTCCCCCTCCACCCCCCTGGCGTAGACATGCCCTTAGATGGAAGGGTAGAGGAAACCCTTATCAAATTTGCAGATGATGGGAAACATGGAGGGAAGACAGGGCTAAAATTCAAAATGCGGATCACAGAATGGAAAACTGTTAGAATTCAGTTTGTTCATTTCAGCACAGAGACTAATGCAAAGTTCTGCAGTTGGACAAAAACAAAACAAAAAATCATGTAAAAAGGAGCAGGGAATTGCAATCAAGCACAAGCTGAACGTGAGTCAGTTGCCGGGACATGCCCTGCCCCCTGCCCCCTGCCCCCTGCCCCCAAAGAGGCTTATGCGGTTTTAGGTTGCATTAATAGAAGTATAATTTCCAAGTCATGTGAAGTAATGGTTCACTTTGTTCTGTACTGGTCTGACCTCACCTCATATGGAGCTCACTCTGTCCAGTTGTGGGCACGGCACTTTAACAAACATGTACACAAACTGGGAACTTTTTCCCCATGCAAATTGCAAGCGCTCCCCATTCCCCACAATCTGAATTGGGACTGCAGTGGGGGCAAAGGGCAAAAGCCCCCCTAACCACCTGTCAGATATGCTTTAAGGTGGATTCCTGCATTGAGCAGGGGGTTGGACGCGATGGCCTTATAAGGCCCTTCCAACTCTACTATTCTATGAACGCTCATAGCAGGACTCTGAGCGTTCATAGTCAGTTGCCTGGAATCAGTTGCCTGGTGAGGTTGTGGGCTCTCCCACACTAGAGGCCTTCAAGAGGCAGTTGGACAACCATCTGTCAGGGATGCTTTAGGGTGGATTCCTGCATTGAGCAGGGGGTTGGACTCGATGGCCTTGTAGGCCCCTTCCAACTCTGCTATTCTATGAGTCTATGACTCCCATGTGGATTGGTGGCTCCATGCTAATTATTTCTGGGGGTGGGGGAGTGCATTCAATGATGAAACCTGTGCATGAGTAATGTCCTGCATAGTTTGCCCTGGTGGTTGGCTGCAGTCCTCACACCATACATCCCCCCCTCGGATCAAGTGCAACCAACCTGAGTTTATATAATTTGAGGAAAGCAAAGGCCATCCACAAAACCTCACCCCTGTTTCCCAAGTCTGAGGGCGTTCACAGAAGCTAGTCAGGTTTTGATCATTTAATTGGATGAGTCGGCTTACTGCTGGTTGATTTATTTAACCCAGCAGTTCAAAATTTTGCACAGAAACCAACATTAATGCATTAATTGAAAACCTGCACAATAAACGTTAACTTCAATTAAACCATGCCTGGTGACGGTTTGTGCAGGAATGCTAAGTGAGGCACTGCTGAGAAACAGCCCATGGCACATTCTGTTGAAAGGAGCCAGTCCCTGGACAGCAGCCCTCCTTGGTCCACGCTAGGAGATGGCCAACTTTCTCTCTGACCTCGTGAGTACCAGATTCTTTGTGTTTCAGTCATTTTCCTATATTAAAAGAATATCTTCAGGAGCTACTTACTGAGCAAAAGAAAAAAAGCAATTTAAAATGTATTTATTTTATTTGCACCCCACTTTTCACCAAGAAAAATGCCACTCCAGGCAGTTTATAATCATAAGTAAAACTTGATTAAAACAATAATAAAATAAATCCATTAAAACACAATAAAATACAACAATAACAGAATAAAAACAGCAGCCAACCCCACAGACACCCAAAACCTGCTTGAACAGAAGCTCCACAGTCTGGAAGCAGCCACCAAAAATGCCCCCCCACTCTCTCATGATACCACCAGACACACCCTTGAAAGCGGAGGCATCGATAAAAGGGCCTCTCACCAAGACATTGAGACCCAGGCAAGCTCAAATGGGAGAAAGTGGTCTTCCAGGTAGCCTGATCACAAGCCATGCAAGGCTTTATAGATTAGAACCAGCACTTTGATTTCTGCCTGGAAACAGACCAGTGAGGCTGTTGTAATGAGCTCCCTGTAGTTGGCCCTGGGCAATTAACAGTCTCACCCCAGCATTCTGGACCAGCTGGTGCCTCTCTAGCGCATCACCGTTGTCCAAACGGGATGTATGATCAAATCAGATGTCTCTAAGAACGGACACAGTTGGTGCAATAGCCTTAGTTGTGCAAATGCACTCCTGGCCACCGCCAAAAACTCAGCCTCCAGGCTCAGGCTTGAGTCCAAGGTAGGGTGACCATATTTGGGAAACCAAAAAAGAGGACACTTAGTGTGTGTGTGGGGAAGCAGCTTTCTGAGTCCTGCAGAAAGTACATTATTCCCCCGCCACCTTAAAGAACCCGATTGGAGTGGAGGAGGGGAAAGGATTTCATTCTGCACCACCACCATCCACTCCAATTGGGGCCTTTTCTATAATGTCCACGAATGACCCACTTTCCCCTTTAAGACCTCAATTGGAGCTCGGGGTGGGAGAATGATGTGCCTCAAGAAAGCATGTCATTCCCTCCTGCCATGCTAATGGCAGCCTTAAAGGGGAAGGTGTGTCATTCCAGGACATTATTGAAAATTATAGAAAATCCCCCGACACCATGGAAAGAACAAAAACCAGGACAAATCCGGGGAAATCCTGACAGTTGGTCACCCTAGTCCAAGGATACACCCAAATGCAAGGCCTCAGGGGGAATGCAACACCATCCTGCACAGGTTGAGTTCCCAGAGCTTCAGCTATTGGGCAATATACAAATGGAATGAATGAATGAATAAATAAATAAATAAATAAATAAATTCCCTGATCTGCCAAGAGCATCTCTCTCTTGCCTGAATTAAACTTCAGCATATATATTTCTAGATGAAGCAAACAATAGCAAAATTCATTTTTAAGTCTCCTCACAAAAAGATATAAGCACAGGACACTCAAATGTTAGTACTCGAAATATAATGTGTATGAGATATCCAGACGCCTTAAGCCTGTGGCACTTGCCCCTTGTTTAAAACCATCCTTGTACTTCTTAAAACAGCTGGGAATGGAGGATGTGGTCAAGGCGAGAAGCCCCCTCAGTGAAGCCAGGAAGCAGAGAGCAGGCCTTTTTAAGGACAAAACATAGAACATGGCATGTGGCTGGTTGCATTTGAGTAAAGCGCTGGGTCAGTTACAATGTCTTGTTTTCCAGACAGTGCAATCCTATACCTGTCTACTAATAAGTGCCTCCCATTGAGTCCAATAGGGCTTACTCCCAGGTATGCTGGAGTGAGGTGGCAGCCTATGGAACAGGCCTTTGAATTTATGGGGGTTGGGGTAGGAGTGATGGGCAGTGCCTCAGCTGTGTCCCCAAGTCTTATCTCCCCATTTGAGGACCTTTTAAAAAAGAAATCTACCACATAAATTCATACTATCATGGGCCTTACAATGTATTGGGTGCAAGGGAAGAGTCTTAATTTGCTACATTCTGTGTATGTGGGGAGAGGCGGCAGAGAAAATGCCCTCTCTGCTTCTGCTGATGCAAATCAAGGATAGTATACCATCCCATTGCCGCAGCTCTCTGGCCTGTTTACAAAGATTAAAACACTTCAAACTAAATAACGTTGCTACCCTGCCAGAGCACTCCATAAGACCGGCTTTTCTCCCAACCTGGGCTGGACTACAAATCCCATCAACACCCAGGTTGGGAGAGGGCAGCTCATTGCCCAGGTTGGGAAAGGGCACTAGATGGCAGCAGATATTGGAAGGACACATGCAGTGGCCCAGTTTTGCTATTCCTTCTGCCTGAAAAATCAAATTGGTGTGGTGGTGGGGCACTGGCCTTGCCTAAATTTTACATTTAATGTTGAATTGCTCTATTCTGCTTTCCCTACTGCATCAATGTCGTTCAGAACAAACAAAAGGGGGTATTAGTGTGACTTAGGAAAGTGTTCCAGTGCCCATGGTTGCTGGTTGGCATTATGACACATTTCACACCACCATAACCTTTAAAACAAAATGTACCTATCTTTGCTGACTACTCTTCTAAATCCTTTCACTTGCACGAGGCAATTAATTAGCTATTCTGTTTTAAAGAAGAAAGTATACATTGTAAGGTCTAGCATTTGAAATCTCTGTTTTGTAGTATTTTGTTCTCTAAAAGCATTTTTATACCAGGGAAAATCCCAGAAGTTTACCATGGCTTTCTGCTTCCATTTTCATGCCATGATCATGACGTGCTCCCTTTACACCCATTCCCGTCCCCCTCCCCATTTCCCCCTTTAACCACGGGTGCTATATGATTCATATATACAGCCACAAGACGGCACTGTGGTCTGCCTTTTCTTATAGCATGATTTCCTCTTTTCATGCTGAAACAGAAAATGGGTCTTTTTGTTACTAGTTTATTTCCATTTCAAATTAAGATGCAGAAATGTGTCATGTAACTTACCCACAAACTTCCTTGAGTGGCCAGTCACGAGCATGCTATAAATCACTAGGGATATGCATGGACACCCCCCCCCCCGATTTGCTTTGGATCCTGATTTGGACCTTCTGAATTGAGACTGATTCAATTCGGATCAATTTGGACCCAGTCTGCCTCGCCTCAGATCTGAATCCGAATCACAATTCGGATGTCCAAATTATTCAGTTTTTTTCATTCTCCCATAGACTCGCATTGGAAAAAATAAATTCATATAACTTTTTTATTTTTCAAGATAGAAACATGAAAGTTGGTGACCTTACAGATGCCCTGGATGTGCTCATGGGTGCCAAATTTCAGAAACTTCTATGCAGTGGTTTTCCTGTAATCCACTGCTAAAAATGTGGTTTTTTCAAGGAAATGATTAAAGCAGCCACTCAAAGCAAAGAGCAATTTAAGAAGGTATGTGTATGGTATACACACCTTCTCAAATTGCTCTTTGCTTTGAGTGGCTAATTTAATTGTTTTCTTGAAAAATCACATTCAAACTCACACTATCGTTCCAAGTGCAAATCTCCCCTACTTTCCTTTTGTTCTGAAGCTGACACATCCTCAGGCTCTTTCCATTCAGAGAGAAACAGGGAAAGTAGACTGCCTGCAATACACACATTACCTGACTGGGAGCAATGTGCCTTAGAAATTGAGTCAAAGCAAAGCCAGAAACACAAACCAACCCTGCAAGGTAGAACCAGAAACATATTGGAGAAGTGGGCAGACAGGCAGGCAGGTCAACTGTCAACTGTCTCTGCAGAGGCCACCAGTGAGGGAGGAAGCAGCAGCCAGGTACCTCTCCACTGTGCCTGGGTCCAGCTCCAGCTGAGAGACCCCTCCCTCCTGCTGTCAACTGTCTCTGCAGAGGCCACCAGTGAGGGAGGAAGCAGCAGCCAGGCACCTCTCCATCAGGCCTGGGTCCAGCTCCAGCTGAGACCCCTTCCTCCTGCTGTCAACTGTCTCTGCAGAGGCCACCAGTGAGGGAGGAAGCAGCAGCCAGGCACCTCTCCATCAGGCCTGGGTCCAGCTCCAGCTGAGAGACCCCTCCCTCCTGCTGTCAACTGTAACTGCTGAACTTTCCAACTAAGATTGTAGTGCCTGAATTTGCTTTCCTTTTCCCCCTCCTCCTCCTCCCTCCCAATTCCCTTTCCTTTTGTGTCATGTCTTTTAGATTGTAAGCCTGTGGGCAGGGACTGTCAAGAAATACTTTTGTAAGCCGCTGTGAGAGCCTTTTTTGGCTGAATGGCGGCATAAAAATCCTTAAATAAATAAATAAATAAAAAATCTCTATCTTTAAAAATGACAGCGTGTTGTTTTTTTTTAAAAAAAATTAAACCTCAAACTTTAAAAAATCCCTAAAAATCAGGGGATGAACCAATGTGCTTCAAACTTGGCAGGAATGAAGCCCTCCTGAAGCCCTATCATGGTGCTAATTTTCATGCCTATCTGTGTTTGAAAAAGGTCCAAATCAATCCAAATTGATTCGGATCATGCAATTCACTTTGGACTGATTCAGACCTGTTTCGATTCGATTTAGATCTGCTTCAAAGCCCTCCAAATCCCCTTGATTCACCTCGGTTTCAAGATTCAGATCCAAAGTGATGCACAGCCCAATAAATCACTCATCTAAGAATTGTGTGCATGTGTGTGTCCACATGCATATTTTCCACTATGAACTGTTCAAGAATACAGTTATAGGGGCTAACAGATTCTCATGTGTTGCCTTTACAGATTCAATACCGGGGTTTGTTCCAAATGATCCTCGTGCTCGGAATAGGCGGCAGCTTCCCATATGGGTTCCATATTTCTGTGATCAACTACCCCTCCATGGTAAGCAAAGATTTTCCTGCAGTTCTTGAGTTTGATTTTTCAAGAATATATAGGAGTTGCCTTGTAGCCAGACCATGGGCTCTGAGCCTGAAGAGCCCCAGTGATGAAGCATCAGGAAACAAGTGAGTTAAAAGCAACTGGGCAAGGAGAAAGTAAGTGAAATTAATTAATTAACTATTAAGTTATCTCAGGTAATCATGTATATTATAAGTTGCAAGGTAATTCATCACATAAACAGCTGCTGAAGCCAAAACAAGGCCACAGCAAAGGGAGCCAAATCCCAGAGGGGTTACCACTTATAAACGTACAGTACAAAGCTAAATATTGGGGGAAATCCAGCAAGAACTTACAGTCTTGATGTAAGATTCCTGAGTGGTTGAAAAGAATCCCAGCTACATATTTTAACTAATTCCAAGCTTATAAAGGAACATAAGCAACATAGCTTTATATTGGCAGGAACTACTGTACAGGACTAAATAGTTAGGGTGACCATATTTTGGAAACCAAAAAGGAGGTCAACATGGTCAATTGGCATGTCCAGTACCAAGGGGGCGTGCCCACCCGAATATAGCCTTGGTCACGTCTGATTTTACAGCACACATTTAAGACAAATCTGTTCTACATAACACCTTAGTGTTAAAATCACTGAAATAAAAAACAAGTGAGAGATTCAATGTATCTGAAATTAACTTCACTCACTCCTACTTTTGTAGGTTTTGCTGTACTTTGAAGCTTTTGCTATACTCTGTGTGTTACATTCTCCCCTTCCCTCAAATATCTTTTCTCACTCATTGCAAGCTGCTGTTGTTGTTAACAGGGTTTGCTACTGGCAATTTGATCTGTTTCAAATTTGGTATGGCTAAAGCTCTACCTAAAAGCTATCATGGTGCTAACTTTCAGCTCTTTATCTTTAAAAATGACAGTTTAAAAAATAATAATTTTAAAACCTCATTTTTTAAAAAAGTCCTAAAAAATCAATGGATGAACGGATCTGTTTCAAATTTGGTGTGGCTAAAGCTCTACCTAAATCCTATCATGGTACAAAGTTTCATCTCTTTATCTTTAAAAATGACGATTTAAAAAATAATAATTTTAAAACCTCAATTTTTAAAAAATCCCTAAAAAATCAATAGATGAACGGATCTGTTTCAAATCCAGATTTCCCCTCTCCCTCCCAGATTTGCCATCAAAACCCCAGGCAAATCCAGGCAAATCCGGTCATATGGTCACCCTAAAATAGTGTAAGAGTTTGGATATAAACAGAAAGAAGTGCAAGCTGGCTTAAGGCTCAGTTCCGGCAAAGGTTTTGAGCCTTAAAGAACACTTCAATAAATAAAGCAAATTTAAGACTTTAGCTGATCACTTAGTTAAATAAATAAATAAAACACACAGACACATTAAATAAAAAAGATTCACTCTTTGGTAGCTTCACTTTAGGCTTAGTTTTTAGGCCTTAAAACAGTTCACTAAAAAGGAAAGCTTAAGAACTCAGCTTATCACTTAGTTTAAACACACACACACACACACACACACACATATAAAATAAAAAAGACTCACTCTACTAGCTTCAGTTTAGGCTCAGGTTTTAGGCCTTTTAGAGCAATTCTTCAAATAAAGCAAGTTTAAGAATTCAGTTTATCACTTAATTTTTAAAACCCAACACACACAGAGAGAGAGACATAAAGGCTGGGTTCAGATGACATGATAAGCAACTGTTGATTAATTAGGCAACCATCCATTGCGTTGCTTATTGTGTTTTCTGGCGGACAACATACAATGGACACACAACTCATGGTACACTATTTCCACAACTTAACCAATGGAGTAAAACAACGGGCTGCTCTGTTGCTTATCTGGACACCCATTGCTTAACATGTCATGTGGTGGGCTCCGTTGCCTAATTTCATGCATCTATTTTGAAAACCCATGGAGTCCTCCGGCAGAAGCATCCCAACTCCTTCCCCCAGTTTCATATCCCAAGACAAATGACCTTACCCTGAGAGAGAGGGGCGACCCTTGGCCTGTTCATGCCTCCCTCAACCACTTAGCCTACTGGCCCCTGCTCCCCCTTGATTCCCCTCGATTGCTGCATGGCCGCTCAGTCAGTTGCCCTGGCGACACCCCTCCCCGCCCACCAGACCACTCCACCACTCTTCCTCACTTCCACCCACCCCTCTGCCAGCCTCTGCTTCCCCAAGCCTTGCACAAAGCCCAGCTAAAGGGCACACATGGGCACCACAGAGCCCACAGGATCCTCTGGACGTGCCATCTGCAGTTGTTGTGTGAAACTTTTGAAAAAATGCATAACACTCTCATGGCCACGTATCTCTCCTGGTCTATCAACCCCTCCCAGCCCAAGTGTTCAGGGCAAGTTGCAACAACTACCTCCAGCTCCCAAACCTGTACTCCTCCACTGGCCCACAGGAGGCCTACACCTAGGTGGCTCCTCTAGCTCCTCACAAACAGCCAAGGCTGCTACTCTTACCACCATGGATCCCAGCAGCCACAACATCTTTGATAGCCAGGCTGAGGGAAGTGGGTCACCGGGCCTTTTCTCAGAAAGCACCCAGGAGGCTAAGGGAAGGCTCAGAGCCCAGCACTGGTCCAAGGTAGAGATAGCGGCCTTCATAGAACTCTGGGGAAGCCCCTAAGTCTGCAGAATCATGGCCACCTCTAAGCATGACCAGCTCTATCCATGGCTCTCTGCCCAAATGAAGTAACATGGGTATGTGTGCACCCCAAAGCAGTGCAAGGACTTGCCAAGCTCTTAAGTAAGGCTTTAGACTTGCCAAGTTTGAACCAGGTTGGTTCATCCCTTGATTTTTAAGGAATTTGTAATTCCCCCCAAGTCATTCCTTCACATTAACACACAAACACCTCTCCGATTCTGCACAGGGGTGGATTAAGGCAGAATCGGAGGTGTGTATGTGTGTTCTCAATAGGGCTCGTTTATTGCCCAGACTTGATTCCCTTAGTCAAGAGTAAATCTCATTGATTTCAACTGCACTTCCATCCAAGTCATATTAAAAGCCAATGCATGCTTCCCTTTGAGTAAACCCATTGAACTCTCAATATTTGGAAGAGGCTGAGTGGGGTGAGGGGTAGCTTTGATATTGACATCTATATAGGGTGACCATATGAAAAGGAGGAAAGGGCTCCTGTATCTTTAATAGTTGTATTGAAAAGGAAAATTCAGCAAGTGTCATTTGTATATATGGAGAACCAGGTGAAATTCCCTCTTCATCACAACAGTTAAAGCTGCAGGAGCTATACTAGAGTGACCAGATTTAAAAGAGAGCAGGGCACCTGCAGCTTTAACTGTTGTCATGAAGAGGAAATTTCACCAGGTTCTCCATATATACAAATGACACCTGCAGAAATTCCCTTTTCAATACAACTGTTAAAGATACAGGAGCCCTGTCCTCCTTTTCATATGGTCAGCCTACATCTATAGCTAACCAAAATGCTTACATCTGTGTAATTTTTAAAGATAAAGGGATGAAACTTGGCACCATGATAGTTCTTAAGGAGGGTGCCATGCCAAGTTTGAATCATATCCATTCATGCCTTGATTTTTAGAATTTTTTAAAAAAATCCCCCCTCAAACCATTCTCCTGATACTTCACCAATGCAAAATTCCACCTGTTTGCATTTGTGGAGGATCTGTTTTCCTCTAATTTGATAATGTACAACTGTGCATCTCCCAGTTCATAAAAATAGAGATCTGCTGGGGTCCTCAGGGACCTGAGCATCTGCCCCCCTCTTACTGGAGAACTGCCCCATCCTCCCCTTTCATTAGCAAGACTGCATTCAAAGCACACACACCCAACAAAGGAAAAAGTGAGAGAATAGCAATACATGGAGGTTTAAGGGCTCATTAAATCTGCTTGGGGAAAATAATCCAGACTTTCCTCACACCAAAATAATACGCTAAACGGAGGAAAAGAGGTGAGATGGGTGCAGGACAGCACAGGACATGTGAGTCCTGTGCTGCAATACCAGATACTATACATGGTGAGAGTATGTTAAACCGCTGGTGTGATGGAGCTCCAAATGTAGAAGGGGAGCAAATAGACCATGAGTATATGATAGTAGCCATAGAATCGCCCAGAGTGCAGGACACGGAATAACGGGCTCAAGTTAAAGGAAGCCAGATTCCAGCTGGATATCAGGAAAAACTTCTTTACTGTTAGAGCAGTTGCAACAATGGAATCAGTTACCTAGCGAGGTTGTGGCCTCTCCCACACTAGAGGCCTTCAAGAGGCAGCTGGACAAGCATCTGTCAGGGATGCTTTAGGGTGGATTCCGGCATTGAGCAGGGGGTTGGACTCGATGGCCTTGTAGGCCCCTTCCAACTCTGCTATTCTATGATTCTATCATTCTAATAGAAAGAGTGGAAGCCTCCAGATGCAAGCCTGCAGCAGATAGTGGATGCAGGGGAAGGGGGAAGGGGGGAGGGGGCTTGCCTGGAACTTCCACTGTCCACGGCAGAGGGCGGCGGAGGCACCAGGTAAGTGGAGAGAGTTTTCTGGCTGCCGGCTGCGCAGCCAGCACCCAGAAAACTCCAAGTTGCCTCGGAGGGCCTGAATTTCGCCTCGGTTTTGGCACCAAGGCGCATCAGGAACCCCCGAGCCAGCCCCGAGGTGGAACGGTGCTGCTTTGGGGGTTCCAGATCGGCCTCCAAGGCAGATTGGGGAGGTCTCTGCACAGCACTAGTCACAACCTCAAGTGAAAGCCACTGGACACAAGCCGGTGGCGGCAGACGCAGGTAAGTGGGGGAGGAGGGCTTACCTGGGTCTTCCACCACCGCCGTTGGCTTGCGTCCAGCAGCGGCAGTGGCTGATGCAGGTAAGTGGGGAAGGGGGGCTTACCTGCTGCCTCCATCACTCCCTTTCATTTCTGGTGATGGCACTGGAAGCTGCCAGCTTTGAAGCGCCGAGGCGGCCCAAGTCTTCAGATCCAATTGGCTTCGGCTTCAGACCACTTCGCACTTCACCCGAACTGCCTCGGATTGGTTCAGAAGGGTCCAAACCACCCTGATCTGCTTCAGATTTGGGGTTCGGATCCAAGGCAGTGCATAGCCCTAGTTGTGATTGTGCGTGCCCCAGTTCCCCCCTGCTTCCCAAGATGTGGTCCTCAGTGTACACTTTGCAGGGTCCCTTTGAGTGTTGCTGAGGCCCTTGCCCCCACAGTTCTCCCATTTCTTATGAGAGAGTTGATGTTTTACTGTTTATTGCAATTTATCTAGGATGTAAGTGCGGATTTGATTTTGGATGGTTAGTAGTTAATTCTGTTGGGAGGGGAAGTCAGTGCATGGAATGTTGGAGTGGATGCTGTGAGATTGGCTGTGAGATTTAAGTGTGTGGCCCCTAGCAGAAGAAGCAGTTTAGTTGAGAGTGTTGTGTGTAGAGTTGACAGAGTGAGAGAGTCTCATTTTTTTCTGGTGGAGTGTTTAGAACAGGGTAGGATCAACATTTTATTATTTGGGGGGGGGGGAAAGAGGGAATAGGAGAAGATAGATTTTATTAGTGGGTAGAGTAGGCAATGATTCATGATATATACTGTGTTGTAACAAACAAGATTGATAAACTGCATGATTTTACGTATTGTTAAATAAAAGTTATTTTGTTTCATAAACTGGATTGTATTCTTAAGTACTGAAATATTTGGTGGCATCAGTGAGTAAAAGGGTGAGTGGAGCACAGAGTGGCTTGCTGCTGTGAAACCATGAAGAGTCAGTGAAACACAGAACCAGTGAGCAGCAGTATCCTGACTGGGTCCATGGTTGGGATCCTTTTATAGAGAGAAGTAAAAAGGAGACCCAAGGGGAGCAATTGTGACAAGGGTCTCTGGAAACTTCGCCCTTTTGGGCTGCGCCTCCTGCTTGTGGATAGGAGGTGGCTACAACTGTGATTTATTGATACAATGAATTAATACCTTGTATTGATTTATTGACATTGACAGTTATTGAGATTGTTATTGATGTTTATAATTACAAATGTTTAATTTTTTACATTTTGAATTGAATTGTCACTATTATTGTTCATAGGGTGTGTTGTATACCACTTTGGGCACAGTCTTGTGAAAAAGATGAATGAATGGGATAACTGTACAAAGAATACATTTTTGCCAACAGCATATTAAAAAATTTATCAATGAAACCTGGATGGATCGTCATGGCTTCCCACTCCCTCAAGAGACCATCCTGTTACTGTGGTCCTTCATTGTGTCTGTCTATGGCATCGGAGGACTGCTGGGGAGTGTCTGCTGTGGGTACCTCACAACAAAGTATAGGAAGTAAGTCTTCCATAAGTATGTGCCTATGGCATGTTCTGGCCTCCATGCATTATGTTCAGCAGCAAATTTATAAAATAGAACTCAATCCTTCCTGAAACCAGCCCATGACCCAACAAGTTGAAAAGCACGCTGCCTATTCCAGACCACCTTGGTCCTACAAAAAAACAGAGCGGGCCTCTTCTATTCCAATTACCACCAAACTGTAAACAAAGCTGCTGTCTGTGGCTTGGTTTTGTACAATGCCTAGAAGACCCTGCCCTTAGCCCCACATGTAGGTGTATACATTGGGGGAAGGGGGGCTGAAAGACAGGCCCTCTGCAGATGCCCATTGACTGGCATTTGAGAGGCGGCTTTTAGGGCCTGCCTCAGAAAATGCCCCCAAGCAACTGAGACCAGGCTGTGCTGTGGTTTTGGCCGAGATGAAGACAGGCCACCTGAATGGGTCCTTTACTTCTCAGTCCATCCTTCCCTTTCAGCTGGATGTGTTTGCTCATCCTGCCAAGAGGCAGAGGAGTTTTGATGCACTTTTGCTCTTGATTGGGATTTCGTAGAAAAAAGCAGGGGCCTGGACCTGGTGTTCCTTGCTCTTGGCAGGATGAGACAGGTGACTGGCTTACCCAAAGGCTCATTGCATGCACACTGTATTGTGCTTCAATCCTCACTTGGTAAAAAGCCACATCACAAGGTCAGCACGGTCTTCCTTCCCACTGGCTGGGTGTGTCGTGTTATTGTATGGTGATGCTCCTGCTCAAAAACCCATTTGGAATATCCACCTGGCTGTTTTTCTCATGCTGGCCACTCATTCCATTACAGAAAGAAATGCCAAATGTTTACCAACGTGATCATGCTGGCTGCTGCCCTATCCATGGGTCTCAGCAAGATGGCCAAATCGTTTGAGATGATCCTTCTCGGTCGCCTCCTCTATGGAATTGGCATTGGTATGTAGGAAGCAGCGGGGTGGGGGGAGCATTATAAGAAATTCCAGAGGTAGCTATTATAAAACAAGAAGCATGGATCCTTTGGAAGCTCCCCTTGCTTCCTTTGTCAGGCTCCCTTTGAGTAAATTCCAGTCTCCCCAACATGTGTGACTCAGCTGTGAAGTGCTGAGCCAGACGTTGAGACAGTGGGGAAGGTGGGACACTGGGGAAGGTGGGAAGGGTTCAAGGCATGCAGAGACATGACCTGGCTAGCATCTGGTTTAAAAGGTGCAAATAACAGCAACAACAAAGCTCCATCATACCAGCGATTTACCACACTCTCAACATGCCTGGTATGTGTCACAGAATCATAGAATAGCAGAGTTGGAAGGGGCCTACAAGGCCATCGAGTCCAACCCCCTGCTCATTGCAGGAATCCACCCTAAAGCATCCCTGACAGATGGTTGTCCGGCTGCCTCTTGAAGGCCTGTAGTGTGGGAGAGCCCACAACCTCCCTAGGTAACTGGTTCCATTGTCCTACTGCTCTAACAGTCAGGAAGATTTTTCTGATGTCCAGCTGGAATCTGGCTTCCTTTAACTTGAGCCCATTATTTATTTATTTATTACATTTCTATATCGCCCAGTAGTCGGAGCTCTCTGGGCAGTTCACAAAAATTAAAAACATTCAAAGTATAAAAGAACAGTAAAAAAAACATACTATAAAATACAAAAGGTCAACCAGATAAAAGCAGCAGCGATGCAAAATTACAAATTTAAAACACCAAGTTAAAATTTATTTATAGACTGTTAAAATGCTGGGAGAATAAAAAGGGGTCTAAAACCTGGGGTCACCTGGGATCTAAAACCATATAATGCCAAGCGAACCTCCTTAGGGAGCTCATTCCACAGCCAGGGTGCCACAGCAGAGAAGGCCCTCCTCCTGGTAGCCATCTGCCTCACTTCCTTTGGCAGGGGCTTGCAGAGAAGGACCCCTGAGGATGACCTTAGGGTCCGGGCAGGTACATACGGGAGGAGGCGTTCCTTCAGATAGCCTGGCCCCAAGCCATTTAGGGCTTTAAATGTTAATACCAGCACTTTGAATCGGGCCCGGACCTGGACTGGCAGCCAATGAAGATGGAAAAGAACTGGCGTGATGTGATGTCATCGGCCAGTCCTGCACCTCCTCGTCCAAATCATTAATAAAAATGTTGAAGAGCACTGGGCCCAGGACTGAGCCCTGCGGCACCCCACTCGTTGCCTCTCCCCAGTTTGAGAAGGTTCCATTGATAAATACTCTTTGAGTCCGATTCTGTAGCCAACTGTGAATCCACCTAATCGTTGTTCCATCTAGCCCACTTTTAGCTAGTTTGTTAATCAGAATGTCATGTGGTACTTTGTCAAAAGCTTTGCTGAAGTCAAGATATATGACGTCCACAGCATTCCCACAGTCCACAAGGGAGGTTATCCTATCAAAAAATGAGATCAAATTAGTCTGACAGGATTTGTTCCTGACAAATCCATGTTGGCTTCTAGTAATCACTGCATTGATTTCAAGGTGTTTACAGATTGACTTCTTTATAATCTGCTCCAGAATTTTCCCAGGGATGGATGTCAGACTGACTGGTCTGTAGTTCCCAGGTTCCCCCTTTTTGCCCTTTTTGAAGATAGGGACAACGTTAGCCCTCCTCCAGTCGTCCGGCACCTCACCAATCTTCCATGATTTTGCAAAGATAATAGACAAAGGTTCTGAGAGTTCTTCCGCTAGCTCCTTCATTATTCTAGGATGCAGTTCATCGGGCCCTGGAGATTTGAACACATTCAAGGAAATTAGGTGTTCTTTGACCATTTGTTTATTAATCTCAAACTGCAATCCTGACGCCTCAACTTCTGCTTCACTTTTTCCAGGTGGGTCATAGACCCGCTTTTGGGAGAAGACTGAGGAAAGTAGGAATTGATCACATCAACCTTTTCTTTGTAATCTGTTATCAATTCGCCATCCTCATTAAGCAGTTGAACCAGCATTTCTTTGTCTTTTACTACTCACGTATCTGAAGAAAGTCTTTTTATTGCTTTTAGCATCCCTCACTAATCTCAGCTCATTCTCAGCTTTAGCCTTCCTGAAGCCATTTCGGCACTTCTGTGCACCTGTCTGTACTCTTCTTTTGTAGCATGGCCTTCCTTCCACTTCCTATATGTATCCTTTTTTGTTTTCAGGTCGTCTCTAAGCTTTTTGTGGAGCCACATTGGTTTCCTCTGTTGTCTTTTCTCCTTGTTGGAATTGTTTGCCTTTAAAAATTCCTTTTTTAAATACTCCCACCCATCCGGCACTCTTTTTCTCATGAGGCTCACTTGCCACGGGACCTTACTTATCATAGTAATCAGTGGAATCAGTTACCTAGGGAGGTTGTGGGCTCTCCCACACTAGAGGCATTCAAGAGGCAGCTGGACAACCATCTGTCAGGGATGCTTTAGGGTGGATTCCTGCATTGAGCAGGGGGTTGGACTAGATGGCCTTGTAGGCACCTTCCAACTCTGCTATTCTATGATTCTATAGTTCTGAGTTTATTAAAATCAGCTTTCCTTCAAGTATGACGTGGTCACTTTACCCCAGAGTTCCCGTAACTGCCACTTTATCCACTAAGTCATCCCTATTTGTCAATATCAAGTCAAGGATTACCGATCCTCTAGTTCCTTCCTCAACTTTCTGTAGGAGAATGTTATCACCCACACATGTTAGGAATTTCTTGGAAGGGATGCTTTTGGCAGTATTGGTCTCCCAACAGATATCAGGGTAATTGAAGTCCCCCATCACTACTACAACACACTTCTTTGAAACACTGGCAATTTGTTGCTCAAAAGTTTTGTCCTCGTCTTCTCCTTGATTGGGTAGTTGGTAGTAGACTCCGATGATCATGTTCTTTTTATTCCTTGCCCCATTTATTTTAATCCAGACACTCTCGATTGGGCTCCCAGTCTGACCCACCTGTATTTCTTTACAAGGATAGGTATTTTTAACATATAGTGCAACTCCACCTCCCTTTCTATTTCTTTTGTTCTTTTTGAACAAGTTATATCCTTCAATTGCTATATTCCAGTTATGGGAGTCATGCCACCAAGTTTCAGTTATATCTATCAGGTCGTATTTGCCTTCATTTAATAAAGTTCAAGTTCGTTCTGTTTGTTTCCCATACTCTGTGCGTTAGTATATAGACATCGAAGACCATGTGTTTTATAGTCTGGCTTTGTTCCTACATTGTTGTGGACACTATTTTGGGGCACTATTGAAGCTGTTCTCTGTACTGTGGTGCATTGGCCTTCATCCATTGTTGCCTTGAAGTTTACGTCTTCCACCCCCGTAAGATTCAGTTTAAAGCCCTCCTGATCAAGTTCTTCATGCTGTGGCCGAACACATTCTTTCCAGCCCTTGTGAGGTGCAACCCATCCCTTGCCAGCAGTCCATGTTCCAAGTAGCGTAGCCCATGGTCCCAGAATCCAAAACTCTCACGTCGGCACCACCTTCGTAGCCAGTCATTCATCCGGAGTATTTTTCTTTCCCTTTCTAATCCTCTTCCAAGAACCGGGAGGATGGATGAGAAAAATTTCTTTGTAGCTCTGCTTGGCGACATCATTTGTTCCCACATGGATGAGAAAAAAGGGGTATGTGTCTGTGGGCTTTATGAGCTTCGGTAACCCTTCAGTCACATCTCTAATCTGTGCTCCAGGGAGACAGCACACCTGGCGAGTCCATGGGTCTTCATGACATACTTGGGTTTCAATCCCATTCAGAAGGGAGTCTCCCACGACTACTCTTCTCTTCTTCTTGGTTGTCCTACCTTCTGCCTCTTGTTCACTGTTGCAGTGTCTCCTGTACAAACTCCTCTGCAAACTGTCCTCCAGTCTCATCCTCCAGTAGCTGAAAGCGGTTGCTTAACTCTAATGGTTCCACCAGTGCAGAATGCCCTAGTTCTTCTGCTCCTAACTGTCATTCTTTTCCAGGGAGTTTCCTCTTCATTGGCTTTCCTCCCCTCAGCATACTCCACTTCTGCTTCAGCTGGCTGCTGCTCTTCAATCTCGTGTGCTTCTTGTTGCTGTTGCAGTTCCACCGTTCGGTCTAAGAACTCCTCGTCTTCTTTTATTCTTTGGAGGGTGGACACTCGCCGCTCAAGTCCTCTCACTTTTTCTTCCAAAAGTGCCACCAGCTTGCACTTGTTGCAGGTATAGGCCATGTTGAGCTCAGGCAGAAACACTAACATTGCACACTCTTTGCAGGTCACCACCTCTAGGGACTCCTTTCCATCCATATTGTCTATTTCTGCTTTGTTTTTTCCTTTCTGATTATAGCGGAATTGCCTTTGCTTTGTCCTGTCCTCTCTGAAGGTACACAACTATATGAATATGTCTTAAGATAAAATAAGATTTTTTGGTGGGGGTGGGTGTTGTGTGTTTTTTTCTTTTCATGTTTTTCTTTGTTTTTTTGTTTTTTCCTTGTTTTTTTTTCCTTAGAGACCTTCCCTGCAGAACTCCCCCTGTCAAACTCCTGTTTGCTCACTCTCTGTTCACTCTCTCTCTGGGAGCTGGCTTTCTTTTCTAGCTTCTAGTTTAGCTGAGCCAGCTGCTCTTCCCTGCTTCTGCTCAGCTCCAAGTCAGGAAGCAGAATGAGGTCGCTGGGAGGCCAACACATGGTGTCGCCCCTGACCTGCACTCATCTTGCCTCTCCCCATCCCTTTTCCATCTTATTTTGGAGCGGGGAAAGTCTAGGTTTTCCCCCCCTGTGCAAAATAAAGCCACTCCTCCCTCCCTTGGATCGTTGTCAATGCGCTATATCAGACCATCCTGTTTTTAGATGGGGGCAAAGGGTGTGTCTAAGGGCAGTCTCAGGGGCAAAAGAGGAGGACGGTGCCATTCTCCACTCAACCATGAAGTGAGACTGAGAGACGGTACCCAATCATCCCACAGAGAAGGCAAGCGAGGCGGCCGCTGCCCGTGCCTGGACTCTGTCCCATTCAACTCTATGGTTCTTACTCCTGAGTAGGCACGTCTAGATTTTCTGACCAGAACAACGTCGGCTTCCCATTGCCATGCCAAATTAACCACAAACTTCTCCAAAAACTAATTGTAACACTTTCTCTTTACTTATATTGTTTAATATGATGTTAGGGGAAAGTGTAACATCATATCTATATAAATAAAAATGTAAATGTCCGTTCGAAACAGACGTTATATCTCCGAAAGTTCTTCACCGATTGCTTTGAAATTTTGACACAACGTTGCATTCGAATATGCGAGCGTTGTTATGTAACTATGTTCTATATGGGGTCAAAGGTTTGTCTTAAAATCGAAGAAATAGGCCTCCTCAAAACCAGTCCTGCTGATCATTGTGACATCGCAAACCAGTAGGCCAATCCGCTGCCTCTGACTCCTCTCCTATTTGCATGTTTTCTCACAATTGGCTGAGTGAATATAGATGTCACACCTGTGACAGTTACACGTTCTGAAGAAAGGTCACTGCCAGGAGTTTCCGCTAACCCTCTCACCGTAAAAACATCCTTTTTAAAAAACCAAACTATCTGCTTTACTTCATCCAAATAATGCCTCGCAGAAGATCACACTTAGGTTGTCGTACTCACGGAGCGGAAGCACTGCGACGAGAAATTGCAAATCAGACTGAGAAAGAACGGACATCAGCAAACGAGAAAAAAAGAAAAAGAATGCCTCAAATACGTGCCAAGGAACCAGCCAAGCAACGTTCAGCCAGACTTGAGGATGCACGGTTGCGAGCACGGCAATTGCGTTCTACAGCTTCAGATCTGCTTTGTTCTCAACAGAATGAATGCAACAGACTGAGAGTGGCTGAAAGACGTCAACGAGAAACAGCACATCAGCGTCAAACACGACCCCATGGTAAACAATCACATGATTACAATCGCCTTGCATTCCGGTACAACCCAGCTGATGATTATAGTTTGAGGCGGCATGTTCTCATCGGCACTATGACTGAAGTGTGTCCTTATTGCAAGGCTCTTAAATTTAATGGAGAAACAAAAGGAATGTGTTG
The DNA here is from genome assembly GCF_023053635.1 of Elgaria multicarinata webbii. Classification (NCBI taxonomy): domain Eukaryota; kingdom Metazoa; phylum Chordata; class Lepidosauria; order Squamata; family Anguidae; genus Elgaria; species Elgaria multicarinata. The sequence continues at coordinate 21,532,681 of NC_086188.1, read as the reverse complement.
CACTGCTGGAAAAATTAAACTGCCTCAACTTGGAGAACCACCAGAGCCATTACAAACTTTGCTTGCCGGATATACCGCTGAATCAAAGCATTTCCTATCTAAAATCAGGAAATACAACCCATGCTTCCAAATGACGTCGTTCGGTGCAGAAATCATCACAGCTCCATTTATGCCAACTTTCAAAGTCAAACGACAAATTTATCATAAAGCCGGCTCCTTCCTTCCGTTTCAAGATAGTCAACATAAATTCCTACAAATGTATTTCATTGGTGATGGCAATGATGAATTGAATGCACGCTGCGGAATTTATACCGGCATAAAAACAGCAATTGACATGATGCCATCTGATACACACAAGATTGTTATTCATGCTGACAAAATGCCTGCTGGAGAACATGTGCGAAGATTCAATGCTCCAACTATAGACGAAGTGGCAATTGTTATAGTCAGAGATCAATCTTGACAGGACCTTTCAAAGGTGAAGATGTCCTCATTCCTCGCATTCCTATGATTCCAACAGATATGCCATTTCAATTTAAGAGATTGCAATTCCCCATTCGATTGGCGTTTGCAATCACCATCAACAAAGCTCAGGGCCAATCTTTAGAATTGTGCAGTTTAGATCTAGACACAGATTGCTTCTCATATGGACAATTATATGTTGCGTGTTCTAGAGTCGGCAAACCAGACAATCTCTATATCTACACAGACAATGGAACAACTAAAAATATTGTATATCCACAAGCATTGTGAAATTAAACATATTAGAAACATCTGCTTTGTCTTTTCTTTCTTTTCAATTTAACCAGACTGAGCCACAGCAACGCGTGGCAGGGTACAGCTAGTTAAACAATATAAGTAAAGAGAAAGTATGATGTTAGGGGAAAGTGTAAGAGCCTCGTGTGGAAAGCAGCAGTTTCTGCAGCTGAAACTCTACCCACGGCCTGAATTCGATCCCAGCGGAAGCTGGTTTCAGGCAGCCGGCTCGGGTCGACTCAGCCTTCCATCCTTCCGAGGTCGGTAAAATGAGTACCCAGTTAGCTGGGGGAAAGGTAATCACGGCCGGGGAAGGCAACCACCCCGCTATAAGGCCTGCCAAGGAAACGTCAGCGAAAGCTGGCATCCCTCCAAGAGTCAGTTATGACTCAGTGCTTGCACGAGAGGTTCCTTTCCTTTCCTTTCCTAGGGGAAAGTGTAGTGTGTTGTTTTACCATAATTGTGCAGTTTCAGGCTGCCATTCGTGCAGAAATTTTATATATATATATATATATATATATATATATATATATATATATATATAAATCTGCAGGGGGAAGGGGAATGTAGGGGGCGGGGTGGAAGATTTTGCCAGCACAGTAGCAATACAGGTGAAAATAGTACAACAACGTACAGACGTGAAAGTGCCCAGTGCTCGACCCGCTAAGGAAACGGAGGGGGAAACTGTGGACTCAAAGTGGAGTGTGTGGGGGGGGGAGTAGGTGTGATGGAGCTCTTTAACTCAGATGACAATATGATGAGTTACATGCCAGATTGTTCCACTGTCTTCCTCACTGTGTTTTTCTTTTCTTTTTGAAAGGTTTTTCTTTTAATATACACCCTCAATATGTGGGAGAGATTTCACCAAAGAAGCTGCGTGGATTTACAAATGCCACAGTGGCTGTTTTTTTGACACTAGGGAAAGTCGCAGGACAAGTGATAGGCCTTGGGTAAGTGCATCTACTTATTTACTTATTTATTTATTAAATTTATATAACGCCCCATAGCTGAAGCTCTCTGGGCGGTTTACTTAGGGGCAATTAGTGCCCCCTGAGGTTAATTGGGCAGAGTGAGGAGTCACTTGAGGTGGTGTTGCATAAATTATGCCAAATCCGAGTGTGCCAAAATCCAATAATGGAACACTCACGAAAGATCTCCGTCAAGGCATTGGGCTCCAAATGTTTATTCTCGAGAATAGGTGATGACCTGGTGCTCTCGCGCTACAAAGACAGGATCACACCGGGCTGGGGGGCAAGACTAGCTTATATACTTCTAGGCAGTGGTCAGAAGGGGAGCTGCACCTGAGATTGCCATGTGCTTTGCCTGTAGCCCTTCCTCTATTGGTGATGCGGCTAGTGGCCGTTTCAAGGACTTGGCTGAGTTTAACTGGTCAGTGTTATTTCGAACTGACCTATGGAGTTGTCCTGGCAGTTAACCAGCAATGTGGATTCAACAGGATTAACCTCGTCTGTGAAGAAAGGGACTTGGAAGTCACCTACCTGCCACTTACATGGGGGTAAATGGAATTCTTTATTGGGGCATCTGGCCACTCCCCCCTCCCTGCCTTGTGCACCCATTTACTTTTCTAGGTATGTGCGTGTCAGGGGCAAATGGACACTCTAGTTTATTCTTCAGTGGTACAATCTTTTGAATCCCAGCAGAAAGGGGAAACTGAGGCACACAAACTCTAAGATCATATGTACAAAGTGGTAGGGCAGAACCAACACAGCCACACAAAAACACATTATTTTGGACCCGTATTCAAGGCCCATTGCATAGAGAATCAAGTGATTCTCCTGAATGCAAAACAGTGGGGGAAATCCACACAGGTACACAAAACAGTAATAATAATCCATTGCAAAAGGGGGAACGGAGAGCAGACTCGCCAAGCTGAGTATGTGTCAGCAGGGCGGTGGGGGAAATAATTACAATAATGATAACAGTACTACAGTACTACTCCCCCCATCCCACTTTTCCAAAGTCAGGTTTATTTTTAAGGCAAACACAAAACAAGAAAGAGCCACAGTGATATCTGAAAGCCTTCCTTCCTTGCCCCTCTGGTCCCTGGACTGAAGAGCCAGCTGGCCCTCACCCACACTTCACGTACCCTCCAGTCCTTCATTAAATGTGTGCACAAACCCGGCGCCACTAATTGCACACACAAAGTTAAACTGGCCACCACCACTCCTCTGCTGCTGCTTGGGGAGGGGAGTGAGGGCAGAGAACAGCAGCTGGCTGCCCCATCCATATTGTCCCAAAGTGCTCTTGTTGCAGCCCCTTTCCCCAGTTCTGAAACAACTCCCTTGAAAGCCTTTGTGGAATCCAATAGCACTAACTAAAAATGAAAATAATCCAGGCTTCTTAATAGATTTCTTCATTTCCTCCTGAAGTTGCATGTTGAATTTGGGGGCTTTGACTTTGGGTTTGGAGATGTGAAAATGCGATTCCAGGGATCAGAGCTGAGGCCTGGGCTGCAGGAGAAAAGAAGTGTTTCAGTGTCAGCTGAAGCCAGAAGAAATCCAAAGAACAAATGATATTCTTTTAAATATTTTATGTTGAAACCATGGGTATATGTTGTAGAACTTTTGTTTCCCACCTCCTTGATTTCATATATTTATCATACAGAATTTGAGAGAATAATAAATAAGCAATTGCAAAATAATCCAGTCCAAAGAACAAACTCATCATATATCAAAACCTCTTGCATTTGTTACAAAGCAAAACCTGGGCTGTGCTTCATGGCTGTGCCCTGATCCATGAAATAAAATCTGTTGTTTCAGGAGGAAAGGTGACACAGCCACACTGAAACTCTCAGGACTTGAATTTGCATGCTAAAATTATTCCCTCCACTCAAAAATAAAAAAGGATTAAAACATTCTACTTGACATTTGAATAATGATTGAACTTTCCATTTGGAGAATGTATTTCAGTTTTCTATGGGGAGAGGAGAGAACCTAAATATTTAAATATTGGTGCTGCTCCATCATCATGGCTGCCAGATTCAAAACAAGCTAGCGGGACTCATGTGCCTTGAAACGTTGTGTGTAGAAGCAAGAATGGTTTACCATCATATCACATGGCCACAGTGGAAAGACTAAGGTTGGCCAAAATAACCCTACTGGAGCCTGGCCTGGGACTGAGGCCCTTTCTACACCTAAGGATTATTCCAGGAAAATGGAGGGATCATCCCTCATGCTCCCGGGATTCCCTGTGTGTCATTTGGACATACAGGGATGATCCCGGGATGATCCTGAGGGAAAAGGCAGGTGTAGAAATGACCTGAGTCTCTGTAACTCCACTGGACCTTGCAACATCAGCACATAGTCAGTTGTGGCTTTTGTGTGGCATGAACGCAATAGTATTCTTCTCCTCCTACAGGGAAATGTTAGGAAGTGAATCCTTGTGGCCTTTGCTGCTGGCATTTAGCGCACTCACAGCAGGGATCCAGCTCGTTACGCTCCCTTGCTTCCCCGATTCCCCATCCTACCTTCTGATACAGAAGGACAATGAAGAAGGCTTCATGAAAGGTAAGAGGCCCTTCTGCAAGTCTTGGGAAGTAGGGCTGGGAAGGGCTTTGGCCCCTGAGAGCCAGGCTTGTATGTGTGCTCAGGTGTGGGCTCCTGCCAGGCCTTGGCCGATGGGGGTCCCAGATCCTCCCCTCCCTCTGCCCTATGCTATCAGACCTCCCCACAGACAGTCAAGCGAGATGAGGAGAAGGAGGGGACGTAAGGAGGCAGCCATGCTTGCTAAAGATCTTGGAGAGCCACTCCTGTGAGGCCAGACTGTAGGAAGCTGCTTTCAACTGAGTCAGCATAAGGGAGCTTTGTTAGATCAATGTTCTTTTACCCAGGGATGAAATCCAAACAGCCCTTAAGCACGACTCCACCATTCCAGCGACAGAGGGTTCAAAAGCGCTTTATTGATTAGTAATCAAGGCCTGGTCTCTTCAAAGGGAGCAATCAGACAAAGACATTGGGAATTCAGCACAGCATTTGAGCCTGCAAGGGGCAGGGCCCAGTAGCAGCATTAACCAATCAGAACATAACACTGGGGCATAGCTAATTTTGCTAAACAATTCTCTTTGTTTTATAAACAATCCCTTTGCCTTACAGTAAGTTACAGAAAGTTAACTTTGACACAGGAGGACTGGAGCCGAAGCTCTTGTTTATGTGAGAAGACAGATGCAAGGATGCACTCAAGGAAATATTCTCACATGCATGACATTTTGCCTGCTGTATGATAGCTACTTTACAGTTTCCTTTTAAAAATGGAGACACTTATGCTAACAGCTTCACCTGTTCACTTCCACGTGCGAGTGGAACTGGGCTTCTCATGTTGCTGAGTGTCCTGGACTATCTTCTCAGCTAGATGGTATTTTAGCCCCATGCCTGGTGTTGGGCATATTTATTTATTTATTTATTTATTACATTTTTATACCGCCAATAGCTGAAGCTCTCTGGGCAGTTCACAAAAATTAAAACCACAGTAAAACACCCAAGAGGTTAAAACACAATTACGAAATACAGTATAAAAAGCGCAACCAGGATAAAACCACACAGCCAAGTTGATATAAGATTAAAATACAGAGTTAAAACAGTAAAATTTAAATTTAAGTTAAAATTAAGTGTTAACATACTGAGTGAATAAAAAGGTCTTCAGCTGGCGACGAAAGCAGTACAGTGTAGGCGCCAGGCGGACCTCTCTGGGGAGCTCGTTCCACAACCGGGGTGCCACAGCAGAGAAAGCCCTCCTCCTAGTAGCCACCTGCCTCACTTCCTTTGGCAGGGGCTCACGGAGAAGGGCCCCTGTAGATGATCTTAAGGTCCGGGTAGGTACATATGGGAGGAGGCGTTCCTTCAGATAACCTGGCCCCAAACCGTTTAGGGCTTTAAATGTCAATACCAGCACTTTGAATTGGGCCCGGACCTGGACTGGCAGCCAATGAAGTTGTAAAAGGACTGGCGTAATGTGATCTCGCCGGCCAGTCCCTGTTAATAACCTTGCTGCCCTGTTTTGCACCAGTTGAAGTTTCCGGACCGTTTTCAAAGGCAGCCCCACGTATAACGCATTGCAGTAATCCAAACGAGAGGTTATCAGAGCATGGATAACTGTAGCTAAGCTATCTCTGTCCAGATAAGGGCGCAGCTGGTATATCAGCCTGAGCTGATAAAAGGTGCTCTTTGCCACTGAGTTCACCTGTGCCTCAAGTGACAGTTCTGGATCCAAGAGCACCCCCAAACTACGGACCTGATCCTTTAGGGGGAGTGCAACCCCGTCCAGGACAGGGCAAACATCACCTCACCAGACAGAAGAACCACCCGCTAACAGTACCTCCGTCTTGTCTGGATTGAGTTTCAGTTTATTAGCCCTCATCCAGTCCATTACCGTGCCCAGGCACTGGTTCAGAACAGCCACTGCCTCACCTGGGTTTGATGAAAAGGAAATGTAGAGCTGGGTATCATCCGCATATTGATGACACCTCAGTCCACATCACCGGATAATCCCCCCCAGCGGCTTCATGTATATGTTAAACAGCATAGGGGATAAGATAGAGCCCTGTGGAACCCCATGGCTTAGGTGCCATGGCACAGAGCAATAATCCCCCAGCACCACCTTCTGGAATCGGCCATCCAAGTAGGAGCGGAACCACTGCAACGCAGTACCTCCAACTCCCAGCTCAGACAACCTATCCAGAAGGATACCATGGTCGATGGTATCAAAGGCCGCTGAGAGGTCCAGGAGAACCAACAGGGTCACACACACCCTGTCTCTCTCCCGACAGAGGTCATCCCACAGGGCGACCAAGGCAGTTTCCGTTCCAAAACCAGGCCTGAAACCCGATTGAAATGGATCTAGATAATCCGTTTCATTCAAGAGTGCCTGGAGTTGTCCTGCAACCACCCGCTCAAGCACCTTGCCCAGGAAAGGGATATTAGCCACCGGCCTGTAGTTGTTAACATCTTCCGGGTCCAGATTAGGCTTCTTCAGGAGTGGTCTAATTGCCGCCTCTTTTAAAGAGGCCGGCACCACTCCCTCTCTCAAGGAGGCATTTACAACCTCCTGGACCCAGCCGGCGATCCCCTCCTTATTTGATGTAATGAGCCACGAGGGGCAAGGGGCAAGCACACAGGTGGTCGACCGGACTTGGCCAAGCACCTTGTCCACATCCTCGGGCCTCAATAACTGAAACTCATCCAATAAAACTGAACCGGACGGCGCTCTGAACTCCTCTACTAGTGGAACTGCATTAAGTGTGGTGTCCAATTCATGACGAATCTGAGCGACTTTATCTTCAAAGTGCCGTGCAAACTTGTCACAGCGTGCTACCGAGGGTTCCACCATCTCTCGCCCTGGCCCAGAGTGTAACAGGTCGCGAACCACCCGGAAAAGCTCCGCCGGACGACACTGAGAAGACACAATGCTGGTGGAAAAGAACTGTCTCTTTGCCACCCTCACCGCCACAGAGTAGGCTCGATAGTGAGCTCTAACCCGTGTTCGATCAGACCCAGCATGAGTCTTCCTCCACCTGCGTTCTAGCCGTCTCCCCTCTTGCTTCATTGCCCTCAGCCCAGGTGTATACCAAGGAGCTGACCGGGCTCTGCTCAGAGGGAGAGGACGCTTGGGTGCGATCGTGTCAACCACCCGAGTCATCTCTGCATTCCACAGAGCGACCTGGGCTTCGACAGGAGCACCGGCCATATCAGCAGGAAAATCACCCAGAGCCCTCTGGAATCCATCGGAGTCCATTAGCCTCCGGGGGCGGACCATTTTAATAGGCCCCCCACCCTTGCAGAGGGGAAAGGCCGCCGAGAGTCTAAACCTCAGTAGGAAGTGATCCGACCATGACAAGGGAGTAGATGTTAGTTCCCCCACTTCCAGATCACCATCCTCCTGCCCAGTCGAGAAAACCAGATCAAGCGTGTGTCCCTTTGCGTGTGTTGGGCCGATGACATGTTGAGACAGCCCCATGGTTGTCATGGCAGCCATGAAATCCTGAGCCGCTCCGGATACAGCAGCCTCGGCATGGAAGTTGAGATCCCCCAGAACCACCATCCTGGGGGTCCTCAACACCAGGTCCGAGACAACCTCCGTCAGCTCAGGCAGGGAGACTGTGGGGCAGTGGGGTAGACGGTACACCAGCAGAATCCCTAATCTGTCTCAAGGACCCAACATACAGTACAAACACTCCAGACCAGCACTCGACTGAACAGGAAGCCTAGAGAGGGAGATTGTATTCCTATAGACCACGGCAACCTCCCCTCCCCGGCTCTCGAGTCTGTGCTGGTGCTGCACCGAGTACCCAGGAGGGCAGAGCTGGGTGAGAGCAACCCCCCCCCCAGTTCACCCACCCAGGTCTCAGTGATGCATACCAGGTCAGCCCCCTCATCCACAATCAGATCATGGATGAGAGAGATTTTGTTTTGGACTGACCTGGCATTCAACAGCAGCAGCACCAGACCCGAGAGCAAGCTGATAAGGCCGCCAGGAACCATCTGGTTGGGAGAAGGACTAGAAGAGGGGATAGCTGTAAGGAATCTGTCTCCTCTTCTCCTCATCTGGCCTGTTCCTCCCCTAGCACCATACCTCCCCCTACCTGTGACCACAGTTATGCAGGCACCCCCATATTCCCCAGAGCTCCCCAGGCAAATATTAAAAATTATTTAAAAATTGATTAAAATTTTTTGAGAAATTGCTGTTGGTTGCTGGTTGGCTGGTGTTCTCCAAAACAGGGTGGCTCCTCTGCGTGACGCAAAGCGCACTCGGCGCCGCACTCGGCGCGCGCCGAGGCGCTGCCTCTGGCCGGCTGGAGCTTTACCTTTAAGCAAGGCGGGGCACTACTCAGCAGATGTTCAGCAGCTGGGGGAAAGAGAATGCAGAGCCCAGGCTCCTGCAGCCCCAAGGTCTTCTCTCCCCACTGCAAGCGCATGTGTAGGGATTTTGGCTACTAAGTGCTACTGAAATGGCACTGACTGAAGGTGTGCAGAAGTGTAGTTGTATGGATTTTGTCAGTTCTCAGAGGAGATAGAGAAGAACCACAGGGAAAACACAGGAGAACAATATTTGATGACAGCATCATGTAAATGCCCCACAAAGTGAGTGAATAAATAGTAGCAATTCCAGAGTAAACACATTTATTTATTTATTTATTTATTATTACATTTTTATACCGCTCAATAGCCAAAGCTTTCTGGGCGGTTCACAAAAATTAAAACCTTTAAGAACATAATAAAACATCATGTGAAATCAGTGCTGATCAAAGGGTGGTGATGTTGGGGCACATAGATGGATTCAGACATTTAATTCCTTTCATGCCACAGCCATTAGGCAGCTCTGGGGTGAAGGTGACCATCAAGCAGAAATCAATGACCTCAAGAAGGAGAAGGCAGCCATGCCGAGCACCAAAAGCCTCCGGGTGCTTGAGGTGATGAAGACGCGATCTCTGCGCTGGCAGCTGTACGTGATGATCACCGTCATGACCACATTGCAGCTCTGTGGCATCAATGCAGTTGAGTCTTAGCTTTTGAAGGATGTTACGGCGGCGGCAGCAGCCTGAAAGTCAGCAACCTATAGGTCCAGCAGCCCCACACAGAAGCAAGGTTCATAGAATCAACACAGACAAGGAGAGCCCATGCCCTTCCTTGGCTCTTCAGCCCAGCCATCTCCAGGCTCTGCCTTCTGCAGCGCACATGAGCAGCAGCCAGGCAATCTGGCTCCTGTCCAAGTCAGTTGTACATTAACAGTCTTTAACTATGCAGCCACACCACATCAGCTAGCACTGTCCCTTTGGTTCATGATCCTTCCCCAGAGTAGACCTCCCTCACTTGACAGCAAATCTGAGGCTGATGTGAGTTTCAAGGGGTTGTTACTGGAAGAAACCACTCCAGGAGGAGCCTCCACAGACTCCAGTGCAAGGAAATACTCTTGCATGTGGAAGGAAGGGGTGACTAACTCCCTGCTGGCTGCGTGTGCAGAGAACAGGGCCAGGGCTAGATCTACACTAGTTATTTATAGCAGTATTAAGTGCACTGATAACTGTTGGGGGAAATTCCACATTCCACATACTGCTTTCAGGATGCTGCTTCCTGCTTTTTCTTCAACATTATGCAAAATACCGCAACAAATATCATTGTTTGTCCTATGAGTTCATAGAATCATAGAATAGCAGAGTTGGAAGGGGCCTACAAGGCCATCGAGTCCAACCCCCTGCTCAATGCTATAAATTCACAAGACGGATATAGTGTTACCATGGTGGCATCGTAATGATTTGACACAAGGTGTAGTTGTGGCCCAGGAGTCCTTGCACAGGAGTCATCTAATGCCCATAAGAGCTGCTGGATCATGTCATCCAGCTGCAGGTCTCTGGCCTTCTTTCCTTCTAAAGCCCAGATGCAGCCTTCTTTTCACCACTTCGGCCTCTTTCAGATCTACTTCTACTCGTTCGAGGTCTTCCGCACTGCCAAGTTTGAAGAAGAGCTCATCCCATACGTTGCACTGGGAGTTGGGATCTGCGAGTGCCTCTCATCCATCTTGTGTGTAAGTTCAAAGAGAAGAGAAGACCTTGTTTTAAAATGGGGGGAGACCATCCTGTTCCCCTCCCTCCCCGCCCCGCCCCCTCTCTCTGCACAATAAAGGACAGGGCAGTGGGGAGGGAATCACAGATATTTTCTTAAAAATGCAAACATATTTTAAGACATTTGATACACATTCATAAAGCTTCCATCCTATAGAGACCGGAATGAGAAAATTCCATTGCATACTGTTGTTTTTATACTGTTTTTATGTTTTTAAATTTTTGTATACTTTTAATGTTTACTATTTTTAATTGTTGTAAACCACCCAGAGAGCTTCGGCTGTGGGGCGGTATATAAATGTAATAAATAAAATAAATAAAATAAATATTAAGAGAGCAGGGCTTCAGGGTCCTTCGCAGAACAACCACCGTATATTTTCAAGGCCAGGCTTCAAGACAGATAATGAAGAAAGGACTACAGAGGATATTGGCTCCGAATACTGATGCCAACACTGGATATACTTTTGAGGCAGCGATTTGACCAGCCTCTTCCAATGCTCCATTTTTTTTGCCTTCCAGAGTTCCCTAATCGAGTGCTTTGGGCGGAGGCGGCTGCTGTGGGGAGGCTATGCCTCAATGGTCCTGGTGCTCGCGCTGCTCACAGTGACCCTCTCGCTCCAAGTAAGGGGGTCTCTTCAGCCATTGAAGCAACTACCTCAGGCAGCTGATTTGAGGTGCTATTAAGGGGGAGGGAATGACGGGCCATCTGCTTTGACTTGGGGGCACAGTCCAAAGGCCCATCAAAATGTTCCTTGATGCTTCTCAGTCACCAGGAACTAGTCCCCTTCGGCTTAACCCCCTTCAGCACCCAACACCCTGGCTGCCTTAGCAAGAGTCCGGAGGGACAGTTTTTTCAAGTCCCCTTTTCCATTCTAGCATCACTTCTTTTGGATGCACTACTGCAGCGTCATTCTGATCTTCCTCTTTGTTCTCTTCTACGGCATTGGGCCCTGTGAGTACCTACGCATTCAGCATGGTGGGCAGAGACGGGGGGACATGGCACTTCAGGCCTGCTCCAACACTTGGAGGTCATGAGCAGCCAGCCTGGGCTGCAGACCCTGGGCAGACCTGCCCTGCCCTCAGTTGGCACGGGACATGCCCAGCCATTGGAGGAGAGTGACGGAAGCCTTCTCAGTGCTGTTGTTAGGCAGCCACCAAGTATGTGACCTTATCAGTTCTGTGCCCTACAACTCCCCCTGACACCAGCATTGTGGCCTAGAACTGGGAAGATGTTGTGCCAGATTCTGCTCAGCCCCCTTCTCCAGGAGGGTTGAATGACGCATGTCCAGGTGTCCAGCAAGGTTTGCATCTGAGCCCATCTGAAAGGCTGCATGCTGTTCGCTCCTGAGAACTGTGCCTTATGGGTGGCTAGTGCAGCTAGGGGCATGCAGCATCATGCCTACACACCACATCCAGCCTGCACAAACATCCTGCCTCTAGAAAAGCACCCCTCCATCCCCTGAATGACTGCTCGACGGTTCATGCGAGCTGAGGCCCTGGACCATGACCGCCAGAAACGCCTCTTGCCAGGGTCCTCCCGCAGCTCTGTACAGAAACATCTCCTCTCCACCTGATGTGGGGCCATGAGGAATGTGTGCTGCTTACTTACTGTGTGTCAACTTCTCTTTGTCTTCACCAGCTGGAGCCACCATCTCCGTCATGGTTGAAATCTTCAACCAGAACTTCCGCCCATCTGCCTTCGTCATCGTGGGGATCATCAACTGGTTGGGTCTCTTTCTGCTCGGGATGATTTTCCCGGTCATTGTGGTAAGAGACCAAACCACCAGATCACAAAAGTCAATGAGGATGGTTCTGTAGTGGCTCCTTTGCACCATCAATTGAAAAGGAAACATGCAGAACATACTGGGCTTGCTCGGTGGAGCAGATGCTTCTCCATGCTTACCTAGGCCCTAGCTAGCCCAAAGTTTGCAAATACTGTTTTGAGAATGCAATACATTTTTCTTTTAAAATTTAACTTTTCTTTTATTTCTGTTTTCAGGAATATCTTGGTCCCTTCTGCTTCTTGATCTTCATGGTAATCCTTGCTGTTTCAAGTGTTTTCATTTACCTTTTCCTTCCAGAAACAAAGGGAAAATCCATCATGGAAATTACAATGGAGTTTAATAAGTTGAATTATGGAAAGACTCATGTTTTTCCTACAGAAAATAATTACCCAAAGGAAACCAGTTTTTGTACCAGGCTTTAACTCCCCAGTTTCGAATCTCTATTTCTTAGGGAGTTGTCCGTTGTGTTGCTGATACAAATGAAACTGTGGCATTCATCCAAGCTGGAACATTTACAGTTACATTGCTCTGTCATTCTCTCGGCTTCACAGAGAGCTTCATCAGTGAAATCCTCCTGTTTACATCCTGTTAACCAGAAGATCTGACTAGGCCCTTCCCCAAGATATGTTGCTGGGAGCTGCCTGTGTGTCCTAACACTGCCTCTCCTTTTGTGTTGTGGTGCTAACATGTTCCAGCCCCACAAAATGCCATTCACCAGTTGCTGTGTCCCAGAGGAGCCCTCCCAAGTCGTCGAACTGAAGCTCAAAGGCTGTGAATGAAGCCACCATGGAGGAGGGAGACGGTGCAGTTTCCATGGCCCACCCTAGAAGGACTGGAAGCAATGGCCTCAGGCAGCCAGTGTGAGCCAAGCCCTGCATCCCAATGCCAGTAATGGATTGGTGGTGCTAATTCTTTTTACATGAGTATTTAATTGCTTTGAGTGCAAATACTGGAGGAAAATAGAGCATAAATGAAATAAATAACAATAGCTAATAGGTGAGGAAGATAAGGGTATAAGTTCCACAAAGGGAGGTCCCTGTGCCTAGAAGCCTCTTGATGCCAGCACTGAGCGACAAAGACCGGAAGACTGAGGGAATCCATCTACTGAAATCTGCACATGTGCTCTTCACACCTTATGTTCAATCCCAACTAGCGTACATACTTGGTACTTGCACGTTTGTTTTTTTATAAGCCATTGTTGCGTGTGACCAGGACCTGAAGAGTTTTAGTCTGAATGAGCCACAGGCTGATCACCCTCCTGTTTGAAGCTCTTCAATATGTAAGACACACACACACTCAACTTGCTCCCTCCAGCGCAGCTAAAACCAGGCAGGTTCAGATGCAAAGCTTACAAGATGCTACTACCAATATCTAAGACAAGAGTGGCCTGTTGGGAGCTTGACATGAACCCTATTGGATTGGTACTGAGTCTCTCCCCTCACCTCCCCATAACAAGTCAACAGCACTATTAGCTCTGCCATGATGTCTCCCTATCATTCACCTAGAATCTTACGTACACAAAGACGAATTGTAAATCCCCAAAGCATTTCTCTCATTCTCCAAGGACCTGGTCTCGTTAGCTCACAAAGCAGTGTCAGATGTTGACATAAGAAGTGGGCCTTCCTCATCCCTATCTCTCCTTTTGTATATCCGAAGGGTTGAAAACACTCCGTTTGAGTCATACCAGTAAAGGGGCGATAGGGTCTGAGAGAGGTCTTGCTATGCCAGCAGAAACATCCCACCAGAGGAGTGGTTCTGCCAGTGGAAAGCCAAAATGGGGTGGAGCCATGGGCAGGAAGGGTGCAGAGGAAGTGCACACTAATGCCCTAGCCATGGCTGAGCCTCGTCCTCCCTTCAGTAGGACGGATTGTCTTCTTATACGCTACCTCTGCATTTGCAACATCTCCGTGATGTATTGTGAAAGAATAGCGTAACTCAGAATACTATCACAGCACAACAACAACATATAACCCCACACAGCAAGTTCAGAAGTCAGATGATGGGGTGTGTGGCACAGGACGTTCTCTCTCTGGTCCCATAACATACACACTTAGAGCTCACAGTGGAAGGAAACAAGGGGGAAGAGCACTTCGTATAAAACAGACTGGCTTCAGAACACACAGGGGAATTAGAGACATTGCTATAGCACTTCCAGATGTTGTTGGACTACAACTCCCATCTCCCCTGGCCATTGACCTGTGGTGGCTGGAGCTGTTAGAAGTTGGAGTCCAACAACACCTCAATGCCTCCAGAACCATGGATTCCCATCCCTGTGTTCTGCACTGATTTGGCGTACTGAGTCCATTTCCATGTGTCACGTTATAGGAGGGACTTTGACAAACGGGTGTCTCCAAAGGTCCATGTGTGGACCAGGATGGGGAAGGGGCTAGAAAACAAGTCCTATAAGGAGTGGTTGAAAGGGCTGGGCATATTTAGCCTGGAACATTTATTTATTTATTTATTTAGTATATTTATTTGTATCCCACCTTTTCCCCAATACTGGGCCTCAGGGTGGAGAAGATTAAAGGGAAACATCAAAGTGGTTTTAAATGATTTTAAATTTTGTATACTTGTTTTTAATGTTCATTGTTTTTAACTTCTGTAAACAGCCCAGAGAGCTTTGTCGATGGGGCGGTATATAAATGTAATAAAACAAATGAATAAATAAATCTGGGGGGCATCTACACTACTGCTTTAAAGCACTTTAAAGCGCTTTATAACAGTTTTGACAACTGATGGGGCCCAGGACACACTGCATATACAGGTTTCAAAACGTTTTCAAAGTGCTTTAAAGCGCTTTAAAAGCAATAGTGTAGATCCCCCCCTGAAGGGCTGCCATGCAGAAGATGGAACAGACCTGGCCAGATCTACACCTTGTGTTGACTCATTAAGAATGTGGACTATATGGAATGTGGATTGTGCCCCAACAGTTATCAGTGCACTTCAATACCGCTATAAAGCAACAGTATAGATTTAGCCTTGTTTTCTCTTGCTCCTGAGGGCAGGAAGCCAATTTTGGCTACATGTAATGATAAATCTCCTGACCATATGAGCTATTTAACAGTGGAGCAGACCATCCTTCTCTGGAGGTATTTCAGCAGCAGAAGCCAGATGCCCATCTGTCGGGGATTTTGTACGTATACCCTATTTTGCAGAATCTACACTGAGAAGGGGTGTTGGACTAGATGTGCTCCATGGTCTCTTCCATGATTCTATTTGTATCATGCCTGTTAGATTGCAAGCAGTTATTTTAAATTATAAGCTACCCTGAGTGCACTGGAAGAAAATATAATGTGGCAAAGACTCCACAGAGGGAGCAAAGTCGTTACAACTGTTTGCAGAAAGAAAAGACAAAGTTCACTGGGCCCAATGATGGAGCAACTCTACCTCACCCCATGGGTGGACCACACAGAGGAACCTACTGCAATCACTCTCTGCTGTCTACATGGGGACTGGACCCCACCTGTGCCAGGAGTTGGTTCGTCCTCTCCCAGGTACAAGCGACCCACTGCTTCATTTCCTGCTTCATCAGAAGGAGAGAGCACAGGCCTGAAGCAACAGGAGGAATTCAGGAGTGCAGTGGACTGGCCAAACTTTTCACGTAATTGTTGTTGAACTCCATCAGGACAAAGTGCAGACAGGGGCCGAGAGAAGGGGGTTGAATGGATGGCAAATTCCCTTTGCAAAGACAACATTAAACCTGGTGGAACTGGTGCTATTCACTCTAAGCTTGCTGGTTTTGTTTTCTTATGCACAAAACCAGAATTAAGATGTGTTTCTTTCTTTTAGGAGGCTATTGATTTAGCCTTTACAGTGTGTCCTCTTCCATCTGCCTCATCCAAAAGCAAAAGCCAGTGAGATGTAAAAAGAAAAGAAAAAGCCTGAAATGTCCCCTTCCCCTCTGCAGTAAAATTGCTAAGACCTCTTTGACAAGATACATTGGCAGCCCCACTTGGGTGCCACAAATAGCATGTGTTCAGCAGTTGCTGCAAGGTGTGGACCAATTTGAACTACCCCAATGAACTTCCCTTGGTGAGAGTTTCAGCACCATTGCGATGCAGAAAGAATCCCGTCCTTCCCTATAAATCTGGACCACTCCCCATGGGATGGCCTCTCCATGAATGCCCCACTTCCTAAACAGGCTGCTGGCGACTTAAGAAATACTGTCTGGAAGGTGGGAGGAAGGAGTGAACATGTACTTCACACAGCATTGTTATAATGGGGTGGAGAAGAAGAGTGTCAACTGAAAATTGGTATGTTGCAGTACCACAGGGGCAGGCAGTTTCAGTGGGTCCAGGGGCCAATTTTCAACTCTTGAAATACACTGCACACACACACACACACACACCCTGCGCAAACCACTGTGGCCACATTTGGCGGTGGCAGAAAAGCAGCAGTTCCACTTCCAGACAAGACCCATGGGGAGCCTGCACCTTTGTCTTAATGTACAATCACACTCCAGAACCCACACGTGCACTAAGACCAGATACAAATTCCCTGCCCACCTTCTTTGAAAGAAAAAATGTGGGTTTTATAAAAAAACAAACAAACCACATGGACCACCCGCATTTGGCGGCAATCTGGCAGCAGCAATTTGGGGCAAAAGAGGCTGCAAAAAGGAAGAGGGTCTGTGTGTTGCTTACCCCTGCACTACACGAAGGCCTAGAAAATCCAGCTCTTACATTTTCAGCTTCTTCCATCTCTTGTTTAAGCTATCCTAATAGCAAAGTCATTATCTGAGGGCCTATCCTTACATAGCCAAAATGGAACCATCCACACACAAGAGGGAGGTTCACAGAAGTATAAAAAAGGGGGGGGGAGTATGAGAAAAAAAACCTAATGGGGAGGAGGGGAGTACTGGCAAACAGCCCAGTGAGAACTGAGAATGCTGAATAGACACAGAATGGTGGCTGTCGGGGGGGGGGGGGGCAACTGGAAAACTGGGGGCAGGGGGTTAGGGAATGGAGTATTCTGGAAGAGGGCCCGGCTGGCTGGCTGAAACCCTGAGAAGCACTCCATACTGCAACATTTTGTTGCAGGCCCCACTTGTACATTCTTTAGTGTGGCTGTGTTTTATTATACCAATTTTGTGTTGTACACTGTCCTGAAATCCAGTGAGTTAACATGCTACATATCAATATTTAAAATGTTAAATATGAATAGGGAACAAAGATGTCTCAGAAATTAAGGCAAATGCCACAAGAAGGGAAGCTGCAGAAGACTGTTGTGCGCAGAGCCCTCAGGATACTCGGTTAAGGATTTTGGGACACAAACACTTACACTGAACCGTGATATCTGGCTGGCACAGGTGGCAGCCTGCAGACTTGAGAGAGGTGCAGAAAGTGGCTGGGAAAATATTCCTCTTCCCTTTGCAAACTGCTTACTTGGTGCAATGCAAATAGTTATTACAAAATCTGGGAAAGGTTACGGGTGCTAAGCAGTTCCCACCACGAGGATTTTGATGCTTATTCAATGTGAATGTTATTCTAGGTATATCTTTTCTCTGCCAGCTCTGGGTAAGATGAGGCTGTCCTTGAGCGTCAGCCTGGGAAGAGGTCACAGCACCATGAAGGCGGTTGCTTCTCCCAGTGTGGGAGTTTGGCTTTTGCATTTGATCCCCAAGATGTGATCTCTGCAAGCTGCTAGCAGAAATGCCCTTCTGGTGCATTCTGCAGTGGCAAATGTAGGGCCAAATCAGATACTGACGTGGCACCTACACTTCCGCCCCCAATAACCTTGGGTGCAAGTGGGGTCCCTGGAGGCTTTAAGGTGCCAGGCTGGGCAATGGGAAGGCAGTGCCCATCTGTGACCCAGCCCTGGTGTCTATAACTGAAGCCTGACAGGGGGAAGGGGGAAGGCGTAGGTCTCCAACACATCCCCAAATCTATCTGGTTTTAGCAACCTGTTGAACACTTGGGAAACTCTGCTGAATGCAAGGATGCAATGGAGGTGGAGATGGAAAACCATCTTGTCACCAACATTGCCAGAAAGCAGGTACGATAATGCGCTCTTGCTCCAGTTCGATCATATTTACCGTGAGATTTGCACTTTCTCTGCTCTGTCTCTTTCATAACCCCAATTTCTCCAATAAACCAGGGAACTGGGTGCACAGGAGTGATTGGTTTCATAGCCTCTTCCATGATCTCACCATGCCATAGTGTGACAAGGGCCTTAATAGGAGCCTGAAAATTTCCCCAAGAGCCTTTAGGAACCCCTTGGATCCTGTCATTCTTCTGGAGCAACTTATAGAATTTTATCTGATACAGCAAAAATGGCCACTGTCAAGCTAAGCTGCTCCAGGAAGAGGCCAAATAACCTTCCGCCCCCAGTCTCACGCTCAGTCAAGAAGGCTGGATGGAGACTGTGCCCTGCTGTAAGTGTGGGGCTGTTGACACAGCCAGGCCACCCCGTGATTGTCATGGCAGCCAGGAGCTGCCTAAGGTAGCTGCCACATGACTGCTGAAACCCCTCAGGACCACAGTCTCCAGGTTTTCCAGAAATACTGCAGAAATCACCTCGGGCAAGGAGATGGGTGGACAGTGAAGTGGTCAGGACAGTCTGTACAACACTCAAATCCAGCACCAGAGCAGCAGGTCTCCTAGTAAGGGAGAAAGTTGCCTTACAGGGGAGAGCAGCCCTCCCCCGCCAGGTGCTGCACTACATTTTCAAAATGCCCATCAGCTCAAAATGGCTCCCAGAGAATTTACACAAATCAGCACTTAGAGCTCCATCACACCAGCGATTTATCACACACTCACCATGCCTGGTATGTGGTTTTACTCACATGATGTCATCCCTGTGCTGAACTCATTTCTCCTCTTCCCCTCCATTTTTCATTCCCTTTTTGAGCAGGGAAAGTCTGGATTATTTTCCCCAAGCAACTTTAATGCGCCCTTAAGCCTCTGTGTAGTGCTGTCCCTTCACTTTTTCCTTTATTGGGGACATGTGCTTTGAATGGAGTCTTGCTGACAAAAGGGGAGGGCAGGGCAGTTCTCCTCCTCCAGCATGCCATGTGGAATGCTGGAATGAATGGACTTTTTACTGCTCCAACCCCAACCTTCTTGCCTGCAACACCCTCATTTTTAAAGGTAAAAAGATGAAGCTTGGGACCTTGAGAGCTCTTAAGTAGCGCCTTCAGCATGCCAAGTTTGAATCATATCAGTTCATCCCTTGATTTTTTAGGATTTTTAAAAATTCACCTCCTCCCACTTAAACCCTTTTCCTGATAGTCCACCAATGCAAAAGTCCACCTGTTTGCAGGATCGATTTTCCTTTACTTTGATCTTGCAAAGCTATGCATCTTCAGTTCATAAACTAGAGAACTGCTGGTACCCTTACTCGAGTAAATCCCATTGATTTTAACTGCATTTACATCCAAGCCATACTAAAATCCAATCCATGCTTACCTTTGAGTAAACCCTATTGAACAGAGAGAGACTTACATCTGAGTAAACACATATAGAACCGACTTTAAATAGTGTGTGGTCACTCAGAAGCTTGTTTTAAAAGTCTAAAACAGCAAGGTGGAAATAAGTGCTCTGCAACCTTATGCTTACTTCAGAGGTCTTACTTCTGTTTACTTCAAACCATGATCACTGGGTCTTAAACAAGCTTGTTTAAAGTGGTGCATAAGCCAGCAGCCATTTGCCTAACCACCACCTAGGTGTGACTTGTGGTGTCATCCACAGCCCAAAGGTATGGCCTGATGGAGGGGGAAAGAACCCCAAGTAACCCAGGCCCTGTTGTTAGATTGGGGCTTGCTTCCTCCTCCAACAAGCCATGCTGCCCAGGCTTGGGTGACACAGCAAGCGGCGCCTAGGCGGGTAATTAGGGAAATGCTGCCGTGGTGATTGCGCGGACCGGACCCATCCCTGCCGTCCGGTTTACAATGTAAAAGACATTGTAAACAAGGAAAGGGATTGGAAGAGAGGAGGAAAAGGGCAGGGCGGCGGTGCTTTCAGTTGCTCAGCTAGAAAGGCAGAACACGAGGGATCCTGGCCGCAGGACTCGGCCCTGCTGGGTCTCCGCGGGAGCCAGCAAGACCGCCTCGCGGCCGGGCCCATCAGCTACGTGCGGCTGGGCACGGGCGGCGCTCTCGGGGCTGCCGCTGCCGCTTTAAGAGCGCGCTCCCGCTGCCGCTTGAGGTCACGAGCGCTCTCTCGGACAGCCTACAAAGCGAGAAGCCGCCTCGACGCCTAGTTGTGCGTGCGCCGCCAGCAGCAGCAGCAGCAGCAGCAGCAGCAGCAGCAGCAGCAGCAGCAGCAGCAGCAGCAGCAGCAGCAGCAGCAGCAGAAGATAATAATAATAATAATAATAATAATAATAATAATAATAAAATCAGCATCGCCTGCAAGATGCCCATGTTCGTGGTGAGCACCAACGTCAGCCGGGACGCCGTGCCCGAGAGCCTGCCGGGCGAGCTCACGCAGCAACTGGCCAAGGCCACCGGCAAGCCCGCCCAGGTGAGTGAGGAGGCGATCCCGCGGCGCCCGAACGCTCGGGGCAGGAGCTTCGCTCGCCTGCCCGCGGACATGTGTTAGCCGTGTCGGAGGCGGCCTGTGGGCTGCCTGGAGGGGAGGGGAGGACGAGGAACGGCGCTCCACTTGTGCTCAGAGACGTTCTATGACCAAATCATCCGCCCCCGAGGGCGGGGTGTGCTGCAGTCCTTCTCTCCCCTGGCTCAGAGAGGGAGCGGGTTCCAGATGGGCTCTGGAGTCTGAAAGGGAGAATCTAGCCCCAGGAGTGCGCTGGGATTTGCGTCCAGGTAACGCCCCCGCCGTAAAGGAAACTTGTGTGTTGCAAAGGGGAGATGTCTTCAGTGTGTGCATAGTGGAAAACGTCCAAGCGCACGCGCTCATGACAGTCCAAGATTTGCAGGCAGCTGTGTCCATCCACAGCTGTACCCCAGTTCTAGCTGACTTCATCTCCACTGGGAGTAGGTGTTTTGTAAATCGAATGAGCCTTAATTGCCCGTTCAGTACCCAGCCAGCCCAAAATATTTTGCATTACATCCAGGATTGTAAAAGGGATGTGGTTACTGAGAAAATCCATTTTTCCCTCAGCAATTGTGAGGATTGCAGCTAAGCTCAAGTGGGGGTGGGGGTGCCAAAATCCCTCTATTAGGCTCTGCTACACCACTGATCTGTGCCAGAACAGGAAATATAACCTGTTCTAACATGGATACAGGTTAGCTGGCCAGAGGGATGTAGAAACACATGGAATTAAAGACTGGTCAAAAGTGCATTTTGAACAATTAATGTTTATCTCAACCCCTGTGTTAATCGATCCAGATCAGAGGTAAAAGAAGCCTCTTTGTTGATTTATTTCCCAGTACATTGCAATCCATATCGTGGCTGACCAGTTGATGTCCTTCGGGGGTTCCTCTGACCCTTGTGCCCTCTGTAGCCTGCACAGCATTGGCAAGATAAGTGGCCAGCAAAACAAGACTTACACGAAGCTGCTGTGTGACCTGCTTACTAAACACCTGCACATACCTGCAGACAGGTGAGATGAAACCCAAAAGGTGACAGTACCAGGTGTCGGGAATGTGCTTTGGTATTTCTTGCAGGGAGTGTTTTCCTATGGCGATCCCCAGATGATTTGGACTACAACTCAAGAGATCTGGGTTCTAGTCCCTACTAGCCCATGGAAGCTCTCTGGGCCAATAACAGACTCTCAGCCCAGCCTATTTATTTATTTATTTATTTAGAGTTTTTTTATCCCGCACCTCAGCCAAAAGGCTCTCGGAGCGGCTTACAATGTATCAATAAAGAAGACAATCCCTACCCTCAGGCTTACATTCTAAAAAAAAAAAAAAAAGACGTGACACACAAGGAAAAGTGGGTGGGGAGGGAAGAGGGAGAAAATAAAAAGAAATTAAGGAGACTGTTTAGGCTGGTGGGAAGGCCCTGCTCCGTCCTCTCATCTCCCAATGGAGGGGCAAACCAACAGCTCCTTCTTCCCCACAAGGTGAAATGTTAGCCCTGTGGGGGGGGGGGGGTGTCCAACTGAAGCAGGCCCCGATGGTGCCTGCCTGCTCCAGTCTCCCTCGCAGGGTGGTTGTGGTGGTGGTTGTGAGGATAAAATGGAGAGGATTGTGGGGGGGGGGTTGGAGGGGGGGGAAGGCAGCGTATAAATGCAATAAATAAACTACCAGAACTTCTGGAATAAACTCTCAAAAACATCTGGAGGGTGCTTGGATGGAATGTGGATGGGAGCAGCCTCTCGCCCGTTGGGCTCATCAGGAGGTTTGTTTCTTTCACAGGGTCTACATCAACTACTATGACATGAATGCTGCCAACGTGGGATGGAACGGGTCCACCTTCGCCTAGCAGCCTGCTGCTGCTGCTGCTGCCGCCCCTCCCGGCCCGCAGCTCCGCTGTAACGCTGCCGCCTCATGTGTGCGCCTGGGGCGAGCGCAAATAAAAGCGTACTAACAGGGAAAGGCTCCTCCGCGTGTGTGTGACAAGGGGCCGCCCTTGCCTTAGGCGTTCTGCGTGAGGAGGGCCCTTCCCGAGGGAGGCACACACAGCCGCGGCAGTCCCGTCCGCGCTCTGGCCGCTGCGCTGCCGGGGAGGGGGGGGGGAGAGCTCTCCTGCCGAGACGCACGGGCAGGGCCCGAGGAAGGCGGGGCTTGGGGGCCTGGGCCCACGACGCTCGAGCTCCGCCTGAGGCAGTTGACGTCGCGAATCACCATTGGATGGGCCCATAATGCGTTTTGCGCAACGCATTCCCATAATGCGTTGCGCAAAATTTGCATAGCTTGCTTCGGGGAGCTTGGTTGGCAGTTCGCCTCCCGCTGCTGTTGCTGGGGGAGGGTCTTGGTTTCTAAGGGCGGCGTTCTGCCCAATCAGGCCGAGGCTCTGTTGCGTCATCACGGAGCGCCGGGAGAGCAGGAGCAGCTCGTGCGGCGGAAGGCTCAGCTGGGCGTTCTTCCCGCTTTGCCTGCCATGGCGCTGTTCCTCGTGCACAGGTGAGGCCCGGGGTCGGCGGGTGGGTCGGCAGGGCAGCCTCCGGCGGGGCGCAGCCAGTGGCCACTCCGGGGCCACGTATTCCACGTCCCCGACATGAGTTACACATCATACTGACCTGCTTAACGACGTTGTGGGGGGGGGCAGGGTTAAGCAGCCCCGCTGCCTTCCTCACAGCCCCTTTCGAGGTGGGGGCAGCTCGCCGGGCTTTTCTAAATAGCATTTGCACCTCTGCTGGATCTGAGCCTCTGAAGGCTAAATAAACGTTACGCGAGCCGGCCTTCCTTTACAAGGGGGTGGGGTGGGGGTTCCAATCCTGAGGCTGTCCTGATTGCCCTTCTCCGCACCCTTTCCATCCCTGTAATGCCCTTTGGAAGCTGGGCCTGCCTGTGTGATGGCCCAGCTTCCAGCATGATTTGTTCTCCGTTCTTAGCGGAATTGACTTATGATGGGTTCATTACGTTGCATCTGGGGCCGCTGTGAAGAGCAGCAGCCTTGCTACAGTGCTTGTTGGAACCCACACCCAGCACCACCATCATCTCTGCGTCTTACTGACTCCATGAATTTGTAGGAGCTGGAAAATGCCTTTCTAATCAGTTTTGATTATCCAGTCACAACTAGGGTGGATAAAAATCGATCACTTAAACCTCAAAAAACAACAAAACAACAACAACCGATAACTACTCAATTTCGCTCTTAATTTAAAAACTACATGGTTACAATTAATATACTAAACCTACACTTAACAGCCTCATAAAAATGAGTGCAATCCTATGCATGTTTAGACAGAAAAGGGCCTACAATGCTCAGCATACACTGGTTGAAAGGATGCTGGGAGTTTGTAGGATTTCTCTCTATATATGTGCATAGGATTGCATCTTTAGTAGGAAGTAGTAGGGGTTATTTGAAGGTTGTCCAACTCTCAAACAAATCCAGAGAGGATTTCTTCAGGAGTGGTCTCACCACTGCCTCCCTCTCAAAAAGGCATTAATTATCTTTCTGGTGCAGCCGTCCTGTTGGATTTTATAAGCCAAGAGGGGCAAGGATCCAATATGAAAGTGTTAAGAACATGACTGCCTTGTTGGATTAGACCAAGGGTCCATCTGGTCCAGCACTCTGTTCACACAGTGGCCAAACAGCCATCAACCAGGGACCAACCTGCCTTGGACATGGTGCAACAGCACCCTTCCACCCATGTTCCCCAGCAACTGGTGCACACAGGCTTACTGCCTCGAATACTGAAGATAGTATTTATAACATCTTTATAAACATGACGTAAGTTTTGTGATTTGTTGCCAATTCTATTTAAACTGTAAATAAAGTTTTTCTCCACCTGCACTCAGGCTGTCTCCTGCTTTGCTTCATATCTCTCAGCTCCAGAGTATACCATGGAGCTGTTACAGAGAGGGTGCTCAAGAGCGATTGTGTCAGCTGCCGGGTCATTTCTGCATTCCACAAATTGACCAGGGCTTTAACAGGAGCACCAGCCATATCAGCTGGAAAACCTCCAAGATCCCTCTGGAAACCATCTGGATCTGTTAATGTCTGGGGGTGGACCATCTTAATAGGTCCCCCACCTTTGCCGAGGGGAAAAGCCGCCATCAGTCTAAATCTCAACAGGAGGTGTTCTGACCATGACAAAGGGTCCTCCACCTTCAGATTATCCCCATGACCAGATGAGAAAACCACATCTAGAGTGTGCCCTGCACTGCATGTGTTGGGATAGTGCCATGGAAATCTTGAAATCCTGAGCTGCACCAGAGAAGGTGCCCTCTTGTAATGGGGGACATCAGCATCACATCCAACACCACCTGAGGTAGGGAGACTGCTGGGTTGTGGGGTGGGCATCACTGCTATCTATAGGAATTTTCGTTCTCTCTCTCTGGTACACCAGCAGAATACCCAATCTGTCCTGCTGGCTGAACATAAGATGCAAACTTTCCATACTAGTAGACAGATGGACAGGGAGCTGAGAGAGATAATTCCTATAGATAACAATAATGCTCCTCCCTGGCCCTCAAACCTACCCTGATGCTGTACCAAGTACCCCAGTGGGCCTAGCTGGGAATGACTCGGTTATGCATGTCAGCCGCCTTGACTACTATCAAGTCAGTGTGAGGGAGGTTTTATTATGTATCGATCTGGCATTTAAAAGCAGCATCCAGAAACCAAGGGCAGGCTGTGAGTGTGGAGAGGACCGGAGCATAGCCCAGCCATTAACTGAGCTGCATTCCTCTTACCTGGCAAGTCCTCACAGCGTCACATCTCCCTCTAGCTGTCACTACACTGATTGGGGGCCCTCAGATTCCCCACCACCATCACTTGGCTCCATATCCTCCCTCCCAAGCACATAGCAAGTCCTAAAAAAGAAGGCAATCCCCCACCAGAAAGCCAGCCAGAGGAGCTAGGTCCAGGTCCTGCTCACAGCTGGATGGTCTCTGGCACCTCCCACAGCAGAAGCAGCCTTTGTAGCTGGAGTTGGTGGGGGCCTGCCTTCCCCAGGCCAGGTGGAAACTGGGTCCAACCAACGCCCTCCCAGCTCCATAATCTTTGCAGAGCCCTTCAGTCACAAAAAGGTTCCCCACAGTGATTTGACATTCAGTTACCCTTAAAACCAGAGAGCATTAAAACAAAGCAAAGACATCCTCAGATGGGTTGTGGGGAGGAAGGAGGAAAATACAGCAAAATCTTAGTAGAATCAAAATACCTCAATGGCCTGCCCAAAAGGCATCAGTGACGGGAGAGAAAACAGGGCAGGTTTGTGCCCATAGCTGCTCACCCAAGTAGGATACTCATGCAACCCCCAGGACGGTTTACAATACACAAACAATCATTAACTGTTTAAATTATTTAAAACATAACATTTTAAGCCAAAAATTTCGGGCAAGAATTGAAAGTAAAGGAGAGAACTTAAAACTGATACAATTTTCCTTGTAAATTCCACAGGTACGTTAGTGACGAAGAAGATGACCCAGAAGACAAGCCACAAGTGCTCCTGCAGCGGCTACAGGAACGCGCAAGAGCCCGGCAGCTGCAAAAAGAGCGAGATGAACCCATTTCTGCCACACTAAGGGGACCAGAGAATGAAATCTGTGGATTGGACTCTGAGCAGGAATCAGAGTTGGGAGACAAAAAGAGGAGATCAAGTGAGGGGGCCCCGTTTGTGACAGGCCCTAGAAAGAGGAACAAGAGACGACGTGTCGATGAGGACGAAAGCTTGTGTGAGGCAGGTGGTGGTCTTGGAGCGAACTCCAAAGTGCCCCAAGGAAGGACTGAAGCCAGGGAAGGTAAAAGCAGGGGTGGTGGTGTTTGACTCTGTGGGGCGGGGAGGCAGGTCACTGGCATTCAACTTTTAGATGGTGTTGATTTGCCCTATATGGATTGGTTCTGATTCCCATAAATAGCAGCTCATAGACTCATATGAACATGAGAGGAGCTTCCCCAGGCAAGATGTGGCAGAAACCTCCACCAGTTGGGATCGCTGCAGCCCCAAGCGCAGCCAAGTCACCGTTGGCTCTCTTGCGTGTTCTTCCCCCCGCCTCCCATTGCTGCAGGAATGGAGTGTTTGCGTGAGCAGCTGTTGGCCTGGGCTCTTCCCCCGTTGTGTCAGTTAGGCCATGAGCCGGGACCTCAAATTTAGGCCATTGGTACCACTCGGGGGGATGGGTTCTAATGTGATTTTTTTGCAAGGTATGGATGCCTAGAGATGGAAAATATGTGATACCGTCATAACTCTTTGCCTTTTGTCTGATATTATTGGATTAGCAACTTTAGGCGAAAAAAATTGCTTTCATATTTTTGATAAATAGCATACAAATTCATCATAATATTTTGAAAAATAAATCTAATTCTACCATATTGATATTCAATAGTATATTCAATAGTGTTCAATAATATTTAAAAATAATTAAATAGTATTTTAAAATAATTGATTATTAATTGTAATAATAATATAGTCTTTATAATAATAACAATATAACTTTATTGAATTCCTTATATATTGATATAGATTATATGCATAATTTCCACTGACAAATTCTAATAGTAGTAGTTGTTACATCTTACATAGGCAATGTATGTTATGATTGAACATAAACACAATTTTATCATTCACATTCATCATAATCATCTTCTTCTGAATAGGCGTCATCACTCTCTGTGTCTGTTTGATTTTCACAGCTGGGAAGTCTGCACATGTCAGTGCACTT
The DNA here is from genome assembly GCF_023053635.1 of Elgaria multicarinata webbii. Classification (NCBI taxonomy): domain Eukaryota; kingdom Metazoa; phylum Chordata; class Lepidosauria; order Squamata; family Anguidae; genus Elgaria; species Elgaria multicarinata. The sequence continues at coordinate 21,505,392 of NC_086188.1, read as the reverse complement.
GAGGTCATTTAGATAGCAGACACATGTTGCAGTTTGCAGTTCCTAATGCAGTTGCAAGCTAGTAGATCTACGTAACACAGCCTGCGGTGCTGGCTGCCCCTCCATCCAGTCCACTACCAGTTGCTCTGCTCCATCTTGTTTTTCCAAGTTCCACCCTCTCCCAATTGGACTAGGTGTCTGTGGATCATTCAGAAGACATCTCTTGCTTATAGCACTTGATAATTTGCACGTTCGGCATGTTTCTTCAGACAGTCCCTGCAAGGTGGAAGTTGATGACTATCTATCTCACCCTTCTTTGCACAAAATAGGTGATATCTCAAGTCATTCATGTAATGTACCGAAGATTTTGGTGCATACACTAAGCACGAGAATTGTTCCAATTTGTCCATTAGTTCTTCAGAGAGATCCCATTCATCTCCGACATTGCAAATGGTGTGAAAGGTGCCCATTCGAAGAATGATTCTGTCATACGTTGCTTTATGCTTCCACATGATCTCAGTTGCTTTTGCGTAGAGAGCTTGATCCATGACCACTACAATTTTCGCCAAATGCAGTCATTCCCTTATCAGCTCTGACTGTTTCATAATTTCAGAAACAGTTGTCAACTCAGTTGCAGGGGCATTAATGGTGGGCAAGTAGCCAGTGGAATCCTGTGATACACTAACTAGGTCTCTAGTACTGATGTTAAATCCTGTCCAACTCGATATTATCTGTGCGAGGCTCCCTTCTTCTCTTGTAACAACCCAGATTATGTTCTTATTTTGTGCAAGCTTCAATTGGGCAACACATTCCGGCATAACTTTGGTACTTGTCATCAATGGCTGAGGCCCAACTCGTTCACCAGAAACATACATGAACAATTCTTCAGTATTTGTGGTGGTCAATGTTCTTTGCTTTTGTTTCTCAATGCTTGGGAGAGGAACTTTAAAAGGTTGTGGTCCAAACAACTTGGGCTGCACAGCTATACTGTTGACTCGATGAGTTGTCCCCTTACCACTAAGAGTCTCTTCCAGCCTATCAATGTTATCCCATGCTAAGTTAGTGAATACATGAGGCTGAATGGCGGCTGGAAGAACAATTTGCTCGTTTAAGGTAGCAGCAAGTTTCTGAAGACATAAGGCGGCATCATTTTCTTCCAGTTGTGAGTATGAAATCCCATGACCAAGTCTGTTTAGAGTGCAAATTATTTCAACATTGCCTATCAGCGTTTTTACGGCGTATGGGAGCAACAATTGCTTTGGGGGTTTCTGCTGGCCATTTGTCACTGCATATATAATGTCCTGACTGAATGATTGCATAAGTAAAGCGACCCTTTTGGAGGGTTTTGTGTTTTCTGGATCTCCAGTCAGAAGTCCTAATAGGAACCATTTAAGATAATCAAGCACTGTAAATGAATCATTATTTGTGCAGACTTCTACTGTTACTTTCTACTGTTAGTTTTTCCCTACCCTGTGCCTGCTTACCCTACCCTGTACCTGCTTACCCTACCCTGTACCTGTTTGCATTCTCTTCCCCTCCTTATTGTTTTACTATGATTTTATTAGATTGTAAGCCTATGCGGCAGGGTCTTGCTATTTACTGTTTTACTCTGTACAGCACCATGTACATTGATGGTGCTATATAAATAAATAAATAATAATAATAATAATAATAATAATAATAATTATCAATGTCTGAAGGATGATATGGCTATGGTGTTGATGTCAAGTTTTTTAAATCATTGTTCTTAGGTGCAATAATGTTTTATCAATGATCTTGTTCATGTCTGTTGCCTTAACCTTTAAAACTGATAATTCTCTTTTCAAACTCTGGTTTTTTCTTACAACGTCCTGTAGCATGACACTATCAGATTGGGCCAATAATTTTCCTTGGTTGTCTGGGAATATATGGAGGCTGTCACCGAACTTGGATTCCAATTTTCTTCTGATATGAGTCTTGGTTGATTCATCTATTCCCTGTATTCCTCTGCATGTCATGAGGGTTTCAAGCCTTTCAGTGAGAGTCGTCACACGTATTACTTTTTTTTTAGGAATAATCACAGTTCTAATGTATTGAAATAGTTCATCATATGCTTCATCTCTCATATTTTTGAAGTGATCATCAGTTTGAATGCTAGATGCATGATCTTCCTCCTTTGCTTTAGTTCTTTGTATAGTTCTTATATCCCCATAGTAACCTATGGCTGCGAGAGCTGGACCATAAGGAAGGCTGAGCGAAGGAAGATAAATGCTTTTGAACTGTGGTGTTGGAGGAAAATTCTGAGAGTGCCTTGGACTGCAAGAAGATCCAACCAGTCCATACTCCAGGAAATAAAGCCAGACTGCTCACTTGAGGGAATAGTATTAAAGGCAAAACTGAAGTACTTTGGCCACATAATGAGAAGACAGGATACCCTGGAGAAGAGGCTGATGCTAGGGAAAGTGGAAGGCAAAAGGAAGAGGGGCCGACCAAGGCCAAGATGGATGGATGATATTCTGGAGGTGACAGACTTGACCTTGGGGAAGCTGGGGGTGGCAACGGCCGACAGAAAGCTCTGGCGTGGGCTGGTCCATGAAGTCACGAAGGGTCGGAAACGACTGAACGAATAAACAACAACAACAACAATAGTTCTTATAACAAGATGGGCTTCTGCAGCCACTATGTCCCTACTACAAACTGCTAAGATCTTTGAATCACAATTAATGGTTGCCTTTTGTCAACTCTAAGCTCCGTGGCCTTGATTAATTTCTCATGCGTTGATGTTCCCTTGTAGCATTTTATCTTTCCACAAAACATACAGTCATGTGAAAAAGAAAGTACATCCTCTTGGAATTGTATGATTTTACATATCAGGACATAATAACAATCATCTGTTCCTTAGCAGGTCTAAAAATTAGGTAAATACAACCTCAAGATATAGAACAACACATGACATATTACACCATGTCATGATTTATTTAACAGAAATAAAGCCAAAATAAAGCCATGTGTGAAAAAGTAAGTACACCCTTACTGCTTCTACAGGAATTAAGATGCTAAGTAGCAGACAAGTGTTGCTAATCAAATGCCTGTGATTAATTGATCATCAGCAAGTATGACCACCTCTATAAAAGCCAACGTTTTTTCAGTTTGCTGGTCTGGAGCTTTCGGGGGTGTGTGTGTTAACATAATGCCAAGGAGGAAAGGCATCAGCAATGATCTTAGAGGAGCAATTGCTGCTGCCCATCAATCTGGGAAGAGTTATAAGGCCATTTCCAAACCATTTAAAGTCCATTCTACAGTGAGAAAGATGATTCAAAAGTGGAAAACATTCAAGACAGTTGCCAATCTTCCCAGGAGAGGACGTCCCAGCAAAATCACCCCAAGGTCAGACCGTGCAATGCTCAGAGAAATTGCAAAAAACCCAAGAGTTACATCTCAGACTCTACAGGCCTCAGTGAGCATGTTAAATGTTAAAGTTCATGAAAGTACAATTAGAAAAAGACTGAACAAGTATGGTTTGTTTGGAACGGTTGCCAGGAGAAAGCCTCTTCTCTCTAAAAAGAATGTGGCAGCACGGCTTAGGTTTGCAAAGTTGCATCTGAACAAACCACAAGACTTCTGGAACAATGTCCTTTGGACAGATGAGACCAAAGTGGAGATGTTTGGCCATAATGCACAGCGCCACGTTTGGCGAAAACCAAACCCAGCATATCAGCACAAACACCTCATACCAACTGTCAAACACGGTGGTGGAGGGGTGATGATTTGGGCTTGTTTTGCAGCCACAGGACCTGGGAACCTTGCAGTCATTGAGTCGACCATGAACTCTTCTGTATACCAAAGTATTTTAGAGTCAAATGTGAGGCCATCTGTCCGACAGCTAAAGCTTGGCCGAAATTGGGTCATGCAACAGGACAATGATCCCAAGCACACCAGCAAATCTACAACAGAATGGCTGAAAAAGAAAAGAATCTAGCTGTTGCAATGGCCCAGTCAAAGTCCAGACCTCAACCCGATTGAAATGCTGTGGCGGGACCTGAAGAGAGCTGTGCATAAACAAACGCCCTCAAACCTCAATGAACTGAAGCAATGTTGTAAAGAAGAGTGGGCCAAAATTCCTCCACAACGATGCGAGAGACTGATAAAGTTATACAGAAAACAATTACTTCAAGTTATTGCTTTTAAAGGTGGTTCTACAAGCTATTGAATCATAAGGTGTACTTACTTTTTCACCCCTGGCTTCTCCGTTTTGGCTTTATTTCTGCTAAATCATGACACGGTGTAATATGTCATGTGTTGTTGTTCATCTGAGGTTGTATTTACCTAATTTTTAGACCTGCTAAGGAACAGATGATTGTTATTATGTCCCGATATGTAAAATCATACAATTCCAAGAGGGTGTACTTTCTTTTTCACACAACTACATTCTTCAGCATACACGTTTGACTTTAATGATGTTCTTTTGTTCAAGCGTTTACTCGTGCACTCACTTGTTCCAGCATCATCATCGACACTTGCTTCAGCTTTTCGCTTAATACTCTGTACATCTCTCTTCATAGTAAACAGGCTCCTGCACTTCCTGTGGTAAAATACTTTGGGGACCGTGTTGCTTTCCACATTTCTTGCAATGTCTAACAGTGGAATGTGATTCTTTACTTGAGCTTCCCCTAACAGAGTTTTCCATGGTGAGTAGTCCTGTGGGCTTGTCACCGTATCTCCAGGTTGGACATTTGACCATAAATTAATTATACACTGGGGATCAGAGGGACAGCATGTGCTTGTTTCAGTCTTCTTCATGAAGCTGCATGGTCATTCAGCACCGGCTCTGAACAACAACCCCCCCCCAAAAAAAACCCGTAAAACATTTATATATTTTAATTGGTGTAATTATTATAATCATAATTATTATAATTATTAATTTTTGTAATCAGAATTACTGTAATTGTTATGTTTAATAATAAAAGTCACAATATTAAACATTATCAAAAAAATTCCATTTACATTAAGGTATCTTGGGAGTGGAGTGGTGACACACAAAAGGCAGAGTTATGACTTGCTATCACATATTTTCCATCTCTAGGCATCCATACCTTGCCAAAAAATCATATCCGAACCCATCCCCCCAAGTGATACTGATAACATGGTCGGCTCAAGGCCTCATTGTCGAGCGAGGCACTGGGCTGGCACTTTGGGGGCAGTCGGAACCCGCCTGTGTGTTTTTGGAGCCCCTTTCCCGCCTTGAATACCTTCTCTCTTCCCCATCCCCACAAACTTTGCTTTTAGTTTCTAAAGCAATTGTTTTCTTACATGATCATCAGGACTCAAATAAATTGTCTTATTCATACTCCTTTTACCAGGAAGTGAAAGTAAGTCAGAGAGCCTTCTGGAAAACAGAGATGCGGTCATAGCAAGGGAGAGAGAAGACGTTGCCAGAGCAAAACAGAGTCAAGGCAGAGAGGAGCAGTTGATGGAGCGAACTTCTAGCATGATGGTTCTTGGTCACTGCAAGCAAAAGGCTGTGCAGAAGGTAACTCGCTCTGCCTTGAGAGGCTTCCACCCTTAAATGTAGCCTTGTTAAAATTTTAGATAGATAGATAGAATAGCAGAGTTGGAAGGGGCTTACAAGGCCATTGAGTCCAACCCCCTGCTCAAGTGCAGGAATCCACCCTAAAGCATCCCTGACAGGTGATTGTCCAGCTGCCTCTTCAGTATGTGTTGCTCTCTATACATGATGCAAGCTATAGATATACATTGCGATGATGTCAGTGACACTTATAGTGAAGCAAAATGGGGCGGATCAAAGTGCCAAACCCAAATGCCTGAATGTGACTATCTTTTAATTCATTTAGGGTGCAGTCCTCTTCATTTTTAGACACGGAAAAACCATGGCTGGCTGGAGGAATGCTAGGAGCTGTAGGACTTCTTTCTGTCTGAACATGCATAGATTGCAGCCTTGTTCATGTGTCCCCCACCACCTCCCTCTCTTTTTCTACAATTGAGGAAAAAAGTGGTTTTAAATGAAAGGGGGAATTACATGGAAAACGAACTGTTCAATTGGAAGCCTGGGTGTGCTTTTTCTTCAAACTAGAGGACCAATTTCCTATGTAGTTCTTTGCCTATTGAGGGGGACAGAGCTGTGTATGCAGTTTTCTGGATTGTATCCTTCGTTTCTATGTGCTTATGGGTGTTTTTTTTTCAGGTTCAGCCTCTTCTGCCACAGTGGCTGGCTCAACCGAAGCTAGTCCAGAGGCGTATCAAAGAGAACCTTCTCTCGCTCCAGGATGTTCCAGTAATCCACCCTAAATTGATGAAGAAACTGCAAGCAAATGGAATAGAATCGTTGTTTCCAGGTATCATAATTGTGTGGATGGTCACTAAACGGCAAAATCTTGTGTTTTGTGTTTGTATATTTAAAGTTTCAATTTTAGGGGACGGGTGATGCAAATAGTTTATAACCAGCCGGTGGGCATCTTTGATTTTTAGATGAATGCTGATGGGAGTTGTTTGCCAAGGTTCTGCTTAAGGCCCACTGTCACCTCCCTGCAGTATTTAGCGTGGGGGTCAGATTTGATATTAAGTGTCTCCTTCTTGGTTGCCAGTTAGGTATTATGGTAGATATATAATAGGAGTGGGGTTCTGGTTTTTTGTTTTTTGTTTTGTTTTGCATAGGAAAGAACATCTTTATCTACAGAAAATATTTCAGCTGGGTTAGAGCTTCAACATCTGAACACAAGACTGGATATGAACTTCTGTTGTGTGTTTTCCCCCACCCACCCACCCCTTTCCATCTGCTGTTCCTCAGTTAGTTCCCCTTCTGTCAAGGTCTATAGATCCATCCTTGTGGGGCTGAGAGAGAAGTAGCCCCAGGTGTGTTAGGCATTTATTGAAGGCATATCTGTTTGCTTTGGCTTTCCCCCAGCCATGAGCTATCTTTGTACTAGCCTCATGATACGTGTTTGTGATTTGTGTTTGTTTGTAAACTGCTTTAGCATTTGTTTCAAATGAGAAGCGGTATATAATTCTTGCTAATAAATAAATGCTTTCTGAGAACCACCCTGGTGTGGAGTGGCTGCAGGGGTCCCTACAGGACACCCCTTTAAGACAAGAGCGAATCTCTTGACAGCCATAAAGCAGGGGTGGGTGAAGCCAGGCCTGCCCCACACTCTTCCTCTTATGCTCCACATGGCCACAGTGTTTGCTCTCTCTGAAAAATAACCAAGAGTCTTGTGGCACGTTAAAGAGTAACAACTTCACTATGCCATAAGCTTTCATGGACACTCCCTGAAACCTTATGACAGAATAAATTTGTTAGTCTTTCAGGTGCCACAAGACTCTTGGTTATTTTTGTTGCAACAGACTGACACAGCTCTCCTTCTGGATTTTTTTCTCTAAAGAGAAAATAAATAAATGGAAATATTAACATTCCTTAGTCATCATGCAATCCAATATCTGAGTTCTTTCCTGCCTAAGGAGAAGAAATCTGGAGGTCCTCTTCAAGAGAGAGAACCAACGAGCTGAATAGCTTTCCTATTCAGATAAAGAAAAAAGATAATAATATAAAAATAACTAAATAAACAAATATACTAATTAATAACTGTGCTGTATGATCTTCATTTGTTGTTATAATGTCCAAATATTCAAAGCTGAAACGGGCATATATTGTAAGTCCGGTTGTGACGTGTATTGAATAAATCGCCACCATATAGCATAAAAGGATAGCGATTCTGTTTTTCCTTGGATTAGAAGCAAATCGTGAGTTATTTTTTCTGATACTGCCACTGACCATATGTTTCAGTACCATGCTGATAAATTCAAGTTGCCCAGTTGTTTCCACTGCCGTGTAATTGTCTGGCAAGCAGCAGTTTGTCCTGGGTGTAAAAATTTCTTAATCGAAAATATCCCTTTTTCGCCCATTCAGAGATTTTAGTGATGATAGTTGTATCTAAATTACTGAGATATATTTGTAATGGGGTGCGGGGAGACCACAGTGGATTAACTTGGTGTGAAGCACCTCTGGTTACCTGAAGAAGAACAAGGAGAGGGGCAGCCCCACTCCAGGGTACCCAAGAGACCAGGGATAGTTGCTTAGAGAGAGAAATCAACTAGGTGGCATGGAAACGGTGTGCTTGCTTTGAAAGGAGGCTCGACTCTTCCAGAAATGGGGCCTTGACCAAGGTGGCGGTTGCTTCTAAAGATGAAACCAGAGTTCTCCGTAAGCAGTCGAGAGAAGTCTCGCCTCCCCAAATGCCCTCTTGGAAGGCTGATTGTGCTGATCTTTGCTGCTCTCTTTCTTCAGTTCAGGCTGAGGTGATTCCAATCATCTTGGAAAGCATGTCCAGTGGATTCTTGGCTGGCAGGGGTGGCTACCAGCCAAGTGATATCTGTGTCTCGGCCCCTACAGGCAGCGGAAAAACACTGGCCTTTATCATTCCTGTGGTACAGGTGAGCTTTGGATAAAGCAGAGAGTTGCTGAAGTGTGTGTGTGTGTTCGTGTTCTGAGCTAGAGTAGTCTCAACCAAACAGAGTTGCCACGTGGGTTGGCCTGAGGGCAGGGGTTGGTGGATTGGAGCTAGTTCTGTTCTGTCGCAGGAATTCTCCTTGAAGCATCCAAAGGAAAACTAGTGGGCACAAGTACTGAAGCTTCCAGCCTGTGACATCTTTCTGTCTAGCTTTCTCCGCTGTGGCACCCCGGTTGTGGAATGAGCTCCCCAGAGAGGTCCGCCTGGCGCCTACATTGTACTCCTTTCGTCGCCAGCTGAAGACCTTTTTATTCACTCATTATTTTAACACTTAATTTTTAAATTATACTGTTACTTAAATTTAAATTATACTGTTTTAACTCTGTATTTTAACCTTATATCAATTTTGCTGTGTGGTTTTATCCTGGTTGTGCTTTTTATATTGTATTTTGTATTTGTGTTTTTAACCTGTTGGTTGTTTTATGATGGTTTTAATTTTTGTGAACCGCCCAGAGAGCTTCGGCTATTGGGCGGTATAAAAATGTAATAAATAAATAAAAATAAATAAATAGCTGGGTTCCATGCAAGCAGCGGTTTTTGTGGCTGTGGTGGCCACAGGAACCAAGCACTTGCAAGCATAGGAGCCCCTCCCTCATGTCCTGCTGAGGTTTCTGGGGCTGTTCAAGCAGTCTCAAGAGGCATTTTCCATCTCCCCCTCAACAGGCGTTTTCTGAAAACAACAGGAGACTTTTTTTGGTCCTGTTCGCATGTCATGACAGCTCACTGTGGGTAAATTTGCGCTTGGGGCTGTTGTGTTCTGCCGTGTCATGTTTGCAAACACCATGTTTGCATGGCAGCTGCAGGTGCTCAATATGCTGTTGCTTGTCGTGATGTCTTGATCCCAGGGAGCGGGGGTAGTTTGAGAGTTGTCTAACCCTCAGACAAGCCCTGCAGCCTGGTTTCACGCAACATGGCAAGCCGGGGGCCGTGCAGAAATGGGGCCCACAGGTGCCCAGCACCACACAACAGCCCCGCTGGTCAGTTAGGCCATCGTGGGCTCTGTGTCGTGGGAACAGGCATTTGGTAGCCAAGGATGCGTCTGGGTCTTGTTTCAGCAGTGGGTTATTGTATGAGTGTTTCATTGGAGTGGGCAAGCGGTGTGTCCGCCTGATTAATTGCAGCAGTCCGTGAGCTCCTACCTCCCGCCTTGTGCTCTCAATCCTCCTTCCAGCTCTCTTCTCATTGCTATTCGTCTGTTTTGGCCCTCCTTTCAGCCTTTGTACAACTTGCATAACTTGCGAAATTTTAAATTTTGCTCCCTCGGTACTTAAAGTGATGCGCCAACTCGTGTTTGTATGTGCATGCGTGAGATCTTCCTGATCTCTGGCTTTTGTCTTTGCAGGCTCTGTTAGACCGAGTCATCTGCCAGGTGCGGGCCCTGGCAGTCTTGCCCACCAAAGAGCTGGCACAGCAGGTACATCCCTGAAGACAGCAGGCCTGTTTGGCCCCTGCTGGGTGTGCACCTTGGCCAAGAAGTGGGTCCCCCTGATGCGCCTTTCTGTCAAGCTGTTGCAGGATCTTGCTGGTGATTTAGAGCCAGGGCATGCCCCCACCACATGCAACATGGGTTGACTGATAGGAACAGGCTAGTTTTGGGACAAGCTTCTATTGGGTGGAAAGCAAGGGGCTGGAATGGAAAGAGAAACGAGCACCAGCCCTCAGGGGGCATTTGTGGGGTCTGCAGCACACCCGTCAACAATACAGCAGTCTGTTGGTCTTGCAACAGAACCTATAGGCAGCCCCACAAATCAGGGATAGGTAGACTTCAAGCTTGTAAAGATTATTTTATATTTTAGTAGAATTCCAAGATCTACCAATGAGATCCAAAAGGCATACAGTTGGAATGAAAGAAAAGGATGCCCCTGACCCTATTCCAATCCCAGGAATTTGTTTTCAGTACCAGAATGGATCTGATTCCCAGTCCCTTCACACACAAATACATTCTTTACCACATTTCAGCAGCCCAAGTTAGGTGGAAAAGGCCATTATGCTGCCACATGTTTAGTTTTTTAAAGGTTTTTAATGCTTTATGTGTGTACGTTCTGTGTTTTAGAATTTTAAATTTTGTATACTCGTTTTTATCTTAATTTTAGAATTTCTGTAAACCGCCCAGAGAGCCCTGGCTATGGGGGCGGTATATAAGTGTAATAAATAAAATAAATAAATAAATATTGTGAAACCATTGGGAGTCAAAAACATTGTGGATCTAGTGCAAATTCACTGCTAGATTCCAATTAACAAATCACTTATGGCAGTGGCTGGGTGGGCAGAAGATGGATTACTCCCAGAGAGCTGCCTTGAACCAGCTGCTCTTGAGCATTCCTGCAGCCCTTCTCTTCTAGGTCTCTCATTCACTCCTTTCTGTAGGTGAGTAAAGTGTTCAACATCTACACTGATGGGACGGGGCTGAAAGTGGTGCAGCTTACTGGTCAGAAATCTTTTGCGAAGGAGCAAGAGTCACTTGTTGAGAAAACGTAAGTTAAGCCTCTCTGTGGCTTTGCACATTGATTTAATTCTGAGGTCTTGGGCCCATTAACTTTGTTAACAGGGGCTGCGAACACGGGCCCTTCATATCCTGAGCAATGAAGTTGTCTGGTGCTGCTACACTTTAAAGTTCTGCCTCAATACCTGCAACCACATTGTGTATGTACAGCTCTGTATATCATTGTGGAATTTGGCACAGAATTGAGCTTTTAATAGAGAAACCAAGTTTCTAGTGCTCGTGGCCATGCTGACCAGTTTGAGCAAAATTTCAGAAGACTCTCCAGTGGCTAGCTAGGGATGGGCTTCAATACTGAAAGACATGCTGCTAATCTCTCTCAGGGCTGCAGCTCCCATAATTTGTCTCTACTAGGGCCTGTCCTTTGTCCTTCCTTCCAACCCTCACGTTTGGCAAAAGCTGGATCTTGAAAACCAAATTGTGCTCACAAAGGGACTGTATAAAACTGGTTGTTGCCGAGTGGAGACACCTCTGACATGCTTGCGCAGAGCTCAGTGCAAGGCAGAGTGTGGCTCCTAGGCGGCCTCGCAAGGAGGGCCATTGCAAGCCCGTGTGGAGCATTGTGGGTCAAGATCCCTGTGTGCTCAGCAGCTTTCCTGAGTAAATGGCTGGCAGTTGGCCTGATAGCAGTCCTGTAATATTCTCAGTATCTTGTAAGCTGTCCTGAGCCCCTGGGATAAGATGGGAAAGAGATCCACGCTTGAAATAAATCAAGCTGGGCCCCCAAAATGCTGGAATCAAGACTCGGCAGAAGATGTTGCTCAGCGTCTCTGGCATTTTCCCTCCCAGGCTGACTGGATTTCGCAGTCTGGCAGACATTGTTGTGGCCACCCCTGGGCGGCTCGTAGACCATCTCCAGCAGAGTCCCCAATTCAGTCTGAGAGAGCTTCGCTTCCTGGTGAGTGGAAACCCTTCTCTTCCCTTCTTCCCCACGCTGGGGAGGCTCCAAGGTTCCACCATGCCTCTGACTGCTAAGGAGCACTGAGGCGCAGATGACTGGACCGACTTGGTGGGAAAGGCTCCCTTCCTCCACATGTTCCACTTTCTAGCTCTCCTCACCCCAGAGGTTGGGAATAGGTTAGTGTACAGTCTACTCAGGGAATCTGCTGCAATCGTTTTTAAAAACATTAGAAAAATCAAAGCTATGCGCCCCCACTCCCTCTTGCTGCTAAGAGCCAGCCCAATAAAGACTCCTTTGGGCCTTCTCAGAGGATGGTTGATTCGGCTGTCACCCCTCTAGCCAGGGCAGGACCGCTGTAGCCTTCCATCAGAGTTTCCTCTGAAAACCATGAGTCACCATTTTTCAAGTCTTAAGTTTCCCTCCGGATAACTGGTGTTTTTAACCCAAGGTGAGGTCATGAGGCTGCTGAGTTGAAGGCGCACCACCAGCTTATCTCGCCTGCCATCTCAGGGAGGCGGAGCGTGAGTGTGTATGCTAGGACCTGAAAGATGGCCGGCTGGCCCTAGGCAGAGCAGAGGAAACTGGTGGAGGTCTGTAGTGGTCCAGACATGCAGATCGGTCGTCTGTCTTGGGTCTAAGAGCAAAACAATAATCAAACCATCTAAGTAGCTGGTTCCATTCTCAGAGGATGCTCAGGCTTGGAGGAGCCCTAGGGAAAGAGTCCTACACTTATGAGTCTGCCGCCAAGAAGGGAGAAAAGGGTAGTTAAGTGTAGTTAAATCTCCCCCACTGAAACAAATGGGAGCTTAACGTGCTTTTCTTTGGCTGAATCTGGCCACTGTGTTGTCGTCTTGTTTTGGAAAAGCAGATGTTCCTGTGGACGTGTGTGCGATTAGTTCACTTCAGCCACACAGCAGGAAATGGCCAAACAGTATTGTTCCCCACAATGTTGATATTTGGGGATTGTGTCACACACAACTTCATGCCTAGAAACATCCATTTAAAGAGTCATGGCATGTGGAGTGTGATGTTAACATAACAGTTTCACCTATAATACCTGTAACCCCGTAATAGTGCCTCCCTCTAAATATCCATGCTTTAATACATAATCAATTTAACTGCTTTCTTAACAAAGATCTCTGTTGCTGATACTTTGCATCGAGGGCCTAACTAGGCCCCTGTGAAACTGGCAGTGTGGCCCCAAACACTACAGAGACGATTTCCAGGTTTCCAACACACACCTTTATTTGATAGATTGGAACTTGCGTTGCAACGGAGGAGCCCTTCTTAGCCAAGATGCGACTCTGGCCCATGCTGGGCACAGCTAGCTCTTATTCATTCCGTTGTTCTGCAGGCATAAAGCAACTTGAGCATGCGCAGAATACTTCAAAGTTTTACAGCCAGGCTACTCGTGCCTCTTGCAGTTAAGCTAGTCTCTTGAGAGTTTGCAGTTTCCTGTACTTTCTGTGGTTAAGCTAGCTTCTTCCTGTCTGTCCTGCAAGAGGAAACTGCCCAACAGCCTTTTAAAAGTTCACTCAGAGTGAGTGTTATTTCTATACTGGGCACAAGATTTTTCAAGTGAATAGTTCAACTCCAGTGCCAACACGGCTGTGCTCTGTTTCACTTAATTACAAAGTTTTGCTTCCCTTATGTCAAGATATGCCTGTGGCTGTCACACGGGGTTTTCCCTTCCTCCTCTTGCTGGCATCTGTTGAGTTCACAGCAATCAACAGCTCAAGTCACCAGCTCAAACCCAAACTGGCCAGTCCAACGCCCTTCAGGCCATCATTGCTGTGATCTTCCTTCAAAGCACCGCAGCCCCCTCCCTTTTCCCCACTCCCCTTTCAGTGCCAGCGGTGGCTGCAGGTTGACCCCAGAACCTGTCGCCCCCAATTCTATAAGCTCTTTTGCCCAATTGCCTATGGGTGCAGATCATTGATGAAGCAGACCGCATGATGGATGGCATGCACCAGGACTGGCTGCAGCAGGTTGTGAAGGCTGCCTGCCATGCTGAAGAGGACGCCTGTGCCCCCAGGCTGTTCAGGCGGGCAGAGCAGGGGCCACCCATCACAGCAGCCAGGTAAGTAGCTGACGCCTCCTAGCTCTGGCAGGCAAGGTGGCCAGAGTGGGGAGCCCTGGGGACCAGGCCGCTGACCTCCCCTCGGATTTGAGCCCTTCCCACTCTGTCCCGGAGGAGCTGTTGCGTGGGAAGCGGCCTGGTGAAGGCCTCCCTAGGACTCCATGCCTGTCTGTCAGTCTGTAGAGTGAAGCAGGCCTGCCTGGAGGCTGTGCCGAGGAGCGCTGCAGGCACCTTGTTTGGGGTGGCTGTGCTCACGTTTGCTCTTCCCGGGGCGTTCCGCTTCCCAGGGCTTGCTCTCCCCGGCTCCCTCTGCAGAAGCTTCTCTTCTCAGCCACCCTGACTCGGAACCCTGAGAAGTTGCAGCAGCTCAGCCTCTACCAGCCTCGCCTCTTCATGCCAGTCTCCTCTGAGGCCCAGCAAGGATCTGAGAAGAAGTACACTCTCCCAGAGGGGCTCTCGGTAAGGAGCGGGTCTCCTAAGGGCCCTGTGGGTGCTGGGCAAGGGCGCCTATGGGGGACGAGGGCCAGGCCCCACACCTCTCCAGCAAGTGCCTCGTAAGGCGTCACTTTCCATAGAAAGGCCAAGAAGGTGTGATTTGGGGAAGGGGCAAGCAGGAATCCTTCCTTCCTTTTGGGCAGCAGACTCCTTTGCACCTGGGAAATGGACACAGGGCGTCGGGTCTAAGAAATCCCTGGGGAAAACAGGGAAAGCTGCAGAAAGGGTTGCTTCCATTTATATCACTTCTATCCCATATCATCAACATAAAGTTATGTTCCTAGGCTGACTAGCAAAGTAGCAAGATGCAAACTGTGGCTGGTTTTGTAGCTGGTAATCTCGTGGCAAACCTGTGGCCTTTTGAAGATGAAGCAAATGTCGGAGGAGCTGGGGCAGCTCCCCTGCGAGGGAAGGTGACAGCAGCTGGGGTTGTTCAGCTTGGAAAAAGGGAGGCTCATGGGAGGCGCGACAGGTGTACAAAATGATGCACGGTGCAGAGAAAGTTGATAAGAACAGAAGAAGTGCCCTGAGGCTGGATCAGGCCAAGGGCCCGTTCCGTTCACGTAGTGGCCAACCAGCTGTCAACCAGGGACCAACAGAGCAGGACATAGAATCATAGAATAGCAGAGTTGAAAGGGGCCTACAAGGCCATCGGGTCCAACCCCCTGCTCAATGCATGAATCCACCCTGAAGCATCCCTGACAGTTGCTTGTCCAGCTGCCTCTTGAAGGCCTCTAGTGTGGGAGAGCCCACAACCTCCCTAGGTAACTGATTCCATTGTCGTACTGCTCTAACAGTCAGGAAGCTTTTCCTGATGTCCAGCTGGAATCTGGCTTCCTTTAACTTGAGCCTGTTATTCCGTGTCCTGCACTCTGGGAGGATCGAGAAGAGATCCTGGCCCTCCTCTGTGTGACAACCTTTTAAGTATTTGAAGAGTGCTATCATGTCTCCCCTCAATCTTCTCTTCTCCAGGCTAAACATGCCCAGTTCTTTCAGTCTCTCTTCATAGGCCTTTGTTTCCAGACCCCTGATCATCCTGGTTGCCCTCCTCTGAACACACTCCAGCTTGTCTGCATCCTTCTTGAATTGGGGAGCCCAGAACTGGATGCAATACTCTAGATGAGGCCTAACCAGGGCTGAATAGAGAGGAACCAGTACCTTACGTGATTTGGAAGCTATACTTCTATTAATGCAGCCCAAAATAGCATTTGCCTTTCTTGCAGCCATTTCGCACTGTTGGCTCATATTCAGCTTGCGATCTACAACAATTCCAAGATCCTTCTCGTTTGTAGTATTGCTGAGCCAAGTATCCCCCATCTTGTAACTGTGCATTTGGTTTCTATTCCCTAAATGTAGAACTTGGCATTTATCCCTATTAAATTTCATCCTGTTGTTTTCAGCCCAGCACTCCAGCCTATCAAGATCACCTTGAAGTTTGTTTCTGTCTTCCAGGGTATTAGCTATCCCACCCAATTTGGTGTCATCTGCAAATTTGATCAGCGTTCCCTGCACCTCCTCGTCCAAATCATTAATAAAAATGTTGAAGAGCACTGGGCCCAGGACTGAGCCCTGTGGTACCCCACTCATTACCCCACCACCATCACTTTGAGAAGGAACCATAGATAAGCACTCTTTGAGTCTGATTCTGTAGCCACCTGTGAATCCACCTAATAGTTGTTCCATCTAGCCCACTTTTAGCTAGTTTGTTAATCAGAATATCATGGGGCACTTTGTCAAAAGCTTTGCTGAAGTCAAGATATATGACGTCCACAGCATTCCCACAGTCAACAAGGGAGGTTACCTTATCAAAAAATGAAATCAAATTTGTCTGACAGGACTTGTTCTTGACAAATCCATGTTGGCTTCTAGTGATCACTGCATTGATTTCAAGATGTTTACAGATTGACTTCTTTATAATCTGCTCCAGAATTTTCCCAGGGATGGATGTCAGACTGATTGGTCTGTAGTTCCCAGGTTCCTCCTTTTTGCCCTTTTTGAAGATAGGGACAACGTTAGCCCTCCTCCAGTCGTCCGGCACCTCACCCGTCTTCCATGATTTTGCAAAGATAATAGACAAAGGTTCTGAGAGTTCTTCTGCTAGCTCCTTCATTACTCTAGGATGCAGTTCATTGGGCCCTGAAGATTTGAAC